>NC_140032.1:63383947-64710349 GCF_963513975.1 Fringilla coelebs | reverse complement strand
CTTCAATGTCTCTGTGCTAAAAGCCTGAAGTCATTCTTTTTTTTTTTAAATATACGGGATTCTAAAATAGAGGGAAATTATGGCATTTTCAAATAACAAGCAAGAAAACAGTTTAATCAGGACTTGAATGCTGCCTGTCATAATCTTCTGAGAAATCCTCTCTTCCTACTTGTAATCACTTTACCAGCATTTTATTTTTTGTAATACATGTTGTATTGGGTTAGTATGGCCATCATATACTTTTTCTCCCCTGTCTATTTGCAGACAGGAGTGATGGAGTGGCTCTGGTGGGTTCCTGGCATCGAGCCAGGGTCATGCCACTACACAAATTTACCAATACATGCTCACATTGGAACTGCCCATAAAAATAATACTTATTTTTAGTATTATAAAGAGGCATGTTTTAAAGTTTGTTTATAAGTAAAGCAGCATTGTTATTAATTTCACTACTGCTGTTTGGCCTAGTAAAAATTAATTAGAGCTGAACCTGTATTGAAACATCTTACTTAAAACTTAGAAATCAATGCAATATCTTTCTCAAAGAACAGAAAAATTAAAATTGATTAACATCAACAGACATGCCTTTTATTTCTAAGAAGCAATAAATACAGAAATGCTAGTTGTACTGTTCCTGCTTTTTTTTCCTTTTTTTGCTGATTTCCCTAAGTTGTTGTGATATCTTTTCCATTTTTAAAATGAAATCCTGTGTTCCTCCACAATACAGCTTTATAGAAAAGTCATAAATCTCCGCATTTCTAAATATCCAGGATGCAAGTTCTTGAATCTCTGATATAATTCATAATGTTGGTCTTAACTTGTCACGATGCTTTTTTCAGCCAAACATTGATTACCAGGCTCTCCCTAGAAAAAGAGAAAGGCAGGGCTTTGCCTGCAGTGTGTCACCTGGGGAGGGTGGCCTGGCTGGCTGCTTTGGCAGAAGGCAGTGGGAGAGCCTTTACTCTGCTCTGCAAACAGTCCAAACAGACTGTCCAAACCTATGAAGAAGAGAGGAGGTGATGAAGGAGTGTGATCCTAAGGAGAACTGAAGAGTGACTGGCACGAAGGAGAGTTTGATGGCAGTTCGGTAGGGGGGGAGGAGACTGGGAAGTTAGACAGAAGAAAAAGATGTGTGCTAGGGAAACACCTCTGAAACATAATCCCAAAAAAGGGAAACAACTCCCAAAAAAGCATAACCCCAGAAAAGTCAGAAAAAGTTAGAAGGACAAGCTGTGTGGTAGGTAAGCCACCTCTAGAAAATAATCCCAGAAAATCCACACTACCAGCACTCATGTTGAAAATATTTCAATTTTAATTGATGACCATGTTCCTCGAGTCCTGAGACCCTTTGCAGCTCAACTTTAAACTTGAAGTAATAAATATTCCTAACTATCAGAGAGATTTTAAGACAAGTGTGTAAATGGAGTAAGGTGAATAAAAAACACCCGAACGACTTTCAGCGTTTTTGAGGTTCACTCTGCATTTTCAATGTAAGGAATATTATGAAAAAAAGTGATTTCTGTGATGCAGCATATGGGTATAATTCCTGTATCTCAATTTTGTTAAACAGTAGTGTGATATGATGCTGGGTTTTACCTGGGACCCTGGCTGAGCAGCCAAGCCTGCAGCAAGCTTTAGAGCCGTGGTTCCGTTGTAACAGCTGCAATTCCTTTATATACTCAGACTGACTTAATGCAGTGGCTTAGACAATTTTCTGGTGGCTTTATGAATCTACAGGCTGTACACATCAGGTGAAAAATATAGTTACTTCACTGAATCTTACTTGTGGGATTAACTCCTGATTTTTTCTTCAATGGAAGAGGTTGTATTTTTTTTTTTTTTTAATGCAGCTGAACCCTCTGTAGGACATACAGCCTTTTATATGCAGATTGCTATAATTATGCTCTGAAATAGCTTTGGATTCCCAGTGGCTTAAAGGAGAACATGAAAGGACAAATGGCCAGCTGAGCTGAAGGAAATGAAAGTGACACGTGTGTCCATTTAAAATTCGATGTAGGGATGAACAGCTCTTCACACAGCCCCACCACCCCTCAGCAAGTTAGAGAAGGATCTCTGCAGCCACAGAGGAAAACTTGGGTGGTAGAGAAACACTGCCTGGGGACAGCTTATCAACTTATATTTTCCTTTTTTAACAGCAAAAGGTGAGCAGGTGCTGAGTAAGGTGGGAGAAGGAAGGAGACCTCCTGGGAAGCTGCAATCCACCACTAACCCCCATGTCCCAAAGTACCACATAGGGACATTTCTGAGCACTTCCAGGGATGGTGATTCCACCACTGCCTGGGCAGACTGTTCAAATGCCTGACCACCATTGCAGTGAGGACCTTTGTCCCAATACCCAATCTAAACCTCTCCTGGAGTCCATTTCCTCTAGCCTTATAAGCAAGGGTTAAGGTGGAGATTTTTTCCCTCCATTCATGACAGGGTGAGAGAGATGAAACTTTTCCACCTGGACAAGTGAAGGTTCTGGGGAGACCTTTGAACACCTAAAGGAGTGAAGTGGAGATGGATTTTCTACAAGGGTATGTGATAGGATGAAGGGGAATGGCTTTAAACTGAAAGAAGGAAGATTTAGACTAGCTATTAGGAAGAAATTCTTCACTGTGAGGATGATGAGGCACTGGATCAGGTTTCCTAGAGAAGCTGTGGATGTCCCATCCCTGGAAATTTCAGCCTCAAGCTGGATGGGGCTTAAAGCAACTTTGTCTAGTGAATTCTTCTGTTGGGGGCTTTTAAAAAACTTTACTTGAAGTGACTCTATTTTGAGTAACACCCAAAATCTTCAGCCCAGCCCTTGGTTTAATGGAGCTGCCCCAGCCTGGCAGGACAGGGTTAATGGCACACCTGGGCAGGGTCAGTGTGGAGGGTGAGGGGAGGGATTTAAAGCAGGGGGAGAAGGATGGGTCTGGTGGGGAGTGAGCTGGAGCTGTGATCAAGTGGGGCTGGCAGAGGTGAGTGAAGTTGGTGGTGGGCCAGGGAGCTTCTGGCTGTGGGCTGGGTTTGGGACAAGGCATGGGGAGATGCCTGGAATCCCTGGGCAGCTGTGCTGGGCTGCTCTGGATGAAAGTTTGAGCTCTTTTGTGGTGTGTTAGTGCTCAAAGGCAATGAAAGCTGGTTAGAGAGTGGCAGTAGGAAATCTGGGCTGATCAGATGGCATCTGGGCTAGAGATTGCCCTGCTGAGGAGGCTGGGTCAGTTGTGTCTGTCATGGCCAGAGCACTGTGCTCAGCACTGCAAAGGCTTCCTGTCCTTACACAAACCTTAAAACCCCCCACAGCCTCCCAAAATGCCACCAAAGCCCCACCAAGATGCCTCAAGGGAGCTGGTGTAGGCTTGGAGCACTGTAGGGTGGTATTTTGGAGCATTACTGTGGATACATTTCCCTTCAAATTAGTACCAAATATTGAACCTCAAAACTGGGATGCTGTTTTTGGTTGACAAAAGCCAGCCTCTGTTCTATGCTTATTCTTAGTATTATAAAAATGCTAAAAAATCAAGGCATAATAAATGATGAAATAAAGCTGAGCAGAAAACAACTGCTGTAGAGGTAATTTTTTCAGAATCTTTAAGTTCTCTATGCATATTGATAAAAGCTTTTTTTTTTTTTTTTAAGGGTGAAGCAGTAGGCGATTTGCTTCAGCTAAAGACAGGCTGAAGTGTAAGATTTTAAGAAACTTTCTCTGCCATGGTTGAGTGGTGATGGTTGTGTAGAAGCTTTAGAAATATCCCCCTTTTTCATTCAATATCCACAGAAAGCCACTGCCTTGATCTAGCCAGTTTGAAGACTACAACAGAAAGCTTCATTTTCCTCAAGTACTTGAAAATGGATTATCTCAGTTCAGAGGTTACAAAGAATCAGTGAGAAGACTGAACATGAGCTAGGATTGAGTTGTGCTATAGCTATAGGTGTTTAAATGGTACTAATGTTGAATGGTTTGTGGTTTGGAATGGCTTGGAGATGGAATAGAAAATTGTGGTAGTTTTGGATGTTTGAGAATAGTGTAAATACCCTGCTGATATTAAGATTGTCACTCTTGGGTGGATGAGCCATTTAGAGCAGCTTAAATGGACGAGCCATTTAGAGCAGCTCCCCAAATGTTTTGACTACATGTCTGTAAAAGGGAAAAATGCATGTATTATAAATTATACACATGCACCCCTGTGCTATTATGGACATCATAAAGCATACACAAAAATAGAAAGGGCAAAAGATGTGGTAAATAAGAAACAATCCTATTTAAAAATATATTTTTTTAATTAGGTGTACAAAAATAATTTTCTGGAAACCAGTGGATTGTCTAGCACAGTCTCTGGAGTGCATACACCCCACTTCAGCATCTTTATAGTTGAGCAAGTAAAACAAATAACTCTCAGTGTGGTAGAAACAAGCAATGGCACAATTTGAAGTGCTTTTATGACTGTGCAGTTCATTGTCCTATTTCTGAAATGTTCATGTCCTTCCCCTCTTTCTCTGTATTCAAATTCTTCACTAGATTATCATCTTTGTGAGGTCATGAATATCTTAATTCAAATTCACTGGCAGTGAGAGCTGAATTTTTCTTGGAAATACTCAATGAACCTAGTTCCACCCTTTGCTATGATCATTATCTTGCAACTGCTTCTAGAGTTCTGAAAGGCAAGACAACTTTTAATGAAGTTTTTAGGTTGCAGCAATAGCTGAAATCTTGGATATTTGAAGTTTTTTGAAGGGTTCTTGAGATCAAGGCCTATTAATTTCTAGGAAACTGGACACAAGTTGGTGAAGTTAAGGCATGTGTTGTACTTTCATTTTTAGGGGTTCTTTTTTTTCCCCTGCTTCTAGCTGTTCTTTTGTAGTGAAAAAAGTTACAAGAACAATAGTATGAACAATATATCTTCTTCCCTGTAACCAACAAATTCTGGCACTGGGAAGAGAAGGAGCTTTGTGAGAAGTATGATTTTTCTGGTAAGATCTCATATCTTGGAATTACTTGGTTTATCTTTTTCCTTTTAGTCAAGGAAATTATTTTTAAAAAAAAAGTTTTCTCTGGTTTAACACATCAGAAAATCCTCATGGAAATGAGAAGGAAATAGGTGGCATGTTATCATTGTGCAAGTGCATCCTTGCTCCCAGCAGGTGTGTAGTAGCTTCACTCACCCTATCTGATGAAAGATGAGTAATTAAAAAGGAGTATTTCCATCCTCATTGGCTCTATAACCTCACCAAACCCAGCTGTTGTGGTCAGGGTGTGCTTTAGAGGGCTGAAATCAGACGGGAAAACACTGCATGTCCACTCCAACAAAGTGTAGGGATCCTTGAGCCCAGCTCAGCTGTCTCCAGCATGAAATCCTGTCCTCAGTGAGGAGTTTTCCTCCTTGCTCCCCAAAGTAGATGAGAACCAGGGCTGTGGTTGCTGTTTTACTTCTGGGACCTGAACTAGTGTTTTTGCAGGGCACTGCACTCTTTCAGCTTGTATGTACAAACTGATGCCTGACAGCTTCTGCTTAGTGGAACAAGGAAAAGTCTTATTCACTGCAAAGTCTTTAAGATGGTATGTAGAGCTTGTTAAAAACTGGATTCCAGAGTGGAATTCCTGAACAGCAGACCTCTCCAGTCAACTGGCAGGTAATGCTGACTGAAAAAGAGGATTCCAGTGCTCATTTTTTTAAATTTATTCATTACACAGGAAGGCAAGGTTCTGATTTAGAAAATTATCAGGCAAACTGGCAGTGAGTTCAGGTGGAATTTCAGGGAATAGATTTGCTGCTTTGCATTTGGAGTAAAATGCAATCAGGGTGCATGACAAATATATTGCTGATCAGGCAAGCTGAGTGTAATATTAAATGTGTGTAGTGCTAATTCATGGCTGCACAGGGAAGGGAAGCTGTATCTGATGTCCTGGGAGCTGCTGCACTCTTGGAGGTGTTTTACTTTCTGTGGCAAAGAAGGAGGGGGAAATTGCTCCTTTCCTGGTGATCTCAGACTCAGGAAGGCTCTGGAGGACAGAGTGGAGTGGTGAGCTAATGAGAAAGGCAGCAAGTGGAGATTCTGCTTTAGGCAGCAAGTGGAGATTCTGCTTTCAGCAGGGAGCTGCTGCCCCAGCCCAGCTGCAGCAGGGGACACAGACTTTAAAGGTTTATCTGATGGCTGCCCAACTTGAGAATGTGCTGAAAGCTGTTGGGCTGGTAATCAGGACTCTGAGAGACCCCTACCCTTATTTCAGAGATCTGAGTAGAGGGAGAGAAATGTCTCACTTTCTTATTCTGATTAAATGTTTTTGTTTTCCTGCCTTGCGATAGGATATCTGGGTGCATTCTGATACAATACTGTTTGGGTCTGTGAGTCTGTTCTCTTGAAAGAGGCATAAAAAGATGAGGCAGCCACCCCTCAAAGTTTTGATCTTCTCAGATCTTGGCATGATCATGAATTTTTCTTCAACCTGGCATTTTTTCTTTTAACGTGGAGAAGAAATTTGAGGAATAGGAGATTCTCTTTCAATAGCAAAGATGCCTTCTTGGAAATTTAAGTTACAGATACATAGCCATTTACTTTTTGTTGTGTAGGCAGTTTTGTGTCTTTTGATGAATAAAAATCTTGTATTTCTTTATTTAAGAAAAAGCCTACTTTTAAATTGCTTACAGATTTTTTTTTTTTTTATTCACAGAGGGTAAAGTCTCTGAACTTTTCTGATGGAAGTAACCTCACTTAATTTGAAAGAAATTGCATTTCATGCTGCTGTCTATAAGGCACCTCGTTATTGTTGTTGCATACACTGAAACTGCTTCTTCTAAGTTTTTTTCTGTAAAATGGCCTTTAATTTTGCTGGGAAGGAAATTATTTTCCCTAGTGCCTGCTTCTTGCTTAATATCCATCTTCCTTCACTACATTTGTGAGCTCAGATGTAGGTAAACAAGCCTGCCATTGGAAGATTCCAAAAGTGATTTAATCATCCCAGCCTTTATCCACCCTTTTCATTGCTGAGACTGCTTGATATTTTGAGACCACTTTATATTTATATTTTGGGGATGCCACACTGATGGCTTTGTGGGCTGGTATGTTGCATCTCACTCACCAGTGATTTATTTCTCTGAAAAATCAGTGTTTGAGAACTGACTGTGTAGGTTTGAAGGGAGGTGTCAAGACTGAAGCTCTTCATTCTTTGTCCTCTTACAACAAAATATGAACAGGTGGGTGGCAGGTCCTTCTTGCAGGGTAATGTCTCCAATGGGCTCATTCCCAGGGTTTGCAGATATTTAATTTAAAATAAATAAATTATTAACTTCAAATGCACTCGAGGTTTAAGATGCTGACCTATAGCACATGGTGGGCTGTTCATCCCTTGAACCTCTTCCCATTTCTTACAGATGCTGCAGGATAAATGAGCAAGGGTTAGATTTGGATGACTGAAGTGAAACCCTGGTAATTTTACTGTTAGACTGATTTTTGTAGGCAGAAGAAACAGATATAAAACTCTTAAGCTATCCCTATCCATTCTGATTTTTTCTTACTGTTTTTTTAGCAACATTAAACTTAGATCTGAGCTCTGGGATCCCTTTCATCTCTCCTATCCTCATTTGCTTTTGACAAGCCATCCCTCCTTTCACTTTGACTCGTAAGACTGGATGATCTTTGACATGAGAGCTGTGTCCCTAGTGGGAGGCAGGAGTGGTGGGGCAGGTTTGTGCACCCACTGATTCACAAACCAACATTTCCCCTGAAATGCAGCTGCATGGATTAACCAGGTGCCCTCTCTGGGCTTGCCCAGAAGCATACAAGGTTGTGAGATGCCTACACCTTGCTTAGCTGCACCCTTTTCCATACTGGGATCAATCAGTTTTGTTGATTTTGCTGTCTCAGGAGATAAACTGTGGTACTTAGGGACTCAGATGTGAAAGAATTTATATCCCTTTGCAGATGAGAGTGACAGGATTTAGCATGTTTATTCCACTGTTCTCTGAAGAAATTAGGTTGCATGCTAAGGATTGTACAGCACTCAGAACAGTGGAGAGGACAGAATTCCAGGGGCTGTTATGAGCATTCCTCAGCACACTGAACGTCAGTTTTCTTGGAGCCTCAGAACCACTACCTGCTTTTCATCCAGAAAATAGGGACTTACAAGTGTCTGTCTGTCAGTCCCTGGAACAGTCAGTGTCCTGCCTGCTACTCTGGCTGCTGGGGTCAAATCATGGTCTGTACCAGACTGCCACCAGCATGGTGACCTTGTTGGCTTTCTCCCTGATCCTCACCTGGGGGAAGTCGACCTTATTGTCACTGACCTCGAGTTCTACGGTGTCCAGAGCCTCCCTAATATACAGAGTCACCCCTCCACCTCTTCTCCTTCTCCTGTCTCTTCTGAAGAGCTTGTGGCCATCCAGTGCAGCATTCCAGCCACTTGAGTCATCCCACCACATTTCCATGATGGTGACAACAGCTTTGCTGTTGCACCATGGCTTGCAGCTCTTCTTGTTTGTAGCCCATGCTGTGTGCATTAGTGTACATGCACCTCAGCTGGGCTGCTGACTGATCACCCCTGACTCTGGCTTTTACCATCCTTGGGCTTTTTCTGGAGAGCTTATTTCCATGCCCTTCTGCCTTCAAACCTATTTTAAAGCACTCTCAGTCAACTCATGAGCTAGAATCTTTTTGCCCTTGTTAGGCAGATGGAGCCATCTGATTCTAGCAGGCCTGGTGCCAAAAGAATTCCCCATGATCAAAAAAACCCAAAATTCCACTGAAGACACTAGCTGTTAATTGATAGTGTGGATTCTCCTGCTCCTTTCATCGCTCATCCCTGCTACTGAAGGGACTGGGGAGAACATCACCTGCATGGAGCTCCTGCTCCACCAACCAATGAACCCAGAGCCTGGAAGGACTTTTCAATTACCCTGGTGCCCTTCTGATCAACCTCAGCACTGCCAACCAAGAGCAGGTAATAATAAGGGGGCTGATTATATTATTATAGTAATTAATATAATATTCTATCAATATATCAGTATTAATTCTAACAACAATATGATTTATATGAGTCAATATTTATTACAGCTGGGAGAGAGATGGAAGAAGATTGTTAGTCTAGATAGGGAAGTATATTCTGTTTCTTCCTGTATTGTTATCAGCAAAGAGAATAAATAGTATCTGCCTGGGGGTCAGTTATATTCTTTAATTCCAGGATGGAATTAAAGAATGTAAGTGCAGAAGCCCATCCAGGAACGAGATGTTTTTGAGTGACCTGTTACATTGCTTCTGCTTAGGCTAACGGTTATAGTTTGAAGAGTTAATTTTTAATTTTTTTAAATGCTACAAACTCTTGTAAAATTCTGTTTACAATGATAAAATATACAATTTTTTTAAACAAAAAGTTCTTCACTGTGAATATTCCAGGCTGACTTTAAGGGAGATGTACAGAAAACATGAAAGCTAACCAGAGGAGTGCTAGAACCTTTTTCATGGTTTTCATTACATACCTGGTGAAAAATTAGAAGATCACACTACTTTTTCTGATACTTTATCAGCTGGATTATAATTAATGAAGAGTGGAGGGAACTAAATCTAGTGCTGCTCTTTAAAGAATTAAAAAAGTGGTAAGCTTCATTCCCTGCAGTTTTGACCCTAACTAGAATAACTGGAGTAGTTAGTTAGTAGTAGCAGTAGTTAGTTAATAGTAACTAGACTACTTGCAGAATAGCAAACAGGAAAGAGAAGAAAGCAATGAGAATAACCTGTGCTATTCAATAAGGTCATGTGAACTTTCAGGATGCATTTGCACATATAAAAATAAATTTTTTTAGGGAAAAAAAATGTCTTATTCACAGTTCATTCTGAACTCTCTCATCATCTGAAGAACCTGATCCTGTGTAACATTACTTTTTATATTGAATTTGAAGTTCAGTCTTTAATTTCTGGTATAACTTTGGATTATGCAATTGCTTTGAAATAAGATTTAGCTGAAAATTATTTGAGCTGCATCAATTGTGAGGAGCAAAAGAGGTGACTTATCTCTGAAAAGTATGAAGGACATGTAGTGGAGCAAAGAAGGCACTAATGTACTCAGAACAAATATGTATATATCTGACATTACAGAATTGTTATAGAAGGAGAACTGCTGGGAATTTATTTACATAACCATAATACACTTCCTATCCCAGAAAATGTGCTGGACTGGGAAAAGTTGCAAGCTATTTAACATGACAGAACAAAAATCTAGCTGCTGCTGGAAGCAGAAGGTGAAAACACAGAATGGACGGGTGATATTTAATGAACAGTAGCTGTGTACTATTGAACATCAGAAAAGGATCTATATAGCCAGATTAAAGACAGGTGACCTTTTTAGAGTTTAGTTAACCTTTTGGTCACTTTTGAGAGTTATCACTTAGGAAGATAAAGGTCAAGCTGGAGCTTGGTCTTCATATATTATTTTTTCCTGTGATGAAAAGTTATGCCTCTCTGTTCTGCTTTCTTAGGGAGCTGTAGGAGGAGTTCAGTTTAACCAGAATAGTGTGTGGAATGCTTTAATGCTTCCTTAATCCTTGTCAAAATGATTTTGAAGAGGGAATCCTTTTGTACTAAATGGATGGTCCTCGATCTTTAATCTTTTCAGTGTCTTCCTGTTAGTGGAAAAAAAAAAATTGTGGAAGAGATCAATGTTTTATATGAATTGTTACATTAGTCGGTGCAATTTTGGACAATTATCTTGAAGTAATCTCTGGTTTTGTTTGGGAAAAAAGACCAAGCTACTGTGCTCGTGAATTCCAGAACAAACCTCAGCAATTTTATTACATTAATATAAGGATTAATGGGTGTACAGACTCCTGACTAGCCAACTGTTTGTGAACATGGCACACTGATTTGTAGCTGCTCCAAAGACATCCATGGCTATCCCTTTACTAGGAAATCTGTCTAACAGTTGCTGAATTTCTGACAGGTTATGGGCTTGGTGTCCTGTGAGAGTTTTTGGTCTTTTTTTGTTTGCTTGTCTTTTTTTTGTTTGTTTTGTTTTGTTTTGTTTCTATTATTATATTTTTTTATTATTTCCATGCTATAGTCCAGCATTCATGTAAAATGGCAGGCTTGCTTCAGACAGATGTTTGACTAGTTTCAGCACTTAAGTTGATGATGGAGATGGCCAGAACACATTCTGAATTTTTTTAGGCTATTTTCATCTACCCTTTTTTAGCTGGCATAGGATCAAAACGAGGTGAAATTTTGTATCACACAGGAAACAGATGCATAGATATCCAGGTATCCAAGTATTTGTCTTGGTGGTTTCTATGGAAGTTGAGTTGTTTCCTGGAGGGTAGACATGATGCACAGGGAAGGGGGACTGTGGGTGAGACATACTGAAGTTGACACTTCTGCTTTTCCTTCTTCCTCTCATGAGACCAGCAGACAGAGACTTGCCAGTAGTTTTGAACACAAGGACCAAAATGTGTAAAAAATAAAGAACAGTTCTCTAATTCCAATTAATGAAATATCTGGCAATGACCAGGTTTTGGATTTTTTTTTCTGAAACTTTAACATTTTCAGTAATCAAATAAGTCTTATGCTAACATTAGTTTTAATGAATGTTTTATGGAAAGTTTGAATTGAATAGGAAAAAAAATAACTCTTCTACCAACCCTCCTGGAACACTATGCAGGCTGTGGAATTCTGTGTTACACAAGAACTGGCCAAGTGAGAATGTTTCTAGGCCAGCTTTTAGAACCACTAGGGTCGGAAAAGATCTCCAAGATCATTGAGTCCAACCATTGATCAAACACCACCTTGTCAGCTAAACCACAGCACTAAGTGCAACACCCAGCTGTTCCTTGAACAATTCCAGGGGTGGTGACTTTGAGCAGCCCATTCCAATGCTTAACCACCCTTTCCATGGAGGATATCAGGAGGAATTTCAACCTGAACATCCCCTGGTGCAGCTTAAGGCCATTTCCTCTTGTCCTGCTGTTTGTTACCAGGGAGAAGAGGCTGACCCCCACTTTACACCCTCCTGCTCTCAGGGAGTTGTAGAGAGCAATAAGGTCTCCCCTGAGCCTCCTTTTCTCCAGGTTAAACCACTCCTTAAGCTCAGCTGCTCTTCACAGGACTTGCCCTCTACACCCTTCACCAGCTCAGTGGCTCTCTCTGGATGGGCTCCAGCACCTCAGTTTCTCTCTCCAAGTGAGGACCAATCACTACCTTGGTTCTGCTGGCCAGACCATTTTTGATACAAGCCAGGATGCTATTTGCCTTCTTGGCCACCTGGGCACACCTGGCTCTTGATGACTCTGCTGAGGGTACCTAGCTCCTCACCCTTGCCCTGGGAAAATCTCCTCTTCAGCTTCTTTATGCTATGTGCAATTTTGTAGGCTGCTTCTCTCTCTCTCTCCCCTAGTTTAAGATAGCAAACTAATCTACTTAATCCTCTTCTAAAGAAGATTTTCCCATATCTTTGATTATCCTCACAACAACATTTTGCATATTTTCTACTTTTTCGATCTTTCTGAAATGGGATAAATAGGATTGTATGCAGTATGGGTTCATAAATGTCTGTATGGCCTGTAGGAGGAGTGGCTTGATGTTTTTTGGTTTACTGTTCCTTTCCTAATGATCTCAAACCTTTTATTTGCCTGCTTTTGAATAATGAGTTAATTCCAGTATTTTCTTAAGTGGTAACTCTTTCCTCAATTTGCTTTTGTGAGGCAGAAATAATTTTTCCCCCTCGATGTACATCTTTGCATTCATCTTTATCTTTGCTCATTTGCTTAAGGTACTCTCCAACCTGTCACAGTAATCCTCAGCTCTTAAACTATGAACTGTGCACCCTCTTGTCCTTTTCTTTGTGCATCAGCTTCTCTCTGCCCCATCTTGATCACTTGAGTGCACTGAGCAGTGAAGAACCATATATATTTCAAGGACTAACTTAGCAACTGCTTTGAAAGGGCAATTTACTTTTTTCATTAATAAGTGATCAAAAGATAGGAAATGAAGGGTGGGATCTTCTCTCATCTAATTACAACTCAGTTTCTTTAGGAGCCTTTAATGAGGATTTGTGACAAAAGCCTCTAGGAAGCATGAGTATACTTTATTGACAAGATTATCCTTGTGTTCCATGACCCCTTTGAAGGGCTTCAGCTTGAACTGAGAAGTGATTTCTTATCCTAAAAAAATCATTCTTCTTTTCTTGGTTTGTGTTCATGTCTGCTAATAATTTATTTTTTTTAAATAAGAGGGTTTTCCTTTTTATTTTGCACACAAGGGATGGATTAAAATTTACTGTTCTCCTGAAACCGGTTTTAAAGATTGTTACATGGCGAACAGACACAACTCCTCTTCTGTGTGTGCTCTGCAGGTGACAAGACACAGGATGCAGTTATTCAGCATCGCTGTATTCAGATTCCCTCAGGACCATTTGGATGAACAGCTGAGTTGCTGTCTGTCCTTTGTCTTTCATGCACATTTTGTGAATTTGTTCTAAGATGTTTTCTGCTGATAACTGGGTCAGGTGTTCAGATTCAGCTGTGGAACAGCAGTGTTGGCAAGGCAGTGAGAATGTGAGTGAATGGCTCTGAGGGCTGTGCTGCAATAGCCTGGTTGCTGTGGTTAACATAATCTCTTCCTGTGTGGATATTAAAATACAGACAATCTTGTCAAGCTTTGGCTAGATTTAAATGGGCACTGCCCTGTCCAGAAAATGAATGAGGTTTGCTACACAGGGCAGGGTTTTCTCCTCTTGGCTGGACTGTCTCTGGCTGCTCTGACTGTGTGAAGTGATGTGAACCAACAGGGAGGCATGTACAGAGCAAACTGGGAGGAGCTGAGGACTTCATGTGCATGCTTGAAGCATATCAATGTGCCTTTTGTCCTTTTTGTTTATTTTTGGCTTCATTCTAATCTGATTCCATGGGCTGGCTATCTGCTTGACAGGAGTATAAGGGGTGCTTTGATTTAGCTTGACCCAAAAGGAGCCCAGTGTCCACCCCACTGTGCAAACTGGAGTACAGTAAATATGTATGCTTGAAGGCTTTTTAAAGAGGGTTTACAACGTGCTGATCCCTAAATGTTGGAGTGCCTGGGGTTCTGATGGATACTGTTAAAGGTCTGCTTCACTCTTTGGCGAGGCAGGACAGATAGACCCTGGGATTAGCTCAGCTGATTAGGGAATGGTGCTAATAGTGCCAAAATTGTGGGATTGATCCCTGTCTAGGACATTCCCTTCAGAGTTAGAGGAGCCTCCTGGCTCCCTTCCAACTCAAAGGGTTCTGTGGAGGAGCTTTGAGGCACGTTTCAATAACTGTTTCTTCATGGATCTGTTCTTCTGGTGTCTGCAAAAGGATAACTCAGACTCTCTGCTTTCCCATATTATGGGCACCCCAAGTTGGGGTAAGGGTTTTTTCACAAAGCTGTGACTGAAGTCCTACTCAGACCTTACCTAAAGACCAATAAAAACCAGCTCACTGTAAGAGGAATTGTCCATTACAAAGCTTCTATTAACAGGGAGTGACCAGGGACTTCATATTGAAACTGTCTAGGCTGAAATTAAAAGTGGATTTACCCAAGTAAGAGGTGCCATAGTGGACATTTATATGTTTTTATTGGTAAATTGTATTAAATGGTGTGTCCTTTTGATTCTACATATTGTGTAGTTTTGGAATATAGTCTGTGTAGGCTTTAAGAAGCTTTTTTAATGTAGTTCAAAGAGACTCCTTTTACTCCTAGAAAATAAAAAGTAAGAACCATTCAACTGATTACATCAGTTTTTTGTTCCTTGGCTTTTTTTCCTTTGGTCAGAAAAGCAATAAAGTTATGAATTTCTCATAATATTGGAAAGGTCTGGAACAATTTGCATCAACTGTTCTTCAAAATTAGAAGAGAGGAGATGCACATAAATTACAGACTTTTGTGCCAGACTTCATATTGATGGAAATTAACTTTGACAAGTCTTTAGTTGCACAAAGCACGACTTACCATGGAAATTTGAACAGACATTTAAATCTATAGCATGTTTTGGAGGTGCCACTCATACATGTTGTTTTATCTTTGAGTGTTTCTTGTTTGAACAAGAATAGGATGTGAAAATATCTCACAGTTTTGCCTTTAGAGGTCTTTATGCTTTCTTAATTCTCTGTTCTGTATTATCTGTATTTATATGATGACAGAGTAAAAATAAAACAGTGCTAAACATCTAGCCCATAAAATGAGATTGACCTCTTCCAACTGGAAGTCCAGCACAAAAAGTTATGTAACTAAGCTGATGGTGACTTTTTCTGCAATGGCAATAAAAACAAATGGGGTGCATTCTAAAGAGCTGACATAGAAGATTATATGAAATAAGCAGAACAAAAAAAACCTCTAAAGGAATGCATGCTGATCATTGCATATTAAAACCCTGCATAGGTCAACACGTGAAAAGATTTTACAAAATAAAATACTCACTACTTCATGGCTTGTAGAGATACGTGCAGCACTTACAATAGCAGAAATGCAAGCAGAGTGTTTTGTGTAAGATTAAAAAAAAGCCTTTTAATATCTAAAGGTCTCCTGGCATAACCAGGACAACTGCTGGAATAAGTGGTTGGCATAACCAGGACAACTGCAGGAATAAGTGGTTGAGTTCTATGTGTTGCTGTTGTTTTCCAAATACACTCAACCTCAGAACAGTACATGTTACTTGTGCTGGTGCAGTGTGCTCATAGACCTTTAACTGGATATATGGATGTGGGTATTTATTAATTAGCTGATAGGCTATGCCAGGTAAGGAGATTTTCTTGGAAAAAAGCAGTTTTAACTACAAAGGATTGACATAATACTTGTAATAGTACACAGTGTTTTTTCCACACTTCCATACTACCTTGAAATGGGATTTAAGCACTTCATCAAAAAGGAAGTCTATCTAATTATCTAATTGCATTTCAGTGTCACTAGCTTAAGTCACATGCATAGATCCAGAAATAACTTTTTTTAGTAGATATCTGGCAGTGCTGGTCTTAACAATTTTTTTTCTATTAATGTTAGTCTGAATTAGGAGTGTCTTTAAATAAAACATCTGCATCTTAATGAATGTTGAGCAGATTTATGCCCTTTATCTATCCTTTGACCTTAATCCTTATAACTCATCTGCATGTCTAATCCAGAAATTCACATTAAGTCACTTATTCTGTCTTTCCCTTTTCTTTGGAGTTTGAGTGAAATAGGGTAAATAATGTATGATACAATTTTTCCTGTGTAGACAGTTCCTCCCCTCTTCCCCTGACTTTTTGCACCATCATTATCAGTTTAACACTTTATTAATAAAGGACAGTCTAGTCTTTCCAAAAGAGAAGATATTATGGAGAATAATGGAAAAGTAGGGTAATTGAAGCAGTTCTTATTACATTTGTTGGAAATTACATTAATTATGTTGGTGCAAGGCCCTCAAAAACTCACTTGGCAGGACTCTCAAAAGGGCTTGCAGCTTTTCATGTACTCTGTGTTAGACACACAAGAGAAATACCAATTTAAAAAAAAAAGACAACAAAAAAACTTTAATGGCAGAGTTGAGAAAAGCAGAGACTTGGTTTAGAGCAGCGTTCAATCAACATAAAACATTTCAGGAAGTATTAACTTCAGCCCGTTCAATTCAGCCAACTCCAAGGCTATCCAATTTTGACTTACTCAAAACTCTAAGAGGGAATTAGAAAGAAAATTTATAGAAAAGAACACAACTGTAGTGAGCAGTTTTAATTCCAGCAGTGTTCAGCTGATGGAGAATCCAAGGGAAGGTGGGGTCAAGACCTGTGCCTGTCTTGGGTCCTGGGTCAAGCCCCCTTTGGCTTTCCTGGGCCCTTCTCCCAGGTGGGATTTTGGGTCATCTGGCCACGGTGGGGCTGGACTGGGGCTCCAGAGGTGGGTATGGAGCATTGTCTCTGCTGTGCCAGGGATTGGCAGGCACTGCAGGGCTGGGATACAGGCTCTGGGGCATGTGGAGCATGGCGCTGCCTCACCAGAACAAGAGCTGACCTGACCCTTCTCCCCACACGTGCACCTGAAATGTTTTGAGAGTGCAGTCTCTTCCAGTCTCTCACAGCTGGACTTGGCAGGAGCAAGGAATAGTTGCTCTTGTGAAACTTAGTTTTGAGTAAAATTATTTTTGAATCAAGGCCATCAAAGCTTAACCTCTTGAATTGTGGCTATTTGCAAGCTAGCAGGTGGGATTTAGGTTAAACTGACTTCTATCAAAGAAGTGTCGCTGTTTATTAAAACTGCTTGGAAAACAAGATTCCCTAAATGTTTTAATTTATTGCTACAAGGATAAGCTTGCCTCAAACATTTTTCTACATGCTGAGAGATACATGGAATACTGCAAAAGAGATCATCAGCTGCCTTGTGACAGCAGTTGTTTCATTATCTGGCTCCTGATTCAGGTCTCCCCATGAAGCCCTTCACTCAGTGCTATTGCATCCCACGGTGTTTGCTCAGTGTCAGATTCTGACTATGAAAGATGTGATTTGCATAAGCAAAACTTAATTTAAAATTCTCCCTTGCACAGGGTCTTGGTAAGAGACTTTGCACTTTAAATGCTGACTGCTGCTCCTACCTGAAGGTATTGTGGGCCTAAAGCCTGCCAAGTCCTGATGTGCACAGCTGGGATGACTGGCAAGAGCTCTATGGAAGAGCAAGTGCATAAATAAATTTGTCAGCCTCCATTGCTGGATCCACGTGTCTGCGAGGATCTGTCTGCAGGAAGGAGGTTCTGACACTTGAATTGGGGGTGTCCCATGGGAAAGGGAGCTGGTGGATTTAAGAGTAGGATACTACAGCTCAGCTGGCAGGTGCCTCTTCTTGAGCTAGCAAAAACTATTCATAAATTATAAAAGTCATTTGGAGGTTAAATCTAACAGTATTAATCAAGACCAATCATTCTAAAGATGTAGACATCCATTCAGACCTCTCAAACATTATACATTTTAACCAAAAAATCTCAAACCCAGGTCCACCCACAAACTCAAAGGTGGACACGCATTGAGGGCTAACTCCTATACCTTGAGTTTGTTAATGACTTTATAGTTTTCATCCTTGAGCAAGAGCAGCTGCCAGTAACTTACTGTCACACTGGTCATGTCTTCAAACACTCCCTTACTCCCTATGAAGTGTTGCAGATGCAACACGGTAGGCATGCAGCGTGGTTTTGCAGGCATTAAATCCAAGTCTGCATTGCAAAAAGTTAACCTAAGGTCAAAAGCCCCCTCCTAAATTGTACTTTACACATTGCTCATCTAAAGCCAATCCTGGCATTTCTGAAAGTTTAATTCTTTGGTTTTGGAATGGGCAGTCCATAGAGATGTCTTTTGCTAAGGTCTTGTTAGCTTTTTCTACATCTCTAAGTTCATCTTATGAGACAGCAGGATATATCACTGCAGCCGAGTTCCCAGGGCCCATTTCTGGGCTATGCCCAATGTCTAAGTCTGAGATTGCATGGGTTTGGCTCTCTGGTAGATAAGATTTATGGGGGCTTGGATGTCATGCTTCCCAGGAAAATTTCTTTGTGGTAAATGCAAGACTTAGGTATTTTGAATCCCTGGGGAAAAGAAGCCATGGGCAACTGAATTAGAATTTGACTGCATAAAACACTTGGATCAAACAAGGGACTTTTGGCACTTCAGGCTCTTCCAGTGAGGAGCAGGATTGCATGTTGATACCATAAATTCCTATAGCTTTCCTTAGTCATCCAAATCCTGATTTCGTTTGCCATCATCTGGGAAAGGTAGAAGAAATATGCCTTGCTTAATTTGGGGCTATCAAGAGAAGGGCTATGATTTTACCAGGTTGGGAAGTGTGCTTACCGAGACCTTTCCCATGTCTCCTTTGTAGGAGTGCACCCAGGTCTCCAGAAATGTAGCTTACATTTTTGCATGCACAACCCTATTCTTGGCTTGTTTTTTGTTTTAAATGAAAAGAAAATCCAGTTTGGTTATTAAAATACCCCATTAATCACAATAATATTTTTCTTTTTGACTGCAATAGGTAATTCTGTCTATGGCTGCTAACTGGTGAGCCCTGGAGAATCCTGCTGGAGTGGTTAACGTTCCCCTTCCCACTTCATTC
The DNA here is from genome assembly GCF_963513975.1 of Fringilla coelebs. Lineage (NCBI taxonomy): Eukaryota > Metazoa > Chordata > Aves > Passeriformes > Fringillidae > Fringilla > Fringilla coelebs. The sequence continues at coordinate 64,691,299 of NC_140032.1, read as the reverse complement.
CTGTTGTCAATCTACTCTCCAAGGCATAATGGAGAAATATACACAGTTCATTCTAAAGTACAGAGGTTCATTTTAAATTATCAATTAAGGTGGCTTCACGTGAGGAAGCTGCAATCTGGAGTGATAATTTTCATTTTTTTCCCCTCTCTGGTTGGCAGGCAGCAGGGGAGTGTGTGGGAATTCAGGCTGGGCAGCTGTAAGCTACAGGATTTAGCAGAGTTTGAGCACTCTGCTGTGTTATGAGTGCTGAACGTGTTGGCACACAGCATGCTTGTTCACCTGAACCACTGGGTCAGCAAGCATCAAACTCTCGTGGCTGTGAGGCACCAAGAACTCATGTGAATTCAGGCTTGGGCACCAAAAATTCGTGTGGCACAAAGTGAAAACCCTGGGGGCTCTTTGTGGTTGTGTACAGCTGCATGTAAACCGTGCTTATTTGGTGTGAGAACTCCTCTTCAGTGAGATGGCTGTGTCATACAGGTGTTAAAAGTTGTCTCTTTAAAAGCTGTGTCAGGATTTACTGAAAGCTGAGTTAATTTTCCATACCAAACCCTCTTGCAGAATCCCGAGCAAGACTCGCGCAGAGCAGGTGAAAAGCCCGGTTGGTGTGTGGGTTTTTCTCGCAGCACAATTAGAGATGTGACCCCAAATGCCCGGTGGTCAGAGCTGGACAAGTGTGTGGGCAGAAGCTTTTATCTCACCTGGCTTCTCTGTGTATTATCTATGACAGTGATTTATGTCTCCCCTTTCAATTCCTCAGGAAAAATGAGATGATTGTGGGCAAGTTTTTGAGTAAATACAAGAGTTACATTTCTACCAAGATGAGGGGTACAGCAGTGCCCTCTTGGCTGGGTCAGTACTTGGAGAGGCTGCGTGCTGTTTCTATTAGTTGTTGCAATCTTGCAACACATCTTCCATCACTAAAGCAATTGATCTGAAAAAAAAAAAAAATTAAATAGCTGAGGCAGGGCTCTTATGGTTCATTAAAGGCTAAAATATAACAAAACTGGTATCTAATCCAAACTTGTATCTAAGCATGAAGGAACACTGGGTACAGTCAGGATTTTGAGGACCTGATGGCAGTTCCTGACACACACACCCCCACACCACCTGGTGTGTGTGCAGGTGGAAAGGAAAAAATTCTGATTGTCTTGCTAATGAGTTACTTGAAACTAGTTTTATTTTGTGGCTCTCCAGACAATGATGTGAATAAAAGGTATAAGAAAAAAATGCAAATGATAAATTCTGTGCACTATGGAGGTAATCCGTATTTGAGCTCTAATATACCATAAATGCAGAATGACAAAAAATTGGCAGTAACTGTCTGGGCTCTCTGGTCTTCCAGAGAGCTTGTTTGGATGGTATAAAACAGCAAACCTCTCCATATTCAGAATTTTCTAAAGATTTATTTTAAAGTATCTTTGTAGTTCTAAAACAGCATAATTTACACATTTTCAATTTGTGAATTTCTTGTGTTTTAATAGTACTCTGGGTGGGTTTTGTATTCTCAAAGATGGGAGGGAAAAGACCATTAGTTCATTTATTAAATTAGTTTTTTCAACTTTGGGACACCTTGCTATTGCATGTTACTTTCTTTTCTAACCCTTACACTGAAGTTAGGTCTTCTGGTGATGGAAGGCATGGTTAGGTATAAAATATATTTACTGAAAGGCAGACTGTTTCTGACAATATCTTCTCCATCTATGCATCATTCAGAGCTCTGATCTTATCCATCTGAGACTGCTTCAGGCTCTGAAAGACAAAAAACCCAATGCTGGTTAAACCTAAAGTCTGTATACAATGAATTATTGGCTGTTTGCTTATGCTGGAAATAATTTTGTGAATAGATCTTATATCCTTTATTGTTCAATCACTGCTTTACCAAGGTAAGTGTCTGCACTGATTACTCTATATTTGCAGTTGGGATTTTAATAATTGAACAGGTTTTTTAACAGCTCTTGAACCAAGAGAACACAACAATGGAAAATACTTCTTTGCAGAGCAGGACAGCAGTTTGATGCATGGCATTCTTCCCAGGGGAGTGAAAGTCATGTCAAAGCTTTGGGTGATTTTTTTGAGCTTGGTTTATTTTCTCTTCTATTAAGAGAGCTAGGCTAAGGCATGTTGTAACCAAAGAGGGAGGTTGTGATATGTTTTTCACCTTGCTGAGAGGCAGGCCAAGTGCCATGAATTGCAAAATGCTGCTGTCATGACAGGGGCTCTGTGTAGTGCAATGCTGTGTGTAACTTTTGAGTCTGGTTGTGTGGAACAGACTGTGAAAAAAAAGGAGCTGGGAACAGGGTTTGGTCAGTTGTCCAGTGTATTTCTGAGCTAGAGGGTTTTTAGTTGCTCTGAGTCATCCATGCCAGAGTGGCAAAGCTGTTGTATTGGATCACAGAGAGGGATTTGAGAACAGCAGAAATGATTAATCCTCGCGCGTTCTAAATTCTTCCCTGCAGAGGATGGGACTCAGTGTAAATGTCAGCAATCAGATCTGGGGAGGGTGACACAGATATTGTGACACGGTATATTGCCTTTCCTTAAACACAACCTCGTGTTTAAATAACTGAGATTTCTCACTGCCTCTGAGTCAGGCACCTGCACGTTTGCTGTGCTGGTGGAGAAATCCTGGTGGAAGCTTTTTACCCCAGCAATTCTGCAATGCAGCCCAGCCCCCTAGATTGCAAGTTATGCTGTGGGGAGGCACTTCCATGCACATAAACTCTGGAAGGGGAAGAATTGAAATTTTTCATCACTTTTTGCACATTATAAGGTATAACTGCAGCAGCCTGGAGTGATAACTGCAGCAGCTCTTTCACTGGTTTGCTGAAGCACACACTGGAGCTGTGGCAGTGCTGGGCTCAGTTCTCCTCACCTGAGGCTGGTCAAACCACCCCCTCTCAGGAGAATTTTGCCTGGGACTGCTGTGAGATTGATGCTCTGGAGCTATTGTGCTCCAAATGAAATCTGGATTCCTTTGGGGATAGCAGAGGTGAGAATGGTTTGAGGCCTTTCCTGCAATATTATTGGACACATCCTGAAGCACTTTTTCAGTGAGAGATGGTTTTTTCTGTGAGCTTTGGCTGTTCAGCTAGGAAGCCCTTTCTTTTTTCTGCATTATCCTTTGTTTCAATATTTAGAAAGGGGAGAGTCTTCAAAAGGAAAGTTTGAGACTCAAGTTTGGTATTTTCTCCTTGGCATTTGGCTTGGCTCCTAGCTTGGTACACGCAGCAATCTTTTATTATCAGTAACAGTTACTGTTCTGTGTAATAGTCCCATAATTAATTACCCTACTTCAGCAAATCTTTTTAATTAAGCCTGCTCTTCACGTGGTGTAACAAAACAAAAATAAAAGGCCTCTTACTGTGTTGCAGGCTTTCTTACTGACGTGTTTGTGTGCTCTTTTGTGGGCAGATCAGAGGCAGCAAACAAAGTAATGCTGGAAAGACATGATCTTGAACCAATGTTTGGTTAATAGAATTCCCTTGAGATGTGGGCAAGGCTGTGTGGCATGTCTGATTGCCCAGCAGGGTTCATGAATGTGCCTCAATAAGTAAACGTGTGTTTATTACAATTTTATGTTTGTCTGACAGCATTTCCAGCTGCAAAGAGGGACAGAGTGCCTCTGAGGCTATGGCTTAGTGATGTTCTTCTGGTTTTTAGATATGAGCATTTTTTCTGTCCTGTTTCAAGGTAATACAGGGGCCCATGATGTGTGGGAGTTACCTTTTTTTCCTATTTCTCTTCAGATTTAATTTTAAATTGGATGTCTGAGATCAATTTTAAATTGGATATCTGAAGTCAAAGGCACTTGAAATTGCTTTTTCAATTTAACAGCAACTTTTTTTGGTAATTCTTCTTACCAGAATACTTTGTTTGAGATCTTGGTAAAACTTGGCCTTACTTGCTTTTTTTGAGGTATAATGCAACACAGAAAACATATAAAAAATAAAAATGGTTTTAAACATGCTATACTTAAAATAGTTTAGTACTGGAAAACAGCTCTGTGCAGTTTGTTGTCATATTTTAGAAATTTAAAAGAAAAACTGGTCTGCTGTTGCAATCTTTTTGTAGAAATACGATGTTTGTTAGCTCGGGAGATCTGACAACAGAAAAACATGCATTTACTATTCTATCTTGGATCCAAAACAAAAAAGGTGTGCATGCTCTACATGTGTGCTTTTAGCACAAACTCATAAGAGTTTAACAGAGGTGGAAGACTCAACATGTAAAGAAGGATCTTGGCACTCCATGCAGGTTTTCCTTTGGTGTCAGGTGAGGAGGAGATGGGAATGAATAATCACCAAAAAGAAGTTGATACAGAATCAGCTGGGTTCAGCTGCTCCTGTCATGTATGTTGCTGGTATGTTGCTGGTTTTAGAAGGCAATCCATAGGGAAGTAGGAAAGGAAGCTTTCTCTTACTCTAACAAGTACATTATGTGAAAGAAATTTAAAAAAAAACCCCAAAACTTCAAGGTGGGATGCAAATTTGCAATGTAGACGTTTAGAAATGCATTTTGTGACTTAGCACAGAAAAAAAATCATCACTTAAACATATTTTGATATGACTGTTTATCTGGAAAATATTTTAATGCTCTTAAAGGATAATTTACCTGTCAATTTTGCTACACTTTGTTGTGTTAATTAGTGGCTGTAAGGAAAGTACTAAAGCACAGAAGGGGGGGAGGGGCATTATGAAGTGGTGTGTGAGCTTCAGAAGTGTAGAAATAGGTTATTTCTGGAAAATGTTAATACTTCAGAATTAGCATATCTTTTACATGTTTGGTTCAGCTTCTCAGAGAACTGACTGCAGACAATCCCACCAATGTCTCTGGGGACTGAGGCAAAGTCTAACTCTGCTGTAGCTGATGCAGGTGTGAGAAAGTTGCCTTCCTTGAGATCAAGTTAGAACTTTTCACAGCAATGGGGGTTTGATATTTTTTTCAAATACACCACTGCTGTAAGCTCCTGGTTTTGCATGCCTCATGTAAGACTCTCTTGAATATTTTAACAGCATTTTCGTGTTCCAGTTGCACAAAACCCTCTTCTGTCAGTCAAACATGTTGTGAGTGAAGTGCTGGTTTGCTCTTCCAAGAGCCTGAAGAGTAACCAAGCTCAGATGAATTCCTCTTGTATTGCACTGGTGATTCAGGTACTTGGAAGTTTGTCTTCTTGAATTACCATCTCAGTTTGTCACTCTGCCTTTGGGCAGAGACTGTTTTGTAGGAAGAGCTAGAAAATGTAGGATTTCTTTAATTTCTTACTTCCTTCTTTGGTACCTGAACTTCAGAAAAAAGGCTGCATGAAAGGAATTGTTTTTTTTCTGAGGCTTGGAAGCTTCTTTCTCCTTCAGACATTCTGATTTTTCTTGTTCTTCAGAGCATGGTGGACACCTTTAAGAGTTCCATGAGGAGTTCAGAAGAGAATTTGGATTTGTTTGCACTTGTCCTGTTTGCCTACCAATGCTGCATAAATAACATACTGCTGACCTGATTCTAAAACCCCTACTTCTTTCATTCATTATGAGATAGAGGGAAGATTAATTATTGCATTTTTTTTAATATCAGTTTTTCATACGCAAATTTTCAAATGAAAATTTATGCTTTGATTTGTTTTGCTGTTTAAAAAGTCACAATATTTTTTTTGTTTGTTTTCAGAAAAGAAAATAAAGGAGTCACTTCCATTTCACATGAATGTTTTTAGTCAAGAACTGTAGGGAAAAACACAAAAATAGCCCTTGGAAATGGTTTGAGCCTCCAGTGACTTAGAGACTCCTGCTTCCTCTTGGTAAGGCTTTCTTCTTGCAGTCTGGTTTCTTTCTGCAGCCTAGAACTTGCTGATACTGATACTAAAAATGTTGTTGACTCTTACTCTCTGAGACTGAGCTTTGGTTTTATTATCTATCTGTAACAGATGTGATTTGGGCCAAATGATGCCAAAATCCCTTTTTTGAATCTATCCTAGTTCATCTTCTTTCTAGTACAGCTGGAAATTTTCTGTGTAAATAACAAAATTTAGCTTATATAATAGCTTCCTCAGGATCTTTTAAAATACAAAAATCATATATTTAAATTATATCAATTATATCTTCTCCTTGAGATTTAGTATCATTTCTCAAAACATACCACTAGATTTAAAATATCTTGATCTGTAGATGTTTTGATTTAATCTCCTTTTCCTGAATGACCAGTGATCCAAAATAAAGTTCTATTTTCTTTCAGACTGGGCCTCGCAAAGCATCTATCCCACTCTTCATTTCCTTTTGTTCCCTCAGTCCTTCTCCAAATAAACATTATCAAATGGTTCAATAGTGCTGTCACCTGATTTACCTCACCTACAGTGCCAATTATGTTGAACATATATTACTTGAAACTTGGACAGATACAGTGACTTTTTCTTGTAACTTGACATCTGGACATATTACTGAATACTTCTAGGAAATATTTATTTTCTTCATGAATTTAGAGTTAAAAAAACTAATGGCTTCTATACCTTTATACCCAGTACTCAACTCCTTGCTTTCATCTTTTTCCTGGTCTATTTCCTACTTGGGAGAAGAGTCTTCTCAAAGAAGTTTTTTTTCCCATTTGAAAAAAAGGTTGAAATAAGAGTCTCCAAATTCTTCTCTTGTCTCTGCCTGTTTGTGGGATACCTCCATATATCAATATAAGATACTTCCCAGCTTACTCTGGCAACCTCACTTCTGTTTTTCTTAGTTTGGCATACTGGGCACCCTTTTGTTGCATTTGGTCTTATGCTGGAATCTTTTGGTCTTCTATTTGGTATGTGAAGTGTGCATAAAGTTGCTCCTAAGAAGCTCTAGGATAATATCCTTGTTTGTCCAGCCAGGATGCCATCCAGGTATGCATTCTGTAGCTTTTAATTTCCTTCTGCAGACACACCATTTCCAAAATACCTAAAACAATTGATGTATTGATTACCATATAATTCAGAATGTCTTTATTTGCCTCTTCATTTATGTCTTCATATTTCATTTAATTATAAATAATTTGTTTCCCAGTTTCTGTTTGCCTTGTGTCACCTCTTTGTAACAGCTGTAGATGAGAAAAGGAACAATGCTGGACGAATTAATATTCTAAAGCTTTTTATTTTCTTGGATTCTGCATGATATTGATGTGCTCCTTGGCAATATTAATATTTTCCTTTTCAAGTCTGTATTTCATGCACCAAAAAACCCACCACACAATCCCCTGCTATTTGAGTAGAAAATAAAATCCACTGCTTCCAGGGCAGGAATGGATGAGTAAATCATTCCCAGGGAGAAATGGATAAGTAAATCATTTCCAAAGGTAAAGCTGAAGGATCCATGGTATGTGCTCAGCCTTACACCTGCTCCATGTGTTTGTCTTCTCAGCAACCTTCCTTACCAGTAGCATTGAAGAAGTAAAGTACTTGATATGCTCAGAAAATAATAGATTAACAAGTGAAAGTCAAATTTCTGAGTCTGAAGAGAGACTTAATGTCTCATTCTTGATTCTTTCAACACCAGCATAACAATCTCCCTCACCTGGGCTTTCAGGAAACTACAATCCCTTCCATGCATTTGTGATGGAAACAAACTGACCTTGCTAGGAGTCCCTCTGCTTCTAAACACAGTATCCTCAATCTGCCTTCTGTTGTCATCAGAGATTATTTTCTTTCTGTTCTGTTGTAATTTTTGCAAACCCCGTGGTTTTTTTGCCTTATCACCGAATTTTGCTTGAGAAGAAATTGGGCCATTTTTTCAACTGTACTCAAAGTTGGAAAGAACACCTACATTTACTGAGGAAATAAATTAAACTATAATGTTAAAATAGGTTTTTAACATTATAGTTAAAAACCTATTTAAGCTGTGAAAATAATGTATATTTTGTATACTCTGTGTGCACATCATGCCTTCACTGCCTATTGCCTGGTGTTGGCAAGTGTCTGGTAATTTGTCTTCCTCACACTCTGATGCTTGGGGAACTCTTTCCTCTCTAGAACAACTAATGTTTAGACAGTTTAGCTGAAATGCATCCCTTTGCCAGCATTAAGACATCACTGGTAAAATTATGGGATAGCGCAGAGAAACGCGGTGGAGATAATCAGACTACCAAGGTTATAATCTGTTCCTCTGCTCGTGGCTGCAAGTCAGAGTGGCAGAGGGGAGCATTAGGGTGGAGGTGTGGGGAACCTGCAGTCACAAGCAGACAAAGCCATGAAAACACTCCGGCACCATTTGGAAAATGGAAAGTGCTGCTGTTTCGTCTCTAATTGCTTTAGCCTTTGGCATGAACGGCCGTGCTGCTGAATCAGCAGTAACAGGGCTGGATCCAGACTGGCTGAGATTGTTTTAGGGGAAATAATACATAAAAGGTGTGTGTGCTTTTGAAATTAAAAAGACAAGTGAGTGTACACAAAAAAAAACTCATGCTGCCAAAATATGCTAAACACGCATCACAGAAGCCTCAGGAAACAATAGAATTCTGTTCTGTTACCAATGTTTGAAGACATGGAGAAATATTTTAAAGGAGGAATATGCCTATTAGAGGTATTTTGAGAAAACCGTGTTTGTGTCAGGGAAGAAAAACAAGCATTTTCTTCTGTTTGTGGGTTGGCATTTTGATTTGATTTAGTGTGGAGTTGAGTTTTCAAAATCATGGTTCTTTAGAATTCCTTCTAAGACTTACATGGCTAATATTTAGTTTCCACTTTGGAGGCATTTTTTCATGTGTGTTCCAGCTCTTACAAACAAGTCAGTTTCACTTTTAATGAAATTTCATGGTAGTTTTCATTGTTGCTGTGAATCAAAGACAAAGTTTACCTTTCACTTACAGTAGAGAATTTTTTTTTTCATTTGGTAGGCATGTCCTGTAGCTGTCCTAAGTGAATGCTTATTTGAAGTAAATTAAGAATTGAATAGACAGCACTGAAAACTCCACCCCCACATCTGTGTACCCAAGAATATTTTTCTTAAAAAGCAGAGGGGGAAAACCAGCTCTTTCTCCTTCTGCAATTACTATCAACTTTAGGGTCTTTTGAGTTTATGCAGGCAGTATAAATGCAGTCACACTGGAATTTTCCTTCTACTTCATCAGCAGTATGATCAGAAACAGCATTTCTCAACAGGGCAAAGGAAGTATCCTGTTGTTTTCATTGTACAGATCAGAGGACAATGTGCAGCCCATAGGAGAAATTAGTTTGATTTGTTGTTGTAGTCTAATTGTAAGTGCACTAAAAAGCATAGATTTCGTGGTTTAGTTTTTTCAAGCCCATACATTCCGGTTATAAAGAAAATGTTTGTTTAATGAAACAACAATTTTTAGCACCATATTTACTTGGGAAAATGTGAATATTTTACTAGGCCGTTTTGGTTTTGATATATTTAGCGATTTACATGCATGCAAATAGAAGAATGTGGGGTGCATTCCACGTTCTCCTCTTGTGGGCTCAGTTCTCAACTCTTTGCTCTAAATCCAATAGTTGTAAGCTAGGTACAGACAACCTTGTTAGCAGCACCACCAGCAGTTCTGTACAAAATGTGATTATCATGTACCCATAAAGAAAGCAGGGAGTGTTGAGCATTGCTGCACTGAGCAGGAGGCATTACAGGCTCTGGATGATTTGTTTGTTCCTGCTTTAGGGTGACTGCACACCCACCTAAAGTGGTGATAGTGTGAGTCTCCTTCTGTGCCATTAGATGAAGAGGCATCATTTTAATGCTTTGGCATTAGTTAATTTCATGTGCTGCTGCCCGATCGATGCATCCACATCCGAGTATCTCCAAGATATTTCAGTGTGCCCTTTCTTTGTCAAGACCATCTGCATGAATATTTCAGTCTGTGTAGACAAATGCCAAAAGTGTTAGAGCATTCTACTTAGTCACACAAGGCTCTTTAAGAGGTTTGAAATTACTGTTTTACAAACTGATGTCACTTTACTCAGTGTCAGCAGGTTTGACAGGGCTGGCTCACTGGTAACACTTTCTGGAAGTTTTAAAGAGTGAAGGTCTTAGTAGAGCCAGCCCAACTTCTTATTTCTTATTATTTGTATTGTATGTCTAACAGGCTAGGGTGAAAGAGAAGAATTTGTGCATGCTACTAATGTGTTTTGCCACTAGCTGGGTGCTGTGTTCAAGAAGTCATTTTCAGAGAATGAAAAAAAAATGAACAATATTATTTTTTTTCTGTACAGGATGAATGATACTAAATTTATTTTAATGCATTAGGTTGTCTTATTTGTATGGGTGTCCATTTCTCCAGGCTTTTCATTTTAGTGATCTCCTATATTCCTTAGGAAAACTGCAGCTGGTGATGCAATTGCCTTGCATTTATGTATGGGTCTGAAATGGGCCACTTGAAATATGGCAACCATGTTTTAAGTTCTTGATCAAGCTTGGCTGGACTTGCTTCATCAAGATTGATCAAGCTTGGCTGGAGCTCGACTAATCTGATGAAATAGGTCCTTTTTAACAACTTGTTGCTGTTTTTTTCTTGCTGTCCTTTAGGCCGTGGGTTGAATGTTCAATTCTAGTCTGTTCCCATGGGGAAGATTGACAGTAGCTGTTTGTATTTAATAGAACTCATGCAAACTTATTTCTGCACCAGGACTCTGAAGAGATAAAAAAAAAATATTCTGGTCTTATCCTAAAAAGTGAAAGAACTTGCTTGAGTATTTATTTAAGCTGAGGCACAATGAGAGTAAATGCTGTATGTAAAATCTGAATTTCTTATACACTAGTTGTGAGGGAAAAAACCTTCTAAAATATTTAAGTTAAAGGTTGCCATAGTAAGATAAGTAGGAATAGAAAGAAATCAGTCTGCTAGATTGGATAATGATGGGCTTTAGGTGTTGGCCTTCTGTCAGTCTTGGAATCAAATCATAGCAGGTGTTTCGGTCAAGTCATATTGTTCAATAGCTCTTTGTTCAACAGGTCAGATACCGTGAAGTGGGACAAAACTTGTTGCTGGTAATAATAATAACCTGACCCCACTGGAGAGGGGAAGCAGAGTGGGAAAACCTACCAAATCTGTGCTGAAAGGACCTGGGGCATTCCCTGCATGATGATGTTTTATTTGAGTCGGTGGATAACAAAAAAAGAGTTTTCCCAGTATTGACAAAATAGAACAGTGTGAGATGCTCGGGGAAAATACTTAGTGGCACAATAAGAAATTCCATGGCAGAATTGCTGAATTTCCCAAAGCAAAAATTGGGAAGGGGTGCATGGCATTCCATTGGCCTGAAGAGTTGTGCTGTGGAGAAAGGCAGTTTTGTAGTAATCCTGGTAATTCTTCCCAAATCCACAGGTCATGGCAGTTTTTCTCCTTCTCAAAATTAAAACCTAATTTGGCCTGACACGAGTCACTGAACAGTCCATTACAAAAACTTTTGTTTTGCTAAGCATTTCTTGGTACTGAGTGCCAAATAAAGGGGTGGTTTCACAAATGTGCTGTTTGAATGAAACTGGGACAACTCTGTGACTTTTATGAGCATTTTGGAGTACTCAGCAACACAGTTGATAATGACCTTTCTAGTCCATATTTGGACTTAAACACATGTGTCCAGCATTGAAATAAAATTCTGGATAGTGAGAACATTAGATAAATCATTACAGTATAAAAATTGACTCTTTCTCATGAAGTCCTACCCAAAACTGTGCTTTCCCACTCTTGCATTCCTAAGGTGCCCCAAGTTTTTGTATAATTGCCTGGTGACTTGGATAAAGTATGGATATCACTGAAAAAAAATCCATCCAAGGAAGTGGGTGGGCAGACTGTCCCTCAGAACCCAAACTTTAACCAATTTGTTCCTCTGAGTAAACCACACTTAATATATGAACCAACAAATGACAGTACAAATGCTGCTAAAAAAAAACTACCCAAACCTAGCAAATCTAGAACTACTAATTACTTTTCTACAGATTCTTGGCTTCTGCTCATGCACTGCATTTCTTCCAAGAGAGAAACCTGGACCTTAGTGAAATCTGTTGTGCTTATGCCATTGTTTTCACAGGAATTCACTTTATAGGGTTGACACAAGTGGCAAAAATGCCTGCCAATCTCAATTTACTAGATTTAAATTATACCCTCTATGTCCCAGTGGGTTGAAGAAAATACCACAAAGAGGAGTCATATTGGTGGGCAGAGAGCTGTTGAATAGGAATATTGAATAAACAGAGTCTGGGTTTGGATATTTTCTTGCTGTAATTAGGATCTCAATCAGTCTGTACTACAAGCTAGTGCTCTTCCCTGAAAAATATATACCAAAAAGCAAACAATATACTCTTCTGTATTAAAATGTTGGCATATAGCTCTGAAAAAGGCTGCCATGAAGAGTCATATTGGTTGAATTCTAATACCTCCTGCATTGTAAATGCTGAAATTGGATATGTCACTGAAAGCTGCTCTTTGGCAGTTTCAGCTTGCATGAACTGCATTTACTCAGCAGATCACTATAGGTCTTGCTGATCTTCCCCAGACACCACTTGAACGAGATCTTTCTAATGGATACCTCTTTTTTTATTTTCCTTATTTTACTTGCTGTTCCTCCCCCCACCATGTATTAGGTATTAACATGCTTTCCTTGGAAATTGGAGCATGCATTGCATTTCATTTCCTGCTGTTTCCCTCTTCAGCAAATTTATTTCAGTGCAAAGGAATGCTCTCTTCTGCTGCTCAGTGGTGTAATATTCAAATGGGTGATATGCTTGAGCTGCCATATTGTGCATTGGCAAAAAGAAAAAAAAAGGAAAAAAGGTAAAAAGAGTCTTATTTTTTTGAGAGAATTTAGCCCTGAAGGCACTCTGTGTGTTGTAGCTGCCCTGGTCTATCAAGGGGAGCTAAGCAGCAAGATATAATCTTAAAATTCAGATGGCAGCACGTTTCTGATTTTTCCAGCTGGCAGAATCTGGGGTGCAGCTCAGGCAGACTGTGCTGAGCAGCTCTTTGCTTGGCTCTAATGCACACACACTGCTCAGCTCAGCCTCTTCCATGCAGCTGGAAGTGCTCTCCAGTGGGGATGGCGTGAAAGGTGTGTGTGGGGCGTGCTGTCTGCGCCAAAGTATGGACTTTTGAAGTGTATGCTTGTGTTTTAAATTTGCATTCACATCAGTCAGTCATACTTAAAAAGATGCACTCATGAAAGAGTTTGGCCTGAGAGAGATTTTTATAACATACTATGTGGTAAGAACAGACTGGCATTAGGGAAAATGACATCACAGCTGATTTATGGGGTCAAAAAAAGAAGGAAGCTATGTGAGGAATCTTTTTGGTATAGGTTTACTCAGCAAGGTTGAGCACAGTGAAAGCTGCTGTAGGCTTTGGATTTTATCAACTCATGTCAGCAATCCTGTTATGATATGCAGAGCAGCAGTAAAAAAAACACAACAGAGGCATAGCTTTTCCCCTGTGCACTTAACTATGAACATTACAGGTTTGTTTTACTACTATTTCAGACTATATATTGTAGTCTATCTAACTTAGTTATTAGACTCAGTGAAATCATATTTGGAAGGCCTCTCTGAGGACAGCCAGCAATTTGAGGTCAAAACTCATGAAGAATGACAACTGATGTGCTCAGGTGTGGTTTGGGTCGGGATTTCTGAAGCAGGATCTTCCCAGAAGGATCACAGCTCTGGTTTTTGGATGTAGCTTTTAAGGAAATTGCCTGTATTACTTGGGAAGGGAACTCCTTCTGTGCTTGTGCTTGTTCTTAACCAGTGTTCATTAGAGGGTAAAGTGTTCCTCATTAGCAGGGGTCTTCTCTTAATTTCAGCTTTTAGGATACTTAATTGTACTGCCTGAAACTTTGTTCTTCACAGTCAGAGCAGTACCCTGTCTCTAAAAGAAAGGGCTAAATTTTGAAACTGGCTAGGTAATTGCAGATTATGCTACCTGTAAGTACTTGTGCTTTGTAGATTGACCTCACTGTCACGTGCCAGAATTTTATTTCAATGTCATTTTTGATATGAAAGAAGATAGGAGATGTTGAGCTCTGAGCTGGTAGCACAGCAGAGTTCTCAATAAATATTGCCATGGATTGGCAGTGATTTTGTGGTAGTCTTTGACAGCAATAGGGGATTTATATCTCACTTCTAATAGTGAACTGCATATTACATATGAAATGTTTTACTCAGCAGCATTCCTTTTGAACACTGGGTTCTCCAGTTTAAGTTTTTTCCTGGGCTATGTTTGGACTCATAGAACTTGGAAGGGTGACATGATTTGGCACTATACATATTGCTGCTGTGACAGTGGAGATGTCACACAGCTGTGTTCTCAAAAGCCACATCTTTGCTACTGGTTAAATATTCAGAGATGCTGCAACAGTTCAGTTCATAAAGCTATAAAGATAATGATGTTGAAGAATGTTCATAACTAAAAAGAGACCCAGTATCTAGGACTGTTTAAGTAAATCATTAGGGGAAAGAAAATGCCAAGCTGGAAACTTCTTTAACCTTCTCACATTTTTATGGTCCTACAAAGCTGCTTGATTTGGAAATGAATTTACAGAAGTAATTGGCATATATGTGCATATAAATAGGAATAAATGCATTTAAATGGCTATCTTCCAGCCTATATTTAGCAGTGGATCAAATGCAGAATGCTCTTTCCATATCCTTTATTTCCTTTGAAACAGTACTTTGCATGACAAGTTCCTCTCTGTAGATTGTTCTGTTAACTTTCTTCCATCTGTATCTCCCTTTAGCCCCAGGCTGTTAAAAATGAGACAGTTTTTGAATGAATAATGCTTATGTGATGGCTTTTTTTATATGATTAAAGAAAGTGTGGGATGATATTTTGGTACCCTTTTTTTTTTCCACTTCACTAATGATGATTTATAGACTGTAAGATTTTCTAAGGAAGAAAGAAGGAATAATACTCTTCCTGTTTGATCCTTTCACTTGGTAGGAGTCAGGTCCTGTTTTGCCTTTGTTCATTTAGGCTCAAGCTTTTTCTAAAGATGATAGCTGATACCTGCCTTAATGTTGATTCAACTGGAGGAAAATATTATCTGCACTTCTGCTAAATTAAAAGTATCCTATAACTTGAACATGTGGAAAGAAATATTGCAATTGTTATTGACAGAAAAAATTTAAAATTTAAGATCTTAATCTCCCATAATTCAGTATCAGGTTACAATTATATCAGTGGTATTTTGCTGCAGAACTCAAATCTACTTTTACTACTGCATTTCAGTAATATAGGCTGTATAGATCTCTGTTGACAGGGTTTGTGAGTGTCAACATAAAGAAATTACCATTATTTTCAAATGTAGCTCATATTGCATTTGCCCTTTGAGTTATCCAAGCAACTAACAATGAGAAAGTTAGTTGTTTAATGGCACAGGCTTTCAAGGGTTTTAATTATTCAAAGGATCATAAAGGCAAGAGTGAGAAAATGTAATGTTAAACAATGGATCCACTTCATATTCCTGACACCCTATGGAGCTATTTTGAAGTTAATGAATCTGTTTCACCCTTATCTAGCTAAAAGAAAAGTAAACAAAACCTGTGAACTACCCTCCAAGAAATGCTTCCATTGACTCTAATGGAGCTATTGGCATTAGCAAATCTAACTGTGATTTAAGGAATTAGCACTCTGTCCTCTCCATTTGTGTTCTGTTCATTTAAATGTTGAGAAATGGATAGGCATACAGGCTGCCAAAGCTTTAGGTTACTGAATGAGAGATGTTAAAGTAGTTGGAAGCTTTTGAGAGTTTAAACTTTAAAAAAACCCAAACTAACCAACCAATCAAAAAAAAAAAAAAATCAAACCAAAAAGACCCAAACAAACTACCTCAAACCACAGGTTTTGTCTGTCCACTTGAAAAATATCTGGTAAGTTCTGTGCCTGGGAAATTAATCCTCCTTGTTTTTTTAATGGAAGTCCTTATTTACTTTATATCTTCAAGGGAGTACAGAACAGAATTTAAGGTATTGGTCAATGTTTAATAAAATAAATACTAAATGGGAGAGCTAGGAAAGGCTTCAAAACCTTTCAGCTGTTGTGATGGAGTTGTATTATCTCTTTCCCCCTTGTTTGAAACTCTGGGTTTGACTCAACAGAGAGTCCTCCAGCATTTTGGTGCCATGTTGGTTGATGAAACACTTGGGTGATTCAGAGCAGATGGAGCTTGGTGTCATCTTCCCTTCAGCAAAGCAAACCAAAAAATGGTGATTTCATTCTTCCACCAGTACCACATCTCAGTGATTGCTCTGAGCTTGCTTGTGGCAGCAGCTGAAGTGCGTGCATGAGTGTACACTCGTGTTTTTTGCAGCCCCTGCCCCTGTGTGGTGGCAGTGGGAGAGGGATCTGTGGGTGCCCTGTCACTGGCACTTTGCCCCTTTTTTGGGGAGGACAGAGCAAAGTTTGTGGTCTGAACTAGAATTTATCTGGTGCGTTTGAGAGAAACTTGAAATTAATTTAGGGACTGAGAGGCAAGTAGAGAGTCATTAAATTTTTAACGAGCAGAAATGATCAGGCACGTCACTTTGTTCATCACATTTGTGTTCTAGTCTTTTTTTTTTTTTTTTATACCTATGTCTTTCCCATTCTCTGACTAAGATTTGTAGGCTTACAAAGACCTTTAGAATTATGGCTCTGATATGAACTTATTTTCTTGTAGCTGTGCAGGGTAGTTGGTAAGGTCAGAGAACAGTGAGTTATGGTGACTTCAGCCTTTTAAGGAAACTATTTGCAGTGATCTTTAAAAACAAACAGCTTTCTCTGTGTGAAATGAGTAGGTCTTGGTTCAGTTGCTGGTAAGGAATTGAAAACATTGCGTATCAGATAACACAGTGGGATTTTTCCACATAGTTCATGATCTCTGTGTTAATCTCAGACATTTAAGAAAGTAATAAGAGGGATTACTTTTATTCATTTATTCATTCTCTAAGGACATTTCATTCACAGTAGATACAGGTGTGCTGACATGAAGAGGCTTTGGTTGTATGTCAGCAGAGTTCAGATGTGATTTGCTACACTTATTGGACTGCTCACACTAGAAAACTCTCAGAGCAAAGCCTGCATCTATATATATATCTCTGAGACCTATGGGATGTATTTGATGATTTTTTAGAGGAACTGAAGTTTCTTAACTCTTTCCCTAACATACTGTGGTGAAATAATTAGGTGTGAATCCTGGGGAGGAGGTTAATTATTGAAAACCAAAGTAACAAGTGATACTAGTTACAGAGGGATTGAAGGATAGCAAAAAACAAAAAACAACCCCAAAAACACTGATTCATCAATAATGAAGTGACTTGTTCTTGCCATGCTTATCAACTTTAGATACAACCTCATAGAAACAAGTTTTTAATCCACTGTTATTTTTTAATCCACTGTGATTAAAAACTTCCCAAGTTTTGATCTTATGCTGTTTGTTTTGTGTTGGGTAGGGCCTTGTGCACTTGTACCTAAAATGTTTGATTAGAAATAACGCAGAAGTGTAATGAATGACCTTTATCTGTAGTAGCTTTGCATTTTAAAACCAGCTAAGGAGTGTCTGTCTTTGTACAAGTGCGTACGTAGTCATAATTGTCTCCTGCTATCTCCCAGTTGATGCTCTTGGACCTTTTTGCAGCATGTCAAGCAAGCTATTAACATGCACTTCAGTTTATAAACATCCTGGTAATTATGTTTCTGATTTTCAACATCTGTGAAATACAATAGACAGACTTTTTGGTTTAAAAATTTAACACGGTGTAGGATTATTTGGAAATGAAAGTCACAACTGAAACTGTGTTCTCAGTGTCTTTTTATCTGTACTGAATAGTCTGGAGTTTTTTTTACAGCTCCCAACTTTCATCTAGCACTTAAATACTGAGCCCATTCTGGGCTTCTCAACACATTTCCCCCTGGTCCTCCACTGCACCTGCTGCGCTGCCATCAGCCATTAATGCTCAGGCAAAGCCAACAGCTTGTTAGGATGTGTCTGAGGCATTCAGCAGTGCAGATGGCATGTTCTGTCTGCCTCTACCTGTAACATCTGGCAGCAGTCAGATGTGAGAAAGCCCAAATGAGAAGGAGGGAGATAATGTTTTTAAGTTGAATTGAATAAATAATTTTTCCAGACAAATTGTTGCAGTTTGCTTGAGGTCATAAAGGGAAAAAAAAAAAAACAACACCCATGTAAAAATGGAGGGCAGAATTAGCTTGCTTGGTTGAATTAATTGAATGAATTTATATATTGTGTGGACTTCCAATTCAATTTTTAAGAAATTCTGTGAGCTGGTTTAGAGCTTAACAGATCAATGCTGTAGTACCTAGGGAGTTTTCTCCTTAACTATCCCCAAGAATCTATCAAACTACACACTAGGCAGATGGCTGGGAACAAGTTTTTCTATGCTGTTATCAGCTTTGCTGTTGGTCTTGATGCAATTTTAAAATGGTTTCTAATTGTATTTGGGATTGTTCAGAACAGATTCAAAGGCTTCTAGATGACCTTGGTGTTGTTATGAAGAGCCTGACAATACAATGACTGATTTGCCATCTCATCACATGGACAAGAATGTTCAAATTTATTTATTTCTGAACCGAATGCTTTTCTCCCTCATACCTTATCCTCCAAAAAGCCTTAGTGTAGTAAGATGTAATGTAGTGTCCTTCACAAAGCTTTTACCCTGGAAGACCTACAGCTTGGTAAAAAGTAAGCATGTGTATAAAAAGTCAGAATCTGTGCTACAGAGAACCAATAACTTGCATCATTCTCAATCATCTCAGTTTTCACTAGAAACAATTTTGCAATCCTATTTTTTGCCAGTTAAGAAAGTGAGAGGCTTCTGAGATTGGCTGAGGGGTTTGGTTTTCTTTCCCCTCCACTCCCATTTTCCTTCAGTTCTTAAACTCTCTTGGTCTTGATCCACGAACACTTTTGCTTTTGCTCTCTCTGGTTTCAAACTGGGAGCGCTGGGTGAAGGCAGGGAGCTGTGATCATAGCATTGGATGGGATGGAGCATCCCTCTGGCCAACTCAACTCACCTGTCCTGTCTGTGTCCTCACTCAGCTCCTGTCTTATCCCAGCCTACTTCTTGGGGGAGAGGAGGAGAAAAGAGTGGGAAACAGAGAGAAAACCTTGGTCCTTCAGAAAATGCCTTTTTTTTTTTTTTTCTTTTCACCTGCCTTTTTGGTGTCCATGTCATTGTTCAGGAACAGCCACAACAATGTTGTGTTATCTATGCGGTTTTAGGCACAAACTCAAAACACAGAACACCATACAGGCTGTTGTGAAGAAAGTTAATTCTAGTCCAGCCAGATCCAATGTGGATAGGAAACTCTGCCCAAGGTAATTAAAGATAAACAAATCTTGGATATCTTTAACAAGGCACTTTTTCCTCCTATGTAGGCAAAGCATGCTAGAAAGTGCTGAATTGTGCAGGAGAGGTGAATAAGATTAAGATTAGAGTGCAGTGGACACAATAAAGCTGTGAGGCCTCAATCCATCCCCCCCAGTTTTACTAAGCTCATGACACTTTTCTATATTTGAAAGATGGATCATGTCAGCAAATCTTAAGATTTGTTGGCCTGCCAAAGAAGGAGGGACAGAATAATGTGGCTTGTTATCTGCAACAATTTTTGACAGTGCTAATGAGTGCAGAGCAAGAAGTGAGGAAGACTGATTTCTGATATCAAAACCAGCTCCTGGGGAAAGATCTCATCCTGTTACTTGCAAAGTCTCTTGGCTTTCAGAATAAATAATACAGACATCTTAGAAAACTTTAAAAAAAAATCTGTACAGTAGAATCTTGACAACACTAACATAAAATGTGACACGATTAATCACCCTGAAGTTTTGAAGAGCTGTTAGTAGAGAGGCATATTTTGTGTTAGCATTTGTATTATGAAGTAAACACAAGGATTGCTTGAAAGTCCAGTGTCCACTCTTTTTTCTGTTTGCAGTTAAGCTTCTAAGTCATTTTTGAGAATGCAAAGTTGTCAGGCAGTTCTTCAGCCCAGAGTTTAATTAATACTTCAGCAATAAAAATGCATCTGCATTCTGTGCCTTTTGCCTCCTTAAAATAGTTGTCTTCATTCACATTTGAGTTGTGATTTTCTGCCTTTTACACATGCTGTTTTCTCCAGAGTAAGAACTAGACTACTTTAGAAACAATGGCAGTCTATCACCTAAAGCAAAACATGCAGGTAATTTGCATTTTGAACTGCTGACCTGTTTGCAGGCCTCATTTTCTCTCTCACTGAAAAGCTCCAAAAATGCCTGTTATAACCTTACAGCTGCTAAAAAGGGAAAAGGGGAGTATGTAAAGCAGGGTACCAGACCTCCTCCTGTCAGTGCAGCTGAATAGATTCAGCTATTGTCAGTCAAGTAGGTACTAGTGCTATTACACTTACAAACCTGATGTTCCTAATCAAAGTCAAGTGTTTGCCATTTCTCTGAGTGGAGAAATTTGACAGCCTCAGTTAAAAGTGATGGAAGCAATAAGACAACAAGCAGGCACTTGGAAAGGGGAAATTAAGGAAAAAAAACCCCAAAAAACAAGGAAATGGTGACAGTGGCAAATTTGGGGTGGGTTTTCTTTTGTTTGCTCCTATTTCATGAACCATAAACTCTCTCAGACTTGCACAGTGTAGCAGCCAACAAGTGATCCCATCTGTGTAACAAATCCTTTCCTTGAGTTCAGCATTCTCGCAGTGACCAGGACAGGGGTGAGGAGGAAAGGGCACCTGGCCATGTTCCTGATTTGACCCATGCCATAAAGGTGAGCTGTAGCAAAAGGAATGAGGTTTTGCCATGAATGCTGAGCTGAGACTGAGCACAGGAGAGGGGTGAGCTAGAGGCTGCTCAGTGGGACCAAGAGTTCTCAGGTGAGTGTTTCTGCTGTGCTGTGGCTTTCCAGACACAGCTGGAGTGGTCACAGCTAAATGTAGATATCCACTTTTGAATGCCATAGGGCTTTATTGCTTTGTAGGCTTGAAATGTGTTGCTTCAAAAATGGCACCTACATCCCCCTGAAAGATGAGTCTGCCTATGTGAAATGGGCATGCCTTCCACATCCAGAGGGAATAACTAAAAATCCACCGGCTGGTGACTGCTCCCTTTTATATTAGATTTAAAAACAAAGGTTTCCTCATATAGTTCCTTCCCTTTTTTCTCTCTGTGAACTGTGTAGTGATTTTTTAAAATGAGAAACAGTAATATAATTTGGTTGTGCAGAAAAATACAATATGTGCCAAATGATTGATCACTTTTGGCCTCGGAATCCTCAGGCAACTATTTTGCAGTGCATTTTAGGAGTAGTTTTGAAGATATAAATAGATCATCACAATCTGTGGCAATTAGCAGATAAGAGGAAATA
Organism: Fringilla coelebs; assembly: GCF_963513975.1. NCBI lineage: Eukaryota > Metazoa > Chordata > Aves > Passeriformes > Fringillidae > Fringilla > Fringilla coelebs. The sequence goes on along the minus strand of NC_140032.1, from coordinate 64,670,003 downwards.
ACAATCAGCTCTACATACTGGATATGTAGTAAAGCTGGATTTTAAAACCAAAGGGAGCACAAAATTTCCACTAGCAGCTCATGATTCAGCCCTTCTGTGTTGGAATGCAGCAGAAGAGAATCTGATTTGTGGGATACAGTTTAATGATGTTTTGTGGTTTAACCCCAACAGTAACTCACTCCCATTACTGCTGGGTTCTTAAAAAGCCCATACTGTTTCTAATGGAGTAACAATTATTGCTTTATGTTTGGCCTTGTTTGGGTTACAGTGACACCTGTCAAAGTGGGGATTTAGGGACGTTTGTTTGCATGCTCTTTGAAGGACTGCTCTCAATGAGAGAGGTTTGGGGGTTATGTGCACCCCCAGATTGGTGCAAGCTTTTCTTCAGGCCTAGAATAGAAGGAATAATACCAACCTCCTGTTCCTGGAGATGAGCTTGATGGTTTTTCTTAGCAGGATCTTCCAGTTTCAGACCCAAAGAACAGCTTCTGTGCATGAAGGCTTGTTTATTGAGCTACACTAGCTGATTCTGCTCAGTTTTCTCTACACCCTGCCTCACTCAGACATTCATGACTCAGTGGGAACAGCACATTTCTGTGCATGTCTGTCCCTTGCCTAAAAACCTTGATTGTATTATAGCTTTCTAAAATGATTTCAATCTAGAAAAGATATGTTTTCATCAAATATAGTAGAACAGAAGTCAGGTTGACATAAACACATGGCTCATACGCCTATATAGGAGGTAAACGTTGTTGGTGAGGAACCTTTCATAAATGTCTGACCTGAAGGTAACTTTAGTAGGACGTGGTAAGGTTGCCAGTTTCATCTGTTATAATGTGCCCTTTGCCCAGTGTGCAAAAAGAAATGTCATAAATTACGAACTGATGATTTAATCGTGTGTCACTTAGTTACAGCAACTTAAGGGCAGATGCCCATGGTGAAAATAGGCCCCACTTAAGGAGCTTCTGGTAGAATATGGTAAAAATCCAGCCCTGCTCCAGACAGAGGATTTATCCTTGGCAGCAGAGCCACAGCACGCTGGGAATTCCAGACTGGGGTCTGTGCTCCTGCCCAGAGGCTTTTTGAGTGTAAGGGTGGGGTGCTCACCACCCTCCTCTTGAGGCACCACAAGTTTCAGTGGGTGGTTGATGAAGGATGCACATCAGTCACCTCTGGCACTGCCAGAGCCTTTTGCTGTGTGAATATCGCTGACTTTGTTCCGCACAATTCTCGATAAAAATCATAGCTCCTAAATGGGGTATGGTGATTTCGGGGTCTCCCGTGGCAGGAAGGAAATTATGAATCTGACTCCATGTTCTTAGAAGGCTAATTTATTATTTTATATGATATTAAATTATATTAAATGATAGAATGCTATACTAAAGAATAGAGAAAAGATGCAGACAGAAGGCTACAAAGAATGGTAATGGAAACTTGTGACTCTCTCTCCAGAGTCCGACACAGCCTGACCGTGAATGGTCATTAAGTTAAAACAATTCACATGTTGGATAAACAATCTCCAACCACATTCTAAAGGAGCAAAACACAGGAGAAGCAAATGAGATAATACTGTTTTCCTTTTTCTCTGAGGCTTCTCAGCTTCCCAGGAGAGAAATCCTGGGCAAAGAGGATTTTTCAGATACTATGATGGCGACAATGGGGTCGTGTTCTCAAGAGGCATAAGCCAGTACGTTATTTTATCCCAAATTCATAATTCTAATGTGATCATGCTATAGGAAGAAGATGCAGCAAAATTCAAGCATTGAACTTACTGGTTGCTTTTTTTTTTTGTTTTCCCTTCAGTAATGAAATTTATAATTAGCATGTTCAAGATGCTAAAGAGAATGTGAGCATGTTAACAACTCTCCAAATGTCAAAATGATTTTACAGTTGTCATTGGTTGTTCACATTAGGGAAGATGCTTTTTACTACTTGGTAAGTTTCTTACTGTCACAAAATAGAGCAGAGAAATATTGAAGGACATGATTCAAACCTGCCTAGCAGCAGGGGTTGATGCTGAAGGCCATAGCTGTCTATAACTGTTAAAAGCATCAATTTACAACAATTGGTGCAAATATTGCTTGCTCTGGTCAAATTTATCTAAAAAAATCTTACATATTAGAGGATGATAAAATAAGTGTAAAAGAAACCTCTTAATAGTGTTACCAGTCTTCTGAAAGAGAACACAGGAAATCACATAAATAATTTTACGTAAGGAGTATGTATCTTTATTGTATTAATGGACTTTCTTCAGAGCAAGACAAAACATTCATAATGATCTCAAGGTAGTTCACTTGCCTGACCAAAATCTTTCTAAGTTCTAAAATGCGTCTTGATCCAAAGAAGCATAAATTAAAAAATATAATTTAAATAATTTTCTTCATAGAGATGAACTGTGTTGCAGATATGCTGTTACATAATAGTTAAATTATTATCTGAAAAGATTGTAGAGATCTATCACTCCAAAATGAAAAAAGAGACCTGGCATATTTTTAGGATACAATCTTCTGATCATTAGAGTATTCTTAGACATTAGTCATGAGCAAAAATATGTTTTGAATATAATTGCAACAGCGTGAATGCTGATGAAAGATTAAGGTACTGTTGTGTAGCCAGAAGAATTACTGATTCATGTGAAACACTGATTTCTTTGCAAGTCTGGAAGATGAATGCATGTAGTAGATGAGAACAAAAGCTCAGTGGGGCAGAGCATGGTGTTAATAAGGCAGAGGTTGTTGGTTTCATCCCCATATGGGCCATTCACTTGAGTTGACTCCATGACCCCTGTGGGTCCCTTCCAGCTCAGAACATTCTGTGATTCTGTTTGCAGGCTGGCAATCCCAGTCAGTTCCCTTAGAAGGTATTAATGTTTTCTTGAATTCTGTTGTAACTACATCCTCCTGTCATTTTTAGCGTGGTATTATTCACAGTAGCCTAACAAAATATATTTGTATTAAATGACCCAGTTCAATCTATCCACAAAAGATACTTAACAGGTAGCTTACGTTTAAAAAAACCAAACATTTTTAACTACAGCCTTGCTACCCAAATGGTACCAAAAATCCCATTACCTTAAGGGAAAGTGCAGAAGAGCAAGGCAGAGTAGTTAAGTCTTCTATCAGATGGCATCTAATTTAATCCAGTTGAAGCTGGTGCATGATGATCATGCACTTTTATCTGAGAATCATCAATTTTATCAGAAAAAAAAGGAGCATGTTCTGTTGATCTGTTTTATATATCTGATGTTGACACACAAGATACACCCTGTTTCTCTTCTCAAAAAATTCTCAATCATCTCTCAGCGATGTCTGGACCTTGGAAAAGCGTCCTATAAATGAAGGAAATTAAGCTTTCTGCTGCCCTAGAACAGGACTATTCCTCCCTTTCTTTTTGGCTAAAGTATATTTCCAGGGAATAGAAGGGAATGCTTCTAATACTGTAAGCAGAAATAATTATGAAGCCTGCTAAACCAGTAGCTTCATTGACTGTAAAAATACTAATGGTGACAGGAACAGTCTGTGAACTGTGAAGTGGTAGCATAGATATATTTTTTTAGCTGACTGTTGAAGACCCTTGTTCCTCAGCGATCAGGGTGGTGACCTGCCCTCCTGAGACAGCCAGAGAAACAATCCTTGTCTCCTGTATCTGCAGTGGAGCCACTTGCATAATCTTTAGTAAAATAGTATCTTAAATCCAGTAAGGCATAAATTCATCAATTAATTCCGTAGTGAATAATCGCTAACGTTCTCAATTTCTCTACAGATGCAGAATGTGTGTGGGTTGATCAGAGTAGCATGTTTGACTCAATCAAAGTATGTGCCTTGGTTACTGAATATGGATAACTCCTTGGTAGCTTTCAGTCTGTTCTGTTAGTTAATCATCTTGCTAGTTGAAAATTGGTACCTTTTTTAAAATGAAAGCCCTTCATTTTAAAGTTACAGCTTGTTTACTGAAGTGTTGTCATGACAAAACGCATCTATTAAACTTCCAATTTCTCCTACCATTTTCAAGTGGTCCTTATTTCTAAGGACAAGAGTAATTTTCTACTATTGAACTTTTACTCAATTCCATAAAACATAAATAATTATGACAGTGCCCATAGGTAGATCAAGTAAGGATTTTGTGTGAGAGATTTTATCTATTTCAGTGAAGGATGGAGGTAAAGCTCAATTTTTCTACATTGTTTTTTTTTTTTTTTTAAGTGGCTTCTTGAACCTTATTCAGGGCTGAATCAAAGGATGCCAGTGGCCTGCCTTTGTGTGTTGCTGTGGGTGATTTTGGAAGTTTGCAGCTCCCCCTTGAAACACCCTAATGCTTGGGCAGTGTGAGATTGATCCCAGGATTAGTTCTGTGCTGTCCATTCGCTTGAAGCCAATTTCCATTTTCTTGTCAGAGACATGTCTTGACTGGGCACGTTGCAGCCAGCACTGTGAAGGCAGAAACTGCTTCAAGTGGAACTAGATGAGCCCAGTAGTCTTTTCCTTTAAGGAAGCTGCTATCAGCTCCTTTGGAAATAGCCCAACCAAAACTCCACAAGGTCTTTTCCCTGACAATAGGGAAAGAGAGACCCTGGATTTCATTTATCATTGGAAGATGCTTCCTTCTCTTCAAAGGCTAGTTGTGCTAATTCTCAGAGTTAAGCACTACTTTTGTTGAACCACATCTTATATCCATTCATCTGCTGAAATGCTGCACGTGGGATGTGAATGCATGTTTTTTAATCCCTGATAGGCAGATACTTCATCCTTTGGTAAACAATTAGATTTTCACCTGGAAATTCCCTTTCATTCCAAACAGATTAGGTGAAAATACAAATGAAACTACTCACAGCATTTAAAATTGATAATATGGGTGCTAATGTTTTTAGACTTTAGTGGAGAAATCAGGAAAGCATTTCTACACAGAAGTAAAGTTGGGAAGATTACTCTCTCTACCTGCATTCCCCTGACCTCCTGTGCCGCCTCCCTGACCAGAGTCCTGGAATGTATCTCCTAGAGAAAATTTACTTTTTTGGTAAATTCTAAACTGCTTCAGAAACTCACTTGAAGGCTTCCTTGGCTTCAATTTAAACTCCCTCTTCCTCCGAGGCTTACTGATTTTATGGAAGTGAGAGATGCTTCGAAGCCCTGACAAATGAGAGATCAGTGTGCCACTTTTGGAGATGCAAACACTGGCACAGCAGCCCAGGGGCCATGCCCAGCAGTCAGATCAGGGAAGTTCATCTTCTGGCCTGTCTACCCCCACTTAGCACTTGAGTCAGCGCCTGTATCCATGGGTGCGCTGATGAACGCGCAGGGGTGTTCCAAACAGATGAAATTAACACAATGGGATTGCTGCTAGCTCTTGGTTGGGAGGAGAGGGAGCTGTGCTTTGTGAACCTGAGGATGCCAGGTTTGGAAGGAGACAGTCCATCTCTAAGGGACAACACGTTTCCCCACAAAACGTAAAAGTAAGTAGATGTTTGCCACTGAGTAGCAATGCTGAAGTGTTAATAACTTGGGAATGCTGCAGAATAAAGTCATGCAGTGTGCTCTTACCTTGCTTTTAATTTAATTAGTGAGTTTTGATGAGGCTTTTTTTTTTCCCCCTAGTAGGTTAAGAATGTCTTCTAACAAGACTAAATAGAAAAATTGCTAATATCAACAAAGCTGTGCTTTTCTATCATGTCAAAGATAAATTCCCAGTATTTCCTGGCAAGAACATGAAAGCAAGCAATCAAGCAATTATCTATATATGAACCACGTGTCTTGGAAAGCAGGTGTTATACTGGAAACACTTGAAAAAAGATTATTTTCCCTTATAACTGTTCCTATTTAAGGAACTGCTAGTCAACTTGAAGTATGTCCTTGATCCTCCAGTCCTTAAACAATGCACTCCTCTATCTTTGCTAGAAGTGCATGTTGGAAAAAAATAGGGATGAAGAAGAATTTGCAGGAAAAATAATTTGATGTTAGTGCAGAGGCATGCTGGGCATTGGCAAAGCTGCAATGCTTTTGCTTGGGATTCTATTTTTACTATGCATTTCCTTTATGCAAAGAACTCTGCAAATACAACTGTTTGAAAATTATTGTAAGATGGAGATGGACATCATTTGAACTACTTGCAAATGAACTTAAGTTCAATTTCTTCTTCAGAATATTAACTTGGCTCTAATCACTGAATTCCACATGACTGAGTTCAAAGGAAGATCATGCATCCCTACTTCTTCCCTAAATTTTAATTTCTTCTTAGTGTGCTTCAAAACCTGAACTGCTTTGACACCCCGTACTTGACCTTTAAAACTTCAGTGCCAGGGGAGTCATGACAACTGGATGGAGCCATTCAATTATTTGCCTAAAATGTTTGTATAAACATTAGAAGCCACATAAGAGCAGTTTGTGGGAATGCTGTAGCTTCATAGGCATGGGATGCTGCTGAGAGCTGCATCTTCATGAATTATTAGTGCTACTGCTCGAGATGTTTGAATATCTTGCCTGTTCTTAGTGGAAGCTGATCCCACTTTTCTTGATGAAGCCTGAAAATATTTCTTCTACTTTTTTCAGGCTTGGGAAAAACATCTACCCAAGTATGTGTAGTCTGCTCTTATTTCCTCCTCATGATATCTGCCACCATGAGACCACAGTTTTCCTTCATGATGTTGCACTTCTCAAATAAGGGCCAATTTTCATCATTTGCTGAGCAATGTGCTCTGAAGAGAAAAATGCATGGCATGGGTAGCAGGAGAACTATACCTACAGAACAATTTCAAATATATCTGTGCTGTGTTTTATTTGATTTTTATTTGTAACAGCTGCAGTTCTCTGAACTGCCAATGAAAAATAGAATTTAACCAGCACACTCTGTTACCATGCTGGAGCTGGCACAAAAGTACCAGTGTAGGCTGGCATACTTACTGTGACAACACAGAGTGACCTCTGTAAAGAGCAAGGAATGGTTTTCCTTCTGTCAGTGCAGGAGCAAACCAACAGAGAGGAATTAGTGTGCCTAATGCATTAATGCCATGGAAGCCATTTGCTAAGGGGTCTAGACTTTTCTGCACACCTGCTAAATCTCAAATGTGTAACTGGAGGGGCCTAGGAAGATGACAGGAGCTAAAGAAAGCATAGAAGACTTAAGAGAAAAAGAAGCTTAAAAATGAAAAGAAGAATAACAAAGTGTAAACTATGTGTATACCTTAGTTGTCAGCAGAGTAATTCAGTTTGAATACATCACCAGTTTTGGGAATCTCTATAGATTAAATGTAAAATCTGTTCCAGGAAGGACTGTCTCCTCCTCCAATCTTTACCTAATGACTGCTGCTTCTTTCAAGAGGCTACCACAGAAGGTAGAATACATTTCTGGGCTGCAGTGATAATACTGATTTTGCTTTAAAGAATTTTAAGGTTGATAAACTGTACCCTGTGGAATAATTTAAATTGAGCAACAAAACAAAATATATTGTTTTAAATTGTCAGAGTTGGCCAGTGGTAAATTTATGTTTCAGTGTTTGGAGAACTTCTTCAAATTGCTGTCAAAGAAATAATTCTTCTTTGGGTTAATTAATCTTAAATTGTCTGAGATTAGCTCAAAAATATGGAATCTCTGCAAATCACTAGTCAGAGTAAAAAAAAATAAAATATATCTTCTGGCTACAGAACTTCCTAATGAAGGACTAGGGAACAGCCAGTACTTATGGGGTTATTGTCAATTCTTGAAGTACAGGGAATCCTAATAAGGATGTGCAAGGTTCCTTTGATCTCTCAGTAGGCATTTTCTTTCCATGGATGGAAGAAGCATGGACAGTCTTACCACAAGAGTGTTGTGAATGTTGTGGAACAGTGACAAGCACTTGTGCTTTGAACACAAATGAGTGTGAGGGATAAAACTGAGCCAAGAACAGTTTATGGAACCTTTTGATAATTCACTGGCTACCCACCCTCATTAAAGCATTTGAGAAACATGTATGGACTCAGTTTTAATTCTGAGCTGAAACAGGAATGAAAGATGGAAGAAAAAAAATCAAATTCATCTCAATGTAGTTACCTAAATATGTAATTAAAAAGAGTAGTGAGCTTTATCCACCCATTTTGGACTACCCAATGAAAGACCTGCTCATTAACTAGTTTCATACTGGAGACAAAGATCCTCTGGAGCAGTGTCAAAAAATTTGTGTTCTGGTCATAATGGAGAGTGGGTAGGGATAGGGGAGAGAGATTTATACTTGACCATGTATGCCATGAGAGATGCTGTCACTTTTGTGTTCAAAGGAGAAAAACAAACAAAACCCCACAACAATTCAAACCTAGGAACGTTGTGCACTAAATCTAGGGAAAAAAGGAAATAATTCCTTGTGTGTTAGTAAAGTTGAATTAAGGAAATTACGAACCTAGTTTCATTGTTTCTGTGAATTTCTGAGCATTCCTCCATTCTAGCCAAGCACTCAAAATACTTTGTCTTCCTGAATTCAAATATTCTATAAAGTAGGATGGTTGAAATAGGGAAAGCCAAGCTGTGAGTTGCACTAGACATGATGTAAAGCCTTGTGTAGAAATATAGCAAAAGAAAAAAAATGACATGGTTTTGTGTGGTTTAAAAATAATGTCTTCTGCTCTCAGTCCACTCAGCTTTAATTGCATTGCTACATTATCTGTTGCAGAATTTAAATCTTGGGGTGACTTGTGTGAGAAAAGATTTTCCCATCAGTAAGAACACGCCAGTGTGTTGATGGGGAGTCAAGGGGACTCAGCTGCTGTCCTGCCATTCCTCTGGGGATTTTCCTCCAGCCCCCAGAGGGGGTGGCAGCTGTGGGCAGAATAAAGCTCCACAGAGGGCAACAATCATGGCCATACTTTTGAGTTAGTGAAAATCATTAATGTTTTTTAAAATCAGCTTGTTTAGAAAGAAAACTCTGGCTCCCTTCCCTCAGTAGGTTGCCTTTCACATTTATGGAGTCTTTCCTTATAACGGGCAGCAAGTGGCTTACCAAGCACATCCCCCTTAAGTGTGAACTGGTTTTGGATTAGGCTTCAGGTGGTTTGAGGAAGAAATCAGCCAAATACACTGATTTTTGGACTTACATGAAGTTGGGTGGAGCCTGCTTGCCCTTTTTGGTTGAATAGGTGGGGAGGGCACATAATCTCTCCTACGCCGAGTCTGTGACTGTGTACAAAATAATTGTAAATTAAATTTGAAAAGCAAATTGAGAATAAAAACCAAAACCAAGAAAGATACAGTTTAAAAATTATTTAGACTACACTATAAATTATCTTTGACTCATTGCACTACAAGTGTGATATTGAGAGTACCAAACTGTACAAAGAGATTTTTCGAGACAGTGTTTAACATCAGTGAGCCAGACTGGAGGAGCAGTATGAAATCATCTAATGACATAAGATTTTGTTTTTTAGGGTATGTAAGCACTGTGTTGATGAATGTCAGAAGTTCAAGACTTACATGAATTACACAAAAAAGAAGCTTTAGGGCTTTCTCCAAACAAAATTTTGACTCAATAGTTGTTCATAGCTCTTTGACTAGGCTACTCAGAGGCTGAATTCTGCAGTCCATTACTCAGGCAAACACCTTTCTGCTCAGTAGAATGTGAACCTGGTCCAAAACCAAATCTCCCCTCTCATGCTCATTTAATTTAGGCTTACTAAAATCTGAATAATAGACTCTGTATTTGCCAATTAGCTGAAAATGTTCTGATTACTAGAGACATACCAATTTTTATGGATATTAACATTTTGCTTCCATACGAGTGAAGGGAAAAATGTGTTAGATGCTCGAAGTGGGGGAAAAAAACCTTGGTTTAAATATTTAGAAATTAAATATAAGCATGTATAATTGAGAGAAAAATATGTTTATGGTTAGATTTGTGTTAATGAATCATCAAATAGCAAAATGTACTGGGTCAGGTGTAGCTGCATATGTGTGCATGTTTATGTGTGTGTATATATATCTCTACACACGATTTAGTGTGTGTTTCTAGAACCATGTTGTTTTTCAGATCATATTCTAGATTGTTAGGTGATATTCAATTGATTTGGAATGATGGCACATAAATGTTTGAATTAGCGAATTTAAGTGAGAAATTAGAAATATCTGTGTGTAGGAGTTACATTGTGATGTTATCCAGCAGGCTGAATATTGTCCTCTAAGCATCGTTCCAGGGAAAAATGATTCAGACTTATTTCTGAATCATAGGTTTTCTTCTTCCCTTCTCTGTTTACTGTGAAAGGGCAACATAAAACTCTAAGACTTGCAAAATGGGTCTTTGCAGGAACACTTTTTCTCCCCTTCTTTTTAAATATCAGAATTGTTCCACTGAAAACACTTTCCATAGTCATACTTGGTTACACAATATTTTTCTAACTAATTAACTCATTGAAGTTACCTCATTAGAGGTGTGGACACATTGTCATTTATGCCTCTGTGGATGTGCTGCTGACCTCTACCACTCCTGTTCACCTCTCGCTCTCCTGCCCTGATCAGATGCCAAAAAAGACCAAAGCACTGCAAAGCTCTTGTCCCATCAGGCTGTTGGGGAATGCTGGGACTTCCCGTTCTTTTTACTCACATAATTGTGTCCTGCTTGAGAACTCTCTTTGATTGCCACTTCCAGCCCTTAAAACCTCTCCACAATTTGTATCTAGAATGACTCACTGAGTATGCAAGTTGTTTTATTTTCTTTGCCTCACTAGCACCAGTTAAATCAGTCATATTCTGCATGATACTTTCAGATCGCTGATGTTTCTCTTGTACATGTAAAAATAACACAAAGTGATCTTAGAAATGTGACTGTTCTCCCTTCCCTGTCAATTTGTCAGTGTCTCATAGAAAACACATCTTTGTTTCGGGTTAGTGGTTTGTTTGGGTTTTCTTTTTATTATTTTTATGTATTCTGCTTATAAGTAAAGAGAAAGGAAGAAAGAAATAAAAATGCTTTTCACTCGTTATGTTGAGCTTCAAGCCATTCTGAGTGAAGGTTTTTATGCTGTAATTTGTTCTCACCCCTGGGGCGTGTAGGCCTCTATCTACATTTCCCAAATTTAAGTAGATAGTATTCAAATCATGGGAAATCAGACCTGTTAATCCTGTAGTTCCTTTCAAAAGAGCTCTGTGCTGTTCAGGGAAATTGGTGCTACTGCTGGGTCCTGTGCTGGGGGCTTTCCAGCCGCTGCTTCTAAGTGGTGCTCTTCCTTCCAGGGGCGTTGAAAGACTTTCTGCTATGAGCTCATCTCTCTGTTCAAAGGGCAAGGATGATGTGTTTTAGAAATTCATGGGTTTCTTGAAGTGTTGAGTCCCTGAGCATCTTTCAAATGAACACAGCGCTGCACGTGCTACCCTAAGCATGTATATTTATTTGACTTTTGTCATTTTGAGACTTTCTAAAATGCTTGGGACTTCCTATGCTTTAAAATGTCTGGTTTTACACATGGAAGCTATGTCAGTGTTGTGCTTTTGAGAGGATACTCTTGTTTCTGCTTCTTCAATTCAAATTTCTCACAAGGGCAAAGGGATGGGGCAGGGAGAAGGGAAACAATACTAGCATTATCAGCCCTTCCAAAAAAGGCTGGATTTGCCTCATGTTAGAATGGTGTATGAGGCAAATGTGTATTTATTTTAAAGTACTTTATTTTCATCTCCGATTTCACACTGTAGAAATTTGGGTATGTATAGGGGACAATCAATACCCTAAAACAACTAGCATATAGGATTTATCAGTAGAAATTTCAAAAAATGACCTTTTCTTTGTGCTTTTCATTCATTTACTGTTGAGATTAATGCTTCTATTGTGATTTATTAATCAAAAATGCATTTGTTTTTCAGACATTTTGTTAATAAGTTCATGCTTCCTGCCCCTTATGGCCAGGGTGCATGTTTCAGGAGGATACAGTACAGCAGAAAGGTTTTAAAGCGAATGCTTCATGCCTTAGTGATTTTAGCATTAGAACCCTGAAGCTTGGTAGCTGAAAGTTGCAGAGAAGGGATCAATCCCCGTGGAGGATTACATAACCTGTTAGACCTGCTGCTGAGAAAGGGCCTGAGGTAGCCTGCCCCTTGCACCTTGCTTATACAGAATCAGACTTTTTTCCTTCGGGCTAGGCAGGGCAAAAGAGCAGCAGTCCATCTAGTTTTTGGTATTAAACATCCATATGACAGTGTTAAAGTCATTTGATTTCTCTGGTCACGATATTAATGATATATTAATGGTATCTCATTTTTATATATACTATACATTATATATTGCTCTGGTTTTTATATTAATTTTTGATGCAGTAGCCATGAAGTTGCTGAAGCAGCAGCAGTGGCTGCCCAGTCCAGGTGTGGCACTGAGAGCACTCCCCTGCAGGTACTCCAGTAAGGACAGCTAAATGCTGGGAGAGCTTTGTGTCCAGAGTTTCAGAGAAAATGGGACTGAAGGGGAAAACCAACACTGCTGCCTGCCAGTCTCTAAAAATGAGAAGAGCTATAATTGTTTGGGGGTTTTTTTTGTTTGTTTTTTTTTTTTTTGGGTGGGTAAATTGATTTTGTTGTGGCCCCTGATCAGCATAATTGTGTAACCACCCTAATGCATTCCTGTTAACTGCAAAAAGTTTTTTCCAAGGGCTTGAACAAGTACCTCTCAAAGTACACTGCCAAATGTCTTTACTGGGACAAAAATCTCTGAAATCTTTGGTTAACTCTGACTGCAGTTGTGCAGCTGATTCTGTGGATTTAGCTGCATGAAGTATTCATCCCTAATCTCAGAAATGTGTATTTTGATGAATAATTTCTAACAGAAAGGCAAAAGACAGGAAGCAGGAGTGATATACTTGTCATGTGGAGTGTTTAAAAAACCCAGGGAGACAAAAGAGCTGTCTTGCATTTATTTCACTCCACAGGTTTGCATTAGCAGGGACTTGGGAAAGTAGTTCAAGAAACGTGTTTGTGCAATAAAGACTGTTACCATAGCTGTTCTGGGGGGGACCAGGCTATTGCTGACTTGTTAAGCAGCTTTTACTCCTCAAAAGACAAAGCTGTGTGCAGTCTCTGAGAGCAGAATCCTAATGAGCCTGCTACACTTGTGCTGGTTTTTTCCCCCCCTCCTGTCAATCCCGAACCTTTGTAACATGTTGTGACCTATTGAGAGGTTCATTTAAAATGTGGAAGATGGATGGGTCACAGGCAGGGTTCTGGGTGCTCTCCCCAGCTCCTTTGTGGCCCTATTGCAGCAGAAGGTCAAGCAGAGGCATTGCCTGGCCCTCAGCTCCTGTCTGTTCCCAGGATTCCATTTCAGAGGTGTCTAGACAGCACTGCACATGTTGAGGGATGCTGCTGATGATTTGTGAAATACAGGAAATCTGATATGGTGTGATGTTAGCAATAAAAATTAATCTGAAAAATGCATCAAATTAGTCTAGAAAACATTGAATATGTACATTTATTGCCTGGAGAAATGAGAAATCTGTCATCTCTTTGGCAATGTCAGTTTATCATCCTGATCATAGAGTTCCTATGATTTTCTGACTTACAAACTGTAGTTACAGATTTTTGTGAGTCTCAAGGTAGTTGAGGTACCGTAGAAGCCCTAATTTTTTGGTACATCTGCTGATAGCATCAGGATCTGCAGTGGCTGCACAACCGGAACGTGTTCATGGTAAGAGAGAGTTAAGAAGTAGAACATATTTACAGATCTTTTCTGTGGAAATAGAAAAAGAATTTCTTAAATCCCTGCGTCTACTTTCTTGGTTCTGAAAGACACGAGACACCTATCTGGGTCTCCTGGAATAGGTATGGACTATGGCATGACTTGCTGGATAAATCATCTTCCACTGATAAACAACTGGAAATCTCAGCCTGCCCATCAGCAATTACACCATAACCATGCTGCAGTGACCTGGGTGTGGACTGGGCACTAAGCACTAGGTAACATTTCTTTTGTTGGTTCAAGAATTAGGTAGCAAGTGTCACAGGTGGTGTTTACACCCCTGCTATATTCCTGCAGTGAAAGGCATTAAATCTTCCTGTTGGTTCAAACATGACAGCTTTTCAGAAGAGATTTAGAGATCCTCCAATTTTCAAATATAAGCAGACAAAGATTGGGATCAAGTAAACAGTAAAAGAGATATTATCCAGAAAGATGCTCAAGTAAATGCCAACCCTGAATTTCAAAAAGAGTAACAATCTGATTGTCTCAGTGGAGGAATTTTGGCAATAGGTGGCAATAACTGCCACCAGTTATGGCCAGGACAGGGTTAGTTTTTTTGCAGTAGCTGGGAGTAGACATGGCTAGGACCCAGTGGTTATTCTATAACCCTTACATGATTGGCAAGGGACAGGGACTGTTTCCAGGGAAGAAGGGGTTCCTTCTGGTCAAGAAAATGTGATGCAGGGAGCCATTGGTGCTGTCTGTTATCAGGGGGTTTTCATGTGTGGATTGTATCTTCTACCCTCTGTCATTAGCAGTATTGATGGGACTGTTTTCTTTTTCTTATCTTGTAGCTATTTCCAGTAAATTGTTCTTATCTTAGCCTTTGTTCTTTGCTTTTGTGCTTCTAGTTCCCTCCATCCCGTCACAGGGACGGTGCTGTGGGGAGAACCTCAGTGGGGACACTGAACTGGGGGATTCTGTTCCAAAACCCCAACAGCCTTATTTGTTGCCCAGGGATGGGCCCAAAGGGTTTGAGGTGACAGATCTGCTGGGATGTACCAGATTGAATTTATGTCTGGTAGTGCTGTTTAGGCAGTAATGAGCAGGCTCCAGTGCTTGCCATGGGGCTTGTTTCCATGATTGTCAATGAGAGCCTGGTGCTTGTTAGTGGCTGTCACTCCTTGCTGCGGTGCTGTACCTCTTGTCACCTCTCTGCATTGTGCCTGGGGATGTTTTGATGACAGCCAGGGATGTGGCTGGGCTGGCAGGTGGCCAGGGTACGGCTGCTGTTTCTGCGTTGCTGTGCTGGACAGGCTGGTGCTTCGGTCCGAGCTTGAGTTGGAGGGATTGTGACTCGTGAATGAGTAGACAATGGAGGAGATCCACCTGGGAACTCCATGCTGGAGCAGGTGGATGCCTGAAGGAGCATCTGACCCCATGAGACACCTGTGATGGAGCAGGTTTGCTGGCAGGACTTGTGTCTCCACGGGGAATGCACACTGGAGCGGTTTGTGAAGAACTGCAGCCCGTGGCAAGGACCAGTGCTGGACAAGTGCAGGGAGGACTGTCCCCAGTGGCTGGGACACCAGGCTGGAGCAGGGGAAGCACAGATTCCCTCCCAGCCCGTGGTAAAGGCCATGGTGAAGCAGCTGTCCCTCTGCAGCCCCTGGAAGACTGTGATGTGGACTGCACTACAGCAGGAGCCCTTTGCTG
The DNA here is from genome assembly GCF_963513975.1 of Fringilla coelebs. Lineage (NCBI taxonomy): Eukaryota > Metazoa > Chordata > Aves > Passeriformes > Fringillidae > Fringilla > Fringilla coelebs. Next base: position 64,654,678 of record NC_140032.1, on the reverse strand, counting down.
CAGCCAGGCTGGGGAGAAGGAGAGGAGTTCATTGCAACATTGCACCAGATTAACATGGCCCAAAAGGACCAGGGGTGAAGATTGAAATGAAGGTACCTTTAAAATATTGCAAGCCAGGATTTGAGTTGTGTGTTACGGGAATTATGGGATGGAAACCACACAAACCTGTGGAGGAGAGCCTCACAAGGAGCAGCTGCAGTGCAGTAGTGACCTGATCTGAGCTGGGATGGCTCTGTGCCACCACTGTCCTGTCCTGAGTGACCACCACAAGAAAAGCAGCCCAAAGCCACAGGCTAAATGAATTTAAAAGACATTTTGTGGGCATTTGTGCATTATAATAAAGAAGGGAAAGGGGGATGGTGGGCAATGAAGTTGTATTGCAGAGTGGGGGATCTTAGCATGATGGAAATAGTACAGGATAGGGATGGAATGTGCTGGGTTTGGCTGGGGTAGAGTTGATCTTCTTCACAGTGTATGGGGCTGTTTTGGATTTGTGCTGAACACAGGGTTGGTAACACAAAGATATTTTTGTTATTGCTGAGCAGGGCTTGCACAAAGCCAAGGTTTTTCCTGCTTTTCATGCTGCCACACGGATGAGGAATTTGAAGGTGCCTGGAAAGTTGGGAGGAGACACAGCTTGGACAGGTGACCCCAACTGACCAAAGGGATATTCCAGACTATAGGAAATTATGCTCAGAATATAGAGTGGGGAGAAGGTAGAGGAAGGCAGGGACATTTAAAGGGATGGTTTTGTCTTCCCCAGTCACTGTTACCTGTGATGGGGCCCTGCTCTCCTGGAGATGGCTGAACACCCGCCTGCCCACAGGAAGTGGTGCACTAATGCCTTGTTTTCTTTGCTTGTGTGTGTGCCTTTTCCCTGTTAAACTGACTTTATCTGAACTCACAAGTTTTCTGGATTTTACCCTTCCCATTCTCTCCCCGGGATCCACCTGGTGGGGGAGCAAGTGGCTGTGTTGGGCTGGGATGAAATCACAACAATAGCTTGCATGCACTTAGATCTGTCACTTCTCATTGGAGACTTATGTGAGAAAACTCATCAATTCTTTCCTTGTTCTATGGTTGCAATAACTAAAGAAATGTTGGTTTTTGTTTTGGAAGTTCATCTGGTAAAGCATCACAGTTACAATCCAGCCAACACGCAGAAATTGTACAGAGGAAAACAGACTGAACTGCTATCTTAAGAACATTATGTAGACAATATATTTTAGGTTTCTAGCTTGAGCCTCACATAACCCTACCTTTTATTAAAAAAAAGAAAAAAAAATCGATTTAAGAGGATTCCACTATATATCTGAAAAGTAGCCTGCATTGCGGAATTTAATAGGATTATGCTATTGATTCCATCTTTACAATGCTAGCTACTATTTGGTACTTGTGAACTGCAGACTATTATGTGACTGAACACAAGGGAAGAGGGATTAGTTTGTAAAAGAATAAGCAGCTTTCCCTTAAACTGCCCTGAATCAAACATACACCTGTTTTGGTCTGTTTAGTAAATGCCAACTGACAAAACATCAGTGGCAGCACTCCCTAAAAATGGATCTCTTCTTACAGAGTCTCCGAGCAGAAGGAAATCAACCCCCTTGTGAAGTCAGATCTGCTGCTATAATGCACCTATTTACAGTTTCTTCAGAACATTCTACCTGCATGTCTTTAATCAAAGAAAAGCTACTAAAAAGTTCTCTGCAAACCCGTGTCATGCGTTGATACTAATGTATCTCCTGGCAATAGAAAGGGCTTTTGGCTATTTTTGAACTTAATGGAAAAAATGTCCAATTGAAATATGGTTTCCATAAAAGAGTATTTTCTGGAATGTAGCTCTTCTTAACTGAGAAAATAGTTTGATGCACTAAGTCACCTCCTGACACACCAGCTTTCTCTGTTTATTATTATTATATTTAGTGACCATGCCCAATCCTTAATGTTTGCAAAATGTCTTGACCTCTGATGTCTGATACCCTTTGTGATGACAAGTATTCCTATAGGATGTATTGTGTAAAACTTTGAGGGGAAAAAAAAGTTTTAAAATGAATTTTATATTAGATAGTCATCTTCTCTTTCTCCACTTCCTCTTCCCTCTTCTCTGTACTGAAATATTTGTCTTTGGTACTCAAATCTTTTCATCTGTCTTTAGCACTGAAATATTTCCCTCTGTCTTTTGTAGTCAGGGTCTTCTAAGCTGCTGCTTTCCTTTAGTTTTAGATGATTCTGCTTCTAGAAGGCAGATGGCCAGCTGTGAAAACACCAGTACAGCAGAGCTACACAGAACTTGCTAAGGGTGAACACCAGCAAAATGCTGAGACCCCAAAAAACAAATTATACATCTCTTGGATAAAATTTGAATTTGCAGTCTTCCCTGACTCAACAGCCTATGCTGAACTGTATCAGAGAAATGGTTATAATGTCATCTTTATGACCTGAGTCTGTATTCTGAACTGTATCAGAGAAATGGTCGTAATGTCATCTTTACCTTTGAGGTAGGTGGCAGCAAGTTAGTTACCTGTGGAACAGTTCTCCTCTCTTTCCTTTCCAGTTTGGTCAATAAGTCAGCACGTGCAGACAAAGAAACCTCAGGTATAAGGGTGGTGATCTTTTTTTTAGTTCAGCTTTTCTGCTCAAACAATATCAGCTTCTCTCTTTTTGACTCTATCATGTCCTCATTCAGAAAAAAGTGTGGTAAGAGGAGGTGAAAGGAAAAACAAGCTGGTGTCCTTTGTAGTTAGTGGGGATTAAAGCTATGTGCGATGTGAATGCTGTAAATCTTACTGTAGGAATAATTTCTTCTTCTTTTCCTTTTTTTTTTTTTTTTTGGTGTGGGAGCTAATGTTATTGAGAATTGTCTAGCTTTTGTGCTACTTTATTGAATTAGCATTTAAAGTACTTTGAAAAGCTGAGACTTTATTGAGTATCTTTCTCTGTGACTGGCCTGTCAGTCCTATATATTGAATACATATATTAAAAGCAGGCCAGGAACAAGTTGCTTTTGCACAGTAGAAGGAACAGCACTTAAATTGCTTCATGGGGATTTTTTTTAAGAAGTCTGTTTGCCAAATGATATATGTGCAATTAATGCTGATGATTGCTGCTAAATCTAATATGAACTGTAAGCATAAAGCCTCCCATTTCTGTCGAGCAAGAGGGAGGCAGTGCCGGGTAATGGCATTCAGTCAATGTTCTCTGTCTCATCAGTCAAGGGAAAGGGTAGAGGGGACAGTGTATCACTGCTAGCTATAAAATATATCTGGAAACAATATGCCTGAGTGCATGGGCTCAGGGAGGACACTGAGAAAACATCATGAAGTGTATCCTGTCCTTTATATGTTTCTGGCAATGAAAGTTGGATTTATTAGCAGTTTGTTGCTACAGTAAAAAGCATTCACAAGATTTACAGCTGAAACAATAGCTGCAGATGTTCACTTCTCTTGTATTTATTGAAGGTTTTGTTGAGCTCATGGCATCCTTTGAGTAATTGCCATCTGAGGCATGTTTTGTAACAAGGACTGTGTCAGAGTTCTCTGTCACTGTATTTCATAAAGTTCTATTAGGTCTTTAGGAAAAGGCAGTTCAAAAACATTAAAAAAAACAAATGTGTGGGCAAGTGGTAAAGGTGATAACTAACTGGCTGCCAGTCAGGATTTACACGTTTAGAGATCATCTCCTCGAGTAATGATGGGGTTTGCATTTTACTTAAACACAGAATAACCATTGTCTTATTGTTGGAATGAATTTCCAAAGTGTTCATTGAAACAGCCCAGAACATTCTCAGCCATTTAAAAAGAAGACAGAGAACTATACTGTAGTCTGAGGTATTTTCCTTTCCTTTATAGCAGAATGAAAAGGTAATAATGTGTGTAAATCATGGTAATAGAATAACACTCTGTTTAGCTTGTAAGAATTCTTTCAGCATGTAAGGCACACACTTGCAAAATTGAGGATCTTAAGTGTATGGCTGAACTTGGTAGAAGTTAGAGAAGTAAAGGTAACTTTGAATATATCAAGTGTTTTCTATTCAGTATAATTCTATTATTTTTCCCCTCCTTTCTTATGGCTTTTGAAACATAATTTAACAGAATTTAAAGATTAGGCTAGGTCCATGCTTTGTACAAGTTGTTTCCATAAATACCCTGTGTGAGGCCACAAAGTCTGGCAGAAGACCAGTTTTGCTGTTATTGTACAAGTGTCATTGATTTGTATTTAGTGGGGACTAAAAAGTAGAAAAATGATGTCATTTTGAAATCAAATACTCTCAGAACTCATGTATTATAAGGAACTTACTTTCTGTATAGCTAATTTCAGAACTCTTACTACTTCGTGTGCATTGAACTTCTATCTTTTTTGTAAAAAAACTGTCAAATTCAAATTGGTTTGGTTTTTCAGAGTATACCCATTTCAAAGTGCAGCCCTTCTGACTTTTCTGGTTTTTCCCATGAAGTGAGCATGACCCTTAGTGATTTGTATCTTACTAACTCATTTGAATTGTGTGCTTAGATCCAAGCCCCCTACCTTCAGTGTCTCCAATGGTGTTTGCCTTTACATTCTCTTGATCTGAAAAGGTGCATACTCAGGAGTTCTCATTCCAATATTTCAAAGCCTAAAATACACTGTTGACTAATTCCCTAGTATTTCAGACAGTTAATTTTATTTTTTCTGTCATTGTCACGGGAGAAAATAAGCCCAAAATGTAGGGAAGGAAGCTGAAAGACTGGGTTTTAATCCCGTATGTTGTCAGAAGTTCTCTTCTCTTTCTTACTGGAGGATTAGACAGGATTTTTAATGGATATTTGTGTTAGCAGCATTTGGGTCCCCAGCTGAACCCCAGCACTGCTCTGTGAGGTGTGGCCACTTCTGGGGGCTCTCAGGGCAGCATTCAGCTCCTCAGGGGGAGCAGGAGGCAGAAGATTCAGGAGTGAGCCTGGGAAGAAGGCAGGAAGGTTGTTTTAGCTTTTGGGGTTTTTGCTAACTGGTGAGGGAGCTCCCTGTCCTTATCTACACCCTGGAGATTTATTTTTTTTTGTCTTACACTGTTCCCCCATCCTGCTGAGAAGGGCAGTGAGGGTGGCTGACTGACAGCCAGGGCTAACCCACCACAGATCCATCCACAACCCTGTTTCTGAAAAAACAGCACCAAACAAGCAACAAACCCCCACAACTCCAGACAAGGAAAAAAAGCTGCTACTGAAAATGTACAAGAAAATATGTAACAAGAATGATGGCAATCACTTCTATTTCCTTTTCAGAAGGAAATGAAAATGGTGCTGTTTACAAATGCCAAGTAAAGTGCCTCCAGCATTTTAAATAAGACTTTAAAATATTACATTAAAATTAGCATTTTGCACCAGTTTCTTTTTTAAAAAAAGAAAAACACCGAGACTCAAAATAATTACTGTAAATAAAATATTAAAGAGAAGTCATTTTTATTGCATTGCCTGCATTAGCAATGTAATAATTTCTTTTGAAGAATGCCATTACCTCTAGTAAATATTTAGTCCCTGTGCTTACACAAATCCAAACTGACTTTATCTGAAATCAGTTGGACAGCCAAAGGCAGTAAACTGTTGATGCACGTGATAAATGGTATGTAATTATTTAGGCATCTTAGTACAAATCCATTTCCAAATAAAGCAAAGGACACTCAGCTAATGGAGATGCTACAAGTCATCATTCTGGGGCTTGGCACAGCTTCCATCTCGGGCACCAGATGGAATGCAGAGGAGTTTGCAGGAGTTTGGTCCTCCTGCAGCTGCTGTTGGGACAGGGAGAGGATGTGTGTGGCATTCACATGCTCTGAAAAATCCCTTTGCCCAGGATTTTTCTCCTGGGAAGCTGAGAGGCTTCAGAGAAAAGGAAAACCATAATTATCTCATTTGCTTCTGCTGTGTTGTGCTCATATGTGGAATGTGTTTGGGGATTGTTTACCCACAGGTGATTGTTTCATTGGACTCTGCTGTGAGTTGTTTTCACTCTTTGGCCAATCAGGGCCAAGCTGTGTTGGGACTCTGAAGAGAGCCACGAGTTTTCATTATTATCTTTTTAGCCTTCTGTAAGTATCCTTTCTGTATTCTTTAGTATAGTTTAGTTTCATGTTCTTTAATATAATATAGTATCAAAAAATAATAAATTCGCCTTCTGAGAACATGGAGTCAGGTTCATCATCCCTGCCCTCGTAGGGGCATTTCCCAGCAAATACAATAGACATGAGTAATGCCATGGCAGCAGCTTTCTAGTCCTCTCTCTTCCCCTTCTTTGCACACACCTCCTTGCACTGGTCCATTGTGCAAATGAGTTAAATCATAGAAGGCCAATTTAGGGAAGCAGCCAGGTAACCACAGGCCTGCTGATGCTGGTGTGTGCTGCTCTTTGGTTAAAATAAATGGAAGTCCTTCCCCGAAGACTGAAAATCCTGGGAGCCATTTTTCTGGATAAAGATTTAAGTTTTCAACTTAAAGGGAGAAGGCAGAATGGAAGAGAGCTTTCTAGTGCAAATTGGTGTGAGGGTAAGAAAGGAGGACTCTTTGTACCTATGGAAAAGTGCAGACTGACAGTGGTGGCCGAGCACAAGCAGGCAGATGTGTCTCTGTTTAGGAGACAGGAATGTTGTCCTGTGTGTGCAGGACCAGTTTTAATCTAGGGGTTCAGTTTTAAGTTGTGCCTCCATCCAGCTTTGCTGTTTTCCTGTTTAAAGAGTCAGCTGAACAGTTCCATTAGCGTGTTGCTTTTGAAAGTGGGAGGAGAAAAATGGCCTATAACTATTGTAACAGATTAAAATGACTTATATTGAGAATTTCTTCCAGTCCTTTATTCATAATCAAGGCATTTTCAGGACAGTCACAAGTCACTGTGAGCACATGGGTTAGATCTGGTTATGCTGTGAGGGCCTGGAGAAGATTATGTTCAGCACAGCTTTTGTGTGTTTTTTCACTCTGCCATTTATAAGTGAATGTTCATAGATCATTTCCTTTCAAATATTTACTGGATTTTTTGTTTTCACATTTTAAGTCTTCATTTGAAATAAGCAGGATAATTTGGAGAAAACATTTTGATTGCAGCCAGAAGCTACAAGTATTTCACTATTTAATAAAATAGTGCTGCAAGATGCAAATGATTAAATGGAACATGTTTTAGATACTTTAAATTGTAGAACTTAAAATGACATATTCTTTCACACTGCCAGATGGAAAAAAGTCTTGATATATTGAAACCCATATTTTTGTTTCTCAGTGACTAAAATGAATTTATTTTTCCCCCCTTTTTTCTCCAGTGGGATACGGTAGGAAGTGGCCTTCCTTTGCTGAAAACTAAAATATAAGGATTAAGCCATTAAGAAAAGAGGTAGGCAACTTAGTTTCCAGTTTTATCTTCAGCTTGTGGACTATTTGTTTAAAGAATGATGCAGTCTCTTTAATCATCTTGAAAGATCATAAAGAAATCATAAGTAATAAAGCTGAAAATAGGAGGCATCAGGGTCGGGTAATATGATTTAGGAGTATTGAGAATACAAGTTTAGTTTCATTGTACTCCCCATTACTTGAAAGGTGAAGAGTGATTTTTGTTTAAAATCCTGAATGTTTTCTATTTAAATAATGAAAACAGGAAATGAAAGGTATTTAAAAAAATTCTGGTTAATGCAAAACAGTTAAAATGTATGTTTTCCTTCAGTGCTGTGAAAAGGTTTGTGTTGCAAGAACAATATTATTCTCAGAGTTTATTGCATCTGTATTCAATTTTGTCTGCTTTCCTTTCTGAAACACAAAGCTCAAGCTGCATTACTGTGCTGTGAGAATTTTATCAAAATTGAATGCAGCTCTCTATTTGCATCTTGGCAGTCTGGGAAGGAGGGTCACACGTTTACAATAAGTACAAAGCACTTTGATGTTCTCTTTTGTCCCTGAGAAGAGGGCAGACTGTGTGAATGGGTTTGATGGCTTTTTCATGACAAGCTTGTGTGAAACTAAACTGCAGACCCTGCTTTGAAGCAAAGTCAACAACGAGATTTCCAGCTAAAAATGAGAAGAGGAAATAATTAAAAATAGAAATAAGGGTAGGAAGAAATGTAGATTGAGCAAAGCAGATAAATACATAAGTAAGAGTAATTTGTGACTTGGGATCCTGGGCATTGATTATGGCTTTCTTTTGTTCCTGGGAATTTTTTTACAATGCTATTGAATGCATTGTTTCTGTGTTGGGGTTGTTTTATTTTTTTCTTTTTAAATCTGAAAGCAAATTAATTTGATCCCAAAGTCTCAAGCCCAGCTCTGATACCATGTTCCCAGCTGGAGGTTCTGTAACAACCTGAGACTATTTCCTCTTGGAATAGAAGTACATGTGTCGTGGTTATGTTTGGATAATACATCTCTACAACTAATGTTCAGATGTTATTTGCTGCCCTTTACTGTCATCTTGTTTGCAAGATGACAAAGGGATAAATTAAATGATATGGATTCTTTGACATTATATGTGATTTTTCAAGTGGTATTTTGACATTAACTTGTGAAATAACTAGTGGAAAGTAATTACCATCAGGAATTGTGAAATAGATAACTTTTTCAACTAAGTGTGAGAAAACTTGGAAAAATGTGTTTTGTTTTTAAAAGAAACTTAGTTAAATTATCTGGTTAATAGCTATTAAATACTGTAAAAGTATGAGGTTTAAAAATATTATGACTATAGAAGAGAATGATGTACATTCCTTGCTTAAAATGATATTGGCAGTTGAATAGTTGAACAGCAAAAAAATACTTTTCTGTCCTAATCTGCTACATTGGAGTCTGGGGAAAAAAAAATAAGCTAGAGGCAGATTTAGCATTATAAAGAACAGCTGCTAAATACCTGCACTTCATCTCTCAGTACTTTGAGGCTGAACCACACACAGAAGTATAAGGTAGTCTTAGGGATATTACAAAGAGAATCATAAGACAGATGGCAGCACTTCCCTGCACCTGCCTTAGACAGATGAGCTGCCTTTCTCTGGATTTTTTTCCATTTCTTTAGAGTAAGGCATCTGGAAATTCAGCTATGTTTGACTTGGGCTTTTTAATGCTAGTGGTTATAAGACACAGAAATTTTGGTAATTTCACTGAAGCCATCAGAACTATGTCCTTGCATCAGTGGAATATCATTGAGATATTTAAACGCCAGAAAGACTTTTTAATCTTTCTTGCAGATTTTAATTTGCCCAACACATTGTAGTCATTACACAAATTTTGCATACTGGTGTAGGTTTTTATTGACTTGGAAGAATTATTAATTCATATTTCATAACCTTAGCTCTGTTAAGATGAATGGACCCTGGCAGAAGGAGGAAAAGCATGGAAGAGATCAGCAAATCCTTGCTGTAACAGTAGTATAGGTACAAATGAATAAATAGAATAGAAAGGCAAATGAAGGACTGAAGATGCAAGTCAGAATCATGCAAATGAACAGATGCCCTGCAATCAATATAAGAAGAGATGGGTATTTAATTAAACAAACAAACAAAAAAAAAGTAGATTTGGGTAAAAATAACATCTGCAAAGTTTATTTTATGGTATCAGAGCAGCAGGTGTTATGTGGCAGTAGCTTAACTCTGCTTTGAAAGTATTTTGCAAAAGCCAGACTGTGACAGCACTACTTCAGCTGTCATGTATCCTGCTCCAAAAGTGGTCCCATTAGTTTCACTTGAATTCATGCAATGTTCCTGGTGATTACAAAGGGAATAGTTGTTGCTGTACAAACCTGAGAACTCCATCGGGGTATTAGACGTGCCAACTAGAATGGACAAGACTGAGAGCTTGCAGGTCCTCAAGTATTTTCACTTTAAACATGGTTGTTACTGCCCCACAGAGTGGAAAGAGTAATCTTGAACCACAAAAGCCATGCATCAAATTTTTCTAGTTTTGGAAAAATAAAACCAGCCAGACTTTCTCGTTATCTCTAGTTCCTGCCACTAAATATTATTCAGGTGAAAATTTTAAGATGTACCTTAATTGTCCCCTGACTGGAAGCTTCAGCCCTTTGCTTGTAAGAATAGAATACATCCAAATGAAAATGAAGGACTTGATCTTCCCCACTACTGATGCTGGATGTGCTTCCCTGAAATCAGCATCAAGAGCACAGGAAGCTGGAGAAGCTCTTAATTCTCTGGGCTGTTTGTCTAAAGAAACCCAAGGATGAAGAATTTTGTCTTTGATTTTGAAAGGAGGAGCATGCAAGTTTGGTGAAGTAATTTCCTCTCCTGTTGAGGTGAATGTGATTTCCTTTTGAGCTCTGCAGCAGCATCAGTAGGGACTGGTGGTGGAGCTGGATTTCAGGTGCTGTGTGGTAGATCACAAGCCTCTCATAAACTGTGAGATACTGGTGAAGCAGACTGGTAAACTGGTGGGACTGGCTAACACAAGAGGAGCAGAGCAGTGAGGGGAAAGGAGCAGCAGACAGAATGTGTGGCAGCAGCACACAGGTAAAGCCAGTGTCTGCTGCACTCCTTGCTCCAGAGGATTTCAGAAACACACTCAAGCCAGGTTTTGCCTTCTTCACTGAGGAGCCCTTGGAACAGCCCCAAACTGCAGTTCCAACAGTAAGAGTTTGAGAGTAAAACAAGAAAATGAACTGTAGCAAGTCTAAGGTTAGCAGAGTATTCCCTTAGAGTCCTTGGGAAACTAAGAAATTAAGTGACTGAGCGAATGGTTGTGGAGCATGACCTTGCACTAAATCAGCCCTGATTTCAAGGGAATAAAAGGTGGTGACTGCAAATACTGCTTTTATTTGACTTTGTGGAGAACACTCTAATGATGCAACTAAAAGTCATGCAGATCTGCCCTGGTCATAAATGCGAAGTAATGAATGCACTTAAGGACAAGTTAAAACAGCTCCACTGATATATGTGCAATGCTGGGCTCTTATTCTGTTCTCAGCAGTTAGGAAAGACAGCTTGATATGACATTCAAACACCAGATGAGGCCCAGAGCAGGAAAGAAGAGAGGTGTGGAAGAGGGGAAGTTCTTAAAAGAAAGATGAAACTGACTCTTCAAATGACAAAAAAACTGGTGAGGTGAAATATGATGGAGATTTAAGAAATCATGAGAGTATAGAAAAGGTGAATGGGGAGTGATTGCTCACTGCTTCTGACAATGCTGGTTCTAAAAGGTGCCCAATGCCATTATTCAGCCTCAGTTCTAAAGTGGAAAAATAATATCCCTCTTCCCCCTTGGGGAGAGGTTAGTCATTTAAACTTATGCTTTCTAGAGGTAGGGAGTCCAGGAGAACAAGAAAAAATTTGGAAAATCCAGTGTCCATTAGAGACTATAAAACATCTTCCCTAAAACTGATTGTCAGGGGCTTGCATGGTGTTGGAGGGAGGGGGGCCTTTCTCCTGGCACACCTTGCCTGTCACTCTTTGCTCTTTCCACCCCTTTGAGAAATTTATTATTGGAGGTGGGGTAATGGGAAGTAAACCCTTGTTCTGATGATGTGGAAAAGTTTGTCCATTCATATATTGTAACTCTATTTAAAATTTAGGTGTCCTGATAAAACAAAGTGTAACAAACTTCTTATTGAATCAGGGCAACTTTCAGAGTTACAGCTGATGGGAAGGAGCTGTTCAAGTGCACCTTGAAGGAAAGCAAGGCCTGCCCTTCAGCAGTAGCCATGGATCTAGTAATTTTGGCTCTCTGCTGATATTTTGCTCTGTGAGTGCCTGAATTACTTTGGTAACTGCATATGCTGTGAAACTGTGATGAAATGGAGCAAAAGCTGAAATTAAAGCTCTGCAAATTGCCTGGTTTACTGAGTATGAATGCTTAGACCTGGCAGCTCTGAACATCTCTGGTCCAGAGGAAATTGATTCACAGTGAGCCTGAATCATGCTGGTTATGACTGGTGTGTAAGTGCACCAGCTTTTAAAAGACACTGCAGTGGTAGAATAGGCACCAGCTGATCAAAAGTTTCCAGACCCATGGGAGAGCTCTGCCATCTAAATAATATTTCAGCCCAATGGAATTTGTGGTTTTATCCTGTATTCTAAATAAGTATTTCTTTAATTGTCTCACTTTAACACTGTCTCAGCATATATTGAGAGAAAAATCTCTCAATGCTGTTGCTTTCTTTTCTTATTTTCACTGGTGATTCAAAATACCAGTAAAATAATCAAGTTGATTGCTTCCAACCCTTATATTTAGTAAAAGTTTAAGTTCTGGTAAAGCAGGTAGCTGGGAAAGATTTTTAAATATTAGCTCTCTGCCACTTCTGTCTTCAGTAGAATGGCTTGTCAGTGAACTTCAAAATAAGAAATTCTCCTGAACATCCAGTGTTCTCTTCTTCTCAGAGACCTGTTTGCATCTGTGACTGCATGTCTGCTGTCACTCTACCCAGCTATATTTGAGAAATTATTTTTCCTGTAGTCTTCCATGCAGCTCTTCCCAATCATCTGTGGCAATCCTACAAGTTCATCTGACCACTCCATTATTAGGGTAGGGATTATGCTATTATTAGGCTTGGGATAGCCAAAGATAACTATTAGAATGAAAAGATGTGCTCAGTGTTAAACCAGCAGAAAACTGCAGTGACATCAGGTATATCAAGACTACTACTGTCACCTGGATTTACACTGGCATTAAAAAAAAAAAAATTTGGATCTAAAATTTGTTAATGGACTGTAAACACAGGAATCCTAAACTATTCTATTTTATTTTTTGTAGACAATTCTCCCTGTGTATACAATTAAAATGTATTTAGCTATTACATACTAATTTTTTTAAAATGTTTATATTAGTGGTCTCAACTTAGGCAAATTCCAGGGTTTCACTTTACTTTCACAAGAAATTATAAAATATTTTTCTGAATTCTGTGGTTTGCTGTAATAATGTTTACAAAGTCTATTTTCCTGAACTTATGAGCTAAGTCAGACTTTTGCTTAGGGACCTACAGAATAAAAGTTAAGTGCAGGTTTATGCTACCACACAATTATTTTGCAGGCTTAATGGTGAGGTAATACTTTAAAAAAAAAAAGTAGAATCCAAGGAAATACCATAATGACGAAAAAATTGAACAGAATAAAATACATTTTCTTTTGTTTTGCCTGTTGGTACTAAAGACATGCAACCTTTCACATATTGATTCTGCTGTTCTCTGGCTTCAACAAGGATGTAACTTAGTAGTAATCTTTAATTTCTTTAGTTTACTTTCTGATAATTATATTAAGATGCCTGTGTTGCTTTATTCTCTGAACTAAATAACTAAAGAATTTTTCATTGATGGAAGGCATGCTGGAAAAAAAATATTTAAGTCTATTATCTACTGCTGAAAAGCAGGTAAAAATACTTAAAACACATTCTTTTTCTAACTACGATCTGCTTTTACATAATGATATTTTTACAACATATTTCAAATATGTTTTGAAACACATTTCAAACACAAAAATTTTTTTTCCTTGATGCCTGTTGTGTATTTTTCAAATGTGAATGTTTTTTATAGATGGGCACTGAATAGTATTTTCAGAAAAACACACTTTATTCATATTCTAAATGTCTACATTAAAATAATTTTAAGGTCATCATCAGGATAACCAGTCTTATAAATTCCAGTCTTATAATATAACCAGTCTTATAATAATAGATGACATAAAATCTTATTCATCAGAAAAATGGATTTAGATATTTGTCTGTTGTCTGTATGTACCAACTCTTCTATTTTAGTATTCTTATTTATTCAGTTGAAGTATCTGAAGCAAAGTATATTAGTATATAATAAGCAGAACTACTGTTTACTTTTGGTTTTATGTTTTTTTGGTTTGTTTTAATATTTTATGCCTGCAGCAGCACCCAACAGACTAACAAGTATAAAGCTGATGTAAAATTGTCTTTGTCCTCCCATGGCTTCTTCCTCAGGAAAGAACTCTGGAGCTCTACAAATTAAGCAAGAGGGCAGAAGCCGTGGAAAGCAGGTCTTGATTTCTTAGGAGGGTGTGAGTTACTAGTGCTGTGGTAGTATATAAACCTTTACCTTCCTTAGAAAGAAGGTTTTTCTCTACCTGAAGAATTTTCAGAAGCTGGGAGTTGATCAGAGAAGTAGCTGGTGGCCCTCACAGTTCAGTGTCACCGTTAGGGTGGTTTTGGAGCTTCCTGCTGTGCTGTATGAAAGCTGTGCTCCCCTCTGAAGGTAGGAACTTGTTAACACCTGGCCCTGCTGGATGCTCCCTCACACAGCAAAAGGACAAAGGTGTGTGCACCCCTTCACTGAGGCTGCTGAAAAATCAATTTCCCACTTGTCACACAATGGTCTGGAGCTGTGATGTATAGCTGGAAACCCCAGCACAGTATCCAAAAGGGATATTTGTGTCTCCTGAAGCTGTTCTGGTTGTTAGGAGCGGATGCCAATGTGTGCCCTGTCCCTCTTCATCCCTTAGCTTGTCTTTATCTTGACTGGTAAGGGGTTCTCAGAGCCAGGAATACATCCCACATCCCTGATTCCCAGAGAGAGTTCTGCCCAGAGGCATTTCCCACACACTCTATTGTCCCTGTTGAGATGGACACATGACATACACACTTGTGCAATGGCTTCTTCTTTATTACAAGCTGTTCTTAAGCTTTATACCCTTAACAAAGCGTGATCTGAAGTCATTGCTTGCATCAGAGCTCATTATATTCACTGGACAAAGCAATAGCTTCTTGTATTTTATTGGCACAAAGCAATTAACGTCAATAATTAATTGGCATGAGTTTCCAACAAATGATTAAGGCACATACCCTGCTCACTGAGGCACGGATCCTCTGACTGTGAGTGTCCCTTTTGTGCCTATTTTATCAGCTTCCATGCCACTGGCCTTGCTTTCTTCCTTGCTATGGATAAACTCATATTTTATCAGTTTCTGCTTCTGTTAACTCCATCATTTGGCCTGCTAAGGCCATCCACACTCTATGAACCCTCTGCCAAATGGGACATCCCAATTTTTCCCACTTTCACGCTCTGCTGTTGTGCATTGGCCCAGCTCAGGGTGTCCTCAGTGGCTCTCAGGGAAGTGAAGAAACACAACCTTCTGTGTGCCTGGTAGAAGCAGTGCCATGTCCTTCTGTGGTCCATACCCTGATGTGCCTAATCCATGGAGCAATACCAGAAAATAACATGGAATCTCGCTGCCTTTCCCCCAGTGGTTTGTCATTTTCACAAACACATATTAGCTGCACACAGACTTGTGCCCAGGAAGACAAGGAGAAGGAATATCACTATATCTGACCAAATTCTATTCATAATGAGGATTGTTCTGTGTTATATAAAATACTTCTCACATTTGAGGTTGACCCCTGGTTTTGATCTAGTGCTGTTTGTTCGTGTTTGCACGATCTTGTGATCTTTCAAGAACTTCTTGTACATTGCTTTCCCTTTACATAATAATAAACATTTGTTCTCTTCTTTTAATAATCATGTAAGAAAAAGATAGTAATATTATATGTTTATTAATTTTTGCCAACTCCTGGATTCATTTTAGGCCTAAGCCTACAAAGTGAATCCTACAGCAGATGTTGCTTTTTTGTTACCTACGGTAGAAGTCAGGCTGAAAGACTACAAGAGGTGAAGAGGTGGAATAACCTATGGATTGTATCCATCTTTCTTCCTACTCCTTGACTTATTTTTGTTTGTATGGTCATAGATCTATAAATGTGTAATGGAACACTGCCCTAAGCTATAGCATTTAATACAATATTATTGCATTAAAAACTAAGAGGAAATTTTAGAAACTAAAAGGTCTCATGTTGCTGAAAGGTAGAATTTAAAACACCGAGGATATGTCTGTATTCTGTATTTTAAAACAAGCTGACTTGTTTATATATGAGGAATCTGCAGATTAATTGAATATTCACTGAAAATATATTAAAATGTCAGTGCATTCAGCAATTTATGAACTATATCTACCTCTAAATTCTAATCAATTCTTCAGAATGCTTTTATTATAGAAAAGCTACGAACTACACTTTATCAAATAAATACATACATTTTTCTATCCTTTTTATTCTTTTGTATATGTTGAACCATGATTATAGTGCAGTTAACATTAAAAATATATTAGTAATCATAATGCAGTAAATTATGCAGTTTACAGAATTAGAACTGTTCAGGCAGTGGATTTAAACAAAACTCTTTAAACACGTATTCATTTACCTTTTAAGATTGTATTTAGTCATGGATTATTACTATCTGAAGCTTTCCTGCATGCTGTTCTTAAAGCCTATAATTTCCTGCTGATGAAGTTAGCAATTAAAATAAAATTCTAAGGTGTTCACAGAGACAGACTGAAGAGTCCAGGAAACGAGTATTTGGTCTCTAAGACTAAATTGCTTTCTTTTTTTGGGTTGTCTACCAAGTAGCTTGAAGATGGTGAGGTGGTTGCATCTATACTTCAGCTCCTGTAAAGCAGGAGCTAATGTGTAAATTGTGTGCGCTCTCTCTGCACAGGGACTGTACCCTCTGCAAGGACATGGGGTAAATGCAAAGGCTGTATCAGAAATGGGCATCTGCTGCTTCATACAACAAATGAGGTTTTCCGCAAACTTTATGAAAAAATATGCCACAGAACCAAGCCTTGCTCCTCCCCAGTCTTCACTTATTGAATGTAAAAGGGAACAAAACCAGAGGTTTAATTATGACCATCTCAAACATTTTAAATGCAAGCAGTATTTTCCTGCTTAATCTTGTTTGTGTTTAAAGCTTCTTCCCAGCCATGGGACTGGACACCTTGCTAATTCACATGAGAACCTTGTTTTACTTTTTCATTTTAATACTCTGATTCTTGGCTATAGTCAGCTATTCTTCCAGGATCTGATCTGTCAAAGTCCCTATGAATATGTGAAACAAGTGGAGGTTTACCTCTGTACTGAGGGAACTCGCTGAAAGGAGGAAAGAGAACCAAACTTTCTGT
Source organism: Fringilla coelebs (assembly GCF_963513975.1). Classification (NCBI taxonomy): domain Eukaryota; kingdom Metazoa; phylum Chordata; class Aves; order Passeriformes; family Fringillidae; genus Fringilla; species Fringilla coelebs. The sequence continues at coordinate 64,637,775 of NC_140032.1, read as the reverse complement.
ATGTCAATGCTACATGTCATTTAGCTCATATAAATAATCCAGGAGCAGAATTGATTCCTTGATAAGAAAGGAAAGGTAAAAGCATGAAATTAGTACTTGCCCTGGACTTCAGGTCCATGTTCTCCTGTATGGCAGACTTAATTACACCTGCATGACAATTCTAAAGTAAGAAAGGAAATACTTTGTTATCTATGCTGAAACAAGGTTTAGATTTTGATATATTACCATTTTTCAATTACATTTATAACTTTAATTACAGAATTCAATTTTACTAAATTTATTAAATTTTACCAATGCATTTTCTTACTGGCTAACCTTTTCACTTATTCATGACAGCGTGCCTGAGGATTATTCAGTGTTTTCTGTTAATTTTAGAAGCTTTTTTATTCTGCTGATACATTTTATCATAATGAGACTGTGCTTTATCTCGAAACCACGTCATTTAGGAAGCATTTTGGTGAGGTCATCCTTGCTTTCTTTAAAGACTGTTTATACAACAGTTCTCTTCAAGCTTCTGCAACTTTCCTCCTAGAACACACAGCCTCTCTGCTCTACTTTATGCTAGTATTTGTGGATTTTTCCCATCTGCTCTTGCACAGCTTGCCCATTCCTTTCTTGTGAGGCATATTTAAAAACTGCAGGCATTGGAGTGTCATCCCAGGCTGTGCTGGCTGGTGACCTTCTTTCCTTTAAACCTTGAGCTGGCCACATTTTATTTTGATTTATTTTGTATTGTTTATTTTTTTTACTCCATCCTTGATTCCACCAAGAGCTCCAGAGGTTCCACTCCTTGTTTCCTCATGCTAGCAGAGAAGGCATCCTGCAGTAGGCATTTCCCACTCCTTCTGGTTCTTAACTGGGAACCTCATGGCTGAGGCTGACAATAATAAAACTGTTTAGATGGAATTCCAGTGGAATGAAAAAGAGGAAGGTCACAGACTTGACCAGATCAGCAAAAAGTTTATAATTCGACCTATTCTAGAAAAAAATCATGAAGAGAGTTTTCTTCTGAGAGTTTCTTGGTGCTTTGAAATTTTATGTCTGTGTAGAGCTTCTGAAAGTTTCTTAGAATTTGAGTTTTAACATCAAAGAAAGAGGAAAAAGTCCCATGTTTTATAGTTATAATAGAGACCCATGATAAAATTAACAGGAATTTAGGAAAAGTGTTGAGTGAAGGTCACAGATTGGACCAGATCAGCAAAAAGTTTATAATTCAACCTATTCTAGAAAATAACATGAAGAGAGTTTTCTTCTGAGAGTTTCTTGGTGCTTTGAAATTTTATGTCTGTGTAGAGCTTCTGAAAGTTTCTTAGAATTTGTTTTTGAGTTTTAACATCAAAGGAGGGGGGAAAAGTCCCATGTTTTAAAGTTATAATAGAGACCCATGATAAAATTAACAGGAATTTAGGAAAAGTGTTGAGGACTTTTTAGTTGTGCACTTGTAGAAAGCGTTCTGTTTTGCATGGTATGTTTACATATGTTTATCCAACTACTATTGGATAGAGAGATCCAATAGTAGTCCCATGTAAGAATCGTTCCTTTGCTTGATTTGTGTAGGAATGCTGAGGATTTTTGTGCTGCAAGATTTCCTGTACTAGCTAGTTAAAATGTGCCAAAAAAGTTGTTTAAAAACCGCAAGAACAGTTTTTAAACAACATACAAAGTTCAACAACATACAAAGTAGCATTGTAATTTCTGGTTCAGTTTTTTGCTTAGAAACCTCTGAATATTCCACTCTTTTGTGGTGGAAAATGTAGAGCTCTTTAGGATTTATTTATCTGAAAGATGCAACTTTTCCAAAAGTTTCAATTACCAAATAACTGGGTTTTTAAAAATTCTGTTGATTCTGAAATGAAGATTTATTTTTCTTGAATATATTAATGTTCTGGAGAAGATTTACACTTGTAGCAAGTGCTGAGATTGCACACTTTGTATTAGGGTTACAAAACTATTTTCTTATAAGCCAAATGCAATTCTATTCATATGCAAAAATGAAAGCCATTAAATATTTACAAGCAGAGAGAAAATTGAGATTGAAGAAGAGCAAGGCAAGTTTTTAAAGGATCTTGGTGGTTGATTCCAATTACAGCTATTTAATAAAATCATATTTTGTGTTGTCAATATATGTAAATTAATCAAGATACTTACATTATGAAGATTTGCATGCCCTTTTTATCTGTTGTCAATTGCTTTGGCTCCCTGAAAATAAACTTTTAGTGTGTTTCTACAAAACATGTTAAACCAAAAAAACCTCTTTTTGGATCCATAAATTGTTCTCCTGACTGCTGCCAGACATGCTAGAAAAAGTCAATTTCATTCACAAACAGATCATTAAGAAGAGCTGCTTTGCCTTACTTCTAGATTTAAGGAATATCCTGTCTTATGTGCTGCATCACAATGACTTTTATTGTAAGCAACCCTTCTGTGGTTAATCTGGTGAGTTAAAAAAAATCAAAAAAATCACTTTTTGTGATTGAGAAGTGGAGAAATAAACTGAATTGCTTCAACATTGGATTGCTGCTGCTCAGATTGCTGTGTTTGGTTTTTTCATCTAAAATAACATTGTTTTCTTCTATCTAAAAGATTAGGAAAAATACCTCAGATTGACAGAATTGCCTGTATTTTACATATTATTGTAGGAAGTTATTGTTCAAATAATAGGCAACTTAAAGTACTCTGAAGCAAAGGAGTTCCATAGAGAGCTTTGAGAGAAAATGTAGAAAATCATGATTTATGCAATTAAGGGAAATTTTTGTGAAATGCAGTGAGAAGATAACCTTTCTTCCTTGAGGGTGTTTCAGTCTAAAAAGAAAATAGAGGTTTCCTAGGAGCCCCTAAGTACCATACCCCACCCTTCCCAATATTTATGTGCAATAAATTTATTATATCCACTATTTCTGGATCCTTTAAGTGAGATGAAACAAGGTAAATTTTGTGGAGAGAAATGAAAGAAGCGAGATCCGTCCAGATTCTGTCACCTTTATTGGTTTTGAGTATCATGGGAATGAGGGCAGTAGACCTTAGTGTTGTGGTTAATGAAATACACAAAATGGAGTGTTAAAAGGATCATGCTTTAAAAAACCAACCCCAACCAACCAACCAAAAAAAAAAAAAGTGAGATTCTCTAGTTCCTTTCATTTCAAGAGCCAAGTGGAAAAAATAAACTCTTCAAAATGCTCAGGCTGGAGCTGGGAGGGGAAGAAGGTTTTTGGGTGAGCTTTTCAGGTGACTCAGGAGGCAGTGGGACTCAAAGCAGAAGAACTTTGATATCTGACCCTACTCTGGGAATCTCCTGTTTCTGACTCCAGAGGAATGGTTTGGTCTGGTGAATGTCAAAAATGACAGAGTATGGGTTTAGGTTTCAAATTATTAAAGTGTTCACAGCGTGTTTAAAATTTCTGCAGGAATTTGATAATATTTACCAATATTTTTGTGTTAAATATTCCACCCTTCAAGTTCTTCCTTGGTATGAGCATATTGAAGTTATTTTCCCGTCATTTTTTCTTTCTTTAACTGAATGAATTAACTGTTATGTACTTTTTATCATCTGAAGTTGGTTGTCGAGTCAAATTTGAAGATTCTTAGGGTCTTTGTGGCTTATCAGAGGTTGGTATATTACAGTAATGATAGTTCAGTCTCCATTTTGCTGGTAAAATAAATTATGAATAATTAATACTGAGTATATCTTCAACTCCAGAAAAATTGTAGCATTTTCCAGTACCAGCACCTGCAGATAAAGGAATTTTTATGTGTATAGGATATTGGTTTACACAGAAGCTTGTTACTTTCACAGATGGTTACAATATTGCTGAATTTTTTCTGATAATTATTCATGCATAAATTTGTTAAGCATATGTCAGGGAGGATAGGGGTTTTTTTAGTATTTGTCCTCCACTGTTAAGGAGGACAGTGGATATATGCCTATGATAGGGAGGCATTTTGCAGTGGAAAAATTCAATTTTCTTGGTATATACATTATGTGATTTATAACAAGTTTCATGACAAGTATAGCTACTGGCTCAACTGTTGTTCAAAAAAAAATCAGTTCATTAATCAATATTCATTTTTCATACAAAAACATTATTATTTTTAGGCATCTAAAGGTCATGAATACCCAAGAGTCAACACATTATTAAAACTGTTGAGTGTCACACTCATCCATTTATTTCAGTTTAAAGGCTGTCAAATTTTTTTTTTCTGGAATAACTGGATCAGAATTCAATGTGCCTGTTTGTAACAACAGAACACCCTAATGATAAAGCACAAGACTATGTAATAGAAACGAATGAAGTGTAAAATAAAATAATAGAATAACATGACAAGCTAAATGCTTTCTGCAATGCAGCATTCTTGAAAGTGAGTGCATCATAAAAAAAAAAGTTACTTTGATGTTTCCTAATTTCACATAGGAGATATTTCTGATTTATCATCTACCTCCTTGAACGATATTTTGGTTTTTATCTGGTTTAGGAGACCTCTGGATATGAAGTTCAGAATTTAGCAGCTGTGACGACTGCCATGAAGTAAATCTTAGCTCAAATATGCAGCAGTTCAGGACTAAATATTTTGTGTTCTTTCTTTTAAAATATTCACTAAATAATTTGCAGTGTATTTGCACAGAGAGGCTTGAAATCACTCTGAAATTTCAACTTGACAGCTTATTTCAAGTACTTAAAAGTGCAACATGCATTTTCTGCACCCTGCCATGTTGAGGCACAAGCTTAAGTCTGCAAAGGTGAGACCCAAAAAACCACAGTAGGCTAAGGAATAATGAAAGAAATACTGTGTAACTTGGAAAATACCTACAGCCCCAGCTTTACCTCGCCAGTTTTGAGGTCACTATTCTCTCTTTATACCCAATTAAATTGTGGTCAGCCTGCACAATTAGTCTACAATTAAGGAAATGAGGCGATGTTAATAAGTGAGCAGACCACTTGCCTTGAAGCTCTTCCACCCTCATTTGTGCAAGATGACAGTCAGCAGTGGCACTGGGACTGCCTCTTGCAGTTGAAAATTCTGTGCTTCCAAACATGGGCAGCTCCACAGCAGGGCAGAGGGACGCACAGGGGACAGCCTGGGGTGAGGTTTGCCTCTTTTGGCAGCACTGACTCTCACAGACAGGTCTGAGACCTGCCAAAGCAGTGGATGTGCAATCTGGAGGGGGAAGGGGGCAACAAAGACACTTCACAAGTCCCCCATACTTCATGTTTAAGATTCTCTGTGAATGGGCAGTGAGGAATTCTGATGAAAACAAAATTGGTTTGCCATCCAGAGCAATTTTTTCGTCCTTCTTCTCATCCCTGTGCCCCCTCTGAGGTGGCAAGCCATTGGGTATGTGGCATTGTGCCTGGGCCTAAAAGAATGGGGATTCCTTCCCTAATAGCCACAGGTGGTCACCCTGTAAGTCAGAGATTTGATTACCCATATCATTGGCTTAGCTTGCATAGCTGCAAATGCTATTAAAGGTAATAAAATTATCCAACCTTTACATCACTGTGCTGTGGGCAAAGGATATTGTTCTCAGCAATCAGCATTTATGTCCAACCATTTAACACTGGTGAAGCTGTGCTAATGGCTCTCTGTGACATTTTTGAAAGGACAGCCATTAGATCAAATGAGCAGATATGTACCTAGAAAAAAATGTAACGTTCAAATATTTGGGAAGAAATGGAATTACCGACTTTGTTATCAAATTAAATTAGTAAACAAGGCTGTGCAGGTCTTAGGTGCAGAAACAGATCTCTGGCTCTTTCTTTTCACAGTTCAATAACTCGCTGCTGCGGACTGAAATTGGAGCTGATGGTGTGATTGGATTTGCAGAATGATATTGTCTGCAAGGCTTCAGATTAATAGAAGAGTGAAATGAAATTGCAAACAGGTAGACAAAATAGGCAAGAAAGGCAATTCATTCCTTTAATTACGAGAAGTATGAGAGAAGAAAAGGGCTTTATGGATGGTATTATGGACCACTCACATTGCCCCTGGCATATGTGATACTTCTACCAGGGGTGGACATCAGCTCCAGGGACAGGTACAGCAATGATCCTATCATCTTATTGCCTGGAGGCAAACATTACCTGTACTCAGATTTTGCTCACTCTCTTTGAATAAAAATTGATTTCTGAAATTATTTTTAATATCTGAAAGGCATAATGTCCAAGCCATGGCCTTTTAAGTGATACTTCTCTTCCTCCCTAGACGCCGTGTGTTGGATCAGAATGCTTGCGTGATGCTGGATGCTCATTCTGGCTATTCCAACCTAATATCCGATGTATGCCTGTCAAACCCTAAATAATTCTTGTATGCTATAGAATAATGTTTTAGATGAATGAAGGTTTGCTCTTTTCTATCAGTGCAGATAATTGAAATATTTAAGAGTGCAGGAGCGACATAAATAGCGTTCATTACAGAAAAATCTAATTTTACCTATATGAGGCAGTCAGGATTATGGTTTGATTTGGAGCCTCATCCTACTTTTATTCCTTTGACTTTAACAGAAATCACCTTCTAGTCATTATTTAATCCTGAACACTGGTAGTACTGCTAAGGTCAGCATGTATTCCATAGAAAGCGAAGTTAATGCTAGAAGTGAAAGTTCTCTGAAATTACTTTGCAAGTGTTAGCGAAATAAGTGAGGAAAATGATTACCACCATATCAATTTGTAACTTTTAAAGCACTTAGAATATGTAAATATAAAGCCATAAAATATGGCTGTTAATACCATGACTTCTAAGTATATATGATAATGTAATTGAAAGGTCAAAGAGAAGACCTCTTCTTGTAAATACTTAAATGAGAAATCTTTGCTCATGAATTATTCTTTTTAGGTGAGCAGGAATGGGCATTTCATTAAGTATTGCTCATGGGAATAAGCACTGCAGGATCAGACCTTCAGTGCTTCAGTGTATTAAGCAGGAACTCTATAATGTCACTCTGATAAATTTTTTAATCAGTTTTTTGTGATGATCTGGTTAGTTCCCAAAGCAACTGGAGTAGAAATCAGTCCAATTCCAAAAGGCAGTGTAGATCTGCTTCAATTACTGAGTTCCATACCATTACTCTTGGTTGTAGGACCAAGTTGAACACTGCACACTGTGGAAAAGCAGCTGATTCATGATCCATGAGAAATGATTCCACCCCACAGGCTGTTTTAACACGGAGCTATGCTAGTGATAAAATATAAATCTGGTGTCTTGGTTGCTGCTTAGATTTCTATCTATTTTTCTAATGACTCAAGCTTTCCTGTTGAGTATTTCATCCAATTCTAATGTTGAAATCTTGGCATTAGCATTTGAGCCTTCTGTACACCCAAATGACTGGAAGAGTGTTCTGTCTTCTACTGTTTTCCATCTGTGAATCTGTCTTGTTCAGCAACTTTGGTCACATTTGAAGGCAACAAGAGTAAGGAAAAAGTGAAGGGTTTGGAGTTTTTTCTCCTGCTGAATCCTTGGGATTAAGAAAAAAAAGCAGAATTCCTTCTTCAGTATCCAGATAGTAGTTTTGTGTTTGCTAAATTCTAATGAAAGGTATAAAAATTCATATATTGCTCCAGCTGTATAATGCAAAAATAATTTGAAGATTTTCCCGGCTTTATCCTGAGGTAAGCTATGAAGCCGGATTTTGCTTTCACTTGTGCAGATAGAATATTACAGAAACTCAGTCTAAATCTCCAATTAAAAAGTGACTGTGAATGGCCAGACTTATATTTCAGATTTGTGGAGCAATTAACCCTGGGTATCTCAGGAAAAGCAATATTAACCCTTCTCTCTTCAGTCTGGTCCCATAATCTTTATCTAGTCTGTGTTAAAATATTTGAGGGCTAATTGCATAGATCACCTTCAAAGGCCTGGTTTCAAAGCTGTGAAACAGTGCATGTGGTATTTTCTACTTGGTTAACATCTGGGTATAAATATTTTCAGTTTCAATTACTGTGTTGAAGTTAGATCTATATTCAGAGGATAACCCTGCATTTTACAACTATTATCAAGATGTATTTAGACAGCGGAGTCAGAGCATCTGAAACTTTTTTTAATGTTTGCATATGAATTTGCATACTCACATGCAAACAAAGTAAATCTTCAGAGAGAGCTGGAGATTACAGGAAATGTATCACACTGCCTTGTAGTACATGCATGCTGCAATATGCTGCTTGCAATGTGAAGATAAACTCAGCATATATTTGGGGTTGGGGGAAGAGATTATTCCAGTGCTGGCTTCTGCTGGTTTCCTCTGAGTTACCACAACGACATCATCACTCTAGATGTGAGAGCAGAAGGACGTAGAATATATCTCAAAACCATGGAAATTCAAAATATCTTTTTGGGATGAGTTTGGCATCACTTTGTTCTTTACCAACTGTAGAGCCCCAGTTCTTGCTCAGCAAGTTTATTTAGTAGAGGCTTGAGGTACTACTTTTCCTTGAAATGGGCACACAGGAGAAATGCAACAGCTTTTTTTAACAGGAGGTTAAAAACCAAACTTTACTGGAAAGCTTTAGAAGATCAGAAATTTGGAAGACTTAAGGCAAAACCTTAATCATTTCACTGAGCATCAACTTAGCAAATTCTACCCTTCCAATTTTAGACTACCGTACTTCAAGAAGAAAAAATTAAGAATAGAAAAGAAGAAAAGAAAGAGAGAAAAGCAAGGTATAACAGTACATTGTCCTGCTGCTGCAGAACTCGCCCTGTCCCCTCCCACACACACACTTCAGTTGTTTTCTCCAGTCTCTCATAACAACTATTTCTACCAATAATGCTGATCTCTCTCTCCTCCTGCAAATGAAATATGACCAGTGTTTTAGTTTCAAACAGTGCAAATGGCCATTTGTCTGAATTAAGCACTTTCATTGTAGTGATAGGCAACATTTCAGCATGTTTGATCTCACTTTTCATTTCATTGACCAGCTGAAAAATTAAAAATCTGAACTCTTTCACCATCACTTTGGTACATAGAATTAAAGAAAGGATGATAGTTAGTCACAGCATCTTGTACTAAGTGTGTGTCTGTATCCTGTGCTGGCATCATCTGAGATTTAAAAGGTCACTAATTTGGATGTGTATTTCCATTATGGATGAAGAGCTGCATTCTCTCTAGCATAAATATAAGAAAAATTATATTTATGAACCACAACCCTAAGCTTGAAAATTACAGTCAGTGCCAATTCTATAATGCACAACATTTAACTTCTTGTGTCCTGTCTTAATTTTCCTGAAAGACCAGATTTCCTTGGTGCCCTTCTCAACAGAGTGCACTGAAAGTGTAACACAAGTAGCTTTCCATGGGAGGCAGCAGCAAAAACCTGGGTGGGGAGAAAGAGAACACACTCACTTGTCTGGTGTTTTGTTCTTTTACTTTTCCAAATCTGTGAAAGTCATCTGTGGTTAATTTTTTTCCCTCTAAGTGCTTGAAAATACTGATGTGAGACATCAAAGGAAGCTCCCTTTTGGTACGAGTGTGATTTCAATTCCTGGCTGGTACTCCACACCACCAAAGAGAGAGACTATTCAGAACAGGGAGGTTTTTTGAGTGCTGCAGCTTCTGGGGGTCCAGAAGGAGACCAAGGAGGAATTTTGGAGGAAAACAAAAATTTAAATGGTCTGAAGTGGAGTTCAAGAGGTTCAGGAATCACTGGACACATTCCCAGGAGATCTGTGAGGAATCATCTGGGCTATAGTTGAAACATCAGAATGGATAACTCTTTTTTTATTCTAGTTTAATGAATTTTAGGATCTGTCTGAAGTAACATGGAAGAAACATTCAGATGCCCTATAAGGGGTACATGAAAAGTGTTCAGGGAAATTAAAAACATCATGACTTTCATACAGTGTTGCTCCCAGTACCTCCTGAAGTTCACAAAGTATTGGCAGAGTGCTCTGTCAAAAAAGAGAATCCACAATACAGTGTTATTCTGTTTAAAACTCTGATGTTTCAGTAAGAATCTGGTTTTTAAAAGGCCCCATACTTCTAAGCTCTCAATGATGATTGAATCATTAGTCTAATGTATCCCCAGGGACTTGTTGTAGAAAATTACAAATAAAACACCGACTTCCCACAATTTTAATTGCTCAGTAAGTAGTTCCTTACTTTCATAAACTTCTGTAAATTTGCCCTAACTGCACTTGTTGTGCATTGTTTCATTGTCAGAAACAATGGTATCAAATCTAAAAGATGTCATGTGGGGGAAACTAAAGACTATTAGTAGTCAATCTGTGGCGTTTCACCCAAATTCAGTATTTTTCTAGAGTGATGTTTGATTCTTTTTTTCTGCTCTGCGTTTAAATATTACTGCTTAAAGCACAACTTTCCTTAACTCTTAAAGTGAATCTTAGCTATCAAAAATACTGTAAATTGTTTGAAAGACTGGTTGTTTACAGATTGTGTGGGTCCAAGTAATGTGGTGCTTCAGACAGGTCTATGATCAGGTAATTGTGCTGGCACTTGAGAGGTTATCAGTCTTGAAATTAATTAACTTTAGAGTAATTTCTGCTTCTTGGTGAATATAGGAAAACACTTGGGTATGAAAAGGCATACATCTGCAAAGTTTGCTTAAAACCCCATTTAGGGAGCTGAATAGTTTGTCTGCCTGAACATGATGTCATCAGAACAGCAAATTTTGCCTCAAATTTTATTTTCAATCATGTTTTGAAAGATCTTTAGAATCTTGGGTTTGATCAAAGAAGAAATAAGCATTGCTAAATTGACAAAATTTGTTACAAATAATCTGGTAACCCAGAGAATGCTGAACTACACTTAAATTTGATGTGCTAATTAACTAGATTTTTTCTACATGATACAGTGGTCTGCACTTTACCAGTACCCTACACACAACCCCATAGGTACATATACTTTATTAATTTCATTTAAGAGGGTGTGAAGCGGAGTACTTAGTTTTTAGGAAGTGCTACAATTAAGATGCTCCACCAGAAGTCATCAATTTTACACAGGCTAAGGCCTGCTAATTTATGCAATTACAAAGCCCTGTTTATGGAATTTTCCAGTGAACAAAAACGAGAAACCAGAATATCAAATGCCCTTTGGTGGGTAGGTATCAATTAATTTGGAGGAGTAAAAGTAAAAAAATAAAACATGGGTGAAACAGAAGCATTATAATCTGCCATTATAATCTGATTTTAATGTTCATCCTTCGGGACAAATCCAGTAAAATTAGATGTGATTTGTGCATGTCTGTCTCCTCCAGAAATACTAAAATGTTTTCAAATCGAAGAATTGCCCACGCACCTAGAATCAGGACAACACAGAGACCAGGTCTTTATAACTTTGGGTTGTGCTTTTCCAGTCATTCCTGGCTTTCCTTTGGGAGCAAAAACTTGCATGTAGAAAGTCAGGTTTTTCATCTGTTGAGATCAACGGTAGGCTGTCCATTTACTTCAGCAAGGAGTGAATCATGTCACAGATTTCCACAGCTGATAAGGGTGCAAAAATAGTCTTGCTCTCTCAGACTGCAGGAAATAGGAAATACCTTGGCCAAAGCATCACCCTGTCACCAAAAAAAAAAAAAAAAAAAAGAAAAAAAATTGTTGAAAAGCAGACCAGATTCTTGGGAAATAGTTACTATTTATCTTAGAGCAGAGATGAAGAGACCTGGAGCTAATGGGCAGCCTGCTCATTGTGCTGCTGCTAATGAACCCAGCCGGGCTTTGTGGCTGCAGTGTGCCACAATTCTCATTCTGTCTGGTTGCAGGAGAGAGGGTAGCATTTCACACCAGGATTCATTTCAATCCTTAGCCTGGCGTGATGTGAAGAACTGAAGGGATGCGCAGAACAGCTCTGAGGCAGGAAAACACCTAGCCCTATTTAAAGCAGAAAGGTATGGGTATGTGCACAGGCTTCCACCAAACACTGGCATTTATATTCTTTAATATTGAGATTTATTTTCAACTCATAAATTTGGCCTACAGCTAGCCACAGTCAATATTCACATCTTGAATCAAGAATTTGTGATGGCCAAAAAATAAACTTTATTTCTTAAAACTTTACTTCCAGTCAGGGCTGTATAAGAAAATAACATTGCACTGGTACTTGCCAAGCTGTAATTTCCATTTAAAGTGCATCTGATACAGGACTACACATATGCCAAGTAACCAAATTATAATTTTTTTCCTTTGTTGATGTATTTAGCTTTCACCTATCATGAGTCTCTGGATATTGTGGGAAGGACCCCTTCACAGGCAGTAAAGTGTGGTTTCAATTTTTGTTTTGGTTTTGTGGTTTCCTTAGCCTAGAAAGAATTCAGAATGAAAATACACAGTTCCTTTTCATAAATGCAAAAACATAACAATTACATAGCCAATTATTTAGTAAATATTAGGCTTTAAAAAAAAATCTTTTGTCATATAGTTTGTCAAAGGAGCTGTAAGATGAAATATGATCAAGAGCATTCATAATTTGAAACCTACTGAATGTTGAATGCTTTGATTTATAATTGATGCTTTAGATACATTATAGGTGTGAAAACTTCAGATAACTATGGTAGTTTACACACAGACATAAAGGATTGTGCACTAAAAGCTCTATTTTAATGGACCTGATCCTGTCAAAAAATCATCAAGAAAGAAACAATGCTGCTAAATACTGAATTCTATTTCACTCTACTGATGAAATACTCTGAGAATAACAGAGCATCTTCACAAAGAAGCAGCTTCACGTTTTTTTCCAAAAGAAGTCTAGTTGTGTTTCATAATTAAACAATCAATACCATGCCTTAGAGGTCAGTGATAAAGTAGATCCCATTTTATCACTCAAGATACCCCTGCCAACTTGTTGACAATAACTCTTTAATGGGCACATGAGAGAGTAATTTGGGGGTGAGTGCAGTAAGATTTCTGGTGTTTGTGCCAGTGTTTCACTTTTTCTTATATTTAGGCCATTAAAGCTGAAATATGCCTATCCTCAAATGGAACATGAACAGCTCTGTCAGAGAGGCAGGTTAATAACTGAGAACAAAGGGTACCAAGAGAGGACTGAAACTTTGATGAAATGGGGAAATGGGAGCACTGGTGCACCTGCATCAGGGGTCAGCTGGGAAGTAAAACCTCCCAGTAGCAAGGCACCGAAAAGATCTAAGGAGCTGTGCATCAAAATGCAGCAGATTCATCTGCACAATGTGTGTTTCAGAGAGAGAACTGCAGGCAGAGCTAAGGCAGTTCAAGAGGCCAGCCTGCTCCTCATTGCTAAAAACTCCAAATCCAGTGCAGGGCACTAATTAGTAGTAGGCCTGGCATGGCATTCTGCAGTCTGTGTTTTTGAAGGTTTGCTCAAAACTTGTTATATTCAAAGGATGGGAAAGCTTTAATAGGAAAAAAAAAAAAAAAGCAAACAGCTTTTGATTTTTAACTTAGTTTAAAACTCAGCCTTTAATAATGTTACTGAAAATGAAGAGCAGATTTCTAATAAAAGAGCTAATTTTTATTAAAATTCCAGTGTCAGCAGAACACTTCATCCTCACAGACAGAAATGAATTAGTAGTTTGCAGATATTTATTCTAAGTTTCCAATAAATACTTGGCAAAAATTCAATAATGTTCATTAAATATATAAATGGAAAAATTAAAAATAAAGATTTTTCCCTTGTGATTTATTATATAGTGTTTTTGAAAAGCAAAGTTGAAGAAAGAAGTCGCTATCTGGCAGAAAAAATACTACAGAAATGTTAATTAAATTGTATAGTCATAAGCAAGCTAGTGAGCAAGAAAAAAGCTCCCTGCTTAGAACTGAGAGCCATATTTATTCTGTCTGGATGCTAAAGGACATGAAAAGATTCTTTTGGATATTAAAGTGAAATTTAAATAAAGCACACAGAGCTGTATTCCTAGGCACTTTTCCTTTTGAGTTGACCAAATGAGGAAAACCAATTAGGAGGTCTTTCATAATTAAGAAGTTGGAAACAAGCGTAGGGAGGTTTCTGCAGACACATCTGTGGCACAGTTACATTCTGGAGTGATTACAGCAAAGGTGAGGTGGTGCACAGGGAGCTGCTGTCACTGTGCCTGCTAGGAGCAGACTGGGAATCTCCCTGCACTGTGCTGGGGCTGCTCCCCCTGGGGCAGGAGCTGATTTTTAAGGAGTGGGACATCGCTGCGGATGTCCAGAGCTACCGAGGGAACCCTTGGGGGGCTCGGAGGTCCTGGAATGTTGCCAAAAGTGCCTGGTGGTTTGACTTTGATCCCTCTAGGGATGTGCCACCTGCATATGAGGATATGAGAATCACTGGGGTTTAAATGGTATAGAAATAGCATAATTACAGGGTAAAACACAGATTTTAAGATTTTGGTACAGGGGGGTTATGGAGAGAAGATGGAGGAATTTAAGCCTATCTCGTGGTTCTTCTTCCTTCTTCATGTCTTCCATTTTCTGTGTGACACAGATATTTTTGGATAGGTTCTTGGTGAAGGTACACTTGCTAATAAGGATGATAAGTATTGGGGACAAAAGGTAAATAAGATTTACGTAGGTTTTGTTATAAAAAGACACGACTGCCCTGTGGGTGGTCAGAGTGCCTTTGGCTGCCTTGCTGGTCAGATCCGGGCTGGGCAGAGAGAAAACTTTGTAGATAAGAAATAATAAACAACATTGAAGACCAAAAACCTGAGAGTCCAGCCTCGTCCTTTGAAGCCCGATCGGCGCGAACCATCCTACGCGTGTCTGGGCAGAGACAGACAACCGCCAGCCCGGACCTTGGTCAGCCTGTTCCTTAGTGCTTCAAATTCACCAGGCTTCTGAACTCTCAGCTGGGGTCAAAGCCAAAACCTTTCACTTCTGTGCATGCCCGTTTCATTTTGCTCCACGGAACCCTGCATATCAGATGCTGGGTTTCTTCTGTGGGTTCAACACCTTGAATATAGATTTGAAAGGGCATATGAAAATTTTAGGTCTGTCTTCGACAATCCAAAGCCCCACCCACACGAAATACCCCGACCCAAACCACAAATGAAGCAAAAAACAAAACCAAGGAAAAAAACCACCAGACCAAAACTTTGATTTCTGTAGCTCATGATAAAATTCCATATCTCTTTTGAAAGTGCATTCCCATCAGTGTAATGAGAGTCTATTTTTCAATCCAACTGCAACACCCCTCAGCCCCAATTTGCTTAATTTAATGAAGCTTTTAAGTAGCACTGAGCTTTACTTTAGGGAAAAAAAAAACCATAAAAACAAACCAAACCCTCTCTTTATATTATACTTCAAAATGGTTATTTACTTTAAACTGTTTCATTAAAAGGACTCCTCAGAGTCATCTGCTTCTGGACACCTGGTTAACATTAAGAACATTAAGAGTTTTGTGTAGGGATGCAGAGCTTACTCTGAGAATTTAATCAAACATTTGGCCAGCCTTACACGGGTAGTTCAGCTAGGCACAGGAATGTTCCTCAGCAGGATTATGGCAGCTCTCTCTAAGAAGGTACACAGCTTTCTTTTTTTACATCAGAGGGTTTTGTAGCACTTTTTAATAATAAATATTCCCCCTCTCCGAAGGTGTTGCTTTGTACAGCTAGAGCTTTCAGATCAGCATCATTTCCTGGCAGTGATTGCCAGTGCTGTGGTTTTAATAAAAACAGTATCAGAGGATCGTGTTCTGAAGCATATTTTGTAAAGTGAAATGGTATAGGAATATTCTGCACAGGCTCTTGTTTTCTAAAACTTGACATTTGTAGAAGTTATTTGAATAGTTTGAAGGAGCTTACTGATCCATTCACAAGGACTTCTTGTCTCATCTAATATGAGGGATATGTTTAACAAATCTGATGGGAAATAAAGAACTAGTAGGTTTTTGTTGGGGTTTTTTTGTTTATTTTTTGGGGATATTTTGTTTTTCCTTGAGATGAACCAAGGGACTGAGTAGCATTGCTCTCACTCATTTTTGAACACCTGTTAGATAAGAAATGAAGAGGTAAAAATTTTCTTCTACTTGTTTCTGTAAAACAACGTAAAATTTTCAGACATAGAATTGGTGCCAGTTTTGGCCACAATACTCCCAAAATTGCAGCCACGGACAAAGCTGGAAACTGGTGACAGAACACGCAGCAGCAGACATCTCTTGTGGTAGTGATTGCTTGTAAAAGGAAGATTTGGGAGATATTTTGTTTGGCAGAACAAATTTGGTTTGTTTGTTCACTTGGGGTGGCAATTTTTGGGGGGGTTTTGTTGTTTGATTGGTTTTTTCCTTGCTTGTTTGTTTGTTTGCTTGGGGTTTGGGGGTGGTTTGTTAGTTTTCTTTGTTTTGGTTTCTGTTTGGTTTTGGTTTTTTTTAA
This sequence comes from Fringilla coelebs, assembly GCF_963513975.1. NCBI lineage: Eukaryota > Metazoa > Chordata > Aves > Passeriformes > Fringillidae > Fringilla > Fringilla coelebs. The sequence goes on along the minus strand of NC_140032.1, from coordinate 64,621,504 downwards.
ATAAGAAAAAAATTAGCTCCCTAACAGCTTCCAATAATTTTAATGCAGGTGGAGGGAAATGTTTAATTAACTGGCGCAGGCATTTTGTGTGGTTGCTAGAGCTTGTTTTCTCCTTTCTTCCTATCACCCAGGTACACATTGCAGAATGTTCTGTATAAATAACAAATAACAATTTTCAATGAAGGAAGGGGAGGAAGAAAGGAGAGAGAGGACCACAAGTTTTGCAGGCATTCTGAATGTCTTGTAAAGTTGTCTGGTTGGGATTGAACTGTATTGTTGCTGTGAAAATGGAAGGACACAAGGTCATAGGTGCTGAGCTGAATTGCATGCAAGTGAAGAGATATAGATGCATCCAACACCATGACATAAAGCTGACACTTTTTTTTTTTTTTTAATAAATACAAAGCAAAGTAGAGATGATCAAGTATCACAAGTGACTCATAAAATGAAGTAAGAGCATAAAGACATCTAAAAACATCTGTAGAAGTCTTTGGAAATTTTCTGTGAAATTTCACACTCTACTTGGTTTTGATTTTTTTGCAATTTTATTTGTTTCTGTAAAAAGAATAAAATTATATGTGCTTTTAACCATCTCAATTTAACCAAACAGGTAAAATCCAGACTAGAGCTGATTTTGGTGTGGATAGCTATAATCAAAATATATACAGCCAAGGTAAACTTTAAATAATGTGAGCTCACTGTTGTTTATTTTCCTTTTCTAGTGTACCTTTATTTTCACTGTGATACTTAAACCATTCTTGTTTTCTTAAACTGGCATAATTCCTCCAAACTTGCTTTAGGCTTGGCTTTTTCTGATTATTCCTGGCTTCCTCAAATATTCTCCATTTTTAAGAGATGGCACTAATGTTTGTTCCTTTACTTTCCAGGGAGTTGAAGGTATTTTCAGAAATTGTCTAGATAAAACCTAAATGTCAGCTTCTCTACGGCAGTTAAGTACCAAGTTCAGTGGGAGTTAAGTGACTTACAGAAGACAGAAATACCTTTGGAAATAGGGGCTTAAGTGCCTTTTCCTATCTCAAGATAGGAAAAGAGAAAAAAGGCTTCTATTATTTGTGCTTCATAAACACAGATGCACTTTGAGCATAGTAATTGCAAGTCTGTAGAGCCCGTCAGAATTTTGTTTGCATTTGTAGCACAAACTCCAAATATATCTCTTTCACAAATAATCATAGTCAATAAACCCCTGAATCATGTGCTCCAAGTGATTTCTGCTGGGATTATGTGCTCTTTGCTTGTGCTTGTGGGTGTAAATGTGGTTGGGGGCAGGAGGGATCTTTTCCTCTTCCCACCCAACACTGGGTAGTTGCGATAGAGCAGATCTTCAGGGGAATTGTAGGGTAACCACAGCAAGGAAGGCTTGGGTCAGCATGCAGCCATTTGCCTTTTTTCTTCCTCTGGCACCTTTTGGAGACCTTGTACTCTCTGTTGCAAAAAAAAAACCCCACAGATCCTTTATTTGTAGTGAAAGCTCTTCTGGCTTGAGTCAACCCTTGGTTGTCAGTGTCTTAACCCAGCAGCACCTTGATCCCGAGCATGACGTTAAGCTTTCTCTCCTGAAAACAAATTGCAAAGGTCTGATGTGGCAGTGTTTGTACTTGGAGAGCCCTTGCAGTTGCAGAACAAATGGCAGAAATAGCACTGAGCATTGCTGTAGGCTGTCCTGCAGATTCCAGCAACACAGCATTTGGCTTTGACACCATTCCTCTCTAAATGGATGAAGTGACAACAAACATCTTCAAAGCAGTTTGCTTTAAGTTCACTCCTTTCTGTTGAGTTTTAGGAGAGTGCCAAGAGGGGATATAGCAATCCACCTCTTGGGATTAATATGTTATATCACATCTGTCTGCCTAATGCAGAGGAATCTCTGGTAATGTAAAGTGCCTGACACTTCAAAGGCAGCTAGAAATCACCCGTCGAGATATTTATAGAGTCCTTCTATAGGGAAATGTCTTAATGTCTCCAGATCAGTAACTGCCTCAGATCTGAAGCAGGACAAGTAATTCTGTTTTTATTATCCATTCCAGCGCCTCATTAGTCTTTTTTTCTTTTTTTTTTTTTTGCTCTGGTCATATGAAAGGTGCAGGTTGACTCAATGCCACATGTCAGAGAAAAGTGTAAGAGAAGGAGAGAGACAGACAAGAAGGGGAAGAAGGGGAGAGCAAATCAGATCTCCTACCGGGCAGGGGCAAGATGTCTCTGCCTGGCCTCAGCACAGAGCACCTTGAAGCTCAGTTGGGTCATTGGGCAGTGCCTGGGTGCCCAGACAGAACCCAAGCAATCAGGGGTTCTGGCAGGCTGCTTTTGCAAACATATCCAGGTGGGAACAGGGTCATGCAGTGCCAGGCAGGGTTAAGTGACTGACATATTCAAAGCCTGTAGTACTCTGCTCCATGCTGAATGACTGGTGGGTGCTGTCTTGTCAAACTGCTTCAGAGAACAGAGAGAGTTCGTAAAGTTCACAAAAGAAAAAAGACAAAATTGGGGGGTTTGACTATGGAATTGTCTATGCAGGCAGGCTGGTATCAGATGGGACTCCCTTTTTCTCAGTAAAGGGAGGAGACTTGGCTCAGGAACTAGTGGGTCTCACCAGCACAGCTTTGAACTGGATGTGAAGAGGAAGCAGGAGAGCATCAGGCTTGTCCCTGGCAAGCTGTGCAATGAGAATATCTTGGTTTAAGACAATTTATGGGGCAGACACTGCAGTGTGAGTTACCTCCCCTTTGAGCTTTTAACCGCTAGCCTTCACCAATTAGGAGAGATGTACATGAGAAGATATAAGTATAAAAAAAGTTTGCTAGGAAAAAAACAAAACAACCAGCAACCACATGGTCCTTTGGAGACAAGCCAGGGAGACTCCTGAGATAATAACCAGCAGGTTAACACCAGGGGATTATCTCAGAGGAATTAAGGGATGTTCCTGTAGGAAGTTGACGCAGACAACAGCCCAGCTGAGGTTTTATGCTGTGCATTTTACACCAATGCACGCAGCATGGGCAGCAAACAATACGTAAAAGCACAGTGCTGCTAGAAAGCTACAACCTCATTGCCATTACTAAATCTGGTGAGATGAATCCCATGACTGGAGTGTGACTATGGCTACAGGCAGTTCAGAAGACTTATGGAACACATGGAAGATTGTCACACTCATATTTTCTGGAAAAATCACTTCACCCAGGGTTTGTCTCCTGGGAAGCTGAGAAGCCTCAGAGAAAAAGGAAAACAGTATATACCTGATTTGCTTCTCCTGTGTTTTGCTGCTTTGGAATGTGTTTGTAGATTGTTTACCTACAGGTGATGGCTTCATTGGATTTCTGATGTGAGTTGTTTTCACTCATTGGCCAATTACAGTCAAGCTGTGTCAGGACTCTGGAGAGAATCACGAGTTTTCATTATTATCTTTTTATCTTCCTGTAAGTATCCTTTGTGCATTGTTTAGTATAGTTTAGTTTAATATTCTTTAATATAATATAGTATCATAAAATAAAAAATTCGCCTTCTGAGAACATGGAGTCAGGTTCATCATTCCTGACTTCGTCGGGGCACCCCACAAATACAGTAGAAGGTAGCTCCTTGAGCTGGGTAATAGACAGCCTTACCAGAGGGGAGGCAGTTCTAGGTCTGTCAGTCGCCAGGGCAAGTGAGTTATTTGGGCAAGTGAGTTACAAGGATTGGAGGCAGCCTGGCTGCAGTGATCGGGCGTTGGTGGTGTTCACACTCCTTAGGGATATGGGTCGGGTCAGGTGTAAAGTTAGGCCCCCAAACTTTCAGAGTGCAGACTTGCAGCTCCACAGTCAGTGGGATTCCATGGGAGACAGCCCTTGGGGACAAGGGAGTGGTACAGAACTGGCAGATCTCTAAGGAAGTCTTCCATGGTGTCTTGGTTTGGAAAGACAGGTTCCTACTAAAGGAGACAGGAGCCTCCCCTGAAATGGAGAATGCAAACTTTCTCTACTCCTCCAAATTGCTATGAATTTTAAATAAGGGGCTCTCAGGCAAAAACTATGGGAGCAGGAAATAACAGTTCTTTAATAGGGAAGGGAAAAAAATAAAAGGATAAAATAAAACAATGCAATAAACTAGAACAACACTAACAGAGTCAGAACTCAACCTGACACCCTGTGGGTCAGGGTGTTGGTAGCAGTCCAGTTGGAAAAGGGGCTGCAGTCCTCCTGCAGTGTCAGGCGTGGTTCTGTTGGAGCAGGGGGTCCTGTAGGAAAGGGGTGTATTCTTCCTCCACAGATCTGTGGAAGTAGAAGCAGCTGCTGTTCCTCTGGGGAGTCCAGTGGAGAAGAGCCATGCTGGTGTGTCAGAATCTCCAGATTATATCTGGGTAGGAATGCTTGGCTCCTCCCTCTGGGCGGAGCATCTCACAATGGGATGTTATAGTTCTTATCAGTCATGTGGTGACATTCAATAGCCCCTTATCAGCAGATGTCCCCTGTTGATTGTGATCACTCAGGGAGAGAGATAAGGAGAATTGCCCACTTGACACCAGACAACTGCCACACAGATGGCAATAGAATACATCTTGCTTTGCAATCTGGAACACATGGAGTGCAAGAAGTAGCGATTCCCAGAAGCAAGACTCTGGCCAAGGAATGTGAGACACTGGCATGGCTCAGTAGGGACAGGCAGGTCAAACTGAAGGGAAAGGAGAAAATTGAGAATAGAGAGTTGAGGCTTGCACGGATGCCCTTGGAAGAGTATAGAGATGAAGTACAGTACAGGCAGGGAGTGAGGAAGGCCAAGACAAAGGTGGAACTGAACCTGGCAGGACACACCCCATTAAGGCCAGGCTAGAGGTCATTTCCAGCACTAATTTCTCTGCCTCATTGCACAGTTTGCTGTGGATTTTAGATGAGGCCAATAGGCAAGCAAAGAGGGAGTCTGATTGATTAATTTGGGACTAAGCTGCATGCCAATCACTGATCTAACATGACAGGGCAAAAGCACCCCTAAAACTGGTTGAATTTTACACATAGTGCCTTGTGTTTCCCTCTCCCAGTGATGCAGCATGGTCTCTGTGCAGCTGTGAGAAATCTCTTACTTTGGAGCTGTGCCAGTCCTGCTGCAGCACAGTTTTGAGGAATTAAAGTCCACGTGCATCCCTCTATCCAGATGTCCTTTTGCTTTACTTACATTGAAAATGTAGGAGATGCAATAAAAGTTTATCTCCCTGCTGATGAAGATTTAGCACAATATCAACATTTATTCTAGCAATTCAGTGCTCGGTGGGCATTTTAAATTATCTTTGCAAGAAGATGATGCTGAGATTGCCATGCCTGGAAAAACTGAGGATAATTCTGGATTTGTGTTTGTGCCAATTCAGAATGATGTTCTAGCAGTTGTGCAGTGTAGCACAGTTGTATTTTCTTTGATGGTTTGCACATACCCTTGTTGTTGCTGCAGATCTCATTTTCTTTCGGGCTGGCACCAGAAACTGGTACTGTGGTAGTAGGAGTGAAATCACCTGTAAGAAGAATACCTTGGAATACAGGGTTTTTAAAGCTGAATTATGCTACTTTCACAGTCTACAATTTGCCCTTAGTCTAAAAGGTGTTTAAAATCCACCCTGGACCCTCTTTTTATCTTGTTTTTTTTGGTCCAAGAAAAGACCAACTTAATGAATTTTTTTTCATCTTCTGTATATGAATAGAATTTTACATTTATATACATGTATATGTATTTTCTAAAAAGAAAGAAAACTTTAAATTTTGTTCTAATACTTCCCCAAAATTGCATTTTCAAATGCAATCTTTTTTAATCTGGTTTATCTAATGCAAAAAAAAATTGGTTTTTTGTTGGTTTGTTTTTTTGTGTTTAGGAGATGACACAAACAATTGCAACTTAGGCAAACTTAGAACAAAACCAGAGTGTTCCCACCAATGAACTCCACTATTGGACTGTAGTTCATGTGAAGGAGAAACAGCTTTGATTTTCTTACTTGTAAGCCAGTGCATAGCAGCATTCAGACAAATCTCTCTCTGTGAGAGGTGAGGAGTACTGAACCTTTATTTCCATACTCAGGTGTCGTGGATTACATTGTCTTCTTTAAGGAGAAAGGCTTGTAAGCTTTACTGTCATCTTTGCCTGCTGAACTTTTAGCCTTTGGGTCTCAATTACTTGGTATTCTGTAAGCTTGTATGGATTCTGGAAGCTTACATCATTGATGCCATTCATTAATTTGTCTTTCAATGAATTTAGATGCCCTGTTGTCTCATCTCAGGCTTTTTTACCATGTTTTATGGCTGAGATGAAAGCATCACACTGAAGAAAACCCTTATTTTAGGAGTGTCATCATTAATCCATTTTCCCTTTTTAGCTTTGCTTGCCTAAAACCTGCAATTAGACATCCTTGCTGAGGAAAAAAAAAAAAAGGTATGTATATCTAAAAAGAGCACTCCAAACTTAAATTTATCTTTTTGTGATCCACTTTGCCACACTGAAATAAATTTCTTGGGCTTTTCCAATCCAGATTTTTCCCAATGAATTAGTTGCTGTCATCTTTGTTTTCTTGGAAAGAACCTGAGTTTCCCATTTGGTGGCACGTGGATGTCTGATTGAGCAGTGGTGTTGTGCAGGATCTTACAGACCATCATTTCTGGCAGGCTTGGACACTAATGTCTTGCCATAGTAAATTGTGGGGTTACCTTCAGCTAATAAAGTGAATTAGGAAAAGCATGTTTGAAACCATAAATTAATATTTCTATATTAATACAAATAAATTATTTAATAATTTATAAATTAATATTTCTATACACTGGAACTGCTTCATCCAAACTAAGGAATGATATTGCATCTTAACCTTCTTTAATGCCTTAGCTATCTGTGGTTAATTTATAAGTAGTTCCTTGGGACACAGGTTGCATGCTGAGATGACTAGACAAAACACTGACACTTCTAAAGGCACCTTTCAAGTGAAAGTGTGGGTGTTTCTCTTGTCTTATGAGATTGCTTCCTCCTTTTTTAAACTAAAAATCTCACTTTAGAGCAAGGACAAGGATATATTTTGGTTAAATCACTGTAATACCACTGAACAAAATTACTCACTTTAGGGTATTCCTGAATACATAAATACAAATAAGGCAGGCCTAAGCAACAATTTTAATGCCAGCATGATTTTTTTTTTTTTGAGCTGAACAAAGCAAGAGAATATGTAGGTGCTTACAGTGGTGATACACTGGAATGGGTTAGTAATGAGGCTTTTGTAAAGGAAGTACTAATGTTCATGTTTTCCTGAACCAGAGTCAGCAAGGATGTAAACATTAGTGTCTACACCCAGTTCCACTACAAAATTTGCTGATTTTCCCTGTCTGATCTGCCTCCTGCTGAGTTAAAAAGGCAGCTTTAAGGTCAGCATGCAAAAATCCTCATGCATGATACATTTATTTAATGTCTTTATTGCTAAAATCTACCTACATTCCTTAATTCCTTTGGTTGGCAGAAAGTGTCCTGAATAAAATTCTTCTCTCCTTCTGTCTAATAGAAACAAATTCTGAGGTTCTCTTGTTTAACAACTGTGCAACCTCTTGCATCAAGATTAAACACTTTGTTTTGTCCCCAGGCAGTTGTATATTTATTACTCTTGAGGCAGTGCTATTTGAAATAAATGGAATTGAAAGATCCTGAGAAATGGTTTTTGAAACACATATATTGAGTTATTCTCTCCTATGTGAGCAGAAAATGCTTCTGATGCTTCTCCCTGCACCCTTGCAAAGGAAAATAGCTGATATAAAAATATCACATGATGGGGGTTGTGAAAAGGTAAGCATTTTTATCCTCAGCCACTGAGGCTTTTTGCTTCTTATTGTACTGAAAATAATTAGGTTATCTTTATGAAATGTATTACTATTCACTAAAGATAACATAGGTAAGGGCATAATAAAGGACAAAATAAAAGATAAAAGGAAAAAGTCTCTCCTTTTCTGCCTCAAAAGGTACAATATGAAAACAAAACAAAACAAAAATAATCCATGGCTTGGAAATAGTCTTAAAAACTTCTCAAGATTCAGATATATATTTTGGGCTGGTGACAGGGCTTATCTCTTCTCCCTGATCAAAATAATAAATGCTCACCAAGAGAAAAAGTTCTTTTATGTTATAAGGAAAACAATTTCCATGTAGCTTTTGTGTGTGTGAACGCATATTCATAAAATATGGATTAGCAGCACTAGGTATTCAGCTAAGTAAATATTCATAAAATAAAGGTGAAATTGATATGCATTTCCCAATAGAGAGTAATAAGCACATTTTGATTTCTTAGTAAAACATCAGACTAAGGGGAGAGAAAGCACTTTCTTTTGCCTGGACATGTTTTATTCCTCTTTCTCATTGTGTTGATCCTGCTGGCAAAGGCTTCCTGACATTTTGAATATACAGTATTGCTAATATTGTTAAATGTAGAAGAATCAGCTCTGTTGCTTAAAACATAAAACAGAAAGACATTTTGGATTTTTTTTTTCCCTTTGATTCTAGCTTTTGTCTTTGGGGTACATTAAAGTTGCATATTTAAGCCCTTTTTTTATATATATCTGAGAGATAGATATGCCTTTTTTACTGAAATCTTATATCCTCAGAAGTGTAGGTTCTGGAGCCTTGTTAGCAATATGTGCTAACAACTACTGGAAGACTCAATAAATAAGATATGTGCTGCAGTCATGAACTGTATACTTGTAGGTATTCCTGATGGCTTTTTTTTTTTTTTGCAGTACACATCATCATTTACAGTAATAGAATGGAACTGTTTCTGAATAAACTGAAAATTAAGTGGATGCTCTCTAGCTCTACCTGAGAGGTCTCAAGAACAGCTCTATTTCAAGCAGCCTTTGGAATGAGGGAAAATTTACATGTTGGTGTTCAAACAGGCAAAAGTTTTAAAAAAATAAAATCCTTGAAGTAAAACAGAATGCAAATGTGGGGGTTGTTTTGCTATTGGTTTTATTTGAGGTCTAAAGAGTTAGCTTAGGCTCCTGTTTTTCAGAAACAGAATGTTTCAAACCCAAAGTTGAAGAATATGTCTTCCTAGAATTAGCATTTGATGTAAAACAGGTTTGGAATGCGTCTTGTTCTTTACCAGAGCTTCAGTGGATATTGATTCTTTGTTTCAGTTGGGCCTGCCTGTAAAAACTATTTCACCCCCTTCTTCTGCTTTGTCGTTCTGCCTGGGTCAGTTGGGTCGGTTCCCTTTCCAGGCTGGGGAGATGGGTTTGTTTGTGCATGAGCAGAGCTCACATCCCCATCCCTCTCTGCTGCTGCGCTGTTTTGTTCTTTGAACACGAGCAGTGCTTTCCAACAGCAGCCATATTTTGGACAGCCAGGAAATATGAGGTCTTTGTTCTACTCATTTTATGGGCTTGCTGATTTATGCATTTATTAATGCATGGGCTATGTGTGTTCAGTAGTGTAATTTCAGTGTGTTCATTGCCAGTAAGGAAAATAAAAACAAAACCGTCTTTGGCAACTGGCATGGAGCTGGGCTGAGCCAGTAAATAAATGTTATCTATTTAAAAGATTTTTTTTTAATTTTAGAGCTGTTAGAGGAAAGATGAACATTGTAATACAGTTTGAATATTTTTTTCTAAATCAGGCCATCATTTGCATGCCACTGATCATTTTCACACGCTGAATAAATTAGAACCATCATAAATGATGGCAGCAATCTCCACTAACAGAGCTTGTTGATACCTGCTTGTTGAAGTCTATTATTTAAAATAATTCCTTTGGCTTTGTCAATGTTTACACAGGCCAGCATCTTTAATGTTGATTTAAGGTTATCTCTATGTTCCATAACTAGAATACAGAACATTTTTATTGATTTCTTAGCCACACTCTTCTACTTTACTATCCATAAATGAATTTTGATTCATAAAAGAAAAACCCTGGGAGTCAAATGTCAGCTATCATCCAATATATTGCTCTCTGCTGAAAGTAAAATAGTCTGCATCTCATCTTGAAAATATAATGCATGTAAGTCTTCTCTGAAAGAATTTCAATAAAATATTGATGTAAGCACTTTTTTTTCATTTTGTTTGATAAGGTATTTTGAAGATATGGACAACAGCACAAAACAAAGCCTGGAGTCATTCCATTTTGTATTTTTTTTTTTTTTGAGCTTTTCCACAAAAGGTGGATGTTTTATTTGTGTCAAAGAAAATACTCTGTGGTGGAAAATACTCTGTGGTGTTGTCTTGAGTGATCTGTCTTAGTAGATTTTGTGCTGGGAGATATGATCAAGCCTAGCAAAGCCTAATAACAAACAAAACAAGTACTGTACACACTCCTCTGGATATCACATTTGTTACTTACATCACATTCAGGTGCCCTGCTTTTAAAGAATGTGTTTCTACACAATGCTATTAATTTTTTCCCCCTAAGTGTGTGGCTTGCTAATATGTGTTATTAGAATATTTTTGTTTTGTTTAAAGACAAGGTGGTAATTCCATGAACAATCTAACCTGATTTTCTCTTCATACTTCACAGCCTGAAAACAGACAAAGAAAGGCAGCTCATAATAAGAAATCTGATGCCACCTGGAAAATTTGGACACCACAGAAGCTAGAAAAATACCACCTTCTAGGGATTTACACACTTGGAAAAAGACGCATTGCAATTGATGTGAGGTTTTTTTTTGTGGTTGTTTTTAGGGTTTTTTTACAGAAATGCAGATAATTGACAGGTGTAGCTCTCCCCTTGTCCGCTGATGAAGTCTCTCCATCATAGAAGGCCTCTGGGTTGGTCAGGCAGGACTTGCCCTTGGTGCAGCCATGCAGGATGTCCTGAATCACCTCCCTGCCCTCCATGTGCCTTATTAGAGCTTCCAGGAGGGTCTGTTCCAGGATCTCCCCAGGCCCAGAGGTGAGGCCGACAGGTCAGTGATTCCCAGTCTCCTTCTTTCCACCCTTTTTTAAAGATGGGTGCAGTGCCTGTCCTTTTCCAGCCACCTGAGACCCTACCTGACAGAAATCAGGTGACTGCTCTCCATTCTTTTAATTCTCTTGCAGAAAGCAAAGGCAAATTGTGTGATTTTTGTGGAAGAAATTAAAAAATGGTGATCACTAGCGTCGCAGTGAATATCAAATGAATATGTAATAACAGAACATTAGGAAACAATTAGAAAAAGTGCCTAGACATTATTAATTCATGCACTAATCATTCTACCAACATTGATCATGTGAAAGAAGTTTGGTGCTAGTTACATTTTAATCATTCAGTGTTGAAGAAGGACTAATTATTTTCAAATAGCGATGGGAAGGATCCAGTTTTATAAAAAAATCATGGAATGTCTAATTTACTCCCACAACATTTTAACAGGGGAGACATGTGGCTGCCATTATTTGTAGGTCTGTGGAGGATATCACAGCAATTGTTGATGTTTCAACTCTTACAAAGAAGGTAGAGGTAGTGTTGCCTTCACAGGAGGCTGTGTTAACTATGGGATGGCTCGCTCCTCATCCATCCAGAACAGGGCTGAGCGTTATGTCCCTTCCAGCCAAAATACTTGGGACTTCAGTGCTTCAGAAGAGTCCTGGGGAATGAGAGCAGCAGGCAGGACTTGGGGTCAGTGAGGGATGTGCCCCCAATGGATACAACTGGAACATAAAGAGAGTAGGACTGGGTGTGCCCATCTCCTTGCTGCCCTTTTCCTCCACTGGGGAAAGCATTTAGGGGCTTCCAGTCCTCTCTAAAAAAAGAAGTTGCTCATATCTCCTAGGAAAATCATCTCTGATTTTGCACATTTTGCCTGAGAGGAAAACTGAAAGTTGGGTGCCTCCTTCATAAGAAAGTTTCTTGGGTTGAGGCTTCATGAAGGTGCTCAGAGAAGATGCTCAGGGATTTAGAGCCTGGTGGAACAGCTGTGAATCAGAGAAGCAGATACTGACACACTTCATGGCCAAGTTGCCAAGCCCCAAGCTCATTTGTATGTTTTGTATGTGACAGCTCCTTGGTTTTTGCTCTCTCTTCCTCTCTTCTCTAGGCAAAGTACCTCATAAATGCCTCCAGATGGAGAGGTGTATCTCTAGGGACTTCTCTGCTACCCAAATGCACTTCTGTGGCCTTTTCTTCCTGGAGCAACATCCTCATGGGTGGGGCTTGGTGGGCTTGCTTTGAAAATACCTTGTGTGTCACTCTTATTTCTGTATCTTGCCATAACTTGTGGCTTAGGAGACCTCTGATCAGGTGTAATGATACAGCCAAAACACAGGAGAACAGCTGAGTGGTGTGTTGTGGTGTTGTGGGTCCCAGGATGAGGTGAGAGATGAGAATTTGACTTCAAGTTCTCAGAAGGCTGATATGATATATTATTATATCATATCATATTATATCATATTATGTCATATTATATCATATTATATGAAAATTTTATACTAAAACTATACTAAAGAAAGAGAAAGGAGACATCAGAAGGCTAGACAAGAATGAGAATAAAAACCCATGACTGACCAGGCAGTGCAACACAGCTGGGCTGGGGTTGGTCATTAAGTAAAAACAATTCACATGGAACCAATCAAAGATGCACCTGTTGGTAAGCAACCTCCAGGCCACATTCCAAGAAATCAGATGATTATTGCTTACATTTCTTTTCTGAGGCCTCTCAGCTTCTCAGGAGAAAAATCCTGGTGAAGGGATTTTTCAGGAAATATCATGGTGACAGTGGTGAGAATAAGTGAGCTAAGTCTGGGATGATTTAAGTGGTAATTTCACTTTAAAATAGTGGTGCTTGGGAAAAGCTCAAGAATATGGGTTTAGATCAATGGAAACAAAGCCTACTGTGGCTTTTTGCTCCATACTCTGTCTATTTTGCATGTTAGAGGAAGGTAAAGATGAACCTGTAAGCCATAGTAGCATATCAGGTTTACTTTGGTATATTGTCTTTTTTGTGACCTCTGGGTCTGGTGTGTTTGTCTTATTCAGGGACAGAAATAAGACATATTTTCTGTGTGTGGATTGGTTGGTTTAAATTCACAAAATAAAGCAACATGTTCTTGCTTCAGTATTGGACTCTTGAGTGGATGCTTTTCATTATATTATCTTCCATAGTTTTATATAGTATTGATGAAATTGAAAATCAGTGACCTGACAAAAACAAAATAATACAGCATGAAAATTGCTACCATGATTTCATGCTGTGTTAATGCAAGGATGTCATTCCTGCTTCAGAATAATAACAGTGTTTTGCTTCTGAACTTACAGCATCTCTCTCTCCCTCTCTTCCTCTGCCCACCCCCTCCTTTTCCTTTTAAAGAGAGTTGATGCCATGATGAAATTCTTTTTAATCACTTATATTGGTTGTTTGTTAGTGAGTAACCAGTACTAACAGGTAATTTTTTTTGGAAGCAGAGAGTGGAACCTCTGTATTGCATAAGCATATGCAGAAATGCAGAAAGAAGCAGGTTTAACAGTCACTATAACATGGCTAATTGCAGAATCTGGGAATTTTTTTAGTCATTCTTCCTCAAAGAACCATCACTCAGGCTGCGTGGCAGCACTCTTTAAATTCCCACAGGGCACTGCTTGTCTTGGGATATGCAGAAGTGACATTCACTCTCTGTTCTCAACAATTCCTATTCTCCTACAGAAAAGATTTGAGAAGGGACACTAAATTCTGATTAAATTCTCAACTTGCAACAGTGTGATCAGGTTTCATATTTTACCTGATTAGAGACCTCCTTATTGAACCTTCCTGTCTTGCCGTAAGGTCCCAGATAACCTGGTCAGACTCTGCCATCAGAAGACTCCTCCTCATGGAGGAGATGGAAAGGGAGCAGGAAGACACAGAGCACCTTGCCCTCACCTCATGCTCTACCTGACTCGCCTCAAGAATAGAGGTCAATTTAAAACAAACCAAACAGACCTGTTCCCCTTCCCCCACCCAAGACATAGTTTATTGGAATGGTTTATTCAGCACAGAGCTGAAGGGCTGCTGATGCAAAAGTCTCTCTGTGTTTACTTGTTCACAGTTAAAGAATCACTTGAGGTCTGAACTGGTTCAGAATCTCTTCTCACGTACAAGGAGTTCCCTTGACCTTGGTTATTTTAGGGAGAAAATAATTTATGATTCACTGAGCCAGAGAGAAAATACATGTGAACATGAGGCTTAGCACTTAATATTCACCTGAGGGCTCCAGTTTCCATGCTAAGGACAGACTCAGCTTTTGATTTTAAGTTCCTTCCCAGCTAAAGTGGTACATATGCTGCAGAATTCTCCAGTTTAACTTGTCCTCTATAACTTCATAGCCTCCATGAGGAGATGGGAATATCCTAATGGGTATGGTAACTCACCTCTTTAAAGATAGGAATATGGGGTTGAGTTCTCTGGCCGTAGGGAACAGTTCAATCAGCCTGGAAGAGTGTTCTGACTGTTTATAAGCTGTTTTGTAGGGTCAAAAGAGAGGCACCTCATCCTGTAGCTTGGACAACCTCTCCTTTATTTTGAAAGAGGTAATATTGGTCACTTATTTAAGACAGAGGTTTTTGTGAAGTCCCACTTCTATTCTGGATGCTTCTTATTAAAAAAACTCAAATGGTTCTTTGCTGAAGAGGCTAGTTTGGCTCACCAGCTGACTTATCATTCTGTCATGTTCTCTTCTTAGAGTGATTTTCAGAATTTTCAATCTCTATCAGACAGCATTAGGACAAATATAAAATAGGTGATAAAGAAAAAAAAATGTCTCCATCCAAAAGATAATTTTTATTAGCTGAATTAATTTCATTCTGGAACCCAGCCTTTGAAATCCATCACTAACTCCTGCTTGCCTTTCAGCCTGCCTGAAGCTCTCTGTTCTTTGTCTTGCTAATAAAGTGTTGTGTGGTTCAGTTTTATGTTTGTTTCTTAAACTGCTCTTCCCTGTTGCCACTGTTTGTTCTGGTTGTTTGCCGTTTCAGCATCTCTTGTTTGTTCTCCTCCCCTGCTGCCTTTCCATTCTTGCAGCCCTCTGGGGTTTTGCTGTGAACTGCCCATCTAATGGGATTCCTGCTGACTTTATCTGATTGCTGGAGCTCTAGCATTAGCTGCATGGAAGGCTGGAGCACCATCCCTGGGTTCCATGCTGCCAGGTGCTCCAGTACCTGGTCTAGTTCTGAGACTGGCTGGTACCAACCAGACAGGAGGAAAGGAATTTTTTAGTCTGTTTTTTATTTTTACATATATATAACAAAGGATTCTCCAAGTGTGGTTATTTAGTTATTTGGATTTTGCTGCTGGAGCAGCATAGGGGACTGCTGTAACTTAATGAAGAAGTTCTAATCTAAGTACAGGAATGTCATCTGAGGACCTTGATTGCTTTGTTTTTTTTACTATATATGATGAGGGTTTTTTTTTTTTTCCTTTGGTGAACATTTTCTTTTCCATCACGGATAGAATCTTTTCAATGAATATGATTTGTTGATAATTACTTGTTATGAAAAACAGATTTTTATTACTGATAGGAGCACGAAGTGAAAAAAGACATATAGAGCTTAACATTCTTTATGATGGAATTTAAACTTGCCATAAAATTAAACCCTGAATTTGAATTACATACATTGATTTAAAACCTTTGTGGAGTTATTCAGTCTGGCATCTTGAATCTTTCAAGAGATTTTTTTTTTTTAGCATTAGGATATGTACATTATCGCGGTTTTCACTGGGATGGAGGTAAAAGTCAAAAGATGTGTTTTATATAATATCCTTGCTAATACATTTAATCAGTATAGCTACTGATATTGAAAATTTTGTTTCACAGATTTTTAGAACTTCCCACATGCTGTATGAAGACAAATTAATCATATCCAAATTAACAGTGAAAAGACAATATGAAGAAGGGGATGGAAAGAAAAAGAATGATAAATAGAGAGGCTGCAGTTATTATACAGAACATGTGGGCTTTGATTTTTGTTGTTACTTTTCATCATGGGAGAGGCCTTTTTCAGAGCTTACAGAATTTTGAAAACATTTTAATGGAATTTTTTGGGGAGGATTTCTCAGTCATCATGAGGCAAGGGGAGATCATAAAGGCAAAGAGCAGGGTGAGTAGAGGAAGAGGGAGAACTGGAAGATGGTGCAGGAGGAATGTGTGGGGGAGTGAGAACGGGAGTGCTGGGGCTCTGGGGGGTGCCAAATGCACGAAGGGCCCGAAGGAAAACCACAGAGAGCAGAGTGGTCATAGGGGCAGTGCCAGCTTTCAGTTTGGGTTTCCTCTTCCTGGGGAGAGTCTCTTTGCTTGCAGAGCTGGGACTGGCCCAAAGATATTTGATTACCCAAACACAGGACAAATGACTGTGTGGCAGTGTAAAGGGCAGTTAAAGTGAGAGGCCATAATGGGCCATTATCTTCCACCAATAATGAGATTATTCATGATAGAGCTGCTGAATGCACCCCACACCTCCCTGCCTGCCCCAAATCATGTTCATCCCTCCCCAGTTTCTGAGAAATTAAACCTATACTGGGGTGCAGATTTAAGACTCTGTGGCTGGATCATTTTTGATTTCTTGCTGAGAAGAGTTTTCTTCCTGGTGTTTTAAAATTCTTCTGCAGCTAGAAGAGAATACCTTTTCTAATGCCAGATTAAATGCTAATAAAATGTCACATTTAAAACCAGGTGCTTTTAAAGCCAGGTGGTTTCACAGGAACTGTGAAGTACACAGCTGGTTCCAAAGAGAAGTGGTAATATTCTGATTTATTTTGTTTATATCTATATGATTTGACTTAGTTCAAATTTGAGAATTGGGGGGTATTCAAGTGAATGCAATGGGTCAGTTTCTCATTTGGGAGAAAAAGTTCAGATAAAAACAAGATATGTGTTATTAATGAGCTCAATTTGTCCTTGAAACAATGTTTCTTCAAATGTGGTGGTTTTTTGTCGCTGGAACCCTAAATTGCACCTGTATATCCTCCAAAAATAAACAGCAATTGAAACAGCATGTTTTGGTCCGACGCAGAATTTCTCAGACTTTAGGCGAATTCTACAGATGCTATCAGGCTAGATAAACAGATTTGTTCTTTGTGTCTCTTTAATTCCTGCAGGCACCCTGTACAGCAGCTTTACAAGTCAGTTGTAGCAATTACATTGGGCCACCGGGTCCCTAAGCCGAGCGCTCCGGGCCAGAGCTGGGGCAGAGGATGCCCTCACTCCCTTCCTGCGGGGAGGTGAAAAGCTGGGAGCACCCCACCTCTGTGTGGATGCAAAACAAACTTGTCTGCACAGACTCTCATCAGCTGTGAGGGAAGCTGTCTGCACAGCCACGGGTAGGTTTTTGTTCTGCATGCGTTGCGCTGCTGTCGGGGCGGCTTCAAGCGGTGCTTTCCAAGAATACGCATGGGTGGTTTTCCAAAAGCCTTCCAGAGATCCAAACTGATCTGCCACAGTACATACCACCTCCTTGTGGTGTCCCTGTGGATGGGAGCTGCTTTGCTGCTTTTCCTGCTTCCTCTTACTGAACGTGATGCGTTCAGAGAAGGTGAATCCAGAAACCATCCATGCCTTCCCCACAAACATCAATGTCAGTTTTGGTCAGTTACTGACACAGGATTTAAATAGCAAGCAGCAAATTCTTCCGACTTATGATCAGGAAGGTACCTAGCAATATTTCTTTTGTAGTGCAGGCTGGTCACAGCAAATGGCAAAGTAGTAAATCTGCTCCAGGTATTTATGTTTTGCTTTAGGTTGCAGAAAATTCCACAGTTCTACTTCTTCATTGCATAGCTTGCTCCTGCCTGTTGCTGTACAATTACTGAATTAGAAAGCCGGGTGAATTTATAAAATAGTGCAAAGTAGGTGTTTCTTCATGGATACATTTGCTTTGTTGTTGGAATACGTGTGTAGCGATACAATGCTTTGGGACACCGGTGATTACTTGCTTTTATGAAAATAAAACTAAAATATATTTTTCTCCAATTTATTCCATTTAAGGAATTGAAGAAATTAAGATTTCTTGTCTTTTACCTGTGTTTTGCAGAGCAACTGCAATCTCTTAATCTCTATGAAGCTTCTCCCTAGTTTACCCCTTGGCACTGGCTGACATGGAGCCTGTGGAGCCTGCGGTTGGTATTCTGCAGCTCAGAGGGTGTGCCCAGAAAGCAAAGTCCAAATTTTGCCTACATATGTGCAACTTGCTTTGACTCCAGGGCAGGAGATTTGCACTTGGGCTGCACAAGAAATTGATTTGTCAGTTCAGTGACCGACTTAAAAATAAATAAACTAAAATGGTTCCAGCTGACAAGAAACAGATCTCTACTCCTCCCCACTTCTTTTCCCCAGCTAATCAAAGCAAGATTTTTTTTCAAACAAAAATTAAATTATTTCCCAGACATTTTAGATAAAAGCAAAAGCTAGATTTTAGGGCAATATAGAGGCTGTCACAAAGCAGGTGCTGCAGTTTCCTTTTATATATTGGATCAGAAGCACTCCAAATCTCTACTGATTTTAAGGACATGCACTTTCCCCCCAACTCAACTTAAAAGAAAATGACCTGGCTGTGGAGTTCTATGCTGTTAGAGAATGTTGTACCTTTCTGTGGGAACATCCCTGCTATGCATTAAATGCTTAAGCATCTCTTTTGGTCAGCAGCACAAAAAGTAGCTCTGCAGCCTGCTGCTAAGGGCATTCTGGGGATTCCCAGGTTACTGTATTAATGAATCCAAGTGGCAAATAGAAAAGAAATGATAGGCTGAGGCTGCATTAGCCCACAATTCTTCATTTTTCTTGATTTGGTTCAGAGAGAGATTAGATTTGGATCTGAGCCTCTGGCATCATGTTCTAATTGTTGGGCTGCAAAGCCACAAAGCTCCTTTTCGGGCAAAATATTGTGAAACTAAAAAAGGTTAAAATATTGTGGGAAAATAAGAGGTAGCCACTTTGACATAAGCAGATCACTGTCTACAACTGCCTGGAAGGAGATTTGTGGTGAGGTGGAGATTGGTGTCTTCTCCCAGGTGACAAGTTATACCATGAGATGAAACAGCCTCGTGCTGCACTGGAGAGGTTAAGATTGGATAATAATAAAAATGTCTTCACTGAAAGGCTTGTCAGGCATCAGAACAAGCTGCCAAAAGAAGTGGTTGAGTCACCTCCCCTGCAGACTTTTAAAAGACATGTAGATGTGGCACTTGGGGACCTGGTTTAGTGGCAGTGCTTTGAAGTGCTGAGCTAACAGCTGGACTTGATCTTAGAGGTCTTTTCAAATGGAAAATTTTAGTGATTGCATGAACTAATCATTGGAACTCTTGTTCCTTCTGTATTATTTGGTGGGAGTTACTCAGTGTGGACTTGCCTTGATTTTCTATTTGCTTGATTTTGGAAAGGAGAAGACATATCCCTTCCAGTCTGAGAGTTTAATATATCTGAAATGTATGGTGAAACTTTTCTTGATCCTGAGAATGGCATTATCCTGCATTGTTATAAGTTTAGCATGATGATATTTTAATTCTTGCAAAATTTTCTACTACACTTATGCATCCAGAAGATATTTTCTCTTTTAAATGCAGCAAGATGACACAGTACATCTCTGAAAGTAATACTCTCATAAAAAATTGTGAGACTTAGCTCCAGAAAATATTCTTGAATCTAAACTGCATAAGTAAAGACATTTGGTTGTACAGAGTCATTATTCTTTTTATCCATTCCTTTGTTGAGACAAGTTAGTGCAAAATCTTCCCTGCTTGGTCTGGCATAATGATCTGAAGCCAGTGGACAAGCTGTCATGATTTCAGTCTCCTTTTGAGATCCCCTCTCACCATTTTTCAGGCACTTCTAGTGCCTGGGATGGTATTTTTAAATAGCTTTTGAGCTCAGTTGTTTAGCATTGACATTTCACTCAGTTTGCACAGTCTTCCTTTGTGTGACAGTTAATTTAAACCTTGAGGTTCTGTTCTAGTGTAATTTCCCATCCTCTTCAGGTGGGCAGCCCCCCACTTGAAGCCACGAGCCATTTGCTGAAGAAGTCCGGTTACATGACCTTGAATAATTTCTCTGCTTGCATTTTTCCAGAATTTGCAGAACCAATGGCCTTGGAAGACAGTGATGTAGGGAAAAGCATGGCTGGGAATGTTCAGCTCCTCGTGATGGAGGTAGTGCTTCATTATGTGAGCCAGGCACTGGATTTTTGCACGGCGTCCTGAGATGGCTCTGTCTGCTTGCAGAGTGTGAAAACCAGCTCAAGAGAGCTTGTAAGGGCTCCCTCTCTGGGCTGGCTTGGCTCTGTAGGTCCCAACTCCTTTTCCTCCCTGTCAGAAGGTTCAGGGCACAAGGAGCTTAGGCATCTGTTTCAGAACAGAACTCCAAGCAGCTCGTGACTGTTCCCCAAAATTGTGTGTTTATGGGCACATGGGTCAGATTTCTCTCATTCTTAGAGCAGGAAAGTGGAAGAAAGCTGGTTGGCTTTTAAAAAATATAATGATATTTTAAGTGTACTGTCTGAGTCATGCAAAATCTTAGTGATTCCCCACTGTGAATAAAGTTGCCTAAAAATTACCTTAAACGTTCAATTATTTGGTATTCCAATTCTGCCTCAAATTTTTGAGAAATACACTTTATTCTGCTAACTATCCTTCCTCCTATACTTGATAGGCTTCATTTTTTTTTCCTCTTTGTCTATGTTCTTATTTGCAAATGCTCAGTAGACTAATTAAGGTTCCTGAAGGTTTAACCTTGTCTTATACAGTAGATCCTGAGACTTGCCACGGTGTCAGCTCAGTAGGCTGGAGGGAAGGGTTCCAGAAAATATTGTGTAATATTGCCAAACAGGGCTTTGCTGTTGAAATTACTCATTGCACAGAGCTTAGGTCAATGTTAATGGGATAGAGGAGATTTAATCCTGTGGGAAGGTGTTTGCATCACATGGTTTTAAAAGAAATTTTATCACCTGAGTCTAAAGGGAACTGTGCTGTTTGTGTTTTTCTTAATTGTTCTTTAATTTGTGAAAGAAAACTGTACTTTTCATTAATTTCCAAACAAAAGCAAGTAATACACTTTGCTTATAACTGAGCACACTGGAATGGATCTGCATCAACAGAGAATATTCCCCTGTTTTTGGGTAAAGGAAAAATATTTCAGAAATAATTGCAAATATATTAAGGGAACCCTCCCACCCTAGTTATTTCAAAAGAGAGCCAAGACAATTACAGCAGCTCAGGTCAGCCAGATCCTGCTCCCCTTGATGCCATGGTGTGATGCCATCAAACAGTGCTAGCTTCTGGTGCTGTACCTTTTGTTTGATAAAATTAAAAAACATTTAAAATGTCACTGATCTTACCTCATGGAACTATTGCTAGTCCTTTTAATTGAGATTTTGCACCCTAGCTGTGGAATACTTATTATTTTCTCATAAGAGCTTCTAATTCCCTTCTATTTGTGAGACAGAGATCTTCACAGGATTTGCAGTGCTCAAAAATAATAGAGGGCAACATAATTTATATTTTTGGGTTTTTTAATGGTCCAGATAGTAGATGATGTCATTACCCTGTGTTTGGGCCAAATACACAATGTATACACATCCTAGAGCAAAGGTTTGTGCCAAAATTACACCCTTGCCTATAGCGCTGACAAGCCTCAAAAAATATACAGCTACATCAAAATGAAAAAACTAAAAAAATAAAACCAAAAAAAAAAAAAAGCAAGCAAGAAAGAAATCCTCTTTTGTTGTATAATAGTGAAGAGATGTATCAAAATCCATAAATTAGGCAGAGCTTTAAATCCACATATAATTTCAATTACATACATCTGTTTCTCCTTAGGAAGAATGAAGTGAGGTCAACAACTAAACATTTTACAGCCATCAGGATTCTGGGATGCTTTTAAAGCTATATACATATGTGATTTGTAAGAAACCTATTTATATGTAAAATTTCTCATTTGAACATTCATTCCTTTTATTATGCAAACGCAAAATTTTTTGGAAGCTCCAGGCTTGGAAGTGAAGTGAATGCACGTATTTCAGCCCAATGGTATTGCTCTAATTTTTTTTTTTTTTTCATTTTAACCCCCTGATGTTTCTGTTACCATGAAGAAAATTATCTGTTTAACTTTCAGATCTGCAGATAGCAGGGAATACATGGGGCATAGATTTTCCTTCAGAAAAGTATGTAAAATGTTACTGAGTTCTTTGACAAAAATAAAAATAAAAGCCTTAATGGAGGTTTTTTGAGAGAAGATGGACAAGGAGGAACATTATATGCTGGGACTCGAGATAGGAGATTTTTGAAATCTTTGAATTAGATGTAATTTCATGTATTTGAGTGGCGCTTCCTGTCCTTCTCTCACCCAGTGCCAGGCACAGCCTTGAACAGAGTCCAGTTCACTCTGTTGGTGTGTCCTACAGAACATAATTTTAACAGTAATGTTAGTAAAGTTGGCTTTACTGATAAGGTTTTAGTAACACAGAACAAAATGGAAATACATTTTACATTTATCCTAAATGTATGGTATAATGTTTTGACCCTCCCTGAGCTTGCAGCCTTTTTGAATTCCTCAAATATTAAAAAGTGAGCAAGGACTTAAGTAAGCTTGCTCAACAATAAATCAAACAAGAAAGCAGAATCGCTCGGAATACATAATCATAAAACCTTCATGCATAAAATAAAAAGCAAAATACTGACCTAAATTGTTAATAACAGGAAAAGTCTGTTAATACCTGTTGTATAAACCCCTAATCTTTACAGTTGTTAGCAGAAACTGGAGTGCACGCATAAAAAACATCTCTTCACAGCAATACTGTTATCCACATCAATCAAGATAATCCCACAGTAAAACCTTGCTAAAGAAGAAATGTGGCGTGTTTGGATAATGTCAATGATTAGAAAACATGTCCCAGAAAATGCCATGCAAAACAAGTTTAAATATTAATGCACACCTTCCTAGCCCTTTTCAAACTGAGTCTCAAATTATTTACGTGGACCTCAAGGGCTGAAATCTGATTTCACTTCCAGATGTGAAACAAACAGAAGTTTCTGTGCATTTGAAAGCAAAGTGTAATTCTGTGCCATAAAACTTCACAGCTGTTTTTTTGGGGTTTTTTTCACAAAATATGAATTCTCTCTCTGCACAAGGGTGAATTGAGCAGGGACATGTTTGATTGAATGTGAACACAGCACATAACAAACTTTGCTATCTCTTGCTACCACTTCCTCCTTCATGGCTCAAGGAAACTCATGCTGCTGGTTCAAATCCATTCCACCTTGGGCTGACAATGCATTTGACCACAGCTCATCAAAGAGGACAATTTTGTTCTTTAGACCACACTATAAATTAAGTGCCTGGGAGATTTTCATAGGGGGTATGGTATGTTCTGGAGAAATCATTGAAAAAGACAGAATTACACACTGAACCTCTGTGAACAATCATGTCCTTATTTTCTGCTCTAGATTGAAGGTAATTGAATATGATTTGCACTTGCAGGTTGGCACTCATGGACTGCTAATCACTTGGGAAAATACAACACATTGAGCTCTCAGGTATTGTTCTGCTGCTGTTTTTCAGGGCAATCAAAGAATTGGCTCTCCTCGTGTACTTTTGAGGAAGGTGGTATTAAAAAATTATGTAAGTGAAACAAAATTAGTTCAGCCAATTTTAGAAGGCTAGAGTTTAAAAGTCTGGATCTTAGCTGCTTCTTGTGATTTCAGAGGTCTGGAGTATGCTGTCGTGTAAAATGCCTTTTTCTGCTCACAAACTTAGCAGGACCCTCTTCTGCAGACTCAGGTGACGATGTTGTAGCTATCCAAAGTTAGAGAGATGGGTGTCACCTAAAGTTAAATTGAGCAAGGCACATTTCTGCAGAGCTTAGCAAAACTGGAGCTCTTTAAACTTTCTGGAGCAGTGCAGCAGCCAAACCTTACAAAAACCAACAGGCATGGGAGAAACACGAAGGGAAGCATGAACATAGAGTAGAAGTAATGTTCACACTAATCCATAAAAATTGCATGAAAGTCTGTGTATCAATAAGAAAGTGGTCAGGTTTGTAAATGGAATATTATAATTGTTGGATGAGAAGGCTCACAAAGTCAGAATTCATTATTCAACAAGCCCTCAGTTCAATTCAGCTGCATGAAATGCTGTGTGGCTTTAAGGATACAGCTGAAAACCTGGATACTCAGCTGGGTAGCCTTACCAGCTAAGAAAGAAAGTGAGGAAGTACACCATGCTAAAGCACATCTTTAATAAAAGGCTGCCTGGAAAGACAACAAGTAGGAAAGAATTTGGGTTGGGGTTTTTTTAGGTTTTAATTTTTAGAGTAGAAGAAATATATTATCTCTTACCTCATTCCTGCAAAGGGAAAAAATGTCATTAAAAATTATTTTATGATAATTTAAAATAAAAAATAAGATATTATTTGGTATACGAGTAAGCATCTCAACTGTGATTAAATAATTTTTAAATAAATCAATTTTAAAATGCCCAAACAATTGTGACCAAAAATTTGTAGGGCACCTGAAGCACAAAAGAGAGGAAACTGTGATCCTGGCAGTGGACTGAGCTGCTCTCACTTAGTGGTTCACTCTCTTTATGTTAAACATTTATGAATAGCATGTCCTTGACCTGGATGGCTGCAGAAGGATGTAGGAGTCCCATATCTTCAAGAACATCCAAAATCTGGAGGTTTGTTGGTGTGGGCCTGTGCTGATCAGATATAACCTCTTCTAATAAGTGGGAAGTGGAATGGAAGTTGGAAGTTAAACCACGCCTCATTCTGTCATTGCAAAACCTTGTTCTTTTGGGCTTTTTTCAAATCCACGTGGGAAATGAGCAGTGCCAGGGTGTGTTCACTGGCCCTGGGGCCATCAGCTGGCATCTGGCCATGCTATTAAACACTCCCAACATCCAGAGGTGGATGGATTGCATCCAAAATGCCCACGGGGAACACATGTTCCTAGTGCAGATAGTACTATCCAAAAAGAACCAGGTCACTGCACCAAAGGTGTGACAAGGGCAATTTTAATGGTTTAATAACTGCAGAGAGAGAAATTCTTGTGGGTAGGAATGGTTTTGGCTCCTGAGTTTACTGGAATAGCTGTAGTGCTGGTGAACTAGGATTTCTGACAGCATGCACAGAAAGTTCCTTTAGGAAGCTAAGCACTTATGAAATGAGAATTTTTTTTTTTTTAAATTGAGTGTCACTGTTTCTTGATCATGGTAATTATCAGCTGTGATGATTAATGCCTGGTGTGAAGGTGAGATAGAGTATTATGAGTAAAGGAAGTATTTGCAAGAGATGGATGTTACCAAATATATGAGGATTTATTTCCTCTGAGAAAACAGTGGACACAAGAAAGAGGGTCACAGGGAGAGCAATAAAATCATGTCCTTACAAAGGTGACTGTGAACAATTTACTTAGGAAAGAATAGAACCCACCTGTTTTCAAGGAACAGGTCTAAAACACGCATTTTTTCATAAAGTTGCAATTAAATTTTAGAACTTGGCTCCAGATGAAATGGCAGAGAGTTCAGGAAATCCTTAAACTTCTGACTGCCAAAAGCAGCGATGCTTGCTAAGCAGGACCAGTCTGTCCTTCCCTTGTTCCTCCCATGTCCCCTAGGCATCAGCCACAGGCTGCAGTTGGAGGCAGGGTTTAGCTGTCTCACTCCAGCTCAGCATGACAGTTTCTACATTTCTGTAGCTCAGATCATGTGTGTGGAGAGCATAAAAAGGAACGGGCAGCGTTTCTTGGCAGCATTTTATTCTTTTCCTTTATCACTCGCTTGTCAGCAGCCCTGAGATGGTTTTAGAACTCAGCAGAGCAAAGGAAGCGTTGCAAGAGGCATTGGAGGGGAAGTTATGACTCCAAAGCATTTGTTTGCCTCATTATGCTAATTTCTCCATTATCTCTGGGGTAGTGCAGCATCTTGATCCAGATGAATTTACATTCAGCTCTTAATTCCATTGTTCATGGGTTCTCACTCTGTAAAACCAGGGTGCTGTGGTGAGAAGGAGTGATGGAAAACACACTGTGAGATTCCCAGCTTGTGTCACAATAAAGGCCATCACATTCTCCATAACATGGGGTTTTAGATGCAGTGCCATAACAAGCTGTCAGGGAAGAAATCATGCAGCCCAGGCAGGGATTAAACCATGCAGCCCAACATTTACACAGTCAGGCAGCAAAAGCAGAGGTCTTCAGGTTCATACCTGAGTAAGTGCAGCAGGACTGCTGCTGCTGCTGCTAACACAGCGAGGCTCTGGAGCTCCCACATGCATCACTGCAAACCGGGGATATTTGTCACCTCTGTGCTGTTGGGAGCTCTAATTTTCACTCAGGAACCTGTGGAATGTCTGAAGGTAAGAATCCTATCCTTCAGTTTCCCCAGTTATAAAGCAAAATATTTTCATCTTGCTGAATGCTGGGGTTGTTTAAGTTACTTTGAGATTTAAAGATCAAGCGCGTCAAAAAAAAGCACAAAATATTTTTGTGTTCAGTAGATACAGCATGAGGAGCTGTACATTGGTGCACAGATAGTTAAAAGAAAAACTAGTTTTGAGCAAATGCACATGCAATTTCTGTAGACAACTGCCATTATCCTGTGAGGCACAAGTATTGCCAAATTATAAAACTAATTACAGATATTAAACTAAATATCAGTCTTCAAACCCTCTGTTGCCTTTTTTTCTTCCTTTGAAGGCTTTTTATTATTTTTTTATTACTGTGGATACCTATAAAACTTTTAATTTGAATAATTTAGAAATTTGCATTTAATTTTATTATATTTCTTTTCATGTTACTGCAGTGTTGTCTTTGGGCTTTTAATTGATTTTTTTGTTATTGTCAAACACTTTGAAACTTCTGAAATGAACTGCATGAAAAGAATTAGTAATGACCCAGACTTAAGAGAAAACCAGCAATATTTTATTAAAGAGAATCTTTCACAGAATTAAATCCTGTGATTTTAGTATTTTTTGAGCAATTACAATAGCGTTTGTAGCAGGTCCTATGGAAGTAATGTATCTGCATCTATAGAGCAGGCATAGAAAATGCTGCAAATACATGCCTTTGATCTGAATGACAGAAATAAATTTGCTAGGGACACGGTAGAATTAAGCACGTTTAAACTGACCCATATTGCTTGAAGTGCAGGTAGAGTATTTCCCCTTTTGATCAGGCCATTTGATTTACAGTATAAATAAAATTAAGTTCCATCCATAATACATGTAATATAATTTGGCACATTAACTCTTGCAGATGGAGGTTAATATTTTATCTATCCCCTATTTTTTTTTTTCTCCTGTTCTGCAGTTAAATTTATCACGAGTCTGCAGGCATGACTTGCTGCTACACATGGACATGAACAATTAAGTTTTCAGTCAGAACTCCAGTGAGAGACTCTGATCCAACTGCACTCACTAAGCCTTTTGGTAGCTGCATTGATAAGGCAGGAAGAAGTTCACGTGCAAGAAATCTGAAGTGAAGGTGCAAATCTCATGCTTGGCTGGTATTTTGTTATCTAGGAATAAGTTGATCCTGAGTGGCATCAGAGAAGCTTTACTCTCAGTGTTTCTGTTTCTTTTAAAACTGTCCTAAATCTTTTGGACCCTTATCATTACAGGGAACTCAAATTCGTTAATGTTGAGATTCGAGTTACCATTTCAGAAGGTTTTAGGCAATTTTTCAGAAACTGTTCATTAATATTCAAAGCTTTTTAAAAAAGTCATAGACTTGTGCCCAATATTCAATAAGACACATTTTTGTTGCTTTTTATAGATCTGGAAGTTGGAGATGTGCTTTCTAGTTTAAAGCAATCATAAATGCCTTAAATCATTATGATAAAATTAGAATATTGAAAATACCATCAAACTGGTGTTCATTTTTTTCCCCACATATCCAAAGGCTCTATGATTCTAAAACAAATTGCATATAAAATAATGATATAATCAGTCTTTTTTTTTCCAGTTAATCATTAGGCTACTGTAATTGATTTTGAGCACAGCATACTGCTATCTGTACTGCTTGTTTGAATAGTACAAGGGTTGGCAATCTAGGTTTCTGCAGAGCTATGGTATTTTAGAATTCCTTGAGAAAGGACCCAGACTAAATCTATGATAACTGTTGTCAGGCTGTTGAGTGAAATCTGACATATTTAAAGAAGATGCTTCCATTGTCTGACCTTTCACCTGGTAACTTCTGAATTACTTCTTACCTGTTGAGGTACCCAGCATGCAGAGCTCCCACTAAACTCTGTCAGATGATGGAGCTTTCCTTTTTTCATTTTATCACAGCACTCATGGCACTTTGGGTTTGAGTTTAAACACAAGTGCTAGGAGTATTCAGGCTTTTTCTGTAACCTACAAGACCTGGATGCTGCCCCAGGGGATAATTCAGGACAGGAATCTCTTGTGACCAAACTGTCTAAAGAGCCCTCTGAGTGCAAGTTCATGCTTAACTAAATGGCTGTGTTGGGTTGCACTCAGAAAATCATTCCTCCAGCAATTCCAGGGCTAAGTAGGCTGTAGGGCTGCAGGACTGTTGCTGTTCTCCATCTCCTGGCCACATTTTGCTTGTGGGTACAGGGTGTACCTGTGTGCATGTCTAGGCAAAGTGTTGAATTTTGTAGACTTGCCAAGTTAGAAATTTATGCAAGTGAAAAGTGAAGAGGATACAGCCTTTTTTGGAACAATTGAGTACACTCATTGGCCTAGTGAACTCATGAAAGTGTGTTTGTGGGGACAGGGACTGCAGCAGTGCCAGTGTGAGTTTGCTGCGAGGTTGATTTTAATTATTTTTTTATTAACAATATACAGACCCCAAAGAAATAAAAAAAACCAAAACCCTAATATTGGACATACAAATCTGTGTTGCTGAAAGAATTGCCAGAGTGATACAGGAAGAGATTCTTGTGCAAGGCTTGATTTGTAATTATGGATTGTAAGATCCTGTCTGTACTCAGTTCTTAAATACATAATTTATGAGTAAAGCTTGGGTAAGTTTTTCAGCCAATAAAAACAACAGTGAAATTGGAATTTACAGGATTATGAGCACAATAAATTTTATGAACAGTTATAGCTTTTCAGTCTTTTTCTCCTTTAACAGAAGAGAGACAAAGAAGTTCTTATAACCTAAAAAGTCAAGTAGTTCCATTTCCACTTGAGAGCTTTTACGGGAAGATGCATTTAGATGCAAAGTGTAGAATAAGCAAAATTTAGGTGAGATTTAGTTTAATAGACATGACAATCTGAGATCTCATTGTGTTTAAACAGCAGAAGCCAAGGAAGGAAAGCTCCCAAAAATTTGAGGCAAAATTACCAGTGCTTTTTGTCAATGAAGAATTTTCTTGAAGCTTTTCCATAGGCTGAAAGAGCTTCCATACTAGTTTTATCAGTTTTCAGTATCTACTGATGTTCAGAACACCTCAGTTCTTGCTCCAAGTTGGCTGTATCTTGCATGAATGCTACAGAGAGATAAAAATCTAACAAGAAATGTGTTCTGCTGTTGATTACTTTTTAAAAATAATGGATATAAAGTGTATTGCTTGTTCAGGAAAGCCTCTGAGATTAGTCAAAGAGATATCAAGAGCATGATGACAATTTCCTTAATGATCAAGAAACCTTACAGTGAACTGGGAAGAAGGATCTGGGATAGTGAAGCACAGATGAATGAAAAACTTTGAAAAATTTTATTGAAATTCATAACCATTTTTCTTAGTGTTTTCCTATAAGCATGGAATTAAAAAAAAAAAAAAATCATTTCACAAGCTAAAATACTGATTAGACTGGCCAGAATTTAGGTGATTAAAATTGTGCTTTACAATCTCGAATCAATAACTCACTTGTTGAAAAGAATTTTACAAATGCAAATCTCACTCGAAATTTTTCTGAAGAATCAAAAGAAAAGAGGAAAGATGGGGAGAATGGAAAGCAATAGGTGAGTCTCTCTTCATGTTTGAGTCTGGATGGTTTGAATATTTCTTAAAAGTCTTCAGAAGTCTTTTGAAAAGCTTCAGATGTCAAAATGGAAACACCTGAAGGCCTATTATCAAAATAATAGCCTCTACAGTCTGTGAACTTGGATAAAGAGAAATGACTCATCTCCAATGATAGGGGACTGATGGATTCCACGGGCAGACAGTGACTTGTGTGACATGACTAGATAATAAGGGCTTTTACAAACTCCTTTGCCTATTTAATGGCCTAAAAATGGATTTTGAATCACAGGCTAAGATCAGGCACCCAGAGATGGATTCCTTGCTATTTTTAAGAACTCTTGAGACTGCAACTACGGATGGTATCTGTGCACACTCTTTGCCTAAGTGGTAAAATATTCTGTCCTCTTTAGTGAACAAGGGAGTAGCTATTCCTGTAATTTTTAATATAAGCTTAGAAAATGTAACTGACAGTGATAACCTCAATGAACCATCCTGGAGACTACAGGTATTCATTAAATAATAATCACTCTTTGTAGTGCATTAGCACAAGGAGCCTTAGCAATGGACAATGAAGCTGTTCTGCCAGTTAGTAAAAAAACCTCCCCTGGCAGAAAGACCTTCCAATTTAAATTTTCAACGTGACACAACAGTTGGATGCAGCAGATGACAGAGCAGGTAAAATGCTATAGGGGTCTTTTTGGTAGTATTTCCTATTTAACTCATAACATAGAGATCTTCAGGTGTATTCTACAGGTTTTGAAGTATGAGAATGTGATTAAAAGAAAGGTATGTGCTCATGGATTTCAAAGAGAAATTCAGCCTGTTGAATTCATTGTACTCATGTGAGACCAAGTAAAATATCAAGCTCTTTTGTAATAACTGAGTAAATATTTTATTCAGAATAATTAGAGTATTGTTTTACAAACATGAAAAGGCTTGCTGAAAGCTATGCCATTCATTATTATCTTAAAAATATTTATATGAGGTCTTTGGAATAATTACAAACAGCAATTCTTCATAAGATAAATGTGTAGGATTAAAAATAAGCACATACAAAGCTATTCATCAATTAAATAAATCAGCCCATGCTATGAAAACTCCATGAAAAGATACCTTAGAGATTTAGTTAATATCAAGGCATTACTTATTACATGAATGTTGATTGTTTGGACACGATGAGAGGGAAATCTTAGAAGTGTTGTCTAGACAAGATTAGAGGCTTATTTTCTTTTTAAAAGACAGGGGAAGTAGTATGGACACCAAGAGATTGTGATCTTTTTTTTGGAATGGCTCTAATACACCTGTGCAAAAAAACCAGATTATCCTGTATAACAGCATGCAGACGTAGGATGGCATCATGTCTGCTACGCGTTGTGTGCTCCTGACACCGTGCCTGCAGCCCCACATTTCTCTTCACAGAGAAAAGCAAGGCACAATTCTTCCCAAGAGTATTTCTGAGATTCGCATTCTCTGAACCTCAGAGAAAGGAGAAACAATTCTTATCTCATTTGCTGTGCCTGTGCTTGTGCCAAAGTAGAATGCAATGTGGAGATTGCTAACCCAAAGTGATGGGGTTTTGTTTCCTTGCCCTATCAGGGCCAAGTGTGTGTGTGTTGGGTCTGAGTCACGAGAGGAGTGCAGGTGTGCAGAGCTGAGTGCTTGGCAGATCCAGTTTAGATGTAATATAATGTGATATAATATAGAATAATCTAGTATAATAAAGTAATGATTTAGCCTTCTGATAAGATGGAGTCAGATGCATCATTCTCCTCCCCTCGTCAGGGGCAAAAATATCCATTATACATACCCACCTCAAAAAACCCTTCCAAACCCACCATCTTTTAGTCTTCAAATGTTTCCTTTTGTGGCCCTGTGTGGGCTATGTCTTTCCTAAACACCTGGTGCCTTTGGAAAGCAGAGGTCCAGGTCTTTTTGCCAATAATATCAGAGATCAGTAGGTCCAGCTGTAGGCACTGGAGTGATATCCAGCAGTCTCCAAGTCATCAGAGACCAAGTCAGCATTAAGAAAAGGGTGCAGCCTGTCTCAGCTTGTGCATTATGGAGCTTGGGAAAGCAAAAAAATATTGTCATTCTGGGTGGTGGGGCAGTGCCAGGCAGACCAGGCAGCATTTATCACCTTCAGCAGTACTGTGCCTTGTCAATGTGTCAGCCCTCTCAAATATGCTAGGGGAAGTGGCAGCCCAAGAGGAGCCAAGGCCACCTCCACCTTCCCTGCACAGTGTAGCACCCACACTGAGTCCTCCCTGTCCCCCAACACATCACAGCTGCTGTCCCTTCTCCCACGGTGTCCTGGACTCCAGCTGCCCCTGGGCTGTGTGAAGGAATCCCACTGTGACCCTCTTGTCCCATTGTCTGCAGAGAAAGTGCAGAGACCACGCTCCCTGTGCTGAGCAGCCTGTGAAGAGAGTTACACCTTCACCTGAGGTGGAAACCAGCTCTCCTACCTGAGCAAATGGAACTGCAAGCTGGAAAGTCAGAGAGCTTACTTTGCTGTGGCAGGTTACCCTCATTATCCCTGCAGGGTGAGTAAATTATAAATAAATACCCATTAGGAGAGGAAAACTCAAACACAAGCTCTGATATTTTTGCTGGGCTTGCTATTATTTTATTATTTCTAATCCTGTAAACAATAATATTTCAAAAGTAAAAGATGTTCATGGTGCATGTTTCTCCACAAAGCAGCATCTTCTGCTACATGTAAACAGCAGTACGTGAGCCATTCCAGCTTGTCAAGTCTGATTATGTACTCACTGCACACAGCCTCTAAACTGAAAGAGACCAAAATTTGAGTTGGAAATACATCACTTCCCCATATCCATTCTCCAGCTCATTTCTAACTGGAATGAAAGGCAACTGGATAATGTGGAAGTTTGTTTGTTGCAGGGAATGGGGCTGATGGAGCTTTGCTTCCTGCACTCTGTACCCTGGCAAAGTGTCTGCCATGAAGTGTGTGTTCACTGAAAAGTCTGCAGAGTCACCTATATATATGTCTAAACAGAGATATAAATAGAAAATCAGGGTGGGTAGTGTGTGCAGGCTTTATTTGGGAAAAAAATAACCCAAACAGACTGAGAACAAAAAAAGCTTTTCACTGTCTCGAGCCTGATGCTGGCCAAGATCCAGCTAGATCCCTACTGCTGGCTGAAATTAGAGCTGTGTCAGTCTACACCAAACTGTGTCTGGCTGCCTGCAGCCCTGGATGGCTTTTCTCAGAGCTCCAGGTCATCCAGATTTGGGAGTGTCCATCTCCTTTTGCTTGGCCTCACTCCTTATATTAATGGCTGAGAGACAGAATGATGTAAGAGTAATTTTGAGAGTCTAGGAAATCTGAAAACTGCCTGTGACTTTCCCTTTTCCAGTGAGAAAGTCCTTTGGTTGGATATGGTAGACTTGGACATTTTTTTTGGCGTTTCAAGATGAATATTATTGACTTAAAACATGCAGTGAGGAGGAGTAAACTCTTGCTTTCCATAAATATAGAATGCATTTTTATTTTACACATTTACAAAATGATAAAAAAAACCTTGTCTTTTTTTTTTTTTTTTTTTTTTTAGTGTAAAGGACCTTTGTTGGTGCCTGCTAATGTAGATAACCAGAAAAACACCTCATAAAAATTCCCCTGCATGATGAAAAATTATGAAAAAAAGTATTCCAGGAACTACATCAAATCTGGACCTACAAAATCTACTCTAAGAACACACAACTTTGTGAATAGATTGAAGTCTGAGGGGAAAATCAAGAGCAGTACCTTCTGCAAAGATTGATTTTGGGCTGCATTACTCTTCGTGTCTTCTGTAATATACCCAAATTCACCGCTATATAATCAGGGTGATTTGAGTTTTGAGTGCTGCAAAAAATGAGTAAAGCCTCTGTATCTTTGCTTACTTTCCATTTTCAGTTTTTTCATGTGACAAGGAGACACAACAATATAAATTATCATCCTGGTAGAACACAGGCATACCGTTGTGTGATGGGATCACAGTCAGCAGTCCTGGCTTTACATTTTTGAGTCTGAATGTGCACAGCTCAAAATTCGGGTTTATTAGGAGTCATCAATGGCAGTTTGTGCAAAGAGCAGACAGTTCCTCTATGGTGGAGCCTGCTTGCCAGTCTGTTACACAGCTGGGTGTAGCTGAAGAACAAGTAGGAGATGAATTAGGAAGTTTGATTCCTCAAGTAATGGAAATATCCAAAAGTATTCTCTGTATCTCAGGCTGTTGATGAGAGCAAAGGCAGTACAAAGCACATTCTTCTGAAAAGCCTGGCTCCTGAAGACAGCTTCCACCTCTTCTGGAAGGAGCATGCTGCTCTCTGAACTCCTCTGGAGATCTGGGCTGCTGCCAATGATGGCATGTGCTTGAAGGCAGAAGGGTCCTGCCAGCCCTCAGCTCAGGAGAGTTGGCCTCTGCATTCTGCTTCATCCATTCACCCCACTCAAAAACCCCCACACCAGCCTGCCCCACACTGCAGGAACTTGGTGTTTGATGTCCATTTAATGTCATTACATCCTAATGCCTAATTACAGCCTGATAACCTTACCATTTGTACTCTAGCTTCTACAACTTCTGTGGTTTTCCCCTCTGGCTGTGGGTTGTTCTGTTGATGTGGCTCATAAAAAAGCTGTTGGCAATATAAAATTATGTAGGCACCTAGGAATGCCTAAATCTACAGTATATGAAGGATTTCTATAAAGATAGCTCTTATGTAGATGTTAAACTAAATGCTATTAGTTCTTACCTTTTATTTTTAATATTTAGTAGCTCACTGCAACATGTTCCGGTACGAATTGGGAGTTCATTTAAAATGTGGAATTAACCTTTTCCTGCTATAGAAATGACATAAAAATATTAGAAATATTTCATAAGAGTAAAGTAAGAAAGAAGAGGAAAAATACTAAAAGCTCTTCCAACTCCTGTTCCACCAATCCATCAGTATATCCTTTGTTACATTGACAGTGCTTTGTCCAAATTCCAGGAGAAGTAATTTCCATCAAAGATTTTTCCATAATCCAGAATTTATTATCAGATTAAATTTATTGTCTTTTTTTTTCCACTTTCTTTTCACTATACTACTAGCTGTACTTCTAGAGTATCACTCACAGTGAAGTAATAATTTTCTTTCCAATTCTTCCCTCCACAAAAATCCATCATTGTGTTGCATTATTAGTATTTCCTTAGGTGTTTACTTCTCTGTGGTTTAGATATGAAGACACATTTTCCAGCTGTGATGTTTTGCCACCAAAAAAAAACCAATAAAACATAAGGTTTACCATGAGGATGTTGCCAGCATAAGGGAACATCCTTATGGAATGCCTGAACAGCAGATATATTGTGTGTAGTTGATATGCATCTTCATTTCTTTCTAGATGAGAACTTTTTATCTGTTGCTGAATGAACCTTGATCAGCTATAAAACTATTCTGAGTTTCTCACTGAGTTCCCAGGCAACCAGACTGCTTTTTGAAATCTGTGTAGTTTCACTAATTCTTTGGAACAGGTCTCTTTCCTGTCTCGTGTTCACAGAACATAACAGAGTTCATGTCTACTGAGTATTTTACATGCACACAGTTCCTTTTTCCATATATGTTTTTTTAATGAAACAAGACATGGATTCTGAAGTTGGTGCTGTGAGAATTTTTGTTATATGAAAAGCCCCTTCATTAAAGATAATATTTAACTTTTATTACAACCTTCATTTTGCAAAGATATTTTTCCTGTTTCATCTCAGAGTACTCTCTGTGTTATAGGTGTCAAATTGATTGACTCCTGGATAATTATTTTCCATTTGTGCAGAATTAGTACTATTGATGACAAAATACTACTACATCTTCTGTCAGACAAGACAGTATTCACATCATTAGGCCAGAGAGAAGGCCAGTCTTAGAATAATACAGATTTTTTTCTGTGAATAGACTGTTTCTTCAGTTCCTTATTTCACTGTTTCATTTCCAAAGGTGGACGAGGCAAAACAGTAACACATATAGCTGTGTTTGCCCTGGAGAGAAAATCCCTAAACTCACTCCTCCAGAAAAGTCAGGTATAATGTCTAGGGTAGAAGTTAAAACTTACTCTACGTGAGGAAACTAAAGCACTTGACCAAAAGTCTGTCCCTAAGTTACCTCTTGAATAACCTCTGAATAAACAGTGGTTCTGCAAATTATTCTGTATAAAAGTACACACAGGTAAATTATTATGTGGCTACTTTTCATGTGTAGTCCAGTGTCTCATGGGTGTTTTATTGCTGCTGCATCTGGAAACATTGAAAGAATAAAAATTCAATCTACTCCTGAATATAGAGATCCTAACATCTTAATAAGGCCGTGAAATCACCTGCAAACAAACAACACATCCTTTGGAAAGTTATTTGTTGTTCTTGGACACAATAAATGAGTTTTTCAGAACCATTAAGTTTTCAAGTGAATTAAGACAAAGGGTTAAGTGAGGGAAATGAGAGCTGCTTACACTGGTGTTTTATGGGATAATGATCTTTCTTCAAGTCTGATAAAACATTTATGGAGTTGCTATGAGCTCCCCATAATGTTACTAATATAGGTGATGGTCAAAGAAGAAGCAGACTCACAGGGAAGCTAACCATTCTCCTAGAGGAAATATGTCTGAGTTCCAGATACTTGGTAAATGATCTATGAAGCTATTGCTAATTATTTTATGGAGTTATCTATAGCTTTAACCAGGAAATTAATTAGTGCTGTAGCTGTATGTTGGTGTAATGTAAGATATCATTTTCCCCATTCCCATATAGAGGAGAATGATTACAATTTAACACGTCTACATGCTTTCAAATGATATTACAGTATTTTAATGCTTTACAGTTTATATCAGATCCCAAGCAATGCTTCAGTGCCTTCACCTGCCTCCTCAAATGCAAGGCAGCCAGTGTCTGTGGAAGCTGGCTGTAAGGAATTTCACCTCCTCCTTCAGAGACCATGCCATGGGTTCTTAGGGGAAAAACTGA
Organism: Fringilla coelebs; assembly: GCF_963513975.1. Classification (NCBI taxonomy): domain Eukaryota; kingdom Metazoa; phylum Chordata; class Aves; order Passeriformes; family Fringillidae; genus Fringilla; species Fringilla coelebs. The sequence goes on along the minus strand of NC_140032.1, from coordinate 64,584,672 downwards.
ATAGAGCTTTGATTGGTGAAAGGAAGGTAAAACTGAAATGAAGTACTGGAAATTCCATTACTTTTACTGGAGAAAGTCTCTCCCTAGTTCAGCTGCTCTTATTGAGACAGACTTGTCATTGAAGAAATTTATCTCATTTTGTCAGGTCTGCATTTTTCTATTTGCAATATTTTTGTTAATATTATTCCTTACCAGTCCTACAGCATTTGCCTACACAACCATATCAGTGAGAAGGGTTTTCTCTACATTTTAACATGTAGCATTGTCCTGTATATTTTCATTTAATATCCCTCACACACTCCTGATAAAGTAAAAATGCCACCAAAACCAACGAACAAAACCCCATTTATACAAAACCACTCCAAACACCTGGGAGCAGGACACCTAGTAACAGAACAAGGAACTGAACATTGATTTTCTATAATTCACCAGTTGGCATATCAGCAGAAAGCAGAAACTTACTTTCTGAATGAATTATCCAATTTTCTTTCCCTTGTCCCTACCCCATTTCAGAATAGGTGTTTCAAAACTATTGATTTGCATATGCTTGAAGTACACTATTGCATGAAGAACTCCTACAGCAGGACTAAGCAAAATCACTCTTCTGGTAAACACTGCCTGAGCTATTTAAAATAGACATTGAGCAAGTCAAAGAAGTCCTGTATCAAAATTCAACTTAGATATTTTCTCTTGAACTGTGTAATCTTTAGTGATTGAAGTTGTACTGAATCAGTAAAATGCCTTTATTCCTGCCCAAAGGCTTTTTGGGACTACTGCCTCACAATCAGTTCCCAACCAGCCAATTGCTGTTTGATTTTTATTTTGCACATTAGAAAGTAGCCCATTAAAAGCTGATTCCTTGAGAAAGAAAGAGGAAGTAAAACACCTGCTTAGTAAATGGCATAAAATAGCTCTAAAGTAAGGATGTATTTAAAGTGAGAACGTATGAACACAGATGTGCTTTTCTTTATGTGAATTGCTAATAATGTTCCTAAGACTTTTGGGAAACTTGCCTTTGTTGATCAGTTCATCAAAGAGTTAAAAGAACAAAATTGTGAGAGAGTTTTGCTTCACATCAATCATTTTCTTCAGAATTTGAAGATCACTCTTCCCTTTTAATCAGCACATGGAATATATTCTCTTTTCTTGGAGAGGGCAATTTGTTCATTACTAATTGAAGTAGACTAATTATAAATGATTAGCATTTGAAGAAGGCTTTTAACTGCTATATAAGACCAGTTCAGTGTGCGTTTCTCTGCACTTCTCATGAGTGTAACTTAAAATACATGATTCAATAAAGGCCTCAGTATAAAATAGGATTAAATGTACTTATAAGTCTTTAGCAGTCATTTCTGCTGGTCTTTAATCCTAAACCAAATGATGCTAAATATGCAGAATCACAAAAGGCAGAAATCAGGTAATTCAGTACAAACATGTTTGCTTTCTGTGACATATTCCTACTACTTTTCCAAGTACCATTTCACTGCAAATACTGTTTCAAAAAGCGTATTAAAAATACCTTAAGCTTTTAGTTCAAAACGGCAAACAACTCAAGAGGTAATACTGATCCTGTAAATCCAAAAGAGTCAGAAATTTACACTGAAAAGTATTGGACAGATTCTGAAGTTGCTTGGAATAGCAGCAACAGTGTTGATAGGTGCATGAGTTTAGAATAAAGCCAGAAAATTGAATTATTTTCATACCTACATACGCCTATAACAGAAATAGGTTTGTTAGCTCCTCACTCCTCTCCTTTCTCTCTGGTCATGACAATAGATTGCTCTTCATAGTTTTCAACCTGTGAACATGAATGTGACTCCTGTCTTTAGAACAATTCACATTTGCAAGGCTAGGGCAGGGAGAAAGGCAAAAAGAAGAAGTCAAGTGACTTTTTGCTAGAAGCCCTTCTGGACTGGAATCCAGTTTTTCTCTTAGTGAAAAGATTCTTCACTTGACTTTTCTATTTTGTCCTCTGCAACAGTTTTCCAGACTGTTTCTTTTTTTATGAAGGCCTCTATCACCACAAAAATTCTTTATAATTCCCCCTCTCCTTCCCATGAGAAATTTTAGGACCAGCTTTGAACATGAACAAGGACCAGTCTCGAACACAAACAAGGTGTCTCCCCTATGAGAACATCCCTACACAGCATCATAGATGTGGGAGTTTGCATCAATGCATTAATGAACATCCCTGCCAAGTGGATCCAAGGGTAAAATGAAATACCAGGTGCTAAAAAGTGCAATGTACAAGCACAGTCAGGGTATCCTGTACTCATAGACCTTAACAAGACACACTGTCAGTTTTCTGAGGCTTCATGATAAGGGAAATTTTTTTATGAATGGCTTAAAGAATGATGGGGGTAATTTTTACTTTGTCACCTGAGAGGTAGAGCAGTTAAAATATGGAGACTGAGCCGAGAAGTCATTTGGAGTTCCTGCTGCTGAATTGCTGGAAATTACTGAATTGGGAATTGGATGGGGCCACGATGTTCTTGGCATGAGGAATAAACACAAGGAGATTGTGTTTCATACAAAAAAGTGACCCAGTAGTACAAGAATTAAAAGAGGGGTGACATGGACACAACTATGTAGTAGAAGACAAGTCTTTGCAGCAGCAGTTTTAATAAATGTGAGATACCAAATGTGTCTTGTATTTATGAGCAAACATGGCAGTGAAACGGCTGGTCAGTCAGATTGAAAAATGAGGCAAGTGAATATCAACATGCCTGTTTTAATTTTGTAGAATTTGTAAGGTTGATAGCTGGTCACTCATAAAAAGATGCCAGAGAGACAAGGGGGCAATGGGTCTGGGATACTGAGATAGGGCTGTTAGTTGCCTTAAAAAAGTAGTTAAATTTAAATTTGAAGGTAAGGGTAGCCTGAGATAATTTAAAGGCAAGAGTGAAGGAGACAAAATGATGTGTATTTTGAATTTCCCACCAAGAACCACAATGAAATGTAGAGAGATCTGTAGAAGAAAGACAGCAGGAGAAAATTATCATAGCGCAGAGTCAGAGAAGGCAAAAGGGGACTGATTCCAAGAGTTACTTAGCTGTATTGAAGGGAGCTGGCAGTTCAAGGCAGGGCACAGAGTGCTATTTCTGAGTGCAAACAGACTGACTAGAGAGCAGAAATGGTACTTAAAGAGGCTGGGGGGTGGGACAAGTGTGTTTGTGCTGTGACGTGAGAGGATGGGAAAGTAAGGCACAGATTAAAAGACAAAATAAAAAGAGAGACTAGCAAATCTGAAGTTGCTGTTCCAGTTTTTGCAATAGGTGAAATGAAAGTAAGTAGCAAGGAGTAAAGAGAGAAGACTGTGATGAAAGAAAATGGAGAGGACTGAAATAAGTTCTAAAAATATGCCACAGATGTTTCTTGCCTCACCAGACGGTGATCATTCTGCCTGCTGAGGATGATGAGAGTAGGCAGGTCAGATATTGCAGGACAGACTGCATCATGCTGCAGTGCTCTGGTCCAGGCTGCCTTGCTTTCAGGCTGAGGCACTGTAGGGGGAAGCTGGGGGCTGGATTCCTTGCAGTCAGGCTGAGGTGGATCTGTGCACACATGTTTCTGCATGAGGCTGTTACCCAAGATGAGTGTCAGCTAAACCACCGAGAGATTTTGAAGAGGCAGTGGGTTAAACCTGTGGGTCAAGCATGCCATGAGTGGGTGTGTGAACATGCTCTGAGCTCTAAAATGAGAGCCTAAAAACCTAACCATTATCCTGTCAATTTTTCTTACTCTGCTGGCATTGAAACAGGGTGAAATTGAGACAAGTAAATACAGAAGAAACATTTCAAATCAAAATCAGATAGACAGTGTTTGCAAAGCCTTGTTATTAAAGGAGACAATGAACAGAAACTTCCTGGATCACAGAGCTGAAGTCAGATATCCAAAGTTGCATCTATTTCAGAAGTCTGAGTCCTGTTAACATGGTTTTTAGGCTTTTTATCCCTTTCTTCAGAACTGATCTGCCATTTTTGTGTGCTCTTATTAATGTTTAGTAACTGCAGGGATGTTGATGTTCCAAACAAGAAGATGTCTGGGGATTTCCTTCTTTTCCCTGTCTCCCTGGTAGAAAAGCACCCATTATAGCACATCAAGAGTAATGAGATTTTTCTATCATTATAAACATGGAAGTATATTTTAGCTCCATTATCTACCAATGTTGCCATCTTTTGCACACGTACTTTCTGCACAAACTAAAACTAAAATGTGTTATAAAGCCTCTCCTTTAAATCCAACACAGAAACCAACTGAAGGGTAGTATTGCAAAGTGAACTACAAGTGGCTTTCACAGCTTATACTGCAGGTATTCTAACAAAGTCATCAAACCAAAATATAACTTCTAAGTGTTTAGATATCCTTGCTATCACACAAAACTAAGCAGCCTGTAATTTTTCTCTTTTTTTTCATATGCCAGGGGATTTTTTCAAATGTATTTACCATAGTAATTTTTTCCCATTATCTCCTAATTTTTTTACAAATTTGAGCTCGTAAATACTTACCTATATAAAAATTCCTGATACTCCTCTTCCTCTCTTAGTTTCTCTGTTCCACTTTTCTCTCTCATATCAGAAGCAAAGTGTGAGTGCATTTGCAGATTTCTCTTTTTTCTCTCCAGCTTTTCTCCACCTGCAGGCCTTTGATTTGAAATTGTAAGGCACTTAAATCTTCTGCCAGCATTCTTATAAACAGATTCAACTTGTCCTTTTGTCGATGCTTCAGCATGTAGCCAATTTCCTCTCTTTTCTTGCAGTTTAGAAGACCTCAGATAATTCTGCCTCTGTTCTCTCACAAATATATGAAATTCTAAGTAGTCATCTAACTTCACATTCATGAGGCAATTTCATTGCCACCAAATTGCAGACTTGGCAAAACACTGTCCATCTGCCTTTGAAATGATTTAAGAAAGGATTGAATTTCAGAGATGCTGGTACAGACAATCTAATCTGCTACATGTCTGCTTGTACTTTTACAGAATAGCCTTGTTCTTTTGCATATCCCAGCATGGAATGCTTAAACTGTTGTTGAGCTTAGTTAAAGTTTCCATTCAATTCACCAGCGCTTCACATTTTATTTGATAAAAGACAAGGTCATTGGGATTCATAGAATTTGGCCTAAAACTGCTGATTGCAGGAAACAATGCAGTTCTGAATAGATCTTTAGAAAGGACTGATCTGATGTCAGCATGCACTCTCATGTGGCTTGGCTGCAGTTTTGGGCTGCCGAAGTAGAAGTGGTGAATGCTTCTACTTGTGTTCCAAGCTCTTAGTTAATGCCTTTGCAGATAGGTTATCTGGGAATGGTGTAATATATTAGTCCCTCAGGTTTATTTAGATAACCCCTTCCAAAGATTTAAGCAGCTGCTGCTTCAGATTCTTCGGTCTGAAGCCGGTCAGATCATCTGGAATCCAGTTTTTTTTCCCCTTTTCATCTTCATTTTAGGACTTTCAGTCTGCAGGCTGTAAGCATCCACAAAGGAATGTGAGGAGCTGTGGCTACAGAGAGATGTCTGGTGAGCAGCAATGTGTGTTCACAGTGGCACAGTGGCCTGATGCGTGGAATTCTTTTTGAAAAAAAAATGTATTTATCCAGTCTTTCTGAACAACGTGTTTAAATGTAGAGCAAGCGAAAAACCCTGACTTGCTGTCCTTTCTCAGGGGTCACTGTCACTCAAACAGTGGTGGTCCAAATACTTCAGTGTTAACTTCCAAGCACACAAAATCTGCTGCAGTCAGGGAAGATATTAAATCCTAAAAAAAGAAACATACTGACTAAGTTGCTGGCTCTCAGGCTGAACAGGCTCATACATCTTTTACCCTCGATAGCTCGTAGACTCTGACGTAAGAGAGGAAGAGTGGCCCTGTACTCGGAGAGAAGGCATTTTCATTATGTCAAAAATAAATGGCTGAAACCTGAAGTGTGGCTAGTGCTGAGTGTGCTTCCTGGTGGCATTCTGAACAGCAAAGCCTTTGAGATATTTCAGTAGTCCTGTATTATTTATTTTGATCACATAAATGTTTATTATCTGCCTCTAAAAATAGATGGAGTGAATTTGAGAATGTCGCAATGTGAATAAACGGCGAGTCGATGAAAACTCTTTTGGCAATGTATCTAAGCCACAATCAACCACTCACAATTTTTGTTGTACAAAGACTTTGGGGAGCAGGGGGGAGTTAATGTCTGTAGGCTTATTGGCTCTGTGTACATTTGCTATGACCCTTTTGTTAGTGAAATTGCTCAGGAAGGAGATAGGAATCAAAGCAGCACTGTAGGCAGTGTAAACCAACTTGTGCATGTTTCGAATATAGTTGTTAAGATCTTATCTTGTCATGCTTGCCCAAATGATAACAAATCTCAAATACATCCTTACCATGGAGCTGCTCAAAGCCAGACTGCAGACATGGATATTTTGAGCAATAATCCAGAAATTTGTAGCAACAAACTTTGCTTTTTCTTTTTGCCAACAGTACCTGTTTGCTGCTGCAAGCTGAACTCAAAGATGCTGATGTGTGTAACTGTAGTGATGGGTTTATGGTAAGTATTTGAAGCTGATTTTTTCCTTTTCCTTTTTTTTTTTTTTTGAGACTTATGACCTATATTTCAGTTATTTGTGGAACAGCCTTGGAGTGGTTATGAGCAATTATTGTGATTTTTCAGCCATTTTGAAATCTTATTCCTCAGTTTTTGTCCTGTGCAGTAGGATAACACAAAAGCATATTTTAGTAGGTTTTAAAATGCTGTAGTCTTCTATTTTCTACTGAATGTTTGAATTGTGACCCCTTATTGAATTTTGCCTTTTATTTGATATGTTGTCAAATGCCATTTCAAATTTCTTTCTAATACTTCATCAGACTGATGCTCTCTCCCATCATCTTTTATCTCTTTCATCACCTCTTCCACCATTACAACATAGCATTAAGAGTAAGAAAGTCTGATTTAATAATCTGTTAACAACATTTCATAGGTTAAATAGCATCTTTTTACCCAAGACAGAACCACTTTTCTGAAAATTAATTAGACATTTAGCACCATTGAAAAATACATGTTTTAAAAAATCTTTAACATTTTGGATTTCCCAGAAAAGTTAAAAAATAAAAAATAAATTTAAAAAACCCCAAAAATCTGTGCGGTTCGGAGAATAGTAGGTCTGATGTTATTCTCTCCTATCTTTTAAAATCCATTCCTACCAGACATAACAAGAGCTCAACTTCATGGCAAAATTGATTTGAAGTGCATCTTCACTCTTGACTTTCTCTGCGGTGGCTCATTTCCCTTTTCCGTGCTCCTTTGCAATGGCATTCTTCCAAGCTGTGAGACTGAGAAGTACAAGCCCAACCCTGATTTCAGCAGGGAACTGCAGAGACATTTGCCCTTTATTGTAGATGCAGAACATAAATTGAATCCAGGGAGAGCAGCATCCTGAAATTACCCTAGGAATAATTTTTCTAGAGCAGACATTTAGATGATGAGCATTGTTCCCTTTTGCTAAGCTTTTTTAATATCATAGAAAGTCAAGCATGTTCCTACTGTAAATATTGTATATCCCTTTTTTAAACATGATTTTTACACAAACCCTTTTGGGTGGCAATACAAATGCAAAATACTTAGGATCCAAATTAATTCAGAAGTAGAAGATCCAATTCGGAACTTTGCACAATAAATAACTGCTGAGCGTGGATTTTGATGGAGCATAATTTATGAGATAAAACTGCAGGTCATGGTGTATTTAAGGCCACTACTTCTAATACTGGATTTTATTGTAAAATCAATTAATTGATCAATTAATTATAGTCAGTCATTTATCATCCAAATGCAGACATTTTTTCTCCCTCAAAGTCAGACTTCGCCTCTCTCATAGGAGTCATGCTTTCCAGAGCACTTTTTATTTTATTGGATTAGTTTGGAAAGGGAGAAGGCAGCCCTCAAAGCCACACAGGCAGACAAAAACAATCCTCTGTGAAGGCAAAAATCACAGGCAAAACCTTCATCTGCAGGGAAAGAGACACTACCAACCTCAACTAGAACCCTGAGTTTCTTGCTGTCCTTGTCAAATTGAATGTAGGGATTGTATTCAGAAATAGTTTATGGAACTTTTCACTAGAGTTAAAGAGTTTATTGAGTGTTGCCAGAATGTGTTTCTAGTAACAGTCAAAGATTCCTCTTAGCCTGCACCAGTTAGGAGGGAGGTTCCTGTTTGATTGCCTGTGTGTGGCCACACATACCCAGTGGCATGTCAGCAGCATGGCATTAAACATGGCACTAACCACTCTGAAAACCAATCACCAGGCCAAAAATCTGCAAGTTGTCTTTGTTCCCTTGGACGAGGGAAGGTTCAGAATGCAATCTGGAGAACCCAGATCAATTATCTCCATTTAATAGGAAATGCTGATGGTAAGAATACATATTAAAAACTTCAAATGGTGTTTCCTATCCTTACCAGACTCTTTCCTTTTCTACAGTTACTTATTTTTCTTGTGTCTGTCACAATGAGGCACGGCCAGAGAGGTGGGATCAGGGGAGATTGAAATCTACACCCTCTGTGTGTCTGCTGTCTTTGTCCAGTGGATTTTCTAAAATTACTTCACCTTTTGAATTTTTTTTTTTTTTGAACAGTGCAATTAAATATTCAAGGGACCAGAAAATAAAAAGAGCAGAAATATCTGTGATGGGTGCAACCAGTCATTCAAATGCTGATATTTGGATCTAGCATCAAACAATTCTTAGCTGGGGTCTATTTATGGACCTTCAAATATCTTTTTTTGATGCATCCTTCTATCACAGTTTAGCATTCATCATTTACCTGTCTATAATCAAACTTCCTGTGATACCTGGAGGTGTATTTATGCAGACTATATATAAATGTTTTGTCTATTTATTTATTTTTTTTTACTACACACCCCTTATTTGATGATGCTTATGATTTATTCTACTTTAATAATGAATCCTTGTTTTCCTGCTGTATGTTTTACTGATCTGTTGTTTGACCATGTGATTCATATATTTCTGTTATTTCTTTCATATAAATTTAATTTTTCCATGTGAATCCCAAAAAATAAACAAGCATGAAAAATTTATTAAATGTTAATGCTCCTTTAGAAATTATTTTTAGTGGCAGTCTAGTCTGCATTGAAGTAATGCAGATTATAAATTCAATACAATTTTCTGCAAAAACAATAAAAAGGCAAAAGAAATTCAGAGGTTGAGTTTTGCAATTTTAAGAGAAGGCCATCACCATGCAAGTTCTTTCATTCCTAGTGAGATTTCATTATTAGAATCATGAAAGAAAACATGCTTTGTACAAATTTAAATAATAACTAACCATGGGAAAAGTTGTGGTCTTTTTGTTCTATATGAACAGTAACTCTGATGGAGGGGAATAATTTGCTGCTCAAGGAATAAAAAGAACTCCATATCCCTGCCTGTAACTTGCAATCTCATTGTGGGGCTTATGTTTGACTTTTTTGCCATGTTCTTCACGTCTCTCAAGAAACAATGAGAAACTCAGTAAACTGTGGAAAAGTTCCATTAGCTAACATCTCTTTTCTGGTGCTTCCTTTTTATTTTTTTACCTTGAATAAGGTCATCTAGCTTTTCTCCAGAATGTTTACCAACACTGGTTGAGAAACAGATTCATAGCGCCAGTGGGTCACTGGTACATTTCTGTCAGTGGTCTCTACTTGTCCTTCAAGGTGTTACTGGTTTTACACTTGGAAATCCAGCATGAGTTCATTGAGAGTGAACTTTAAAATGGAAACAAATAATGATTACATCATTGCATTTTCCTTTTGTGTCGGTAAAAATAGGTAAAATATCCTTAAACCTTTATCTCTTTCTGGGTTGCATATTGTAAAGAAGTCAGCATAGCAGATTTAATCAGGAAGATCCAAAAGGAAGTTTGAGTGAAACTCTTTTTTCACTTCCAAAGTGTATTTGTAGTCTGATTATTTGAAAAGCTCCGTTACTATGTTGGCATACAATGTTGCTAATAACATTTTCTAACAGAGAGCTGCTTATTTAATTCAGCTCCCAAATTTTTTGAACAGAAAATGGAGTCATATGAAAATGCTGAATATATTCTAAATAAATAATTGAAATTTGCATATCATAGGGAAGTGCCTGCCATAGAGAGGTTGATTATAGTGAGATTTATTACACAGGGAAAACATTTTTATATGCTGACTCAATTAACTATGAAAACTTGCAGGAGTGTGCTAGTATTGCTTATAGCCAGTATTTGCTTCCAAGGCAGCAAATTTATTGACTGTGTTCAGTATAAGCCCCAGGGGTGAAATCATAGAATGGTTTGGGTTGGAAGGGACCTTAAACATCACCTAGTTCCAGCCCTTCTGTCATGAACAGGGATGTTTTTCACTAGACCATGCTGCTCAAAGATCCATTCAACCTGGCCTTGAACATTTCCAGGGATGGGGCATCCACAGCTTCTCCAGGTAACCTGTGCCAGGGTCTCATCATCCTCATAGTAAAGAATTTCTCCCTCAAGTGTGATCTAAACCTACTTTATTTCAACCTGAAGCCATTCCCTTTGTCCTGTCACTCCAGGCCTTATGAATAGCTCCTCTCCAGCTCTCTTGTAAATTCCCTCAGGTACTTGGAAGGCCACAATTAGACCACCCCCAAGCTTTCTCTTTTCCAGAATGAACTACTTTATCATCTTTTTCTCGCAGGAGATGTTCTCCATCCCTCTAATCAACTTGGTGTTCCTCCTCTGGAGTCACTCCAACAAGTCCATGTCTTTCCTGGGAGCTGGGAGCCCAGAGCTGGATGCAGCAGTGCAGGTGGGATCTCACCAGAGCAGAGGGGCAGAATCCCCTCCCTCCATCCCTTCCCTCCCTCTCTTCCCTCCCTCTCCTGCTGCTCTGGATCAGCCCAGGACACCTTTGGCTCTCTGGGCTGTGAATGCCATGGCAGGACATGTCCAGCCTCTCCTCCACCAGCCCTTCCAAATCCTTCTAGGCAGGGCTGTTCTCCATCTGCTCATCCCCAGCCTGGATTGACACCAGGGATGGCCCCATCCCAGGTGCACCAGCAGCATTTGGTCTTGTAAATCCTGATGAAATTCCCATGGGCCCACTTGCTGAGCTTGCCCTCTGGATGGCGTTGAATGAAAATTGTGTTTGTGCAGAGGCAAGGTGGACACGTTGTGCTGCTCAGTTTTCTTGCAATAAGGGTTGTGCCATCAAGCCTTCTAGTCTCAGCTCTTTTAGGGCTTGACCCCAAAGTGTTTGAAAGTTTTGGCCATTGAATTTAGTCAAAGTGTACTGAAAATTGCTCTGGTATTCCACGGAGTTTTCAGACCTCAATTAAATATTTTCAAATAGCATATTACTGCAGCCAGAGTTATTCATTAATGCCAGATCCAGCACCCTTTGAAATAAATGTGTTTTTAAGGCTCTGAACTTCAGACCGTATACTCAAAGACAAGGAGGTATGTAAATGGAATGTGATTTCCTGTCCAAGATGAATACATGCTTCTGATCATATCTGTATGAAATATTTAGGTCCTGGTTTAAAGCACTTCAGTGCTATTTTAACATTAAGCATATGAGTTGTCATTCAGGCTGTTTGGGCTCAGAATTAGCCATGAGGCTGAGAACATGGTAATCAAGAAAGTTCTCAAATAGTACTTGGACTTTTCTCTTGGTTAAGAAGTATTATCAAATAAATTTTCCTGTTTGATTTTCGAGTTCTGAACTCATGGTTTGTTAGGTCCTCACTATGCACTCCTTCAAAATGATTCCCTGAGAATAATAATACCCTATAAAGTGGCCTATTATTATAAATGAATAAAGCACAGCCTCTTAAGCAAGAGGAAAAGAACATGTGAAGCACAGATCTCAGTCAAGCTCTTTCAAATATGGGGAATTTTCATGAAAATTATGGCACTTCAAAAATTCTGTTTCCTTAATTTCCGCTAAAATTACTTGATTTATATCATTGAATCTTTTTTTTAATTACCTAAGGGTATCTACTTTAAATGTTAATAGCTTTATATTTGAAACTTTACAGGATTGCTCATAGGTAATTCTACAATATCTTAAAAGACAACTTGGGGGTCCAAGCAAAAAAACAGAATAAGCTAATTAAATTAACAAGTTATCTGTTAGTCAGATTAACAGTTAGTGTAGTGAAAAAAATATCATGGACAAACTTCATTAATTTGTTGCAGTAGAAACAGCTATTTCAAAAATTTCCCAGTCATTAATACTGCTTAAATTCTATCTTTTCTCTGGGTCCATAAAAGTATGTAAAGTTATAAAGAATCAGGAAAGAGAAAGATAAGAGAGGAAGACACATAAAACTGAATTATTTGTATCTTAAACTGTTTGAAAAAGAAAAAAATAATAGATTTTTTTTTCATTTTTACACAGCAAAAAGTAGTCTTGATCAGCTATGTCACAGGATAACAAACAAATGGGAAGGAGCAAGTTTGAATTAAAAATATAACCCAGTATTTATTTAATTTTTAGAGTAGAGGCAAGAGTCACTATTAGAGAAGCCTCCTGGGTAAAAACACACTAAAAAATTTCTGTCGGTATGGGTTGGATAATATTTAATTCAACCCTGAAAATATCTGTCATTTATGCATTATGTAGCTGACTATGCCAAGTATGTAGCTTTAAAAAGATCATCCATCAATTTAAGGTTATAAGCTTTGGTACATTTCCAATTCAAAAAATTGCTAAAAGTAGGAAGCAAGATTGCTTATTTTGAATGAAATAGGACATTGATTAAATCTAATGACAACATATCTCCTGGCAAACAAAAAAGGCCATCCAGGCCTAATGGTGATGCTTATGATTTTATAATTATTTGAACTTTCTACTTTTTCCCTTGATCATTATGGAATAATGGTCCCAGACTCTGAAGGGAGAGGGAAAAGTGTGTGCTCAATTATTTTCTTTTGAAAACATTCTGTAGAAATGTCATTTGTGAAAAGAATTCAGCTTTTCTCTTTATCTACTATGCTTTATTCTCCCTATTTTTTCTTCCTATTTAAAATCCACTGCTTATGCGTTTTCCTCTTCTGGAAGGTGCAGAGAGCTCGAATTCTCTCTTTCCTGTGACTCTTAGCTTTGCACCTTTTGCCTTTCCTCATATATTTTTTAGCCAAGTGATGTCTTGGTTGCCACCAACACAGTTTTACCAATATAAAAAGAGGCAATATTCCACATGAAAACTTCCCAATGTGGAAAATTCTCTACCGCAACAATGCAGCCTGTCCCTCCAAACAAACAAATGCTATCTAACAAAATAGGAGCTGCTGTAAAACTAATAGTTTTGAAAGATGTGCTACAACCAGATCATCTTTTTTAATGTTGTTTTTGCACGGTTTGATAGAGAATGTTTTCTCATGGAGGACACGGGGAATTTGTATTACTGCGCTGATTTTGTTTAGTTGAAAGAAGTGGTTTGTTTTCATAGTTTGAGAGTGCTTGTGCAGATTTCCTTCCTACAAAGTAAAACCTGTTGGCTTTTGCTGCAGGGAAAAACAGAGGCTTTATGACCTGTTATGGAAAACATTTCAGTTCCTTAAGATGAGGCGAGACAAGAGAAGGTTGTACAGCAGTAAATCAGCTTGCACTGAATCTCCTTCATCATTAGATTGTGCTGGGTTAGTTATGTCCCTCTTCTTGGTGAAATCCCAAGGCTCTGCTTAGTCTTTTGTGGCATTGGAATTCCTTGTGATCTATTATCAGATTATCCTTGAACAAGTACTGTATCTTTCACTCCTAGAAATAAGCAATCTGCTCCCTAGCACTCACCATTACATGGAGTCATTTATTACAGCAGAACTTTGTCATTCGATTATGCTTTTGTGCAGAGCACATGGCCAAAAATCTCAATCACAGATGTCTAAAGTTGGTTAAAGAAGTTGTTGCTGTTCCAAACTTCAGAGATGCTGATCTGGTGCTGAGGTGCCTGTGTGCTATTGTCCATGGCAGAGAGGATCCTACTGCAGTCATTTGCTGACTTCTGATCCTTTTGCTCTCTCTTTTTTTCCGACTGTGAACGTTTTCCTCTGGCATGTGAAATACTTTTCCTTCTTTTGTAAGTTATTTTTCTCAGCATGCAGTGAACTGATAAAAGTGAAAAATATTTAGCTAAAGCTTTAGCTACTTCAGCCTACTTATTATGTTGTATGCCTCATTTCAACTTCTTTTCTTCCCATGTTTTCATGAGGAAAAGCTGATTATTGGTAACCTGACTAACTAAGAGATGGTGGCGTAGAAGAAACCTGTCAAATTCATAAACTAGTTGTTTTTAGGAGATATATTTTGTAATGCTGTGTAGAAAGGGATTTAAATAGCTGGCAATTGTGGTCCCCAAACAGGTTATCTTTGGTTTAGACTTAACTGCTGCTGGTAACTACTTTGAGCCCGAGGCAGGAATTCCTTGTGTTTCTGTATGTAGATGATAAATCAGCATGCTGACATAGCACAATATCAGCAAAGGTACATGTGCAGCCCAGACAGGTCTTGCTTTTGTTGAACCTTGTGAAATCCACTAGATATGAACTATTTGTTCTTGCACTTAGCCCATTCCTTTCTTAACCCACAGGCAATGTAAGAGAATATTATAAAGAAATGGGAGGATGGTGTAGAAAAGGTAATGGCCTCTGCTCTGTTCATTCCAAGGCAGAAGAAGGAGCTCTGTGATGGAAAGTTAGTCTTTGAGGATGTAGAGACCCTGGAAAGAGAGAACAAACCCTCAGAATGGCACTGATGAGGCAGGAAGCTTTGGATTTGGTCAACTTTTACTAATTCCTTCTTTAAGTCACTCCAGAATTTATCGTACGCCCTTGCCCTTCCTTTCTGGCTCTGATGTGAGGTCGGTTGTTGGCTAATACATGCAAGAGGCTCTTAAGCACTGTACAGTGGAGACAAATTGCCTCAGATCACCAGGAAAAATGGTGCACAGTCAGGATGTGTATTAAAAAAAAAGATTTTTATCTTTCTTCCTATTTCAGCTATTTGAACCTATTTCCTATTTGAACCAGGATTCATTTGTATTTCTGCTGGAGGCAATAGGTATCCAGATGAAATGTTGATCTTTCAGGGCAACTACTAGCTCAAGAGTATTATTAAGCCTTTTCTGTGCAATATGGTACTATAAATATAGCTAACATGGCCTGAGTTTCACAGAATCAGAGAATGTGCTGAGTTGGAGGGGACCCACAAGGATTATTGAGCCCAGCTCCTGACCCTAGAGGATCATCCCCAAGGATCACACCATGTGCCAAAGAATGCTGTTCAAACACTTTGTTAACTCTGTCAGTCTTGGTGCTGTGACTTCTTCCCTGGGGAGTCCATTCCAGCCCCTGACCACCCTCTGGATGAAGAGCCTTTTCTTGCTATCCAATCTAAACTTCCTCTGACACAACTTCAGGCCATCCCTTGGGTCCTGTCACTGATCACCACAGAGACCAGATCAATGTCTGCCCCTCCTCTTCACCTCACAAGGACATTGTAACTGTGGGGAGGTCTCCTCTCAGCCTCCTCCAGGACAGACCAAGTGACCTCCTCTGCTCCTCATATGGTTTCCCCTCAAGGCCCTTCATCATCTTTGATGCTCTCTTTTCAATGCTCTCTCTTAGCTTAATATCTTCCTTGTATTGTGGTGACCAAAACTGGTCAATATGGTATTTATATACCATATATATATATGCCATGTTCGTTCTCTGCAGGGCCCCAGCTGGGTAATAATGAGCAGTGACTCCATGATTCAATGAAGGCTGATAATCCCTTTATTTTATACATATTGTTGTTAAGGAACCCATTGCTTTTATAGACATTTATGATATACCTGGACCTAATTGGTCCTCCAATCCAGACACCATCACCATTGGCCAATTGAGTAACCACCCTTTGGTAAACAAATCTCCATAACACATTCCACATGTTCACAACAACAGGTGCAGCAAGGGAAGGCAAGAATTTTTTCTCATTTTTCCCTCTGATCTTCTCACATTCTTTCCCAGAAAGGCCAGGGAAAGTTACATGTTGCTCTCTGTGGCCAGAGAGCTGCTGCCAAAATGTTCCTATCTTATATGTCGTACATATGCCATGTTCCTATCTTATAAAACTCATGTTACTCCTATTTGTCACTGTCTTGTGTAGAACATTCAAATTGTGTGTCACTGCTTTCCTTTTGTGCTGGGAAAACATAATAATTCCACTAATCATCTGACTCACTCAACAGGTACTAGCCCTTGGTATTCCTGCATGCTGCTGCAATAGTTGTGCCTGCTTCTCTTGAGTCTTACTCTACTCTTACAGGATGCTATTTGAAGAGGTTAATTTTGGTAAACAAGCACTGGTTAGTCTTTTCAGAGCAGAAGTGAAAAGTCACCTAAAGTAGTGAAATGTTCAGATTTTCATCACTGTACTGGGAACAGGGCCCTGCAATTGCTTCCCAAGGATCCTGTTTGAATCTGGCAGTGAGAGACCATCATTAGAGAGGAGCAATGAAGGTGTGACAGCACCTTGGGCAACGTACCAAGTGCATGCAAAGGTCAAATAGTGGATGAGAGAAGAGAGCAGGAATTAAAAGAAAGGAGGAAAATGCCAGCTTTATGCTGACGTTTTCATTAAGAAAATCACTGAGCAGATGAAACAAGTCTGACATTTACTTATATGGTGGTGGAAATCACTACACTGTGTGTGCTGCATGTTTTCCTGTTCAGTCAGCATATTGTACAGCTGTGATAAAGGGGGCTGTAATCATTTTGCAATAACGGTGATACAAAATTGTTCATTGACTCAGCTTTTCCCCCATTAGGTGAAATATATTGTAGCTGGCCATATAAGTCAATTTCTTTCACTATGCCTCCACACATATCATGGCTGTAATCATTGTTTTAAAATTATTTCTATGATGGTGCTGCTTTCTACACAAATCCCCTACGTTTCCTCTATCTTCATTTAAACATGTGTGCTCGCTAAATTGCTGTAACTGGGCAGCACACATTGTAAAATCTCATTCTAGTTCTATTACTAGAAAATTTCACTCCAGGGCTGCTTATTGAGAGGAGAAATTCATTAGGCCTGAGTGACAGATAAATCCACCGTGGACTGTGGTGGGGTGCATTTCTGCACTCAGCAGCTTAAAATGAACATGAAAGAGTCAAGTCTCCATTGGACTCATGCAAATTACATCACTTTGGATAATATAAGGAGGTCATTAAAGGGTAAAAGCCTTTAGAAATACTCCTTACATGGGAGGTGTTCTGGGGTTACAGGCAGGTTCAGAATGGTCCATTATCAGGCTCTTCTGGACGGGTGGAAGCCAGAAGACTAACCTAAAGTTTTCCCTAATTGATGCAAGAAGTTCAACAGGTCCCCAGGCAATGTGAAAATACTAGAAATACAAAGGTGGTTCTGAAAGTTTGGTGGTAAATTTCCCCCCGGAAACTCAGCAACAAAATTCATACTTTGAAGTTGTATGTAGCAGATTTAGTGATGGATGCTTAATCTTCTTGGAAGATGCTTGTAGCATTTAGCCAAAATCCCTTGGGGTATGACACATGGCCTGTTCATTTCAATTTCATGTCCTTTCAGTTTTGCTCCTTCTGCTGTTTCTTGTCTGCATCGGAAGTTTCATTTGCACGAAGAATGGTATTAAAGTTACTGTCTATCTAAAGACATAGGTCCTCCAAAAATTATCAGGTCTATTTTACCACACACCGATGGGATGGAATGTGCAGAGAACCGGTTCACAGGCCACTGGAAAGGGATAGAAGAGGAACATTGGTTTTTGCAGCACTAAACTTTGGCTATCATGGAATCATCACTAAAAAAGGGGGAGACAGATCAAAGAGAGCAGTCCAGCCAGAGGATAGCAGTGACCACTTAGGTTGGTCTGTGCTGCTTCTTGCTGTTACTGGGTGGTTACAAGCAGTTGGGGAAAAGCAACACCCCAAATTTTTCCAACTCTTTCTACAGTTGTGTGTAAGCATGTAGAAAAGTCAGGCAAGGAGATGCTAGTAGGTAGAAATGGACTGGAACTGAGAAAAGGGGAATCCTTATGCCTGGAAGCAGGGTCATGTTTCTATTCCAGGTCCTGACTCTTCCCAAAGAGACCCTCAGGAGCCTGTTTGACTAACATGCACAGTGCATACCTGGTAGTTTATTCACAGGCTTTCTTTTGGAGTACACCAGTGAGTTCCTTTTCCAATCAAACCCTAATGTGGTTTTGAATTCAGCTCACTCTGGGGACAACTCATTTTTAAGTGTACGTAAAGCTTTGGCATCTTTGCTTTCATGGTCTTCCCACATTATCTTGGCAAACCTTGCACCCCAAAATATCTTCATATGCCACATGCTATGCCCATGGCACAAAATATAGACTCAGCATTCTGTTTTAAAAATAACCTTCTGGCAGATTGTGCCAGGATTGTTCTTTTGCGTGTTTTGAACAGAAAAACAGCCCCCTTTTTTGGGATGGGTAACAAAAGAGCAAAAGGAGCCAAAGGCACTAAAGCCAAACATTGAACAGTGTAGGCTGCAGTACACTTTGGGCAGAGTTAATCCTTTATTGATGAAATCAAACCCAAAGGAAATGTAGATGCAAGTGTGCTGTACCAGGTGGTCTGATGCCAGAGATCATTTTTTGTAGTGTAAATGGAGTATAAATGTAACCTTTATTTTCTTTTATGTGTTGCCAAGCAAGACCAAGGTCATCAAAAAGGTCTGTTTGGGGTCTGACAATGAATAGAGGAGTTTGAGTCCTAGACAGAAAACTTTTTCTGAGGCAGAGGCATTTCTTTTCATGTGATGTTGCCTTTCATGGCATCAAGTTAGTTAGCCTCCAAGAAAAAATAACAGGATATAGCAAAGGATGTGGCCTTATTTTATAAATGATAGAATGACTGAGGAATGTGGGAAAGAAGTTCCATATTTCTGTCCTTATCCTTCAGATTAAATCCATACTGATAATTTACTTGATCTGATATTTCTCAATGAAGAATCAGAGCATGAAGAAATGAATCATTGCATTCCTCTCAGTTCAGGGTGGGTTTAACAGGTGCCACATATGGAATATTTGCTAATATTCTTTTCCATGAGCCACAAAATTTAGCCTAGCTGAAGCAGAGATTTCTAACTTATTGCACTGTAGTCCTGTGGTCAGAGCCCACTCCATACATTCTGGACTGTAATCCTTGTAGTTAGGAAAGAATTACCGTCATTAATCCAAACACAGTGTCAGCAGGATAAAAAGGAAATCTCAGGAAAGAAAGCTGATGTGTTCTTTTTTTTTCTTTTTTTGGCTTGGGTAAATACAACAGTAGTACATTGATAATAAGCAAATTGTTTCCTAAGAAACTATGTTTGCAAACAAATGTGTTTTCTGTATTTGTGGAAGCAATAAGCCAAAACCAAATGATGCACTGAGGCAAAAGGCATATTCTAGGATATAGCTCTAGCAGTCCTACTGCTTCAGAAAATAGGGGTTAGAGTATGTCTTCTGTTCCTCTATCTCCATGGCTTTAATTCTTCTGCTTCACTTTCCTATTATCATCAGTTTCTGTGACAACATCACACAGTCATTTCTGTTTAATGATCCTAATTGTTAGCTTGAGCTTGTTACGTGTTTAACAAATGTATAACCTACAAAAATTAATAACGGATTGTGCAAAACTGAGAAAATGAATTTATTCCTATGTCTAACTGCTTTGAAACACACATGGTAACTAACCATTATCAGTTAAAAGATGAACACTTAAAAAAAAAGCTGGGGGAACTGAATTTACAATCCATAACACAACCAAGTGGGAATGAATGCAATGCATACAATATACATTTAAGAAGCTAGATGCCTGTTACAATATGACAATTTTGCACTCATGATATTTTTGTTACGAACTTTCATTTGTAATAATGAAAGTATATGTGCTGCAGCTAGTATGCATGTATACATTATTTTTAGTATTTATTTTTTTAATAAGCATATAATCAGAAAGTGAAAATGCCTAAAGTATTGAAATAAACTTCTGATTCAGGAAGGACATTCCTGGAGGGGGTGATTAGGTGCCATAGTTGTAGGCAAATTATACATACATAATAGAAGATGGGTAATTTAAGGGGGCAGAGGATTTCTGAGTGCAACCAAGCGCCTGCTGCAAGTAGCAAGTGGGCTTTGAGGAAATTCCAGTTGGTTCTGGAAGATACTAAACTGCATTTTGAAATGATAATATATATTATTCAGTAAGTTTTAATAAGGAGTAATATAAAACAATTTTTTAAACCTAGGGTATAGTTGTAATAAGCAGAGAAAATTATGTGATGTAGCAGCTGTATATCAACAAGCTTGTTCCGTTTCAGAAATGAAAGTCTTTTCTGTGGCTATCAAACACTTCCAAATGGGAAATAATTACCCAATACTAATTTCTACCAAAAAAATAAGCAATAACCCAACACTAAAATGCTGATTTATCTGGTAGCTCTCACCCCCAAACAGATAAAACAGTTAGGGTGCTGCTGGAAACTGAGCTACTGTCCAGATTGTGCAGCACACTATCTGATTTTCCTGAGCTTTTTAAAGAGATGTATATCCCTGATATAGATCCCCGTGGTCTACTTACAGGGAAATTTCATTACTATGCTGTGCGGTCCTCACGGAGCTGCGAGTAAAATATTGGATTGACAGGTTCTTGTTGTGGAGCAGGGCTTATTGATGATGGAAAGACTGATTCAATCTCTAATCCTGAAGAACGACCTGCCACCTGGAGTGATAGTATACAGATGGGTGCAATCTAGCCTCCCTTCCTGCCTCAAGTTGCATTTGGCTGTAGATTAACAATGTGATTCCACGTAATGAAGATGGTTGCTGGGTGCAGCGGCAATTTTCCATCACTGACACGCCGTGTCAACAGTTCTGACAAAGCTGTAAGGACAATGTTTAAAAGGGCTGCATCTGGCTGGGATGGTTGCCAGCTTATTAACAGCCCCATTAAAACTACCTGCAGAGATCTGTGTTGGGAGAAGGGTACATGGTGCACAGCTTCCCCTGCAACTATCTGTGCAGGCATAATAACAGTCTGATAGCCCACACCTGGAATAATGGTGCTATGTGGTAGAGTAGCAGCTCTTTTACAGTATTATTTCGGTGAGGAGGGAATATTTCATATCTTGATCCGTCTTGAATCCAGATCCTGTGGCCTTACTCAGGCAGATATACCCCAGAAGTGAATGAAAACTTCACCTGAGGGTGGAGTTCCGTGAGTAAGTCATGATTTTACTAATGATATTTCCAAAAAAACTACTCTGAGATGTTCACATGTACATATAAACCATTTTTAAAGAAATATATGGCCATGCTTTTAATTACCCACCATTTTTCTTTCCTCTTGGATGGCTGTGCAAGGCTCCCAGTGAAGCATATGTAACATGAAAGGGGTTTAAGGCATTTTTCTGACTATGACTAAAGGGCCGTGCTGTCCCAGAGGACGCTGCAGAAGGCACAGCACGTTTTCTGATGAAACTCCCCCCATTCCTTGTGAATGCAAAGGGAGCAGTTGCCACTTTAATGATAAATGGGCTTGTGATCCTAGGTCTCTATAAGCATTTTCTAGTACAAGTTGAAACACTCTCTCTAAGTTCAGTGCTTGAATGCTGAAGAAGATTCTCACACCCTGTCTCTTACAAATCCGTGTAGCCCCTGCCATAATCCACTTCTAAGCTGTGTCTGCTCCTGTGTGCCAAGGGATCTCTGCAGGCTGAGCAGTGCAGAGATCCCATCCATGCAGCCTGTGGTGAGGTCACCTGGCTGTGCCTGGCGCTGTGCTGTCTCACCAGCTCTGCTCAGGAGGGCTAACACAGAAATGCCAGTGCACCTCAGCCTGTCCTAACCCTTCCTGCCACTCTTGGCACCAAGTGTCTTCTGCAGGATGACTTCAGAGCTAGCTGATGCTGCAGTGAGGAAAGGAGCCCAATGTGGCCCTCTTTGCTTATTATGGTTATGTGATCAGTGGTGTCGACCAACAGTTGGAGGCACTTCACATTTTATTATAGTTCTCTTCTCTGGTTTGCTGGAGTAAGTTTATTTCTGAAGATAAAAGTCTTTGGGTGCTTTTCTGTGACAGTGCTCAGGCTGTGGTCTGTGGCCCTCCTGTTTCAGCTGCCTGAACAAGAGGATAAATTTTCAAAAATTTGGGGCAATGCAAGGGCTTTTGACATTTATTACACATGGAACTTTCCACATGTGGCAGAAATAGAAAACTATGTTTAGAACAAGCAATATGACTTCATGTCTGTTATGCCATATGTTTTTCCTCCTGCTGCTGTACCAGAGAAAAGGGATGTGGAATAGCCTGACCTCATTCCGACCACGGCTGTGTTTGTAACTCCTTAGGGCTCTTACAGACACATGAAGAATTATCATTCTGCTGCACTATAGAATAGACACAAAAAATACATGTCTGTCAAAAAACCTGGAGCAAAGGAAGTGCATTTTTGCACCTGAATTCTGCATAAAATCTCCCATGAATACTCTGAAGCATTTATTGCATCTTATTTAAATTTAATTTTTTTGAAGTAACCATGAAGCTTTTGGACTTGAAATGAGTCATAGCCTATACATGTAATGCCTATGTTTTGAGTCATGAGTTGTACATGTACCAAGTAGGTCACACGAAGAGTTTTGTGCAAAGACAAAGGTTAAAAGACACGTAAATTTTAATTTGACTTGGAACTTGGTCTATATTCTGTGCTTTAAAAGTGAGGAATGAAAACTGGCGAAGGCAAATATTTTGTAGTGCTCAGTTCACACTTTGACTCATTTAATTGTCTGGTGACAGCTCAGAAGCAGAAACACAAGCCTGTGGTGTGAACTCTGTGGCTTGGCGGATGGGGTTGATCTGACAAATGAGCTTTCCTAATTTGTTTTATGTTTTACCCACATACTGAGATAGCTGTAGGTCTTTTAATCCACCTTAGGAAAAGAAAGGGCTAGGAAAAATAATGAAGGACTCTAATTAAAAAATCTAGCTTTCCCACCTGTGCTGAGAAGTTCCAGTGACTGAATGTCCTACCTTGCTCTGTGCACAGAGTGTTGACTTAAAGAGGTGCCATCCAGTTGAGATGTTCCATGGGCAGAGTGCAAAGATCTGTATTTACAGGACTCAGTGGGACTTGTATCTGCATGTAATAGCAATTTAGCTTCATAATTTTAATGTATCTTTTACTTACACTGAATCGGAACTAACAAATCAGATTCTTTAAATTTAAAAAGTAAACACAAAATATTATGCTGCTATTTTTGCTATGACTATCCCATTTGGAAACTGGAATAGTCAATTACAGTCTTTTTCACTTTCAAATTCCAATACTTGGAATATACTTTTTTCATCTTTTCTAAAACTAGAAATATTTTACCTTCTGAGGGAGGAGGAATAATCCTTATTACTCTCAAATATATTTCCCTTAAATGTATTTCTATGAAACTCATTTGTATAGAAATTAATATTTGAGACAAATCTGATGAAATGGTGTCTCTCCCAGAGAGAGATATATAAAGAAGAGTATTGCAGGCTAAGTTTGCTTTTTCTTCAAAAGAATCTGAGATTGTTTTAGCACCTAAATTCACCCTAAATTATATGAGTTGCTGGTGCTCTTGCATGAGATAGGTACAATAGTACCTGTGTTTAGATACTACTCCTAGTAATGGGTATGTAAGATGGATTGTACCAGTCCCATTAGTGCACTGTCTAGCTGCAGCCAGATAATTCCTTTCTTTTAGAATTAATATGATCTCTGTTTCTCATAGTAGGTCAGGCATCATTTTCATTTCTTTTTCTATCCCTTCTCAGACACTTATAAATAATGATGGCTCTCTTACATTTCAGAGTCCTATTGTAGTTTCAGCCGTCTTTTTTTTTTCTTTCTTTCTTCTTCAATGAGTTTGACTCCTGGAACTCTCTGTTCTTTGCCATTTCCCTTCAATTTTTGTTACTTAGCTTTTATTTAGCTTTGCACCTTGCCTCATCTTGCTGCTTTTCATTTTATTTGTAGTTCTGGATCAGTTCCTTCACTTACAGTCATAGTCTTTTCAGGATGTGGGACTTCTAAAATCCTTTTTTTCTTCATGGTCTGCTAGCTGCAAATTTCTGTTCTTTAATAATCAGCTTGTTTTGTCATTTTGTCTATTGAACTCTGTCTTTTGTCCTACTTATACAAACTCTAATGTACCTACATAAGATTTCCTCTCATTTTATTTTCTCACCTTCCACTCTAGGATTGTATTTGAGACTAAGCCAGGTAATGGGCTAAAGCCAAAGCTCATCAGTCTAGACCCACATAGCTATATGGCTCGAAGAATCCAAGTGTCCCTATATTTAGTGGTCACACTCCACCTAAAAATCCTTGCTTTCCACGTGGCAGTTGGTGCCTAAACCCTCTGGGAAAGTCTCCTCAAGAGCAAGGGGGATATTTAGCAGCAGCCACTATAGCAAAGCTGTGTTCTCCTGACCTACAGGAGAGGCATCTTACTGGGATGGTACTACAGAGCCGAGTAAACTTGACTTTAGGATTGCCTTAAAGTCAGTGCCTTAGTATGCACTTGTAAAATGGGCCAGAAATGTGTAGAATACTTTGTCTAAGGATAGTACAATATGAGGTGTCTTCTCTTCCCCTGTACATTGATTTTACCAGCCAGAGAATTACAAGAAAGACTCCCTTCTTTCCAGCCCTGGAACAGACACCAGCTTACTCAATGTGTTCTTTTATCACATTTTTGTTTTACTTTTTCCCTGAATCCTCTGCCTGTTTTTCTCAGCAGCTGTTCTGACATTGTCCTTGCTTTGCTCTTGCCTTTCTTTTCTTCCTCTCTTCTTTTTTAAAAAACTAAAAAAACCCTCGTGTCACCTTTCCAGCAACCATATGGCAAGTATTAGGCTTAGATATGTAAAGCCTCTATGTTGTTTACAAGGTTAAACGTTCCCAAGAGTTTATAATTTCCAGGGGTTGGTGGGAAGAAAAGTACTATAAGTAATGGTGGGATCCAGACATATTTTTGCATAGCTTTCCTTACCAGCAAAGTTTTTGAAAGTAATGAGCATGTTGTAGAAGATCAGTCGTTAAAAATGCAAAACACAAAGAACTGTAAACAACTTTGATGGCCTGATTAATAATTCAGTTAAACTGGAGGTTACGAGATGAGTCTATTGCTTCACTTTAAAGACATGCAAAAGAAAGGAAAAAAAATTAAGAAATCAGTTGAGTGAAGTAAACTGAAAATACTCATTTCTAACATATTTAGAATTTATTGTAAGCATAAAAGCTATTAGGATGAACCTCATGCTGAAAAAGATAAATAATAACTTAAAAGAGTGTTAGGGTAATATCTGAAAGGGAAAGATAAACTAACCAGCAAAGACAGCTGCATCACAGAGGTTAGCAACTGCTGGGGTTACGTGAGCACTGTTAGTGTTTAATCTGTTAACCTTAAAAAGGACATTGGATCTTAAAAGCCTCGAGGAACTCCAGGGTGGAGATTCAAAGGAGATTTCTGGCAGTCCAACATTCTGGAGCAGTCATTTAGTGATAGGAGGGAGAGACTTCCTACTGAACTTTAAGGTAGGTTTTGACAGGCCCTCCTCATCAAACACCCACTTCCCTCACTCCTTGAACACTTTTCCTGCATTTGTCCTCTGTGCAGTCAGTCTTTGAAGTTCAGATTTCAGACTTGCATGCCACAGTTTATGTCCACTGGACTTCAAGTATTCTTTTAACACTTGAGAAAGAACAAAGCAGAAAGTAAAACTAAACACGTGTCAGGGGTGTAATGAATACAAGTTAGGAAGGAATTTGTTGTCAACTGAAAGATAAAGATATTGGAACAACCTAAGGCCCCAAACAAACTTGCTCAATGAGGCTTTAGAAAGGTCTTTACAATCACTCATCCACTCTGAGTTAGATGTTAGGGATATTCTCAAGAGGTCAAAACAACACAAAGACTTTACTGGTAACTTTAGAAAATCAAAGAACTTTGGCAAAAGGTTTATTGAAATATTCAATCAACACAAAACCCTTCTCAAAGCATTAGCTTCGCCTATTCAACTTACTGAGCTCTAAGACTGTTTGATTTTAAGTTACTCAATAATTTTTATAAGAGGGAATTAGAAGGAGAAAGAGAGAAAAACAGAAAGGATATAGAAAAGGCCACATCTAGCTACCAACTCCTGGTTTCCAGCAGTGCCCAGCTGACAGAAATTCCAAGAGCAGTGCTCTTGGAATTCCTTGTGCTCAGCCCTAAACACCCCCTGGCTTTCCTGGGCCCCTCTCCCAGGTGGGATTTCTGGTCATTTGGGCACTCAGGAGCTGGGTTAGGGGCTCCAGAGTGGGTGTGGGGCATTGCCTCTGCTGTGCCAGGGATGGGCAGCCCCTGCCAGGCTGGGATACAGGCTCTGGACGTGGGGTGCAGGGGGCAGGGCACTGCCTCACGTGGGCAAGACCCAGCCTGACCCTTCCCTCCCACACAGTGCACCCCAAAATGTCTTGAGACATCAATCTTTCCAGTCTCTCACAAAAAGATAATTTTCATTAACAGCTTCCTCCCCCAGTGTTATCTCAACCATGCTGTGATTCATGTTTCTTGGGAGTCCTGCTCCTTTCCTATTGTTTGTCTAACATTAAGTCCACAGCTGAACAGTTCTATATCGTGAAGGTTTGTATTCACAAGGAGAGACATGGGCACTGAGCCCAGTGCTGCTATAATTCCGTTATTACCATCTATGTTTCATACTATGATGCAGATTGAGCACCTCTCTTTTTTGTTCCTGATGCCTACCATAATAGGGTTTAGACCTCCCAGGAGCAAACTCAGAATTAACTATGCATGCCTCTGGAGTGTCAGCTAAGATATCCAAGGTCAGTGTTCCTGTATCACCATCCAGTTTCCCAGTGCTAATATGTTATGATGTGTCACTGTGATATTTTCTGAAAAATTCCTTCGCCAGGATTTCTTCTCCTGGGAAGTTGAGAAGCCTCAGAGAAAAATGTAAACAATAATTATCTGATTTGCTTCTCCTGTGTTTGGCTGCTTTGGAATGTGGTTTGGACATTGTTTACCAACAGGTGCATGTTTGATTGGTTTCATGAGAATTGTTTTTACTTAATGACCAATCACCATCAGCTGTGTCGGACTGTGAGGAGTCAGTCACGAGCTTTTCATTATCATTCTTGTAAAGCCTTCTGTCTGTATCCTTTCTCTATTCTTTAGTATAGTTTTAGTATAGCATAATATCATATCATATCATATCATATCATATCATATCATATCATATCATATCATATCATATCATATCATATCATATCACATCATATCATATCATAATATATCAGCCTTCTGAGAACATGGAGTCAGATTTTCATCTCCCACCTTGTCCTGGGAACCCTCACAAAAACCACAATCATGTGTCAAGCACCTTTCACTGTTGGTTACCTGGTCTCGGGTTATCTCAAAATAATTTTGACAAGAATCCAGTACATGGCAAAATGCCTCTTTAAATAGGGCTATCTAAAATGGATTTAACAATTCAAGACAGAAAAATATAAGTTCTGCTTTTAGCATTTCTCTGAATAGAAATCAAAATTTTCCCTCTATTTCTCTTCCTCTCCCCCTTGGTTCCTGGAGAAGGCCTTCCTACCTTAGGTCTGAACATGGTTTTACTATTCCCATGCCCTTGTTCAGTTTGAGCTGTATTCTGTACACTGGCTTAGATCTGGCTCTTTTTCACAGGTGCACCTCATTTTCCTGACATCCACTGTTCCCCGTCCATCAGCACCTTCAGCATCTTCCCTGTCATTCAGGCTTACAGCTCCTGTGTCAGTTCTGACACTCTCTTCCCTTTTTGCAGGGCAAGTTGTCACTCCATCATGTCACTATTCTCTGACTCTACCTTTAGCTTCCATGACTGGAACTTTTATTTGGGATTTAGTTGTCTTTTGTCTCAAGCCCTGTGGTCTAATACCAGCTTGCATCCCTTGTACTTTTCCCAGGAACATCTAGGAGACCCTGTCACTGTTTGGCATCCCCACACTCCACATTTTCAGTCTCCCACAGTTTTCAAATTTCATGTGTTTCAATGGAAGTTGTTACACTATGGGACTGAAAACTGGCCACAGGCAAAGTGACTCATTATTAAATCTGTTGTGCTGGCACAGTAAACCCAGCAAGGTTTGTATTGTCCAAGAGACCTGGGCTGGTTCAGTACTCCCCCTGAATCACTGAGCATCACTGGCCAGGTGATTTTTTGTGGGCAACAGGATCCTTTGTAGGGTCATCTGATCAGTTCCTCGGACTAAAAAGACATTTGCCCTGTTCTCCAGTCTTGACTTAAGCAATAGATTATTTGAGGGTTTTAAATGTTTTGAAGTTTTGATGTCTTCAATCAGAGAAAAAAAAGTTTCATTGTGGAGGATTAAACATTATTTCTGGTACTTATGATGGAGAAGCTCAGTGTCTGTGGTGTGCCTGTGTAAAGCTGCAGTTAGCAGTGTGATGGGACAGTGTGATGCTGTGCTGCAGTTGTGGCCTGAAAAACAGAGGCCCTCTCATTTATTTCTCCCACTATTATGATACTTGATCAGAAGCTGCTGTTCAGCTGGTGATTCTTGGTGCAATGCATCTTCAGCATAAGGCTATTCACTATTGTTCCCTTCACAGTGAGATTTCATACCAGCCCTGTGACTGTGCTTCCCAAGCATCACAGCACCTAACACAATGTTGGCTGCTATGACACAGTCCAGAACTCAGAAACACTGAACTTCTGTTTGTTGTTTATTAAATTGTTTCAGAAACTCAACATGGACTGTAAAAGCTTTTACAAAAAGTGACTGTTCTAATTCTGTAAGGTGCAGACTTTCAAAATTCACTTCTTTTTGGTCTTAGAATACTAAATTACTGTTCATCCTTACTTGACTGATTTAAAAGGTTGAGAACTACAAGATTATCGATGTTCTATTTTTTCCAATGTCTCTTCTTTATTGCCTTTTTTCTTTGTTATCTCTCCTCTACTTAAAGTCTTAGTGTAATCCTCACCCTCTTCTACATGGGAAAAAAAAATACAATGAGTTCCCTTGACAGTAGTTAAGGCAGGGCTCCATAAAGAGCTGGCACAAAACTAAAGCAGCAGCAAAATTTTGAGTAAAAATATTGCATCGTCTCTGGATACACAGTATATTTGATGCAGAATATATTGTGTATATATATGGATGCCGAATAAATTTGTAACATAATTATGAATGTGCTTCTTCCCTGATGAAACTTCTGTAAAGACGCTTGAGATATTTATTATCAATAAATAAAGGTTAAAGGTTCAGTTAAGATCCTTTTTTTGCCCTCTCTTTTTTTTTTTTTTTGTTTTGTTTTGTTTCTCTGTGTGTATAAGGGTTTCACTCTTTCCTGTCATTCATTTCTAGGGAGGATGACTTCTCTGCTGCAGGGTGAGAGATGGCAATGCACTGATGAAGACAATTCACAGTGACACAACAGTGAATCACTTTAAAATCAAGGGGCTGTTTTCAAGATAAGGTGCATCTGTGAACCCAGCCAGGAATGTGTTGGTGGCTGTGAGGGGTCCAGTGGTGTGTTCCTGGAACCTGTGACACTGGGGCTCAACAGTGACAGAATGATTGCTGGGTACCTCAGGGAACCTCTGCCCTCACCTCAGTGTGCCTTTAAGGAATTCCATGCAGTTTCCTAAGTTAGGAATGAGAACACGTTTGGTACTCATGCATGGCAAATGAATACACAATACATTTAGGACTCTTGTACCTATATTTTTTGCATATGTGGTCCCTTCCCTGGAGTTTACTCAGGTGTTTCAGGTGCAGCTGCCCAAGTATCAAAGTATCATCTGAAATGATGGCAGCTAGGGCTGCCTGACAAACAGAACATTGTTTCCTGGGTGTTTTAGCTGGCAATTCAGTTTTTATCTCTTTTTTAAATGTTTACAGCTAAAACTGTGTATTCATTAGGGAGAGATTATTGTTAAAACTACCACAATCCCATTTGCCGTGGCACTTCCTTGGTGCACAGGAGACCAAGCTAGTTCCTTCCCTCCTTGATTCCAGCCATGGTCTTGTGGCTTATCAGCTGCCATTCTCATGTAACAGCCCCAGCTGAGCATGTGTAGAGAGGCACAGCACCAAACATCTCCCACAGCCTTGCATCCAGTACATCGTGCTATTATGTGTATGAATAAAAAGGCATGTAAGAAAACAAAAGTGAAGCAGAAATTGTTAATGATACTGTGATATTAATTTCTATTTCTCAGTTAATTTCACATTGAGTGAGAGAAAATATTTGGCTGGATTTGGCTATTTTTCAGGAGAAGCATGGCAAATAATAAATTTACTGCTAGCCTAGCTTTGCCTTGTGTACCAGAACCACAGAAAACAGGATGGAACAGCAACAATTTGTTAAGGGTTAGTTCTGTATTCCAACAGAGCCTTGAAATTGGCCATGATTTCTGTGTTCTTGGGTGGGATTTTTTTCTGCTGCTCTAAATGAGAGTGAAGAATTCCTTCCTGTAGTTAAAATATGTTTTGGATGAGCAGGTGTTGATTCAGTCAAATTTGCAAGCTAATTTAACTTCCTGGGATTTCAACTGTCGAGGCAGCAGGGTAAACATTTAAAAAGTGCTGCCAACAGTAAGCACCTATAGATCATTATTTCAGATTGTTGTTGTGGGAGGAAATGTGATGCAGTGTTTGGTTCATCAGCTGAAGTTCAATTTCAAAGCATCAGTCAGGCTCAAGGAAGTCAGAGAGTTCCCAGAAAGATCTCTTCTGAAACCCTTCAGTTCTCTAACTCCATAAAAGGATTGTTGGAAGCAAAAAATAGACCATGCCAGAGGAAAGTTGGTATCCTGGCATAGTTCCATTAGCTTAAGTGGAGTGATACTGATTTACACAAGCTGTGTCTGCCCTCAAGTCCATTGTTTAGAAGTCATCCAGGAGTATTTTCATACCTTTCAAGGGGAAGTTCAGATGGTTTTAAAATCTGTGACACTTTAGTAACTGAAGTGTAAAGCTACAAAAAAAAGTTACCAAGGCACTTTCTTTTTAAAAATTGCACTCCTAAGAAAAATGAAATGCTACAAAATAGCTTTATAGCTAAAAATAGTTCTGTCTTGGTGATTTGGAAAGTTCAGGTGCTGTGGACATGACTATTTGTATTCAGGCTGTGGTAGGCATTCTGCTATTAACAAAGAGCATTGCTTTCCATGCTGATGATGCAAAATGTATTCTTGATCAGTGAATGACGTGTGATCAGGCACTTCTGGATTTTCCACACTATTATATTTATCATGGCCACAGAAGAAAACCTCTTATGCTATTTCTAGATCACAATGATTTTTTTAGGTATTACCACTGAAGAGTTTCAGTCTTTCTAAGAGAGAGAAGAAAGGCTTGAATAAGTAATAAAACATTCCTATTTCTTTTCACTTCTATTAATTAGCCCTTTTAGTAGTTTTTTTATGCATGAAATATTTTTGATACAAAAAGCAAAATTATAGAAATGGTTTCCAAGTCCAGAAATTCTGCACAGGCAAACGTGCAGACAGATCTGTCTGTGTCTTCTACCTACCCAGCACTGCTGACATATTTCATGGTACCCCGTTTTCAATCCCCTTTTGCTCCCTGGAGAAAATCTCAATCATTTTCAATCTCCCTTTTTCTCTCTTTGGCTGGAGTAGGTGGCAGATGATGCTCTTCCTTTGGCTGAAGTACAGGGGAGGCTGGGTGGTGTCCCAGCCCCTCATCTTCCCCTGGGAGAGCTGGACAGCAGGAAGAAGCAAAGCTCTGTAGATATCTCGATACGCTTCCCTTCGGAGGGATTTGTTCAGACGGAATTAAAAAGCAAAGTAATTACACTAGAATAAAATATGTTTTATCCTTAGAATAGAGTATCCACATGGGGGAGTTATATCAGCACAGCTATGGCACTGTAATTTTCCTGTTAAAGCGAGGCTGCTCAGATTCTCCCTCCAGCTAAACCCCAACATGACCCGTTACCACAAGTGGGAAGAAAGGGAATAAAGCAGCTTCACTGGGCCCTTCATCACCTCCCACGTAACAACTTCAGATAAAAACTGTAATTCTGGTGTGGATAAGAACAGCAATGAATGAAATAAAGTGAAACATAAAAGCGCTTTTTGGTGGTTTTTTTTTTTTTTTTTTGGTACATTATTGAAATGTTCTGTTAAACAAAATGAGCCTGACAAAAGAGAGAATATGATGATACAGCACCGAACCGTGCTCCATGGAGATGTCTAGGCAGTTCTGAACACCTGGACTAGTGTAATCAGTAGCTTATCTTATTAGTAGATTGAAATGCATTTTTAAAGGCAGTATTTTGCAGTTTCTGAATATTTAATTTTAAAATTAAAAAGACATTTGAGAGTTGAGAATAATAGATGAGTTGGGTTTTTTTTTTTAATATGCAGTTTATTTACTTTGCTAACAGAATTTGTGTGACAGACAATAAATCATTATTTCAAATTCACTCAGGAGATTAAATACAGGGCTCTCTCAAAGGTCTGAGTCATAATCCTTGGTCAGATTCCCTCTTAAAATTAATTTCTAATTAAGAAATTTAAAACACTCTTCTAATTTCATCATATTACAGAACATGTTAGCTCAGTAATTTGCTTTCTAAGGCTTTAAGATTGCATGTTATCAATGTGTATCATAGTGCCTTACTTCACTTTAATTTTGGTGGAATATGGTGTCCTTACAAAAGAATGATTTTGGTAAAATCAGTTCCTTGGAACAGTTGTTTCTCTTGTTTTTTTTTACCTAAGTTGCTTTAAGACATTCTCTTTTTCCTTGTGATACCATACTTTGCAGGAGTACACAAATTGTGTAAAAGAGCTGTCAATTATTTGATCAAGGCAAGAGACGTTCTCAAGAAGACAGTTTATTAAAAAGGAATTGTTGATCAGTTTATCAAAGAAAGAGCTGATGTAGAAATGATGTGGGTGCAATGTAAGGGTTACCAATTCAGTATGTGTCATTTACAAGTTCTTATAGCACAGTTTGTAAAGCTCCTGCTTCCCTGAACTTCAAGCTTGTCAGGGAAGGAGCCATTCTTTTATGGAATGGCTCTTTTTATGCTTTTACTCTGTTAAGCAACCTGTGAGAACCTGGATGCTCAGAGATGTGAAAACGATTAAAACACCACTAATTAGTTTGACAAAGTAAGAGATTTAAGTGTGAAAAACCTCTAAGAGATCTATTAATGCTGTAAAAATCAGAAAGGGAGTGAATAAGCTTGTGGGGCAGAGAACACACCTCAAAGCACTGATGGCAGCTTCCTCATTGCAGCGGGGTCACCACGGAGTTACTCGAGCTTTGGGGATCAGACATCTGCAAGAGACAAAGCAGAGAAGTGCCCTGGCTTCTCTTTCCAAACCTTGCACATCTCAAAAGCATTTTGTGGTCCTTTAGCAGGGTCCCACCTGCAGAATACATGGCCAGCTCCAAGCCTGTGGCTCAGGGATGACATCAGTGGGGAAGCAGGGTAGGAGAAGGTTTTTTCACCCAACCCCTGTGAGGTGTTGCCAGCAGCAAGCAGTGCGTTCCCCAAGCACAGCTGGCCAGGCTAGCCCAGTAACAGCAGCAGATTTTAAAATGACTGAAGGAAAAAGGTTCAAACATTTCAGCTGATCTGCTATGGAGTGCAGATAGGTAAAAAAGCATCTTCCTTATCTTTCTAAGCAAGAATCTCAGGTTTAGGAATCTCTGTGAATGTTAGAGTAGAATTAGATTGTGTGGTCTGACTATATGACTGCTTATCCAAGCTTATTTTTTACCATTTTGTACAAAACATCCAGACTTCCTTAGACATTCAGATCAGCATTTTCCTCAGAGGAATGCTCCTTCCTAGAAGGAGTGTGAAGACACAAAGGGTCATACATAAGTTCTCAGCATCTCTATAAATATGTTTGTAAGCTTTACCCTCGTCATAAATCTCTTTAAAGAGATCAGGTTTGTTCAGTAGATATCTTTTTGGTAAAATACATTTTCAATGTTGGTTGTGTCCCTTTTTGAGGTAGCATATCTGAATCAATGATAGTTTTATCAATGCAAGAATTCATTATTTTCAAGAAGATAACCTCAAAACATGGAATTTAGCAAAACTAAACAGTGCTAGACTATCTACTTGTACTTTTAAGGTAAGCAAACCCAAACTATGTTTCATGTCTCATTGTGGGTAGCAATTTGATGGATTATGCTACATAAATGCATTATTTTATCAGCGAATTCTTATCAATGTGTATTGATTCATCAAATATTTTTATTTTATGCATAGTGTGACATATATGTATGATGCATATTTACATGTCAAATTATCTTATCAGTGTCTATCAAAACCTGCAGGGAGGGTGTCAAGGGGATGAAGCCAGGCTCTGCTTTGTGCTGTTGGTCAACAGGACAAGAGGCAATGACCAGGAACTGATGCACACTGGTGAAGTTCCACCTGAATATGAGGAAGATCGTCTTTACCACGCAAGGAACAGATTGGCCAGAGAGGATACAGAGTGTCCCTCACTGGAGATTTCCAAAAGCTGTCTGGACTGAGTAATATGCTGTAAAGGACCCTGGTTAAGCAGGGAGGTTGGGCTAGGTGACCTTCAGTGGTCTCTTCCAACCTTATCTATTCTGTGATGCCGTGTTTTAAGTAAAACTTAAGAAAATATTCCTAAATTCAAAGCTCAAGTTTGTTTTGGAGCTTTTTAGCTGTTACCTGCTCTGGTAGAACAAAGCTGAGTTATTCACTGCAATGGCAATGGCTGCAGTGAGCTCTCAGATCAGTCACTGCAGATAATCACCTGAAGACACAACAATAATAAAAACATATTTTCCAACTAGTTATTTGGCAGTGGCTGTGCTTGACTGTATTCCCAGCTGAAAAAAGGGAATGGCTTGGATTTAGCACTTTCAAATGAATGTAAATTAGCTTAATACAAACATAAACTTCACTCTGAAGTGAACACTGGTTATTAAAAATAAATAAATCTGGAACAAACATGTTCCAGTAAAGAAGACTGGCATGAGAGTGGCACCTATTCTATATTAGATTAACATCTTCTAATCACATAATTTATTGGCTCATTCTATATATAAATATACACACGCACATGCATATACATATGTATATATATATACATTGGAAGTAATTAATCAGATTTCCTTTTCTTAGCATCACAGAAATATGTTTTAAAAATATTAGGATGCAAAATAAATATGTGGAAAACAAAGAGAATTAGATTTACCTAGCCTTAAAGAACCATCATCCAAAAAAGGATTGTATGAAATTTTAATACCTACACAAGCTACCAATAATCTTTTTTTGAGAGGCAGAATGTGGCACTATTTCTAGATTACAATCCACTCCTTTTCTTCTCTCAGTGACGTAGTTACCACTGAAATGCAACCACTAGTATGCATCTGTATTTTTCCTCTAATCAGCAGATTTGAGCGTAATTACGTATTTTGCAGGTGAGGTGTTAATGGTAATATGGCCCATCAGCTGTGTGCTGCCACTTGAATTGGTCCACTGGAAAATCTTGAGACAAACAACATTGAATTAGGCTCACAGCCACGAGCAGCTGTGCTAAGTACCACTGGCATCGCCTCAGACAGGCAATTCTCGGAGTGAGCCTACTGCTAGCTGCTTTTAAAATGTGTTTATGGTGGTGACAAAAACTTTCCATCATCAATTCTTCTTGGACCTCTCTGCCTCTTAGCTGAAAAATTACAGCTGCCTGCAAGGGGAGGGATGCTCGGTCCTATTAATTTTCATTGGATGAAAAGGATCTTTTTTCCTTCAGGCTAAAGGTTTAACCTTTATGAGTTTCATGAGTAAGGAAAGGCAGCCAGATTTTTATTATATGGGGTAGAGCTGCACATTTGTTCAAAATAATCAGCACTGGGCAATTTAGTGCGTATCGATCCAAAACAAACCTGATTACCCACATAAGCTGTTTCCTTCTCGAGCCTACATTTGGCATAGGAAAACAAACTTGTTTAATCATCAGTTTTCAAATGCTTACCATGTATGTCACCACAGCCTGATATAAGGTTTGAGATCGATGAAAGGGATACTGTCTGGGGAAGTGCACCAACAGATTTTTGTAGGATACTCTCCCCCCTGCAACAACCTCCCACGTATTTAGAAGTTATTTCTGAGTACACAAGCATTTCCATGGATACCCTGTCAGGCCCAGCAGCCTAAAGGGGAAAGAACCAGCAACACCTTTACAGCGGTGTCTTTGCAGCTGTTATCAAATTAAAGGCCACAGAGGTTTTTTAAATTTGTAGACCAGTGCTGGTAGGTTGCCTCTGACTTGCTGTGGAGGGTTTGCTAACTTTCAGAGTTGGAGAGTGGAAAATATACTACGAGGGCCTTTTTGGAAAGAATTGCTTAAGCAAGCTGATCTTTGGATGGAGGAGAAAAAAAAAAAGGAAAGAAGATGGGGAAGAGCATTTATGTTTAGTTTTGGAATTCTCTTTTAGTTGCAAAAGCCAAAATAGTGTATAAACTGTCTTTCGACTTGTTACTCTGAAAACCTTCAGCTTGGTATAGTTACAAAGACATCATGAAAGTATGATGGATGAGGCAACAGTGATTGGGAGATGAAACAAAAACTCAAGAGGTCCTTGCATCACTTGAGAATGAGAATATTGCTGTGTTGCAGGGACTGACGAGAAATGTTCATGAGGGGAAGGGCAGTTTGATCACAAATGGGAGCTAGGATATGAGAACTGGATTTCTCTTTTTTCTTCAGTATCTGTCAGCCCTCTCAGTAGGGCTTGGTTTGTCCTCAATTTGGAACTCTAGATGGATACAAGGGGTTGCACCTTAGTCATGAGGTAACTGGTGGTGGAGAGATTTACGAGCCAAGTGTAGCAGCACTGGTGTGAGACAGCAACTGAGGCATATGAACACCACTGCCCTTGCAGTGTGAGCATAGTTCACACATGCTAACAATCTGTTTCTATGTGCTTTTAATCTCTGCTTGTTAAAGGAGCCTTTCTTTCTCTATTTTTTTTTTTTTTTTTTTTTTTTTTTTTTGGCACAAGTAGCATTTCTCTGAAGGGTGAGAATATTTAATACATGACAGCCTTGAACTGAGGAGAACGCAGTATTACCTGTCGAAACTCTGGCAGAACACAAAAAAAAAAATCCAAATTTTCTTAATTCATTCATTCATTCAGTTTATTCACCACCAATTCATTGGTGGTGCAGCAGAAGTTATGAAAGATGAGAAATGTGCTGAGCAGCTGCAGGTATTTAAAAACTACAAAAAACTACAAAAGGGAAAAGTAAGAGTTAGAATATCAAAGTTATGCTCTTCCCCAATTATCTGTGCTCTTAAAAAATGGATTGAATCATAATAAAAGAAATGCATAATAAAAGAAAGATTATAAATTTTGCTTCTAAGAGACCAAAAAGGCATTTGGAAGTAAAGGAATCCCACTAATGGCTTAGTAAACTCATCTAGCATATGTGTTGTAACGTTGAAGGGATTGCTGGACTCTGGTCATTTCAAATGCATCTTTTACACAGTTAATTCACTAATTTGTCTTTGTATTCTAGAAATAATGTGACTGGCTGAATGAGAGCTCTTAGGAGAGTATTCAAGTGAGAGCTATCATCGTACATAAGAATATGATTTCTGTATTGTTTTCATTTTTTGGTATGTTTTACTGTAGGGAGTGGAAAAGAGAACATGGAACTGAGGCTAGTCCACCAGTCATATTCTCCTCAAGCACAATTTTAAGACTTAATTAAACTATTCTTTTCTACACAACATTAAAAAAAAACCAAAAAAACAAAAAAACAAAAATAAAAACCAAACCAAAAAAACAAAATATGGAATCTTTGATGTAGTTTTGGTAGGCAGAAATTAAACACAAGACTCCTTCTGCACCACTAATCTTTTAAAACTAAGTTCTTTATACTTAGTGGATCAAACAACAATCAGCTCTATAGCAAGGGTGCTGGATTCTTGTATTTACCTGGATAACTTAAGCTAGTTCCATACAAAATTGTAGCAATTTGTCTATCAGTGCTGGTTTAAATGTACAGCAACATCCCTCAGGCATTTCCTCTTAGAGGAATATGGAACTTCATAGCCTCGTGTATGTCCTTCTAAGGAAGATGGGAATAAAGTAGACAAGAGCTAGTCTAGTCTAGCTCTGTATTTTCAGAGTGCTTTGCAACATTACACAGTTCTGAGTGAAAGCAGTCTTTCCTGTATGCTTTTAACTAATACAATTTCTCTCTGTTTTAGAAAGAGAAACAGGCTAATTAATATTCGAGGTATATTAATTTCTACTTCTCCTTTTGTTATGATTTGAATTTTCTATATTGTTTTGCATCAGTTCTGGTGGGGATATTTGCTGTCTCTCTGCACTTTAAATGTAGACTCATCCATATATTTTTTATCAGTGAATTCTGCAGGTCAATGTGATTAAAATTATTTAACCAAAAGATGAAAGTAGCCATTAATAGTTTTTTCTCAGAATTTTGTTTTCTAAATTTCTATCTGTGGATGATAAAAATTCTTTTTCAAGTGAAGAGTTATTCTGAATCTTTCAAATAATGTTTATTGCCCACTTATCCTCTTCTTCATTTTTCTTTTTTTGTTAGCAGCATCAAACAATGATGTGCAAAACAACTCATATGACGTTTTGGAAATACACAGAAGGATAACAGAAAACATCCAGTGCAAAGTCAGCTGTGATGATACAGGAGGAACTCAGCCTCTGTAGGGTGCTGTTGCTTCTGTCACCTTCAATACGACCCATAGGAGAGCTGGTAAGGGCAGATCCTGCATGGAGAGCTGTTCTTTTAAAATTTGGGGGGTTTATTGCTGGTTTTATTTG
This sequence comes from Fringilla coelebs, assembly GCF_963513975.1. Lineage (NCBI taxonomy): Eukaryota > Metazoa > Chordata > Aves > Passeriformes > Fringillidae > Fringilla > Fringilla coelebs. Next base: position 64,545,745 of record NC_140032.1, on the reverse strand, counting down.
CTTTGGAGGTCGTTTGTTACTTTTTTGTCTTCAGTTGGTTCTACTGTTTCACAAGGAAGGAGGCACCTCGATGAGAAGTAATAACCAGAGTAAAGCCTTTGAATACTTAGCTACACAGTAATGAAGGTGTCTTACATAACTCAAATTCTGCAAGCTCTTCTAAAACTTAGCCTTCTTTCACAATAGCAATAGGAAGGTTTCTGTCTCATCTTGTGGCTAAAGGAGTTTTGCAGCACTGTGATGCTTATATGAGGAGTTTGTCTTGGAAATGAGGTGGGGATTTTACCTTGCATTATTCAGAGACTGACATTACCATTTTGCACCTAAAACTATTGTCCCTTTTCTAAAAGTCATTAAAAGATGGAATGTATTTTAGAAAATAGTTACTAACAAAGTGTATTTTTGAGAATAGCTACAAAAGAAGAGGAAAGACTTTATCAAGTGCATTTCACCAAAAGTTTTTTAAAAGTCCATCCTTTTGGCTGACTGAAAGGTATTGACAGATTATTTAGTTGCAGTATACATATGAATGTTTTGATGCTGAGACACTATTGAGTGCTAAGAGTCTTTAATGACTCTCCAGCAGTAGTGGGAAAAGGGATAATAAAAGAAGGACTAAAACATTAATACACATCCTACAATTAGAATTGATGAAAGTTTAAAATGGAAAGCATATTCTTTATGTTTGGAGGTGGCAGATTCTCTTTCATATCAAGGTGGTTTCAAATTCATCTGAGATGATGTTTGCTTTTGAAATGCACCTTTCAGAAAGTTGATATGGATTTGGCACAGGCATTACTGGTTGATGTTAATGATCTACAGAGTGTTGCCCTATTTCTTTTTCTGTCCTGCTTGCCTTTAAACTTCACTCTTCACTTTAGACTCACTTATTAAATACTATTTGTGGTTTTGTCTTATTGTTTGAAATATTTATTTTTGAGCCTATGTTAGGACCAAAGATATGATAGCCTTCTTATTTCCCATGATTTTATATTCTCTGATTTGGCTGTTTTGAAACCAATATGCTGGGGAATACTTTTCTCTCTTTTTTCATATTGGCTGCTAGAAAGTAGGTGTTTAAAAAACTCACTCTTCCCAAGACAGTGTTAATGCAAACCCAGATTTGCTAACCCGAGAGACTTGAGTTAAGGGTAACGGAAGAAATAAGTTAGATTTTTTTTTGGAAGTGAGTCTGTCATCTTATGAAACTCTCTAACCTCTACAAGACAGGATAAGACAAAAAATAAACAAAACAAAACAAAACAAAAACAACAACATGAGAAGCTGTTTTGGATTTGAGGAAAAGCAAAACCCAAAACCAAATAGCTGTAGAGCTACAGACACAGTTTTATATGTGTCCCAGATAAAAAAAGACATAGAAAAGACAATTTTAATTATATTTTATTTAATTTAATTATCTTTCTGTTGTGAAGGAAAAAAAAAATATCTTCCACTATTTTTACATTTACTATAAGGTGGTTGTGGTGCTGTTCAGACTCCTGAGTGTAGCAGGGTCAATGAGGCACCTGGATGTGGTGGGAACAGGAAGGTGTGCAGGTGCAGGAGTGTTGTGGGCTCTTCACAGTTTGCCTGCTCAAATCACATCTGAAACTTTAGAAAAGAGGTGGGATTCTTTGGGGAAGAAAAACTTGGCATAGTGGAAAATCTGCATCTGAATGTATTATAATTACTGCTGTGCATCAGATATGTATTTGTACACTTGAATTGATTGGGAAAAGGTTTCTAATGGAAAGGAGACTGTTTCATCCCAGTAGAGATGAGAAGAGGTAAGATAATGCAGTTTACAGTAGATAAGGGTAAAGTTTTCTTTTATCTCTCCAGTCTCTACCTGTCTCTATGTTGTTCTCACATAGGTCTGTATGTCTGCTAACCTGAGGACATCTATCAGACTGTTTCAGCAGGAGAAAGTATGACTTAACTGTGTTATCTTGGGGGAAATGTGTTTGCAAGAGAGAGACTCCTGGCAAGAACATTCAATTCCTTAAAGCTGCATGGGAGTTATCCTTCCCTCATACAGAAAAATGCTTTACAATATCACCACTTGAAATTATCCCCGGGAAGACATGCCACATAACAAATGCAGCACAATGAAATGGCTTCTCTGCTTCAGTCATTTACAAATTTATAAACTTTAAACTATAGTAAGAAGTTTTGTTTTGCAGCTTTTCTTAATGTGACGCAGAATATCTTTAAAAAATATTCACGGGAAATGTGCAGTGTCCTTTCTTTTGCTCTAATCCTCTGTATTACCTGTACAAAGAACAAGGATTTGCACGCCCCCTCCCCGCCTTTTTTTTGGCTTATCTATGCTGCAGTCCTACTGTCATTGTTTGATTCTGCTTAAATCCCTCTGTACCTAAAGGTACAGCCTTATCAATTGAAAAGCTAATGCTATATAAGAAGTGAAAAGAACACACAAAGGTTTCCTAGCAACTACTGTGAATCCTTCTAAAGTAAGTCAGTTAAAACCATGTAGTACGTGCAAGGGGTGTAAATTAGGGAGCTAAGCTGATCCTCAGATTTACAGATGCCCACTATAAAGTACAATAAAACCCCTAATAGAAGGTGAATTGCTCAAGAAGAAAATCACATCAGTCTTGACAGCTTTATCATTATTTAAATGATCCAGCTTAAATTCTACTATGTAGTTAGTAAGACTGAGTGTCAGAGCTGCATCAAGGGTTTACAAAGCAGAGTTAATAGCATTGCTTGGTGCTGCTGCTGTGATTATGCCTTTTACAGCTCCTTCTGAAAAACAACCAGCAAGTGTAAACAAACAGACCCAGCTCTAAGGGGCAGTTGCAGGGGAGCCATTCTAAGGTGCAATTATACAAACTCTTGTCTGTGAAAGAGGGTCTTTGTTGCTCTGTTCTGCTTTTGAACACTATTAATTAAATTGGACTTTTTAGTTTGCTAAAATCTGTTCAGTACAGTGGGAGGAGGCTAACAATTCTCTGTCTGCACACACACTGCTCTCCTGCACTCATCCTTTTCTTCACTCAACCCTTTTTTTATTGTAGATGTTTTTTTAATGAACTTGTTGGACTGGGATTATTTAGGGAATCAAGCTAAACCCCTCCATTTCAAAAAAACAATATCTTTATTTTTGGAGAATTCTCACTTGACACTTGACTTGTTTACATAAGATTTGAAAACTTTTCACTAAAAATGTTTGTGGCTCACACAATTAATTTCTTATAATGTATTCAAGTCAATTGGTGGGCTGAATTTTAAATCAGGTAGTGCAACACCTTTTCATTCAGCCAAAATATTTTTAGTTTGCATTTAATCTGAAACAACTAACAATATGTATAAGAGAAAATGTGGACCTGCAAAAACTAAGTTTGATATTTGAAAAATTTTACACTGCTGGTGAAATTCCTTCCTTATTTCTGAGTGATTTATAACACTGAATTAGTTCTTCCAAATCTTCAGAAACAACAAATAATACAGGAATACAGTGAAGCATATTTACAAACAAGGATACTATCAAATCTTATTTCTCCATTGTTCCCTAGTAAACAAATGAACCTTCTACTAAGAATAAAAGACAGAATGGGCTTGAAGTGCCACCTATAACCTCAGCCTAACAAGGCAAAAGTTGCTTCTGGAGAATGGAAGCAACATTTGTTTATGGTGGTTTTCTTTTTGTTGTTGAAGTCATCACCCCTGCAATGAGGCTGAGATATGAAAAAAAGGCCCAAGTCACAGCCCTTTTACAAGAGTAACACTCATGTAAGTGTTCCAGTTCTTATTATAATAGCTTTAGTCTTTGGTTACTTCCATTTTGTGGATTTTGATAAAGAAAACTGAAATGTTCTGGAACACACTCCAGTACTTACCCAATGCCTGCTCCTCCCTGGCATCTCTGATCTGAAAAATCAGGTTGAAACTGCCAACAGACTGACTTTTCTCACCTAATTGTGCTATTCTTCTCATTTTGACTTCTAACAGGGAGGGCAAAGACACAAGTGTGTTCAAACACAAAAACAACCAACCAACCAAACAAACAAACAAAAAGAAAACCAAACCAGGAACAGCAGCACTTCGAACACCTAGCAAGTTCAAAGTTGTTTTGAATTCTGGCAGTAGTCTGAGATGTCTTTTATTGTTGAGGTGTCCACTCATCCATTTTGTAGTGTGGAGAGTGGGCTGACTTTCATAACTCTTGTGGAGGGCAGGCATGAAAACTGTGAAGCAGCAGGTTTTGACATGCTCTTCTTCATTACCCTCTGCAACCTCACTTAGCAACCACTGCACTTTTAATAGTGCTGTGGTAGAAATATTAATTCACTCAGTAGATTGAAGTAGATTCGGCACCCCCAGGTCTTTTTCATCAGGCAGCTTTCACAGGAAAGCAGCATAGTGAATGCTGCTTGGGGGCATTGCTTGCTTTCATCTTCATGGCACAAGAAATAGATTCATCAACTACTAAGATTTGTCACCACAGTACTGGGGAGGAGGCCTTCCAATTGTTTGTGGAATTTAATTTTTACCCTCTCTATAATTAAATTGCCACTCTTGGAGATTTGTGCTAAGCGTAGGGGAATAATTTAGGCACAGAGTGTAATAACACTTCCAGATGGTATCTTCATGAGTCTGTTTTCTAATGGTTTAATTAATTATTCTGGTCTTTCATAGCATGTGAACCATCATTATCCACCACAGTGTCCTTAACCTGAGCCAGAGTCTGGATACTTGCTCCTTACCTTTCCTGGTTGTATTCTCTTTGCATGCTTGTCAGAATCAAGGAATAATTGTCAAGCAAAAGCAATAAATATCTGGGAAATATCTGAGTGTAAATATCTGTTTATTACTGTTTATTATTATTGCATCTGTTTATTACTACCCATGTAGTATGTAGTATAGAAATTATGGGAATGCCATAGGTGGATTTGGTTTATTAAAAGGATCTGAATTTTTGTTACTGTCTGATAGTCTGATATCAGCATCAACACTGTAGCCATGAGAGTAAACTGACTTCATCTTCTGGCTTATATGAATTTGGCTGAAATAAATTATGTGTGGGTATTTTCTGCAACTGTTTTCTCTGTGTGAAGGATTCTGTGTTCTCATTCTGTGTGGTTTGCAAAAAATCATCTTTTAAAAGACAGAAGTGCAGTATCTGTAAATCTGTAATTGACATGGGATGTTTATTTCAGTTTATCTAAAATTTATATATAAGTGAGAATAAATATTGCTTATCTACTCTTCAGGTGTATATGTGCACATAACATTTATATTTCAATGTTTGCCAGGTCATTTATTTATTTTTGGCAGTTGATATTTTTTAGGACAGTATGCATCTAGACTTTCATGAAATCTGCTTCCTTCAGGAAATGTTTTAAGTTTCAAAGATGTTTTAAGTTTCAAATGTCCTGGGCATTTTCTCAGAGACACCCCTAGCTGTCAAATTCTGAAACCTATTTTCATCAAGAGCTTGTGTCCACAATTATTAATATGGCCACGAATTTTGGAACTAGTACAAGATATTTTATTGATATCTAAACGTTCACAAGGTAGAAAAACTATAGAGCTTTACAGATCATTAGACAGAAAGCTATATAAGAAATTAAACTGCTCATCTGAACTTGAAACTATGTGCCTTATATTTATGGAAATAAATTCTGACAGTTACCTAAAATTCACTTCACCCAGCTTCCTCTTATGTCATCACTTAGGAGCACAATACTGGGATACATTCAGGACTAAAAAAGAAAAGGAAAAAGGTTTCTTGAGGTTTCTTGCTTTGTCTTGAGAGCTGTTGAGCCATCATAGAAGCCCCTGCATGACATAGCAGCTCATTCAGTGCAACTCACAGTCATACATGAAGCAATTCCCTATGCATTAGATATATAATCTGTTTAATCCTTTCTTCTCAGTGCTCCTGCTCTTCAGTTAGTGCCTTTTCACACACATTTCTCTAATCTTAATCTTATTTCAACTTCCTATACCCTGGGAATTGCAGGGTCTATTCAGTATTTTTTGCAGATGATTGTAGGTAAAAGCTGGTTTGTTTTTCTGAGGAAAAAAAGAAAATCTAGTGCTATGCCCAGCTACGGTGATAATAAATTTGTGTGCATCAGTCACCTTTTGGAATGTTCCTGTGTTTGGTTTCCTGAAAAATGACATGATATTTCTACTATCAGGAATGAACAATGGCATAATTAAGGAAAAACTTGGTGGATTCTCTTCCTTACACATCACATTGCACCTCACTTCTCATGAGATTTGTATTATCAACACTCTTGGCAATATAAAGAAACAAATACTATGTTTTGCTTTAAAATCCTCTCCCTTTTTCTTCTTCCAAATAGGAAAATAGTCCACTCAGAATAAAAAAAATATATATAACTGAGAAAGAGGGAAACATCAAATTTTACAGTATTATCTCACAAAACTCTTACAGTCCTACTGCACAGTTAAACTATCACAAGAAAAGACGTGGGATGTTCTTTAAAGGTAAAATTCCATCTGTACAAGGCAATGCATCACCAAAGTGCTACTTAAACCCTGAAATAAGTGAGCCTCAAGTAGTTTGTAGACCATCACACAAGGATGGATTTCACTCTAAGAAATATCAAGTAGTACTTTTCAATCTGAATCAATGGTCTGAGAAGCACAATAGAGTCAAAATACAGTTGATTTATAAATCCATGTGTGTATAGGGCTTACATAAATAGAAATATAAGTAAATATACATTGTATATTGACAAACACAAAATATGAACATTAGAATGCATTTAATAAAGTTTTACTGAAGTAACAGCCATATCTCAGGAGGGAGATTACAGTTGATATTTCTTCTTTTTTTGTGGGAAAATGCAAATCCAAGCACTTAAGAGAAACATCTTGGAAATATGGGCATAATTTCACTTTACCAACTGTAAAAAAGTAATAATGTTGCTTTTGTTTAATATGGTACCTAAGGATTACAATGCAGTAATGTCATGCAACTATTTCGAAAGGGCTTAGTGATTTGGGCATGAAAAGACTAAAATCACAGGAAAAGGGCCCTCAGAATTCCATGTCCTCTGATAATTAAGTCCTTGGTGTGCAAAAAGCAGAATATCAGATATAAGTCTATTATTCTAGTCACCTGCCTTGCAGTTGGAACTTGCTGCTAGCCATGGAAAATAGTGGTGTTCACACTGCTCAAGTTTAATTCCATCAGATTTGTTGAAGCTTGAGTCTTTAATAAAAGACATTTTTTTCAAGAAAGCAAACTTATCTCTTTCCCCTTCAGGGTTTTCTCCTCTTATCCTTTCTTGGTGAAACTCTGCTAAAGTAAAAATCAGGACCACAACTGTCTGCTATCATAGTTTCACCATGACATTGTTTTCCAGAGATGACTGATACAGATATTAAACAGAATGTCAGTTTCCAAGGATGCTCAAAAAGATGTAAAATGGGTTCTTTAATACTGACTGAATTAATGCATTAAAACTTTGGCCTCACCTTCCATAAATTCAAAAGGGCAATAGAAAACAAAACAAGCACAAGAAAAATCAACAAGCCAACTGAAAATGTTTACATCTGACCTCAAAGATCAATAAATCAGAATTTCTACTTCACTAGTTCTGGTGGAAAATTGTCATTTCTCCTAAGGCTGAGAAAAAATATCCTATGTGTTTTATACTGTATGTGCTTTTTTGTGTATATTTTTTGTCTTTTGACTGCATAATTTCTACGTAAATCACCATAAAAAACAGATGTGAAAATCTTCATTTTTGAGGTCTGAGAAAGAGAAAATTAATAACTTTCCACAGTATATTGTGGGTATTGAAGTTAGCAGTGATTAAATCCATGCAAAGTTGTTCAAGACTAAAAGAATGGCAAATGGCCATTGATTTACAGCCTACACACTAATTTTGTTCTCCTTCCTTGGCAAGAAGAGTTTTTGTAGAAAAATATATGGATATATGCATCTTTGTTCATGTGCACAAAAGGTAGCAGCAAAATCCCTTATATTTGTGGCTAAAGGGTGCTTCCTTTTGTACCTGTTTCTTTGAAATCATCCTGAAAACAAGCACAAATGATTTTATCATCCTGTTACTTAAATCAACACTTCATGTTACTTAAATGAACACAATTAACTTCCTATTACTTATATTCATAGGCATTTTTCACTGAGATCCAGCTTTCAGATGAAGTTCTTTGGTTGCATTAATGGAAAACATCTGGATTTAGGGCCCTGTGTTTGCTTCTGTAAGCTAGATGTAGAATTTTGAATTGATTTAGATTTGATTTCTTCTTCAGAAGGATTCTTACTCTCTAAATTAATTAGGAAAGACCATTGAGCTTCCTGCTAGCAGATGACTTCCTCTTCCCTCCAGCCAATATCCCAGACCAGGCTGGTCACTTCTCCATCCCTTGGCTGAGTTTTGCTTTGGGAGGCAGGGCAATATGAAATTCCCAGAGAGATCTCCAAGACATCATCAATTTTAAATCCCATTTAAAAATTTAACTTGCTAATGCTTCTTCATACAATCCCATAACTAGGATCAATGGGTTTGGGGGCAGTTGACCTGACTCCTGCCTTGGAGAGATGCTGTCCCAGAAATGTCATGTTCCAGTGAATACTCCATGTCCAAATCTTTTCTCCTTCTGCCAAACATATATATAATAGGACCAGCAACAGTTCTAAAGTTGCCCTCAAATTTTTCTGATTCTTTCTCTGACATCAATAGTTCTAAGAGCAAAGATCTTCAGGTTCTTTGTTTTTCTTGTTTTTGTTTTTGTTTTTTCTTCATGTGTATTCATTTTTTTTTTTTTTTTGCCATTTTGATTTTCATTAAACATTGCATTGACTTGCATTAAGCATTTCACTTGGTGATTCTTAGGTGAGGGAAAGAGGTACTCCTATTTGGTTAGAGAAGTTATGGAATGAGATTCATGTTTTTCTCCTTCACAAAAGAAAATGGGGTAGTTGAAATTCTAGCCATTATAAATTCAGGTAAGAAGACAAAAAAAATTAAAAGCCCAAGAAATATGTCTTTCAATTGTTGTCAAACAAAGGTGGCTGGCAAAGAGGTAAATGCTTTTATACCAGCCCTTTGCACTATCAGCCTGGCATAGAAAAATGATTTGTTAGAGCCAGAAATCTGGATTTCAGTGAAGCTGAAATGTATTTTTGGATGATGTACTTTGAGAGGGCACTGTTAAGAGAAGGTGGATCACTGTGGGGTCAAAACTACACAGGGAGTTGAGCTGTCTCCTCCTTGTCTTTCAGGAGGGCTATAACTCATACCAAGTTTTTCATTGGCACTACATTGGTCTAGATTTTCTTTTTTAATTCGAAAAAGAGTTTTATGGCACACTTTATAAAATTAATGCCCAGGGATAATCTTTAATTACTGACATATTTTTTTCCTTTAAAATTAAAAGCACTTATCAAACAGTAACTCATTATCATGATTGTAAAAATGAATCTATTATACAGATATTGTCATCACAACAGAAATAATGATCTGATCCAAAGTCTATTAAAACCAATGGGCCCAGAACTGTATTATTCAGATTTTAAAGATTTTCTCTTTAGCCTTTATGAATCTATGACCTTCTTGCTCCTTACTGTGCTTCTGTGTTCACATAACTTGGCATTTTGTCTTCTCTTTGCAAGGGTTAAAGTATTAATCCCTAACAAAGCATAGTAGGACACAAAAAGGCTGACTGGAAAGTTTCCAATGCCTATTGTAATCTTTCTAATATTTTTTCTGTGTGGCAACAAAAGCCACCTCAAACCTTCTGAATAGTCAGTAATCCATATTTAGTTCACTAACCAATCCTTGGGAAAATTTGGTATTTTGTTGGCAGTCAGGTACAATGGTTGCCTTTATCACAGAACATTGTTAGGCAGAGCCAGACCTCTCCCTTGAATACCATGGATAGTTTGTTTTCTTAATGTGGAGCAATATTTAATATCAATTTCAGATAATATTTCTTCATGAAACTGATGCACTTTGGTTCCCTTTATTAGGCTTTTTCTTGTCAATCATCTTTCTAATAGAAATGTTTTTTTCACAAGTAGCTGTAGAATTTACCAAGTGGACATTATCATGTGCAGAACTGAATTTTTTGACATGTCCATGAACTTTTTTCTTTTTTTTCCATCTGCTAGTCAGAGAACAGACAAGGTGCTGTGTGCTTTGACTGACCAGTGGCAAACTGTACAGAGTGAATAGTGAATTTTAAATACTCTAAGAAACTACCCAGAGGGGTGATAATGAATACACTCAGGAAATTGTTATCTTCTTAGTATTCTAAAAGCAGAGGATAAACATTGAGTAAATTAGGGTAAAGTTTGTAGGCTAAATTGTCTATTCTGTATTCTTCATTCAGCTGCATTGTTTCCTTTATTCTAATCAGGAAAATAGAGGAAAAAAACCCTCTCTCACTGAGATAAGGCAAGTGACAACCATACTGCAAGTCTGGTCTTAATTTTAAAAGACACAATATGAGCACAATATGCATTGGAAATGCTAAGACTTCCATAGTGTAGCCTTAGGAAATACTCTCTGCTGCTGTATCCACTAAAAAGTGCATAAGGAGCAATTTGAAGGGGACTGAAATGGCTAATATGCTTTATTTCCCAACACCAGGGAGTTTAAACTCGCAGTTTGTTAACTTGACAGAATATGAAACCTCCTGTTTCATATTAGAGGCGGATGAATATGTGTGAGAGTCTCAAAATTTTATAAAGCATGGTATTCTAAAAATCCTTAGACAAAAGGTTAGGAATTGGAACCTGCAATTATCCTCCAACATTAAACTTAGGCTGTAAGATTGATGGCTGTGTCCCTAGTGCTTCACTGCTCGTCCAGCCTCTCTGTTCACCACTGTGTGCTTGAGGCACCTCAGCCTGTTAGGGCACACCTGGAAATATTTGTCATTTTGAGGAATAGAGGTGCTGCAGTGTTAGAACCCAGGACAGCCCTCTGGCTGTCCTGGATGGCTTGAGCCCCTGCTAGGGCACAGAGCCCAAGACGCCTGTGCCTTTGATTTTGACCCATGGAAAAAGTTACCAACTTAATATGAGGATCTGCAAACCACAAAAGTTCAAGTAGAATGATGGTTAGTTTTTCACAACGTGAAAAGTAGAATTTTGGGGGTTTTAGAATGGGGGCTTGCGGTCCCAAGTGGGAGGAATTTGGGTGTGCCTTGTCCTTCTTTCTCCTTCTTCCTAGCCTCCATCTTCTAGGTGATGGTGGCACTTTGAGATTGGTTTAAAGTAGAGATGAACTGTCTAACAGAGGTGATAGGTATTAGAAAATAATTGTAAATAAAGTACACGTAGTTTTTAGTATAAAAAGACAACACTGCCCTGCAGGCAAGCAGTGTGCCACGGACTGACCTGCTGAACAGACTTCAGCAGGTCAAAGAAAAAATGTCCTAGATAACAGAAAATAAACAACCTTGAAAACCAGAACGGAAGAATCCTGAATCCTTCTTCAGTTGCTGAGCTAAGGAAAGAGACTCTCTGGCACATCTTGGGGTCATCCTGACCACAGAGACCCCTGAGACTGCAGCCCTGCTACTGAGCAGCAGAGAGAGAAGACTTGAGCTTTCCCTTCTCCATTGCTGCGCTCTGGATAAATAGAGACACGCAGGCTGTTTTGGAGGTGAGCTGAGTTTGGGCTCCTGTGTGAAATACAGTTTGGATCCATTCTATACACTGTCTCCATGGGTGATCTCATCTAAGAAGCAAAGTGAAAACTCTATCAAATGACATTAGACCCTGGAACCTGATAGTCAGGGCAGGTTAATTAAATGAGCAACTGCCCACAGTGTCTCTGCTCATTTGGGATTTTGCAGTCACTGTGACAGACATGGAGAAGTAGCTCTCCTTTTATACTACAGCTGCATCTTAGGATCACATGAAATCCCTTCTGCCCAAACTAATCAGATTCAGAGTCATTCTCCTGTCTCCTGATGCTCTAATCTGCTCTCCTTTTGCATCATCTATCACAGGATACCACTGAACTCTGCTGACCTGAGAGAATAATGGAGAGCATGGGGGCATCTGTGGGTTAATGTGTCAGCTGCCCTGGGTAACAGATGCCTGCAATGATCTGGGCCACAACGAGATGCTACAGCCAGAAAGGTAGCAACACTGCAGGAGCCAGTCACAGAGAGGCAGAGAGAGAGAGAAAGCACTGGGGGGAGAGAAAGCAAACAAAAAATACTTGTTAAATATACAGGGAAAAGTCTTCAAAGATCAAGGGAGACATGAGAGAACAACAAAGAGGATTTTCGATTCTGAAGACGGGGAGCTACATAAAAGTAATTGTTTCATTCTGCAGCTTAGGGCAGTACTATAACTCTTTATTAGGCAATTATTTTCTGTCATTTTGAAGACTTTATCTCTGCCAACAACATAAAGATTCTACCTGAACTCTTTGCAGCCGTGTTCCCTTCACCCCTGTGATAGCACTATGCACCTGCTCTGTAATTCTTCTTTGCTCTTGTCAAGTGCTGGACTTCTTGTGTTATCACAGCAACCTGTCAATACCTGCATAGCAAAACTGATAATAAAACTAACACTTTTAGTATAGTAATGTGTTTTACCTCACTACTCTGTGGGCCAGATTCTGATAACCTTATTTATAATGAACAGTATCTTCTTCTGAGTGGTAGATCGCCTAATAGGATAAAGTGCTATCAATACTTGTCCCTGAAGTTTTGAATTAAAGGGTCACACTTTATCAGTCAGTGAAATACCAGCAGCTTTGGGATGAGATGTGACAACAGCTTAACAGCACATACCACCTGCTGCCCAACACTTTAAGACACAAAATAAAGAATAAAGAATACCACAGCCTCTGGAAGAGGCAGAGGAAATTGAACTACTAGCTGCTTTGGATGGCTTTGGTTTCTCTGGACACACCAGCAGTTACAGCTGGTGCTACAGCCCCCATCTGGGGGTTGGATGGGTTAATTTAGCCCCAGGTCCTTGCCTCTTTCAGCTACAGGTAATTGATGAGGTGAACACTCAGTTACTGAAAGGCTGCTCTTCCACTTTCCTTCCTGCAGGTGCAGCACCTTAATTTTGTCTTTCCTCAGGCTTTTCCTTTTGTTCCCCTTTGGAGAGCCACTGTAGTTCTCTTTTACTATGTTCCTATCTAGAGGATACTTTTGCATACAAGCAACTTTTAAATTATTTTATAGTTTCACTGATTTTACATCTATATCCTCTCCTTTTTTTCTTCTCATCTTTGCTTACAATCTTTCCAGTGGAATATGGTTTCATATTGGTTCTTTATTAGAATAGAAAAAGGTAACAAAATAAATAAAATGAGGCCACAGCTGTACACATCTGTCTTTTACCTGCAAGTAAAGTCTTTGATTCCCATAAAGTACTTGCATGTTTTACCTTTGTATGATTTATCAGAACTATTAAATGAGATTGTTTTGTTTAGGAAACCAAACAAACCACTAAATTCTTCCGCTGTCTCTAACAGAGCCTCTACTGTCACTCTTGCAGTGGAAAACATCCCAGTTATGGGGATTTTGGGTATGAGTAGGAAATATATCCTCTTTTGCAAAATTAGCCACCTGAGGTGCTATCTGCTGAGCTTTGCTGAGTGGTACATACTGCCTGAAGGCTGACAGAGGGATGGAAAGGAAATCTTCCAAGTGCACAGGTAGAGTCAAAGAGGCTGTGAAAACAAGATGAGGGAAAAGGTGAGTGATGGAGTAGGGTCAGAACAGTGTGGGGCAGAACTGGACTGGGCAACTGCAAGGTGGTTTGGGAGAGATGAAAGGCAGAGGGAAGAAAGAAAAAAGGAAAGTGAAATATCCAAGAAGCTGGGAGACAGAATAACAAGACTGAAAAAGGAGAAGTGGGGTGGGGGAGAGAAAGTGAGTGATTAAGGGAGTTGAAAAAGGAAATACTGAAGTACAACTGACATTGTCAACTCAAACCCCAAACTGGAACCATAGAGGTTTTGTCTTTTGGTTTTTACAAAGTTCTCTTGGTTTGTGTCAGGTTTCATGAGCTATTACTGCAGCATCAAGATAGTGACCTTGGAAGGAAATAGATAGGGGAGCATATCTCATAGAATACAAATGAATATAGCTGAGGGAAAGCAAACATAAAGTTAAAATTCACCCAAAAAGAGAAGGGGGATAAAATTAAGATAAACATCCTGAAGACTACTTTCCATTGACTCCACTGGGAGAGTGAAAATACAGAATCCTCCTGGGCTAGAAGTTTACTGATGCATTTCAGGACACTTGTGTGGGTAAGCTGCTTGTGGTGATTAATTCCTGCATACTCCATTATTGATAGCAAACCATCTGAAGTCTGAGTTTCATTAATGCTAGTTGGCAGGGCTTGGCTGGTAACAATAAAGTATGATTAGAAGTCCCCAATTAGACTCCTTAAAATATTGTGCCTGAATATTCATTGATTATATCATAGTTTGAAGTACTCAGGTTTAGATAATTTCCTTATCTGAGAGGTAAAATGTATTGACTATTGGAGGAATGTTATTTGCATAAATTATATCAAATATATAAAACTTTTTAATGTAGAAAAAAGAACACCATTGCTATCTAGAAAATGGTATGTTGATTTCAATATGAAAAAAAGGGGAAAGGAGATAAAATCATTGTTCTTCCTTGCAGAAATGATTAGTGTGCAGTTCATTTCCCCCCTTGGTTTTTGTTACACCATGTCTGTGATTTAGATTTGCTTACAGTTATTACATAAAACATTGCACTGGCAATAGAACTTTCCTGCCCCCTCCTTTTTATGACTTGACAATTCCCATTTCCAGATGTATGTGTATCCTACCTAGAACATAATGTACTTTGAAGAATATGACTAAAACCAAAAAGCAACAGAATTGTGAGACCTCATTCACAAGTTGTCCCACAGATTGTGTTTGCTAGCCAGTTTTTATTTCCAGTACACATTTCTTCTGATATTCATTATGCTCATAAAGGTAAGTGCCATTTACCTAGTGCATTAATTTAATTGGAGTACTTGTGATTAGATCAATTGCCTGACATAGCAAAGGACAGTACTAATCAAGATATTTTCTTAAATACATGACTCAGGGCTATGGAAGACAGTAAGGCTAAGTATTAAAAAATGTACTTAAGGTTAAAGACTGAAATATCTTTTAGGGAAAAACACATTCCTTAGTCAATATACTAAGATCCTACTTATACTGTATATATCCCTCTGCTTTTAGAGACTGTGAATGTGTGGGGCTTCTGCCATTTGTGAACAAATCTGTAATAAAATCTCATGCTGATTCCCTACCAGTAAAATCCTCTAAATTCCACTGGCCACAAGCAGAGTTGGGATCATCTTTAGATACAGTCACGTGCTGCAGTAATGAACAGATTATTTGAATAATGCAAAGCTTTCTAGACAGAAAACAATTGGTGAGGAACAGTGAGAATATCCACTCAGTTTGAAGGTTTGTTTGCAGCATAAACCATATCCATAAAGGCTTCACTGGATTTGTTTATTTATGCACTTACTTGACATTAGCAGCACTGTTGTTGTGATGAGAATCTGAATTTCTAGTGGTGAGCATGCAAAGGCACACAGAGAGCACCTCTAATTGGCAGAATCAGAAAGGAGAAGTTCACAAGGCTTGCTAAAAGAGGATGAATGCTTCTGGTGTCACTGAAAACCTCTCCTGTACCTGTGCTCACAATCAGTTTGTGTGAAGTCTGTGCACCTCAGTGAGTCCTTTGGAAGCCTGCTGTGTCACTTCAATCACAGCTCAGCCAGAAATGATGTGCCATAAAAACCTGTGTCAAATTCTGCCTAATAGAACTACCTGGAGCATCAGCATGGATAAATAAAAGAAACTATCAAAGTGAGATGCACGGTTTTGTATTACAACAATTTGTTTTCCAGAGAAGGCAGAATACTGAAGCACACCATCTTGACTTATGTGTCATTTTTTAAGTTCAGCATGTGTCTAATACTTACTCCTGAAAAGTGCTGAGAGCCCACGACTCCTATTGAATTGGCATTTGCTTCCAGCCCAAAGAAAATTAGAGAAGGCTATTTCTGAGAGCTGAGGGAGCTGGCACTGAGAGTAAGCGATAGGGACTGCCTTGGCAAGTAAATATCATCATCTTCCCAAATTGTTTCTGATCCAATTCTCGTAATGACAGCTAAGCTTCCAAATCGAGTCGGAGTCAGCAATGCTAACAAGTGGGAGCTCTTCCTTTTCACTCTCTAGGTGCTTTTCTGCCCTCCTCTATAGTCCTCTGTTGGTCCTTATTTCTGCTTCCCTCTTCTGTGGGGCCTTTTTCACCCCTCCTCTCCCTCCCCATGACAGGTTGCCAAACCCCTGATGAGTCACAAACTCTCCCTGCTCCCCTCCCCCAGATGTTTTCCAGCCCCCAGGCAGACCAGCAGGAGCCCCCAGTGCTGTGGGCTGCTCTTGCAGATGTGGACATAGCATGCTTCAGCATCCCACGTGTTTTGGAGCTGGGTTTTAATCCCAAAGCAGCTGGGGAAGCAGCCTGTGAACATGTGCAGCCCTTAGCATTTTCATAATGCTTCCAGTGGCAGCAGAAGGTACTCAGGGATTAATTCTGTACCAAACCTGCTGCTTCTGGCTCCAGCCCCAGGAGCTGTGCTTTCCTGGCTCGTGCTGAGGGATCTTCCCTGCCAGTCTTTCCTCCCCAGACACTCTTCTTTTTTTTTTTTTTTTTTGCCTGCCTCTTCTCTTTTAGGCTTGCACTTACTAAGAAGGGCAAAGAGGAATTATCATCCACAGAGAGAGAAGAAAAGAAAAAAAAGCCACCAGGTATTGTTATGTTTTCTCTGTTTTAAGCACCTGAATGTTTTTGGAGGCTTGGTTTTGATTACTAGAAGTTGACAGGTGCCAACTCAAAGTGCTGAGCGGTTCTGTCAGATCAGAAGGAAATCATGGAGCATTCTAGCAAACAGCCATGCTCTTAATTTACTGACTGCTAAGTTTGTATCAAGCATTTTCAATTGGAACACCTGAGACAATGATGTTTGGGGAAATGTCTCTGTCCTATATGAAACCATTTTTGGTGAAGAGGGAGGTTGCACAAGGAGGGTGGTTGTGGTATTTTTGGGGTCCCCAGGACAAAGGAGGAATTGAGAATCTGACTCCATGTTCTCAGAAGGCTGATTTATTATTTTATGGTATTATATTATATTAAAGAATATAATATATATACTAAAGAATAGAGAAAGGATACTGCCAGAAGGTTTAACAAGATACTATTGAAAAACCCGTGATTGACTCCTCAGGTTCTGACACAGCCTGTCATTAAGTAAAAACAATTAACATGTTGGATAAACAATCTCCAACCACATTCTAAAGCAGCGAAACGTGGGAGAAGCAATCAGATAATTATTGTTTTCATTTTTCTCTGAGGCTCCTCAGCTTCCCAGGAGAAGAAATCTTGGTGAAGGGATTTTCCAGAAAATATAACAGTAACTGGTGGTGAAACTGATGTGCAACAGGCATTCTAATGAGGTTCATAGTTGGGCTGTGGCCTTTTAAATCCTGTCTTCCAAAAAGGTTCTGTATGGAAATGACATTTCTTTTTTTTCTTTTTTTAATGGAAGATTTTATTGGAAACTTTTACTCATTTAAAAATAGGGAAAAGCTTAGTAAAACATCCCTTAAATCCTACTTTTCCTGTGAAGAACATCAAAATGACAAAGTATGACATCTTGGTAAGGTCACCATATGTAAAGGCATGCTCTTCCCACATTTAACAGAGATTTAACTCATCTGATTTTAAATTCTGTCTAAAACAGTTTTCTTTCAAGCTGCATTTCCTAACCGGGGTGGGGGAAAATCCTTTCCTGAGTAACTCAGAGTAGGATATGGTCTAGTGTCCTGCTAAGAGCAAAACAAAAGCAACAAAAGTTTTACATGCATAGATGATAGGCTCCACTTACACATTTTTTATTAACATGTTCTTCTGGACTGAAGGGCAGAAGGAGCACATGGTATTCATGGAGTCACCTTAGCTTAGCCATCAATAGTAGTACAAATACTTTCAGCTGTAATTATGGATTTTGCTGGCACATCACTAAATTAGCCAAGTGACAAAATTAGCTGGTTGATTGGCTAAAGACCAAAAGGAATTTATCTGAGCCACTGATGTTACTATCCCTGGACAATGAAAGGCTTTTAATAAACCACAGAATCAGAGAGAGTAAACCAGAAAAATGTAACTTGCCACAGCAGGGTTTGGTAGGTGTAGTCTCTTACAAACCATCCAACAGATGAGCTAAAAAGTGTGAGCCATGAGGATGACTAAACAGGCCTGAACTTGCTTCCACTGGGATAAAAAGACACAAATTTATGGACCCCAAAATGAAAAATTTGTAAGGAGTAAATATAAGAATACAAAGCCTTGCCTTATATATTAGAGAATTTGGGGAAAAGGAGGAGAAAGGAGATACCAGTTCTTCATAAGGTGTGGCTTTTCATCTGAATAGAAAGGCAGAGTTGTGTACAGCCTTCTGAAGATGTTCAAAACCAAGCAGATCTTTCTGTGCATCTCATATTGATATGTATAGAGATATATATATGAATAATTTGAAGACATGAAGGTTAGTGTTAATGAATATCAAAACTTTAATCAGTATAAATATTGATGTAAATCTAAACCATACCTTAAATGATGCCTTCTACTGGTACATCAAATTTGTCATGGCCCTTAGAGATTTAATTTTCAGAACTAAAAGACTGCGCAGTTTCTTTAAGGAGGCTTTGAAAGTTTATACATCAAACAGAAACACCATTGGCAGCTTTCAACCTAACAATATTAGTGCTTCTGATCTGAATAGGATAACTGCAGTAAGCTACTGAACTGAGAAAATCAAACAATACAAAACTTCAGTTGAATTAAAGTTAGTTGCATCTAGGAATTGAGAGAGAAAAATGAATTAACGGTAAAATGCTTTGTGTGCAGCATCAGTAGGAGAGGGTATGGAATTGCAAAAGACAAAACAGCAGATGAAAATGGGAGATGGAAATGTGTAATAGTTATCATTAAATGATAATTTTATTTTCATCCAGATGTAAAACTAGGAAATCCATTTACCTGGCAGTATCACTGCTCTCCTGTGGGTAAATTCTACCATTATGACCAGAGTTTTAGAAAGGTGACTGTAGAAACAGTGGCTTCCATGGGATGCCATTGGCAACAACGTTCACGTGGCAGCAGGTGGGTTAAAGTCAAATTTGGAACTGCTGGACACACAGCCAGGTGCCATGTATTGTGCATTCAGGAATGAAGGAAGAACATTAGCAATCATAATAAATAAATATGAATAGTTAAACAATGAGTTGGTTGGTTGGTTGGTTGGTTGGTTGTTTTTTTCCCTGAAGAAAAATAATAAAACAGACATTTAAACCTGCAGAGACAAAAAGTTCTCTTTCCCCCTCAGCTGACCTTGAGGGCTTCTCAGAGCAGACACCACTTGATGCAACGTGGAGTTTTTTCAGAGCTGCTTACTGTAATCAGGCCACCCTCTCACGAGTTCAAGAGTGCTCCCTGTGCTAGTGCTTGGCCAGGAACGGGTGCCAAAAGCTGCCAATGTGGATTTCTGGCTGAGAGATCACAGCTGGTTCCTCAATCCAGCTTTGTAAATTGGCAGAACAATAAGGTTGCCACCTGATCAGTTAAAAAAAAAAAAAGGAAAATAAATGCAAAATTGATTCTTACTTCTTTCTGATGACTTACACATGTGCTGACACATTCTGCCTGAGATTTTTGAAGAGTGCTGCTGCACAGGAGTGTGGTGACCCTTCTGCTTCGCTGGCCTGCAGCAGAGCATCCCTGCACTTCTGGCCTTTGTGGAGCACCTCTGCTCCCCCTGCACCCCATAAACTCATTCCCCCCTGACTGCTGCTGCAGTGGATCAGCTGGAAATGGCCCAGCTGTGCAGCAGAACAAGGATGGCTGAAGTGCTGGCTCAAAGGGGTTTTACAGCTTTGCATGCTCTGGGGATGCTCTGCAGGCACCTCATGGGAAGCAGGACCAGTGAAATGGCTTTGTAACCTTGCCCAAACAACAGACAAATGCAAAAATATTATAAATTTACAGAACCACAAAAATGCTTGATAAATCATATTACACATAGTGCTTACCTCAGGAGTCTCTTTCAAATGCCATTAAAAAAATTCCCATCAAAGAACAGGACTGTACTTTGAAAGCATTTTTTAAAAAACACTGTTTTAAGAGACTTCTGCTGAGCATATTTCAAGCATGAATGACACAGTTTAAGAACAGGCAAAAAGATGTCCTTTACCCTGTGTTAAACCAGAGAAAACATGAGTGTGCCTTGCAAGTGAAAGAATTTTTTTTACTGTTTTTAGAGATTTTTTAATGATTTTGTGTTTTAAAAGTTTATTCAAATATCTGAAAGGCCTTCAAGTTCTCAAAATACAATTAGCTGCAGAGCAGAGTATAAAATAAAAATTATATTTTACGGCAAAGTACAACGAGAATGCAAAACCTGGAACAGCAGAGAAGCACCAGGTGAAAAAATCATCCAGAGTAACTACTGACCTTTCCACTTACCTTCAAAAGCTTATGAACAATTATTAAAATGACAAGAATAAGCCTGATGTTATATTTTTAAAACCTTCAAAACCTTTTTAGATGCTCTAAAAACAAGAATGGTTAAAGCATTTCTAAAGACCTGGAAATGTTTTTAGATAATTACTTGTTTTGGCTAGTGACAGCTCTTTCTGCTTCATAAAAATCTTAGTGCAAGACAGAGCTGCAGGGGCTGCCATGGGGTTAACGAATCCAGAGGGATGGAGCACTTCTCCTATGAGGAAAAAACAGAGAATATTGATTTTTTACAGCCTGAAAAAGTGAAGGCTTTGAGGTGACCCAATTCTGGCCTTCCTGTACCTGTAGTATCAGGACAAGGAGGAATGGCTTCAAACTGAAGCAGAGTGGGTTTAGGTCAGATGTTAGGAAGAAATTCTTAACTGTGAGGACAGTGAGATACTAGAACAGGTTGCCCAAGGGACCTTTTGGATGCCTGCTTCTTGGAATTGTTCAGTGCCAGGCTGGATGGGGCTCAGCCTAGTGGAAGGTGTCCCTACCCATAACAGGAAGGTTGAAACTGGAAGATCTTCACGATCCCTTGCAGCCCCTTCTACTTCTGATAATTCTATTATGACCTGAAGATACTGACTACTGGAAGATGTTTGTCTAACTTCCTTCTATGACTTTCCAGTGCCAGAGATTTCCAAAATGCCTCAGGTGTAAGTCCCCTGGAATCTACTCTAGCATCTTACTATGTCTCGTTAGGGAGAAGTCTCTGTAACATCTAGCTCAGCTACTGTTGCAATTCAAATTAATTGTATTTGTTGCTTTCAGACAGCAGATTCTCTTCTGCATTATAAATAAGCACCACCCTCTCTGAAAGCTTCTTTAAATAGCTGCAGACTGATTTGTTGTAGAGCAAGCAAACAGAATTCTTTTTGATGACACTTTTTCTTATGGCTTTTCAGAATTTCAATTTTTGTTTTGCTTATTTTTTAGATTCTTTCAGGAATCCACTCTATATTATCCAAAAGGAAAATGGAAATTGTTTAAATATTTCTTTACCTCTCAAATTTTCAATACTATTATTCTTAATCTAATGTCACATTTTGCTTTGAGAATTGAAAAGACAAATATTTTTGAAGCATTGAAAGGGTTTATGTGCAATCAAAATAACACATTTCATCAAGATAGGGAAAATCTCTTTCTGCCCCAGGGGTGGGTACGCCATACTGTAAGACTATAGAGTTTATAACCTTTATAAATTTTTGGCAGTTTACCACCAGATTAATTATTTGAACAACTTCAGTTGAAACATTCCACAGGAAACTAAGCCAGATTAATAAAGAACAAACTATATTTCAAACAGCACAGTTAGATAACCCTGTATGCAACTTTTCAAAACATAGATGGCAAATATAGATCCCTGAAGAAAATAGTAATTGCTTGTTCCTTGATTTCTCCCAATCCTACCTTTTTCCTAAATTTTCAGCATGTGAGTTTCACCTTCCAAAACATGCTATTAAACAAATCCCTATAAATATCAGAGTACAATTCAATGAAATTCACACTGGATTAGATTTTGCAGTGTGCTCTGGAAAGACAGATGATCTGTCTGGAAAGAGATCTTTTTATTTAAGCAGATGACAAGAAATATTTGGCCTGGCCTTAGCCATAAAACAAAAGTACTTCATGCTGTCCTGAGTTAATCAAAGTTCAGTGATAACCAGAATTGCCACAAAAATCTGCAGGCTGCCATTCCAGGGTTAGAAAAATGATGCTCCTTTTGGGGATGAGTCATTTGACTTGCACTGCAGAAATTATATGTTTCCTTATCTTTCAGGAGAGCATTCCCCTCATGTTTTCCATCATGATTCATGGTTCACTCATGATGGTTTGATGATCCTGAAAGAACTGTGACCTTCTTCTTTCTGAAAGCGTGCGGGCAGTCCTGGAAGCGCTCGCGGGCACACGGCCGGAATACCAACAAGGTCACAAATATAAACAGGAAATTCTATGAGGCTGGATTTTGTCACACAAGAGTCAAGGGCCAACTTTGTCACTGACTTGCATAATTGAGCCCTAAGTGAACTCGAGAGAGGCAGAATGGGTGAAAAGGAAGCATTTTTTCATTTCACTACGTGGTTCAGTGTGGGTGTTCTAAGACTTTCCTGTCCCTAATAAATTGTACATAGTAGTAAATCTGTTTTCAAATCATAATTTTAGCAGAAGATTATCATTCAAAACTTGTGGAATAGCGCAGTGAATTTTTTTACCAAGTTTCTTTACAAATAATGAACCATATACATTTATAATTGGTACTTGTTGGGAGAAAGAAAATGACTTTTTAGCAAAGTGTATGTCCATAGAGGTAGTCTGATTTGTGTACAGACTACATAAAGAGAAGAAAATGTCATTGAATCTCTGAGACTGAACATTAGATGGTAAACTCTCAAATAAAAAATTCTAGTTTTTCAGTTACTCATGATTTTCATCTGCATTTGGCAAAATGGGGGCTTGTCTGGAGGAAACTGTGATAATTGGCCCACTAACGCTACTACTATCATTGTAATAATTCATATTTCAAATCAATTAAGAACTGACTGCAAACAAAATTAGCAAAATTAGAAATATTTTTTTGCATCATCATCAGAACCTGGGATAGAGCACAGATGTTTTCAGTGTACTCGGAATGTATTTTACACTTCAAAATGTTTTCATTAAACCAACTATTGAGCAGGTAAAAGAATTTTGTAAAGGAGTCCCATTCTCTAGCAAACCAAAACTGCTCATTTCTTGCTGTTTCCTGGTAAGATGAGCCATGAGGACAAACTGACTTGCTTGAAGTTTTCCCTCCTTTTGATGGGGGTGAAAAGGAGAAGTACAGAGTGAGGTCCCTGCCCTCTCTGTGCCTGTGGGACTGCAGCGCTGATGGAGTTTAGGAAAGGGAGGGCTTTTGTACATGAGAGCACCTTCCTCTGAAAATGACCACTTGCTCCTTATTCGAGGGCATTTTAACCTCAAATACAGTATTTAGCACACCAAGGAGCCATGCAAAGATTTGGGAGGGTTTTTGCTGTGTGGTTGAGATACTTAAATGCAAAGAGAGAGCCTGTGTTGTGTTCAATTGTGATTAAAAATAATGTGGTACGTTTTTCCAGTCTACTCTGGATAAATTCAGTGCTTTTATTCATGTTAATAAAAGTCATGCAATATGAGCACAAGCCAAGACTGAAATTATCCCATAGTGGCATTTAAATTAGTAGAGAAAAAATATGTTCACTCCCTGTAATACTGGATTCTTTTTGCCCCTTTCTTTTTAATTTCTATTAATACAAATTATTTGAGCATTAGTATATTGGCCTTAATTAGCTTTCATCTCTCCCCTTTTGATTTAAATATTGCCAAGCTCCATTAAACTGGCTGTGTGAATGCCAGAAAATGGTCTACTACTGAATTCCATGTGTGTGTCTTTGTCACAGTGTAAATTGAAAGGTCACAACAGGTCATCTAATTGCTTGGTACATATTCTATTAATTGCACTTTTAATGTGTAAAGCACACTGCAATTATCAGATAAAGGATACTACATTCTGGTAAAATATTAGGCGTGCCTGAATCATAGTCAGAAAACATAAGAAAAAGATTCAAATATATGCTCCAAAAATTTTGATGTGGGTCCATTTCCCTTTTATTTTAATTGACAGTGACTTGCTCACCTCCATTGCTTCTGTTTCTGGCTCCTTTTCTTCTCAGATAAAGGATACTTGGAATATCCAAGGGCAGCAAGCTGCCCTCTCCTTTTATTTGTGGGATATGCTCTGTCCAGAATGCAAGAATGTAGGGATTCTGCGGTACTTCTCAGTATTTGTCTCTCTTAATTCCTTCAGAAGGTGTGTTTATACTGTATCATTTCTCTAAAGAAACACTGTCAAGATGAAAAATGGAAGGCCTAGGAGTTAGGAAAAAAAATTAAGATGGTGAGGCTCTGCTTTAGCTTTATCTAGTATCTGCAAAAATTGATGAATAACAGCTGCAGAATTGGTATTTGCCTAATCCTGCAAAGTGTTGGCTCCTCTGAGTGATAAAATGCACCCTAAATTCCCAGTGTGTAAGAGAATATATTTTTATGCTTTTTAATTAATCAAAACCTTACTACCTTAAGCCAAAGGCTCATCACTCAATCTCCACTTTCCACAATCATTATTACTTCCTGATGCATATGTGGAGCTTATGCATCACTACTTCCAGCAGTATGTCATCTTTCAACAAGATATCATAAACCCAAGACCAGCAAGACAAAATTTGTTTTAAAGCAGCACACTCAGCATCAGATTGGAGCTCAGCTCACTTTTTTGGATGTATTTAGTACCTTACCATATACAGTTTTGAGAAGGTGAATGGTCTCAATCCCTGTTTCAATTTATGAAATGATGAAGTTTAATCTTTAAAGACAAATCAGGAAAAAAATTTAGTGTCTAACTTGTAGAAGTGATGAAATGACAGCTTTCAAATTGCTTAGCATTTGTAGGAATTGTTATGGTGGGAAAGCTGAGCAACCATTTTAGCTGCAGTAATACTTATGTACAGTTAGAAAAGAAAGATAGCAGAATAAACATTAAAAAACCCCATTAATTGCAATAATATTCCTTTTCAAAAGAATTCCATCTTTTCTTCAGAAACCTTGGAAGAGTTTCAAAGTTCAAAATTGTTTTTGTTTTGCTACAAGAAGTTCTATTTTGTCTAAATTAAACAGCCTTTTCCCTAAAAATTAATTTTTAATGCAGAAATTTTCAAAACAGAGTTATTCATCTCAGCAGCCAAAAAAAAAAATACAATAGTTCAATTGCTTTGTTACTACTGATGATGTTGAAGATTAGTGTTCTAATTCACTTTCTATTTGTTGCAGATAACTGAATGTGAAAAAAATGGGAGATATTAGAAACAAAGTGGCAGCCGTGACTGTTATATAAAGGCCAGATTTGTACAGGGAATTCCACATATGACTAAAATACAACACAAGCGGAATTTGGACACAAAATTTTTAAAAAAAGGTCACAAAATATCCTCTCCACAGGAATTTTCATTTAATTCCATATTCTCTTCAGCTGGAACACATATGCAGGTACCAGAAAGGTCACAGACCTGCAGCAGTTAAGTGGCTGCATTCAGCTTTTCAAAATATTCCCAGGAAGTGCATTTCCATGCCCCCTGTGAAGATATTCTTGAAACAGAATGTCATCATCTTATGCATAAATATTTGTGCTGGGAAAACTTTTCCATAAATAAAGTTTGGAACGTAATTGTGCAATAAAAAAAGAGGTATGTTGCTTTTATGGATAAGGAGTGTTTCCAAAGTGTTGACAACCAGCCCAAACAAAAAAACAAAAAGGTTTTCAGAGTATAGATGGATGTACTAGTAATTTTAGCTGTGTCAGGATGTTACTTGCCAAAGTAACAAATTTTATATATTCCTGTGGTAGAACAAATTTTGGTTCTGTAGTATGTTTTCTGAATTGCTGCCCAATATTTAAGCTGGTGTAATTCAAGATAGATTATTGAGAAGAATATTGTCTGTACTTTTCTTATAAACTATCAGTCTGCACTGTGAAATTACTTCTATTTTGTCTTTTTTGAGAAGAGACTGCCCCAAGAGATAGGCCCCCAAAGGCCTGACAGTATCACTTTTGAAACTATTTACATTCCTGACACTGCATAATAAAATTTTTATTCTGTTCTTTTGTGACTTTTTTATTGCTTGCTTTTGAAACATCATGTTTTATTATCTTTCAGTCCTGTTATCAATCTTGAGCAATAAGATGACTGTAATGACCTGTTTTAATAAGCCTATTACAGATTTCTATGTTGATTTGACATACCTAAGTGTAGTAAAATGGTTTATGAGGAATAAACAGCTGAGTAATATCACATTCATATCCTTGGAGATGAAGGGATTGTAGATGAGAAATAAATAATTGAAGAAGACACAGCCTGGTTATTTCAGTTTCTGAACTCCTATGAAACAGTGTGACAGTGTCACGGATGGAGTCATGCACCTCACTCACAAAAAAGGAGACACAGTACACTTTATTGGTAGAAAGGAGGGAGATAACCAAGTTCAGAGGTAAATCTGAGAGTGGTCTGAGAAGATTGAGTGGCAAGGTAGGCTTGGTTATTCCCTGCATGGAGTACAAGGTCAGACAAAACTGTCTGAGACCCTTCTCTTGAGCCATGAGGCTCAGAAAGTGAAGTGCAGCCTTGTTTTCCAAACTCTGTCTCGGAGGGGAGTCTGGGTGCATCACTCTTAGTCCCAGACATGGTCAGTGGTTTATGTCTAAAGGATTATATATGCACAATCAATACTTTATATCACTTAGGTAAGATTTCAAAGCTTAGCATGCTATTAATCACTTGCAGAGAATCTGTTGTGGCAGAACATCTCTCAGCCCCAAGGACTAACCTTGGGAGGCATTCCTGCTGGAGGGCAGATCCTGGCATGCAGCCTGCTGCTGTGCAGTAGAGCTCAGCAAGCTCGGGGCTGTCCACTATTTACAGAGTGAGATAATTGACTTTTAGTCATATTTGCATGGCAGCAAGATGCCTGGTCGCCGTTCCAGACAGCCCTTGCCTACTCTGCTGCCATCCACCCCCCAAAATCCAGAGCAGGCTGGATGCAGCCAGCACAACCCACTGGGAGTTATTGCTTAAGTGAGGTGACACCCACAGGCTCTGATTTTTAGCTCAGAAGAATATGGCCTTCACTGGTGTGAGAGTATACCTGCTGTATTCAGAAGCACACACACCTATAGCATCACCTTCTTAGTGATTTCATGAATAATTGTATAGGAAAGGCAGAGCTCTATTTTTATATCTATTTATAGCCTTATATATTTTCACATTGTGCGTGTACAGAGCTTTGTCACGTGTGACTCTTGCACCAAGAATAACACAGGAACAGGAGGGAGGCAGTATTGTAGAAAAAGCAAAGAAGGCTAAAAAGATAATAATGAAAACTTGTGACTCTTTCCAGAGTCTCGACACAGCTTGGCCCTGATTGGCCAATGAGTCAAAACAATTCACAGCAGAAACTAATGAAACAATGACCTGTGGGTAAACAATCCCCAAAAACATTCCAAAGCAGCAAAACACAGGAGAAGCAAATGAGATAATTATTGTTTTCCTTTTTCTCTGAGGCTTCTCAGCTTCCCAGGAGAACAATCCTGGGCAAGGGGATTTTTCCAGAAAATGTGAATGTGACCCCACGAGGGCCTGGGACAGCTGATCCTTCAGGCTGTGAGAGGTGCACCAGGTGTACTTGGGAGCCCAGCACAAAGGCTGGCTCTGCTGTGGTGCCATTCATCACGCCATTCATCTGCTCAGGAACACAAATCCAGGCTTCCTTATAGGCAAAAATGACCCCAGTGCCATGGATCTACCAGCACTGAGCCAGTATTTAGGGACATTGAGGGACCTTTGGATTCCATTATGATGTATGAACAGCTGGCAGCACGAACCAATACTGGCTGTTTTCTCTCTTTACTCCCTCAGCTTCCCCACTCCTGCACTGTTTGGACTTTGATGCTTTTCTTGGGAATCTAAACTAAGCTACAAGTGACAAAAATAACCTGATATTCCACATTTGAACACTTGGAATTTGGGCTTGGGTTTTTACAGAAACAGTTGACATCAGAAAGGAGAAATGCTGTAAGGTGAAAAATGCCTAATGAAAACTGTAGTGAGAAGCTTGACTATTTCTGGGATGGTGTTAGACAAATATTTATTAAACACCCTTAAATTCTCAGAAAACCTTTTTTTTTTCTTTGGAGATTTAAAGACATCAAGCTCTCTCCCTGAATCTACAGTCATACAATTTAAAGTCAACATTTTCTGTCTCTTCAAATTGTACCAAAAAATTAATAGGTAAGTTCAGAATTTGATTTTGTTATGCACAGTAATTTACATGGAAATTGTATAAAGTATATTGAGCAAAAGCATTCTGTCTGTCACATGGGACTTTATCTAGTATCCTGAACAGAGGGTATCTCTCTTAGGCCCGCATTCCAGTCAGCCCAAAATTGTAAAATTCTATTAACAATTCACACAGTGTGATGACATAGTCATGAAGCTCTCACTTTTTGAAAGCAAAATACTTTAGCTATGAAATGTATTTGATATTTGGCACTTTCACTACTCCTGTGAGGAGACCATATTGGAACTCTTGAATTTAAATTCTTAAGTTCTGAAATAAAAAAGTTCATTTTCATTCATTTACATAGAAGAAAATGACCATGTTCAGATAATGGGGGAAAAAAATACTAATTAGGGCAGAAAATGAACATCAAGGCCCATGAAGTTTCAAATAATCAAGCCCTGTAATCTACCAGGAAACAGACCTTTCAGTAATTTTAAGATGTATTATCTCCATTTCAGTAAACAAGAAACTTGGGAGGGGGAGGAGTCACATCCTAAAACACAAGGGACCTGTGTCTCTTTCTTAGGGGAGGGAAAATCATTCAAAGTGGTTATTTTAGCAGTTTGATGTACAGTACTGGTACATTTTAAACTCACAGTGCTGATTTAAGGAGAAGTAATTTAAGAGTATGGTTGGTTCACTAAGGTGTTTTGGGATAAAGTGATGACTGCAAGAGACCTGGAAATTTGAGCACATGCTCGCCTCTGTTACTCATTTCTTCCTTTGTTCAGCTAGAGAAGATTTGTGCAGGCTCTGAAAGACCTTCTGTGGCAAAAACAACCTGAATTTTAGCTCAAACCAAAGAGATAATAAAATATTTGAAATGCAAATAATAGTTCCTTTACTAAAAAAATTCTCATCTATTTTCAGTGCATAATTTTCCATTTTATTTTTGACCTTTCCGCACGTATTTCAGTTATCTTTTTACATCCTGTATTTTTCTTCACAAACACTGAGGAAAACAAAATTATCATGAACCTTTCAGAGACAGAAAAATTAGTTTGTAATAATCATATACCATGCATGTCCTTTTCATAAGCTACCATCAGAAATATTTATGCATTGTGTGCTTGTTCCAAGAAATTGCAGTACAGTGTGTATTCCAGAGATAACATGTAGAGGAATCTCCCCCATATGTTTTAGTTTATTTTGCATGTTGCTATATATTCTAATAATAGACAGAACTTGGGGATTATTTTTTTTTCATTTATGTTTTCCCATATATGGAAATACATATATGTCTTAACTGGAATAAGCCAAACACTTTGAGTACTGTATTGACATTTATGGTTGAGAAAGTTCAGGCCTGGAAGCTCTTGCAAAGCAAGTTAAAAGGCCAATCCCAGCCTCTGACCCAAAAGGGAACATTTAAGTTCAGGCTCAATCAATTGAAAATGCAGGGCAAAATATGCCTTTAGATGACAGAGTTTGATTTACAAGACACACAGATATTTTACATCAGGCTGAGCTAATTCAAGTTTGTGTTTTGACTGTGTATGTAGAATCTCTATAATTTATTTATGACCTATTAAGAAGATTGTTTCCAGCGTGTAAGAAATCCTAATTAAGACCACTGTTTTTAAAAAGGAAGCTCACAATTTCTTTCATATCCTGTCATCAAAGGCACAAAGAAGAAAGCTTTTGTTCTTGTTTTTCTTGGGTTTGGTTTGCTTTTCTCCTTGCTGTCTGTTGAATGTCAAGAGGCCATACACCAGCTATTGCACAGTCAGGTCTTTGAAGTCCCCAAAGAATTTCAGAATTCTCCTGAAGAGTTTATTTCTTCAAACACTTATTTCCCCAATGAAATCAAGATTCCTGAGGGACCTGTGATGCCAAACCATCTGCAAGGGCTTTTGCCTTATTCTGGTGGGCACAGCATTAAATAGTGTTTGGGAGTTTCATGCATGCCCCACGGTCTCATGAAGAGACAATGGCATGAAGATAAAGCCTTCCAAACTCATTCCCAGTCACCCTTCTGGGATACCATGTCCTGGCTGCTGCCCCTCAACAGGGATGGAGGTGGAAGAACAGTTGGGATTAGACACCTGGGATGCAGTGTATACAGATCAGGATCAGTATTCATAGGTAATAGAATGTAAAGTAGGCAATAGATAATGAGGTAGAAGATACAGAAAGTCAGAGTTGTCCGTATACTGTAGAGTGTGCCTCAAAGACAGCAGACCTCACTGCTTCAGGGTCACTTGGACCTGTGAAATCAGCATAATTATTCCCACAACACCCACCCTTGGGCAGAAAGGGGTAGCAGGAGTACAGTAAAGATGCTGTGAAATATATATGTCTTTGGCATTTTTCTTCATCAATTACAATTTGATTTATCCTGAGACCAGAATGGGCAGCCAGGACAGAGTGGTACCAAAGCAAGATTTGCATGCAGCTTTCCCTGTGTCGTGGTCCTTTCAGTTCTTTCAAATTTACAAGACAGCACACTCTGTGATTTGAACTTTATTTCCTGAGCTTATTAAGGAATACAATAAACATGCCAAACTGAGGCTCCATCACCTTTTACCCAGACTCATCTATCACATTAGTCAACGTGATATTCAAGTGAAGAATTCATAAGATTTCGTTGCTTGATATAACTCTTGATATCATGAGAAAAAGAAAAGACTTGATTGCCTAGCTAACAGAGAAAGTGCTGACCCTTCCTCTTCCCTCACGGTGCAGGCATCCCCTGTATCACACCAGGAAGCAGCAAAACCTCAGCAGTCCAGCTGCAGCTGAATCCACTTCAAAAGCTTTTTGGGGAAGATCATAGAGCCAAAGAATCTTTTGGGTTGAAAGAGACCTTTAGAGCCCAACCCTCTGTAATGAGCAGGGACACCTTCAGGCAGATGTTTCATGCTCTCAGGCTTGGAGGCTTAGTCTGTCCCATTTCTGTAAGTTAGTGGATGCTGGGGACACTGGCAGACAAAACACAGTGGCTGCTGGAGGCAGCAGTTTGCAGGATGTTGTGGCTGAATGGTGGCCTTTGAGCTCTTTCTGGCCACCTGTTCTGCCTGCCTGGTGCTCTCACTTTCACCTAATGCTGCTGCCCTCAGCATAACGTGAAGTCTAGCATGAGCTGCCTTAGACAGTGAGCTTCTACTCTAAACCAACCCAAAAGTGCCAACATCACAGCAGAAGACGGAGGTCAAGAAGAAGAAGGAGAAAGGCTGGACACACCCAGATTCCTCCATCTTGCCTCCTGAACCCCCATTCTAAAAACCCCCAAAAATCTATTTTCCCCCCATCACAAACTAATTATAATTCTACTTAGACTTTCATGGCTTGCAGATCCTCATGTAAGGGTGGTAATTTGCTCCATGGGTCATAATCGGTCACAGGTTTCTTGGGCTCTGTGCCAGGGTCTCTGAGCCCCCTGACAGGGATTTGGGCAATCCAGGACAGCCAGAGGGATGTCCTGAATTCTGACACCTGTGGCTTAGTCTGTCAACATTGGCTGGTGTGGAAAAGTAACAGGATAATTGAGGCCAATCAGTTTGTGTATTGTGTGGCAGGAAAAGGGATGCAGTAGCCTTAAGCCTAGTTTCTCCTTTTACCTTATTTGAGCATTTCTGTCTTAGACTCCTAAGAGTAATACATATACAAAGTGTGTTTACTTATAACCCATGACCTCATTTGTACTACTCCCTCATCATAAAGTTGCCTTTCTCAGGGACAGGAGTATTAATGAAGGTAAATACATAGTCACACTCTCCCTGTATGGCTGTATAATTTATTATTTCGCATTACACAGAATCAGCAGGATTTGAACACTACAGATACCAGGACAATGCCCAAGCAGCCAGGGTGGAAGCCTCTGTTCTTTCAGATAAATCAGTAAAAGTAATGGGGTGGATCCATCTTATTATAGGAAGCTGTATTAAGGCAGATTAATGCTGTTAGGCTGAATAACACCATGAAGCTGGGAGACATTCCCAGGTTCAGGCTAATGGACTGCCAGCCCCAGCTAGAAATGCAGGGTGTGTCTTTCAGCAGTGAATACCAAGGGAAATGAAGCTACTGATGAGACCTAAAGGCATCCTAGAAAGACTGAAGTGTCTCCTGCACCTGAAAGCATGTTTATTTTTCCAATGGAAGCTTTTTTGTGTATCCTTTATTTCAAAAACATGAAAATAAATGGAACTGCATTTACTGGTACGGTTTTCTGGGATTTAAAGGCCTGAAAAACTTCTTGTTATTTATTGAGAGTGAAAACAAAAGAACTCTGAGTCAAAGCTCACTCCTTTCATAGTCTTTTATTTCTTCAGCACAGATTTGATTTCTGCATAGACTTGGTATTACCTAAACTGCTTTGCTTGAACGCTGTCATGTCATTCTGAATACGGGTCCTGCCAGAGGAATATTCACTCTTGACTGTTTTCCTCTAAGGCTTTAAGGTGTGTTTTTAGAAGTGCCTCTGGGGCTTTTTGTTTCTTGTGCCTCAAAAGAAATCTTGCATGTGCATCCTTTCTTTCTTCCTCTTTACATTCATCAAAAATGAACAAAGGATGATGTGGACAGTGAGTTACAGTCATACATAAACCATGCCTCCCTCTCCAGCTATTGCTGTGAAAGCCGTGTTGAAGGCAGAACTCACTGAAAGCCCCTTTCATATATCAGCACCGTGGGAGTCACCAGGGGTACAACAAAGTACCAGCAATTTTTTTGCTGTTGTTGTTTTGGCTGTTCAGGTACCAGGGCTTCACACACATATCCAGTGGGCTGGCTCCAAAAGGACAATCACAGAGGTGTGTCTATCCCTGACAGGTCACAGTGCTCCAGGCCCCTCCTAAAGGATTTGCAAGGTCTTTCTGCAGTGGCAAACAATCCCTACTAACTTCCTGGGCTTCCAGAAATACTAATCAGCAGTTCTAGTCTGTAGCACATTTATTACACCCTGACATGCCGAAGACAGCCTGTTACAAATAGAACTGCCTCGTGAAAAATGCTGTTCCAGTGTTTTATAATAAAGTGCACCAATTAGATGCATTCATTAGGACAAACTGCTTGTCTTTTCTTATATTAGATCTTTTAAAAGGCACAATGCATCTCATAGCTCATTCTGCTCTGTATTATTATTAATTGAACAGAGCACATTACAGAGTTTTAATCCAATAACTGTAAATACATAATGAATAATATTTCCTTGGAGGCTGCCAGGGTTGTAGCAGCCTCCTTTGCAGCTTTGCATACTCAGAGTAAGATATATGATCTCAAAGTCCCCTCTTCCCTGGCTGTAGGTTCCCCACAGGTATTGCAGGGACACCATCAGAGCAAGGAACAGCGCATGTGTGGTAGAAGACAAATGTGTCATTTGTTAAGAGGCAAATTAGTAGCCAAGCCTAAACTGCAGGCTTTCAACTTTTTCTTGTTGGCAAGGGTCACATGCTCCAGTTCTTCGTGTTGTCTTGCAGGTCCTTGGATGCCAAACAGAAAACAATTTTTTAATTTTACCAGCATGAGGGTTCCTAACTGCAGCATATTATTTATAAAGGGGGAAATGGCAAACACTAAATGAAGACAAAAGGAAACATTCTGTTCCTCTCTGGAGGAGCGCTGCATTATTATACAAGGTTGTGATTGGGCATAGTAAGATGAATTGAGCAGCTGTTCCTCCTGACAAGAACATTACTTCTTAGATTGCTGGTAATACATGAGGTAGCTGGCACTCCCTGGTTGTTCTTAAGTAACAGATATGATCTCAGCAAGAGTAGCCTGAACTCAATGATAACGACACAGATTTTATATGAAAGAAGACTCTGGGGCATGTTGAAGTGATTCTCTTTTTTTTTTTTTAGCATACCTACTAGTATTTTCATATGGAATAAGTATTTGCAGTTATTTATGCCTGGAAAGTACTCAAGGTGTGTAGCAGGGCTAATTATCGTAAAGAGAAGTAGTGCATTAATACAGTCCTACTACCACTAATGAATCCCCATAACTTCCAATTCTGAGCTATTTTATGGTCAATTGCATGAAAAATGGCCAGAGAGGGAGATGAGGTCTCTTTGTAGGTATCCTTGTAGCCTGTTCACCTGATGGGAGTTTCAGCAACATGAATTCCTTTCAGAAATTCAGATTTTTGCCCTTAATTAATGAGATTTTTTTTTCCCCAAGATCTAGCCCTTTGACACCTAAGGATACATGGTCCAATAATATTAGTCTCCCCAGGCCTGATGCCATGACAACTAAAAACACTAGGAGAAAATTAAAGAGGAGTTTTGCACCTATTGTCATTTTGCCCTGAAAATATCCTACATATGTGAAAATTCTAGCAGTATCCAGCAGGATCAGGTCATAGTGACGTGAAGTCAAATATATACCAAAAAATGAGAAAAAGGAGAAATATCTGAGCATAGCAGTCATTGAAAAGCTGCAAACCTGGGAAATTTTTTTCACAACACATAGTTAATCTTAAATTTGCCATCCACTGGTTTTCCTAATATCATGAAATAAATGATATTGCTAAGCACTGCTAGGACTCTGTGTCTATGTAGGGTTATTAACACTTTCATTCTTTAATTCTCATTACTTCATCACCTTTCTCTTTACCTGCCAGATGATGAGTCTGCAGAAAGGAGTACATGTTACACACCTGGAAACAGGGATGGGGAAGTTACAGTGCTACAGTTTCCATAAGTGAAGTACTTCTCCAAATTTTTGGAAGCACAGACCTCAGTGGTGTGCACTTTTATCTGGCAGAGTAAGATGGAATATTTATCCCATTTGATTGGACTGGTTCTAACCTTTACCAATGCCAGCTGGGGAAATTCATCAATTTCAGCACATTGTCGAGGGCATATTACACAAAATTCTTTCTGTTGGTGTAAGTAGGGCCAGTTAGTCCACGCAGTCATTTTTTAGAGGAAGCAACTTGATTCTTGAAGAGGAATCCTAGACATATAACTGTAATCCTAAAATCTAGCTCAACTACTGCCAAAGTCTGAAGACACCTTACCTCCTTTTTATTCTGAAGAATCTCCAGGTATTGATAAATTAACTTTTAAGCATACCTAATTAAAACTTCAGAAAAGACTGAGCAGATTTGCAGCACATGGCTGCGTCTTTTTAAAGATGCCTTACCCAAGGCTGAGCTCCACCATCAATGCAGTAATAGTAACTATTTTCATGTGAGGACAGAAGGAAGAGCCAGAACATCAAGTCTGCTATATGTGCTTCCACATATTTGTGCAGGCATGGTCTTAAAATGGTGGTGACAAAAAAAACCAACCCTTCAGGAGCCAGCTTCAACTCAGACGTGGGACTCGTCTAGAAAAATAGAAAAAAAATAGAGCAGGCCTCTTCCTTCGGGTTTGTTTTATAAAAG
Source organism: Fringilla coelebs (assembly GCF_963513975.1). Taxonomy (NCBI): domain Eukaryota; kingdom Metazoa; phylum Chordata; class Aves; order Passeriformes; family Fringillidae; genus Fringilla; species Fringilla coelebs. The sequence continues at coordinate 64,509,888 of NC_140032.1, read as the reverse complement.
CACTATACCATGTATCTTAAGGAGAGAAAACAAGTCCCTCCCTGCCTCCAGTAGAGTTCTCCAGGGGCATCCTCTCTCAGTAACCTGGAATGGACACCTGAGCCCTAAGGAAATGGCATGAAAGGATGGAATGCCTTCCAAGAGCATTTCCTGTTGGAAGGTGTACAGTAAAAACAGCAGTCAGAATGACAGAAGGCCATTTAAAACAATCTCCAAACAATGTATCAAGAACCTTGACACACACTGAGGTTTTGGTATTTTTTTGTATCAGCAGATATTAAAAAAAATGAAACTTCTGACATTACAGACCTCGGGTCAAACTTAGGTATTCTCCTAATGGGAAAAAGAAATTACTACTTATAGCTTAATAATTCAAGCTGGAATATAGGAAAATCAGCTTTCAGCATGTGCTCCAATTTTAAATGAACAAAATTAAATTAAATGCTGAAATGAAAAATGTCCAATCAGGAAAGCAAGGACTAAAATCTGACTGCCATATTTCATGCAACAATTTATCCTCTAAGCTTGAAGTAACACTGGATCCTCACATATCCAAAGCTGTCCACTGGCATGATTATATGTCTATGAAACTATTGATTATTCTTTGGTTTTCTCACTAATACACAGTAAAAATACACTTTTAAAACCTTTTTAAAGGGAAGAAGTAGCTTACAGTGAACCTGAAATCTGTTTTGAACCACAATATGGTTCTAGTGTCATATAAAATTAAAAACTTTATGCCATACATCAGGTTTTTTTATATGCATATACATTTAAAAATATTCTAAAGTAATGTTTTAATGCTGAAAGTCTTCAACAGACAGATTAATATATAAGAACAACCAAAAGAATCTTAACCAAAAGAATCTGAATGTCATTTAACCAAAAAATCCAAAGTGGTTTTTTTTTTTTGTATGAAAGATTTCATAAATGCTTTCAAGTCCTTTATTAAAAAGGGTTAATTAAAATCCAGGTAGCATTTATTTCACAGTGTGAAGGCGAACATCTGAATTTCAGACTTGGTGTAGCACACTTTTCTCCTTCTGGCTTTCACAGTGAGTTGAACACTTAACTCCCTTCAGCAATTTTGGAAATCTCAATTTGTAGCAATTACGATGAGGAGCCATTACTTGACAGAAAGAAAGAAACAAAGAAAGAAAGAATAGTTAGTTAAGTTCAAGATATGTATCTAGATTCCTTTTAAAATAATGAGCACACACAAATAAAAGGGGAAATCTTGGCAGAATTCTACAGCTCCCTTTTTCAATTTGCATATTAAATTGTACATCTACCAGTTTCTGTTAATTCAGCAAAATAAGAACTTCTTATGAAAGTAATTGTGTTATTAGTCTACCTTGGCAGTAATGATCCTAAGGTGAAGGTAGCAAGTAATTGTATTTCTAACTGTGTCTTCTTTTTAATAATTAGCTGTAAAGTTATGTTGTGCCTTCTCTGTTCATGAGAACTTTTCTCTCATCTTCTGCACTACACTGAGCCATATTTAAACTAAAAAGGCAGTTTTCTGCTAAAAAGGCAGATTTCTTGAGATCCTTGTTGTTAATACTTGTTCAACAAGTCTGAAGCTGATATTCTGACACCCTTTCCAGCTGTAAATTGCTTTACCAATTTCCATTTTCATTAGAGTTTTCTATGTTATTCTGCTTTATGCAATATAAAATTTGAAATAACGGCCTTGTTTTAAAAAGCTTTAACCAATTATGAGAACAAGGACACTGGAAAAGTAACAAACCTTGACCAAACAGGGAGTAACTGACCTGTTTCCACCTCTACAGCTCTTGCTCTCACAAAAACAGTAGTTTAAAACATCTAAAAAAAATGATACAACACTGACTGCAATATATCTTTGTAGAAGCTGTATGTTGCTCATGCTTTCAAATTTATTTTGGCATTTACCCAGGTCAAATTGTATTTATATACACTGAATGTTATTAATATTAAAGCATTTCCTCCTATCTCCTGACTGCCCTAGAAAAGGAAAAAAGTAAAAACCAGGTCTATTGGCCATGTCTATTGATTAAAAACTAGTTTATTATATGTGTAAATTAAAGGGAATCAAATCCTGGTTGCACAGAGCCTACTGGACCCTCTCAAAAAACTGCCAGCTGTTGTTTATTGCAGATATTGACCAAATGCTAGGAAAAGCAGCCGTGTATCACAGACCTTTCATGTTCAAACAGAAATAAAGTGTTCCCTTTACACGTTCTTTTTTCATCAGCTAGAAAGATGCTGAACTCATGTGTAAATGTAAAACCCAGAGAAGGGAAAAAAATCCAGCAGAATAAATTGTTGAGGCTGCTCCAGTGAATACAGTGAGACAGGGAAAATTAATTCCTTTTCATCCTGATGGTTTCTTTCTTGGCATACATTGTTGCATTTTAAGAGTCACTCTACTCTCAGAAAGGAAAAAAAAAAAAGAAATAAAAATAATAAAAAAACCCCCAAAGCTCGCTGCTTTCATTTAGAATGTAAACTCATTGTTTTAAAACAAATTAAAACCAAAGGTGGGGAGATGGCTGTCAACACTAGGATAATTTGTGTCTTTCCACTCATCATTACCATTATTTGTTTATTCCAGGTCATGTATGCATTACAGACTAATTATTTGCTTTGCTTACACAAGTCTCTCCATTTAGAACTATAGCAATTAGAGATTTTTAGAAAAGAAATTAAATTGTATAATTTATCATGTTTCTACAATTAGACCAAGAAATACCATACTACTAACTTGCATTTTTTACCTAACATGTATTTTATTTTTTACGTACCAGGCTGACATAATTTCTTTTTACACAAAATACTGATTTAAATCCTGTTTTGCACTACAGAGCTGTCTTTCATGTTTTAATTTTTTTACAAATACAGAGATCAGGGATTTATTGCCATTTAATATTTTTGAATGGTATTGAGGCTGGAGATATATTCTGCGTACATGAACAAGCTGTCCAATGTCAAACAGAAAGCAACATAATTAAGTTTTCTATGTTTGTAGTTCAATTTTTCTTTTTCCTGAAGAAACTAAAATGACACACTCTGCTTTTACTGTCCTGAGGAACATTAACCTTAAGGACTGCACTGAAAGTAGAAGGGAACAGTGAAGTGGACAGATCAAAAGAGTGGTGAAAAAGGAAATAGAAGGTCACTTTTAAAACCCAAAAACGATACTAGAGACTGAACTCAAACAGATTAACTGTTCTTCAGTGAGCAGGAGGCTGGAGGAAGTGTTTATCATCCAAGCAGTCTAAAATGAGCAGCAATGATAAGCAGTGCTGTGCATTACTAGTAGTACTTAGATGAGCTTGACTAGCCACAAGAATTATTTAATATGATCAGTCATTTTTGTTCTCCACAGCACCCATAAGTTAGGAATTTGCAGATGTTATCCTGGTGCTGCCAGAAACAGGTTCACAGTGACCTCAATATGTCACCAGAAAGGGTTTCTGGAAATCCTTTTGTTTTCCATGTGGCATCTTAGTATATTGGAAATACAAGTGATCAGTTATTGCTTTAGACACTCACAAAATATTAATGCCACATTACTTTAAAAAGTAGCATTTATTCTGCACCAGCTAGTTGAATGAAACAAATTTGCAGTTTGATAGACAGTGTATAGATTGAAAACTTGAATTAGGCAAGATCAAATTTTTTAACATCCTCTTTATGTGGATTTTAATAAAGTGGATGTTAATTGCTTTTATTCATTCTGATCATTAAAACACTGGAGAATCCTGCAGTCAGAATTATGAATTAGCATGGCTGAGTCCAAGGGACAAGTAATGTGTGTCTTCATCTGTGTCTTGAAATGTACTTTTGGTTTTTGACTTTGTGATCTGTAGTGTGCCTCTAAGGAAATGTCCCAAAAAGGGAGATTACTCCAGTCTGCTTTAGATAATGTACATTTTGCATAGTTTTGTCACAGTTTTAAACTCAAGCACCACATAGATTGGTGTTGGGAGGAAAGGGTTAAAAGAGGAAGACTGGTGAGGAGGGGGTAGATTTCCCCAGGTAGATTTCCTTGCCAGTGCCAAGGTCTGAAAAATATCCATGTGGGAAGCCCCACACATGTCCTCTGGCTGTTTTGAGAAGTAAAATCTCGGTGTAAAGACAACATCAGTGTTTGGAGAGACTTGGAGACACACGATGGACACAGCTGAGCTCCCAGTTTTGGGAGAGAAATGAAAGCTCAGAGGTCACAGAACACACAGAAGAAACCACAGATAGTGTTTCCCACTCCTGGGTCTCCACCTTTGCTTTGGGATTCTCCAGTTAGCAAGGTCATGAAATAAATTCACTATTTGCTCTTTCCTCTTTACATTCCAGCCATGGTTTTGTGGTTCTCCTGGTCACCTGCCCATGTCGATTCACACAACTGTTTACATTTTGTCCAGCGAAATTCTTCTTTATTGTGCACTCAGAACCTCCAGCAAGTGCATCAGGATGGCTGTCATGGGTGCCTCTCCCTAAAAAACCCCAAATGGGCTAAGTAGCACAGTTGGCCTTCAGCACTTCTACACATAAAGTGCATAGAACATCTATAGAAGTGCATAGAACTTCTAAACAAGAAGCTACTCCTGATCATTTGCTTTCTGGTGTAAATCACAAATACCCCTCATGTGGTAAAAGGCACCACTCTAGTTCATATTACATCTGAGATTGATTTTCACAGAGATAATTTTACGCTGGTGGTTTGAGAAATAATTAGCGATATGTCTTTGGAAGAAGCCAGTCTTGAATTCGAAACTCTAAAATTTATGTTATTCTTTGTGGGGTTTTTGTTTTATTTTGCAGTCTGGTTGGTTGAGAAAGTCTAAAACATTGATAAATTTTGAAAGGACACTAATTATTGAAAATTATATGGCCATATTGAAGATAAATTAAAAAAAATCAACAGATAATCAACAGATAAATTGCAAAAGAATCACAAGTTTCTGAATATTTCTATTTAGATGAAACTAGCTAACACCAAACAGTTTACAGGTAATACAAACTGTATTTTTACAAGTATTGTTCTGATCTGTCAGCTTCGAAACCTCTCTTACTGTTGACTCCAAATTTCTTTGTTGCAATATTTATAAACCTGCTCTCATGTGTCTTTTAAGGAAATGTGAATTAGCCAAATAATGAAGCTAAAATTATAATCTGTTTGATAGCTGTTTGAATAAAAAATCAAAAACTTGCTGTTATCCAGCGGCACGCCAGAGACTGCCTTCTTTTACCTAAAGGTACTCATTTTATTACTTGTAAAGATAAAGACTAATTAAATGTTACACAGCCTTTCAGTAATTCAAAAGCTCCACTAATGAGAAGTACCATCCTGTTAAAAAAAATAAAAAATAAAAAAAATCAGGCAGACAGTTCTGAAGAATGAAGAGAGCCTGTGGAAGCAAAGGGCACTGAGTGAAACCAAAGTGGCTCACAGCCGGTCAGTGTCACCTCTCTCTGCCACTGGGACAGCACCCAGTGAGACTGGTGGTGGTTTTAGAAATGTTCAAGCTCTGCATCCCACAGAAGAAATCAGAGTGTTGAGGGAACTGTGAGATCTCTCCATCTCCATTTTTGGAAATTACATAGGATAGGGGCCAGGGAAAACCCATCTCCCTCTAACTCTGCACACAAATTTGCACAGATAAACCTCTGTGTCCTTTGATACATGCTGCTTTTGACTGTGAGCAGCAGACAGGCATCACACCACTCTTCCTGACATGGTCTGGGTTCAGGGATCATGACAAAACCAGGTGCCTATGGGGCAAAGTGGAAAGTAAAGATACAAATCATGCTAGGTTTCTAATGCTCCTGCCAGCATGAATATGCTGTATATATATATTTGTGTGTGTGTGCATGTAAATATATATACCAGAAGCTGCTTTCCATTTCCTTCTCTAGTTTTTACAGAAAGACAGAATCTGAGGCGAATCAGATTGTGTGTGGAGGGACAGGCACAAATGTGAGTTTGTGTCTATCTGTGTATAAATTTATATTCATGTATGCCTGTGTATGTAGACAGATCTCTGTGTATGCACTCTTCACTCACCTACATGCGTTTTATGTGCCTGCATACACCTGCATGTTTTCCAGTGATCTGACTGACTGTAAGAAAAAGAGGATTAACATGTGACTTCCCTGTGTGCTACCACTGGGGTCATTTTCCCTTGGACTAGCAAACTCCCTCAGGGTGTCGATGAGACAGAAAAGCTCTGTGTTTGGAATGGTTTTGTCAGCATTGTCTGGAGATTAATCCTGTCCTCCTTTCAGAAGGAGGGGAGCTACAAGTAGAGCTGTCCTAACTGCCCTTGCTGGGAGGTTTTGGCTCTTTTTTTGGGGGGGAGAAAGACAGCCCCCAGCTGTCTGGCTTCCCAAAGGTGGGGAGGAACTTCTGGGAAGGGGTGAGCGGCTCATCTTTGAAGGCACAATTGATAAAGTCAGGGATTAGGTTGCTCCACCCATGATGAAGCCTAAAAGCACAAGTTTAAATGCAAATTGTGGGTTTATCCATACACTTTTGGTTGCTATTTCTTAGAATTAAGTGATTGCAATACAAGGTCTTTTGTTTAATTTTTCTATTGTGGTGAGTAAGTACAGTCAAGGTTATTCAAACTCAGTGCTGAGTTTCATTAAATCAAAGGGAATGAAGGGTTAATACCTCATCTTTGGAGTTTGGAATGACATTTGAGCATGAAAAGCAAGTTTCATTTAAATGTGAACCTTTTCAAATTATATTTTCTGTGAACTGGTGCCAACTCGATTACAGAAACTGCTTTTGTACTGATCTGGTTAGTAAGCTGCCTGCTTGTTTTAAATCTAATACAAATGCTTAAATTTAGGGACATGCATATATTGCATATATTCATTGGCTTTAAGTATTGGAGATTCTGTCATTCTGAAATAGTCTGTTCTGGGAGATATTGTTGAGAAATTAAAAATGACCTTTACATAAGAATTCTTTAGAAGGGTTCAACACAGACAGAATATGCCAAACTGAATTAATTTTTTAATAAGCTGAAGGATTTTACTGTTGTGTCCTACAAAAGGCTAAACTTTATTTAGACTCTCCCCTTCATATCTCTAGAGTAATGGGAAATAGCTGAATTTCTAATGAGCGTTAAAGCCGGCATAAAAATTCTGATATCCGTTCCCCTGCGTAAGGATCAGTGACTCTGTGACTTGTTGATTTCCAGTTTAGCAAGTTGCACATTTCTCACGATGTTCATCCCCATGGCCGTGGGTTATGCTCAGACAGAGACTGGCAGTGGAGCAGCTTGCTGGGCTCTTGATGTGATCAGAGGTCACCTAGCAATGCCACGCCAGGTGGAACATCTGTGCGCTCCCCACAGAAAAAAGTGACCTCGCTGCACTGCCTTGTCAGAAAACAAAAAGGCTGAGAGGTATCATCCTGCATGGAACTTAAAAAAAAGGATTTAAAAAAAGAATTCATAGGAACTTCAGTCTTGCTTTTAAAGCCTTTTTAGAAGAGGCAAGGAGATATTTTTAATAACATAAATAGTAAAAAACCACTTTGATGTTTCTCAGTAACAATTAAATCAAGAACCTATAATTAAGTCAGGATTCCTTATTTTATGCTATTCTAGTGTATATAGAACATTCAAATATTTGAGCTTTGAAAAGCCATGGGTCCTGAAAATCTTCTGTTTCACTGTTTGGAGCTGACACAACTCAGTGAGAATTTTCCTCAAGGAAAGTGTATATATATGTGGTATATTTATACCTCACATAGAAGTTTCCTGAATAGCAAATTGTTTTTCCTGAAAAAAATAATTGTTGAAAATGTGTGATATGAGGATAGTCTTTGAGTAGTCATTGCCTAGATATGATGGAAAAAAGTGCATACAGACATCCTGTAGTCCTTATTTCAGCCTCCCATTCCAGTGATTGTACCAGTAAATGGGCATAGAAATAGCTTTTCTTGAACTTTGTCAGACAAATGCAAATATGGCACAAAATCTTTTACTCAAAGAGTTAGGTTCATACTTCTGTGAACTGCTTGACTCCATTTTCCTTGTTCAGTATCTCTTTGCTAGAAATAAAGTGGATTCCATCAGCAAGCTGAGATATAAATCTTGAATGACTGAGAGCTTCAGGAACTGGTTGGAATAATGGATTGAATGTCGTCTGTGTATGCAAAGTTGACAGAATCCGTCAATCTTCAGGAAAGCTTTGAGGTGGGTGTGTTTATATACCTGTGTGTATAAGGTGACTGTGCTGGGACAGTCCTTAGCTTTAGTGACAGCTTATTTGAATCATTAATCTGACCCTTCATTCTGATGATGCCTGTCAGATTTCAGGGAATAGCCATATGCTCCTTTGGAAAAGAGCTGGAGTGGTTTAAATACCTCTAGAGCCTCTACTCCCCTGCAGAAATTGCTTTCATGAAGTTGTGACTTGGATGTGCCTTCACGAACTGCAATGCCCACTGCCCAAATCTTCCTTTTCCTTACAACTTTTTGACTTAATTTGACTGCACTGGTCTGACTTTCACCTTTGCCAGCTGAGTTTTGTGTTTTATAACCTGCTTACCTGATCAAAACGCTTTGTTGCCTCCTTGCCTACTTTAACTCCTTTTGCCTCTCTGCAATCTTCAGCTGTGCTGTCTGAGCTGAGCCAGCCAGCTTTCCTTATCCCTGCCTTTCTGGTGACTTCTTGCTATTTGAGTTCATCTAGTAATGGATTATATTCTGTTGGAATGATGGATGGTTGTAGGCAGATGAGAAGCAGGTGGATATTTGTTACTGCTTTCACAGCTAGCATCCAAGGACAGCCTACTGCAAGCTTCACTGGAGCCACGGCAAGGGCTTCTCTGAGAACTGATGGAGGAGTTCCCTCCCTCCAAAAGGAGAACATTTGTAGGGAAACTTCCTCTTTTCCCAAATAAAAGTCAAAAAAAACTGCAAAGAAATAGATTTTATACTGTTAACATTATCTTTTTTTCTCCAGGTTTATTTTGCAGTAGCATTTCTCTGTAATTGTGGTTTATCACTCCCAAGAGAATTACTTAATTCTTTGCAGCTTTTAACATTGAATTTTTTACACAAAGGAGATGCCGAATGCGTTGTCTTGTCTGTGTTATGTTATTTAACTTTATGAATAAGTCAAAAGGTATAATGATCATCTTTGGTGCCCTAGAACAGAAGAGTTCTCAGAAAAAGAAATAGAAAATTTTTTTTCCCGTTGTTAACAGTTCATAATATATTAATGACAACCCTCACATGAATCAGTGTCCTTAAACTTCAGGTTTGCAGGTATTTATAATTCTAGAGCACATCAAAGGATTATCAGACTGCAGTTTAATATCTGAACATTAGCACAAGGACAGAACACTTGTGGTTTCTAGAGGAAAAGCCTGATTCATTCACTGTCTCTCAATTCAACAACTTGCACTGTCCCTCAGGTACTGGATAGTTTCCCATAGCTGGTAGGCAGCAAACCCAGGCAGAACTCCATAAACATTGATCATTTATTTCATTGCAAAGCTCACTTCTTTAGTTTAAATTGCAGATGAGATTGATTCGAACCAACCAGACAAAGTTTGCAGTGGAGCAAATTAAGTACTTTCATCTCTACAGCTTTAAAGCTCATCTGTGAAAAGTGGGCAGGGGAGAAGGAGTATCTCCTCTGGAATTGGTCCAGTTCAATAAAATGGTTAGATCTAAATAAACTGTCCCACAGGAGGGGGCCAGAATCCCTCTTCCAGGGGATGGGTTAATTTGTGGGCCTTTGCACTCCAGCATCAGCTCCATCATCTTAGACCTGCCTCCAAAAATCTGAGACATGCACTGGAGCAGAAAGTAAATCAAAATGTCATTGTATATAGTTTCCAAAAGGGATGATTTTTGCATTTTAAATTTTCATTCTGAAGGGGCATTTTAAAAACAATTAGGAATACCAATATTTTCCAAGAATTTCAATTGTCTTTAGTTGTTTATATTTCTTATATCTGGGAGCCTGTACCTAACTGTTTTTATTTATTTAGCTCAGAAAAGGCATAACTGGTTACCTTCTAGCACTCAGTATCTCACTTGCTAAAGACAAAGGCAAAACTCTTAAGGAATTTGTTGAACACTACCATCTTTTAGGCTGTATGGAAACAAGGAGGTCTATTAGGAAAAGATATATTTTGTGCACATTTTTAACCACTTTAAGAAATATTGAAAGAAAACAATCAGCTTCTACATTAGAACAAGTATTTGAAACAAAGTTCCTAAGTTGGATGTCACTATGGCTCCACTACGCAGAGTATCTAAAAGTTTAAAGCTAAGGGTTAGAACTCTCAAAGGAATAAATTGCAACAGTACAAAACATCTTACCTGAAGGATATCAAACAACTGAAAATATTACTAATAGGCAAATCAGAGAACTGGCTGTTTCCTAACTAGTCTGTTGGTATTCTCAAAGGAGGCAATCATTATATAATTATTTTCTTGAGGCAGACAGCATCGTCAACCACTTTTTTATGAATTTTATGACATGCTAATTTCTCATCTGTCCCAAGTAATACAGACTCTACACTTTAGTTCATCCACCATAGCTTAACAGCAAAATTGCAAGAAATAAATGTCTGTTCAGTCCTTCTGAAGGTTGGGTTCAGATGAGAATGATCATGTTGTTTGGATTGGAGGGAGCATTCCCTCTCAAACCTGCCTCTAACATTTGTTATTAATGCCTTCATGTTGACAATCCCCAAGAAAAAAACACTTTTCTTGCTCTGGAAATGCAGGCCCAGACTTTGACAGGATTTGTAGTGCTTATCCCCAGCAACTTCAGCAGGTGCAAACAGATGGCTGACATTTCTGTGAGGCCATAAAATGCAGAATACTACTGTCCTGCTATGCCTAACTGGAATCAATTAAGTGTGAGGCAGGATATCAGGCTATGAATCACAAGTCATTTGTTTCCTGTAAATTGCATCGTTTGTTGGGCTTTTTTTTAATGCTTCGTTTCATGGAGGCCCCAGGGATGGCAGGAAAAGCAGCACAAGAGAGAGGGGAGTACGTACTTGAAGCAGTTAAATTGGAAAGTGAGATTCCCTGTTAAAATCTCAGAGAATAAAGCTGGTTTTGGACATTATTGGCATATTCCATCTCTGATTTCATGTTCCTTCTTGTTTGATCTCCTGAATGCCTTCCTAAAATATGCTGGATCAATTACTTATGCTGTGCTTATATGGCTAAACCTGGACCAAAACAAATACCTATAACCTTTTTTGAAATTATTTTTCTGAGTTTGATCCTTTCACTAATGCTCTAAAAATAGTTGTATCAGGACAACTAATAGATGCAGAAATCCATAGCAGAAGGGGGTTCAAGTCATGTTTCAGAGCTTTTTTAGCTAGCTTTGGAAACTCAAAGTCTAATATTTAGACAGAACAAAATTGCAGTGAACAGAGGCAACTGAGCAGAAAAAGGACAAAAAGCAAAAAAACTTCAGATGTGAAATACAAAATTAAAACAAAGAGGAAAGGTTTATTAAGAATTTAAAAAAAAAATCACTTTTTTTTTTTCCTGATTCCTATTTGTATAGTGAAATGTAAGAGGAAGGTAAAATATAACAATAGAAATTTCATTTCACTTCATGCTCCTGTTTTATGCCTTCAGTTTTCTTTGAGTTAATCAGAGACCTTTGCTAATTACTGCCACAAAGGTGAATAAATGGCAAGGGGAAATAAGCAAGAGTTTTTTTATAGGGTGAGTGTGGTGACATTATCTTAAAAGAATAAGCTGATGTGACAGTGTTTTAAATATGAGCTGGCAACTGCTAGGAGGTTTGCACTGCCTGTTTTTTAATCTTTAATTTGTGAGAATGCTGTGAATAGACATTAACTTCCTCTACTTAATATTTACTGTTTCAGTGCCTTCAAACTGGAGCTGTCATCTCTGTTTTGAAAAGTTGTTCATTTTCTCAGGTTTTTCTGCTGATTTCTGTTTGTCACATGATTCACTCTTCCAACATGGAAGAATGGAAAGCCAGTGGAGGCCTTTTTCCATCTTACCTGAGCAAGGAGGATTTCACAGGCTGGGAGATTCAGGGTAAAATGTCCATGTTCAAAGACTACTTTACACCTTTCACGTGGCCTTGAACTACCCCAGGTTCTGACCTCTAGCAGTTAACCTCCAAAATATAAATCCTGAGAGGAATACATTGAATCCAAACCTGGGATGTAAAAACCAAGGGTTCAATGCCTGGCTGAATCTCAACAACCTAAAGGAGCAGCTTGGACTCCTAATTGTAACAGGTATTTAATTTTCTCAATATCCCTTTAATAATCTTTCATTAGCTCCAAAGGATGCTTTGCCATTCACTGGTGTAGGGTATAGCAGCTGGATTTGCAACCCATTCTCTTATTTCTTCACATAAATATTACAATTTTGAAGTTAATTGTCAAATTTCACTGTTTTTCCTGCAAACGGCTTCTCAAGTGAGGAATGTTTAAAATTTTTATGTTCAACAGAGAAAATGTTAAAAATCAGGAAAAAGCAGATTTTTTCAAAGTATCTTTTTGTGCTGATGCAAAGGGAAAAATAATTTATTTTCACAACCAAGATATGTTTGCTTTTCCATCATTTCCTTACAAAACAAATAGAATATGAAAAATAAAAGTGAGTCTGTACAAACAACTAGTTTGAGTCAATATTCACAGAGAAGAAATGTTTTATGGTCAATGTGATGTCAATTAAAACCAAGAAATCTTTACATACTCCCATGTAGAAACACCACATATGGTTTCAGTATATAGTCTCTATGCTGTTAAAAAAATAATCCAACTTTTCCTATCATCTTTTTTTAGGAGAAGTAAACTGTTGAAGATACATTTGTCAAAGCTTGATCTGATGTTGGAAGCACACACTGAAAACATAAAATAAGTTGCAAGGAATGCATGTAGAGACTGATAGTCTGCCAGTCATGAATGCTTTGAAATATGTATTTCTATTTAATTTCTTCAAAATTAGAAAAAGCACTTAAAATGAATTTCTTGTTACTAGGTGGGCAGCTTTTGCAATGGAATTTGGAAGCAATTTTTGTGATGGAACTGGCAAGATAAACACCTGAGATGACATGGAGACACTGGGGAGCTTTGAAGGAAAGTTATATAAATGCGAAGTAAAAATGAAAGAGGGGAAATTGAAATGAAGATAAGAAGATTTTAAATACCTGGGGGCAAGGTAAATGGAAAGCAAAGGATTCAGATTGTTTGCTGTGTGTTTCAGGACCCAAGCAATACGATCAGAGTGATTTTTCTTTTCTAAAACCAAAAGGAAATGTCAATGTAAGTTTTTTTTGGCAGAGGAAACATGCTTGAGGTTTTCTCTATCACTCATTTGCAAATGGCAGTGCTCATATAGTTAGAAAATTTAATAGGACAGGGTGTCTTATTTGTGAGTTTGTCTAGAGAAGAGTCACATTCTGCAGAGAAAATGCTTTTTTATCTTTCACCTGGTGGAGCTATCTTTTAGCTCGCTTTAAAAGACCATGGGAGACTCATGGCAAGCATTAATGTAATGGTGCCAAGCATGTGCCTTTTTTCTCTTTGCTTCTGCCACTGAGGTTTTGGGCTGCTGTTCTTCCTGTGCAGTTTCAGTTTGCCCCTTTGCTCTGCTAAGGTTGCTGTCATTGGTACACCCCATTCCTTGGATGCTTGCTGCACATTTTACTGGCAACAGCATGAACAGAAATATAATTCTGACATTAATTAGCTGGGAATGTGTGCATCGCTGGAGAAGCAAAGGAATATATTTCCAGAAAATCATTCAATTTAACTTGTTTTTAAGACTCTGTCCTGACTACTGAATTTAAACACTGAAAAATAAGGGGAGCTGGGACATCTAAACAAGGTGAGAAAGCCAGAACTGAAAACAAGACAAGGCAAAATGGCTGTGAGGTAACCTGGTTGGTAGAGCAGACTGAAGGGGGTTTGTTGAGGGTCATTTTCTCACTTTGGCAGTGCACTCACTGCTCTCTGGAGCTACTGCCAGAGTGAAGTAACTCTTTGCCATGAATGACTCCACAGCAGGATATCTTGAGATGCTGATCAAATTGTGACAAAAAGCACCATGGTGTGGTTATTTACACTCTTGTATTTCACTAGAGGAAGTGAAGATGTTTATGAATGATTACTTAGCCAAATACTCTGGTTCTCACAAAAGGCTTCTAACTTCTCTTGACTTGCCAGAAAGTAGGGATGAAAAAAAGCTAAAAACTTAAAGGATGTCACATCCCTGGAGAGTGGAGGTGGCTCTCATGGGCATCCATGGGTTCTTTGGGAGTCAGCTTGACCATGTGCTGGACATCGTTGGATTACTGAATTCTTGAGACTTGTGGTCTGAAAAATAGAGTTGCAGAAACCCTAACATAAACTGAAAGAGCAATAAATTTCTGATGTGAATAACTGGTTTCAATTCTGTTGGTACTGTAGGAAAAGGAAGAACTAAATGCTGCTTGGGAGATGGTGCAAATCAACACAGACAGTTAACCAGGGGGACTTTCAAACCATTGCTAAGAAGCAAAGAGTTGATTTATTTCATTCCCTCACTAACAACCCCAACCCAAAACTTATCTAGCCATGAGTGAGTGCAACTGGTTGGCTGAATAGAGAAATTAGAGGACAACAACAGAGACTGAAGAAAGATGTTTGATGTCACTGATGCTGAAAAAAAGGCTGAGATCCTGACATGCAAAAAAGAAGGTGCCAGAGAGATGAAAGAATTTGGTGAAGCCCATGAAAATTAAAAAAAAAAAAAAAATCTGCTAGAAGGAATTTGTTCAAAATATAGAGAACTATCTCCAGTAGACCTCCAATAGACCTTTCCACTCAAAATTAAAAGTTAAAAAGTTAAAATTACAGAAAGGCAGCAAGTCCAAGTAAGGAATTAGTGCTATTGCCTAAAGAAGGGAAAAGGTCGTATCTGAATCTACTGAAATTTGGCAATGGACACTTGATTTAAATGTACAATCCAAGAAAAAATTCATTTACTTGACATGTTCAGCTGAACAGCACAAACCTTTGATTTTACCTCTTCTAGGGAATCTTAGTGTACTACACATTATTAAAATATAAAAGGAAATGAAGAAAAGAATATATGTAAGAAAATACCAAGAACTTTAGTAAGAAGTCAAGCTAGAGTTTATTCAGTTTAGCTTTAGCTGTACAAGTAGAAAAAGCAGTGAGCAGAGTGGTGTTAGATATGGGAAAGGAGATTGTTAGAACCAAGATCATCACAGGCTGAAATCAGAGACATATAGAACCAGAAGCAATTCAGAGCTGTATTAGCTACCTTAGGTAGGATAAACCAGCCTTAATTAAAAGTAACCACATTTACTTTGGCTTTATAGACAGACACTGTATTAATAATATATACTACTATGCTAATATGTGTGCTAATATATACTAATATGCTATCATTTAAATAACAGCTGGTTCACCTTGCTATCTTCAGCTAAATCTCATCCTTGTTTTAATTAATTTTTGTCACATACTATTGTATCAGACACTAATAGTACCCAATATTTGACAGTCTCTGTGTTCTGTTAATGCAGAATTTTTGCATTCTTGCATTCTCACGTGTTTCTTTGTGGTTTTGCCCTTTTTTTTTTTTGCAAACCTACCTCCTGGTATGTTTGAAATGATGAATTAGTTCTCAATCTCTTCTAATGCTTTACCTTTAGTTTTTTAAACGGATGTTCAGCTTTTAGGCTGTAATACCATGATCTTCAGCTTTCTTTTTGAATATTGTCAGTACTTCTGAGATTCTCCAATGCCTTGATAGGTTTGCTTGGGATCTCATCACTGGACCTGCAGTCCAGTTCTCTCAGAATTGTTGGCTTGAGATTTTCCCATTCCTTTACCTCAGTACATACAGCTATTTGGACTATGATTCTTTTTATCATGGTAATTTCCATTTCCAGAACTTTGTTCCCCATGTCTCTCATGCTCTCTTCCCTAGCTCAGCTGCCCATAAGGCAAACTGAGGGAATGCATTCATTCCTTTTAAGAGTACACAAATCTCTGCACAGACCCTGACAGTGGAAGGTCCACTTTTATATGTTACCCCTCTTTGCCTCTTACAGCCTTTCACACCATTAGCCTTCAGTATATTCTGCACCATCACTTTGTGCTTTAATTCTTCTGTTCAGGGCACGCAGTTCAGTACTCCACTTCATTAAAACTCATCCTCCAACATATCTCTGGCACTGTAACTCTGTTACTTTCAGCCTGATGCATTTCAGCATTAATTCTGTTTCATCATTTTGCTCCCTAGATGCCTGGAATTTCTATACAAACATTACTAACTTGTTTACATTTTGACAGTTTTCCTCTCTGTTTCATAAAGAATGTGCTTTCTAACCTTCAGTCATGACGTACATGCCATTTTTTGCAGCAAAGGAAAAAAAAAACAGGAATTTGGGGGATTGGGCATAGCTTTGTCAGGGTGAAAAATAAACTCCAGTTTCTCCAGCCCACACTTATGTTGATTTCTTCTATCAAGCTCTTCAGAGCAGGTGATTTGACTTCCTAGATGACTTCTGCTAAGACATTTGTAACAAAATTTCTTCCCTTCGGTGTAAGAATTAACCTATGGTTTCTGTTAGTGCTCATTGTCAAATTGTGGACTGCATTTCAGTGCCAAACTATGTTTATTTGGTATGAAACAATACTTTGTTCTTTGGGAGTATGTTCTGCTTGAGCTAGGCAACTTGCTATACAAACATTAAGCTTCCCAAAGGTCTTTCTGAAAGCAAAAGGTAATTATTTAGGTTAGCACATGGGTTAAAACAGACATAGAGAAGCCACAGAAGAGCTGCTTCTAAAGCTTAGTCCTCTGATTTAGCTGTTGGAAGTTATTTGGTCTCTGGTTTTGTTTGGCATAGCTGGGTTTTTGTTCCTCCAGTCCTGAGCAGTGTCAGTGCTTGGGTTACAGGTGAATTTCATATTAAAGGATTTATGAGTAAATTATTCCAGTAGGGTTTGTTAAAAGCCTTCTCTTAGGATCAGATTTATTCCCTATTCATATTTAAGCACTTCTGTCTTTATTGGATAGTTTTGTTCTTACCCCTAGGTAACAGTACCAGATCCTGGAGTTTTCCAAGGTCTCTGGATGTACAGATTTGAGCTGTAAATACATAAAGGAAAAATCTTCACCTCATGGTTAGAATCTAGAAACCAATCTAAAAACCAAGGAAGATGAAACAGAAAGCATATGGAATTCTGTATATAATATCAAATCAGCATGTTGTCTGCTGCATTTAATATTTTCCTCCTCTCTATCCCCACAGGAGGCACTGCTCCTCTGAAGTGGCAGATAAAAAACAAGGAGCCCCTCCTGAGTCCATTGCACTGTTCTTGAGCATCTTCTCATTACAAAAAGCTTTTAATTTTTGAATGCATAGATTATCCAATTGAGAGCCCATAAAGCCAAAACAATACATTGCAGACATTCATGTGTGTGCATTCTTCTTTTGATTCTTTTTTTTTTTTTATTTTTTTCATGTAAAGGTGATAAAGTCAATGTAGTAAGAATATACCTGTGATGACATACCCAGGAATGAAATGAAGAGAAATTAACAACAGAATAATAATTCTACAATGCTGAAGGAAGTATACACCAGGTAGAACATGTTGTAGTTTCTGCTAGGATTCTCAATATGCTTCCCCTCTAAGAATGAGAGGGGAAAATGTCATTCATGTAATTTTTTTTTTAGAAAAGATAGATTTTGGTCTGTGAAAAACTTAGATGAGAGCACCTAGTGAACTTTATTACCTTCAGACTTATGCAGATGGTGAGTGGGTTTCATTCAGAGTGAGGACTTACATGCCAAAAGTTCTCAAACATCCTGGTTTTGGCACTCAGGAGGTTTTTTAGGATATGGCCCTTATGGCAGGATTATAAAATTCCTGTTCATGTTGCATTGCAAACTATTGCACCAGGCTTTCACCTCTTTCCTGCTTTGCACATAATGTGAGAAATTTCACTCATTCAGTGATATTTAGCAGAGATTTCCTGTTTACCTACCACCATTCGTGCTCTTAATGAATTCAGATCAAATACTTTGAAGTGAGGTGCTGCTCACTGTGAGCAAGAGCATCACAAAATGGCTCATGTGGTGCATAAGTCATCAGAATATTTTGAAAAATGATGCAAGTAGCTCCACAGTTACATAAAAAAACATAGAAATATTTTGAATATCTGAATTATTTTTCTTACTAAGTAGTCACCCTTTAACTTTTTATTAATTTTTGTTTTGCTCTCAGGCTTTTTTTTTCCCCCTCTGTTCTACTCCAGTTGTTTGGAAAATAACTCCATAAAGGTTTTACAGAAAAATAATTAGTAAGAAATGCATTAGGAAATTACGCATGGGATACACACAGATATTTTCTACCCATGTTTACATTTCCTGTGTCTCTGCAGAGGGTGTCACCCACATCTGATTAAGGAGGATTGTTTGCATCACAGCTTGTCTCAGGTGCTATACTGATCTCAGTTCATAATCACTCTGTAGGTAGTGGATGATCTGCTCTGTTGATAATCAGTGGAGGAAGAAGGTGACATAGTGAGACTTAGTTTCCCTTCAGATTTGTCTTTTAGCTGATGATGGATTTATTATCAATTGATCAGATGAAGATCAATTTATTATCTACTCTTTTGGTAAGACTAGAATAGCTAAATAGATGTCTATTTATTACTGTGTTTTTGATATCTCTTCAGAGTCTCTGTAATGTAATCCAGTTTTAATCTAGTTTAGTGGTATATTTCTTTAAACATCTATTTATTTGCTTCACCCAGCATTACTGATCTCAGTACTTCCATTTTATGTGTGTTGATAGACAGATCCAGAAGAAATTTGTCATTTCAGCTTGTAGATGGAATCTGTGTTGATCATCCAGAAGTCCCTAATGCCAGTAATAAAATCAGAGTCCCATAAAGCAAAGTATTGGTTTCTTCAGTGTCACACAATTTGGATGCATTTGGATATTAACACACTTGCTCATCTTGAATTATAAAAATAATATATACTGTGAAATCTTAAGCTGATAGTCTGTGAACCTGAAAGTAAAATGGGAGGCTTTTTTTTTTACATATGGTCTATTTCTGTTGTTTGGACTGTTTTCCAGATAACCATCTGTAACAGAGAAAGGATGGCAAGCAAACTGATTTCTCATACTTGGTTGCCAAGATTCATTAATATCTGCTTAGTATGGCACATTGCCTAATCAGAGGCTGGTTGGACTCTCTGTTGCAGGTTTCAAACAATAATGTGTTTAGAGCCTGCCTTTGGGCAGGTCTTTTGGCATCAATCTACCAAATTTCTGCACATGATTAAACTTTGTGTAGAGCTGTACCTGCTAAAAAGAAAGAGAAAGAGGGAGGGAGGGAGGGAGGGAGGGAGGGAGGGAGGGAGGGAGGGAGGGAAGGAAGGAAGGAAGGAAGGAAGGAAGGAAGGAAGGAAGGAAGGAAGGAAGGAAGGAAGGAAGGAAGGAAGGAAGGAAGGAAGGAAGGAAGGAAGGAAGGAAGGAAGGAAGGAAGGAAGGAAGGAAGGAAGGAAGGAAGGAAGGAAGGAAGGAAGGAAGGAAGGAAGGAAGGAAGGAAGGAAGGAAGGAAGGAAGGAAGGAAGGAAGGAAGGAAGGAAGGAAGGAAGGAAGGAAGGAAGGAAGGTTAAAATAAGGAAGCAGATGAGGAAAAGAGGAAGAATTAACAAGACAATGTAGGAGAGCAAAACCAGTTCTTAGCCAGAAAAAGCACAGAGCCTCTAGGCAGTGAAAATCTAGGGAGGTTATTTGGGTTTAAATATAGAAGTGTGAGTAACAGGTGATAACAAGAAATAGCGTAAAGAGAGACCAAAATCAATCAGCTGAAATGAAGGCACATGTTTCCCAGTAAACTCAGTAAGTAAATAAGGTACTCCAGATGCCTGATCCAAACTTTGCTAAAATCAGGGTGAAGGTTCCTCAGCAGACCTCAGGTTCCACAAAAAGAATCCATCTATGTATAGTTGTATCTGAGTCAGGAGATCAAATTCACAACAACATGAGGAAAATCTGAGGGATCTAGAAAAGACTAAAAATATAAATAGTAGAAGATCTTTAGTCAAAAAATAAAGTCTTTTTAATTAATTGTCTTTATTGACTTTATTAACTAAGTAAATGTACTGATCAATATGTAATTGTATGTAATTATACTTGTATCATGCTTTCTTCATTTTTCACTTAGATTGTGCCCTAATTTAATTAGTCTTCCCACCAGCTGTCTACACGTAGAAACCTCCTTAAGATAGACTGAAACTGGTATGACCTCTGTGAGAGAT
The DNA here is from genome assembly GCF_963513975.1 of Fringilla coelebs. Lineage (NCBI taxonomy): Eukaryota > Metazoa > Chordata > Aves > Passeriformes > Fringillidae > Fringilla > Fringilla coelebs. Next base: position 64,489,563 of record NC_140032.1, on the reverse strand, counting down.
ATTTGATGATAATTACTATTTCTGTTATTAGTTTTATAACATACAATAGTAAGTAATTCCTATTACATAGTAGCAAATAAAAAGAGTTCTGTAGGTAGCACAGTTTTAGTACTATGATGGGAAAATCATGATGTGCATTATTTCAGTTAAGGTGATTATTTTGTTTTGATAAAGGGGCAACAGTAAATGTAGAATGAAGGCTGAATGGGAAAAAAAATCAGAAACTAAACGTCCTAAAACCTCAGCCCTGCATTCTGAAGGTGTAAAATCCAAATGCTCAAAATGCTATAGTTTGACAGGCTTTCTATAATGTCTTAAATTGTATATTATGATGTGCTCTGTCTTATTTTCTCTTAATTTATCACAAACAGCTTTCAGAACATATGTGAGAACTCACGTATTTTCATTTAAGGGGGCTGATTCCCTGTGATTGTGCTGCAACAAGTCCTGTATTGTTTTTCCCTGTCTTGTGCTAGAATCAGAATTAATAATGTACAGTGGATTATCAAAGAGGGAAGGAGGCAGTGGGTAATCTCAACTTTCAGAGATGACTGAGTGTTTCAGAGACACCCAAGCTTTTATCATCCTTGAGATCTCACAAAAGGCAGAATAACAGCAGCAAAACAACAAAATTCCTCGCCCAATCAACAAACTAAGGTAAGTTTTTTTCCACCTTAGGGGCTTGAAAGCACCACCTTCACCACCTTTTACCATCACTGAAGCAATTAAAAATTGCTCTCTGCCAATATTTGATGGTGTAACTCCTTTTGATCACTGCTCAAGTGCAGATGATTCTTTGACCTTCAGCATCCCTTCCTTTCATATCCATTCCAGTGCTTAAGAACATTCCTGTACTTAGCCTGTCCTACCACTTAAAACTATACTTCACTTGTAGTAAACAATGATGAAAAATCACTACAGCAATCTTTTGTTCGCCGCAGTGACATTTCCTCTAATTAAATTTTCATCTCTGAAGGTATTTGGGCCTCTCTAGTCCATCTGGGATATGTTTGCCCTCAGCATTGCCGCAGGCCAAATGTATTTTTGTTGATACGCCGAGCAGCATGCCGTCCTCAGCGACTGTGGGTATTCCCCACTGGTGCTTTATTCAGAAGATTATTTCACCAGTTTCAAAGTACTTTTTTCTGAAGTCTTTTTTAAATTTTTTTGCCTTTGAAGAGGCAGTGAGAGCGGAGTGCCCCCCCGATGCCCTCTGTTCCATGGATCCGCGTTTGTTTCAAGGCGTTTTTCCAACAGGCTGTGGGCAGTGATATGATGGGATAGAGGGGACTGTGCTCCCACCAAGGCCAGGAGACCTGCTCTTCACAACATTTTTCTACACTTTGAGCATCAATTAAACTGATTAGGGGTGACTGAGGTTTTGCAGACCTCATTTAATGACTCCGTGGTAGGACACGTCTGGCAGTACAAACTGGTTTGCATCTCCTTCTACAATTCCAGTGTCGCCTCTCCCAGCACGTCCCAGCAGCCAAACTGCAAAAGGTCATTTTTGCACACATGCACAAATTGCTACAGTGAAAGATATAGTTTATTGACTTAAAAAGAGAAAGGCATGGATCGCTGCAAAATGTAATGGAAGTGTTTTCTCATTTCCTTTTGGATAATAGAGGCCAATGGGATGAGTATTTCCATATTGGTAATGCTTCGTAGATATTTTTCTAATTCTCTTGAGATAATAGAGTATCATTCTAAAGAGAAGACTGCATGAGTTCTTTTAGTGTAATTGTTGATTTGACTGTACTACAGGTCTGATGTAATTTCAAAATATAATATTTTAGGTTTCATTTTCAAGAGAATCTGATTATTCAGTAATTAACATTCTGAAACAATTTTATCATACCGAGAGACCTGGGCAAAGGTAGCAACCTTCATTACCAGAAACTATCACTTTTGTAAATTACTCCTCAAACTTTTTAAAAATCTCCACAGTCTCTTTTTCTTTCCCCTCAACTTTTACACTGAAATAAATGCAAGGGCAACTTACTGAAAGAAAGGACATGAGGAAAATAGGAACAGGCCACCTGTGGATTATTGACATTTCTGTGGTTAAAATTCCATAACTCTAAATAAAATCATGCTGTTTGGAAAGCAAAATTATGGCTTTCACAGTTCCGTAGTTTGAGTTTTGCTTGCTTTTTGGGCCAAAACCTGTAACTCTTAAGGAGTTGCTTTATTTACTAGGTTAAAAATACTGGGATGTCTCAATGGCAGCAATAGGTGTTTAAGAGACGGTGAATGGTTTGGCTGTCCCTGTTGGATTGCATCTATCTGACTGTTGCATGACCAAAGGAGGTGTCCTGTCATTTCCACTTCTGCAACCAGAGGGAAAAACTGGAAAAACTGGGATGTAGACGTGTCAAACTGGAACAATGGTTGTGTCTTATGCTGACTTTGCAAAGGAGCAAATGAAACAACAAAAAAAAAAAAAAGGAGAAAGTAAGTAAAGAGTGGGATCCGTACTTCTGGTTTCAGTCTCTGTTTTTGCCTTACAAAGCTCAATTGTCTATTACAGCTATAAATACAGAATTCCTCCTAGGATATTATCTGTATTAATCTGGATTGATCTCAAAATTAATTCCAAATCTGTCAATGGCAGGCAAACCCCCTTCCTGACTGACCACATATAAGCCAAAAATTTTGAAGAGCTAGAGTATTTTGGTGTGCAAGAAAAATAACTTACTTCTAGGGAATGCTGTGAAATTACTGCAGTGACTGCCTTGGTAATTTTGGATAAATACTCTTAAGGGTTGAAATACCATCTCAGTAAGTTCTGAGATGTATGTTATCTGTCAGGCTCTTCCAAAACTTTACATGAATCTCTGATTATACTTTCTAATCTCTGAAATTCTCAGTTATGCAAGAGAGGCAGTGAAATTACATTGTAAAATAGGCACAGATATTTGCTGGTACTGGAAATTTTTCCTTTTGAGAGTTTTGTATCGTTCAAGGTACTCAGGCTAAACAAGAAACATATTTATTACTACAATTGCTCATTTTCTTCTTAAAATTGCATTAGGATAGACTTTCATTCCACACTTGGTGACCACTGTTTTACCAACCCTACATGACACAAGTAACTCATGGATGACAAATCTGCAGGGAAATGGGGCTGAGACCCTTTTTTGCTTCCAAGTGAAAAGGACAGAAGTTTTTGTCTGGCACACATGAAAATGGGCACAGCACAGCTCTAGTGTTAGGCACAACAGGAGCAGATGCAAGAGCAATATAAACTTATGAACTTCTCTGAACTGAAAGAATAGCAGTAGTTGTATCTCACAAGTGAAAACTGTCAGGACTGCTAGGTTTAATATTTTATCTGGGGAGTTCAACCTATCTTTTAGGTATCAAGGGAGCTGTCTGTACTGACAAGAAGAATGCTCTAATTCCCTAGCTGGAGTCCAATCTCCTGTCTCTTTGCTTATAAAATAAGTAAATTTACATATAAGGGGAAAAAAAAGGTCTTAATGCTTTTCTAGCAGTAATTTTTAAAGACATGCAATCTCATTTTGAGGTAAAATATTCGTTGATATGAAAAATAATGGCAGACCTGAAGAGACTTGCATAAAAAGCAAAGAAAAACTATTTTATGACTGTTTTAAACTAAATTATTAATTTCACCACCTCTTACACAGGACTCTCCTAAAAATGTTGCTGATTTATTAGGAAAGCCTTGAGAAAATCCAAGCACCTGAGGAATCTACATAAGAAGATAGCTCATCCATCTAGGAACTTGTTAAAAAGGACTGAGAGAAAGGCCTTTTTAACTGTCTCCTTGCAGCCCAGGTAGGGATGCACCTGGCACTGGATGCAGACAACAGCTGTCTCACCAGCATCCATAATCTGTACTGGTGGCTTCCTGGCTGTACCTGTGTGCCCTGAATGCAAAAAGCATCTGTTTCACATTTATTCATTTACTCAGATGGCATTATCCACATTACTTGCTACCTTTGGACACAAGACTCTCATTTATAATTCATTGTACACAGATGCTTACAGAGAGTAGAAGCTTTGGCTACATTACCTGTCACTCTTAGTATATTTTGTATTCATGGTGGGTAAATATACGAGGATAAAGCTGCCATATTGTGTATGACTATCTATAATGCATTAGCAAACAGTTGTTTGATCATTTACACTGTCATTCTTTGTAGTTGGAGTGATGTTAGAATGGAAAATGAAATAAACTGTGGGTTCACTCTCCCTAATTTTCTTCTTCTGCTCTCTCTCTTTTTGTGCAGAGTTGGTACTTCCTAAGTTTTTGGGAAATTAAGTTGGCTTTGTCTCATTTTGTTTCTCATGCTCTTCCCTCTATGAGGTCACCATTCAGGACTTGGTCAGATATTCACTAAGTTCACTAGTGCAGCTGGCTTCAGAAGAAGATGATTCCTATTCTTTGCTTTCATAGGCTCATAAATCCAGTTGAAAATATTAAAAAGAGAAAAATACTCAGGCAGGAATAAAGCACATCAGAAAGAAGGAGTGAATGTAACTGGGGAAACATTTACTCAAGATTACATATTAAGCAATTTGCTCTTTAGTACTGAAGGAATATATAGAGAAAATATCTTAACAGTACTTACCAAGAGCCCTCTGAATCCATCAAATGCTGTTAAAAACAACCATTTTGGAACAAGGAGAACATTCTGTATGCCGTGTGTTGTTTTTAAAAGCTATTTTTAGTGTGGTAAATATTAAAGAATGTCATTGTCCCTTGCATGAGCTCTCACTCATTTTTTAGGAAGCTTTGCCAGAGATGCTTGACTTAAGAACCCATTAAAATGAAAATATACTCAGGAACCTTGCAGGAATAGAGCTTGAAGGCATGGGCACCAAGCATGCTTGGCAGCCTGGAAAGCTTACAGAGCTCACAGAAAAAGAATGCCATCACATTAAAGAATTAGCATAGCCCCAGGCAGCAGGGTTTTTTTATGTTGGTTGGTTTTTTTCAGGTTTTTTTTTTTTTCCCAGTAGATGTGAATGACATTTCCTATGTGAGACACTGTTTAAAATATTCCTTATCCGCATGTAAGTTTTTTATGACTACATTAAAAAGCAAAAGGTTGGTTTGTTCCTGCTGACATTTGCTCCTGTTCCTCTCTCTCACTGGGCACTATATCTCAAATAAAGCTCTGATGTTCATCTCTCCTTCCACAAGTTTCTCACTCTCTCCAAATATTACTACTGCCTCCTCCTCGTACTTTTTCTGCTAGGCAGAACTTGTTCTGTCATTCTTCCTGAAGTCTACCAGCTGCCACAAATTCAGCAAAACTCCCACAAAAAATCCCTCTAAAGTCTTTCTTACCTTCTCAGAGGCTCCTCCAGATCACTCTTTGAAAATGCAAATAAGATGTAATAATACAGAAAGAATCTGAGTATCAGTACCTGGTAATATAAAATTAACTTCTCTTTTCACTGACCCTAGTCTATGAGAATTGAACTTGGGGAAAATTGAAGAAATAATCACTCAGCAGCCTCATCAATCAAACCAGCAGCTTAGGCTGCTAATTATTCCCTGGTGTGGATACCTTGGCTCTTCTGACCACTCACCAAGGAAACTCAGGTTATTGATTCCACTACATGAAAATAATCCACCTAACTCTCAGTTTCTTTCTCGTGGGAAATCTTCTTGCATAAAGTTCTGACAAAGAACATTTAACTAAAAAATATAGTTGCTGACATCTAAGCTTCATAATATCCTAATGGACTCCATTTTGCCAGTTGCTTGCTGTATAGAATAAAAACCCAATCAAAACAGGTCTTTTCTCCCCATTAGTCAAAATCTCTGTGTAGAAGCAGCTCACACCTTTGTTCATAAGGCTGCAAACAGCCTGAAAGGCCAGGTCAGGAAGCTGCTGCTGTTTTTGGTTCCTTCCATCCACATGCTACAGTCTGAAATTGCTCCATCCATCAGGCTGCAGCAGATTGTTCTTTCAGCCTTTATGAACCACAGTGGACCAATCTCCCTGCACCGCGGGTGTTTATGGGGGGCAGGAGCAGCCATGGCCTGGGTTTGGTGGCTTGTTTCTCCAGCAAAATCAGGAACAGGAGTGTCTAGGGATAGCTACCCTTGAGTGCTTTTTAGATTTGCCAGGAAAAGAAGGAAGTATCCTGTTTCCATGCAAGAGCTTCCAACAATTTGTCCCTGACAAACTCCAGATATAGATTCCCGTTTTAGAGGCTGTGAACAGCTAAGAACAGAGAGTGAGTGAATTAGGTCAGAGAGCTGTGAAGCCATTTTAAGTGAGAACTCTGAAAGTATCATTTTTAGGGTAGCTTGGTAATTTTGTGTAGGGGTCAAATATTCTCCCTCTGACTTCCAATCCCCAATTCAAAATCTTGTTTGACTTCTATGTAATACTTCAGGAAGTATTGCTGCTAATTTTTTACCAAATGATGTTCCAATTTTCAGCAACTGCATCTTGATATTTGAGGGTCATTGCTGAGTGACTTTGGAAAGTTTGCATCACTGTTATTAGCATTATTTATTCTGTAAATCATGTGGGAAAACTTCACTGCTAGTCTCTAAAAATATCCATGCTGGAGATATTTTTTTTTCCTCTCATCTCAATGGACGCCTGCTGAAAATTCAGAACCTGGTAACAAAACCTTCATGATACAGAGCCTGAGAATCCCCAAGCATCACTGCAGTCTTCAGCTTAAATCCATAAACACTCAGTAAAGACAGTTATAACAGATCTTCACACTTTCATAAAAAAACCCCACAATTTTGATTTTTTCTTGAAAGCCCTCATTGCTTCACTGTTCTAAGGCCACTTTGGTATAGGGATTTTTTATCTTGGCTGACAACTGCACTGAAGCCTATAATAAGAATCTTCTCCTTTCGCTCTAACAAGCAAATTCCCTGTTTTCTGAGAATCCTTTCTAGGAAGGCAGTGCTGAATGGGTACCAGACTTGAAAAGAAAGCCTATCTATGCTGCCATTTTCGCTTTTTTATTTTTCTAATTTGCAACTCAGCTCACATCCAGCTCGAAGAAGCAATTTTTGCCTGTTGAAAATGCTGCAGCTGGTTTCCTCCAGCGCTGCCCGCACTCAGAGCGAGGGAGGCAGTGGTGGGCTCACGCAAGATTGGCTTAAATGGGAAATCAATACTGGTTCCTCAGCTCCTACAAAAGAGCTGAACTGGGCTGGATTGGCTCCAAGCAGAAAAAAGGAGTTAAGTGAAGAAAAAAACCAAACTGGCTGCCAGTGGGATAGGTATTCTGCTGCATACCAGGCTGTTTGGGTCTCTGCCACTGAACCCATCACAAGAAGTCTGAGATAACCTGGCTCACCTCCTACCATCTGTTTTTCAATGGATGATAAATATTGGGAAAATAAAAGTTGGAGGCTTTTTATTCCCCAGGCATATATTAGCTTATAAATACATAAATGTTTCTGTTCAGCATCAGTAAGGAGTTGTACCTTGTACTGTATCAACCAGTTACAAAAGGGATTGAAAACTTATTCTGCAGATGAAAAGTGGAGTCATTGGTGTGATTCCTTGTTCTACAGCTAAGGAGAAATATGTGATCTAATTAGCAATTCCATCAGACTTTGCTCAGTGATTGGAACTCGGTTTCACAGGCTTTCACTTGACAAGACTTTGTATTTAATCCCTTGTATTAAAATTTTCTACAAAATAAATCTCAATAAAATTTGTGTTTCTGAAATCTCTGTTGTGTGCTATTTTTTGTTTGAATAAAATTGAAAGAAAACCCAACAATGACAGTGAAAACACTGTACTAAATTAATTGTTGTGTTTTGCTAGATGGTCAGGTCTTCAGTTAGGCTATTCCTTAACCTCTGCTAGTACTCTGCTGGATTCAGAAACACTGGTTCTGAGCTGCCATTTCATTTTTTTTAATTTAACAAGACACCAAAAATGGAAGGATGTTTTAACTGAAGAGCCTTCCTGCACTGAAGTGAGATTCCTATGAAACCTGCTGGTCCCCAAGTAGTCCCAGAGCTGGAGAGGCAAAGGGTGAACATTACAGAAGGTACAAAAAATTATTCTTATTTCAAATACACTCATGATTTGAGACTCAGAAACCTTTCTAATACTTATATAAGCAGTAAAAATTAGTGATGGTTACAGGCAGGGACTTTGGGAAGACAGCAACAGGATTCTTTGAATACCAGCCACAATTGGATGCATAATGGAGGCAGCCCTGCTAAGTACAAGTAATGACAGGTCCTAAACCAGGAAGGTAGCTGAGCATAAACCATATTTCATATTAAGACAACTGACACAAAAAATGCTTGATTAAAACACCAGCATCTATGGCTTTTAGACAAATGGAAAATAGTTTTCTTTTAAGGTCTATAGCTAAATCTTGTGAACAGTCCAAAACTGCCTGCAATGAAATATTGCAAACTCTCTCGAGCGTTTTCAAGATCCCACTCTTCTAATACAGTAAAGATGGTAATTTATATTCTCTCCATTCATACTCTTACACAGTTCATACAATTTTAGTAGCTCTCCCAGCTTAGACATCTTAGGTATTGTCTGATATGATAAAGATCAAGCCATCAGCAATGAAAGATTGAGCCAAGCTTTGTTTATGCAATTTGATTTAGTAGTCATTGTGATTACTCATGTGATCAAGGTGAATAACCATTATCTTTTTGCATATTGACAACAAAACCATTGTTTATATCTTTAAAATATTTCCAGCAGGGAAGCATGGTGATGCATACAATGTGAGCTAGAGAAGGAATGGAGAAATATGTTGATCCAGCAAAAGGCAAGGATCAAACAAAGGGAGCAAAAAACAGGAAAAGAAGGTGCTTATGTGTTAGAAAGCCTTCTTTAGCCACTTCAAATGAAAGGGTAAAAGATAAGAAAACAACAATATATCAGTTCTGAATTTCTTTATTGGGCTTCCAACATAAGAATTGTTTGTTAATTCTGCTTCACTTTTATCCTTAAATTTATGTTACCCCTTTTGTTTAGGGCCAGTCAGGAGAATGTGCCTTAAGCTAGCATCTACTACTGGAAGTTATCCTATGCATATAAACCATGTGTGTCTGCAAAACCAGCCTGTGTGTCTGCACTGTAAATGGAAAGCCCATGTCTTCAGTTCTCCAGTTGTTCTCTGCAGAATTCTTCACAGATTTACATAATTGTTTGCCACAGTGATCAGAAGTGAGGAGAAAAAAAGCCTTTCAGAGTTTTCCAGGTTCAAGTTCTGTGTTTCTTCTTATCTTTAGACATAAAGTCTGTGTTGTTTCTTTATGTATATTGACTCACATATGTCTTCACAGGTCCCTCATGTATTTTGAATGCTAAGCCAAAATCTTTTAAAACACAAAACTGTCTTCATGTTTGCAAAAATGCTTCAGTTTCCACCAACTCCATCGATTCTATTTCCACATAGCTGCTTTTCCCTGACATCTGTTACAGAATTTTCACATTGATTATATGATCTTGGACGTGCTCCCTATGAAAACCACTTTGTCCAACAGGCTAAATACCATTCACAGGCAAATGTAAATATCACTGTGTGTGGAATTATGTGAAGACATACTTCCATATGAAGGGTTTGTTCCATTATCTGGTTCATTATTCGCTAGGGACATGATGGGACTGGATTGGTACCCACAAAGTCTCAAGTACAAGGCAGTTTGTGCAGTCATTGGATGGGTTTTCTAGCTTTGCATGTTAAAACTAAACACCACCAGTGAGCATTTTGTGCTGGTTGAGTAACTCAGGATCTCTCCATTCACACGTAGTGAATGCTGCTTAAATGGTACTTAGCCTTGTTTTTCTTAATGGCAGCCACTCTTACAGAGCTAATAATAGTAATAGATGCAACAGGTGTGCTGATGAATATTTTGTGCAGACTTTGTTTCTTCTTCAATGGAGGATAATAAAACTCTGTGTTCTGTAATTGCAAAGCATTTTTCAAACTGGAGTGTGTCATCTACACAATCTGTCCTTTGGAACATGTTTTTTATTCTATTAAAATGCTAATCTGAGATCATGGGAATTTTTTTCTTTCTGGCTTCAGGTTCCTGTCCACCCTTCAGAATCCAGACATTTTTCTCCTTACTTTCATGGTGCTTTCTACTGTATAAACACTGAACTGTGATGTTGAGTATTTTTTGGTCCTAGTGCCTGGTTTCACCTGTTGTCCTTAATCAATATTCTCCTTATCATTACTCTGATCTGGTGGAGCTGTTCTTGCATTTCTTCATGCATTTCTCAATGGTTTGAAGAAATGCTTGAAAGAGTACTCTAAAGTGAAATATTAAGGCTTCATGTGATCCTGTTTGTGGTACATGAATCTTTAAAATCTCCAAAACTGTTTGCCAGAATTCTTAGTATAATTATGTGTTTACCCATTTTGAATATTCAACATATTTTCGCATTCATTATTACAAAGATAAGTATTCTAGAGATGCTGTAAATTTGGCTAATTTTTGTATGTACTCACATCCATTCCCTGTAGCCATCTGCAGATAATTTGCTCCTGTATTCCTCCACCTGGCTCCATGTCGGATCTCAGACTACAGCAAAATTCACTATGGTTTAGAAATACTTCAGTTGCTGAAAGTAAGGATTAGTTGAGACATTCAGGTTCTAGATTTTTCTAATATTTTAACAATGTAGCCCTTTGTTGGTATATCTTAGCTTTTGATTTTTATTTTTAAATGATTATTAAAAATTGTGGCTATCAATGAAATATCTAAAAATAAAGCATTCCAAAGAATATTTATTCAAATCTAATAGACTTTGACTGGTGTGCAAGTGGAATTATGTTGCACAGGCTTCTATCTGAAGCTCATCTGCTTTCCATTCCAGTCCAGAACCTTGGCTGCCTACTTACAGGACTGAGCTACAAGTTTTGTCCTAACTTAATTTACCTCCTTTGCATTTAGCTTAGTGAGCCAAGAAATAGCCAAATGTTTACTTCACCAGAAACTTCCTACACTTGAAAGCTTGCTTATTTGCTCCCTTCATTTCTTTCTTTCAATATTTTCTTTGTGAGCCCAAAGCTTCTTTTGTGTGTAGCAAAGGAAATCAGATTGTCCTTAATTCTGAGAATCAAAGGCTTCCCTGGCTCACAGCTGCCAGCCAGCTAGGCTTCCTCTGAGTTTTCCCTCACAAAGGATTTTAAGGGAATTTATTTTCAAGCAAGAATAAAGCAAAATGAAACAAATATACCTGGAAGTACAGAACTAAATTTGTGTTTTGGGAAGTGTTATCCTCTAAGGACAAGAAAAAAGACATGATACGAAGTGTCAATAGCACAAATTTTACCAAATTTCAGGCAAAAGATCAGGGTATGCTCTGCTCAGTTGTATTAATTTTGTATTAATTTTTAATTTCAAAAGCGCATACATGCACCTTAAATTTTGAGCCTTTCAATGACTGAAAAACAAAGAGGGAGACAAACAGAAAAGAAAATACTAGGTTTGAATATAAATCAACATTTTGAAAACACCACAAACTACTTTTTATATTTTAGACAGTAGAATACTTTCAGTCATCAAAGAGAATAAGAAAAGGTGAAGAAAAAAACCCACACTAGAAAAAATATGCCTACAATAAAAAGAGAGAAATATACAATGACAGGAATAATGACACAAAATGATAAGGACTTGTGAAATTTCATACCATATTTCTTACTTACAGATTGTATTTTCCACTTTCATATATTATGATAAGAAAAGCCATAGATGAAGATATAGTTTACAATCTGGGCATAAATGATTACCATCAGGTTTTAAGATAGACAAAATAGCAAAAATTATAGACAAAAATCTTTGTTTCTTATTGAATGCTAAAATATTGTTATTGCCTAAATATATTATGAAATGAAAGACTGATCTGACCCACGGGCTAGTGACTGGTACCTTTTGAAGGAGCTAGTAACATGGAGATTTAATTATTAATTTTCATTAAAGAAAGAGGAAGTTCAGGGAATGTGGACCTAAACTGCTCTCTCTGAATCTGATCCTGTGCCCCACAAGTCTCCCAGTGAGCAAGGGACTTTGAAATTTTGACATTATAGGCTTTGCCTATTACAAATCTTACTGATCCATGTGTGCATGTCAAGGTGTGAAAGTCTGCAGTCTTTGTGGAAAGGTTTTCTTTTTTTCTGCTCTGCAAAGTACTGTAAACATTTCTGTGCTAGATCACTGTTCTATAAACACTTTTTGTCAGCATGACTGGATTCTGTAGAGCATCCTGGAAGGCATTCTGTGTTTGTCTGCACAACATGCCTTCTGTTGGATTGGAAGATTCAGACTGTGGATGTAAATGGAGATGTTCTCAATTCCTCCATTTCTCCCTCACTGCCATTAGCTGGGATCCTGTTCATGACAGATGCTGTTTGATCTTTGCCATGCTGTGTGGTAGCCTTGCCATTGTTTTTGTTGGAAATTGCAAGTTATGGAAATACTTGTTCTGACTTTCCACGGTTTGTATCACAACGGGCTGTGAGATTAAAGGCAATGCCTGGTGTGGGGAAGAAGGGAAGGGGCTAAAGGGTAAAAATGTTTTTCTCTGCTTACAGTGTTGAGGTCCTCTACAGATCCATAGGCACAACACATATATCAGTTGTGACTAGAACCTATCTGAGCAGTTTTGATTATTAGATCTGCACTCTTTTGACTTTTTCTATATTTACAATGTAAGCAGTTGCACTGTTTACATAGATACTGCAAAATCAGCCAATTGGATGGAAATTTTCATTCCATTTATGAAGGATTTGATTCTTTTTCTTTGTAAATCACCCTCTATTTCTAAATTCTATCTGAGCAACAGATATGAAGACCCATCAGTGGGTAAAACTACATCTCAACTATAATCTTTAACCAGTGCTTTGCCTTCTAGCCCTCCCTTCAGGCCAACATTTGGCCCTTGGAGGGTCTGATTACTGAGGAGGGAACAAGAAACATATGCTCAAAATCACAGTCCAGTTTCCTGAAAGTGTTTGAACACTGACAGCAAATATGAGTGTTTTCAGAAATATGTGCATAAGCTTTTTCAGGTCTCTCAGGACATTAATTACCAGGTCTTTGGTCTACTTGAGAGCTAACCAGACATTGAATTATCAACGGGATTTGAACCATCTGTATCACACAGCGTTTTGAAACTTTCAAATCAAGTATGAAACCTTATTCAGGACACAAGTGCACTACTGAAGGATGAATATTTGTTTGCCTGATGTGAAATGTATTACATGGGTGCGTGTGACATAAAACAGAAATTCTTTTCAGTCCCTTAAAGAGGACTCTGTGGGGGAGTAATGGATCTGACATCACTGCATGTGTTTTGCTCTTTGACTGTTTCTTTTCTAAATCAGCAAAGAAGAACAAACTCAGTATTTCCCTAGAACATGGACACCAGTTTATGTTCCAAGTACTACACTAAATATGGGAAGCATGCTAATAAGTGTGCATATAGCAATTACTTTAACACTAAAATATGTATGCTTTAGGAGCACAAAGAGGAGCATATATCTATCCATCTTCATAAAGCAAAATGAAAGTATTTGTTCCACTAAAATAATTAAATCCATTACAGTTAAATCAAAAGGAAAGTAAGACACCAGTATTAATGGAGGTGGTAGGAAGCTTAGCTCTGCCCTTTCCTCTGAACCAGCTGTGGCCATCCCAGCCATCCCTTTTGTATTACAGAGGCAACAGTTCCATCAAGGTAAATTATGTTTGGGTTACATTTCCTTCAGGATGACACTAATTCTTGTACTAAAATCCTATGGCGAGGAATTATCACAGCTCCAGTTATTTTTTTCCTACTAGTTAATTACACTCACTGAAAAGCACTTGACAGTGTTCCTGGTTGAAGCTGTCTGCCTTGGAGTCCCAATTGTTGAGTTCACTGTGGCTGTGCATATGTAACAAACTGGTGACCTCACATACCTGCTTTATTTATAAATGTGTCAGTACTCAGGTTTATTACAGCTCTTTTAATGCTAAAGTCCAAGTTGTGGACTCTGGTAACACTTCAGACAACTCTCCCCAGCTTTTCAAATTTTACTAAGTTTCCATGCCATATGGCCTGTATCATAAACTCTCCAAATGCTGATACCATTCCACAGCTAATAAGAAATTCAAAACCTAATCTAAAACAGAAGCTGTGAGGATTTCTCAGAAGTATTTCCAAGGTGGGCATTCCCCTGCCTGTCTCATCAGTATGGCCTGACAGAAGACAGCTGGCCTGAGAGAGACAGGAAAAAAGAGAATACATTTGTGTCCTACAAAATTTCAGATTCATGGAATCTTATCACAGTTTGTAGTATAGAAGATGGTCAGCCAGGAAATTCAAATTAGGGTACTTAAACACCAAGCTGTTTGTGACTTCACAAATAGTCCCATTGCAATAATCACTGCATGAAATACTGATAATTTTTTTTTAGTTCCAGTAATAAATGCCTTAATATAGATTAGGATCACTGTATTTGGTTTTAACACAAATGTTTTATATCTCTTTGTGGACAGGGATGACTTTCTAAAGAAGTGTCAAGTGGTCATGAAGTACACAAAGAAAAAGGTGACTTCTATTTAAATGTGTTAGTGGAAAAAATACCTTTTGAAAATACTTTTTGCTTTGCCTCAAGAAATATTATTCATAGAAAATTTCTGATTTAATAACATTCAAGAATTATCTGGAAAGGTAACATTAACTTATTAAAGATGGCTAAGTTTAATCAAAACATTTTTAACCCTTTAGTGCACACCTTTTACTCAGCAGGCTATGACTCCATCAGCACTGTGTTCATTCCTTTGCAGACTGGAATTGCTGGTGAGCTCTGAGAACCCAGTTTGGGCTTCTCAGTTCAGTGCTGAATTCCCAGCAGAAGGACAGGACAATAAAGCCCCTAAAAGCACCCTGCACTCCAAGCCCTAAGCCAGTGCCCTGACTGCTGCATTTAGCAGTGACTGTGGGCAGAGTGAAGGGCTCAGATGCGAAACTGTTTTTATAAGCTGCTTCAGATTTGTTCAAGGAACATCAGAAAATAAAAACACAGAGAGACCAGTGATATTTGAAAATGCAGGTGTGAGAGAGGCAGATTAGATTCCATTTTCAAAGCCACGTGGTGGCAAAATTCATGTTATTTTAAATTATGGAGACCAATTGTACAAATGCTTTTAATTCTGGAAATTCCAGTCTTTAATTGTCAATATAGGAATTAAAAAAAAAACCAAAAACTTAGTCTCCTCTCATGAACAGAACTCTTTCCTTGAAATGGCAACTTTTCATGTGCTAAGGGCATGGTTAGGAAATAATTTCAACTAGAATGAGCTTAAATATTTTAAAGACCATTTTATTGTGATTCTTGGGGCTGTCCTTTGCAAGGCCGGGAGCTGGACTTTAATGATCTTTGTGGGTTCCTTCCAACTCAGGATATTCTATGATTTCCAAATTCTAACAGATTCAATATTTGCCTACAATATAAATTAGTTTTACTGTATTAAATTATGTATAACTCTCAGACCAAGCAGTTAGACTTGATTGTTATAGAACAATTTTGGGTTGGAAGGGACCTTTAAAGGTCATCTAGTCCAGCCCCCCTGCAATGAGCAGGAACATCTTCAATTAGATCAGGAGAGTAAAGCTCAAAAAGCAACACTACAGTAAGCAAAAAATACAGATTTCATTTTCAGCTCTTCCTTGACTATCAGTTTTAGCACACATTTTGGATTCCTGTGGACACCTTTCAATAGGAATAGAACTTGTCTCACAAATACAGTGCACCTTCTCTCTAAAATAATGCTCTGAACTTTAGATAAAAGCTTTGCATTATAAATGTACAAAGCATTCTGCCAGGGTGTGTAATAAATCTGCCTTCAAATATCACTCTGATGTATAATGTATAACAAAAAAGAATAGAAGCATTTTAAAAGAAATAGGCACTTTTTCATTTTACTGTATTTAAAATCTTTCCAAATTGTGTCTGGCCAGTTCCCAAGAACTGGTAGAAAATGGGTAAGCGCTGCACTTAACTTCCAAAATTTAACAAGGTCCTTTAAATTACAAAGATTATCTACACTTAAAAAAAAAGAGAAAAAAAAAAAGCTTTCTTTTTCTCCATACATGACTACACTCATTTAATGGAGAAGTCATCCCTTTATCTCATAGTTCATTCTCTGCCATTCCTTTCAAAATGTCACACTTTCAAAATATAAGAAAACAAAAAACTTGAAGTGATCCCATGATGGCTTTCAGCTGCTTTACTCTTGAGAGATCTTTTATCTTTCTTTTTTTTTTTCATACTGTACATTCAGGGTTTTTATTTCTGAAGGTATTTTCAGGTAGGTTTATTTTTCATGTTAACTAAAAAATGTGACCCATAATGATTTTTGTTTTTTATTTTGGAAAACTGCATTTTACATTCACAAACAAAAGATTAGGGAAGTGTTGTTTTAAAAGGAAGAGACAAGACTTTGCTTTCTTAATATAGTACAATTTTGTTTCCTGAAGCAAAATAAGATAATATTTCTGAGGGAGTTTGAACAGGAACTAGGGTTTGAGGCACTCAGAGCTATTTAATTCCAGAATGTTGGAAATTAGCTCTATCATTTTTTGTGTTATTGTCTCCACTGTTCTTAAACAAAAATTCTAAACCCATAAATGTCACAACCCATTGTTCCATTTTATAAAACAAAATACTGACAAAAATGCACTTCTATCAAACACCCAGTCTATTAAAAATTGGACCAATTTAATGTAGCCACATTCCTATTACATGAAGAAACCAAGAAAAAGGGATACAAAGGAATTACAGCACGGTTTTGTACACTTTATATGATTAACTCTTACGTGCAGGAGCAGCTCTGTTAATATTGATGGAATTAATGATGTGGACACTGAGTAAGTCAGGGTTGCTGAATCAGATCATGTATGACTTGTCCACATAGGAAATCTATTACCAGATCAAAAATAGCAGCAATTTTACTGTTTATTCTTGTGCTTCATTTCCAGAATTAAAATTCTTGCCATGGTGATAAAATGCAGAAATAGGAAAGGGAAAAAAAAAAAAAAAGGAATGTGGGCAAATAAATTCACATCTTGGGTTCTTATTTGTAGGATTAGTTCCCTTTTCTCTCATTTAAACATTTTCATTAATATAGAATAGCATATTAAAATCTCCAGAAGTTACTGAGATCCTAACAAAACTTATTCCTGACTGCATTTTATTTAGTCACTCTTTTGTTTGTTTCTCATTTTCCTGTTAATAAAATTAGTCGTATGGCTTTCCCCTTTTTAACATTGATAGAGAGAAAAACTGAAAGAATTTGCTACTTTAATGTAAGATACAATTCATTGTATGCATTAAAATATGCATATCCTCTTCTTCAAAAGGCAGGTTTTGAATGATTCATGAAAAAAGTAATCTAAATCAATAAAAAAAGAGCTTCGTGAAATTCACATGAAAACACATTTTGGAGGAAGCAGAATGACCAAAAGAAGTGAAATTTTTATCCTTTCCATTCCTCTTTTTAATTTTTTTCCACTCTGTCCCCAACCATTCTGAACATGTACAATAAATTTTTTATCTATATTTTTATATTGTTTATATCCAATGTGCATGGGAGTTGTTTGTGCATCATAATCCATTAAAATTTGACTTATGAAAATTGCAACACCGCCAACATAGATCAGAGGTAGAACAGAAGTGAGAAAGTAAATTTTCCATTTGAAAATTTACAGGGTTTCTACAAATATTATTTTGGCACTGAGGATAAACCGAGAAAATAAGTCTTAAATGGGGGGGCTGTTGGAGTTAGCTGACCTACCCACAAAAATTTCCAAGCTGGGAAAGAAAAGCATGTGCTGTTTCATGGTGCCCTTCAGTTGTTCTGAACAGTCCTCATACCCCTGGCTATTTCCATAATTACTCTTTGTTAAAGAATTCAGCTGCTTCTGAGGAATATAGACTTTCCTATGGTTATTGGTATGGTTGTTTTCACCTTGCAAAACCAGAAATTAAACCACTATGATGTCCAGTGGACATAATTTAATCTAGCCCCCAATGACCGTTATACACCCGTCATCTCTGCCCACATTTACTTCTTGTTTCGCATGAATTCACCAGTACCAAGCTTTGTTTTTACAGGATTATCCTCTTACCAGAAGAGGAACAGTGACTTCCCAAAGAAAATTCCGGCAATTCAGTGGAAACATTGGCATTGAAAGAGTGGCAAGAAAATCACCAGCATTTCTTTTGTGTAGAATGAATAAGACAGCAGCTAGAAAAACAGATTGCAGATTAGCATTCTGTATTATTGACTGATTTATTAATGATCTTCAAAATATCTCTAATTTTTAGTGTTTGTTTCCCATGAAGAAGTCCATAAGGTACAGTCCTTAACAGGAGACCCTTAAACATGCACATGTTTCAGGTGTCTAGACTTGCATCCATCTGATTGTGTTCTACAGTCTAATTGTAGTCAATGGATGCCCTTAATAGCATCTGCTGACTGCTAATTTTGCCACCTGATTCCTACTTGTAATCTTAACAAACAAAATCAGTGACTCTCCCTGTTTAACTCTGAGGAATGCTCTTAGCATATTATGTTTGGGGAAATTCATCACGTGGGCTTCTTTGACTGAATAAAATATCTTAAGTAAATTAGGATATATATGTGTATTTACAGTGAGAGTACAATATACTTAAATAAAATGGAAGGCATCAATAACATCAAGGAATTTGTAACAATTTTTTTTTGTTGCATGTTTTGTCCGAAAGATGAGCACAGAAAGTTCATCACAGAAATCTTTGCTCCCTCCCCTGATCAGAATGAGAGGTTGAAGCAATGGGGTTTGAGCCTACAAATTATTGTCCACGCAAATTACTGCACAAGCAAGAAGTCCCAAAGAGTAAAAAGATTTACAAGATTAATTTCTTAGACTTGGGGAGGTTTTTTTTAAAATTTATTTACTTTTCAATTCAAGTCAGCTTTACATCTCTCATATGCTAGGACACTTTTCATTTTTTGTCAGCATAGAGAGCAGCATGTTAAATAAGGAATGTGAAATTACATTTGTGCAAAAGAAAATTAGGACCAAAATGGCTGGTGGGTCTGGTTCTGATCATTTACACCAGCGTTACAGCTCTGCAGCCCAAGCCTAATTAGCAGAGTTAATCATGATTGATCAGACTCATGGAAAAGGGGGATGTCACATTCTCTTTTGCCATGAGTAAGTCTTGGAGCCAGTGAGATGGTAGAGATATGTGATCAGCTCCCTGATTTTAAGGCCAGGCCTGACTCCAACGAAATTGGAAGCCTCTGCCAAGCAGCTTAGTGTTGTCAGGTCCTGGGCATGGCGCCACTGGAAAATAGCCATGCTGGATTTCTGCTCTGCAGTCCCAGCTCTCCCCACGTGTTGGAAGGAGGCATGGAAATGTAGAGCCCAGCTGTAGTGCAGATGCACCAGCTCAGATGCTCAGATGCACACTCTCTGGAATGCTTGTTTCTGGGTTACAGCACAAAGGGACTGAAAAGGCAGCTCCTGAATCTGTTTTTCTAAAGCGAGGAAGTTTATCAGCGAAAAAGGAGAAGCAAAATTAGACAAAACGGGGTGCTGGGGGTACAGAACGGCAGACACCTGAGGAAAAAATTCCCTGTGCAGTAAATGGGAAGACAGCCAAATACAAAGGTTGATGCAAAGCTTGAGTCAGACCTTGAGCCACTCCCTGTTGGCTCCAATTTATAAACACCATCAGGAGCTTTTGGAAGTGCTGTAAGCAAGACACACGTTCTTCTATCATATGACTCTTTTCTTGATATTTTTTATTTCTTCATACCTAGAACCGGTAAAAGTTGACTTTGTTTCATTTTTTTCATTTAAAATTTCATTAGTTTAATCAGATCAGTCTAAGTTTGTGCGATTTTAGAAATATTTTTTAAATTCTTTACTTTTGTTTCTTAATTATAGGTTGAGTGTGTTTTAATTGAAAATATTAGAGGAGCTCTTGACCTGCACAGAGCCCTTTTATTTTAAAATGTATGGTATTTCAACAGCTTATAAACCCTTTCTTATTCTTTCCTTAGTAGGTAATTGAATTGAATTAATAATTAGTAGGTGACTGAATTGAATGAATAATTTTTGTTTTCTAGAAACCATCATTTGTCTAATGAAAGAAAAAGGAAAGTTTTCCAGCCTGTTCTCAATTTAAACAACTTAGCTGTACTGTGTTTGCACTTCTTTTGTGTCTCTCTTCTCCAAACACTGTACCAAATTAGTTTACAGGAAGAAATACTGAGAAAAACAAATAGTGGTATAATGGTGGGAAATAATCATCAAGTCAACATTTCAGAATCTAGTGACTACTACACACAGCATAAATCTGAGACTCAGAAGTAAACACATCGAGCTGTTTTTTCTGTGTTGTGTGATCTACACACCTAATTAACCCAACTTTAAGGTCTTAACATTTCACAGCAGATTGCTTGTTAAGCGAAGCAAGTAACAACTTCAGAATTATTTAAAAACATAATCTGTTTTACCAGAACACTTCCCTCACTGTATTACTTACCTGGCCATTTATCTGGGAGAAAATTCAAACAGAAATGTGGTTGTGGCTACATTATTTAAGTACCCTGGGTGCTGTGAGGTGCACTTCCCACCAACAGCTTATTCACATGAGCTGGATAAGAAAGGTTAACTTAGATACCTCTTTCATCAGCAGCTTTTATAAGCAGATTTGTGAATTGTGATTGCATGTTTATTTGTACATTGCACCCCACAGCCAGTCCAAATTACTATCAATGGAGAGGAAAGAAGAGAACCCAGGATGTAAAATTGCCTATAAAGCATTATGACATGTTGAGGAAGGTTACTGCCTTCACATCCCACTTGCTATTTCACCTAATAAAAAAATTAGCTTCAGATATGGCCACAGATATTCCAGGCTCGTGATATTCAGACCTATGTTTTTTTTTTTTACTTGAACAATATGTACAGGCCAGCATTTAGCCTCGTGGACAAACATGCAGCTCCCATCCCTACAAAGAGAAAACAAATTATCTGCATTTACAGTAGGCTTTAAATTTGCCAGGGAGACTCAGCCTGATACAAAAGGCCAGGAAAGAAAGCATGTTCTGTGTATTTACAGAAGCTTTTGGCATAGTAGTTTCTCTTCACAAAAAAAAAAAAAAAAAAAAAAAAAAGTGAACCTTTGATCACCATTAGAAAAGCAAAATTCTACCACTATTCTTAATAGTGAACCTCTACATTGTATTCAGCTGTATTTACAGGGCCATGAGGTATTAATAAGAAGAAAAAAGAAGGCATTTTTCTGGAGACAAAATAAGAGCCTGTGTACTCTAAGGAGCTTAGGGTTTAACATGAAATTATGCATGTGCTTCCTAGGGCAAGGAGTGTACTGAAAATTATTGCTGGTGAGGAGGAACGTCTCCAGCAGTGACTCAAGGATGAAGCAGTAATTGCCCACTGAATGAAGAAAAGACTGTGGTTGAAACAGAAAGGAGAGAGAAAAGGGATGAGTCAGGACTAAGAATCTGGAGATGGAGAGTAGAGAAGCAATCAGTTTTGTGTTTTCTGTATGCACAAAGCTAACTTTTTCAGTAGGAGAAATGTAGGGTATTCCCAGAAGGGAAGACAGCTTATTTTGAGACAGACCCACCTGCCATAACCCCTCTTGGGGCTGCACAGATCTGTGCTGGGGAAAGCCTAGCATGACTTTACTGCCAGGATCACAATTTGTAGAAGACAAACTGAGAAATTTAGTTCTCAAGGAAGTATAAAGGCACCTTGAGGAATTTCCAGGAGGACATAATTGTGTGATTCTTGGTGACTGTCACTGGAGCTGCTGCACACACCTAAATACTCTTGGAAAGTCACACAACCATAAATCTCTATGCATGCAGCTACTTGAAAACATTTGGTTGTCAGACCCTAGAGATATTTAAGAGAGAGATTCAAGCAATCTCAGTGAGCAACTTAGAAATCAGGGGGGAAAAATAATGCAACTAACTCCAGGTTAAGTTTTTGCTTATTGTGTTTTGGTACATTCTATTGCAGAGATTTTTCTGAGGTAGCTTACTATAACTGATGCACAAAAAAAAAAAAATTATGATTGACTTAGAAGAAAGAGGCTTTAAAACATTCAGGACAAGATATTTAGGCTAATAACATTTCTGAACAGCTTGTTTGGGAGAAATGTACTTGTACACATTTGGCAAGCATACTATATTGCCTCTACATGAAAAAAAAAGAGCAAGAACAAGCAAAGCGTTACATGATATTAAATAAGATCAGATGTTGTTCTTGAATAATGCATTCAGCTACATTTGTTCCGATTCAGAACTGAAAAATAATTATAAACATGCTATATTTAAAATATGAAATATTTAACCAAAGTTAAGCAAAAAGGTGATAGCAATGAAAGCCTCATTTTACGAAGCCATTGAAAAGAAAATCATGAGAGAAAATAAACAAAAAACAACCAAATTAAAGGAACCTCAAACCTAAGAACAATTACGAAGAGCTCACTGAGAATGCAGACAGCAAAGCAAAAATGCTTTGGATTGAAAAATACACTGGATTGAATATATTGCAGCCTACAGACAATTGTTTTGATTTAGGATGTTGTTCTTTTAAGTATTATACCAGTAAGTAATCTCTGTGTTACAGGAGTCCTGAAGTTCAGCTGTGACAGCAGTGATTATTCTGTCAGATAAGGACTACCAAAAATTAGGCCAGATTCAGAAGTTAGGACTGCCATTGATCAGTAGAATGTTGGCATGTCATTCTGGTCACAATGTAAATCAGGACAAGAAGGGACAGAGTACTGGGAAAAAAGAGAAATATTTAAGTTTTAGTCTTCTGCTAGGGAAGAAAAAACCTACTTTCTAGGCCTTCATGTAATTTCTTACTTCATGAATGCTTTTTGTATAGCAAATAACAAATGTAAAGTTCCATCAAAATTCCATTTAAGTTATTTCAACTTTAAGATTAGAGGAATATGCAAATGAAAGACATTATTTTTCTTTTAAAGCAGAATGTTCCTGTGTAGCCAGCCATGAGGAAGTATCTCTTAACATTATCAGTCATAGAGAAAACCCTGACATGCCAGACTGTCTTCTATTCATCACAGCTATACAAACTTGAAACTAGCAGAGATTTAGGTTTCGGTTCTACTCTCTGCAGGACTGCAAATTTTTCTATTCCTATAATTTATTTTATGTAATAAAATGGAGATGAATTTCTCACACTGCCATAGTCACCTGGCTGTATTCCCATTGGCTGACCTGTGCAAGCCCTGTAGTCATGACAAGTTAAGGGAACCTTAAAAACCTGTTTTGAAAGCTTTCTATATAGATTTGTCTAAGAAAATCCTCTGTAGCTAGCTTTCAAATTAACCTTGAATGTATATTGCAAGGCACAATCTGTGTATGATCCAAATCTCCAAGCTATTTGTCTTTTTGATATGGAAAAGAAGAAAGATAGCTTTGCTTTCTTGGGCTACATGAAATTAATAATTAATTATTATTTCAGCGATATAAATCAACTTCTTCATGTATTTTCAGATACAAGGTGATTTGCATAGCCCCTTACATTTTAAATTTTTTTTTCAATAGGAAGTTTAGGAAATTCCTCACCTTCTTTCTTTAAAAAGAAAAAAATCATTTTGATTACCTATTACAAAGAGTGATTTGTAAATCAATACACATATCTACCAGGTTACTCAGTGTCCCATTGTAGCCTATTCAATGGTTTTCTAGAGAGAATATGGTCATCTCCACATGCAACCTCAATGATTCTATGCTGTCCTGATTCCCAATCACTATCCTGGTTCAGCCCCAGGACTGAGCTGAATGCAGGTGTATTGCAGGACAGGGACATTTGAATTGGAGCTAAGAAAGCTCAGAATTCACATTGATTGAGCTGAATTATGCTTTTCTTGTTTTAAGCAAGGGAAAACTTTATATCAACTACCTGTTGTTGTGTACAACAAAAACTGTTCATAAAAACCCAGAAAATACTTGAGATATAGGTGGGGAAAGGCCAGTAATCAAACCTCAGCCTTCTGAGTTGAATAGTATATTAATGACCATTTTCACTCTTTTGCATCAGATAAAGAGTTAATTTCACCGACTGTCCCTTTAACATAACAGAGTTATTATGCTTTAAATTCTGCTTATATTTTTGGTTACACTGTGAGATTTATACTTTTAAAATGTGGCTACCAAAATGTTTTTCTCCTAATGTCATTTACTTACCTATTTTCATGCTGTTTGAGGACAGCCTATTAATACTGAAACGTTTCTTTTCTAATCCGTGAGTTCAGAGCTGTAATCACAGTGTGTTGGTTTCTTTCTCCCTTTCTCTGTAGCTGCTTTTCTTGGGTTTCACTCCCTTGCTGCTGCTCTAGAGAGGGATTTAAAGTGACAGATAACAGAGCATTCCAATCAATTGTTTCTACTGTGTGCCTACTTTGTGCCACGTTTCAGACATGCTCTTATTTTTTTTTTCCTCTTAAGTGGTTCAAACCCCTTTTAATTCACAAGAAAAAACATTAGGCACAATGTTTTTTTTAACCATGATATGTTATGATGTCTCCTTCAAATTGTGTTCTTTCCTTGTGTAGATAGATACTGGAGGGTTGGAAGCAATTAACATAACTCAGAGAACTAATTTCCTGTGGTTCTTTCACTCTGTATTTATGGCTTTCAAAAGAGTGGATCTGTACTCGAAGGATTAGTACAGTCTATAAATTTTAGTCGTCTGACTCTTTCTTTTTTATTTTTTTAAGGAATTAAGATAAGAAAAATTCATTGGTGGCTGAAAATCACATTTGAAAAAAAAAAGGCAACTCGCTTTGTAAGAAGAAAGGTTTTGTCTTCCCTTTCTTCCTAAATCTTCCCCTCCCCCACAAAAAAGATGGGTTTAACTTATGCTGCAGGAGGCCTCAGCCATCTCCTTTGCAACTGAGTTGTACGCCCTTCTTCTCTTTCTTCCCTTTCTGAATTCTTTGAGCCTGACTTTCATGACCCAGAACCAGGTGATTCCCACACCTGCAGCCTTACCATTAATCAGAGGGAGGATTCAGTTATGGACAAAAAAAGACTTTTTTTCCCCAAACAGCTTTTGCCAACATGATGGGTCTCTGACTAGATAATATTTAAGGTTGCTTCCAACCCAAACCATTCTGTGATTCCCAGACAATCACAGGACCATGTGATTCTCCATGCGGGTTTTGTCAGACCAGCTTCACTGGGATTTTCCAGCCTCAAATGGACCATTTAGGGGCATCCCATCCTGGTGCCAAGCCCTGGGACATTAATGGCCTGGAATTACATCTGGAATTGCTCATTATCCATGGGAGCCATGGCACCACACCTTCCCTCACAGGGGCTGCCTCACCAACACCAGCTGTTTTGAGTTGCATGTGTTCTTCACGAGGCAAAGTCTTCATCCAGAGGCAGGGAAAGCTTCCAAGAATTTTGCCATCCACCAGGAGGGCATCCAGCCAACCTGAATCCAGGTTTAAGGTGTATGAGCCATTTATTTTCATTTTTTAAATTGAAAACTATGGTGTTCTCTCCAAACTCCTTTTGCACCTCACTGAAAAGTCGTGGGAAAGGTCCTGTTGAGCATCAAAGGACCTCAAAAAAACCCAAACAAACAAAAAAAAACCAACCAAACAAAAAAGGTCCAAATTCTACCTTAAAACATTGGTTTTTCTTTTAACATTTTGCACAAAATATGTACAAATCCTAAGGAAATCCAAGTCAACATTCTCATGAAACCCTATATCTTACCATAGAAATTGCTTTAAATTGAATAAAAATAACCTTAAATTCGTCCCAGTCCAGGAATGTGTCCTAAAACATAAACAGAGAGGGGGGTGATTTGAATCTATTCAGAGCAAATCTGAGACACAAATGAGCTCAAATGCTGATAATGAAAATGAAAATTCATTTTTATTCACTATCAAAGAGAGAAAGGAAGAAAGGAGGAAAGGAGGAAAAAGAGAAGAATTACAGAAAGCAGGAAAGGCAATCACCGGCAGATTTTCTCAACAGAGCCCAGCCACAGCAAAACAAATTACTCTTTAACAGAACTTCACAAAGATTAACTTATTTCTTTCAATTCTTTGACTGGCTGTGTCTTGGTGTTTGGTTTATCATCTCTTAGAGACCACTTCATCCTCATCTGATTAATGAGCTTCACCTCTGGCTTTGTGATCTGCCAACAACAGGTAGCTGTGCCCTGCTACAGGAATGATATCAATCTGGAAAATATGATAATTTGGGTCAGGGTTTGTTGAAAATGGGGTGCTTGGACCATCTCCTTCCCCTCCTGACCTCTTTACATTCTCTAGTAAATAAAATCACTGCTCACAAAGGATAGTAAGGCAAGTTTTATTGCATTTTATCTCTCTTCTAATGCAGCCTGGTAATGAAAATATTGAAGTATTGGCAATGCTAGGGGATTTAAATGTGTTTTGCAATGGTGATCAGAGTTTATATTTGAGACACCATGATTGTCAAGTGGGTTACTGAGTCATATTTGTGCTTCTCTGCTACAGGATTTATTGGCTCAGGATCTTGATGAACCTTGGGAAAAAAAAAAAAAGTAGCCTGTATGAATGGGAAACACTAGGGACATGTGTTGCATTTAAACACAAAAGGGTTGAAATGGGAATAAAGAACCAACATGCACATGTTTGTTTTGGAAACTTCTGGCCAAGTGATGAAATGCTCTGAGAAAAATATTAAATATTCTCTGCAGCAGATCTATACACGCTGCATCATCAGGTTTTCCACTTTGTTGGAAGGAGGGGAAACTACCAACCCACTGCCACTAAGAATAACTTCAGTAAACCTCTGAGGAGATCACCAGGCTATTGGCAAAATAATTTGACATTCTAACGATATTTTCTGGTGTATTGGTACATTTTTATTAATGACATGACTCTACATGTAGAGCAGAAAAATGTCCTGTTACAGAATTAATATTTTCCATCATTCAGGCAATGTGGAAAAAGGGGTAAAATGTGGCTTGGAATAAAAGGAGTTTTACCCTGTGAACTTCCTGCACGTACCCTGTAAGCCCAAACTGGTTAAAATCCCTCCATCTCCAACAGGAAAAGGGAAAGAGATTTGAAGATTTTTTACAGGATGTAAATGCATGGCTGGTGCAGATCACAGCAATGTCTAAAAGACTGCAGGGATGCACAACAGTGTGGTGGACTCGAAAGGATCCACTCTTTAAATAATTAGTGGCAAACTGATTATTTGCTGAATGAAGGAAGCTGTTTCGACCTGTTGCACAGCTGCTGCTCTGTGGGGATGTTCTTGGAGTTTTCAGCATCAGAGAACTCTTCTGGATTTCTCCAAGGAATCTTTTTTGAGATGCCACTGTGCCAGCAGAAGGCACGTGGTGGACCCTGGTTGGTTCCTCAGCTCACAGTCCACATGCCGGATATTTGGCAAGAATCTTCTTGAAAGCCAAACAAAGAAGCTGGAGGAAGGTGTGGAAGCACACAAGGATTTCTGCCAGCAGTTGTGTGGCCAAGCAAGAGTCAATTATTTGTGGGATTTTTTTTTTGTATTTTTTTTTTACTCTCAAAAGTTTTGTGCCTGGTTAGTGTAAAATAGGAAAGTTGTGCAAGACTTTAGTTTGTGCTTATTATGGTAATTTCAAACGCTATGATACAAAGCAGGCTTTTTAAATAATGTTAGGACATGAAGGAGAAGGACAAAAAGTTGTTTTAAGGAATTAATCTAATTCCAACCCAGTTTTATAGGGGATAGAACATGACATATAATAATTCCACCTTTGTCTTTCTTATGGAGCACACAACATGTTTTTGGGTATGAAATAGAGTCAATTTGGTCTTGCAGACTCTGTTTCCAGGCTCAGAATGGCAAACCAAACAAATGCTTTATAAGGTTCTGTATTTTAAGTGGAGAGTGAAGGAAAATATTTGCTGTGCCTGTAGGACTTGCTATCTGTCTCTCCTGTTGACAGTGTGGCACTTTATATAGATGGATACACATTCACTGGACCAGTGAGCTAAATGAATGAGTAAATAGTATCAGTTGACCTGAAACTACACCTTTTCTGAATAAACTTTTTTGGAAAAAATGTTGTCATAATCTCACTGGAAATATGGCTGTGATAGACCCAGGCAGCTGGAGCATCCCCTGCCTGCTGTTTCCTTTGGAATTTCTCCTGTGATAAATTGCCATAAAATGGTGATGAAAGGAGAAGAGCTGGGGTTGTTTTTTATACACCCTAGTGGAAGAATTTATTCTTGCCAAATTGTGAAATTTGGGACTAAGCTTATGTTACAGATCATGGAGTGCCTGCAGAACCCTGTGGGCTTCAGTAAATCACTCTGCAGTGGAACAGCTACCTGCCTTTGCTGGACCTTAAATCTAGGCACCCTTCTTGGGATGCTGCTGCTGTCTCTGAGGGTGAATCACTTCCTTCCCCTGCCTTAATTCCTCTCTTCATGGATCTGAAAAGAGCTCCTGTGGAGATCAGGAACGATCTCCTATGTGGTGCCAGAAATTCAAAACCTTGGTGGGGGTGGCATAGTGGGGGGGAAGGAATTGAAGAGATGAGATGCAGATGCCATCTTTATCACAGACACTGTAGGAAAACAGTATTTCCTTCTTCCTTTGTGTCCCATAGTATGTCCCAAAAGTATTTACATGCTTGTTGAACAGGACTATTGCACAGCAAGGCCATACCAGTTGCATGCACTGTCGTGCCACGACACCTGTAAGTTCAGGCTGGTTTCGACTGGTCCAGGCAGCTCAAGCAGCAAAGAACTACCTGGGGTAATCTGCACCAAGCTTGAGACACTTTTATTTCATTACACAGCTACACATATGTCTTATACAGCTTAAGTAAATTTTGGTTTTAAAATCATCTCTAGGGAGAGGGCAAGCCCGTTATTTATTATCATTGCCCTCGCAGTCCTGTCCTTGCTAGATTCCTTCTGAACTTGCAAACTCTCTAACCTGTCAGGTAAAACAAACCACAAATGAAGAAAGGTTAGAAAGTAAAATCCCCAGGTCTGTGTTAAAGTGCTCTTTGATCTACTACTAAAATTGTGCGTTGCAAAGGTGAAGAGAACCATTAGAGAACAGGTGCCCTGAATGAGAAAAGATTTCAGACCCTGGACCTAGAAGCCTCATTGTTGATTTATTTGAGAAAACTACAGTGTTTAGTACTTGATTCAGGGCAAAAATGGAGTTTCTCCACTCTTCATCTTCAAGTAAAGAAGAATGAGCTTTCCTAACAGACCTTGCCCTGCCAATAGGAATAAATGACTGTGATTTCTGAACGCTCTCAAGGAGACCTGGAGACTCAATATGCAAAATCTCTCATTCTATCATTGAAAGTGCAGCCTTGGATTATTACTGACAGCCAAGATGCAGTTAAAGTAAAGGTCATGCAGACTATTGACAATAATAAATTCTAAGATTTGCTATCTTTTTGCTGAGGCCTGCATTAGGCTATGCATCAAAGACCTGTATATAAAAAAAAAAAGTGTTTTGCCCTCAGCTAATAAAAAAACGCAATGTACATTTTTCAAGCTTGCTTTTTGAAGGAGCTAGAAAAGACCTTTTGTATTTCACATTTTTGTATTGCATATTCTTATCTTTTAAATTAACGCACTGGGAGTCCTGCCCACTTAACAGTCAGTATTCTCCTCTGTGCCCACTCGTAATACATAACTGAGGTTGCTTAAAATCATCTTTTGCCAGTGGGTGTAGCATGACAGTACGTTGGAACAAAGTCTGAGTGTAAGCACTAGCAAGTTAATTCAGGTTTTGGGGTACAGGCCTGAGGTAAAGGAAAAAAGTCTTTAATAATATGGTTATTATTAAATTGCCTGTTTCTAATTGGGAAAAAAAATATGTATTGCTTCAAAACTCAGGGCACAAGTAGTTTTTCTTTGCAACCTCTTCGTGAAAAATGAGTTTTTAAAAAAAGGATAGAGATAGAACAAAGCCTAAGAAATAGAGCTGCTCAAGGTTTCAGTTATTGATGCTTAAATGCAGGGAA
This sequence comes from Fringilla coelebs, assembly GCF_963513975.1. Taxonomy (NCBI): domain Eukaryota; kingdom Metazoa; phylum Chordata; class Aves; order Passeriformes; family Fringillidae; genus Fringilla; species Fringilla coelebs. The sequence goes on along the minus strand of NC_140032.1, from coordinate 64,459,510 downwards.
GAGCAACTCTCTGAAATTAAGTAAGACTTGATAAATGACTTGCAATTTTAGCAATGAAATTAATATACAAAACTTTGCTTTTTTATTTCTTAACTTTTGACATGGAAGCACCATTTAGGTCTCTTTCTTTGAATATAATTAATGAATTTGGTTCTCCTATAGAACAGATTGAGAACCTTGGATATTCAGTTCTATGATTTATTCAGAGGGAAGATAAGTCCATAGGGATATACAGTACAACTTGTCATATTTACAACTGTAGCCTAACCCTGATATGGAGTGAAAAAAAAAGTCTTTAGAATGAGGGAGAGCAGAAGAGTGAAGTTCTTGGTCCTCTGTGGCAAGGCTAACAAGGCCTGTGCATATTAATTTCCAAATGTGGGTGTTTTTGCTACAAGAGGATTTTGCCCAGGGGAGACCAGGCAAACACCACCAAGTCTCACAGTTTTCAGCTGATGGTAACAACTTACAGCCACTGGTAACTCAGAGAGCTGAGCTGGCAATGGAGCAATGAAAGATGCCATTTTCTATTAGCAGCCCCATAGGTTATCCCCCACATATAGCAAGGGTTCCACAACATGCATATCAGCTTTTGAAGTACTGCTGAAATATCTGAATTTGCTTATGGATGGGTCACAAGATTCCTAATGGTTGTATTTAATGGTAACTGGAATGGAGAAAGCAATAGGGAGAGAAGGGTATTTTAAAATCTATTGCTCCTATATCAACTATTAAGTAAACAAACTCATAATTAAATGCTGCTTCAAGCACAGAGAAAGTAAGAATGCATAAGGGACTTTCTATATCACACATACTTAACTTTATTACATTTGATTGTTGAGACCCCGCCATCCCCCAAATGCTCCAATTACACCAGGATTTGTTATTAACTAAGTGAAACAAAAAAGCACGCACAATTTCAAAATCATTTGTATTAAAAAATATAAAAATTGTATTAGGCTATCTATTATGACTATAAAATCATTATATTATAAAGTTGTGTTATTTTAATAGTCCATACAAAAGAAAGATGTATTTTTAATGGAATTTCTTTAAATTAAGGTTTTAAATGATCCAATTACTACTCAGTTCAATGGAAATCGGTTAGTACTGAGATAAGAGTATAGTCTTTGTCTCATAGATACTATACATATCTATCTATCTATCTATATAAACTGCAGGACATTATCAAGGTTTTAAACTATTCCAGTGTTATTTCAGCTGTCACACCTTCCTTACCTCATCAGGGGCCAGTGCTGGGATTTCAGTCACCTAAAGTAAATGGAGTGTGCACGGTGAACATTTCACAAACTGGTATGGAAATCCTGAATTCCCACTATCAGGTCTAATTTCTTCATCTGCATGCTGTGTTGACCTAGTATATGCTAAAATGAGAAAGAAAACATAAAGGTCCTTTTAACTTCTAGACTAGAAAGTGAGTTATTACCTGATAGATAAGAAAAAATCCTCATATTTGGCTTAAGAATTTGGTTTGGAAATGGCTAAAAAAGCTATTATGCATTACTAAATGATGCAGATTTCAAATATAAAGCTTAAGGAAAGATGCCATCTGCATTTCAACAGGCTGTAAAAGGAAGGTCACTTGCAGTGTTGGGGCAATCAGGGCATTCCTGTTTCCAGCCTTTGGAGTGAGTGAGTACATGGGGTATATGTAATATCCACAGCTATAAAATCTTCATTTGAGACCATCTCTGCTTTCAAATACTGGAGTTAGGCCAGTAGGACAATAACACACTTACTGTGCTTCTTTGTGTTTGTTTATGCCACATTTTCCTCAGATTATCCCCTTTTGTCAATCTCTTGCTCTGTTGCCCCATGAAAATAAGCAGCTCCTATGGTAAGAGATGTGGTATTCTTCTGGAACAACTGTAGTGAGTTGTGCAAGTGCAGTAGGAATCCTGCTGGACCATTTTATTTGGATCCATAAGTGGAGGAGTTTACTTAATTTTCCTTTTAACTAGCCCTTAAACAGGCTGAGTCTTAATCAGCTGAGGTGAGGTCCCATGAACAAACTGCCTTAACCACCAGGTCAGATTACAAAAGGAAAAACCTAATTACCCCCAAATTTCACAGAAATAAATTTTTGTCACCAAACTCTCCAAGGTAACAGCAGCGAGCTTATATCCCCTTAGAGCTCTCCACTTGTGTTACTTACCTTCAATAAATTACACAGTTTGGCTCATCATGCTACCATCCAGCTGTTAAATAAATGGGCATATGTGTGCCCAGAGGTAGGCCATTAGTGTGCAAAAAAAAGTCTTTTTATGCTCCCCATTATTGCAAGAGTCCATCCTGCCATCCTGAAGGATTGATTGCTGACTGTGCTGGTCCTTGTCTCCCCCCTGCTGCTGCTGCTGCTGCAGGATTTGGAGGTGGCTCAGGGTGGTGAGGTTGCTGCATGGCCCTGCGACGGCTATCTCAACACATTATTGCTTTTTTCAGGCAATTAGGTTTAGGGAACAGTGTGCACTCAAAATGATGTGTGCTGGAACTGTGTCTTGGAACTGTCTTTTGTCTTATTTAATGGGTCTCTTTATTCTCAATGTACCAGGGAGGCCTGTCAGCTGACCTGTGCTTTGAACCTCACCAAGTGAGTTCACCAAGTTCTGATGTATTGGAGGCTTTGAGTCTAAACATAATGGTTTTATTTCACTTCTGGGGTTTGCCTTCAGTGGGGGGATTGAGGGGTGGGTGAGGAGGAGTTGTGTGTCTGTGTGTTTTATTTTTCCTTCAATTTAATTTTTTTTACCTTTATGCCAATTACTCAGTGCCCTAAAATGCCCACCACGAGCCTTGTGGGAATTGATTGAAGTGTGACCGTGTGTATGACACTCTGAATAGAATTCTCTGCGAATTTAAGATGAATCACAATAGCATTTCTGGTTTAGCTTTTGGTTTTGGGTTTGTTTTTTGTTTTTAGGGGTTTTTGTGCATTTGTTGGGTTTTTTTTTTGTTTGTCTTGTTTTGTTTTTATTTAAGTTTACTACAGTTACTCTGCTTTTAGGCAGGTTATATTCTTTTCGTATCATTAAGGATAAATTGCTGCTATTTCTTCCCATGTTAGTCTACCACAAATATGTGACAACACATGACAGAAAACACTTGCTAGTTCTTTAATATTATGTGGCTCTTCTAAGCATAAATATAAGTCTTGCTTCTCTTTTGTTTCCTACATACACTTCAGGCACCTCCCTTCTGGAATATTGTGCCTGTTCTTGTTAAGAAGGGGTTTAGATTTGTTTATGTAGGAATCCAGAAGCATTATGGTTAATTTTCCGTCCATGATCAAACATACTGAGTGTGACATTTTCAGTGATGTAGCTTTTTGTATGTGTTTGATTTTTCAGAGTAGCTCTGCTGTGGCAAAAAAGCTGCCAATTTTGTCCTGCCAGAGGTTCCAATCTCTGTGTACCTGCAGTCTGCTCTATGAATTCTTTATTTTATTTGTGAATGCTTTCCTGGTATCCAGAAGGGCAGCCTTGGCAAGCAGATCAGGATTTTCTCAGAGTAAGGCATCTAGTGATGGATCAAACTCTCCAAGTCACCACAGTGCTTAACTCTCTGTGCTCAAACCTTTCTTATGTTGACACACATAAAAAGGTGCAAGAAAACAGAGTGCAGGTGCAGGGGGCTTAAGATACCTTTGGAACAGCTTAAAGCCTGTGCAAACTTCTCCAACACATTGCTCAGGAATCCAGCATCTTCCTTGTTACATGTGCACCCCGGGAAAAAGCAAACAGATGTCCACTTGTATAAACTAGAATCTAACTGTGAGTTGTGCCCTACACCAAGTTGCCAGGTTTGCCTGTTGGGTTTGTGGTCTGACAAGTTACAAACCCTCTTGTAATTGGGCTTGACGGCGTGTCATGATTTTAATTGCATTTTAAATATGGGATATGGACAGAGTCAAGTGCCCCTTGTGTGGAGGTGAGTTTTGAAGATGATACATCCACCTGCAGTGCGCTGGGTTTCTGCCAGTGGCTCTTCCTAGCACACACAGAATCAAGATGCTGATGGAGACAGTATCAGTAGCAGGATGTGATGCTTTTATCTCACCAGATATTGAAACAAAAGGCACCCAAGGAATTCTGGGTCAGCTGTCACTGAAGATCACTGAGTACAGCAACTTCCATTTCCACTTTTTCAGTTCCATTTTCAGTGTTCTGAATGTTGAGCTGCATGTGGCCAGGACCTGATTTCCCCTGGAAGAATACAGGCTGCAATGAGCCAGAGGGCTAGTCAATAACTAAAATTGTGTAGTAAAAGCACAGCTGAATCGGTTTTGAGAACCCTCCTTGCTCTAAAGAATGACACAAATAAAGCTAGCTGGTAAGTTTTAGTGTCTGTATGCAGGGAACTGCTCATTACATTGGCAACTTCACAGGTTTCAAGATTTATCTGTAAGGTATGTCACAGAGATCAATGTCTTTGCAAAAAATTAATTCCCAGATTTTTATAGTTGTATATTATCATGGAATGAGCTTGTTCGTTCGAAAGTTTTACACCCTTTTGTGACATTTATCCTGTTTAACAATATTGTGCTGTCTTCTCCTTGGACAACTAAGTTTTGAATTATCCTTTGCTGTTTTGGGGTTGTAGGATTCTGTAGGTTATTTTATATTTTCACTGTTGCATTTCATGCAAATGTAACAACTTCTCTGCAAGATGTATTTTCTGCCCCTTTGTTTGTGCCACTTTGACAGGTAAAGGGAACTTGAATGCTAGTACTTGAAATAAACTAAGGGAAAAACCAAAACTCACTTCTACAAAAGAATTAAGTTTACAGTTAGATAGTAAATATGAATGAAGCTATATTTCTGTGTCAATTCAGCTGTAATACATTTTTCCAGACTAAACTGTGGAGAAGGACAGAGGATACACAGAGGTGTGCTCAGAACACTGTACACTGAAAGAGCAATAAAAATTCTGAGTGTGGAGGGTTAGGAACTGCTTCTGGCTTTGACTGCTTTTTAATTTTACACTATAGATTGAAATATATATATGTATTAAAATTTACAATAGATGTTTTATCCTTTAATGTGCATGTATTGATATAAAATATTTTATCAATATATAATGTCCAAATATGAAATCACGTGTTACTTATCAAAGTATGTAGTAGTTACTGTTTCTTCCTTATACTTCAAAGAAAGTATATAAGGGGTGATATGAGACTCCCTAAAAGTGGAATAAATGGAGATAGTTATGTTCTCAGCACAGCTGGGTAACTTCTTTGTACAAACACTTGACTTGAAATGATCCAGCCAGTTGTTGTTAGTTAATACTTCAGTAAATTATATGTAGGAGAACACCAGGACTTAATACTGCTTGGTGTTTGTAGAATATTGTGTAAGAAAGTAATTTTGGTCTCTTTTTATTCCATTCAGCTGCTGAAAATGTATGCCTATATTCCATTTTTGAATGCAGCACTTCATACACTTCCCCAAGCAGGTGACATGAACGAAGCCAACAATTTAGGATTTGCATATATCAAATGCAAACAGCCTCTTTGAAGGGTGTGACAAAATGCTATCACAGAACTCGTATATGGGTGGGAGATAAACTGCTTTTAAGCATCACAGTGGAGATTATTTGTGGACTTATTTTACAAAGAAAGTGGAGAAGCAGCAAAGTAACTCTTGTATATCCTAACATTTAAACAACAATTTGCAGGCTGGTGCTGACAGCCTTATGAAAACAGTTTTCCTGTTGGATTCAGCTGCTGGATTTGTATATTCCTGGAGTCATTTTGCCCTGATTCTTCACTTTTCATTCATGGGCAGATTTTAACACAGGAAACAATTAAACTATTTGTATCAGGAGGAAGTGCAGATTCAGGACAACTTAGATCAGAATACGCTGATGTTGTACAGAGTAATTCTTTAGGCTTTGCTGGGGGAAGGTTCTCCCCAAGAAGTTTTGCATTTCTTTGTTGGGGTCTTGGCTCATTCTTCCAGGCAAGATATTCACAGGTGAGACTTTCACCTGCCCTGGGGGATAGTGCCAACTGCTAAGCAGCGAGTGCTTGTTACTGCAGAAGCTACCTGGTCCTCAGCAAGTGTAAGAGCTGAAATGAGGGATGTGGGACTCCAGGCACCTCTCCAAAATGCAGTTTATTCCATCCAAGAGGTTACAGCAGTCCGGGGTTGTACAGGGCGGCAGAGCTGTGCCTACAGCTGTCAGCTCCAGCTGCAGGCAGGCCTGGAGACCCTTTAATTTTCTTTGCTGAGCATCTTAATACAGAAGAACCAACCTATAACTTAACTTTTACCTATAGCCTATCATAGCTACTATAATTATCATATTCATGTTACTATTCTCCAATCACTGAAAGTCAGTACATTACAGTTTAAGCCAGAAGTTGTTTTTCAGTTTTCTTGCAGTGGAAAATTCTGAGACTTTTTTTTTTATTTGCCACATTTGCTGACTTGTTTGCCTGTGCTCTCTTTCTGCTTGGTAAAAAACATCTTTTTGTTTGGGGTGGGTTTATCCCTTGCTCTAAGTCATAAAAACCCCTTCTAACTAACACACCCTTTGCCTCCTTGGTTACCCAGTGAGACTGGCTCAGCAATTCCTTTCTTCTATATCAAAACTTGCTTCCATCTCTATTCCTTCTTCAGATTCTACATTCAAAAATCTTTCTGCTAAGCATACATATCTGTAAGACTTTCTTGTCAAACTTTCATCCTTCCCAACAAGCAAGCAGTGCAGTGTTTGTGGGGCCAAGAGAGGCATCAGGCAGAAGATGATTTTCTAAGCTAGCAAAAGGGAGATCTTGGCCACAAACAACTGGGTTGACTTTGAGAAGTGGGCTTTTTCAGAACTGCTTATGTATGTTATTAAATAGCTGCTGGATAAAATTCAGAAATACTCCTGAAATCAGGTCCCAGTACAGCAGACTGCTGTAACTGCACTGGGGGGAGAAATTCACCATGCTTTAGCCTCATCCCTGGTGCAACCTGGAAACAACTGCATGTTGTGCACTTCCAGGGTCAGGAGTCGGCTTCTCCACCCAGACACATGTCCCAGGCTACCTCATGGATCCATGGCAAGGAAAGACCTGGGCAAAAGGAAAGGAGATCTGGGCTGACAGGCCAGTGGGAATTGTAGTGAGCTCCAGCCACAGCCTGGCTGTGAGCTTGCTGGGGTCAGACCTGCAGCCTTCAAATTGGCTTGAATTTAAAATTCTCTTGAAAGGGAATTACAGAGCTTGGAGGTAACCAAAGGTACGCCCAGGCTTTGGAATTACCTTTGCCTCATCACTAAACCACTGGAATTTGGGCTGAGGCACTTCTGAAATGGGCAAAAAAGAGAGATGTCTTTGGGTATTTAGTCATTTAAGGGAGATGCTTGGTCTGTTCTCCTCTCAGATGAGTGCAGCTCAACCAGTCTTGCTCTTTAGGTGATGCATTGTTTTGTGGACCGCTAATGTTTGTACATTTTTGAAAAATATTATTCCAGGATGAAAATGCTCACATAAACCTGCATGTGAAAAGGAACAGCCTTGTTAAAAAAGAATAGGCTCCAGAAATGCAGAGTCAAGGCATCAACTCATTCTTTAAAAAGGATAATTATTTCCCCTTATAGAATTTGGCTTTTAACTGATTATAAATGCATTTTACTCTAAAGACTAATTTAGCAACTGGGTCAGTGGCTACAATACCATCCTCATCAGTTATATGATGGATAGAAGCACCTGACACTACCTTTGTTTTTTTTTTAAAGGTTTTCAACAGATTCCTTTGTCATTTGGAGACTGCCTTCGATCCTGAGCTTTCATAAACAATAAAACATGGAATGACTTTGTAGTTACTGATGCTGCATATTTATCAAGAATGAAAAGTAGTCTATGCTGAAACATAATGTTTTCATTTATTATTATTCAGAAGGGTGGTAGTATTTCCCCATAATAACTTCTTAAGGTTAGTTTAAATGAAGAATGGCGTATGCTTAGGAAATCTGGGGTGAGCAGAGCATGCCATTGCTTTTTTTTGGAATATGGATGAGAACAGTATTTTTCTTTGTTTCTTCAGCTGTTTTGAAGGCAACGTATTATAGTGTGCAACTTCAGAAAGGATACTAAACAATATCTTTTGGGGGTAATAAAGAATAATTTTTACAGATTTAATTATTTATAAAAGCTAATGCCTGAGCAATGTGGCTCTGTCTGTGGTTGAGCCAGGTATGAACAGATATTTCCCCTGCTTTCTACGTGCAGTTGTCAGTGTAGGTTAATGCAGGCCTGACACAACCCTCAGATTCACTCTAGGGCCTCTCAGCACAGACTACCCTTGTTATGAATGGTGTCAGGCAGTGTGATGGCTTTGTGCTCCTGATGCAACACCACCACTGCAGGTAGCAGAAGCTGACACTTATTTTATTCGAGCTTGGGAGCTTGAAGCGTATTTAAAAAACCCAGACCCAAAAAAGTACCTCAACAAACCCACAAAAAAACAGCATAAAAACAGAAAGATAAGCATCTTTTCTTTTTTCTTTTTTCTTTTTTCATAAATGGGTATACCATTCACTCACAAGTCAAAGCTTAGAATGTCCAGGTTCTCAGACTTTACCAGCTGTAAATCAGTTTTTTGCAAAACCAGGTAAATCCTCAGTGAGTTAATTGTGTTTTTCTCAACTATGCCTTCAAATGATGTAACAATGTAATGTGTTGAAATTACCAAGATACATTTCAGAAAAGCTTGAGGCTTTTTCTTTCTTGAAGGTACTGATTTGTTCTATGGTTAGTTTTTTGTTGTTGTTGTTGTTGTTGTTGTTGTTGTTGTTTGGTTTTTTTTTGTGTGACTGCAACTGTATGAAACTTGTAAAATATGACAGACTACAGTGCAAGGTTATATGACTGTTGTGGTTTAGGAAAGGTATTCCCCTCTTTATGCCTGCACCAAAGCACTCCACCAGGCACTACCTGCTCATCCCCTTTCCCTCTGCCCTGCAGTGGGCTGGAGAAGAGAATTGAAGGCACAGAAGTCAAAGATTAAAGCTGGAGATAAGAAAGTTTACTGGAAACAATGGGATAAGCAAACCAACAATATCAGCTACAGCATCCATAACAGGGGGAACTGATGTTACCTGACTCCTCCTTTCATCATGCCCAACCACCACTTCCCTTCCCAAAAAATGACCACAGGTTGTTTAAAACACCCTCTGTGGCTAAGCATGTCCCTCCTGGCTAGTGCAAAAATTAACCCCATTGTGGCCAGAGCCCTGACATTACCAACCCCTTATTCTATGCTATTTGTTTCACGCCCAAATCCTACACCTCCCAGCTATATTTACATATATTTACATATACATGTAGATGTGAGCACAGGTAACATTTCCACAGTCAATAGCTTTCCCTCTGAGATGTCTCTTGAGCTCATTCAGTCCATCACTGGGTTCCATCCATCCTAGAGGCCGTCCAGGGTAGGAGGGCTGGTGTGGAGCCAGATGGTTGCTGCATCAGGAGCTTACAACTGGGTTATCTGGAGCAGTCTGTACACTTTGTACACTGTGGCAGACAGTGGCAGTGTCCTTCAGCATCCTTTGTACCCCCAACTCCAGAATCCAAGGTGCTGCTCTCAAGTCTCCATGGGTACTTTTTGCCACAGACCCCAGGAGGGAAGGACCAGGAAGGACCAGGAAGGACCAGGAAGGACCAGGAAGGACCATTCTCCCTGGCTGCAGTGTTCACATCCTGTCCTGTCCTGAACCATCCAAGGGCTGGTGCATGAGCAATCTCCTCTTAGATTTGTTCAAACGTGTAGCAGGGTATCTCATCCCCCACAAGAGTTTATCTGTTGTATGTTAACCCATCAGATAACCCACACAGGACATGCTGCCTTGCTGTCATTTTGGTACCACGGGGTTAACACTGCTCTGGCATCTCCCAGCTGACAGTAAATGTCTTACTGCTGAAGTGAGACCTGTCAGGATAAACCAGATTTTTTGTCTGACAGACCTCACTTTGCAAACTATAAAGACCACACCAAACATTATTAGAATATGGTTTTTCCATCTGAAAATAAATTTTAAGTTTCTGCCCTTAATCCATATGATGTAAGTTAAGTAGATCTTACCAATGATGCAGTGTATAATTTCAACTGTCTAATAATTTTTCACCTATGCTTCTTGCATGACACTTTTTATAGAGGAATCCAGACAAAGAGAGCATGTGGATTATGTAATGTTTATACTCTGAGAGTTTTTTTTTTTTAAATAGTTGAGTTCATAACAAGGTATCTGGGGCTCAAATGGGAAAATCATTGCCACTGGTATTCCCAGCACTGCTTGTTCATATTCTAATTTTATTTTATAATTGATGGAGAGAGCTTGCACAAAATATCTGTATCTGTATTTTGACTTATTTGTCCTCCTTGATCAAACAGGTTTTACATCAGCTGAGATTTCTAGAATGAAACTGCTTGCCTAAAACTTCCTGTAGGATGAGTAGAAAAAATTAGTTCTATACCATGCCATGAGCCATCTTTATTTGAGGTATTAGTTCTGTGGTGAAATGAAATGAAATGAAATGAAATGAAATGAAATGAAATGAAATGAAATGAAATGAAATGAAATGAAGTAATTTTTCTCTTGTCTTGTGGCCACAAAGAGAACACAAGGAGATGAACCAAACATGTGTGTACCTACAAATTAGAGTCTGAGGCTTGGACTAGATTTCACCTCCAACACCATCCAAACTTCTGTCATATTGGTGCAACACTTTGATTTTCAGGATCTGTGCATTGTCTTTCTATGGATCTTAAATGGAAGCTGCTAAAGAAATTTTTTCTTCCTGGGTTAGAAAACAAATCATGGATTAGAATAAAAAACATCAATTAGGTTAGAAAATATGTTTCTTTTTTTTTTTATCTGAACTTGCACATTAGCTGTGGAAAATAGCACTTTCTGCAAATATGTTCTATGTCTTCTAGAAGGTACAAAACAAGAACATCACACCTGACAAGCTGGGCAAATGGATTCTCTTGGACTATTACTAAGGGAAGAGTTAGGCTTTATTTCAGTATTCTAGAAGTTAGTTTACTTGTAAAATTATGAACGACCTCAGCACTTTAAAATTGTTTTTTACCTCAATACTAAAAAAAAAAAAAAATATATGCTGTAGAGCTGGGCTACTTTCAATTACTCTGAGACAAAATGGGGCAACAATAAAACTGGGTTGGTGAGGACCTCATGGAAAAAGCCCTTAATTTTCATAAGGGTATTGGCAGGAAAAACATTTCAAATGTACAAAGGATGCCCCAGAATACCATGCTGTTCAGATCAATATAAGTTGTTATAACTTCTGAGCTCTGCAAATTAAACTCTGTACTTTGTCATTTAGAGCGGGTTGTGTAGTATGATTTAAAATGATAGGAGTTTATATATTTGTCATTCAAACCTACCTATGAAAAAATGCACCTGTTTCAGTCTCTGAAGGCTTCTTTTAAGAAGTTCTGCTATGAATTTTATAAACTGAGTTTGTGTGTGTGTATGTATGTGCAAATACACGGTGAACTGTGGAACTATCTAAAATCTAAACTGACCTTTAACTGCTTTGCCTCGTGCCCTAAAGCAGTGGTCCTGCTCATTATTGCTGTTTGACATTTTAAACATAGCCTCAGAACTGAACAGGTAAATGACAATTAGATGACTGATGATATAAAATCAAATCCTGTGATTCATTATGAGAGGTGAACTTCAATTCCAAGGATGTTTTTTAGGAAAACAACAATCAGGCTTTTGCAAGATAAAATTGTCACTTATGCATCTGACAAAAGCAGGGATTTCTGATTTTAGTAGTATAACAAGGAAGATATTCTGGATAATTCAAGAAATGGAAAAATTTGACTGCTAAATTTTATTTCTAATAACTGTGGGTTGACTATTTATACAATTTTAGTTATCTTATTAAATGTAGTTTAATGGTTTGTGATTTAAAAACATCTGCCTCTGTGTGTGTGTGTGTATACAGGAATCCACATGCATGCATGCAAAGGAATTCCCTGGAATTCTCCAAACACCTCTGTATAAAATGCTACATATATCTCCACTGCTTGTAAATGCCTGAGAGTACAATGCTTATGTTGGAACTGGAGATTATGTATGCTTCCTACATAGATAACATGAATAACCTGCATGCACATACATGTGCTGGGCTGCTAAAAGCACATTCCTGAGGCTGCAAAGTCACCAGTGTCAGATTTATGAGGAGTTGAGATGGAGGCTGCCTGCCCAGCCTTAACCTGCTCCATATGTGTACGTGTTTGATGCACTTTTATGGCAATACAGTTATCTTTTGTCTCAGCAATCCCCTGTGAGGAGAAAGGATTGTATAATCTTTTAGTGAAATAAAAAACAATATTTTCCTTTGTTATATTTTTTCTAGGACAGTGCTTGACCTGCACCTTGATAGTTACTTACCAATTGTGTCTTATCCTTCAGACAATTTTTAATTTATTTAATTACATTTTTGGCTAACTTCAGTATAGTTTCAGAGTTCTTCACATGCAATAATTAATGTGGTGCACCAGTTTAGTTTTATATTTTACCCCAGTGCTTCTGCAATTCAGACAATAGAAGCAGGAAATGAAATAAAAACAAAGCTGAGGATGCACAATTAAAGCAAGTCTATGGGAAATGATTCTCTAATGGGTTGTCTGAGCATGTCCTCAATAGCTGTAGTATTAGACTGTGTTTTCCATTTTTTAGTCCACTATGATTTTTTGGTCAATTTTGATGGTAATTTGTAAGGATACCATGCAGTCCTGCTGTGATAACCATCTCAGCGAAATAAGTGTGAAATGACCATGACAAAGGAATGCACAATCCTAGAGTGCAGCTCTCAAATTTGGGAGACATTTCCCACCTCCTTTTGCTGTCACCTGACAGCATTATGGAATAACGTGGGCCATGTTGTCTTTGTTGTACCTAACACTCCCACCCACAGGTAGGATAAAGTGAGACCTTTTGGATGCCCTGCAAACCATGTTGAAACAGCAGAGTCTGTCACAGTGCACTGTGATGATATCACTTGAGCAAGGTACCTACAAAAGGCTGAAAGGCTCAGGGGAGACCTCAGCACTCTCCACACCACCCAGAAAGGAGGATGCAGCGAGGGCTGGTGAGGTCAGTTGCCTCTCCCAGGCAGCCAGCAGCAGGACAAGAGGACACAGCCATAAGATGCACCAGGAGAGGTTTAGGTTGGACATCAGGAGGAATTTCTTTGCAGAAAGGGTGGTTGGGCTACCCAGGCAGGTGGTGGAGTCACTGTCCCTGGAGGTGTTTAAGAAAAGTCTGGATGTGGCACTCAGTGCCCTGGTCCGGTCGACAGGGTGTGTTAGGAGGTGTTAGATTGGACTTAATGATCCCAAAAATTTTTTTCAACCTAGTTGATTCTCTGACTCTGTATTTGCTTACAGACCGATTGGCTAAGGTTGTCCTATGCCTTATGATATTGCTGTAAAATATAGAAATTTTCTCTAATTACTACTAGAAACACACACACACACAAAAGCAAGGCCAAAATGTCTCCCTTTTACCATACCTTCTATGTTTTTTAATTTGATGCCTACTGTCATCTGCATATTAATTACATACCTTTACACTGTGTATAAAAAATTAGTCTTTGACATTTTCAAGATGACGCTTTTCATTATGTTCATCAAAATTTCAGAGTATGAAATGGTGCTGGTTTTGGCTGGTAGATAGTTAATTTTCTTCAGAGTGGCTGCTATGGGGCTGTGTTTGAATTTGTGCTGGACACAGGCTTGATGATAAAGGAATGTTTTTGTTATTGCTGAGCTGTGGTTGAACAAGAGTCAAGGCATTTCACCTTGCCCTGGCATTGAGAAGTCTGGGGGTGCAGAAGACATTGGGAAAGGGAAGCAGATGGGGCAGCTGACCCAAGGGGTAGTGAAGACCATACAGTGTCATTCAGCATTTAAAACAAAGGGGAGGGTTGGCTGGGGAGCCCCTGACAGGGGACTGGCTTGGCATCGGGTTGTTAGAGGTGAGAAATTGTCTGTTTGCATGCTTTGTGTTATTTTCCTTTTCCCTAAAATTTGTTATTATTACTATTTTATTTCAATTGTTAAGATACTGTTTTCTCAAACCAGGAGTTTTCTCACTTCTCACTCTCCTAAATCTTTCACACCCTCCCCTCCAATCCTTTTGGGGGCAGGGGAGGGATCCAGGGGTTTTGTAGGGCTTAGCTGCTGGCTGGGGTTAAACCATGACAGTCCATTTGGGCACTCTGGTTCGAAGGGTTTGATAATAACAGATTGACAGAACATATTAGAAAGCTTTTTTGTTTGTTAATGATTTCAGGTCACAATGTTGATTCATCTGCTCTCAATATTTATTTGGTCTGCTCTGTGCTTGGGTATTTTGCTGTACATGTTAAAGATTGCTGTTGGCTTTTGCAGTTTGCTTTCTCTGTAGTTTGTTAGTGATGTTTTGCCAAGAAATTTGTATTTTAAAATGCTGATTTCACCATTAATCTGGTGTCTGGGCTCTGTACTGGAGCCATTATTGTACTTCCACTAGTGTCATGGAAACAATTGACAAATACTTCTTCCTCTGAGAAGCTTTTGTGGAGGAAATACAAAATGACACCTTTGCTTCTTTCTGTGATGTTCTCTCCCTTGTTATAACAACTGCTCAGTATCTTGAACATTCTTGGGTAGTTACAATGCAATTTTGATATTTTTTAGACAAAACCCAAGCAACATTCCCAACATCAACAAGTAATTTAAAAATATGATCCATACCACATAAGAGTACAGTCCACATGTCATGTAGGCAAATATGGGCAGGTACCTAAAGAATTCCTCACCTCCAGACACCTGGGACTTTGCTTCCAAACAACTACAAGATCCTGATTAACTGGTAAGGTATTTGAAAATGAAAAATACTCTGTGGCTAGTGCAAAGAGGCACAACTTACCACACTGTGCTGGGCCCTGGCCAGAATCCACCAAGCACATCTCAGTGTTATGCAAACATTATAAAATACACACACCACAGACCACATGGTCTTAGCCCAGGTCTCCACTGACACTAGTTCCAATGTGATTCTGAGTTAGAGCTGTGCAATAATACTCAACATATTTTGTATTAAAACATAGCTGACTTGTAAGCCAGCATTAAACCAGCTACCAACAGACTGGAGTTTGAAAACATTTGCCTTTTCTCTTGGTAACAAATAAAGACTGTTTGCTGGCGCCAGGGAGGTTCTGTGGAAAAAACTAAACTCCAGAAGTAACTCTTTGCAGGTGTAGCCATCAAGATAAACTTCATCTTCAACTGTGGGCATGATCTTGTGCAGAGAAGGCAGAAGGCTTGTAGAGAAAATGGGGGGCTTGTAATTCCTAAAGCCTTTTTCATATAAAATTTCAGGTGTACCTCAGTTGGACGATCAATCTATTCAAATAACTTCTCTTGGTAGTTTTGGTGGGTAGGGAAGAAAAAAATTAATTAAAAAATGTATGGGTAGGAAGAAGCACTAGAGAGACCACAGTGTGTTAAAATATATCAGGGAATACAGTTCACTAAAGTTCTTGAGAATTGGACAGAATTTGGAAAAGAAGCTGTAAATTGGAGGGCTAAAATGGGCTTTTCAATTTTTTTTTTTTATGAGAATATGATGCTACTTGGTGGTGTCTTTTTTCTAAAGATGCAGTAAGATAAAATGAGAGAAACTTGAAGCCTGAAGAACCGTTTGGTTTTGTTACTCAAGTAGTGTACTTCTGATAGGTAAAAATAGCCTTGGAACACCTTACAGTATAATACAATGCATTCTGGTTTGCTCTCCTGCTTAGATGAAGGAGAGGGAGCTACATATGTGGGTCTCCTTAGTTCTTGAGCATTGACACAGCTGAAATTCTGTATGGAGAAATGCTGCTGCACTCCTTAACCATACCCAATAAGGGAATTCTGAAGAAAAAAAAAAAAAGGGCTTCTGGTGCACTGACTTTTGCATTCCAGTAGCAGTCAACATGTATGAAACTGTTATGTGACTTCCTCACAGAAAAGATTATGGCCAGATGTATCTACTGTATCTAAATTTTAATGCTCCTATTTATACTTTGATTGAAAATTTGTCCTTCTGAGCATGGATATCTATAACACCATCAGTCTGTCTCTGGGAAAGAAAGCTGATACAGAAAACTGATTACTGCTCACTATATTTGTGTTTCCATAATGCCAACATGTAGAAAACACATTTTTCTGAGGCAGGCATTGAACTTAGTTCTGCTTCATGTTTGGAATGTGTGTGTATTTATTTTCTTCTTTCTATAAAGAAATATGCCACTAACAAGGCATTTACTTTAGGAGCATTCCACCTACTGTCACTTTGTCATTACTGCCATGATTAATTACAAATCAAGTCTTCTAAATGTGTATTAAGCATTATGAGGATGAAGTTTACCTTTTTTTTTCAGTTTACAACGTTCCTTGCTTCATCTGTTTGGTCTCACCCCAACATAGCAAACTATTATGGATGAGCAATTACCTGCAGTACAGGTTTACTGGTTACTTATAAAAGTATCTGTCAGATGACTAATTATCTATAAACAACATATTTATCAGGGGAAGTTTTAGTGGCAGCTCAGAGAAGACAAATATAGCCAGCCTTTTAATTTTCTGTTTTCTTGATGAAAATTTCTTGTACTCACTTTAAAATCAGTTTTCCTCACTATGAAGAAGGGGAGTTTAACAATTTAGGGATTATCTATTTTCCGTTTCTTTGGATCATCAGAGGTGTATGAATGTCAAACTGATGAATAAATCTGTGACAAAATCCCGAGCTGGGGAAGTTTCGTTCTTGGCAGAGGTAATGAAATAGCCTTGCTGGGAACTGGAGGCAGGAGCACAACCAGAGAGTTGGCTCATCTTTAACAATGGCACAGTAAATCTTGTCATTGTGGTGTATCACTGATTGTAGCCACTGCTTCATCAGAGCACAAACAGATTTTTCTTAGGTTCTTTCCTGAAGGCAGGTGTAGGTGCAGGAGATCTGTCACCTTTAGAGACATGGCAATGGCTGTTTCACACAATTTCCTCTTGCTTCTTATATGAGCCATCTGCAGAGCTCCCAGCAAAGGAAGGGCTGTTTGAGAAGTGTTCTGGAGATAACTGAGGCAAGAGATGAGAGGAGAAGGTGAAGTGTGTCTGAGGGCAAAGGAATGGGAAGGTGCACTCTAAGTTCACCACTTGGCTTTCTTCCTGTAAGGTGACTGGGTGATGGAATAGTAGAAGCAAGCTGCAGGAGAAGGGGGGAGAAAGGTGAAGATTAGAACAGCAAAAGGAGAAAAGCAAGCAAGCTGTATAAAATAGCTTCAGTCATTCCATGTCCAAACAGCATTATTTTGACTATTTTGTTGCTGTTGTTAGGGACAAATCTATTGCATTGAAGCATTTCTTTAAATATGCCTGCATACATATGTAGCAATTTGCAAATGTCTCAAAAATCCATCCTACTTGTGAGGCGTGATACCGCATACAAACACAAATAATTGAATATGCATCCTTTGGTAAGGCACCTTGAATGGAAAATGAATCTTCATGAGTTGCTACTTAAACCTGTGTTTTTCTCTTTGCATATGCAACTACAGTATCAATCCTGATGACTTTAAAACAAGGGTAGGGAGGAAGAAAACAAAATAGAGGACAGCAGACATCTTAAGATCAAGACTTTTTTCTTACCAAAGTGTAATAAATTCCTATTGCTAAATTGTCCTTTTCAGCTGAGCTTATATAAATTTATTTACTCAAGTGTTACTGGTTTTCACAATGCTGCCTTATAGAGTAGCTATCCTCATTTGCCTTCCTTATTCCAGAGTGAGAAAAAGAATTTAGAAAAGTAACTCACCACTGCTAAGGTTCATTTAGCAAACTTTGGATCCCTATTATGGTTTGCCTTCTGGCTGTCTCCCTGTCAGGCATGCAACTCTGTATCATCCAGTTGCTCCGAGAAGTATAATTGGCATATTGAAAACAGCAGCAGAAAACATCTTAAGGTCTAAATTAAGGCTTCAAGTTTTACAAACAACAGTTGAACGTGTTTTTATAGGTTTTTCAAAGATATTTCTAGCAGATAGGAGCACTTGTGTATCCTAGACAAAGCCAGTAGGAGAGCCATAAGATTTTCTTCCCTGTCTCATGTAATGTGTGTTTATATGATTTCAGTACTGCCTTTACAGTTTGAGAATCTTCTTTATGTTGCCTGGTTGAACAATAAGAGCTACAAATTAGATGACAATTATTCCAGCCTTTATAGCCAGGCAAATGCTGAAGAATATACATAAACTGTTATCCATCCACAGCAGCTGATGTACATTTTCTAATGCAGAGCAATAGAGTTATATTTAATGTAAGGTTCATGTAACCAATGAAATAAGAGTAAATTTCTAGAGCAGCTCCTTGAAGCTGCAAGTCAATTATCAGCCTATTCTTTATGCTTTGTAGTTTACTTGAAGCATTTGTTAAAAAAAAACAAAAAACAAAAAAACCCCAACCAAAACAAACAAACAAAAAAAAAAACCACCCAAAAAATCCCAAACAACTAAAATGTTTTTACCTGGGTGCACCTGACAAGGAAGCCAAGCAGCTGAAAATGTTGACAGCAAGGGAACCTTCAAATTCTCTGATAATTTACTGTATTAAGTGCAGATAAGGAGCCTGGTGTTGATTGGGTACTTCTGATGTTACCAGTGTTTCTGACCCTAGCAATACAGCTTTTTAATAATTTGAAAGCTGAGAACAGTTTATCATTTTAATACTGTGACTGATAAACTATACTTGTATGCTTTGTGGATACTGGACCTCTCTACTGTTTTTATTGTTTTATACATATGATCTGATACAGATTCAGAAGAAAAGCTCCCTTAAGCTGGAAATTTTGAAATATCCATACTAATTCTACCTTGTGCTGCCATTGTTTTTTTTTTTCCCCAATATTAACCTTCCCTTCAATATCCATCTCCTGTTGATGCTGCAAACAGTGGGAAAGGCTGGCTTAGTGGAACACCTTGGCCAATTTTCATTTCAAAATGTATCATTATTTGCAAACCAGCCTCAATAATATCGTGTTAAGCCTAAACTGATGCCTTTCAACAACCCTTCCCTACCTTGCTTATCAGTTTTCAGACAAATTGGTTTGGTCCAAATTGGTTTAACTTAAAATGTGGCACCTACAGCTAAGCCTTCTACATCCTCTTTTGTTTTTTTTAGGTAATGAGAATAATTGATCCTTTTCTTCTGTATATCACCCTTTTAAGTGTAGACATTTACATCTATACATGGTCTTTTTTTTGCTAAAATAAACACACCTTGTTATCTTAACCTTTCTTCAGACAGCATTAGTGGTTTTTTTTTCTCCACCACATGCTTGAGATTTTTTGCTTCTCTCTTCTAAACTTTCTTGGATTTATTTATTTAGAAATGTGTCAAAATACTGCTTTAAATGAGATTGAGTTATTGCAGGAAAAAAATAACGTGCTGGAATTCCTTTCATATTTCTCTTTTCTGACTAATGTGATCCTCAGTTTGGAGGCTTGGGAGTTTTTTGGGAGTCTTTTGTTTGGTTGTTTGGTTGGTTTTTTTAAATCAGCAGAAAGACAGTCTTTAATCTGATAACACTTCTACCACTGGCTTTGCTTGGTTTTGGATGCTGGTCAGACTATAAATTCACTTTCTACATCCTTGCTCTACTTTCTGCCTTCACTTTGGGGGGCAAATGGGTCAGATGCCTAGTGTGCCACCAGCACTTTTTGGAGAGCCTGTCCATTGTGTCCATTGAAGTGGGACACAGTCCAGCAAAAAAATCACCTCTAGTCCATGCCCACACGCAGATGTATTGCATCCAGGGAGGAATGAGGAAGGTGCAGACACATGTGAGGTGCCCAAAGCACACAGGTGGTCTTTACCCATCCCTTGTGGCATTTTAAGATAATTCAGAATAATATCACGTGGATTTTGAAGTTTTCACAGGGGTTCATAGGATTATTAATATCAGCATTTTGGACTGCAGGCTGGATGGGGACAGTTGTGTGGAACTTGCTGATTCTCTAGCACTGAATTGAAAAGTGTTTGAAGGTTTTATTTTACACAATATCAGTTCAGAGTTAATGATAAGAGCCCTAAATTGGTCCTGTAATGCCAGGCATCTTGCACTCATTAATAAATTCTGCTTATTTGAGATTATGGTTTACTGATAAGCTTCTTAAGTGAAGTGTTTTTCCTTCTGACAATGCTGTATAAAGTTTTATCAATAGAAATACAGGACTGGAGCCACACAGCAGCTCTGCATTGAATTTCCCTCCCTGCTGACACCTATGAACTGCAGAAAAATGCAGTAATAATGTGAAATTTCCTTTCCTCCCTAACGTTTTGAACAACTGTTTTGATATAATATAGAAATTTAGACATTGGTTTACAGCTACTGATGCTGAGATGTTAGGAGAGAGTAAGAAGTTTACCAAAGCTGCTAGAAACTAATCTAAAACTTTGCAGTTCTGGTGTTGCCCATGGATATGTGGAATGAAGTTATTAAATGTTAGCAAAGTACAACAATATGGGGTTTTATGAAGTTGTCCTTATATTGTAAAAAAAGACAAAATAAATGTGTCTCTATTTTCCCTTGTTAACCCTACTTAGAGAAGTATGAAGAACACCTCTGAAGACCTAATCAGCCCCTTGCTGCTGTTTCAGTCTGTTTAATTTATATCCTACCTCATTTTATGCACTGTTAATGTACTCTGTGACATCCATTTTATTTCTTTACGATAGACTACAAATCTAAGTAAAAGTACAGTGGGTATTTTTGTATTTGAAGAGAAAAAACTTCTCAGAGAACAGGATTCTCTCATTACTTTTTCAATATGCAAAGTGAATTTAAAAAGAGCAAAAAACATTTTATATCATTGAATTATCCTACTCAATAAACACATTATTATTACTTTAAAAAGAATTAATTCAGGAGGGAAAAAAAAAAAAAAAAAGCTTCCTTAACTTTCCAAAATGGTAAAATTAGATATATAAATTTAGTACCTGGCTCTTGAAAGGTCTCACACAAACCCCTGGTTTGCTTACATCTTCAAGGCTGGAGAGAGTTACTAATCTATCAGAAACTTACTGATGTCAGGTTCTTGAAAAGTCATGAGCTTTGAGACAGATCAGACTTTCAAGTTCTGCTCCATCTCTAATGTTTAATACATACAGTTTTATCCTCTTTGGAAGCTAAAATACACATTTGAAATACCAGCCTCAAATCTCTCTGAAGTGTGTGACATGTCTCTCTGGTAATATGCAGCATTTTGGAAGTGCTTTGGGCCTGAATGAATATATGAATGTGAGGAACTGAGGCAAACCAAAGGGAGTAACACACAGGCAACTCCTCATGTGTGATAGTCTGCTGATCTCCTTGGAATGAAGATGGAAACCACAAAAAACATTGCTTGGGAATGTGACAAATTTGGGAAAAAAAATAGCTTGGACATGTCACATGCTGAAGACCAGCAATTGAACTTTTAAATGATGAAGATGAGAAAATATTTCCATAAATATTTCCACTACTTTCCTATATGTCCATATGCAGAAAGTGTGGCATCACATCAAATTACTTTGTGAAGTTGATGATTTTTATGAGATACACTTTTATAAGATTTTTGTATTTGCACATTAGTATTTAAAACTCAGACTTTCAAAATAATTACAAAAATTTTGAAGGCTGACTGCTTTAAGAGGACAGCTTGTAATCAAGGTGTTAAGCTATGGAATAACAAGTTCAAGAGTAAAAGCAGGAGATGTCAAGCTAGTAAGTGGAAAAGCAGATGCCTGACCACATCTCCAGCACATTACTGTGCTGCAGTAAAAGCTAATTATATCACTGGACTAGAAAGCAAGGCATTTGGAGCGTACATCTGTCTGTGCTAACCTTTTTGTGCACATGACCTGCAGGTTAGTCTTTCCATATGTGTGAGATTTTTTTCCTCATCTCCTGCTTTAATCACTTACCTGGTGGAGCCTTCCCAGACAAGGATTGCTGTTAAATATATCAGCATCTGGCTCAGGGGTGCTGCAGTCTGCAGGAGGGACCTGGACCTTGCCTACAGCTCCCAGAAACCCAGACTGGCCCTGCCTGTGGCTGCCTGAAGTATGAAATAAAAGTTTCATGCTCATAACCGAATGTCTGTAATCAGAACTCAGTCCCACCAATTTAGTTTAACACCAGAATTATGTTCTGTGAGTTTTTCAAATGAGGGTTTGTAGACACTTGCAGGACTGTGTGCTGTGGACTGAGAAGTTACAGACCTGAGAAGGAAAGTGGTGATAAATCTGAGAATTGTACTGTAATAGAAAACACAGAATTCAGTCCCACAAATTTAGTTTAACACAAGAATTACAGAATTATGTTCTGTAAGTTTTTCAAAAGAGGGTTGTAGACACTTGCAGGACTGTGTGCTGTGGACTGAGAAGTTACAGACCTGAGAGGGAAAGTGGTGATAAATCTGAGAACTACACTGCAATAGAAAAGACAGAAAAATCTGATAGAGAGTTATACTGCGATAGAAAACACAGAAACAAAGTTGACTGTCCCTGACTGAAAGTTGTGACAAGTACCTGTTCATGGAGCTGGAAAAAGAGTAAATAGAAGTCAGACTCTTCTTCCTCAGCAGGAGGCCAGCTGTGCCTTAGCTTCCTACACTTTGTGGTAGAAGTTTCAAAGCAATTACACAGTATATACTAGCTTTTCTAAACAAGATGACTCCACCTTACATCTATTCCAGCACCATTAAGACAATTCCCCTACTTGTATATCCATTCCTGTGTGCATATGATTCTGATATAATATACACCATGTAGATAATTCCCATACTTAATAAAACACAGCTATTTTTTCACATAATCCACGCACCTTTGTGCTCACAAAGCCTTTCTGTGAGGGTTGTTTCAGCTGTGTTCTACTCAGTCCCATGACAAAGTACATACCAGCTCAGATCCACCTTCTTCTCAAGGGGATTTAAGCCTCAGGCTCAACCTATTCCATTCTAAAGTATTTTTCTGTAAACACAGCCCTGTGCTGCTGCTGCTTCACCTTCAGCCTTTCTGATGTGCTTATCTTTTCATGTCCTTCCCCAGCTTTCACTTTCCAAGTCCTGTGGAGAAATTTCTTTCCATGTGCTGCCTAGTTCTGGCTCCATCTGCAAGAACCGAATCTCAGATGCAATGTCAAGATGATTCAATAACTTTCTTTACTGCTACTCTTTATGTTTCATAAGTTCAGACTCTTCTGTCTCTGCATTTACATTAGCCAAGATTGTACTGTAAAATCAGCAAAGAAAATGAAACTTTTTTTGAAGTATGGTGATCATTATTTCATGGTCAGCCTCCACAGTATTGAAAATTTAACCTAAAATTCTGTATTTATTGGGGAAATTCAAATCTGCTTCTTTCTGGAGTGTAGCAACTATTCAAAAAAAACAAAGACAAATTCCTTCTGTGTGTGGAGGGTGTTCTTACTCCTTCAGATTGAAAGTTGCCCTTTGAAACAAAACAAAAAAATCATTAGTCACTGGGGTATAAAAAGAGAAAGGAAAAGGTTAGGAAATGTTAATGAAAAGAAGTTGGGAAATGTTTGTGAATCTAGAATGTGGGTAATTTTAAAAACAATTTCTGTTTTAATTTTAAGTTATGCTGATGCCAAGATATTTTATCATAAAAATGTCTGTTGGAAACGAGACACATAGATACCATTCAGAGAAAAAAGTCTGTCATTGTAACACTGAAGTGTTGTAGATGACACCAGCTATAAAAATTGTTCCTGAAGTACCCACAGACATATTTTGAAGGCAGAACCAACTTTAATAAAAAGGGTGTTCAGCAACTGCAGGAAACTGATTAGGTGATGGATAGCCCATTGCACTACAGTAGTAGCTTTTATTTATTAGCATTCAATTATTTAAATTAAAGGACTTTGCTGTTTAACAAAACACATTGTTTCGTACACAGAAATATGAAATTTAACACATCTCATTTTCCAACAGCTCTACACTTTTATGAAGTCTCTTTTTGTTTTCCTCTTTTGTTGCAGTGTGATTACATTCTTTTATCAGATATTAATTTAAAAGGGCTGCAATGAATCTAGGTAATATTTTGAGTTTAAGTATCAATTGTATTTTAATAACTTGTATAACAATGCTTCTTATTTTTAATACCTTATTTTCAGAATATTACTGTTATCCCAACGTTTGTATGTAAGAAAGTAGTTCCTTTTTTTTTAATTTACTTCCACTTGCATTGATGCAACTTCACTGCTTGGGAATATGACACAGTGCATTACCAAAATAAAACCACACACATGACACACTGTGTTATTACTAAGGGCGAATAATACTAAGTACTGATTTATATGCTAAGGCACAATCCTGCAAACATTTATTGTGATGAAATTTACAATATGCAACAATTTATTTGGATCTGTAAGAATTTGCATTAACATGGTAAAATAAAGAGCAACTGAATCCTGCTCTGCATGTGCCTAAAATGGAGGAATAAAACTCGTACTGAGGTACAGGTAGAACAGCTGCACACTATTTCAAATATATATGTTCCTTCTTCTTCTTCTCATTTAAGAATTAAAATGAAGGAGATTTATAGGATGTGTATGAGCATCATATTTAATCATGTTTAATGCTCTTTCCATTATTATGAGTAATTAATGGCAAAGCTAATGTTGCTTCCTTACAACTCTCCTTAAAAAGAATCAATAAGACTGTGGCAATGATCTGGGAAAGCTACTACACACATGATAGCAGGAGGAGAAGTGTGTTCTTCTGGCACGTGCTATTAAAAAAAAATAAAAATAGCAAAGGTTGATGAATTTAGCCTCCAAGACTAATGGGTGGTGTGTGTTTTTCTGGATCTACCAGGGCACTCATTGCAGAAAGCTTTTCAGAAGTCTAATTTTTGAATTATAGAGACGGTACAGTAGTACTTTCTAACTTTTATTTTTAAAATCCCAAACAAAACAAAACAAAAACCAAAACTCCAAAAGCGTCAGATTCAAATAACAAAACTTTTGAACAAAGTGAGACACCCAGAAAATATAAAAGCCGAAATAAATTTGTAGGGTAGGAGCATACTTGGACCATCCTCATTAACTATCAGAGTGTCTTCCTGAAGCCACATGCATTGTGTATGAGTGAATAACGAAGAGTTAATGTCATCTTCAAATGACCTTAACTGCAAATTACTGCACTGCCAATATTGCAGTTGTCACGATGCTGGCAGCAATCCCTCAGCAATACAGTTTAAATGTTATGCATGTAGGAGGAATTAGAGAAGTGCTTACTGAAAACCTAATTAACCCCCTAATGCATTTAAGGTGAACTCCTTGTTTCTTAAATCTCTGAATATGCATAATAACAACAGCCCTCCAAGGGGAGGATTGAGTGTCCATATTAGAGGATCTTTAAAAGATTTAATTAGTTGGTTGTAGGAGTTTAGGAGAACATGAGGAAATTTTTAACTTGACTTTAAGGCAGTCTTCTCTTGCCCCTAAACAAAGTTGAAAGGATCTGATCCATAGTTAGCTTGACTAAATGATAAAGCATTTTAGTAAATAGATGATGCTTGTAACTAAAGAGCTGTAGAAAGCTCTGCTTAAAAAAACAAGAAATCTTCTGTGTTTTTGGATGGAAAGAATTCAAGCAGTAACAAAATTGATACAGCACAGCTTTCAAATGTGAAAGATTACCTAATCAATAAAGGCTGAAGTAAAATGTCCCTACATCAGCTTCAGGCCTGAATCTGTGGTGGCTCTTTCTTGAAGTGCCACATTTCTCCTACTTGATTTGTTTAAAGAAAAGAAAAATCTTCAATAAGAATTTGTTCTCGTTTTGGTTAGGGTAGAGATAATTTTCTTCCCAGAGGCTGCTGTGGGGCTGTGTTTGGGATTTGTGCTGAACACAGGGCTGATAACACAGAGATGTTTTTGTTATTGCTGAGCAGGGCTTACACAGAGCCAAGACCTTTTCTGCTTTTTGTGCTGCCACACTGGTTGAGGAATTTGTGGATGCCTGAGAGGGTGACAGGGGACAAAGCTGGGACAGGTGACCCCAAGTGACCAAAGGGATATTCCAGACCATAGGAGCATGATGCTCAGTGTATAAAACAGGGTGGAAAAGGAGGAAGGGGTGACATTTGCAGTGATGGTTTTTTTTTTCCCAGGTCATCATTTCCTGTGATGGGACCCTGCTCCCCTGGAGATGGCTGAACACCTGCCTACCTTCAGGAAGTAGGGAATTAATTCCTTGGTTTGCTTAGCTTGTGGGTGTGGCTTTTGCTTTCTCTAATAAACTGTCTTTGTCTCAATGAATTTTCTACCTTTTACCCTTTCCATTCTCCAGGATGTCACAGGTGGGAGGATGAGTGAGCAGCTGGGCGGTACCTGGCTGGGGTTAAACCATGAAAGAATTAATATAAATTTGCTTCAGCTCAGTCCAGAGAAACATGGCCCTAGATGTGGTACTGCAAATCAGATTAGTTTTCACTAGAACTATCACAGGCAGTGCTTGCTACAGTTTCTAGTTGCTCTCTTCTTTCCTTCTGTCCAGACAGTATGGCTTGTTTAAGGAAGAATTGGATTTTTAGATGTGTGTTTGGTTTCTATGTGTGGTTTGGTTTTTGGGATTTTTTTTGGGGTTGTTGTTGTTTTTTTGGTTTTTTTTTTTAACTCTTCTTACACTAGGGTTTGAGTGGAACCTAAGGCACTCTCACACCACAGTGAGTTCAGGCTGAATAATCCCTATCACGAAGCAAGATGAGGTCGTGGTGGTCTTGTCTCAGACTGATCACTGACAGACTCTGTCCAGCTGGTTGTGTTCCACATATCATCACATAATTCTGCAGTGGTGCTTTAAATATAAATGGGGGGAAGAGCCTTTATGGAGACAAACTGACTATAGCCCTTAGGAGATAACTTCAAAGAAAAAAATTCCATTTACCACCTGAATTGTAACAGTGACTTTGCAAATTTTCCCCCTCTGGGACCAAACCCTCCCAGTTAAATGGGTTTAGTAATTTTGGAATAAAAAACATTGGCAATGCCATTTGCATGGTGTTTTTGCTGCTTTTTTATTCTCAAAATAAAAGTGAGTCAGGTTACTTAGAGGTATGCAGTACTCCAGTAGGAATTCAGTAGCAATTCCTTACATAAAAGTTAATTTACTTAACTTGTCAATTTTCACGTTTAATTTATAGCATTGCTATAGACCAGAACATTTTAAAGTTCAGCTCCTCAAGGTGAATGCTGCTGTATTCTTATTTATTATATTTTTGTGTATTCGGTCCTTTCCCTGTGAATAAAATGTGTGAATGGCCATGACTTTCATACTGTGAAAAAGATGAGAACTCCAACAATGAATCAGAGAAATCAAAGGCTGAAATCTTGTAGGCATGAAATATTGCTTTTGTACCACAGCAGCACAGCAGAGAATTTTCATTAGGGCCATGCCCCAAAGAAGAACTTCTTTATTTCTGCTTCCTATGATAACCTTTAAATTCATGGCAAAACATCAGAGAGATGAGCTCTCCATCTTAGGGCAACCAGTAATACAAAAAAATTTTGTCTGTGTAATTTAGGAGAATCCTAAGATTTAGCTGGAGGTGTGAGGCTTTTTTGTTGTTGGATTTTTTTTTTTTTTAACATGAGGCACAGTTATATGAAAACAACATTCTACTTAGCTATCTAATTTTGCTTGCTATTTTTAGAGAATTTTCTTCTATATTTAGTTAATTATGTGGTTAAAGACAAGCAGTTGATAAAAGCAAATAGCAAGTTGACCACAAACTTGTTATACCTCTTAATAGTTCATAACCCAACTCTTATGTCTCTCTCATTTTGCATATATATATATATTTTGCAAGCCCATTTTGGTGTGCACATAAAAAGACAAAATATGACCACAAAGTAAAAAAATATACAGATAATTATTAATTACAGGTAATTAACAGTAATTGACACTTAGTGAGAAGTTAAAAAGGTAGTTTTTAACTTTTTACTCACTTAACCATAACTTTTATTTGTTTATTCTTATAATTAAACATTAATATATTTATTTTAAATGGATAAGTTTGACCTACAGTTTTAGATAAGGAAGAGGGATCTGAGCATGCATGAAATGTAATAGCATTAGTATAAATCTTCCAAGAATGGTTAAAAAAAATCATTGGAAACAAATGAACTACAAATATTTTATTGTTCATTTGCAGTCATTGCATTTCCTAACTTTAGTCATTAAGCATTAATCTGTTTTGCTAAAATGCTACAGCTTAAAATAATAAATGGCTCAAAATACATGAAATGTAGGAAACCATTTCTAAAAGGAAAGGATCACATGAAAATTAATTGACAGATTTAGTTGCTTCTAGACAGATTTTAAAAATGACTTTAAACCTCTTCTGACACCTGAATACATCTTTAAATACCTCCTGGCAGCTCTTCAACCTTCTTAGTATGGGAGCAGCATGAAAGATGAGACCTCATAAGAGTGCTAGGAATTGCTGTGCAGTGTATAACATGCAAAAGTTGAAATCATGCTTAAGTATTGTTTGTAAACTCTGGCTCCTTCTCCAGAAGAGAACCCTGACCATATCAATATGTTACAGAACATGTCAATAATCAGAGTTTTTGGTTTGTTTTCTCTTTCTGGGGCTGTTAGCAGTGATGTAAAGTATTCAGAAAGGAATCCAGCCCAGGGATCCTGTTAGAGTTGTGTGACCCACGGGTCTGTAGAGTGGTTTGCTCTCATCCTGCACTCTTCTGGCTCTGGAAGCTGTGCCATGATGAGTTGAGGGGCAGAGGATGCTTGCTCTCGGTCTGAGCTCTGCCTGGCAAAAGTTCTCACCTGCAGCATGGGAGGTTTCACGCTGCTCCTGGGAGAAGGGTGGGCAGGCTAAGCCTGTGCTGTAAGAACTGCTCTTGTGGATGACAGGAGACTGCAGGCTGCTCCCAGAGAACTTTTGGAAATGGCTACTACTTTAGGCAGGTAAGAAAACTTCTCCTCTCATGCCTAATCACAGGCTGATGCAAAGTTGCTGCGCCTGGCAGCTCTGTGCTGAACTGTTTGAAGGGGACACAGCACTGAACTGCAGCAGGGCAGTGAATTACCCAGTGAGAGTAATTCATATGTGCTCAGCACCAGCCTGGTACACCCAGCAGTTTGTGTTGCACTGCACCCACAGACTTCTTTTTTTTGTTTTGCAGAGTCCCTTAGGTTTGAAGGAGCTCTCTGTTCAAGCAGGACAGGCTTCGAGCAGGTTTGCCAGGACTCTGTCAAAGCCCAACTGCACAAATAAGTTCTCTGGGCAACTCATTTTTGTGTTTGGGTGGAATTTTGGGTGGAATTCCCTGTTTTGTTGTTTTTTGGTTTTTTTTTTTTGTTTGTTTCTTTCATTTCTTTTTTGTGTTTTGTGTTTTTTTTTTCTAAATGCCTTTTGCTCTTGCTAGTGGGTGTTACTGAGAAAAGCCTGGCTGCTTCTCCTTCATTCCCTCTACAGACTCATGGGTCACACAACTCTAAACAGGATTCTTGGGCTGGATTCCTTTCTAAATATGTTATATCATAAAAAGAGAAAACAAAACAAAACCTCTGGTTTTTGATATGTTCTCTAAGGTACAGGGTTCTCTTCTGGTGGAGGAGCCAGAGTTTACAAACAATACTTAAATATGATTTCAACTTTTGCACCAGGTATTTACACCCACTGAGAGGATCCCCCCTGAGGTTTCTCCTCAGTCCTGTGGTCTCAGGCTTGCTCCAGTCCCTTTATTTTCTATGTTAATCATATCCAAAAAAACATCTCAGCTAGTCCACAGTGGATGGAGCACCAAATTTAAAATGTTATGTTTCCAACAAACCTAACTCTCAGAGGCCCTAGTTAAGACACTAGATACACAACAGATGTGTGCAGGTGAACCTGGGAATACTGAAATGACTTACACCTAGCTGGCCTGTGGAAGCAGGAAATCTTAGTAGCTGCTAATCAGAAGTCCAGCTTTCTATTTTCAAAATAGGAATATCAAAATGAACATGTTTGGTGATAGGTCTTGAAATAAGATACCTGCGGCTGCCGAAGATCAGTCATTCGCAGAGGTAACAGAATGTTAATCAGTGATTAACATTCCATAAGGATCACCAAACACAGCCAAGAGACGTCCTCCAATTGCACAAATTGTTGGTCCACAGCTGACCATTAAAGGAAGAAAAAAATCATGGCCCACGGGGCTGAAGAAAATCTGGTTTTGATTACATGCTGAACTCAGGAGAAAAAGTCACAAAACCAACCCCTCTAACCCCTCCTCAGGGAAAAAAAAAAAAAAATCCACAAACCAAACCAGAATTAGTGATTTATTCAGGCAGCAAACGTGCACATATTTATTTGATCTAAGCCTTGCATTTCCAAACTGAATTTGAAAATTAGTTTGGGGAAAGAAAAGGAAGTTTTGAAGTGTCAAAATAGTTCTGTTTCATCATTCTGAACTGAAGCATTTCTGATTTCTTAAGCCAGCGGCTAGGGAACTGACCTGTAATCATTTTCTAATTCATAAGATAGACTTGAACTTACCCTTTTGGGATCTTACCCTCCCAAAAGTAGCCAGAAGCCTTCCAATATGGACCTTTCTTTGATGCACCAGTTGAAAACTATCTATCTAGATCAATCCTAAGTATTCAATAATGAATAAAAGAGAGACTCAATAGCCTGTCACATTCTGTCACATCCAGTGTATTTGAAAAGAGAGGATGAGAGGGGAGAAAAAGACCCCAAAACGCTTCTATTCTGGGTCAATTGTTCTGAATTTCTTTCTTTGATTATTCCAGTCAGTAGCTAAATTGAAAAATCAATTATTTACACATCTGTAACTACATGCTTCCCTTTTGCCAGCCAATTGTTGGATATGGGCATTTCACCAGCTTTCCTTCTAGCCTGAGATACTCAACCCTGATTTTATGGAGGAGAGACTGTGTGATAGCTTAATGGAGAGTGTATCAGTCCTTATGGAAAACCGGCAGTCCTGTTGTGATCTCATTTCCTTACTGAAGGGACACAGAGCTCTGCATTACAGAAGGGACAGAAAGTCAATCTATGGTGCCTTCTGGGGGGAGAGTTCCCCACACACAATCACTGATTACTCATAAACAATTTATGGAGCTAAATGCAAATTTGTGGAGCTGTGTCTATGGAAGATTAAGATATTGGAGAGGTCTGACTAGAAAGTAGGACATGGATCATTTGCATGTTTTGATGTTGAAATGGCAGTCTTGACTCTGCATGTGAAATCAGAGGTTTGAATGAAAACCCAGAAATTTTTCTTTAGTATTGTTATTTAAGATTCATAGCTCTGAGTTCAGACACTTAATTTCCTTGTAAATCATTAAGGCATCAACAGTATGGGTGT
This sequence comes from Fringilla coelebs, assembly GCF_963513975.1. NCBI lineage: Eukaryota > Metazoa > Chordata > Aves > Passeriformes > Fringillidae > Fringilla > Fringilla coelebs. The sequence continues at coordinate 64,428,031 of NC_140032.1, read as the reverse complement.
TCAAGAGGAAATGGTGCAGTCTTGGGGCAGGAGTGCCATGTGGGCTTGTAAAGTGCCTGAGCTTGATGACCTGAGAAATCCTTTCTTATTGTATTTATGGGGTGTCCTGTGTCAGGAATGATGAACCTGACTCCATGTTCTCAGAAGGCTAATTTATGATTTTAAGATACTATATTATATTGAAGAATGCTATACTTAACTATACTAAAGAATACAGAAGGGAGACTTACAGGATGCTAAAAAGATAATAATGAAAACTCGTGACTCTTTCCAGAGTCCTGACACAGCTTGACTTTGATTGGTCATTAAGTCAAAATTATTCACATGAAACCAATGAAACAACCACTTGTTGGTAAACAATCTCCAAACACATTCCAAAGCAACAAAACACAGAAGAAGCAAATGGGATAATATTGTTTTCTTTTTTCTCTGAGGCTTCTCAGCTTCCAAGAGAAGAATCCTGGGCAAGGGGATTTTTCAGAAAATATGACAGTGACACTTTCTGACCTAAGACACAGCAATAGTTCAGTTCTAAATGACTAGTGGGTCTTTTTAAAATACAGAACCTGCTCAGGCTAGCTCTTTAATAAATGCCATCCCCTTTCAAACTCCATAGAAGTGGATACTGATTGTCATCCCGTATTCTTATTGTTAATAAATCCTTTCCAAACACAAAGATCAAATATACAAGATTATTTGAACATTTCCTTGCTGTCCTCTGCTTAATAAAACAAGCAAAAGCAAGTGAATGGCAATCGCCCATCTAAAAGGCACAGCACTATTCATAAAGCATATTGCTCCTTTAGATTCCCCAAATTCTAATTAGAACTTTACAAAGCAATAACAAAGATAGCAACTGGATTCTAAACTAATAATTCTAAGCTCTGTGCAAACAGGAAATCCCCAGTGTCAGTAAAATAATACAAGACACCTGTTTTATATGGTACACATCAAAAGCAAGCCCCAAGGACAATAACTTTTAATATAATAATTATTAAATGTTTATTAGCCAAAGCTCAAAATATCAAGATATGTATTGTAGCAGAGAAACAACCATCTCCCAGGCACACAAAATCTTTCTATTTTGATGATTAAAACTTTGGATGCCAATAATCTCGTGGCCCAAGGTGGCAGGTGTTATTACTGTACTTAGAAAGTAATAAAAGGATATTCCTTATCATTCAGTTTTCCTATTTATAATTTAAACTACACTCCTGTCTGTTTGAAATTAAATTCTTAAATTAAATACTTTATAGCTTTTTCATTGTCCTGGAGTTAACAAAATTACTAATACAAAAAAAAAAAAAGTCTATTTAAAAAATCCAGAGAGGGTTTCAAACACAAACTTTGTAAAAGTGCATTAATGTTTTGTAGATACACAACTACAGCTTGAGTAAGTCCAATTTTTTATCTCACAACTAAAACTTGATGAAGTCCAGTTCTTGCACCAAACAAAACTGTATTTAAACCTAGACCACAACTTTTATCCACTGCTTTTGTTTTGCTAAGAAAGAACACCCAACAATAAACAGAACAATATTATTGACCGCTTCTCATTCAGGCCCAGTTTCTTAAATTCCTCCAAGCATAAATTGGGATGGGGAATTCAATTTGGATCTCAGGTATCATAAAATAAAGGTAAAGCAATGAATAATAAATAAAATTAGAGCATCTATGGGACTTTTCTCAGCAAAGAAGGAAGGCAGAAGGGAATAAGACTTCCAGGGAATAAGTCCTTTCTTCAGGAAGGACGCTCTGAATGATCACTCATTTGAGTGATTTGATTGCTCTTTTTGATTGCTGCTGTTATTTACTTGCTCACACCTAACAAGGAGGTGGGGTTAATTGAGGCAGAGGGTTTTAAACTGGGAAAGAAATGCTTGAAGTGATAGTGAGCTGAGAATCTTTAGGGATGACCCAGGTTCTTCCCTGCTGGGGGAGGAGTAGCCACAGGAACTGGGGCTGTTTCTGCCAGAGTGGATTTGCTGCAGACTCCTCACCTTTGGGTAAAGCTCAGCCAACAAGTGGTGTTAGTGCTCCTGGAGGCAAAAAACCATCGTGCTAAAAAGGGTGTCCTGTGGTGTGAAGGGGTTTTCTCAATGAAGAACAGAGGTTACTAGGCTGCAGTTGTAAGAAGCAGGTTCAGAGTACCCGTGAGTACTCAGCTGAGTGATTGCTGCTGACTCCATTTAAATAAAAGCAAAACCCGCTGAGTTGTAACAGAGGTTTTGGTTTTTTTGTTTGCTTTTTTTTTTTTTAATGTATAACTTTGATAAATTAATAGTACTAGTTAATGAAATCAGCTACTTCCTTATATAAGGCTTTGGAATCACTGTAAATCAATTAAGATGAAAAATGGGTAGAGAAGAATTTCTATAACAGGACAAATGAAAGTGAGATTTTGGAATTAATCAGGGCATGTGAGGGGAAGAGAAAGGAGACAGTGTTGAGAGAGAAAATAAGCATTTCTCTAAATAAAAAGTACATTCATATGTGCTAAAGAAAATAGTTGTAGACCAAGTGCACTAATGTTGAAATGCTCATCAATGTAATAGGTTTTGAAAGCAATTTTTCAACGAGGTTGCTGTACCACCTAAGGGCAAAGCTGATAACTATCTCCAACAACCCTTAAACTTTAAAATACTTCTCTGTACATGAGATAAAAAGGCAGAATAAATGCAAGAGAAATGAATCCCATGTTTTCTACAGCTTCCTGGGTGTTCTAATAGCTTGGAAGAGCTGGAAGTCTGATATTCCCATTTACACACTTGTGTTGTTTCTCTGCCACTACAATTTCCCAGAATTTGTTACAGGAGTACATAGGAAGTGCCTGCTGGTTTAAAGTCCACCTGTCTGTAATCTACTTTCTATCTCTGAAGGCAGAATTGGGTATCTAACCAATAATATTCTTTAATGAACACAGCATCCTATGAGGTACTGTGAGATTTTTACCCCTCAGTAAAATAGACAAAAAGCTGGCATCACCTTGATGTGTTAGGTTTTTTGCACCTAATATAGACACCATTAATTTATTTGTAAGGAATGTAAATTTATTTTCAAATAAAAAAAATTTATTCTGGGTACTTACTTTCCCATCTATTATTTTTTCTTAGGTTTATTTAATTACTGATTATAGCAAACAATTATGTGCTCTTGTGATATATCTAGTTTGACAAGAAGCACGTAGGACAAAATATATTTTAAGTACTATTTTTTTCTCCTTACTGCTATTTATCTATTTTTAAGGTTGTCTAGAAGGGAAATTTATCTCTAATCCAACAGAGATTTTTTTTTTTTTCAGTTGAAAGTCTGATCCAGTAAGTGAATCTGTAAAATTCATGGTTTTTGCTTCAATAACTTTTAGACTGTGTACACCCAGATTACAATTAAATGATGAGGGTTTTACTTCAAAACTGCCAAGAATACAATAATTTGAATCAGGGTGAGTGATTTCCATTTTATGCATCTTCAGAGATGACACAGACTGTTTTAGATAAGTCTGGTGCTGCAGCAGTGCAACAATTTCAGTTTGTCTTCAAAATGCTGCTAGAATTGCACAGAGCTTCTTGCTGTTTGTGATGATACAGAGGATGGAGTAGAATGGTTCAGCCACATTGGCTCAACAGTTTTATAAAAAAATCAATTAAATCTGTATTTCTGGCAGTTTTGTGAGATAACAGCAGATCTGTGAGGTAACAAGGTGTTGCTTCTTTGTTTAATTTGGCGTCGTCCTTGATGGATGGATATTTGAGAAATTATAGGAATGTAGCAGTTTAATTTGACAAAGAATGGAATTTGGCAATAATGCAGAGTGGGATAAGGCTACCTTTTCATTTGCACAGATATGATTTAAAAGTGTAATCTCTTTAAATTGTGTTTTCGTGAGGCAGCAGTTGATTACAGATTTTTATTAGCTGAAGTAAGGCAATATGTCTTGCACATTATTTCTGAAGCATTCATGCAGCTGTGCTGCTTTATATAGAACTGCTAGAAATCTACCAGTAAAAAAATATCACCTGACACTGTTTCCTGTTAGATATAGCTTTGAAATATGAAAGCATCTCAAAATAAATCTTGATGCAAACTGGGGAAGTAAGAGGTTCTGATCTCCAAAGCAAATAAAGACTTGAAATTGCCATGGGAAACACACTGGATGCTGAACAACACTTACCTACCCACAGGACACGTAGAGCAGGTGAAATACAAAGCTCCTGTGGAGTCTTTTAATATTACTTGTGCCTCCTCTGGAAGTACTAATTTTGAGTCTGACAGCACAGCCAGTGGGGGAACTCAGTTAATCTGTGTTTGTTGTCTCTGAGATGGCAGCCACGAGGTCCTGCTGGGAGGGTGGTTTTTGTGATGTGGGCACCAGTCCACTTGGGAATGGGCACAGACCCCAGGGAGTTTGGAACTGAGTCACTCAAGAGCTGTGAGTGATAATGACTTTCATGCTAGAGGCGCTCTTTAATTAAGCAGCCCTCACAATTTCACACATTTGTGAGAGATGCTGCATCTTTAAGAAATGGAGGGTTTTAACAAGCACAAATTCATAATGTAGAACCAGAAGTTATTAATTTTTAAAGTATTTTCAAAAGCAAAACACTACTACATTCAAATAAGCTCAACTATTCAGTGCAAGAGCTACAAGAGACTTAGAAATCCAAAGCAAGCCCTATGTAGAACTGAGAAAAATTGCAAGTTGGAGAGCAGCTAAAACTCACCATGGGCCCCTCTGTTTTGTTTGCTTTCTGTCTGGGTGCCTGTGGCTCCCCCACTGAGCACACTTCAGTCCTCTGAGGTGTGGGATATGTGTGGTTTTCCACCCCAATATTTATGTTAAAACCTGAATTTGGGTGGTGTCCTTGGAGAAGACTTTAAAAAACTGTGGCTTTGGATCCCCTTAGAGGGGAGTGAAAGTCCTTGGTGTTTTTTTTTTCTTCCCAAGTGTGTCTAGAAGATGCAGAGATGTTGGCAGAAAGGTGGCAATGGCTGCTGATTGTTAAAAGATTGGATGGAGCTGTCTCCAGAGAAACCTTTCTGCTGTGCCTGCCTCTGAGTGGGTTACAACTTACAGGCATTTGGGCAGGTTATTTACCCTCCCTGTTGCAACAGTTTCATCAAACAGAAAAGCAAATTAATTTAGAGTTCTGGAACAGATACAGCTTGTGAGCTTCTGACTTACTTGTTTGGAGTTCTGAGATGGGAATTTTGCTTCAACATCTTATAGAACAAAATTACTTTGATGGCCGCCAGTTAAATCAAACTGATTTGCTAGTCTTTATTAGAATTATTGCATCAATATTTTAACTTGCTTAACTTTGTTCTTAGAGGGATGTATTTCAAATCCTTATTACTCATCTTTGTTTACTTTTCTTCTTTGTATAGAAACATGCTTTGATATGGAAAATATTATACTCAGTCTAACTTCAAATGCCTGTATATAGACATTTGTTAGAAAACGTACATTGTAATTGAGCAGACAGATTATTTAAAGTCAACACCTGCAACCACTTCATGATTCTTCCAGTACTGATGATAATGGCAGATAGGCTCCTAAATAAGTAGATCAGATGGTACTAAAAACTGCAAAGGATCTGGGAAATTGTTGGAAATTTTATCTTCAGGTAAAGGACTGTGCAAGTTGCAATAGCCAAGATTTTAGCAAATTTGAAGTTTCATATCGATAAGAAACCATTCACAGGGTTCATCATAATAATTTTATGGCATTTATCACAGAATCACAGCACATGCTGAGTTGGAAGGGACCCATCAGGATCATTGAGTCCAACTCCTGGCCCTGCACAGGACAGCTCAGGAACCACACCATGTGCCTGAGAACATTGTCCAAACACTTCTTGATCTTTGGCTCTTGGTGCTGAGAACATTTCTGTGGGAAGCCTGTTCCAACGTTCAATCACCCTTTTTATTTCTTTTGTTTCAACAACATTTACTTAGCTATTTTGCCATGGCTTTTGTTCTGTTTACTGGTGGTGATAGCTTCTAATTTGATTTTTGATTGTATATAATAATATTGATATTTCAGGGTTAAGTGTATCATATTTGTTACTTCAGGAAGTGCCTTCAGTTTATTGATTTATGCAGCCAATATTGCTCTTTTCTGATTATTTCAAATTACTGTAGAGAGTGGGGGGAAAAAAGGAACCTTAGCATCAGTGGCTTAAGTCACAACTTTCCACTGGTATTTTACAGATTGAAAGACACAGTTTGAAACTTAGAAGAGGCTCAATGTCTATAATTTGGTCATGAAAAGATACATTTATCTCAATTATATAATGCTTGTATGGTTGTGTCATACTACCTTTCTTTATGCATATTTTTGCTTCTGGAAGAAATGTGGAATAAGGAAGTCATGGAAGTGTGCCATGTTTCATACTTGAAGAATGTTAACTGCATATTTGGGAAGAGGACATACCATCTATGTTGTATTCAGGCTTGATTATTTAAAAAAAGTTCATATTTTTGCCTAATTTCTTCTTAATTTTTTGTGTCTGAGTTGTGTGTTGTACCATTATACTTTTTACAGGCATCTCTGTAACACAATGCATAATAAAAGAATGATTAATTTATAGTGGATATTCCCCAGCTCTCTTTAGATTGATCCCCATGCTAAGCAGAATCGGTCTGAGCCCTAAATGATAATTTTTATTGATAATGACATTAGGAAAAAGGCAAAAATTTGCTGATGTTACTATGATTTAAAAAAAGGCAGTAAAGATATTGAGTAGCATGATTATATTCTGCTTGGAGATTTGAAGATATTTCTTGTCCTATTTTATAACCAAATCAAGCTATGAATGGAAAAGGCACTGTTAGATTTCAGCACAATGTTCTCAACTGGACGTTTGCAGTGTGAAATTAGAAATAATTGTGCTTTTTCTTGGTAATATAATGTTTGCTATTTTTGGCAGGTTTAGGATGCTGATCTAGTGCTTTTCCTGTCATACAAGTCATACAAATCTTATCTAAGCTCATAAAGGTACTTAGGATCATGCATTTCTGCTTCTCACCCACAGTTAATTGGGATGTAGGGGTTCTGTGGTGGCCATGGCCACCTCTCAGAAATTCCATGAAGGTGCACTGTGATTTGTTTTAAAGATTGCTACTAAGTTATCTGGCTTGGAATAACCTGCTCTTACCCTTGTGTCTCAGAGACTACTTAGAAATTGCCATGATGCTAAATGACCAAAATTAATAACATAGAGGGGAGAAATGGTATATTAAGGGGAAACCTCAGTATTTGAGGAAAATTGATGCACAAGACACCTTCACTTTGCATATCTCCACTCAGAAGTGCTACTCCTTTGAGAGCCACCATCTCAGTGTCATTTTGAAAAGCTGCAGAAGGTGTGTTGCTCTTCACTCCACGGGTCTCAGCCTGAACCCTCTCTGAAAAGCAGCTCTGCTGTCTGCAGGAGTTATCCTTTTCCAGTGTGGAGAACAGGCAGCACAGGAGCCTTCTGACCTCTCACGAGGATTGTGGAGTCTGGTGCAGTCCAAAAGCAGGCCTGTTGCTCATCTTGGCTTTTTGAGCATTTTACTTTTTTAGTCATTCTGGAATTAAGTGTCAGCCACGATTAAGCACAAATAAATGTCGCTCATACCAAGGTTGGGCAGAGCTAAGGGTGAAGGCAACAATAAATTTAAATTTAAAGCTTCTTTATGGTTTTGTTTGTATCTTTCTTACTTGTCTAGAAAGACATGTAAGAATTCTGGCTGGCTTCCATTTTTCCTCTCCTAAAAAGAGAGAATTTAGTGCTGATCCTGTACCACTGAAAACAGGCTGCTTAACTGAGACAGTTAGAGACCTAGAAGATAATTAGAAATATGTGTCTTCATGACTCATTTTTGATATGAATAGTTTTGTGACAGTTATTTATAGAACCCATGCATAAAAGTATAAAGTTGGCCTTTTTTTTCTGTACATGTAAAATACCAAAACATATTATTTGGAATAATTTGTAAATTTAAGCAGCAATATTTACTTGGCACATAATTCTGCCAAGTTGGAAGCAATTGATAAAAAACTGAAAGAAATGAATGATTAATTCATTTAATAGAATGATGGAACAATTTAAAAGTCATTGTGGAAAACAGCAAGAAACCAGCATTTAAGTAGCCTGGCACTTCACAGCTAACTTGAACTTATTCTACTTAGTACTACAGACAGCAGTGAAAATGAACACCTAGAAAAAGAGCAATTAAGGGTAAAGTGACTAAAATGTCAGGTTACTAACCCTTAAATGTTGCATATTGTTCTACTGAAAAAAATAATCTTTTGCATTAATACTGCTAAAGTGAGAATGTGGATCAAGGAATATAAATATTTAAGCTTTTTCTTAAATTCCAGCAATATGTAGAAGAAAATATTGATTCTATTAAAGCATCCCAATAATTTTGAAGTGATCATTGCAGAATGAATTTCAGGTTCCAATAATTGCTTTGCTTCAAAAGAACTGCTTCCTCAAGAGAGATTTTAAAACAAAATAAAAACACAGCCTCGTCTGAAGTATGTGTTGGCAAGAAAATTCTAGATGAGTTAAAAAATCAGGCTGTTTATTTTGTTTTTTTTTTTTAAGAAATACCAAATGCTCACATATTCCCTTTAAAATCTTGGAAAGAATAAATACACCTCACAGCTGCCCAGTTTAAGATTGTTAGTTCTGTGGTTTTTCTATGTGAAAGTTTGATCCCAGAAGACAATCCTTCTCGCTCATGGCAACATTGAAAAACAGATAGATCCCATTAGGATTAATAAAAGAAGTGGGTAAAACCACTGGAAATTTGAGAATGGATCTCTACTGAATTTTTGGCATTAGGGGCTTTTCTTCCACATCTTTTAGGGAACGTCTCACCCCAGCAGATTACCACTGTCAACTCCTAGCTGTATCTTGTAATTTCTTTCTTGGGAATTTGAAAAATCCAGCTATAATAATCAGCCCTTTTTCAGACATCTTCAACTAATCCCCTGTCTCTACGTGGTATTTAGTTAATTTTGAACTTTATCTACTTTCCTACTTTAAGTACCTGTAAAAAACAAGATTTCAACATTGGTAACAATACAAAGCAATACAATGCACACCATGAGGAAAACACTGCAGTACTTTCGTCAGCTCACCATATTTTTCCAGCACTCAGATTGCTAGGAACTGTACTGGGTGGGGAATAAAATCCAATGTTTATTATTCTGTTTGTTCCTTTGCATCACTCTCTCTCTCCTCTGTAGGATGGTTTAGGTCACTCTAACCAAATGAGCAACAAAAAAGGAGTAAGGTCATTCTTTAAACCAAGTCCAGCTTCAGATTAGATGTGTTCAATGCCTCGCCTTTCTTTCTTCCTCTCCTTAAACCAGACTGTACTAACAGATCTGTACTCTGCTGATCATTATCATAGCCTGAAATCTTGACCCATGCTTTCAGGGGAAGTGCCAGAGTTATGCTAACAGCTTTGAATTCCTCACCCTCTTCTGTCAGAGACAGGTCGTTATTTCATTGACATAACAGCTCCTTGACACATCCACTCCCTTCTGTAAAAAAATGAATAAACAGAGGAGTGTTTCCTGTTGTGATTTTTCTCACAATGAGAAAGACCATCAAAATCTCTTGATAAATTATTTTATTTTAAATTCCGTTCGTACCAGCCACTCTACTTTGTTTTCACTCCCAGGCCCACACCCTAATTTAAATTTGGGTTCATGCTCGTTGCAATTGCTCACATGTGTATGGGTCTGCACAGGCTGTGCAGATGCAGATAATTATCTTGGATGGCTGTTAGGGCCTACTTGTAAATACACAAAAGCAGACACGGTCATGGCCTGCTCAAATATATGCTGGAAGAAAGGGGCATATGTCTGTTAAATTTATGCTGATTTCAGGCTTTGGATTAGGGCCTGAAGTCCTAAAAATGTAAGCACACGAGTGGTATCTCTGTTTAGAAATGAAGCCCTAGATATTTGGTAAGAAGTGCAGAAGTTTAGTAGCTGGATCACCAGTGATTAGAAATGTCAGTTGCAATAATTTCAAATTTTTTCATCGGGACTCCACATCTGAAGACAACTCCAAAGGGGCGTGCTTCCAATAAAAAGAAAACCTCAAAGGCCAGCTTCCTATTGTAGTTGATTAAGTACTCTTTTTCTTTACATAGCTTGACACATACTGGCCTGATTACACTTTTGCCCTAGCTTGACAAACACTAGTTCTGACTTGATGTGGTGAAATGAGAGGAAATTCTGATGTGCCTTAGAAGTTGTAAGTGAAATGCGCTTGGTCTTCCCCAGCACAGTGGAGAGCTTCTAGGAACTGCCAGGCTCCAACAATTGTCTATAAGGGATGAATCATTTTCCTTTCTGATTTTGTAATCATTTTGTCATTAATACTAGAGCACAGCAGACATGGAGGCACACACAGTGGAAAGGATGGAGCTGATGTGGGGACATACACTCAAGCACAGAGGAAATTAGGGAAAACAAGAGAGCTAACAGTGGCTGCTTGTGCATGTGTATACCTCTAGGGCTGCATCATTAGGACAAACTCTTTAAGGTCAGGAGGTTGGGAAGGCTAGCACAGAACCTTTTTGATGTACATGAAGCTTTTCCCCGAGTGCAGTGAAGTTACTTGGATGTGATGGACTTCACTGACACATCAGGTCTCAGCCTTCATGCAGGTGAACTGAATGCATCTTCCTTCTCACAGAGTCTTTAACTCAATGTGTCCTCCTGCTCATAAACTTCTGAGAGAAATGGTAATGAAATAATAAAAAATATACTCGAATTCCCTCCTTCATATGGAAAAACAATGGTAAGAAGGACTTTTTCATTTTTTTTTAATTCTAAGGATTTTCATTTCATTAACCAAGAAGATATATTAAGATGGATGTAAATAACTGAAGGAGACGTTCTAATATGCAGTGTTGACCCGCACCAGCCTCTCCATGGAAGGACTTTGGCACATTTTCTTCTTTCCTCGCCATATATAATAATTTTCAAACCTACATGTTTTGCATGACCCTGACTTCATTCTGTATGTGAGCACCCAGAAAGAAGGTCTAAAGCTTCAAAGTATCTTCCATCCTATTCAATTTACATGCAAACATATTCAGCAAGATAAATGACAACTGTTGCTCGTAGGCAATGTGGAAAAAAAATATAATTGAATTATTGTTCCTGGTATTGTGCTTCTGCTTCTCAGTATGCAAACCACATCTATGCAAACCCTATGCATATACGTCTCAAAGAGAAGGAAAAAGGAACTTCCTGAGTGAGAAAAAATGCTTTATTAATAATCAGAGGCCAACATCCATCTAAAAGTAGGAGAAAAAAAATCCAATTATTTTCCTTTACTATGGACATAATTTGGTCCACTGACCTCATTGAGAAATGTTGATCTTAGAGCATGACAGTGTTTCCAAACGATAAAACTGGGATCTAAATCTACAGAAAATTATCTGTTTTAAGGGGTCTTGCTCTTAATGCAAAGGAAGACAAAATTCATGAATTGAAAAATGCAGCATCATCTCCTCTTTTTCTGAAAGACAAAATTCTGGAATAAAACCTTTGATTTAGGTTGAGAAAGTAACTATTGAAATAATCACTTTTGTATTGTTTGCATGAAGACTGAATATTTTATCAGCTGTTCTACATACAGCTCCTGTGAATTCTGGTCTTAATGTAGAAGCTGTTCTGACAGTGTTTTTCAGCCTCTGTCTGTGCTGAATGGATCAGAGATGGATCAGAAGTTGCCTGATCTCTTAGCAGACCAAATCACTTGGACTAACATTCTACCTCTCATGGATGTTTTTTAGTGTAGGCTCAAAACCATGCTATGTTACCAGAACAAGCTTTTGCTCAGAATGCTATGTGAATGCATCTGAAATTTTGTTATTTAGTGTTACATCTTTTAATTTCTAAAGAATGCATCTATTTTCACAACTTTTTCCCATTCCCATATGTCAATAAATGAGATGAAGGGAAGTTATCTGAGTACCCTTCTGGTGACTGTCTCAATGCTCTCCTAAATGATGAGCTTATGAGCTCTGACTCACCACAGTGGATACAATTTGATGTTGAAAAGTCAGAAATGCCTGTTTCTCTGAACTGTGTGAATTTGAGCTCATGGATTGCCAGCTTGTATGTGGCTGAGGTAAAAAAAAAGACACAAAACTCACTGAAATGCAAATCTGCATAATACGACTGCAGCCCAGGGAGGGGTGGTGTAACATTTCTGTCACTGAACGCTCCAGGAGCAATATTTTTAGATTAATAAGTGTAAGCAAAAGGAATTCAAGTTTGATTACCTTTGTAAAGATTTGTTTTAAGCGCTTACATTTTAAGATTTATTTATTTATTTTAAGTAAGCCTTCGGGACTTATTTTCTGCTAATGACATGGCCAGGAGAGAGCTGAAACAGCAGAATTCCATTGCTAAAGTTCAGATTGATTGTCACTGTTTAACTCTGCTTTATAGCCTCTCTGAAACAAAGAAAATATCACCTTTTAATATATAGCTATAGTATTCTAAGCTGGGAAGGAAGGAAAAAAGGAAAGAAAATAAATTTACCAACCCTTCCTATTTCCAAAACAGACTTTATTAAATAGAAAATTTATTTTTTTTTAATTTGCATTTTTCATTACCTTTTCTATCCAGAAACTACCTTGTAGGTTTAGATTAGGTTAAGTGCAATAAACTAACATTGGATGTTTCTTGTTAACAGTGAAGAAAAGATCAGGGATATATATAAATATATTATTATTATTAGATTTATTTTATCTGCCTGCTGCAAAAGAGAAAAACAGAAAGAGAGTAAAAAAAATAAAATTGAGGCTTCTTACTTAGAGGTTGGGCTATCCTGTTAATAAAATAAGGCCTTTGAAAAGCTCTGTGCTGTCTGTGTGGGCATGAAATAATTAGCAGTCAAAATTTAAATGAGAATTATGCTGTTTGGGGCTGATCCAAGTCAGACCCCTCCAATATGCAATCTTTTGAAGTCCACAAACAATTTAATGGCTTGTCTTGGCAGGCTCCTCAGCTTGCTTTTGAATGTGAAAATCAAAGTTTCTTGCCTTCTGCATCATTTAAATGTATAGAATGGGTTAAATCGGCGTGGTAGCCCAAATTTTGGCTAGCCTGGCTAATATTTCTACTGATCCCATGTGCCAAAACTCCAGGCATGGCCCCAGTATGTCTTTTGTCTTCAGCATGTGTGGCCCCCTGAGCCTGCTGCATTAGGGTGAAGGGAAGTGTTGCTCCAGAGCTCGTCCTCAGCAGCCCAAGGACAGCTCCAGCCTGCCTGCTGAGCCCTTACCTGGACAGAAATTCAAATATCACGTTCCAATCTGCTCTTTCAGATCACTCTGAAAAGCACAGCAGTGCCCTAGGTGCTCTTTTCAAACAGGTGATCTACTGCTACTAGTATTTTTTTTTTCAACTTCAGTTAAACCTGGAATTAAACATTAATTCAATCTATAATGGCTTTTGCTTCAAACTGGGGCAATTTTAACTTCTGCTTACAAAACAAAATATTTATGCCAAAGCTTATGCACATGAGTACCCTTAAAGTGAAAGCTTTTTCACACTTATGACTTGAAAAGTCACAATTTCTGGTCTCAAATTATAGTTAGCAGTCAAGAAACATTAATTTTCCACTGTGCAGTGAGCTGTAATGTATGAGAAATGCACACTATGAAGCGTGTTTTCTTGTTTGCTTACTTTCCCAGGGATGACTAAGGAGCAGCTCTTCACATCAATTACCATTGCCCAGCACTTACACGAGGCTGATTGACAGGAACACCAAAATTAGTGTTGTGGAAGAATCCTTAAGGTTTAGGAGCTTCAAAATAAGACCCATCAAAAAGTTGAGGAAAAAGAAAAAAAAACAAACAGGAAACCCAACATGACAACTTTGGTGTTTAAATGAGAAGTTTAAAATAAATTATGCATGAACTCTAAAACAGAAGTCCTTAAACGTTTTTCTTGTTTTATCTGCTTGCCCTTTGCTAAGAGATCACGTAAAGTCACAGGTTCCAGCAGTGAATCTAGGAGAGAAAAATGTTTGAGCATCTTTTGTTTCAATCTCCTGGTAACTGACATTGGACTGTCCATAAAAATATACTCAGTATTAGCAGAGACACCATGTCAAAATTAAAAAAAAAGAAAATTAAAAAAAAATTGAGCTCTGATTCAGATGTTGTCCTGGACTGCCAAGCAAATTGTATTCTATTTGCCATCTGTATGGCAGTTGTCTTCTGTTCAGTGGGCAGTTTTCCTTATCTCTTCCACAACCTCTCCTCCCTCCAGGACACCTCTGCTGATAAGAGGCTATTGAATGTCACTGCATGGCTGATAAGAACTATAGCATCCCATTGGAAGATGCTCCGCCCAGAGGGAGGAGCCAAGCATTCCTACATGGATCTAATCTTGAAACTCTGGAACACCAGCACGGCTTCTCCACTGGATTTCCCAGAGGAGCAGCAGCTTCCTCTTCCTCTGGATCTTTGGAGGAAGACTACACACCTCCTACAGGATCCCTGCTCCCACACCTGTCACTCCAGGAGGGCTGCAGCCACAACTCCAATTGGACTGCTACCAACACCCTGACCCACAGGGTGTCAGGTTGAGTTCTGGCTCTGTCAGTTTTTTTTGGTCTACTGCATTGTTTATTTTATCCTTATATTTTCTTCCCTAATAAAGAAATGTTATTCCTGCTCCCATATTTTTGCTTGAGAGGCCCCCTTAATTTCAAATTTATAACAATTCAGAGGGAGGAGGTTTACATTTTTCTATTTCAGGGGAGGCTCCTGCATTCCTTAGCTGACACCTGTCTTTCCAAGCTAAGACAGATGTAGAGAAAAATACTTCAAAAGAGAAGTTGTTTTATAGACATGCTAACTTTTATTGTTGGATTGCAATTTCCTAGTATAGGTTTGGAGAGTAAATAAGAGCTATAGGTTTTAGTTTAAAAAAAAAAACTTTGTATTTGCTTTCTCTGTGGTGGGTTTGGATGAAAAAGATTCTTTTCTCCTTCAGGAAAAAAAAAAAAAGAAAGCATGAGAACTATGGAGAAGTAATTTTTATGTATTTCATAACACTTCCATTTCCTAACAGCCACTCTTCCTCTTCTACCATAGGATCAATTATCATCCTCTCTTACAGTTACAGGAAAAGGTCAAAAGTGAAATAAGAAAATACCAGCTTTCCTAAGGGAACAGATTCATAATGTGGAAAGGAGCCTGTAATTTGGCAGCTACAGCTTTGGGAAGCTAAAGTTTAGTGCAGGAAGAAATTGGAATGTCTCTTGGATGGGGAGATAGTGGTCATCAGAGAGTGCAGTTGACACGATTTCTCTTTGTAGAGCTGACATGGGGGTGCTTGGTGCTGTCACTGAAGGAAGGCAAGCAAAGGCTCTCTTTTATGCCATTGTCAGTTCTGCTTTTTTATCTCACATATCATGCTCAAAGCTAATTGTGTTTACTGTGCTCCTGCAAAGCAAGTAGTGAACATTGTATAATTAACTGGGAAATCCTCCTTTTTTCTTCCAAACAGCGTATAGATTTCCTTCTGACTCTCCCCTCTAACTGGGTTTGTATTGGTATGCACATAGCGGTTATCTTTTTGTAATTTGTTATTTATACATCTTCAGTTCATCTCTGGTGTAAATGATGGCATTTTAATGCTTTTGAGTTTGGGATAAGGCAATGTTAGACTTGCATTTTGTGCTTTGAAATTAAGATATTTATTTTGTATTTTAGCTCGGAACTAGTTCTGCTTTTGACTTTGCACATTTGCCAATTCATTTGTGCTGAATAATGTAATCATTAGTCCATTAGAACTGAAGATGGCTAAAGAAGGAAGCAATAGCAAGAGAATGAAAGATGGAGTAAAGATAAATCCAAATTAGGCCTCAAAATAGAACCTTATATGATAATTCCATCCTCAGCCACGGGGTATAGAATGAAGATCTTCCTTCTGCAAGATGACCACCTGCAGGCTGACACTGCAGGGGGAACAGATCTTATTGTAATGGTGCTTATAAAATCAGATCCTAGGTCTGAAACTTTCATTAAATGCTGGGAACATATATTAAAAGAAAAGAAAAAATCAATAAAAGTCATCTTGTGCACTTAGTTCAGTACTAGAATTGGTGTTCTGTAATTTTGTATTGTTAATATACATCTGTCTATAACTTAGAACCAATTGCCTATTTTCTCATCTAAAGTTGTTTTCTGAGTTTTGAACTGGGTCAAACAACTGAAAATATGAAACGTCTCAAATGAAATTGGTGAAAACTCGAATGAAGAAGCAGCATCCAATTATTGCAAAGTGTCTGTTGCACAACAAATCCTTTGGCCTTTTTACCTGCTAGGACTACTTCAGCCATATGGGTCACTTTTGCCACTAGACCAGAATTTGCTTACAAGCCAAGGAAAGGAAATTGTCCTTATAATGGCTTCAAGAGGTTTTTGTTATATGAATATATACATTATTTATTTGTTTGTTTGTTTGTTTGTTGGTTTATTAACTGACAGAGAAATAATTCAAACTTTACCTTCTCTTGGGGATTAGATGTTTATTTCATGTGTGTGTTTCTTTTTTAATGTGCTGGTATGCAGTTTACTTTTTGGTCTGTTTGTGGAAATTGATTGCTCAGTGGTGCTGTGTTATTTGTGGCTTTTTTTTTTTTTTTTTATTGTGTGTAGTTTAGCTATCACTTGCTAGTTGGATACACCTAAAAGATGCAATCAGAATTAGTATCCACTAGGATAGAAGAGGTTATCCAGGCTATAGAGAACTTCAGCTGTAAAATGAGACAGGGAAGAAATAAGAAAGGAAGGCAAAGGGAAGAAGACATCTTGTTTCCTAGAGAAATAAACGCACCCTGCAGTACTCTGTTGGCTTGACTGAAGTGCTTTAAGGGAGCAGGATCATGTGTGCCAGAGTTAGCCAGTCCATCCTGCCCAGAAAAATTAGCTGACTCTTCCCCAGACCAACCATTTTACAGCTGTCCTTAATCACAGACAGACCCCTACAAATTAGACCATGCTGTCTCTTACACTGATGCTTTTATTAATGATACAATTAGCAAAATACTGTAGTATGTACTTGCCATTGTCTGGGGTTTTTACTTGTCTATGCTGTCCTTTTCCCTGTGCTTCTACTGAAAACTGTTTAGTATAATTTTGTTTTTATTTCTAGGGTGTTCTCTCCTAG
This sequence comes from Fringilla coelebs, assembly GCF_963513975.1. Taxonomy (NCBI): domain Eukaryota; kingdom Metazoa; phylum Chordata; class Aves; order Passeriformes; family Fringillidae; genus Fringilla; species Fringilla coelebs. Next base: position 64,410,813 of record NC_140032.1, on the reverse strand, counting down.
ACAATATAGATTTCTTACGGGTGAGAAAGAAAGGCAGTTTGTTTTTCATTTTATGAAATAGCTTAATTTGACTTCTGTCTATACTGCAAACATAACTGTCTACAACAAAAATGTTATTCCATGTCCTTGAGGTTTTTTGGTTTTGCTTTTTTTGTTTTGTTTTGGGTTTTTTTGTTTGTTTGTTTATTGGTTGGTTGATTGGTTAGGCTGGGTCTCTCTCTATAATCAGGTTTTTTAGAGTGGTGAGAAATTGCACTCATATAATCTATATAGTAGCAACCAAAATTTTTGATTTGCAGCTAAATCATAATCTTTCCCTTGTGAAATATGTGTGTCCCCCAAATATTTAATTTATGCAAGGGGGAGAGATTCAAACTGTTTCACAAATTCCTTAGAATGCAGATGAGAAAACAAGAGGTGAACATGGAGCTCTCCTTTGACCTTTGTCATTCATAATTGTCACCTGTAAGAATGCCTTAGAGGTGGACTTTTGGGTAGTTTGTGCTTTGTGTTTATATATGCTTCCTAGCTAAACAGAACAGTAATGATGGGCTCAAGAAACTCTGAAACATGGCAGACTTAAAATAATTAAAATATTCACCCTTCATTTGTTCTTCATAATTCATCTTGCCACACTTGATAATTATGGGAGAGATTAAAAGCTTCCTTGTTCTCAGCCAATCTCCCTTTAATACTTGATCCCCACAGTGAAGTTGCACTGCTGAATTTGTGGCATCAAATTCATTTCCATAGCAGCACAGATTTTTGCTGTGGCATCACATAAGTAAAATGATTTTGACTTCACTGTGGGGTTAAGCTGCTATAAAGGGAGAAGGAAGAGAAAAATAAAACCTCCTTATGGAGAAAAAACAACTGCAAAAGCAATGCCTGTGATAGCTTGATCCAACAACTGCAAATCCTGTGAGAATTCGCCTTATTTTAAGTCAGTGGGGCTGCTCAGTAGGGATTTCTTTCCCACTAAGAAATAAAGGGTAAGTCCCACAGTGTGATCAATTTTGTGGTTTTTTTCTCCCTCTTGAAATACTGTTTTTTCCAAGATTTAATTTAGCAGAAAAATTCCTCCTTTAAGCATATCTATCAGGATTATTTCACATACAAATACAACGCTCACACACATGCTCTTTCTGATCACATCCTAGGAAAGCCAACACACAATATTTGACAACAGATGCATAAAGGAGTGGTAGATGTATGCACATAAAAAATCACAACAGTAGAATCTTTTCCTTTTCTGCCTGGTATCATTTAAAGTTTGTGATGACAAAGGGCATGCTTGGAGAAATCCAAACCACCACCAGGAAGAGAGGCAGGAAATGAAATCACTGTAATGAGAACTGCTGCCCAGTGCTCTGCTAAGAAATGAAAGACACTTTGATGATGGGTGCAGTGGGCTAATGTTGGTCAGTCTCCTGGAAAATAGAATTATGCATAGCTGGTAAACTCTGATAAAATGGAGACCAAAGTCAGTCAGTGACAGACAAATACCAATTGTAGTCTAAAGATTAGCAGGCTCAATTTTGGACTCACAATGTTTAAAATTCTTTTGCTGCTGTTTCTAAATGTGCTGGTTTAGCAGAGTATGCATATTTTTAAAGGGGGGAAATACACTTCTAGCTGGATTTCCATTCAATGCAAAATCATAGTAATTATAACAGCTAAAGCTAGTCTAAAAATATATTTAATCTGAAATCTAATTTCTAAAAGAATTATTAATTTTGAACCGTGCTTTGGATTTTCATATTAAAAGTGGGTTCTCAGGAGAGGTAGGCAGAGTGTTAAGGACGGATAAAAGGTGTAGAAATAAAATAGCTCTTTCTTTCCTCTTCATCCCCTCTCAAAAACTCCTCTATTTGGGACAAGAACACTCTTGACAGGGAAAATAAATGGTACAGTGATGGTGGAGTAAAGACACCTGAAACTGTGCAACAGTTTAGACCATTCTTCCATCTATTGTTTTTTGAGTTAAAAATTTATTTCTGAATTAAAACATAATCTTTAAACAGAAATGTTTTATTGTTTTAATGTTGATAAATGGGAAATAAGTAAAAGAGATTCTTCTTTTATGAAATGTAACAAAGAGCCAGACTATAAAATGAGAAGCCATTACACCTAGTGAAGTGTCATGGATGGCAACCACACCAGGAAATTAAAAAGAAAATGCTACAGATCTCTATAAAGAACTTGGCACCATGTCGATGGAAAACAGTCTGCAGGAGAAATGAGCTCCCTCTTTCTCTAGCTGACTCTTTAGGAGTTTCCCTACAGCTTTAGCTGGAATCTGACAGATGGTATGGAGAAGATCAAGGCCATGAGCCCATGTCATACAGCAGACTTAATTAAAATTTCTTTTTTCTTACCCGTTCTTATCCCAGACTCCCAACGGGGCGTTTAATGTGCGTGAAAGGGTAAAATCGAAGCCATGTGCACGGAGAAAAGTCCATGAAGAAGGAAAATGTTTAGTAATTTGTCTTAGTTTTGGAACCACAACTGGAAATAAATGGTGTGTGATTAACAAAACTGTTTCTTCAACAGTGTAGCTATGTGTCATGGCTTAAGAATGGTTTTCCCTAATTCAGTGTCCCCATCAAGGCTCCCCAAACCACTCACTGCTCTCTCTCCACTCCCTGCTTCCCCAGGGCAGGACTGAGAGAATTGGAGGCAAAAAGGGCAAAGATCATGGGTTGGGATAAGAGCAGTTTACTGTAAATAACCATAAGATATGAAAATTAACAGTAACAGGATTAACAGAAAAAAACCCTCCATGATAGACAATACTGGATGTCTCCCTCTGGAAGTTTCCACCAGAAGACACTCCTTTTTCCTGGAAGAAAGATCCTTTCCCCTGGCCCCAGCAATGAGCTGAGGTGGCAGAGAATAACCTCCAGGTCCTGGCCATACCCCATCTCAGCTACTGCAAAAATTAACAGTGTCCTCGCCAGAACCAGGGCACCATGATGGATCATTTGCCAAAAAAGACAAATTCATCACTCTTACCCCTAGATTACCAATTTTAGAAAAACTTCATTGTGTTTATCAGTTGCTGTTTAGGTTACTCATATAAATATCACACATCTCATGGTGATTTAGATTTTGCAGCTGGGGAGTATGAAGAGCAATTTTTTAAGGTACTGAAGAAAACAGAGTTCTCAACAGAATTGTTTTGTGTGCTGTGGACTAACCACAGTTCTTTTGCCCATGCCAAATGTGAAAGTGAGTATCCATGTGCTGTATTTTATTGCTCTGCAGTTTGCACATGAGAAGTCATCAGCAAGCCTGAAAAAAAGAGAGTTTGCCTGCATTTCCAAGGGAACAAACCGCTCCCACTATAGAGTTATGATATAAGACAGAAAGATGTAATTCTGGAATGGAGAATGGTGGTGAGAGATGTGAGTATTGCTACTCAGGAGTCACAGGGCCTGTCAAGCAGCAGGTGATCTTGGTGGTTCAAAATGAGGTGCCCAGGAGGGAGTGAATTTCTGCTTAATAAATCATCGTGCTCCTTTAATCTGTTCATCACGCAATTTGATTGTTTCATTTTTTCATTAGAGAATTGTGCCTGTATTTGTGTAATGTGTTGCTAGCATGGGAAGGAGCCTTAGGAATGCAAAATAGTTATGAGTGAGGACAGAAGGAAATATACTAGGAGACAGAGAAGTAATGATGGGATGGGGAAAAAAAAGACAGTTTTTTTGTTTATTCAAAATGGATTTCTGGGAATAGATTTAGTTTTGACTCTTTTTCAGGACAGAGTTGCAGAAAGATGTTAATGATTACTCAAGCCCCATGGTATCATTTTAAGTTTCATTCTTGATATCTTGTCAAGTTTCATTTTTCTAAAATCAGGTTAATAGCATTCTTGGTAATACATCTGTACAGACCAAGTATACTTAGAGAAATCTTGTCACCCTTAGCAATATATTTTCAGCTGTCTGTGTTTTTATTCAGTTCTTATGCAGATGCCAATTTCTGGTTTGTTTTTTTTCATATACATCCTAAGGACAGAAAAGCTCTTAGATGGATTGTTCAGATTCAGTCCTTCTAGGATTTTTGTGTTCTAGCCTTGTTTTTCATGAGTTTCAGTTTACTGCATAGTTGAGATTGCATAAATAGTGATCTTCATCTGTGAACCCACTTACACTGTGTTAGAAATTACATGGTACTGTGGTTTATTGCTTAGTAATGATGTAGTTTGCTTTCCTTGCCCCCAGTGTTTTCTTTCTTTTCAATGGCACAGTATCCATGGGTGTGTTACACTTATTTTGTCTACCATCTGCTCAAAGACAGTTGAAAAAGTAAGAACTGTTTGAGTGTACCCTTACTGGAGAAAAATTTTTTCTTCCTTAAGGTAGGTCTTAGTAGAAATTAAAATGCTTGAGCAAGAACTGAATAAAATTTCAAATCTACAGAACTGCAAACCACAGGATTTAATCAGTATTTAATCCACAGAGTCAAATCTCACATTCACAAATTAGGGGGATTCCCTGAGGAATCATTTTGCTAATGTTGGTATTTTATTACAATGCAACTTGAGCTGGAGTATAGCAAATATTTTGCAAACTTCTGAAAATAAAAAAGATGTGACATTCACTCAGATGGACTATGGATTATGTTTCAGTTTTGCAGTTGTTTTCTGCAGAGCCACCACAAAATACTAAACTATTAATTTCTAAAAATGTAGTTTTATCTATTCAGATTTATGTGTGGGGATGGCTCACTCATTAAAAAAATTATGTTCAGTGAGGGCATACATTTGAGGTACAAAGCAGAATTCTGAATGTGTGTTTGAATCGACTGTGGTGGTCCTTTTGCAAGGACTTTCTAGCTCTGATATGAAAAAATAATTTTAAAAAAAAGACCAGATTTAAAAGGGTCATGATTCTTGGACAAGAAGATAGGACTGCTTGTTTAGAGACATATAAATAAGCATTACAGAGTTTTACCTGCCTGTTAGCAAGAAAAGAAAGTAAATACATAGAGCAAATAAAGTTTAAAAAAAAAAAAATCCCTAAAATGAGATCCAGTGCTGATTCCCATTATGCTTCCTAATGATGCTCATTACAATCCTAACTACATTTTAATGCTGAATTCTAATGCCTCCATTCATCATTGGGATGAAATACAAATGCTAACAATTGACACACTTTAGAAGGTTCACAGGACTGAAAACTGTCTGTGCATATTTATCAGAGCAGGAAAAGCTATGCTGGTTGAAGTTAAGGAGTACCTCTCAGGAAAAAAAAAAAAAGGAAACAAAACAAAAATCTGAATACAGATGGAAGAAAAAAATAGTAAGGGTCATCCCCCTGAGCACAACTATTGATATTTGCACATTTTTAGGGGTAGTTTTTGTCTCACTAATGTTTTAGGCTCATTAAAACCTTCTTTGCAAGAAAATACTAAATATAGAGAAAACAGAAGAGCAAAATATTCTGAGTGATTTTGATAAATTAATTTGAAATTATATTACCAGCAGTTTCATATATTACAAACGTTCACATTTATATATTCACTCTAAGCATTTGAAAATTATTAATATGCCTACTCAGTTCTTCAATATTATCAGTTGTCAGTGTGCACCCACCTCTTATGATGCATAGCACACCCATAAAATTAATGCTGTAAACTGATCTTTAAGATTCAAAATAAATTGGTTCCAAGGCTTGGAATGCAAACATCCAAACATCCCAGATGCTTTATTTAATCATTGTTACGCTTTCCTACATTTTCTCATTCTTTTGTGTAATAAAATCTCAACAAATGTGAAGATCTGATGAGACTGAACAGTAGATCTCAGCAAGTTATTGGGTGCAGAGGAAATTTTATCTGCATGGTTCACAAGGCTGAATTCTGTTTTACTTGAATTTTAATTCTCAGTTGTCTAATATCATGCAACGCTAAAGCTGAATCTTGAGGAATAAGATTTTTTTTGTAACGTGGATGAAAATACATTAATTCTGTCCTTGTAAAGTCAAATGTTGATATGAATCTTCCATTAGATACTTCAGTTAATGGTTTCCATATAATGTGACTGTCTTTGAGTAGCACTGAAACTGCACCACTGAGGTTTTGACTGTTGAGTCCTGCCTGTGATGAATTAACCCTGTTTATGGTGGTGAGAGACAGGAATAAGAGATTTTATTTCTAGAAAGTTGTACTGAGTTTCTCTTCTTCCTTATAAACTCCTTTGATTCTTCTGTTTGTTCTTCATTCTCTGTTACATGTTACATTTTTGGTATCAGAAATATATTTTTCTTTCCACTCCTCCCTATCTCAATATTTTATCATATTATTTTCTCCTTTCTCTCTTCACTTTTCTTTTAAACTGTTTTTCAGTTTTCCCTCCACTTTCTTTTTGTTTCTTTACATTGCCCACCCAGCTATCCTTCCTGAACTTTGGCTTCTTTTAAATAAAACCCTCATGTCCAAGTTGCCATGACAAAGAAATGTAAAAATCCCCTCAGTCAAAACTTTCACAGTCCTTTCAGTAGGGCAGTACCCTGAGGGATTGATGGGGAGGAAGATGGGGGCTATATACCACAGCTAAGTATTTTAGAAATAGGTAAAGACAGTGCATATGTACACGTATGATTAATTTAATATAATGTGTGCAAGCGGTTCTCCTGGAAGAATTTCTGAAGACAGAAAACAAATTATGTTCGTAAAACATTTGGGTTTCGTCTTCTGTTAAAACAATTTCATCAGAAAATTAAATTTAGAGCTCACTTCTCTGCTTAGTATTTGTCACTGTCCATTATTTGGAATGCTTTTTCTTCCAAAATCAATTTTTTTTTCCCATTTGATGCTATTCTGCACTTCAATTTTTGCCCTTTTAGCAAAAATATAGTTACTATTACTTTTAACCAAAACTCATTGTTTAGTGGCTCTAGGTCAGCCTTGACTCAAAAAAAAAACCCCTCCAAAAGTAGTAATACAGTAAATAAAGACTGACTAGGGTTATGAAAGTTCAAAAGAAATATAGTTCCTTTTCCACCTGATACATAGTTGTGGGCAACCATTAAAAAGCATTGGAAAGCTAGGTAGAAATATGGCTGTAATACAGATTTAGAACTTTTATCCAAACTACCTACCATTCTTGTGTCCAAAAAGGGAAGTCTTGAATGATAACAGAACACAAAAAAGACCAAATGGAACAAATCTTCATACCCAACTTCAAACATGGCACATGCAAAGGACTGTGTATCTTTCTCTGTTCTATCAGCTATATCTCCTTCACATGTAACTGCTGAGAAATTCTACCTATGCTCATATCTACTTAATTTATCCTAATTTATCTTTCTCCTCTTCAATTACTTGCAAAATCTGGGTTGAAAGTGACATCACAATCCATTTATCTAGACACAGTTAAATTACATAATTGAACTTCAAATAAGTGTATTAGATATTGCATGGTGCAGATTGGTGAAATTTTCCTTTTGAGTAGAAAGCAGCTAGAATTTTTGGGAATAGTAGCAGGTCTTCTCAACAGGTCTACCCCAGAGGTATACTTACGTTAGGGTTCTGAAAATATTCTCTGTTAATTACCTTTTATTTGTAAAAACAAAAATAATATGACCAGATTATTCTCATCACTTACAAGCATGGGACACAGATCTAACTAGACTCATGATCTTTGAAAAAAAAAATGGAAGAGGAAAAATGTAGGGTTTTTTGCAGGTTATCAAAATGTTCAGAAATAGGTCTGCCTCAGTTTTCTTCCCAACCAAGGTGTGATATTGCTGCTAATGCTATTTTACTTAAAGTTCACAAATTTTACTTTAACAAAGTTCACAAATGTGGCTCTGCATGAGTCTTGCCATTCTTAGGAGTTTTGCTTCTGATCAGAAGATCAATTAAAAAAAAACAAACAAAAAAAAGGCAAAATATTGATGGCATGATAGGAAAAGTGAGAACTGAATGGCTCATGAAAGGTAGCTACTCCCTTCTAGAGGCAGACAAGTTGTAATTGCAGCAGTGCTGCCTGTAAGGGAGAGCTAGATGAAAGTTTTTTTCCCCGTGGTGCTAACAGTGTATCAGCCTTTAGGTACAATAAAATAGTCCCTGAAATCTACATTTGAGTACAATTAAAATCAGACACAAATTAGTGCACACAAACCATGCACACACCTGCATGGAAGACTACTCAAGTTAGCTGGTGCCAAAGAAAAGTACATTATTCTAACAGAGCAATTATTTCTAGGTCTCATGTAATAAAAATGAAACTTTGCACAGCAAACCAGTCCATTAGACAGTCTTTGATTTCCTGTAAATACATGTCTAGGTCTTTAAAAATGAGCTCCTAATAATAAAGCAACTTTTAGATTCATCTTGATCCTTTCTGTGTTCTCTTGCTTGGAGTCAGAGTGATTGATACTCAAGTTATTTCCTGAAATGTAAATGATTAAGGTAATCCCATTAGGAAAGATATGAAACTGTAAATTTCTTATGAAGTAGAAATTACAGTGTAGTCTGATGTCTGGAGAGTCATTTCACATCCTTGCCAAGAAATAAAAAGAAAATAGATAAGCTAGAATATACATCATGTGTTCTACAGGGCTCTACTTTCTCAAGTGATGCTTCTTGCAGTTGACTGAAAGCCAGTGTTTCATATTTGCAGTAGTTTCCAAATTATCTACTTGTCCAAATTGCTCCCAGACCTTTAGGAATTTGGAGAGTATTTTTCCTGCATTTTGCATTGGACTTGAGTCCGAGTCTCCCCCAGAAGTCCTTTAATCAGCATGATGACTTCCCCTTTTTTGTTTGATTTATTTTCTCTAAAAGTACTTTGCACCAGAATTCCTGATCCCCTTATGGCTGTTGTTTACAGCTGGGTACTGAGCCCCACAGAATTACAGCTGGAAGAAACTTCTTCACTTGTAGCTTTTGTGCTTTCCTTTCACGTCTTGCCTTCAATGGGAGCCAAGATTATATCCTCTTTATAAAGGTTATCTTCTTAAGACATGATTACAGAAATCCATTGTGCTGTTCTCTGATCCAGAACCAGATTTTGTAATTGTGTAACTGCCCTTTAAATGGATATATTTGTGCTTTAGAAGGCAATCCTTTCAGTGGGAGAGAAGCAAACAATAGAAGGGCATATTTCTCTTCATCTGGTACAAAGTGGAAGGGAGAAGGTGGAGACAAATATTGAAGGGGAGAAAAATGTTAAGAGGAGCTAGGTTTTATTTAATAGTGGCTTACTGCAAGTGGTTGTTGGATGCTGTTTCCCATCTGTTTGGGAAATAGAGAAAGATACCCAGAAAAAAATCACTCTGTTTCATTTGTTTAATGGTTATCAGACTTAGTGGCATTTTGAATAGGTACATAGAGAAGCATCAGCACTTCATAACTTCCTTTACATTTTGCCAGAGGAAAGAAAATGGGATTTGGAGAGCCATGGGGTCTAGTTGAGACAGTCCATAACATAAAGCTCTACAGAAGAGATGAGAATAGCACTTTCCAGTGAACTTTCAGAGACACACTCATGTATTAAGGTAACAATTTTGATTTTCACTGATTTCCCAGAAAACCTTCTGGTTTTCTTTCTAAGAGCACAATATGCAGCCCAGAGGAAGAGACCCTAGTCTTGTGGGGAAAGCTGGGTCTAGTGCAAAGAATTAACCAATTGGTCACTGTGAGCTTTTTCTTTTTCTCCCTGAACATATTGTGTTTGTGGTTTTAATTTTCAGTTGGTTAGCAAATACTTATTTTAGTAGGGAGACTTTCTTTTGTTTTAGGATTGTTTCTATCCTTTGCTTATCCTAATTATCTTCCATTTTTTAGGGAAATCTGTGATGTGAGACCTGACACCACACTCAAGATATGTCCTCTGACAGAACTCTCTTATTTCTTGCAGCTTTGCAGTTCATTCTCACTGCATTAACTTGGCTTTATTACTATGGTCTTTCTCTTTCTTAAAATGTAAAGCTTGCTGAGATAACCTACTCATAAAAGATAGTCAGCTAAATTTTGGGGCTGCAGTACCTAAAAGGAGAATGGGGTCATTCTCCTTAAACACAGCCCTGTAGCTGTGTTTATTTATTTATTTGCTAAGAGAGGGTGCAAGCTTTTCTGTTCATTTGACATCTACCAATCCAATAAAGATAGATCAGAATTACCTCATGTTTTTTCTTGGGCCTGCTTTTAAACACTGAAGCATGGCTCTTGAGTCCAGCATTCTGTTGTCCTACATGAACACATTTTACATTCTCTCAAACTAGCACATTTAAACGAGCTTTGGAGCAAAAGTGAACTTTTGTCTCTTGCCTTCACAACTCCTACAGGACGTAACTTTCAGAACCTCAGTTATCAGGTGGTTAATAATAATTTTATAGCTTTTAAAATAGAGATTAAAATCTAGGTGTTATTAAATTTGTTCTTGACTAACACTGTTTTCTCTTTATATTTTCTTTTTATTTATGGTATTTGCTCATCTAATAAAAGCATGGAAAAGTCATATTTTTTCATTCTTCTAAGAAGGCTGAACAAATAAAGCTTACACTTCACTGTCTTCAAACCTTTTATCAGCAATAAACCATTTCTCTCTAGGAGAATGAACTGAAACAAATTTCAGTAGGAGTTTGGTTCTTGTATAGAGCTCAAAATCAAGCCTAATTGTGTCCTGCAGCAGCAGAGCACCATAAATAAATTTTTACTCTAAGAGTTTACACCAAAGTTTGTCTGTCTGATATATTTCCCAATACATAGATTGAAACTTTTAAAAAGGAAAAAAAAATCCCGTAACAAACAAACAAACAATTGCAATAAGAGGTAAAGTCAAAATTGAAGATATTGAGACTTGAAATTATATAAGTTTTAAAAAATACATTTTTTCCTTTCTGAGTAGAGCAACTTAATAAAAGTGGGGATTCAGAAAAGATTGGCAAAGATTCTTTATTAGTTGAGTTGGCTCACCAAGGTGATTTCATTTTTATCAGAATTTACAATATATGGCAGTGGTCAACAGAAATTTGCCTACGGGGTTTCTAAGTGGAGACCTTAGAGTTTCCTTTTAGTTTCATATTTTCAAAGTTCATTTAAATGAAGCAAACACATGAAAATTATCTGCTCAGTGTTTTATCAGTTGCTTTTGTTCTCCAGATTTTTTTTTTTGCTATTAAGATGTTTGATACTTGGATACTAATCTGCCTGCCAATGCCAACAGCATTTCTTAAAAATTCTTTAAAAAATCTGGTTGTGATGATGACAGGTAGGTTGATGTATTTTTTGGTGTTGTTTTCTGCTCTAGTTACTGATATTGTTCTTAAGGCAATTCCTGATAGCCTGCTGAGTTGGTTCTTACTTGGCAAATTTTGAATTTAATTCCCATACTAGCTATTGATGATCCAAAAATTGGCCAAAGTTGCTGTTCCAGGTCTTAAAAATGTCTTATTGAATATAAAAATAGTGACCTTGCTGTGCTGAGTTGCATACTTCAGTATTTTTCTTCTTGGAAAGCAAACCTCATTAGACGAATAGTGAAGTTTATTTTAGCAGAAAAACAAGCAGCTCAGGTCTCAGATACTTATATATCTCATTTATATGTGAAGGATACTCTCTTGCACAAATTGGAAATACATATAACATATGTATTGGTATAAGTAAAAGTTCATATCCTTAAATATTATGTTTTCTTTTTCACTGCATTACCTATCTGCAGAATGTAATATTTACCAGAACATTTATATTGGTCAGCTCTTGCTCCACACATTTACTGTATGAAATTCAGAATCAGGCTGGAAGAACTTTGCCAGAATTCATCAAATGGGGTTTAAATGAATTTTTGCCAGCTCTGAAATATGTTTACTTGCAGTATTTTTCTGTAAGTCTACCATACCCTAGAGCTAACTGCTTGAGCTGTGAGTGTGATCTGAAAGTCATGACCACTTCTGGTCTCTTCTGCAGCAAAGAGGAGAAAAATGTGGATTCCAGTAATTGCCAATACTCAGGCTGAACTTATTTAAAGGTGCTGGATGCTTAAGAGACGTGCTGTAGTAATTTATTGTATCAACTGGGCTTCAGAGAGGCTCTTGGCTTCTTAGTTCGTTTCTGATACTCTTCTGTCTTCTTAGTCATTGGTGCTGGCTCAGTTTGGGGTTAAAAGAACTTGCTACCAGATGAAATTGTCTTCTATTTCTTTGTTAAAACAGTAAAATGCTTTGTCCTGCATTAAAAATAGAATGTAGCCCTCACTTAGGAGTTGAGATTCTAATATACAAGAGTTAAAATTAAAGTCATTCTAATATATAAGAGTTAAAATTAAAGACATTAATTGTTTTGGTTTGTTTTTTTTTTTTTAGGAGACTGGTTTTCTTGTTTTATTTCTTACTACCTCTCTGACAGAAATTTATAATCACCTGTAAGGACTCTGTGCCTTTTTCTGCCTCATCATTATTTACTCTGTTGACATACCATAAAAGGTTCTCTATGTATCTATTTTTGACAAAATATCAGAGTTCAGATCAATCTGTTTAAATAGTTCATTATGTTTTTCAGTGGCCTTTGTGTTCTCTATTACTGCAGGAAAATAACTCTGAATATAAAAATTGTAACAGACCTGTTCTTCCACAGCATCTCTTCAGTCATAGCTTAGTTATTCTACAGAAAATATTTTCCAAACTGTGGATTGTGTTGGACACTGACTTGAAAACCTGTTCTGGGGTCAGGTGCTAAAGCAGATCCATTTGGTCCTTGAGTTCAGAACAGTTCATTGACTAATGTTCAATCAATATTTAGGTAAATAATTATTGATACTTGGTTATATTAAAGTTTTTATTTTACAAGTATATTTGTGAGTAGAAATTTGCATTCTTAGGGATTCCTTTTTATTTAGGCTTTTTTTAATGCATATTCTGGTTTTGCTGTATGGTAATGTTTCCAGGGCAAGAATGAGAATACCTAGGTAAGAATGAGAATTCAAAATTCTGAGTCAGCTTACACTTTCCTTTTGGGAAACCCTTCACTAATTTTCTTCTACAGAATTTATTTATTTGGTTTTAGTATTTGTTTCCTCCTTGTGAAGACTGTCAATTATAGAGTAGTAAATAAACATTTACATTCTTTCCTAAATCTGAAGTTATCATTAGTAAACACTATTTTGCTAGATGCTTTTAGTTTTGGTGTTTTTTTTTTTAAATTAGATCCATAATTGTTATAACCGTGAGGAATATTTTTTTCAAATTAAAAAAATGCATCTTTATGTTAAAAACAATAGGTATACTTCTTCAATACCATCTTATCCTGGGTTTAGTGAATGTCCATGGTACAATTTTCTGATTGTTGCTTCATATCCTTGACATTGATATTCAGAGCACATATTTATGTTGCATAATATAATATTTTTACTTTACCTCTCTTAATTCTCTCAAATTTGAAAAAGTTCACAGCATCCTTTTATTTCTGTATGTTATACATTTTTCACCATATAGACAGAAAATGGGGAGGCAAACTGCTTAATTTTTTAAACTACTTAATTTGTTCCAGTACTCATAATATTTATGTTTATGATGTTTCTGGACCACAGATGGGTTATTGTCTTAGCATTTTTTAAGAGAATCTCCATGGTTTAAACCTTTAAAAATCCATTTAATATTTTCAAGTTCAATTTTTAAGTCAACTCACCATTTGTTAAAGCAGTTCAATTTAAGATAGGTTCAAAATTCAAACCTCTGCACATTGGTTCCACTTCAGCATGCCAAAGAGACCTAATCCTCACAAAAATGCTATTTGATCCCAGGAAGAAAGAAAGATAATGGATTGACCCTCTACATGAAACCATAAAACAGAATTCTGGGTTTCTGCCATTCAAATGAATAGAAATGGGCAGCAATTCTAACACCTTTCCAGTTTCAATTTTATTGCCTCTGCAGGCATCATGCTGGAATGGTAAACATTTTAATGGGCAGCCTCTGTCCACTTATACCATTACTATTTCCCTATTATCTCCTCTTTTTCGTGTGAATCGGAAACGAAAAGGTGTCAGAGTGTTGCAAATGAAATGAATGGAGATGCCATTTGCATTCAGTTCAGTTGAAGCAAATCCCCTTCTTTCCCATTTCTTTGTTGTCCTTCAGAGAGATCTCTTACAGCTTCTGAAAATCCATGAGCCAGGCACTATATTTAGATAATGCAGCTGAAACCCCATGCATCAGTCTGTCTCCAGTGTGATAATGCTAAACCTGTCTCTATAGAGCCCATCATTTCTTTTCAAATCTAATTGATTCAGATTAATAGGAAGATTTCAGCTACACATGCTCTGAAAAGCTTATTTTTTTTTTAAATAAGGATGACTCTCTAAAGAATCCAGAGCACAGAAAAACCATATGAAAGCTGATCAGCTTATATACTTGTACCTTTCTCTTTAAAATAAGCTTAGCTGAGGCACTGTCCTGTGTTGTCCTTATTAAAGATGAACTTGCATATTTCCATTTCTTTGGCTAAGATACAAGTTGTGAGCGTCAAGTCATGTTGAATTCTTAAGTATGCAATACATGGCATTCTGCATTGGTTTTGAGATGTTCCCTTGGCTGGTCTATCTTTCTCTCATACTGGAACCTTGCTCTATTTTTGCTCCCATGCGCCTCTGAAGTTTGGGCAAGTGAGAGGTTTCTTTAACAACAGAGCTCTCTGTTGTGAAAACAAGAGTAAATTGAGGAGTAAACCCAGGAGGAAATTGTCATGCCTGAGGATTTCTTGTGCTGAGACGCCTCCTCAGCTGACATGAAAGGAGACCCCAGATATGGCTGATCTTCAGGTGAAGGAGAAATAACCAAGAGATTCCTGAGGTGAGGACATCATAGCATTGAGTGGATGATGTCAAGTAGCAGTCAGCAAAACTGAGGAATTTAACTTTGCATTTAGAGTCAGCACTCTAAGCTCAGGTGGTTACTGGGGAAAGGAAATTTGGTTTCCAACCCAATACCGTTCATTGCCCCAAACAAATAGCACCTGAAATGACTTGTTGCCAGAGGCTGTAAAAGGAACATGTATAATTAAGTAGGGATGTCTGTTCTGCAGTCCTGGTTCCATAACCATGGCTGTAGGCCTGATCTCCAGCACTGATTCGCTGCCAAAAGAATCAATTATTCTGCTAATTGTAACATGCAAAGAGTAACTGAGGATTCATTCTGCTGTGTTTGCTTTCTTAGCATGGTCCTGTGGAGGTGGGGAGACTTAATAGCATTTTCTTCTGTACTGCACATAAGAACACAAAAAAAAAAAAATACTAATCAGAAAACATTCAGTAGAACCATAAAATTAATTAAATTCTGGTAAAAGCAGCAGTCCCAGAAGATGACATCCAAATTGGCACAGACCAGTAGTTCATACATTTTCATGTTGATGTGTTTTGACAAATAAAAGTTTTTGTAGTTTTCAGACAGTTTAAAATTTTTTCCAGAGAGCTTTATGAGACAGTAGCATGTGCCCTTCTCCAAATAAAATTTTGTTTCTCCATCTGTGATTTCAGAAGGGCTACCACTGCCACTGTGGACCTGAGGGGCTGAGACTCTCTCCCTGTGAAATCAGAAAAAACTGATAATCTCAGAGACCAAGGTTTTAACTAGAAAAAGAGATAACTTACAGAGAGGAATATGAGTGGTTTTTAAAAAATATTCTAGTTGATGCTGTCAGTTTGTATGATTTAGTTTCAGGCAGTCCTGCAAAGACAATCCTGGAAACAGGAATTGCTGGAGCTGGAGGAAGCTATAGATGCAACTACTCCAGCATGAATTTTTACGGTGTGCGTAATGCACTGACTCAGGACAAAACCAAAATACTCTCATGATATGCCTTGATACACAAAGACAGACACTGTAGCTATGTGTTTGCAATTATATGTGCAACCTATCTTTTGTACACAAAACTCAGAATGTAACGTCTTTATGGTATTCTAGAGGCGTACATTTTGTACCTTGGTAAAATTCCTGGATGTGTGATAGAAATGAAGGCACAGATCCATGTAAAGGTTCTTTATTAACCAGGTTCCAGCCCAGTGATAAGCTCTCCACATTTCCTTGTGGTATATATACTAAGCTTTCTGCAAAAGAGAAGCTTTAGGAAAAAAAAATCACGTATCAGCCCAAGAAGCAGCCTTTATTGTTTCACAAGCATGGAAAAGTCCCAATTCACAGCAAATTTCATACCATTTGGAAACTAACCATAGTTTCAAGCCAGACTATTCCATCTGAAATCCTCCAAGGCTGTTAGAGTTCTGATATGAATTTGGATTCAAATGTTGTGGCTGGCTCATATGAAATTAAATATGAATATGGATCCAAGCACTCCTAGCTTTGCCAAAGACTCCAGATTCGGTTTGAAATAACTAGTTCAGTCTTTATGCTTAAGCTGACCTTTTTTCTTAACCAAAACTGTCTTTCTCACATATGATAAGACTAAAATAGTGTGGTAGAAAAGAATTTTCCAACCACCTTCCATAAAATATCGATGATCCTGTGTTTGCACTTTTTAGATTACACGAACAACTTTTTGCAATTTCATGCAGTTAGAGCCATACTTTTAATCAATCAGCTTGCAGAAGGAGAACCCTTTTTATGTCACCAAGAACTCACTTTGGTTACTAAAGGTGATTATTTATCAACTAAAGGCTGCAATTATTAATCACAAAGTAAAAATAAAAGGTTTATCCTTGTCAGCCTTTACAGGAGGAAGATCCAAAAGAGCACACTGGGAGTGGTGTTGGTATAGAAAAAAGCCTGAATTACTTAAAAATTGTTACTTCAAAGAAGTTCATGTGTATGAACCATGATGGTGAAACATTTTTGCTACTTGTTTCTTATGCTGATGGCAGAGGACTTGTTGTCTACCCAGATCACATGTTCAGATTCTGATAAATTAGATCACGTTAAATCTCCACCAGGTTTCTCTGATGTTTATAGACATTTTTCTATATTCCTTTTTCTATGGTTTCCCAAGCTTGTTCTGCCCTTTCTTCAGTGAGAAGTTGTCATTATCCATGTTAATTAAGTTGGCTATCTGTGGTGAAATCCTCAAGCTGGCTCATGGCTAAACGTCCTTATGCAAAAGATTTAAAAATAATCTTCATCCCATCTACAGTCCCACCTAATTTTTATTTTTGTTTTACTTTTGATGAGCCAAGGTGGTATAGTTTTTATAATGCTGATTACAAGGGAGGGCAATTACTGTCACAAGATGTGGTACAGGTATTGGTGTCAGAAAGAGAGCAGAAAAAAGGGAAGTTTTAAGTTCACCATGATAGATTTCCAAATGCAACTATCTGAATGCAATGTCTACCTCTGGAAGTAATTAGTGTCTTTGCAGTCATGCAAAAAAGTCATGAAGGAGCACCTTGGAAACATCAACAACACCTCCCCATTAGCCTCCCCGTCATCCTGCTTAAATCCATAGTTAGGAAATGAAATTCCGTCTCTTCAGGCTGTTGCCCTAATAGTTCTTTGTTATGTCCTTGTACTTTATATGCATCTATGTCTTTTATTTTACTTAAATTGTAAAGCTTTTACTGCTACAGTCATTTTCATCTTTCCTGTTTCTCAGAGCAGAAGTGGTGTCTAAGCCTCCAGTATACTGCCATGATAACAGTAATTAATCAGCAGCACTGTATTGCCTAATATAGAAAAGGATTTGTGCACTGACTATTGAATGGGAAGGTCAAAACATGAAATTTCTGCTGTCTAATACTCCTGACAGAAACTCAACATCCAGTGTGAGTTTTATTTTGGTTTTACAAGGGTGCAAGGAATGCAACTTTTTATTGGTTTCTTTCCATGTCGCTTTAGAGGCTGCATTGGGAGTGAAGGTGGAGGTTGTAGAAGGAACAAGAACAGCTGTGAAGGAGCAAGAACACCACTGGTAGCTTCAGAAGTAGTGCAGGGACATTTTTCCTGGGCATCTAGAGGCTGCTGTGTGCATATAGTTCAATCTGTAAAGTAAAAGTTGCAACTGTTAAAAAAGTTGCTTCGGGAAGAACAATTAAAAGGAGAGAATCAGCAGGGATTGCTTTTAAATTCTCTATTTTCTTATTCAGGAGTTCAGAATTTTCCTATTTACAAAGTTTCTTATTGTAGCCTATTAATTTGCAATTTAAACTATCAGCAAAAAATGTACCAGAAGTTGCTTTCTCCTATACACATAATGCATACACAGCCTTCTCTAGGAAACAAGGACTGCAGGGGTTGTGTACAATGTTTGCTCTGTTTGTTGCATAATGCAGAAAATCCTGGTAATCTAAAACCTAAGCACTTTTGTGAACCACCCTTCCTGTAGGGAAACATTTTATGTGTTTCAGTAATAGGCAGAAAATAAGTTTATAAAGCAAGCAAAGTACAATCATAACTTCAAGAGCAAATCCTGACAAAGGTCCTGAATGGAGCATTCTGTGCTCTCCAGCAAGTGCCATTTTCCCTGCTATCTTGTTTGCACCTACAGCTGCTTTCTGTGCACATGACAATAGGGGCTGCAATTGAAAGCAGACAGCAAGACAGGCATGACCAATAACACTTCGCTGCTTTACCGATTCTTTAATAAAGTTGGGAAAATCAATTCCATTTCTAGCTTTTCTCCAAGTGTTGCCCAACAAGATAGAGAATGATGAATGCTGATCTCTTAAAACCACTAAAGTATAAAGCATTACAAAAGGTTTTTTTAATACAACAGCATGATAAAGCAGGCTCCTGTTGATGAATCACAGTGATGTGGCTGTCCTAACGCTTATCTAAAACTGTGAAAAATGAAATCATTAGTGAAAATAAAATGCAAATATTACTGAATGCTGGAACATTTTTCTTCCCATGTTTCAGGTTGGATTTTCAACTCCCTGTGTGACATTTGCATGCATCGAGATGAAAATAAGATGCATAACTTAGTTTCTCCCTATATCTCAGTAAAAATTAGTGAACCAAGTGAGCTGAAATGCCACCTGCTATTAAACCAAAGCTACCTGACAGGATGAAAGAGAAACCAGGACAGATGAGTATCATACACAAAGCATGAAAAGAACATTGTAGTTACAATCCACAGACCACTGTCTGTCTTTGAATACCTAAGGATGAAACAAGGAAACGAAAAGGGAGAGAGAACTTGCTGCCCCAATGTCAGCCAAAGACCAATATCATTATCTCACAAATGCTGAAGTTAGGCTATTAAAATGCAGAATACTAATTTGAAAAGTCACACCCAGGTCACAAGTCTCTATTCAAATCCTACTCACAGCCTCAATCTGTCTCTGACAATGTCTGGTTGTTTCAGGATTAGTCCTGGGATGCTGCTACTTTTCTAGGTTTTACAGGCAGTAAACTGTTCCTCTCTCCTGGTAAAAGAGGATGAGGAAAAAAGAGCTGTGGACCCACTCTGTGGAGTTTTCTTCCTCCTCACTCTTCTGAGGGAGGTTCCGTCATCAGACAAATCATGTTGCTGTTAGCTGTGCTCTGAGCAGGAGCAATAGACAGGGCAGTTTGTCACTGCCTGGAGGTACCTGTACCTACAATATAGTCCCTTCTTAAGAATATGTTTAGGTAATTTTTTGTCTTAGTTTTCGTCTGGTTAGAGCTTAATGTAGTCTGATCTCATCTCAGACCATAGAAATTAATTTATGCCTCCAACTTGCATGAAACCTTCAGGCATGACAAGCTTCTGGCCAGAACACGACCCTGAAGTGTAGTTGTCATCAGTGCAGATATTGGGAATAGAACATTTGTCTTTTGCTTTCCATGCCACTGTCTTGTGTGATTGATACTAAATTGTAAGAGGAAGTTTTGATCTTTTCTCCACAGGTTATCTTTTGACATTTTGGCTTGTCATAAAAGTGGTTTATCAAAAGCTTAAAGAGAATGGTCAACAACTTCCTTGCCAAGCCATCACTTTCTTTTGAAGGTTTATTTCCACTGTTTAAGTCTTGATAATGGGCTGAGTATGCTCAGAAGGTGCATTTCTTTGATGTGATGTAGCTAAATAGCAAGTTGAACACTAGGGTGGAAAGGTATACTAAAAATAGATCCAAATAAATAAGTCCAAAGCAGACTACCAAAAGAACACGCTTCACTGCACATGTTTCTTTGTTCTGAAACAGAAGAAAATAAAAAGTAGGATAGATGGAAATCACATTAATATATGTTTCAGGGGAAGATGCTCAGGTGACAATACTTGTAATTATAATATTCATAAACACAAGTCTGCACATCTAAAAAATAGAAAATAATGCATAAGCTCTTTTTTTGAGTTCTTTGTCCTAGTGGAGAAAAATATGTTGTAGGCATTCAGAGACATTAGGGTTTTGGATTTCTTCATTGCAAGGTAATTTAGATATGCTGCTTAGCTGTACAATGAATACAGTTCCTATCAGAGTGGTTCTGAACAATATGTTGGTTAGAGAGGCAACAGAGCACAGCTTCCCCATACTGGACAGCATGAATGTGACTACTAGGTCACCCAGTACAGTGTAGTGGGATGGGTTTAGCTCCTCCAATTTTGTAGGCACAAAGATGCTGATGGGTTCTTGAATACCCCTAATTGTGTTGAAGACTAGGGTGGGAATTGTAGATGGATCATAGGACATATGGTTGCCTGGATTTCACCCCAGCTGGCAAACAAGTCCCAGGCAGTGCTTGCTCACTCCCCCACCAGCAGGACCAGGGAGAGAGTCAGAAGGGTGTCAGCATGATATTTTTTGAAACATCCTCTTTGCCCAGGATTTTCTCCTGGGAAGCTGAGAAGCCTCAGAGAGGAATGAAAATAATAATTATCTGCTTGCTGCTCCTGTGTTTGCTGCTTTGGAATGTGGCTTGGACATTGTTTACCAACAGGATTGATTGGTTCCATGTGGATCGTTTTTTCTTAATGGCCAATCACAGCCAGCTGTGTCGAACTCTCTGACCAGTCACAGAATTTTATTATTCATTCTTGCTAACCCTTCTGATGTATCCTTTTTCTTCAGTATAGTTCTAGTATAGTATTCTTTTAATATAATATAATATAATATCATAAAATAATAAGTCAGCCTTCTGAGAACTTGGAGTCAGATTCTCATCTCTCACCTCGTCCTGGGGACTTCACCACAGAAGAGTAAAAGGTAGAAAACTCATGCTTGTGATAAAGACAATTCAACAGGGAAAGCAAAAGGCACACAACAAAGAAAACCAAGGCATTACTTCAGTGCTTCCCATGGGGAGGAAGGTGTTCAGCCATCTCCAGGAGAGCAGGGTGACACCCATCACAGTGACTTGGGCAGACAAAACCATCACTCCAAATGTTCCCTCCTTCTTCTCCTGCTTTATATGCTGATGTACAATGATGCCACATGGTCTGGAATACTCATTTGGTCACTCAGGGTCACCTGTCTGGGCTGTGTCTCCTCCCACCCTCTCAGGCAACCTCCAACTTCCTCACCAGCAGGGTTATTATGAAAAGCAGAGAAAGCTTTGTCTCAGCAGTAGCAAAAACATCTCTGTGTTATCAACCCTGTGTTCAGCACAAATCCAAAACACAGCCCCACAGCAGCCACTGGGAAAGAAACCAACTCTACCCCAGCCAAAACTAGTAGAATAGTTCAGACTGGAAGAGACCTCAGGAGAGCTCTTGTACTTCCCCAGCACAGAATTAACTCGCCAGGTTGCTCATGGTTTTATCAGTGAGACCTTGAAAGCTCTGAGGGTGGAGAAAACCTCTCTGAGCAACAAGGTTACATTATCCTGGAAGGAACATTAGTTTTCCAAGTATGCTCCACCAGAGCAGTCTTAAATTAAACATTTGTTTTGCCTTTTTTTTTTTACAGAATTTCTGTTTTTGAAAAGTGACAATTATTTCCTCAGAGCTTTTTAGGTAAAACAGTTTGATATGAAAAAAAAAAAAAAACCTGCTAAGAACAAGAAATTGAAAAGGTTGCATTAAAATTGGATGTAGTGGCTTTCCTCCTCTATGAACTGGAACAGCATCCATGGATGTTATTATAGGACCAGACTGGAGCCTGTTGAAATTTAGGGGACTCAGCCCTGAGTGAAAATATTCCAAAAAGATAATTTGATTTGATTTGCTAGACTAACCTTCACATAATATGAGTGAATACAAAAAATGCAGTTTTTTAAAAGACAATGAAGTTGAAATCAAATATTATTTTACTACAGGGAAACAAGAAGCCTCTTCACTATTCATAATGTGTGTCTGAAAGATCATCAATACAATATTATTAGTCCTGTAAAGGATTATTATTAACTTATTCCATAATTTAATTGATATTTTGTCAAACAGTGTCAGCTACATTCCTCTGTAAAACATTAAAAAATAGAGAAATGAATTAAGTACAGGGAAAGATCAGAAAAGGAACAGGATTTTCTTTGTAAAATCTGTGAATATATCTCTCAAACATCAGCGGCTGTTAGACAAAAATCTTGCAGTAACCAATGATTAGAAAGCATTGGTTTGAAAGTTACTTTTGTAAAAACTTCAGCATAAATACAAATTAATATAAGTAGAAATATTTCACCAGTTAAAAATATTGCATGTGATTACTTGTATTTATTTCTGGAAGAAAAAAAAAAGGAAGTGGTATTTCTCTTCTTTGTATAATCAATTGCTCTTGTATTTCTGTGAGATTTGGGGCCTTATTCTCCCAACCACCTATCTAGAAGGTGCACACATTTGATCAGAGTAAGAAAGTATTTTCCAGCTTAGATGATCCATCAAACAAACAGTGCAGAGCTGGAATGGTACAAGTTCGTCATCCAAAAATCAAATTTGTGATAGAAAGCTCCACATATGCATCATTTCCTTCACTGCATTCAAACTCCATTTGATGAGACTGACTTACAGTCCACATCACTGGCTTTTCCTGAATTGCATTGTCTTTCCAAAGCCATGAGATTGATTACTAATGCACAGACAGTACTATGGTCATCGGAGCATAAATGAGAAAACAGAAAAATATTATCAAGCATAGCAGAATATGTAAAGTTTTATCTATAATACACATATAAGCAAAGACAAAAAGGGTGAATGAGGTTTTGGAGTTCCAAACTTTGGCTTTTGACTTCTGGCAATGAATGAGAAATCCTGAAGTGTAATCTCTAATACAAAGTGTTTGCAAGCTTGGTGAATACATTAAGTGAATCATAACTAAATTGTTTTCTTTTCTTCACACCATTTGTTCAACTGAAGGGTTTTTTTTTTATGCAGAAAGGGGAGGTGATTTTGATGGGGATACTGCCAATTGCAAGCTCTTTGGTGTAGAATTTTTTTCTGTGCCTAATATGCTTTTTTAATGTTATTGAATTTATGTGGGGCACAGAGCAGATTGCTCAGTACAAAGATCTTGTTTCTACTTGCATGGAGAGGAGATCTGGGCAGAGAGAAAATGCAGTCACTGGGAAATGTCCCATCTCTGTATAATACATCTTGTTAACACCAGGGAGGCACAGTAGTTGAAGTAATTAAATAAGGCTTTGTTCCTTTCACCTAAAGGAGAAACCATGTGGTGGCAAAATATAAAAGAAAGTTGCTAGACCACATCTATTGCAGCTCTCTTTTTCCACTGAGTTGTTTTCTTCTGTAAAATGCTTACTCCAGAATATCAGCATCTACAACAAGGAACATTTACATCTTGTTAGGTCAAAATTCTGGGAGTGCTTTTGAACTTCAGCCTACATCATCTCTGGCAAGTACATAAACTGCTTCAAAACGGACTTCAATAAGAAAATATGTGGATATATGCTGCTTCCTCTTGGCAGATTTTGCCAGTTTTCAAAGTGAAAATCAAAATTCATCATTTCCCACTAGACTGAGGATTGATTTGCACAAAGATATATTTTGCAGAAAATCTGGTTTTATGAGTTCATGAAAAGTCCATGAAAATCAAAGCAATCCTTTTAAAAATAAGTCAATTATTAATCAAATAGGATTTCTCACAACTCAAATTGTTACATTGAAAAAAACAGGAACAGAAATGACAAAAAAAACAACAACCAAACCACAGGAATTGGGTGATACTATCTTTTGTGTTACAGCTTCATCAGTGCTACAATCTGGTTATTAAAATTGTTAGAGACATGCCTCTGATCGAATTAAGGTGCCAATGAGACCATATGCTGAAGTCAATTGTATGGATTTTATCTAACAGTAAATGTGAGGAAATGAGCAAGAAAGAGAGAGAAAGAGAGTGACAGATGAAGTAGAAAATACCACCCCTGCATGGAGGCTGATGGCATTCTGTTGATACTCCTCTTCTGGTCTGCTTGGTGTTGAGGATCCTGGAAAATATAATATCCAAAGGATTAATATGCAGTTTGGCCAGGTGGGAATGCCCAGGTGCCTCCCCTGGAGGAGGCAAGTTTGGCAGAGTGTCTGGCAGCAGCCTCTGGATCTCCCAGAACTCTCCTCCTCCCTTCCTGGCTGTGGGGCAGGGTGTGCAAACGTGGCATCAGCAGATGAGCCCGGGGGCAGCAGCCTCCCCCAGCCCAAGCCTGGCTCAGATGATTTTCAGGACAGCTGCTGGGTTTGGCTTTCTTTTGGATACTTGCTGGCTTTCTTTCTCCTGCCTTAGTCTTGTTTCCTTGTCCCTAGACCAGAGGTAATTGAACAATAGTGTCACCTTTGCCTAGCTCAGGTTCTGTTAAGCAGCTCAAGTCCCAGCCCAAATCTGTAGTCAGGTGATGGAGGGATGGGCTTGGGTGGTCTCAGCCTCTTTATTCAGTTTAGCCATAATGGGAAAAACTCCCTCCTAGCAATGTTTAAGCCATTACCCATCACATATCTGTCTCTCACAATCATTGAAAGAGGATTGTGTCTCCCAAGGTACCTGATTTAAGTAGAGTTTTACACTCAGATATCCTGGTGGTTCTGACTCAGAAGATGCCAAGTCTCCAAGTCAACAAATTATAAAGGAACTTAACAAGGTCTTCAGAGAAAACTGTAATCAGCTGTTGAGATAAAGAAGAAACACAAGAAATTATTACGTGTCCCACAGTCAAACAGATAAATTGATATAACAACTGTGGCAAAAACAATAAAAACTATAGTTGTTGTTGTTGTTGTTGTTGTTGTTGTTGTTGTTGTTGTTGTTATTATTATTATTATTATTATTATTATTATTATTATTATTATTATTATTATTATTATTTACAGAGTTGTAAATTCTTAGGATCCAAAGAAAAGCAGGAAAGTGAATTAGTGGCAGAAGGGAAAGTCAAAGTCATGATGTTTCTCATATGATAATATCAATTCTGTGCAGCTGCTTGAAAAATTTGCATGTAATATCAAGAAAAGAACATCTGCTGCTCAGTATGCAGCAGACCACCAGAGCTTCTGTGGAGAAGAGGTGGGAGGAACAGATTGATAGGAACTAGATCATGATAAGCAAAACACGAAGTGGCATCCCACTGAATGGCACGACCTCTATTATCACTTTTGAAGTCATTTACTCCCACTTCTCCACCAGGGACTAGTGCTCACAGTGATGGAGGTAGCTGCCATAGGCAGGTTGGGCTGACATTAAATTTGCTAACATGGGATGGTGTTCATGGAAGGAATGTTTTCCAGAACACATAAAGTGCAGACTTTCAAAGTAACAAAATTCTTTGTATGGCCTTGTGAGGATATCAGCTAACACCATCTTCCAACATGTACAGAGAGATAAGGTGGGGAAGCAAGGAAGTAAAAAACTGTGTCAGACACAAGTGTGGAAAATGATACCAGAGTAAATCTGGAAGGATGCATTTGTGACTAATCACGTGTAATGGGAGGCACGGGAGTCAGGTGTATAAAAAGCTGTTGCTTCAGGTATATTTTTTAGTGTCACAAGGGCCTTGTTTTTATTTCTGTTTAGCTCAGTAAAGTCTTTCACTTTTAATTGTTCACTACACTGAAAAACAAGAAATTATAGGATAGAGTTCTCAAATAAAGTTGCCACCTGTACATTGGAAAGAAAGCCACGTGGGTTTTCCTTTCTGAGTATCTTGGTAATTCAGAAATTCAGTATTAAGAGTATGTAAAATATTATCCAAAATTTGTGGGGGTTATTTAATATATATATACATAGGCAAAGAATGTAAGGGAGCCTTTCTTTTTAAGAGTGTTAATAAACCATTTTTTTAATTTCCATTATTTTCACATGCCTA
Source organism: Fringilla coelebs (assembly GCF_963513975.1). Classification (NCBI taxonomy): domain Eukaryota; kingdom Metazoa; phylum Chordata; class Aves; order Passeriformes; family Fringillidae; genus Fringilla; species Fringilla coelebs. Next base: position 64,384,699 of record NC_140032.1, on the reverse strand, counting down.
TGTTACTTGTCTTTCTCTATTCTTTTCCACCATCCATGTTAAAGGAAAAGTATACTATTTGGGATCATTTCAGGAACCTATTTATAATGCAGCACTGCTCAAAAGATGTTTTAAGATGGGCTATATTTGGGTTGAGAGGAGCACAATTATCTAATAATCTAATAATAATTTAAAAATCTGTGCTACCATCTGTGCAAAAGCCCTGATAGAGACTCTACTTCAGCACAGTATGACTTGCTTAAAACATGAATCAGTATCTTTAGTGGGCAGGTGTTTTTTCTAGCTTTTTACTATCAGAACAATCTCTCTTCTCCATATTATAAGCACAGAGGTCCATTTCTAGGAAAGAAAGGTAACTAAGAGAGTATTGCTGTTATAAAAAGTCATTGTACTTGCCATATGCAACAATTCTGATTAGTGGATTCTGTAAAAAAGAGGGAATTTTTAGTGTATTTTTAGTGTAAGCTGGAGAATTTGGTGAGGTACAATATTACAAAGTGCCAAGCATGGTTATTAGTCACAGAGGGATCTAAGCCTTTTACTTATTTAATCAGTGAACAGAAATATTCAAAAATAGTTTAATTTTGTGAGTCACTACCACTGAGCTATTTTTTGCAGAAATTATTTTCTGATTGTGAGCAATGAGCAAATCTGTTCAAAACCTGTTCTCTCTTCTGCCATGCACCTGTGAGCCCCTGGAGTGCAAGCTTGTGTGCAGCTATGGTTGCTAGCCCCAAGTAAACATAGATGCAGATCATTTTGGTGTTCCAGCTCCATCTAGAAATAAGAGCTGCATAACGCCATGGATTTATGTAAACATGAACACAGTCCTAGCTGCACATAAATACAATCTATGCTCTGAAAACTGCGATTCATTTTGCCTTCAGAGCCTGAGGAATAAATGGTGAGTAACATGAAGAGAAAAGGGGGAATGAGACCCTGAGGAGTCTGCCTGATGCATCTCCACCACCTGCACAATCACAGACAACTTTTGTTTAGCCAGCTGGAGTGACTTTTGTTCAGAAAGCTTTTGTCAAGTGCTGCTTGTGGTGTTAGTCTGAATGGCTTGGTGCTTGGGTAAGCAGAGGGGAAAGGAAAAGAAGGGGAAAAAATAATAATGTTTTGAGACATTTTGGTTTCCTCTATGCATTGTACATAAAATAAAGAGCTTAGTGGTGTTTTCTCCTGCTTCTGTACTTCCAACTGTGGAAAAAAGGTAGGATATGATACTTGGTTATCTGTCTGGACTCAGGCAGCAAGACTCAGGGGACATGTATAGTCAGAAATAGAACAGAATTGAAACACACACAAATAAATATTTACTGGTAACTTTCTATGTCAGGGACTTTCTTTAAACTTCAGACTGAAATCTGAAATACTCTCAATTGCTTCATTAAATACCCTTAAATTGTAAAAGCAAGGCTTTTTAGCTATCTTCTGGAGCAGATAGCTAAATGCAGATAATGTTCTGTTGTGTAATGACTTCTAGATATTTGTTTAGAAAACACTTTGGAAGAGTTTATATATGAGACACTTCTCAAAGTTGTGTCAAGTAAGAGACTTTCTGATAGGCAGCTTCTCATTAATATTTGCCTCTTGTGAGTCATAATTCATTTTGTCACAGACTATAGCGGCAGTACTTTGCTTTTATTAGAATGATGGCTTTGTTGACTATTCCATGTTTGGAGCCATTGCATAACAAGTGTCACTTTGTGCCTCCTCTGTCACCACGACCTTCACATTAGTGCTTTACTTTCCACTTCAGTCTAACATCCTGCTTTCATTTACTTGGTGGTTCCATGGTTCAATAGCACTTAGAGAGATGTTGACAGCAAATGGAAAAGTTTGAAGATACTCTTGTTTAAAATAAAACTGTCTGTACATTTTGCATACCAAATTTATTTTCTTTCTCTTTTCAGATTAATGGCAGTTACTTTAAATGATAGCTTTGGTTTTGTTCTTCAGCAATTACTATTTTTTTGCTTTCTCCTTCCCCCCATCCTCTCCACCCTGCCCTACCATCCCCTGCAACTCATGTGTCTGCAAGGCCCATCATCCCTTACTGAGGTCAATCAGTCTTCTTTTTACTAGAAGCTAGCACATCCAGCTTTGGGAAGAAAAGCACAATATCTTCCAAAGATGTAAATATTATGTACTCTGCTCACTGCAGCTGACATCAGAGCACAGCCTGGGGAAGGGAACATTCTGAGGTTCTTTGGATCTTGACAGTCCTGAGCTGCTCTTCCATCCATTGGAAGTAGGAGCTGTTTCTTCTCATCTGCCCTGAAGCAGCCTCTGTGGTAGGATGGACAAATGCATACTCCAGGACTCAAGGAAACAAATTTAACTTCCAGATGGGATGTTGACTCACAAAAATGTTCTCACATTCACAGGGATAATGGGGACACAGAAATATATATGGTCTGTGCAGTCTAACAGGAATGCAGAATCTTGAGGAACTGAGTCTGGCGCTGTGTTTTTGCTTGAATGAGGTAATTGTAACACACAAGTAGCTCCTTAGTTTTTCTCTTAATGCTTTAGACATATATTTCACTACTCTTTGTCTGAAATATGTGCATCCCAGAATGTCATCTTTCATCTTTTAAATTAAATTATAAATGTTTGTGATGTGTTGTCCCTTTAGAGATATAACACAACATGGAACATTTTGACACCTTTGGGAATATTTGGATACTTTCTTTCAGTTTAATTTGACGGCAACCTGTACTGCTTTGGTCAAAATTATTTTGTGTTTAACCCACAGCAAAGCACTCTAGTAATGAAGAAATCAAATTCTGTTAAGGCTTGCTGTCCTGTTTGATGGTGGCTCTTGTTTTCTTGACAGTCTTGGAATGTACTGCCTAAGCCATCTCTTCTCACATTCCTTATGGAATGGTGTCTCAACCCCCTTCAGTCAGGGATAAAAGCAGAGCACTCAAGTGAATTTATTTCATTAAAAGTTTTTAATGACCTTCACGTATGAAGTGAAGGGTTTTTGTGTGACCTGTCTTTATTGGATCTGTCATTGGCACTGGACATACCGGATGAGGCACAGAAGATGCTTTTGCAGTGCCTAGCCCTTTGGCTGCCATCAGTATTTGATGTCCAGGGGAATGCACTCCTGCTGTGTCCTGCCTTTCTGAACTTGCATTTCAGTGATTGACTCAAGTAGGAGGGGGCAGTTGGGTGTTACATTTATTGTCTTGTTGTTTCTGTTGTCATTTTAGTACTTCTTTTTACCACCCTGATCATGCATTTTTTCCTTCCTATGGCTTATGTTATCACTTATACACAGATGACTTATAGATCCACAATTCCTGTTGGTGTTTCCAGACTTTGCCTTTGTATTTCTCTGCCTGCGTCATCTCCATAACTGGATACATACTAATCTTTTATTACAAACAAAGAAGTCGAAAAGGATTCTTTTTAATCCTGTTGTGTACATTTTCTGCTCATAACTATTTCAAGTCTCAAATATTGCTTCTCTTTCCCTATGCTACAATATTGTGTGAGAGTTTTAAAATGATTGCATAATTAACACCTTGCAGATCAAAACTGTATTTTTTTTCCCATGGATTGTACATTGTTTTATTTAAATGCAGCTCTTCAGGTATTTTGTTTTTACTGTTTATAGTACAGATCCATAAAATCCCTGAAACAAATGATGCCTGGTCTCTGCAAATCTGGCAGAGCACAAGTTATATTATAAGACTACCACTTTTCAGTCCAGTGACCTAAATTTTAGATTACAGCAAACACAAAAGCTACTGCCTGCTTTTTACCATGCGCAATCACTTTTATATGATTTGACTTCTTTTTGTAGACTTGCCCAGAATATCAATTCTGTTTATAAATTGTGTCTACTCTTTTTCTTTCCTAAACTGTAGGAGCTATAAATATACTGTGAACCATTTTTGAACAGCTTTTTCCTCTCTGGTATCTTCTATATTAGATCTTCCTGACTTTTAACAGCATCATTTGTCAACTTGCAATGTACTTTCAGTTTTGATTTAAACTTTATCTTCAGTTAATTTTTTCTACCTTTTCATAACATGCTATTTGTCATTTAAGTTTTGGCTTGGCACGTGTTCTTTTTATTCAATATACGCTTCATGTTAAAAATATTTAAATTACTTAATAAGGCACAGTCAGAGATTGATAACACAGCTGTCATTATTGCCTTACCTTGTTGGCAGTTATATGAATTGCATTTTAATTTTTTGCTAATGTCATTCCTATGCCCTTATAAAATACCATCTTTAATTTATTTGCAGAAAGTTTTCAGTATGACAGCCATAAATACACACAATTATTGCAACATTAATGGTTTCTTATCTATAAGGAACTATCCCTTATGATGTTTTTATAACTGGTATGTTGACATTCCTTAAAAGAGGCTAATCTTGTTCTAAATATATGGTGAAGGAAGCATCAGCATGCTGCTTGTATTGAGCCAGAGAACCAGCCTCAGCAGGAAAGGTGGAAATCCAACAGGGAAAGCAAGGACATGGTTAAAATTTTGGGCATAATTTGGGAGAATTCCTGTGCACTCACAGGTCAGATGTAGAGTTACAGCTCAGACTGAAAATCAGAAAGTCTTTGGAAGAGATAACATCCAATGTGGGGGACAAGTGAGATAAGATGTTACCAGGGGAAAGGGTTTATTGCTACATGGGGTAAGCAGCAATTTAATTGCCTCCACCATTGCCAGCAATTCTTGTGGGACTGGACTTTTGCAGATTGACACTTGCAGCACGGGTGCAAAAAGTTAACTTGTACCAAAGCTTTTGTCACAGCTTGAAAAGCAAATAATTCAGCTGGTGAGTAAATGGACTGAAGGTATGTAAGGGAACCTTGTTTGCACACTGTCAGCAAAAACCCATAGGTTTCTCATGGTAAAGATCTGTAAATTTGTTAGAACTCATTGACTTGATTTATGTTCTCTATGATTCACTGGGTGTGGAACAGCTGAGCTGCTGAGATGTGGCAAAGGGACCAGCTGGGAAAGGATGTGTTTGTCAGACAAAGCTGTCTTCTTGTGTTCAAGCTGCATGTGATGACAGACCAAACCATTCTTGTAGAAGCTAAGGAGCTGTGGATGCTTTATTTCAATGCCTTGTGTAGCTGTTGTGTGTGGCTACTGTAGCCATGATATTTTATGAAAAATCCTTTCCTTAGGATTTTTCCTCCTGAGAAGCTGAGAGGCCTCAGGAACAAAATGTAAGCAATGATTGTTTGCTGCTGTGGAATGCAACAGGTGGATCTGGGATTGGTCTCATCTGGTTGTTTCTAATTAATGGCCAATCACAGTCCAGCTGTCCAGACTGTCTCGGTCAGAGACAAACCTTTGTTATTCATGCCTTTTTTATTCTTAGCTAAGCCTTCTGATGACATCCTTCTTCTATTCTTTTAGTATAGTTTTTAATATATAATATATATCATAAAATAACAAATCAGCCTTCTGAGCATGGCGTCAACTTTCTCTTCTCTTCCCTCATCCTGGGACCCCTGTGAACACAGTCACAGGCTGCCCCTCTCACTATCACCCAGGCAATACAGCTTGTTTTGGCACAGGAGCTATGAATTAAGAACTTGGCCTCTTGAGGTTGAGTGTAGTCAGCCTTACCCCCTGGAAGAGAATGTATTGATAAGTGCAAGGTTTGTGCAGCCACCAGAAACTTTGGGGTATTGTTTGTTTACTGCCTGGAGCAGCGCACTGGGGACATGTGACAGTGCTCCGTGGTTGTTTTGGTCTTTGGTGTGCTTGAAGACACCAGGAATGTGCAACTGCTTTCTTCTTGGGCTTCCAAAAGAGTAATGATGCTACTCTGTGTTAATTCTTAACAGCCTACAGCAAACGCCGATGGGAAATAGGTAATAAGTGAAGAAAACTTTAGATGCTAACAGCATGACAAGTGCTTTTAGCTGTCCTCAGGGATCCTGGAAGGAGAGATTGCCTCATCACTGTGCCTTGTGGCCAAGGAACCTATGTGGGAAGGTCTGGAGTAATGAACAGGCAGAACTGGAAGCCAGTTTAGTGGGGTTTTTTTGGAGCAGAAGACTGAAAACAAAAGTATCAACAGAGGGGAGGAGGAACCTTGGGCTCAAGAAGCAGAGTCCTGAGCCAGCTGTAAACACTCAGGGTTTTCTGGAGACAACAACAGACTGCAACTTGTGACTGAGATGTGTGCTGGAGCCTGGCATGTGATACCTATGCCTAAGGCCCATCAGTGGTTTTATGAAGAAGCACCAATTGGCCTTTTTTCCAAATCTGTAGCTCATAAATAACAATTTGCAGCCAAAATTAAATTTTTGGTCACATAATGTGTACCTGCTCTTCTATCAGAAAATTCTGGTAATAGCCATAGGTGGACTTTTTATAAACTAAAGGGTTTTTTTTAATATTCATTTCACTAAAATCTTTTTAAATATTTTATGCTGTATTCTTATTCATATTTGTATTCATATTCATTTTCTCTTGTCTTTTGAAAATAATTTTAAGCTTTGTGTCCTATAAACTTATCAACATTAGCATGCAAAAATATAAGCAAGAGGAAAAGAAGAAATTCAAAGCAGATGTTTAGAGAACTTAAGCATACACATCTTTCTAACATATTGGGGTTTTTTTCTGACCAAATCCATGGAGGTCTCAAAGCTTATCTTTTTTCTCTCTCATCTTGTTTCTCACCCAAGCAATATTCTTCCTAAAGTTCTTCTTAAGCTGATAATACTACTACAGTCACAGTAACTGGTTTTTATGTGTTCTCATTTTATTTTCTCCTTTCCTAAATACAGATTGATTATTCTGTATTCATAAATACCAACTCACTTTGATAGATTCATTAAATCCTTTTTTCATGTGCTATGTTTCTTTATTTTGTGTCTGTACTGGCAATTTGGATTTCCCAACCCAAGGCATTTCAGTGCTTAGGATTTTTTGCATTCCTTTAGATGTTGTAATTTCCATTTACAATTTTCAATCCTAATATGATGAATAATATTCTTTCCCTTTTGTTTTCTTCTTCAGTTGCTCTTTTGTTAAGTACTGATGTTTTTAATGAACACAGAAGCAGTATTTTTATTTGGGGGTTATAACTAAATTGACTTTGGCTGAATGTCAGTGGAAATCAAGTTTCTTTCTTCATTTTTCATTTCTCCCTTTTATGGCTTAAGAAACTTTTCCTGTTTGTTAAATCTCCCCCCAGAATTACAGCTCAGCTTCAATTCTAATAAATCTCAGTCGATCTGTACACTTAGAGATTTCAAAAATGTATGCTTGCTTTCAATCTGCTCTTGGAAATAGTTTCATATCTTTCTGCAGTTGGTACCTGTGCCTTCATATTTTGTCCTGTTGCCTAACCTGGAAATTCCTAGTAAGTTTTTCATATTTGCAGTAAGTTTCTAATATTTGCCTTGAGAAAACTTTGCCGTCTGCTGCAGTGGAGGACTGGAACTCTTTCATTTCACTGTCTTTTCTTGCTACTTACCAACTTGTCCTTTTGAAACTTAAGGAAATAAATAAAAATCCTTTAGACCAATGTTATTTCACCGAGTCATCCGGCAGTAAACTCACTCTATTATTAGAATTTTATCATGTAACCCTCTCAGATAACATTTATTATGGTTTTACCATATAAAACTGTAAATATCCTAAAGTCAAAGGAAAGCCTTCTCCTGCATTTGTGACTTTGTGCCTGCCAGCTGTCCTGTTAAGTGTTTTTATATTAGTAGATGTTAAGAAGAGCTTTGACTCTTCAGCATTTATTGGCACAGATAAGGTTACATGTAAGTTCATATTTCCAACATTTCTCCATCTTGCATTTTTACAGAGATGGCTTCTCTATTGAAATATAAATCTTTAGATCTAAACCATTCGATATCTAACGGTAAAACACAGGAATTTCTAGGGTTGATTTTCTAAACATACAAACAAACAAAAAATTCAGAACATGCCTACTCCCCCCCTGAAAAAAAAACAAAAATACAACTACTCCATCTGAAGAGTGTATGGTAGTGAAAAAGACACTTCAGATTATTTTGTTAAGCTGACAATATGGGAATGAACTAAGACATCTGAAAGGAGTACACAGATAAAGTTCATGGTCCTCAATGTCATTTACAATGCTTGAAATGCAAATCAAAATTTGAATTTTGTAATCAGTAATGCCTTGGAGAAGCAGTCAACAAAATCCTGTTGATTTAAAAAGTACAATTTGATATGGAGCGTATTATAATGCATAAAGGGGCAAGTAAAGTGGCACATTAGGGTACACACTGTTAGCAAATGCCATGAGCTGCTGGTCCATATTTTAGACAAGCATTACCTGTTGTAGAACTGCACTGTAACACCTCCCACATTGAAAATACTGGGGTTTTTTTCCTTTTCTTAGAAAAATGTTTTTAGAGTGTTATTTTCCTACAGTGAAAGATTAAAAGAAAAAAAAAATAAAGCAAAAAAAAAAAACCCACCAATAAATCCCAAAATGATCTTTGCTTTTTCACTAAAAATATTATCAGTGGAAGAGGATAATAATTCATCACTCAGCAATTTTGGAGAGCCCTGTAAAGAAAGAAATAAATTACTTTAATGATAGTATTTCCCAACTACAACACTTTCCATGGGGTTTTCTGATTTACCTAATATGTTCATCCATTCCATCTTTCTCAGTTATGACATTTTGCAGAAAAATTAAAATGTTTGAGGAACATTACCAGCTATTAGAAGCATGGAGTGCAGGCTGTGGGAAGTATGATAGCACCAGTCATTTTATCACCAGCGAATGTTTACATTTTTATAAGGAAATCATAGTAGCCTTTACCTGCTTATCTCTACAGTGTGGGCCACTAAGATTTTATTTCAGAACAGCAGATGAAGACTATATTTTCTGCCCATATGTTCCACCATGGTGTAAAGCAGGAGCTGTGAGTACTTGAATAGACCAGCTGCATGAAGGACAGTAGATTCTCAGCCTTGGGGTTACTGATTGCACCAAAGTGCAAAGCAAGGATGTGCTCCCAGACTGGTTGTATAGAAAGGACAAAGTTAGCACCGTTCTGTGTTATCTCAACAATACTTTATTGGCAAGAAAAATAATTAACAGGAGTGCAGCTACATGCTAACATGTTGCAAGAAACTCTAATGATGACACTAATTTTCTTTCAGGTTTCAGTTTATAATAGAAATTCATTAGCAACAAAAGCATGCGGATAAGATGTGAAACAGAAAAGAATTTATTAAGAAATTACAGGTCTTAAAACCCAGCGGGTTTCTGGATAAATTTGGCCTATTTTCCTGCTGGATAAGGAACACCCAAGTGGATGCCCTGGTAGTCACTACACTGCCTGTTTCTTACTGTGCTTTTTGCTTCCTTGAAGCCCCTGATCCCTCTCAACCCGTACACCCACAAAGACATTCTTCACGCTGCCTAATGGATCTCCAGGGCATCTTTACGGAGTTACAGCTGTCTGCTACGCAAACAACACATGATCAAGTCTGTTTCCAAGACATTGTGGGAGCGAGGCAGAAGTTGTAAAGCTTGTACAGTTTACCGAAAGTGCACATTTTATCCCTCTCTTGGGTCTAGCTAGCTTTAGGTTTTCAACTGTATTATCTTTTTTTTTTTAATCTCATTCCTGAAAACCTCTTTGTCTAGCCTTGCTTCCTTAGAGCACTAGATCTCATCTACTGTCGTGGACTTCTCCTGTACTACATAAGTTTGGGAAAGGACACATTAAAAATTAATGTGTGAACTCACATGAGAGAGAGGAGAAAGAAAGGAAATGTTGCAGAGTTCCCCTCAGGAGCACAGAAGCAGTTGAGAAAAAAATTTTTGCAACTGCAGGAACATGTCATTGCTGTCCATGGTGAGCAGGATATTGAGGGATAGCAGTATGGACTTACAAGGCCCTATTAAAACAGGACAAACTCAAGCACATCTGAAGGGATGAAACTAAGAGTAGTGAAAAATAGCAGAAAGAGATTTGGTGTCCAAGCAAGAGAGCCAAGGGCAGTAGTATTTCAGCAATGACTCTTTTGTTTAGGAACCATATCGAAGAAAAAAACTTGTGGGACGAAGTAAAGAGGCTAAGACACAGAGTCCTTTTCTAACTACTGCCTTCTTTTTAATAGTAGCTCAATCTATTTTAATGTGAAATATATTTTTATTAACAATCTCAAAACAGTATTACAGTTGTTTGGAAAGAAGCCCCCTTTTTACTGCTCAAACGGTTATGGAACATGTCCAGTGTTCACAAATATTTCCAGAAAATTGACTGATACTGGGGGAGGAAAAAAAAAATCTATGTTATCAATGCCTTCAATACTTAGTGGCCTATGAACACCCAGCTTGTCATGAAAGATAAATAAAATTTGAATAGATAATATGTGCAATAAAAAAAGATCATACCATCATGCAATGAGGTATGGCACATATTCTACTTTGGAGGAAGATTCATATATCACGTGTGTGGCACAGAGCTCTACTCATGAATTATTTGTTTCTACTGCAGCACACATGCAGCACACAGTAGATTAAAGGACACAATCCAAGTTAAAATTGACATGTTAAAACAGCACCATGCACAGAGATATTGTTTATGAAAGAAATATTATACAATCATAAGTTTTCAATAGGGCAGTCTTTCTTTCTCATCTGAGGCAGAATAACAGAAAATGAGGTAAAAATCTTGAAGAAAGCACTAGGGGTTTTATTTACAAAGCAATATCTTCCCTGTGGTTTTATCTAGTTAGCTGCTCACACTGGTATCAAATCTTTCTATTCAGAGCTGGTGTTCCACTCATCTTAAAAAGCTGGTGCAAGACTTTGACCTCCTTTGCAGCTCATATCCACCAGTTAGTGAGGGATCATCCCACGCTCTGCTCTGGGACTTGTTTGAGTGGCTGTAGATTGACACTGCATTTTTCTGCTAGCTGCAAAGGCGTTCCATGATCCTACTGTGTCAGGATGAGCTCCCAAAAGGAGGTTACTTATACCTCACTACACTCAAGCCTCTGCTGGTCCAAAATGTCACCATTAGTGCACTTTTATCTGCAGAGTCAGAAGCATCATCTAAATTACTTTGCTGTCCTTGAATGTCGAGTTATGCCTTGCAGAAATAAATTAGAATTAGAATTTTGGAGTTAGAATTCCAAAATAAAGCCCTAGTCAGGGAAATACTGGTTATTTTGTCTCTCTTTCTTTTGGAGGAGGAAGCAGGAATTATGAAAACATATTTTAAACCTGAGGCAGATCAGCTGGTTTAGCGGAACCTGGTAAAAATACAGGATCAGATGTCTGGATGACTCCAAGCAGAGCTGCTGTTTGATAACATGTTTTGCCCAAACTTTGAATTCTGTGGAATCCTGAGCTTAAACACAAAGATAGGAGCTTTATTTGCATGCATGTTTCATTTAGTCACAGACTGTCAGGAAGTTTTATGTACGCAAAGTGTTACAGAAATATCTATTCCATCATTTATAGATGAAGTTTTCAAATTTACATACTTAATTGCAGAGACTACACAAGTGAATGTCAATGCAGAAAATCAAGATTTCTTAGTGCAAAAGGAAAAGAGCACAGAGAGCAACTGTGTATATATGTATAGAATTGGTATTTATTTTGATTTATTGCAATTATTCCTTTTGCCATGCCATATGAAAAATGAGAAAATTTCTTATTTTGAGACTTTTTAGTGAAAACTAAGAAAATGGTGGTTAATTAGTTAAAAATATTTTCTGCTACATTCAAATGGTGATTCAATAGTTTGCACATATTTTATACATGCAATAATATTATATTAACCATAAAACCTCCCCTCAGCAATGCAAACAAACCTCCTGTTTTGAAATCCTCGCTGTTGTTGTAGATACTGGGAGAATTGCCATGGCTTCAGGAGGATGAGGATTTCATACAAAATCATATCCCTGCAAAGAAAGATTATTGTTCATGACACTGGAAACCACCATCCCAATCTAGGATATGATGTTGAGTCAAAGTTTTTAACACCAAATTCACTTCAAAGTACCTCACACCCATGATAAAATCACTCCCATGGGTTTAGTGAATCAAAACCTGAACACTGACCTTGCTGCAAAATAAATCAGGATGTTTGTTTCATTGAAACTATAGATAAATAATTTGAGAAGTGTTTTTGGATAAGATGGACTGAAACCCAAAGAGGTGCTGTACTTCTCCTTTTTTAATAATTTTCTTTCTATTTTTATTACTTTCAAGTGAAAAAGTATTCTCTATTTTTTGCCTTTGGGCAGGAGATGGGAAAGTGCATCTAAATTCCCTATTTATTTCTAAATAATACAGTACTGTATAGAAAAGTCATAAAAACAGAGAATGCAAATTGAATTCCAATAACTCTATCCTGTGAAAGCAAACTTCCATCTAGTAAATGAGAAAGCATTATTGACAATTATATGCAAATTACCATGCTTTTGGCAGGCTCTTCAAAACTATTATCTTTTGGCAACTCTGTAAATTACGTAGCTACGGCAGCAATGCAGAATTGCTCATTATACTTTATTGATACATTTATGCCTCCTTATATTGGAATATTTTGCTATGGGTGTATGGAAATGTTCTTTGCTTATTTTTGTGCCTCCATTTCTCTCGTGTTTTGTACTTACCCCCAGACTCTGAGTTGGAACTTCCTACAGAGTCACTGGGCCAGAGGGAGTCAACTTCCACCACCACCATCATCATTTCCACCTACTCTTCTTCATCATCGTATCACTCTTCTTTATCAACGATCATCATCGTTCCTTCACTCTTCTTGATGGCCAGAAGGCCATCAAACAAACGGGCAAAATTAGGTGTTGTTTCACTACCACAAGGCTTCCTTTGAGACCTGTGCATATCCTCCCTTGGAAACATCCTTCTTCACCTCAGGTCCTGTACTCCTCTACATGCTCCAAATTCAGTAGCCAATGTTCCTTCTCGAGCTGAGAACACGTTTTCCATGGCCACTGTGCTACAGAGTGTGCGTGCTCTCTCTCTCTCTATTACAGCTTATATTTAATAAACGAGGAACAGGCATCCTGTTTATGTTTATTCATAACAAGTTTAGATGTTACTTTTGAAGATAAAGAAACAAGTTTGATGATATACAATATCAGCTACACGCTCTGCACTGATAGCAAACTTTAGCAATCAAGGAAAGATAAAAAGGTTTTGGAGAATTTAATCATGTACTTCAAAGTAGGCTTAAGAACATATATTTCAGGAACTGAGATAAAATATGAATCTTTAATTTATCTTCTTTCTTTTTCACCATGAGTGTTTCTGATTCTGTTGCTAATAACCTCATTGCTTCTATCAGCCAACACCTCTTTTGGTTTTTTTGTTAGAGGGTTGGGTGTTTTGTTTTTTTGTTTGTTTTGGGTTTTATTTGGGTTTTGGTTGTATTTTTTCTTTCTGGAAGTAACTTTTGTTGAAGAAAGAATTTTTTCATTAGCTTCTAGTTTTCCAAATAATGTGACTGATCCTCTACTTGGATAGAGGACACACATCCTTTGGGGTGACTTCATACACCTCACATGGTTACTGGAAAGGAAGAAATTGATGCAAAAAATAACCAGGTTATAAGCAGTGATGTGAACCTCATTTCTTGAGTAACTTCTGATGGTATGTCTGTGGATTGGTAAGTACAATCACATTTTATTTTTATTTTTGCCTAGTTTGGTAGTAACATAAGAAAGAGGTTTCTCTAGTGTAATTGCAAATGGTTTTGGGCAAGATGGGCAAGATACAGACCCAGATTTTAAGCACCACCTTGCCAAATATTTGTCCTTTTACCTTCTGGACGTTGCTAATTGGATTCTAGTGTTAAGGACATGTACAAATACAACTCAAAATGTGTCTCTGCCCTTTCTCAAAAAATCACAGGTCAATTATTGCCTCAAAGCCACAAGAAAAATATTTCGTTTTACTTAGGAGCAATTTTTTTTTTTTTTTTGCCTGGAATTAATACATATACCTGCCCAAATTGAATCTGCTCACCTCTGTGCCTGATGTGACACACGGTGTGGTTGGAGAAGAGCAGCTCACCGTGTCCTTCTTCAGACCTTTCAGCTAATCTTCAAAGTGGAAGAGTCAGAGTGAAGGGCAGCTGTCACAGAAGGAAATACAATTTGTGGCAAGACTTAAATTCATATTCTTTTTACAAATCCTGCCGAAATAGAATTCTCATACACCTTGATGATATTCTCAAAGACCCCTTTCTTCTTCCATATTATAGCTATAAAATGTCAAATTCAGAAAAAGACGTGACTTGGGTCAGCATATTTCAGAATCCAACTATTTCTCTGATACAAGGACTGGTAGCAGGAAAAGAGAAAGAGAAAGACATATTTTTTAAAGTGCAATAGAGGTACAAAGATGTAAAAGCATCCTTGGGATTGTTTACAGGGATCAACTGAAAGAAAACCTTCATTTGCACCAGGGGAGCTTCATAGAAAGAAATTAATCCAACATGTTTAGGGTGAAATTTCCAAATGCTTTGTGCTAACCTAACTGTATTCCTGTTCACAGTTAAATAAATCTCTGACTGGTCAGCACTGCTGAGAATTTATGAGAATTAATACTTTCTTTAAAGTAACCAAATGAAAAAAATCCACTTGGTCTTTCTAAGGGATTAATCTTGAGGAAACCTGTTTGATTTCCATTGTTTAGTTTTTCTCCCTGAAGTTTCCATAAAGAGATCATGATAAACCATTGGGATCAAGTAAAAGAAACAAGGGGTTAGGTGTCTAGGTGGCAAATAGTGCTGACAGCAAAGTTGCTGGTTAGAATAGGATGCTGTTAACTTGAGATAAGAGGCACTGCAGGCACAAGCAATCAGTTACCAGTTTTATGAAAATGAAGGTGCTCTTCTATTATTTTAGGTTTCTAAATTTTGAGACTTGCCAAAGCAGAATCTCTCTGGTGCTGATTAGCATGTTGAATCACTTGATAAGATGTGCGCATCAGCTAAAATGAGGGGAACTCAGGAATCAAAGGAAAGGAAATTATCCTTTATATCCTGTACTTTCTTTGGCATGCAAAACTAACTGATTTGAAAATAAGAGGAAATATCTCACAATAGAGATGCTGCCTGCATCTCTTTCACTGCTTCACAGGACAAAGGGAGAAGTCTGGCTGAACACTGTGTCCTATGAGCTACTGAGGAGCAGGAGCCTTGTGAAGGTTGAGGGCTGTGCCTTCTGGGTCACCACTCTGTTTGATGATGGTCAGGATTCAAGGCTTCTATTCAAGAGGAGAATATGAGAGCCATTTCTAAAATTTATTACAGTTTAACATTGATATCCAGCTTGAGGCCAGTGTAAAATACTCATGGTAAGGTTATCTCCTTACATGTAGGCAAGCACAGTTCAGATAAACAAACATTAATATCTTGAATGACTTCAAGGTCTGGCCCACAGAAGGGATATTAGTCTGAAGGTCAGCCTTATGAACTTCAAATGCAAGCACCATCTTAAGAAGACAGTAATTTTAACAGTGTGCTCCTGTATTCTGTCTGAACAGCAGGACTGCTATTTCAGCATATTAGCACTGTTAAGGGAGCTCCTGCTGTGTTTTGGGTCTCTGCAAAACCAGCTTCTCAGTGTATGTGGCTTCCTTCCTACCACTGCCCCAGTATACTTTCCAAAGAAGGCACACTTGCTAACTGCTAGAAGCTTCCTATGAGGTGTTATGTCCTAGCCTTCCTTTATTCCTGGGTTATTTTACATTTTTCATCTCTTGTTCTTCTTCCAGCGGTAGAATGCACAGGCTCCCGAGAGAATTCCCCTTGGCTACAGTTCATTTACAGCTGATTTTAGAAACAGCAAGAGAAGAACACTTAAATCAGACTGTGTCTGCTACCTACCTAGTTGAAAGAAGGGAGTGCATAAATCCAGATATTAAAGTAAATAGAGAAAGAAACAGCTGTTTTATGGGAACTCTAGAACCTTAAATCCCTTGTTTGTTCTGTGTTTCACTTGATTATCTTGACCTGTTCTCATTTTCTCAGCAAATGGCTGCAAAGGGAAATGCAAACAGACAAAAGGGAACAGCAAAGAGGATTTAAAAACTGCATACCATTATAATAGAGCATGAAGAGTTTAGACAGAGAAAATCACATAATATGCTGAGTTGGAAGTGACCCACAAGCATTGAGTCCAACTCCTGGTGCTGCAAAGGGCCATCCCAAGGGTTACACCATGTTCCTGAGAGCATTGTTCAAATTCTTCAACTCTGCTAGGCTGGTGTTGTGACCACTGCCCTGGGGACATTCCTCCAGTGCCCAACCACTGGAGGAAAAAACCTCTGTGTAAAAAACCTTTTTCTAATGCCCAAACTCAGTGTCCCCTAACACAACCTTCCCTGTTTAAAATTAATACCTGCAGAGGTTGTAAGGCACTGCATAGCCAGTGACTTATCCTAGGTTTAGGGTATTTTGTGAGAAATGTGAAGCTGGTAGTTGAGTCATTTATCTTATTCTGTTACAATAATATGTGGGGCATCCCTGCCTTGTATCATGTTTGATTACCATGAGGCCAATGGCAGTGGAAGAACAAAAATTGTGACTTGATAAATCTGGAAAAGCTGTTTATTTCAAGTCCCCTTCAGAGAACATGTGGTTTTTGTAGCCCTTGGAATTTTGCCTGATTAGAAGAAAAAGGCAAATAATTTGACACAACAAAGCAGTGTACAACTTCACCTTGCTAGCAGTGCATTAGTAGTTTGCTTGTCTTTCCAGGATGTGACAAGTGCCTGAGGAAAGGCAAACAATTCTTATTGTGAGACAAAAGGAAGGAGTATTAAGTGCTGTTGATTTGGAGAGGGAAAAAAAAAAAGCTTTTGCATGGCAAATGAAAATAGAAATGCAAATTAGCTCCAAATACTTAACATATCTGATAAACAATTGTATAAAAATAGAAAGTAGAGACAATGAGGACCTTAAAACGTTGTGTAGTCACATTCACTGTCAGTAGCCTCACGAGGAGCATGCCCGTGTACACTGCCAGACACGAGCACATATCCTCATCAGTCAGTCAGACCTTCCCAAGTCACATGCAAACATCAGCTCCCAAACATTCCTGTTTGCAGTCACACTAATGATTGAAATTATATCCTGGCAACTGACATTTCATGAAAAAAAAAACCTGCTCAGCATTGCCTGAAGCACCAGAAAAAAAAAAAAGTATAAGAGAGAATTAAGAAGCTAGGGGGAAAAGGGCGGAAGGAGAAGCTAGTCAAGCATATTGTATTGTTCACTGGTGTCAATCTGCACAGATCATGTTTGAGCTGATCGTGCCTGATCTACTTAATGGCTGTTTTCTGTAAGCTGTATTTCAGCTTTTCTGCAGTTTAGAAAAACATCTTACACTGTCACATCTGCAGAGAATTTTATGTAATAGCATAACTTACAAGGAAGCCTGCAAAAGCAATGAATGCTGAATCCAAAGGACTAAGGTGGATCACAGCTTTTAAAGTGTATTTGAAAAGACTTTTTAACAAGAGGTGCGCTGCTTTATCATGAAGGATCCCTACATCAGTGTCTGTCAACCCTTCAATCAGTTACTTGAATTTGGACAGTCTTTGTTTTCTATGCTGATATCTTTCTGTTACAAATGCAAATTTTGGAAAATGCAGGCATCTTCTTTCTAAATACATCGTAGAAGCAGTATTTTGCAGTGCAGTTTGAATTTCCATTTCCCAGCAAGGGCTTTGCTAGTGTTATAATTTCTGTCTAACCTGTGAAAATAGATGCCATAACAACACACCTATTTCTTTGCAACCAGGGTCTGTCTTAGGACAAGAAAAATCTAAAGGAACATCATCAAATAAGTTTTAGCAAGAGCTATTTTACTTCCAAGACCTTGTCATTTCAGACCACAGAGCTCTCCAGCCTTCCCAAAGTCCAGTTGACATGACCTGATGACAATGAATTCCCCAGGTGTGTGGCAACTGTAAAGTAAAAATAATTGCTAAGACCTCAGACTAGCCTCCTAAGTCATTATTACTAGGTAAAATAGAATGATTTGTCTTGAGAAAATATAACACAAACTCTCCTTAAGTCAGTAAGATTTCCACAGGATTATTTGCTATGTGGGAAAATACTCAGAAAATGCTAAACTTACTGGTTTTTCCCTTTTTGTAAGATGTGGTCTATAACTCCCTATACCTTTAGGGCTTATCCTTTCATCAATCAGCAAATCAAATAATGGCACGAAACATTAATAAGACAAAAACATATTATAGTTTGTTTTTTTTTCTTTCAAACTGCAGAATTCTAGTGAAGAAATGCCATGGCTACTCTTAGCTATACTCCCCTGTTGCAGACTTTGGTGATGAAGTGTATGCTTAGACCGTTCTTTTTCCTTTTGGCTTGATAATTTGCTCCCCTGGCCAACCTGAATTAGGTGCTCAAGGCTGTCTTGGAGGAGTTATGCTCTGTTTTGTCCAGTGGCTAGTATTTCCTAAAACACCCAGTGTTTGCAAAAGCTCTCAGTGCTTGGTTTAGGCAGTGGAGATTTGGCATTTCTTCAGAATGGCAGTTCCTCTATCACAGGGAAAATGACAAAAAAAAAAAAAAAAGGATAGACGCAACAATGTGTTGTTCTATTTTTGCTTGTTAAGTTTAGGCCTTGAAATTTTGGTGAAAAATCAAACACAGGCCCAGTACTTCCATCACACCTGGATACTGGTGTGAAATGCCCTATCCTTGCTCCATCTACCCTTTCTGTGCAAACTACTGACTTGAATCCCCATCTAGTTTCCCTAACACCTCCCACAGTAAACTAGTTTTCTTCTTATTGAAAGGCACTACATGATAGGACACCTTTATATCTTAATATCCTCATTTTTTACTGTGTAAAGCAATAACTTTATGAAAAACTTTATTTCCAAGGGTTATGACATGGTTTGAAAGGCTTTTGTCTCTCTCAGAAACCTCATTCTTCCTCTTTTTTTTTTTTCTGAAAGCTTATTTATCTCACCTTAGCTAAGTCATCTCTATAGATAATAACTCATATTCCAGTTGCCAGTAGGTTGCTTTTTTATGTTTCACTGCTGTAGGTAAGAAGGAAGTAAATCCATATTCTTCTGTGCTGAAATTATCATTTATTGCAGTCTGTTGTGTTGTATTTCATCCTCTTTATTGTCAAGCATATAAAGCCAGCTTTTTTTTTTCTCCAAAACTTTCATATTGTGGTTGCACACTTCTCCTACATGCATTTTATGACTTCCCCCCCCCCCCCAATCAAATTCTAACATGCCTTGCATATGAACTGCCCCAATTATAGCAAATCTCCAGCAGGTAGCCAACTGATGAGCTCACTGGAACTTTTATGTAAAGAGGGAGAATGGGTCACTTCAGGACTGCTCTTTGTCAGTCCAAAAGGAGAGTGCTATGGATTTCTTCAGGAAGTCTTCCTAAAACAGTCAAGGAAAGGAAACATATGTCAGGTGGTTCTGGAAGTCTACAGAGAAAATATGCTTCAGGTAGCTACAGTGAATTTGCACACAAACTCTTTAGTTGAAAGGGCAAAAGTCGTGATAAATATTTTACGGCAGAATGAAAATAGTAACTTTCCCCATCAGTGTGTTTTTTACCAATTTCTGTCACTGTTGAACTTAAAAACACCCATTTCATTTGAAACCTGCAGGTTTTTGGGCTTTTTTTTTTTTAATACTTAAGTAACTAAAAGCACATCTCATGCTAATTTCCGATAGGAGATGGTACTTGCTAGGAAACAATCTGCAGTACCTAGGAATAGTACTTGAAGTCTAGTGAAGGATCTCTGGGTTGACTGAAGGAGCCTCTAAGCTGTCACTTAAATTACTGCTCCTACCTCAGTGCTGGGCTGATATTAATTTTCAGCTGTACACATGAAAAAAGTTAACCCAGAATTTTCCATGTTATATGATAGTCAAAGTGGGTTTTCAACATGTCAGCATGCATGGATGTGTCTTCAAAGCAGATGGTTGTTTCTCCTTAATTCAGAAACTCCTCCCCTTAATGCCATGTTCTTCTCCATTTAAGATGAATGCTTTCATGAGAGGTATAAAAGAGGAGAAAAAACCCAGGGCACTGTTTGCTAATGACTTGCTTTAGTGAATTTTGTAAAAAAGTCTGGCACTTGGTATAGTTTTGCAAATTGTTCCCTCTTAATAGTAGTACTTGACACACTTACTAAAAATTGAACTTTCCATTTTGCAAGTTGGAATCTAAAGAACAGCTATGCTTTCCCAGCAAGCTCACAGCTAAGGCACATTTTATATAAGGGGATGAGCTTTGTTTTTAATAGCTCAGTTTGTCATGTCTTGGTAATGAATCCAAATGAAAACCATGCAGAAGCAATATACCAAGAATGAAACAAAATTTCAGACTGTGGGGTTTTTTTTTTTGGTTGTTATTTTTCTCGTCTTTTTCTCTCTCATCTAGCTAGCTAAGGGATTTGCAAAGGCTTCTACAAATGGCAGAAGTTTATGTCACAGAGTTTAGCAATCAGTAAAACCCTCTGCTGCTCCACTGTATGCATGGCACTCATTTAATGTGCAGAATCAGTTAAAATTTTCCTCCATTAAGTAGCAGTTATTCTGCCAGGTAAAAATAAATATATTTATGCTTCCTCAGAGGTTCATCAGGGCTGTGGGGCTTTTTTTCTTCTCTTTTCATTATTTAGTCTTTTTTTTTTCTCCTTTAGTTCTGATAGCAGCTTTTACAGTTGAAGTAATATGGCTTGTAAAGGTAAAATCAATTACAGTAGAATATCCCTTATGGATATCCTGTAGAATATAGCCTATATATACACCACAGGTTTCATTTCAAACTTTGAAATCTGTAATCTGAATTCAGTACATGTAGCCATTAAGAATTAATACAAGATATAAAATCTCACTCATGTTTAGAAAATGTCAGTCAAGTAGCAGCTGATGCCTAGAGTTGTGTTAGCACAGTAAGCTCAGGGTGCAATGAGATAGGTTTCAGGGATGTTTATTTTGGAAACCTGGGGAGAAATGGAAAAGATTTATGACCTTGGGACATTGGCTTCTCTATGGCTGCCATGAGTGTCACATATATATATATCCTACTACATAAATATATATATACACGTGTGTGTATTTAGTAATGTTTCTTTTTTGTTGAAGCTGCCTGTGCATTCTGCACTGACAAAAAAGTGATTATGTGTGGCTTTTCTGTAATCATGGTGGACCAAATCAACTGAAGGCTTCAAGTGTCAGGATCAGCATGGAAACTCCTCCTCAGGCAAAAGTGAGTGCACTGCAAGAAACATCAGTATTGCTGCGTGAGGGATCAGTGTCAGAGGGGACTCTGGGGTAGGGGACACCTGTTAGACTAGAGGAAAGAGTGTGGGGGAGGCATTTTGGCTCTGCAGGACAGCTGAAGAAAATTCCACTGCCCAAAGCAATGTTTCGTGCATTCCTGTGGTTAGGGGACAGATATGTTCAGAAATTGTAGTATTAGAATTTTTGAGAGTTCTTTTACTTTACAAAACTCAGAGAATCTGAAGATGCCAATCTATTTTCAGAAATACTACAGGGCTGTGCTTTCCTCCTCATTGCTTCCTTTGGGCTTGCTCTTGGAATATAATTCTGAGATTCTTCAAATCCCAAAGGATTTAATTGATTCTGACCAGGCTGCATAGACTAAAAAATTGGGCCAAAAAGTTCAGTAAGTTTGTATGGTGTTTTCTTTCTTGAGCTGCTATAGTATATTTCATGTCATAGTTTTTAAAAATATAATTTTGGCTTAATATAATATAAATGTATTTTCTTTAAATTACATTAATCTTAGATGATTCATATCTTGTGTGAGCATAATGTGCATGATATAGCATGTTACAAAAATTGTCTTCAGATGTTGGTAAGCTTTTTGAGGGAAATGGGGAATGTACAACTCCAGCAGTTCCCCATATTTTGTCCTGGGAGTCAGCACTAATTCTTCTGTTGATACATTCCTTTTAAAAGAGCAAAAATTTGTTAGCAGCATACAATATCCTCAAGCACAAAGAAATCTCAAATTGCAATTCTTGCCCTCCATTAATATCTACCTATTTTCACTGATAACACTTGCCAAAGTGCAGAACAATGTTTTTTGAAAGGCAAGGACCAAAGTAATGTACTGCACTGGTTTAATGACACTCAAAGGTAGTGAAATAAAGGGATGGCATTTTTCTTATTTCTTTTACTTCTTTAGGAAAGGCAGTTGTTTTTCTGGAGTGGAAAAATGTCAGCTTTATCCAGTATTCCCTGAAGCATTGGTCCAGTGTATTGCATATTTGGAGAGTCAGTGCAGTTCAGGCACAACAAATTGTAAAGGTTCATCTAAAGCTATGTAGTCCCTGAAGATCTTTGTTTGGCACTTTTGCCTTGAGAAGTCCATGGAGGCAATAGACTCATAGAAATTTAAGGTGTTTACAAACTGTGTGCCAGCTACTACAGCACTTTCTGGAATGCTGCTTATTCCATTTGGGTAACTTTTCCATGCTTGACCGTGACAGGGCAGTCTGACACTGCTTGCATGGCCCTAACAAAAAGAGGGAGACAAACACCTTTCTCTGCTGTTGTTCTTTGTTTATGCCTGTCTTATGCAATAACATTTTTTCTAAAACCCTGTTTTCTTCCCTCAGAAAATAACTCCATACCCAAACCTAGGCTGATTTAGTGGTTAACTAGACAAGACTATTTGTCTTGATTTACTCGAAAAAGGCAAGTCACCCTCTGTGGTGAATATATACACACATGGAGAAATTTCAGAAAGATTTTGTTCACAGTGCTCAAGTTCTCAAGATACGACCACTCAAGCTTTCTTTTCATCTTCAAGAAGAATATTATGCCTATAGCTTTCATTTTGGAGAAGAGCTAGTTGTCCACCTAACTCCAAAACATGAACATTTCTGTTCAAAACATGAGCTGAAATACTACCACCTGAAAAAAAAACAATCTTGTATTTTGTCTCCAAAACCTACCACACTGTTTCCTAGGAATCGTTTCATCACTTTTGAAGAAGCTGTTTGATGACTTAGGAAAATGTGCCTTTATTTTGACACGCCACAACAAAAGTATAGAGATAAATACACCTCTAACCAACGTGCTGAGTAAAGCTAGTGAGGATGTAGATTGGTATGGTATAATATCTCAGTATGCATTGGAGAACCAATTTTGTCTCTTTGGAGAATTTTCATGATGGTTGTAAGTGCATATAAAAAGCGAGGCTGCTGTGTCTTGCCAGTCTTATGTTAACAAGATAATACTAAAAGAAATTTGGTACTGATTCCTTCATTATCTTGCCACACAAACTTTTCCTTTGTAACTGAATATGATGGACTATTTTATTTATTTATTTATTTATTTATTTATTTGTAAGAGGCAGGAAAAAAGTTCCAGAATCAGAGAAAAGCCTTCCAGCCTGAGGTTTAGATGATTCTAGTTCTGTAATGAATGTGTAATTATTTATAACATCTGGAACAGTTTCAATAGTAGAGAGTGAGAGCTTTAAAAAAATAATCAAATAGGCTTAGTCCAAAATGCCTCTTATTGTAGAGCTTATGATAATCATCAAAGGAAATACAAAATGTAGTGCTGAATTCTCCCACAGATAGAGATGGGAAGGAAACCAGCATCTCCCAAATTTGGGATAATTGCAGTAAGTGCTGAATTTTATACTTATTGAGTGGTGGTGGTATCATATCATTTATGGTAAATCCATCCTTCATAGCCATCTGTTATGGACAAAAGCTGCATTGGAATTTGTAAAGAGCTTCTCAATGACCAACACAGTCCTGTGATTTCTTGCAAATACTGGATTTACTAGGGAATGTGCAGTTCTTGTTCCAGTACCACAGGAGTTTGATTTCCTAATCAATTAATTACTACCTGGTGGGTATTAATTGTCTTCTGCATAAATGCTTGTCCATATCAATAAGGGCATTTTTTACAGTGAAATACACCACTTTCAAATATTTATCTCTTTATTACATAAATGACTTTACATGTAATCAAGATGATTTCCATTTGATGGAGACTCACAGAAATGTAAAATCATCATGATTAATTGGCTCTGAGGCTTTGACACTAGCTTTATTGTTTGTATGAAAGTCATAGTTCTTGCAATGATACTATAAACTATAGTATAAATTGGCTTTCCATGAGGACTTTATTACTCATAAAGAATTTAAGACAATTCAAAATCTGATCTAACATAAGCTGTGGTCGGACAAAGTCAGCAATTTTGCATAACAAAATCCTACTACATTAAATGAAGAAGCTGAAAAGGATGGTGGTGATGATGATGATGATGATCTGTGCTGCATCCATCAGTTCTGTTTTACTTTCCTCAAGCTGTAGTCGGCTTTTTTGCTTTTTGGCAAATTTTATGTGTACTTCTACTTTCATTTTGTGTACGTGCTAAGAATGGATGAAGAAAGGCAAGTTGACTTTCATCTTTATAATTAACACTTGCATGAAGCATAAAACGTGAAAATTAGAAATGAGGATGTAACTGAGGGGGGAAGCTGAACCTGCCTGATCTTTTCTAGTTTGAAACTGCTTGACAGATCAGCCCTTTGAGATTCAAGTTCTATTTAGTGAAATGTCAGTCGGAAGCTGCTGAGTGGGAGGGACGTCGTCACTCACTCCTCAGAGACAGCTAATCATATCGTGGTGAGGAGGAAGAGCTGTTTAATTCCTGCAGGCTTCACTTTTCAGAGAGTCTTGTGAATTACTTTTTGTAAATATATTCAGCTAGAGGTAAGCAGGGAGTAAGTACACGATCTCAAACAAAAGCTTCCAAACCAAGCTCTCCAGCAGCCATTCTCAAGATAAAAGCCCCAGCATTTACTCCTCATTTCTACCCACCAGCTTCTTATTCCCGCCAAGGAAAAGAGGCAAATAGCCAGAATTAAGTTAGGTGGGGGAAAAAAAAGGGGTTTGATGTCATCAATGTGTTTCAGTGTTTGCCTGTGTTTGCTGCCCAGAGCATAGAATTAAACTGTACTGCATTTGGAGATTTACTACTAGATTTACTTTTGGATGGGGAGTGCAATAATAATTTTGTAGCATTCAGGTTTATAAATAACATAAGATTGAGCAAAGTGAGCAGTGTTGAGTTGTCAGAGGTAATGATGCCCAAGCTTTAAGAAAGAGTTCTCAATTATGCATGAACTTGGGTGATGCAATAGAGCTTGGAGTACATTGCTGCCAAAGAACAGAAGTCATAGCTCCATCTTAGGTTCTAGGCATCCCACTGCCAACTTGGGAAAGTCAGAAGCAGCCTAAACATAGCATTTCCCACCTCCTAGGCTGAGTAAACCCTTCAGTCTCAGCATGTGACCTAGAGGTGGTGTAGTTTTTTCTTACTGTGGAATCAGGCGGCTGTGGCTGATTCTGGCAGGTTTTTGGGCAGCCTGTAGCAGATACTTGCTACAGAGACCAGGTGCTGCTCACCCAGTGTGGGACAGGAGCTCTGACAGCCTCCAAAAGAGACACTGCACATAGGCTTCTGCCAGTTATGTCATCTTTCTCTGGGACTCTGGAGTTCATTGTAAGTCATCTCCCTCCATTTGGTGTTTGTGGCTCAGATACCATGCAGGTACAGGAAGATGAGTGGGGAGTGATAGATGGGAAGAAGGAGAATTTTACTGGCAAACCCACAGGCACTTTCAGGAGTAGACAGACTTTTCTCAGACTCACACTCTTCAGGCTCTCCTTTCTGCTTATGCACCTTTTTAAGCTTTCCAGTCCTGGTAGGGATCTTGACTGAGTTCCTGTTTTAATAACTGGAGTATGCTGTGAGAAAACAAGTCCAGAACTGTAGTAAAGAAAGATGAAAATAACTAGGAAAAAAAAAAAAAGCAAACTGATTTCTTTTAAGAAAACATGAACTCTGTAGCACTAACCTTATATAGAACTTGAGACAGGGGGATAAACAGTTTTGGCTGTATCTAGAACTGAACAAGACAACAGTATGGACACACCTGTAGGGTCTAAAGCTAAGCCAAATGTCATACTGTGCTGGGTCTGATCTAAGGGTGAGCTCTTCTGTCCCTGCAAAGCTTTGCTCTTGGAAATGTAAATCCCCTACTGTTAAGTTCCTCTGTCCTCTATTTCTGTTCCTGCCACATTTGCTTTGCAGTGGAAGATTGGCCAGAGGGGACTGTAGTTATACTTGTGGTGTTGATTATGGTGCCTCTGGAGAGTAATAAATAGAAAATACTTAACTGGCATGCTGCATATTGATTAAAGATTACTAAAATGAAGCATGCTTATCTTTGCAAAGGCACTATAGTAACAAAAATGGTGTGAAGTCTTGATCAATGAAGCTTAAGGCTTTTTCTTTTCTAGTATCTCTGAGTGCATTACTTTCATTGTGCATGTGATGGTTAGGGTTGCAACACAGTCAATTAGAACAATTTATTAGATTAGAAAGCCAACAATTGTGATAAATTAGTTTTAAAAAAATTCATTTTTTGCTTTAGACATGTATTGTAATAGCCTGTATTAAGGTATATGTCAACTTCTAATTGATGTGTTGGAGGTAGAATAGATTTGTGGGGGCTAAGTCCCTTGATAAGAAGCACAGGGAATAAATGACAAAAAATGTTGTACATAGGTAATAAGTAATTATGAATCTCCCACACATCTTTTAAGCACAAAGAAACATGCAAACAACTTAATATCGTAAACAAAAGAGTACATTTCCAAGCTCAAAATTTCAAATTATTTTCACTGCCATTTAGCTGTACTTTTAATGCAATTAGTACCAACCAGACAGAATTTAATGTTGATGTGTGAGCATGTATGAATCCAGCCAGACACACAGGAAAGTGCAGATAATATATTTAGTGCTTGAGCACATTTAGAAGAGCGATGTCATCGCACAGAGAGATGTTCACACTGTATAATTACCTTATGACAAACACATACATTGGGATTATAAAGAATATTCAATCAAAGAACTCTGCCATTCTGCACAGTATATAATTTTAAACAGAAGCATTCCAGCTGTTGCCAGTACTGCTGTCAAGTTTGTGTCTAAGCACACTCCCAGCACTAGAAAGTCTGATTTAATGCAGCTCCTCTGGTTTGAATTTTTAAGAGTCCAGGTTCTAATCCCCAGTGCTCTTTCTGAGCTGTGCAAGACCAACTCCTTACAAGTGTCAAAGCACCTAAAAATTTAAGATTCATCCACACAGTGTTTTTTTCCAAAGCCACTTTTCCATCATCTGCCCTTTTACAGTGTCTAAATAAATTTTAGAAGAGTCTAATATTGATAACTTCGGATGACTAAAACAAAAAAAGTCAGTATGAGCAAAAGAACTAGGGGTGATGTAATTCCTGGGGAATTATTTTCCCTTTTATTATCCTTTCAAAAACAGAGGGTTTAGAACTCTGGGTTCAGAGGCAGGGATGGAAACTACCCCAGTGGTGAGAACATTCATCAGGTGCATGAAAGGTCAAGGTTAATCTTTCAGTACTGCACTTGTCTTTGTGAAATGAAAGATTGTCAAGGCTGAGGCTCTCCAACAGCTTCACAGCCAAGAGCAGGAGAGTATGAAATCCAGGCACCTCACATGCTTTGTTCATAAATCTTGCTCTCCATCACCTAAATCCTTGAATGATGGGCTATTATGAACTGCAATAGAAGAGGAAATATGGACATCTACCTACCTGTCTGAAAACTGGCACAAATCATTCTATACATGTGACAGAAAGTGTGTTTACATGCAAAGTTATGTATATTTTCAATTTGGTGCCAATATTTTTGCTAACAAAAAGTCAGAAATTTCCAGCCTTCTCTGAATGACTTTCTGTCAAGCACCAGACTAATGCAGAAGGAATGATATGTACAGCTGGGACTTCTGAATTTTAGTTTGCCTTTGCCTCTAACATTTAGCTAATGCCAATCAGTGTTCCATAGTTAATATGAAAGAATCAGTGTTTAGAGGCTTGGAAGTCTTTTTTTCTCTTCTCACTTAGAGCGATGTAGTAAATAAGATTAGTATTTTTCAAGATGTTTTCCAGCAGAAATAGGAATATAAAAACTACAACTTCTGGGTTTTTTTAAAGACTAAAAATGAAATAAAAATAAAACCAATTGAGAATTATGAGAAACAAAGGAAAAGCCTGATAAGTTAGTATATCTATACAATATTTGTTGTATAAATATTTATAGAAAGGGAGAGGAAAATGTCCCAACATTTAAACATGTTAGTGATTCCTGGCAGCTCACACTTCCAACCACTGTTTATAACATAAAAATAATTTTGCTTGGCCCATCCAAATAGAAAAAGACTGTTTTCATGGGTGGATTTGAAAAAAGCAAAAAAGCAGAGAAGTTGTCCTTCAGTTCTCAACCCCTATCTAAGTCGACAAAGGAGATTTTGTAGAGAACACCAAAAGATTTAAGGAAGAATTGGTGGCTCATCATTATTGTTCAGCACAAAGCTGCAAATCAGCCTGTTTCTGAAGAGCAGATGGGCTATATTAAATAGGCTTATAGTTCTGTGCTGCCAGATTCACATAACTGAGCTCTGAAAACAAATCCCCTGGTATTTGATGAAATCCCTAAAGAAGGGCCATGAGGATACCCTCCCTACCTTCCTTCCCTGCATTACTTTTTGATGACCAGACCCTGCAAATTGCTGAACTGGGGTCTAACATTTTAAAACAGGCTTTGCATACTGAAGTTAATTTAACTTAATCTGGTGGTATCTGCTATCAGGAATTCAGGTCAGGTTCCACAAAGCTGAGGACAAACAGCAAGCAGCCTCTCTGAAAATATTGCTGCTTTAGTTTGGACAATCATCTACTTGAAAAAAAAAAAAAACAAGAAATGGATAAACTGTGCAGCCTGAAATTTCCTGCAGGAATGGAAAAGTCTCCAGAAAACTGCAAGGACACTATAAAAACAGTTCATTCCAGGAGAGCTCTTTAAGTGAATTTGAGGCCAACTCCAACCATCATCTCTTATGGCCAACATAACCACCTACAATTTGGCTCTTTCTGTTGCCAATGGGCAAGGGGTGGCAAGGGATGGAAGGAGAGAGAGGGAAGGAAGAAGAGAGATCTGAAAAGTTCTTTTAGGAGCAGGAGGAAAATGTCTACCTATTATGAGCAACATCATGCCTCCCCTAAAAGTAAAGAAAAATTCATGGTGCCTTCGGTCAAAACCCTTCCAAGTTTCTTGGGGAGTTTGGCATCTTTAGTTTCCTCATGAATTTAACTCCTCTCAGAATACTTCATGCATGAAAGGTTAGCTACTTATGAAGTTAATTTCAAGTGAAAATTGGATTTTTCTTTCCAGAAGAAAATGAAAATTTCATTAATTTAATTTAATTTGTTCTATTTCCAAATTTATCACCCCATTTTTTTGCTTATTTTCTTGGAAAATTTTACTTTTTCGCTCCTATAGTCAGTCCTATAATTAGATTTATAATTTCTTAAGGAGCTTTGAGATTCACCTTAGTTGATCAAAAATATTTGTACTCTATTTCATTTTATTAATTCACAAGTTAAAAATGTTTTTTAATGTTTTGTGTGCACCATCAGCGTTCTACATTGCCAACACATTGAAACATAACTGTGAATTGTATTATCTGCTGCCCCATATGAATAATGAATAAACATCTCTTCCACGGAACCTTTACTAATTGCTGAAGATGAGAAGAAAATGAGCTATTAAAAAAATTAGTGAGCTGGAAATCAGATTTCAGATAGCTTATCAGAATAGGGCCATTTTTTAAATGCTTCCCTTTTGTTATGTACCTTTTGGTGGTCTAATTGAACAGCAGCTATTTTCAAAATTTTTTAATATTGTAAAACAAATGTTTCCAAATGCATTTAAATACTTCAACACAATTTCAGCTGATTTACCATTACACTGTTAGAGATTGTTTTCTCCTTGTGACCAAGTACACATATTGATTTCAGATTATTTAGTTATGGTTTCCTTCTGTCACATGGAAAAGAGGGGAAAACAGGACCACTGAAGTTTTTTTTGTTTGGTTTGTTCTTTGCTGCCACTTGCAATCATTGCCAAGAGCAGTCCCTACTGCCTGCAATAGCTGATACTTCACATGTCAAAAATTAAGCAAGTGCCCAGCCTTCAGCTGAGTGTCCATTCCAGTGCTCATCTGAGCCTGCCACAGCGTTTGTGCTGCACAAATCTGTTTACTCTGGGGAGATGGCTTCTGAACATTGGTGTGTTAGCAGTACTGGTCCAGAAGCAAGGTGTTTGTTTGCACTTATTGTGTTTTGGTATCTACTGCGAGTGCAGAATGTTGATGTGACTTAAGTGACTTTAAGTGTGTTATTACTTAAAATAGGTAATCATGCTGCTGTAAAACTGCCTTGTGCAGATCCTCACCTGTACTTCCCCATCTGTGGGAGCCTTGCTATTTTTCCCATCTAGGGGCATGTGTGCATGCATGTATGTAGTATGCATATTTTTAAATTACATATTGTGTATAAATATGCATGTTTATACATACATATGCACATAACAGCTGTGCTCCTCTATTTTAATTCTAACAGCCTCTGCCTCTCTGTTTTTACCATTTCACTTTCCAGCAAATGTTCTTGGTTTGGTTATCTGGCGCCAGATTAGGTTTCTGTTAATAATTTAGTGAAGCCAAGTAAGGAAGGAGACAAATGTAACTCTGAGAAGCACTGAACATCATCTTGTGAATTCATAGCCCAATTCCTTTTCTCAGTAGAATGAATTTCTCTATTGTACTTCAGCAACACCAAAAGCTTCTTTAATGCTCTTTTGCCCCATGGTTGGGGTGAAAAACCTGTGGAGAAATGTTTGTTTACAAGCTCAAATTATTTTTGTTTATGACAGTGTATTCCTAAGGAGCTCTTACTGGATTTAAAAGTGTATGCTTTCAAACTTTTTTTTTTTCCCTGAGAGTTTTAAGCACTCCTCCAAAATTGCAAGATGGGGTGGTATAACACCATTGACTGCAATGGAGTTCCTGTGAGGATCAATGTGATGCGCTTGCTGCATTTTTTTCTGTGTCTTTAAATACTTTACCCTTTACTGATTTGGTTGGTACTGAATGATTACTAGGTTTGGACTCTAGATTTTCTTGATAAAAAGAAATATTGAAAGTTCATGAGGAATTTTTTGTTTTATTCCTTTCATATCATTTAGAAATACTATGAAAGTAGTTCAGAAAGACAGCTGGCCTGATAGCCAGAAGATGTATAAAGGAAACAAAAAAAATTGTCAGAATGGTGAGTGCACAAGGATACACTTGTATAACACACATACAGTCCTTGTGGTAAACTTCTCTGTGGGCAATACAGAATCCTATCTTCAGTGGAAAGCAGAGGTACATCCTCCAAATATCAGCCTAGAAATCTTTCCCAGTTGCTAAGTGTAATTTGAAGCTGCAAGCCTTAAAGTCTTTCACCAGCATGCAACCCACTTTATGGCTTTATATTCCTGTGGCCCAAATACTTGTCTACACATTTCTCAGTTCTCCCTGCTTGCTTGTTAAATAATGAATCCATCCCCAACCTAGTCACATGTGGGTTTTTTTCCTTTTCCTTTTGGAGAATATCTCCCTTACTCATTTTCAGACTCTGAGTGTGTGTCCTTCAGCACTCTCTTGTCTGGGGTTATTGATTTATGTGGAGACAGTTTGTATCCACAATGTCAGAGGTTAAAGTATGTTATGAAAATGAATATCAGCTGTGTTTTTCTTCCCTTAAAAGGGTATGCAAGACCTCGATGTTCACTAACAGAAAACTATAGCATGCTCTAATGACTTGGGCAGACAGAGTGAGGGAACATTTATGAGCCTTTTGTTACAGGAACCCCTCAATGATCTGGCATAGGAAGCCATTCTGTTCTAAATTAAGTCAAGTTAGTCATGGATGAGAGGAAAAAAATTGCACAATTTTTCTAGGAAAAAGAAAGAGGTATTTAGGTTTGTTTTTTACTGTAATTAAAAAAAAAAAAAAGAAAAGAATATGTGTGTATTGTTCAGGCTTCCTTTCTGGAAGTTACCTTTTCCTTTATTTTGCTGACACCTCACAGTGCTATAAATGTGATGTATTGGAGCTGACCTAGAATATAATCTTCTATTGAGTTGTGTGTTTATCCAGCCCAGGTAATTATTTTCTTAAACATTTCTGACAAAACATTTCTGAATTGCAAATAAAACCAAATGACAAGCAGATATGTGGGAATTGCCTATTGTAAAAATCCAATCTGTATCCCTAAATCTCAAGTGTTTCAGCTGTTCAGCCTTAATGCAAGAACACTAAAGTCTGTTAGACATGAGGAGCAAGTAATGTGATACAGAAAATGAGAAAAATATGTAGAAATGACACACGTTGTTCTGGATGAGGGTGAATTCACATTGCTTGATCACAGATACATTATGCATCTGCTACTACATGACAGAAGTTATCAAGCAGAGACCGTAATTTGCTGTTGGGTTTTATTGACAAGAATACAGGGGAGTTATTCCTTGTTAAATATTTGACTGCACAATTTCCTTCAGGTATATGTGAGCATGCATTTTTGAATGAATACAGAATCACAGACTGGTGAAAGTTGGAATGGGCTACAGTGGGTCATCATCTGGTCCAGTAAGAGTGAATCCACACCTGAGGGTGAATCCACATCCTCTCTGGGAAATCTGCTAAGAAGTGTGATACCATTCCCAGTAAAGAGATTCCTCCTTATGTTCAGATGGAACTCCCTGCACATTCTGCCCCTTGCCTCTTGTCCTATTGCCCAGCACCACGGAGCAGAGCCTGGTCCATCCCCTTGGCACCTCCCTGCAGATACTGACAGGCACTGGTGGGGTCCCTTCCCAGCTGCTCTCCTTGAGGCTCCAGCCTCTTAATCATCTTTGCTGCCCTCCACTACACCCAGCCCAGGAGCTCCACATCACTCTTGCAGTGAGGAGCCCAGAACTGGACACAGCCCTCCAGATGCAGCCTCAGTAGGGCTGAGCAGAGGGACAGGATCACCTCCTTCAACCGGCTGGTGATGCTTTTCCCAATGCACTGGGAAAAGGTGCTTGCATACTGTAATTCTTAAAACGTTTGGAAGTTTATAGTTAAGAAAATTACCTGTTATGATCCCCATTGTACTGCTAAAGCTGATGGCTAAAGTTCCTATCACAGGATCAAATGTTAAGGTGCAAATCAGTAGATATGAGTTTAAATAGGGAACTTGAAGAGAAAGGCCTTTAATTATTTTACATGATATCTTCCAAGCATAAGTAAAATGTATGAAAAGTAAGCACAAAACACTTTGACAGAAGTATAATTAATTTTCTGGGAGAGTTCAACATTGCATATTAGGAATTAGGGAAAGAATTCAGAACAGATGATGAAACATTTCAATGTTCATCCTAATATATTAATGCTTTCTCTTGAGTTCATTCCAAGTAACATATTGGAAAAATGTTGTGCATTTAAAACATCCTTTACACTGTATATGTACAGAGAACACCTTAATTTTGGGTTCTGTTCTCAAGAACAAACACAATCTCATTCATTAAAATGCCTGCATTCTCTAGTTTAATACATATATGGACAGAGACATAATGCATGAGTAGAGTATGGAGTGAGACATATATTTTGAATGAAGAAAGGTTAAAAAATTTTTTGAAAAAAATACACTGATATTCTCTTCTACTTATGGAGACAATACACTAATATTCCTTTACTTATGTCCAGCAACAACTAGCTCCTGTTTAGATTAGTTATGTCAACTAGTAGCCTCTGTCTCCTTTGTCAGTTGTTCAAGTAAAAAGTATTAAATATTAAAGCATTGAAGTGAAGCATTAATGATTTTGAATTTTAGAAAATGCAAGATGAAATGGTTTTGGGTTTGTTTGGTTTTTCCTTTATAACAAAACAGTGAGTATCTGGTCCTTGGTACTTGCAATCTGACTGCATGGACAGGAACAGCTGAAAGTAACAAAACCCTTACTTTAATAACAAGGAGAAAGTTTAATAAATAGAGCTCCAAACCACCCCAGCTGGCTTTAGGTACAGGGAATGTCAAGGCCTTGGTGCAGCGATGCTTCAGAGTTACACAGTGGCTGGTGACTCTGAAACTAATATTGCCATTTAGGTACAAAGTGTTTCAAGCGCTGGAGTCCAAAGGTGTCTATATTTTTGTACAGTATTTAGAAGGTTGAACAGAATGGATGTGTCTAACACACATATTCAACACTGCATTCAAGGATGTGGTAATTACCAGCACACATGGTGCCTATGTAAATGTGCAAATAAAATATTTCATAAATAAAATCATACTTTCATTAGTATATTTTAAAACTGGCTTTTATGTTGGGAAATCTATTTGCCTTCAAGTCTTTCTAGCAATAATTACAGTTTTCTACAGTTTCCAAAGAAAAATAGTATTTTCCACAAGATTTAAAATGCTTATTGGGGGCAGGATTTCGATAACGGGTAAGTAAATAAGAAACAATTACATAATTAGCTTCTTACTGTTGTATGACAAATTTGAAAAGTTGTCCAACAGTATGTAAGTCAAGGGCATGAAAATGTACTTTAGTATATGCTGTGATCTGTAATATTGTGTAGGGTGTATTTATATACAGAATTCAATGTTCTACTTAAAACATTTATTTGTCAATTCACAAGCGTTTTTTTTTTTCTTTTCTCTCATGCTTGAAGGAATTATAAGCCAATATTAATTTACCATAAAATATCACCACAGTTTGGTATTTGTTATTACTCCCTCTTATTATTTGTCCCATTGCTAATAAGGTAACCATGTAAAAACAAGGTCTTTCCTAGTAGATCTCTATCTCCTCACTCACAGCTGCCTCCTACACAGGCTCTCCAGTCACTACTAGTAATTAAAACCAACTAATACATAAAAAGAAGCAAAACAAAAGCAGTGTTGTAGGTGGGGTTTTACTGCAGTGTGCGAAATCTGTTGCTCAGACCTGCAGGCATCAGAAAACATTTACATGTCTCAGTGAAAGAGTGAATACCACTGTATTGTTTCTTGGCCTGTATAATGTGAGCTGTAATAACAGTCTCTCCAATCCACCTAGAACCTAAAGATGCATTTTTTTTTAATCAGCAAGGTCAGAGTAAGTCTCCATATGAATTTTTTTTTAAGCTTGTAGTAAAACCTTTTAACTAGCCTTTATTAATCTACTCGAGTAGATGTAGATGCTGCCTCCTCTCCTCTCCTCTCCTCTCCTCTCCTCTCCTCTCCTCTCCTCTCCTCTCCTCTCCTCTCCTCTCCTCTCCTCTCCTCTCCTCTCCTCTCCTCTCCTCTCCTCTCCTCTCCTCTCCTCTCCTCTCCTCTCCTCTCCTCTCCTCTCCTCTCCTCTCCTCTCCTCTCCTCTCCTCTCCTCTCCTCTCCTCTCCTCTCCTCTCCTCTCCTCTCCTCTCCTCTCCTCTCCTCTCCTCTCCTCTCCTCTCCTCTCCTCTCCTCTCCTCTCCTCTCCTCTCCTCTCCTCTCCTCTCCTCTCCTCTCCTCTCCTCTCCTCTCCTCTCCTCTCCTCTCCTCTCCTCTCCTCTCCTCTCCTCTCCTCTCCTCTCCTCTCCTCTCCTCTCCTCTCCTCTCCTCTCCTCTCCTCTCCTCTCCTCTCCTCTCCTCTCCTCTCCTCTCCTCTCCTCTCCTCTCCTCTCCTCTCCTCTCCTCTCCTCTCCTCTCCTCTCCTCTCCTCTGACACAATTTTGTTGTGGAGTAGAGTGCCATCTCAGCTGGCTTAGAGAAAGAGGTGTTAATTTTATTCCTCAAATAAAAAAACAAGTCTACACCTTTCAAAAGTCCGATGCTACTCAGTCTTCCTGCCCCAAGAGATTGTAAGGAGGCAGAGTGTACTCCTATTCCACACATACCCCTTTCTCTCCAGTCAACAGTGCCAAATTCTCACCCTTCACTCACACCTTAAAAAAGTAAATAAAAGCTCAGCAATGATTTAAAAAAATAAGCATAACAAAAAGGGGAAAATACTGTAAAACAAAAGGAAAAAAATGTCCCTTTGGAGTGCTAATATGGTTTGCATTCAAAGAGGAAGTCATTTTTGATTAACAAGGAGGTAATGTTTCCCCACAAGGGTGGGTCGTAGATGATGAATAAATAATGTAATCAAATATTAAATTAACTTTATTTAAAAAACTGATTTGCATGTTAAAAGCTTATTGATGTAGTATTTTGTTTACTGTTATTGTTCTGAGGCAATTTTGTAACAAATAGAGACAGGGAGAGGTAATAGCATTCAGTCTTTCAACACAAATGCATTTATATTGATTGCTTCTTTTTCTAACAAATTTGTGAGCTTTTCCACCTTTCTGCATCAGAATTTCTTTGGGAACATTTTTTTTTTTTCTTATCATAATTGAATCTTTTCGAGCGGATGGCGTAAAAGAAATTTTTTTCCTCCATTTCTCTTTATGGCTTTTGTATCACAGCAAAGGGAAGTAATAACATCCAGTTTTCTGACACAGCTAGGTCAAGAAGGAAGGGTCATGCCATGCCAAAGGGGAAGAGTGGCCAAAGGACATGGGCTGCACTTACCTTGTCCAGTAGAGAGCTCCCCTGGGATTTGGATTAATTACAGCTGCCCATCGATGGGGCCAAGGCTGGGGCAAAGGATCAGAGAGATATAAATGGCCCTGCTCTCCGTTGCAGATGGTATTTAGCCTTGGGGCTTTCCACAGAGAGAATGGGAATTCTGTGTATTTTGGTAACACAGTTAGCCTGGGTTTTCCCTAATCTCCTGTGAAACCGTAACCAGGTTTCTAGCAGAAAAGGAAGGAGGGTTGTATTTCTATTTTGCTTTTGATAGTGCAGCATGGTAGTGTTGCAGGATTCTTCTGTGATTTAACTCTAACACGTTCACCACATCTTAGAATTGCATAAGTTCACGTAGTATGTCTCCTGAGGACTATATTTCATGATCCTGTGTGACACCAGGAAGGTTTTATTAATAAAATTTTGAGAAGATTTAAAATTATTCTTCTACAAAGGAGGTCGTTGCTTCTGATTAACATTGAATATATTTGATGGAAGTGTTTCTCTAGCTGCTTGTGTAGTAAATTAAAGGCTGAGGTTGCAGGCCCAACAATAATTGAATTTATTTATTAGCTTGTGTTTCTGTTTATGAAGGTGAGTTGATGGGTTTCCATTACAACCTGTTTGTGTAGCAATATAGCACACCTGCTTTGCAGAAGACAGTCATAAAGCACTCACTTGAATTGTCTTGGCATTCATTGCAGAGGTCATTGTACCCTGTACTGTATAAATATAAGAGCCAGAGTGTAGAATAAATCTGTTTTAAATACAAGAATTAACTCTGGTAGTCATGGTAGATATGTTACAGATCAGGATTTAACCCAAATTTTTGTGGAAAAGTTAAAAAAAAAAATAAATTATTGATAAATTGATAAATCTGAAACTGGCAGATATAATAAACATATCTCTCTACTTAGAGATATTTAATGTTCTTTATGCCCACAGAAAGTCAGACATAAATTGTACTTCAGGGATCAGTGAAATCTTTGATATTATGCTGTACAGGGGGAAACTGGAAGAGATAGTATGAACACTTTAAAATGGGAGGCTTTGTAACTGTAATGTTACCCCTACAAGGAACAAAATGCTAAGAAGTGGAAGAAATTTGTGGAATGGTACTTTTAAAAAGGAAATATTACATGGAATTCCCTTGGAATTGTTGCCAAAGCAATAGTGATGCGCAACAGCTGAAAAATAACAGGACTGACAGGGTTCTGAAGGTACTGGTGAAAATACTCAGTCCCATTAGGTGAATCTGAATAGACAGGGAAAATGTTTGATTTTTTTTAAAGTGATAGTTGTGATGCCTTTATTTCAAGCATGAGGATTTCCACCTTGCAAATAAAACATTGACATTGCCTGATTTTTCATGGCCAAATTCTTTGCCAAGGACAACTGCAAGGTGGATGAACATTTTCTTGGTTTTGCATATTCGAGCTAACTCTGAAGAATCCGTGCTTACCTCTGGCTTGGCACTAAGCTCCAGGAACAGAACAGCTAGAGTGCCCTTTCAGGGTGCTGGAAAAAGGATACCACTGAGGGTAAAAGTCCCATGCATGGGGCTGACAGCCAACAGATTGCTCCATTCGTGGCTGAAACACTGCTAAAGACTACTTTTCTCCTGCAAAAATCAAGTGTTGGTAGGTGACAAACTGACTTTTGGGGGCAAAGGGAGGGAAAAGCACTGTGAAACAGTGAAACACAGAGCAAAGAGGTCCTGAGAAGCACAAGCTGGGAACACTCCTGGGACTTTGGTATTTTATAATATGGGGAAATTTCCATTAAGGCTTTGGGATTTAATTTGGATTATACTTTACAACAGGTATTTTGCAATGTGAGGTTGGTGTACCTCCAGTGATATGAGCTGCAGCTAATGAACATCCCTATGACAGGCCTATTGCCATGGAAACAAGAAGGGTTGCAGACTACTTGATTTATAGAAATTACAGATTCAATAAAGCATTTCTTGCTCTTTTGAGTTCTGATTTAATTAGAAAGCAGAGTGATCTGTACAGTGTAGATGCTATCTCCGGCAGTTATTGGAGCTGTATATTAACATAGCTGTTGGCTTGCTCCATCTTAAGTTCTATGGGTTTTGACTGCTAAGCAGATCCAAATCCACCTGTCCAATCTGCTAGATTTGTTACTTTAAGGGTAACCCAAACTTCATAGCATGGTCTGTGATTGGTCTGGAAGCATGGCCATGACTGTGTTAGAAGGAATCTAGGAAAGAAACTACTTCTGGAGGATTCTAATTTGCACTTGGCCATTAAAATGGTTGTGTCTATAATATGATTTTTTTCAAACTAACCTGCTTTCAGAAATTTTGGTTAATTTTTTTATATATTTAAAGGTATACTGGAAATAGGGGTTGGATCTTTGCCTCTGAAGGAATTTCTCAGTCTTAGTAAATATATTTCATGAGTATGACCCAAGTGTTGTTGCAACTTGCCCCTCTTTCTTAAAGATACAAAAGCAGATGAGGTCAGGAATTCTGGCTGAGAGAGTATCCAAAAATAAATAAAACCCCTTGTAGCACAAGTTCTGTCTGATGGCATTAACATGTGTTGCACTAATTCATAAGCCAAAGTGCCAACAGTCTGCAGCAGAAGTCAAGAGGGGGAGTGCAAAACAAGAAATGTTTATACACATAGAGAGGAATGATATATACATACATATGGAAATAAATCAGAGCTGTAAATGGTGATATGTAATTTGAAAAAATTGTTTATCTCAATGCAAGATGCACAGCTCAATTTTGGAAGTAATTTTAATAGAAAAAATGAAATAAAGGAGACCCTAGATTCTATCTGACTTCTCTCTGTACAAGTTTCTGCTTAGAAGAATAAACATTTTAGAAATTTACAAATATGCAAGCTGCCGTGTTTTAAGATTTACCAAACACTGTCACTCCCTTCTTTCTCCCTCACTCAATATGTTATGGATGTTTTAAGGCAGAAATAACCATCAAAGTGACCCTACATAATGCACACTCCTGCTAACACATCTGGAAAAAACAAAATGTTTCAAGTGCCGTAAGCAAAGAAGTTTAGAATAGGTCTAAGAATCAACTGTTGCAAGTTTTGAAAGGAACAATTACTGCCACAGGCTGATGTGTGAGACCATGACAAATAATAATTGAGAAAAATACATCCTTATTAAGTGTTTACACCCTCTTTGTCTGAAATAACTGTTGACTTGTACAATTAATCGCATATAATCTGAAGTCCTGACAAATCATCTTCATGTCATATATACACAGTATAGCAATAATTCTACAAGGCTTAGGAATTAGCCTAATGTACAGCAGGTATATGAATATGTCCCAGGAGTTATTAGTCTCAAGATCATAGTAAATACCTATTTCCATTTTTTAGTGCAAACTGGGAACGTGAAAATTAATACTGATGGTCAAGGGATAAAATTGCATTTTTAAAACTTCTCAGCTGAGAGTGAACTCTTACTACTTGGTCTGATGATTTTGTAATGTGAACAGCAAACTGAGGACATCTATGCTGCTTAAGTGGCCTTTATAGGCTGATTAGAAAGACTTACCATGTTTAAGACTTCCTTCACTTTAGTCACTTAGAGCTGTACTAGTGGAAAGAGTGATGGTGACTGTGGCCAGAACAGATGAGTGGAAATGCTCAGGTGTGTCCTCTGCCTTGGAACAGTTCTGTCAACATTCCTGCTGTTCAGATTAAATGGCAGAGGGAGAACTCATCTGAAAGGCTTTGCATATGGAAGTGTAGCTGCCTTGACATCAGGATCCCAGGTGTCTCGAGTGAAGTTTTGATCAGTTGGCCCACTGCATGGCTGAAGGAATGCAATTCCAGTAGTCTGAAGGCAGTGGAACATCCAGATAAATGGACTGATGGTACCTTGCTTCAGAACAGCCACCAATCTGGTAAAGAGGTTTTTTTCCACAGCAGACTTCAAAGTTTTTCTTCTCCTGGTTTGGAGTAAATTTAGGGGGGAGCTAATTTTTTCTAGAATTTTAACCACAGAAATACATGCTTTTTCTTTCCTTCCTTTTGGCTGGTATTTTTTCAGGAATGTCCTCAAGTTTTCATCTTCATTCTGGATTCAGGGGTAAAGTATACTCGTGTTTGGAATATTAATTAAAGATGTTACTAACAAAATAAGAGCAGGATAATGAGAAGTAAAAGAACTTAAAAACATCTCCCCACCCTCACTACCTCCCAGCTCCTCCCACAGTGGCACAAAGAGATAGGGAATGGGGATTATGGCCAATTTATCACAGGTTGTTCCTGCTCAGTGAGAGGAATCTCTCCCCTGCTCCACTGTGGGGATCCTCCCACGGGAGACAGATCTCCATGAGCTTCTCCAATGTCAATCCATCTCACAAGCAGCAGTTGCCCACAAATTGCTGCAATGTGGGTCACTCTTCCATGTGGTGCATTCCCTGAAGAATAGCCTGTTCCAGCATGGGACCCTGATAGTGTGTTTTATTAGAAGGACTCAGGTCTCAGGACCCAACTTACTGTTGATTTGTTCCTCTGACTGTAATATATGGTTGGGATATGGCTGATGATCAGTCTCTTTAGATTCTGATAAGGTTGTTGAAAAAGAACTACTTTTAGTACTAAGTAGCAATGATGCTTCTGTGCTCACTTGGACTGGTTGTCTATTGGCTACCCACTGTTATTTCTGTGAACACTGTTGTGTAAATGCAATTCTGTCTGACCAGGATTTTGTACATATCCCACTGTGGTGGGTTCAGTGGTGGCCAAACCACTCAGTGGCTAGTGCACCCACTAGAATTTAATTACTCATTTCTTGCTTTGGGACAGGATTAGGAGGAAGGCAAAGCTGGCTCAAGATTTTAAAAGGGTATGAAAAGAACTTTATTAACAAAAACTAAAAGAAAGCATAATAAGATTCAGAGTAAAACCTTTAGAACACTTCTCCCCCCTTTTCTTTCCTGCTAACAATATATAGAAACAATTCTTTCAGTTTACCACCTATAGAATATTCTTTCTTCAGTTCACTTAGGGAGGGTCACTCATGTCGATTTATGGAGACTTCTCCACAAGAAAACTGTTCTCTCATGGCTTTTAATCTCCATGAATGGCAGCTGCCCAGGAATCTGCAATCATGAAGTCTCTCCCATCTTTCACAGCTTTCCCACAACTGCATTTATGGGCCATGTCAACTTATGGGGTGTTATTTTAAGGATGAGCCTTTCAAGAGCAAAGTTTACTTTTATCTATCTCTGAGATCATCTTTATCTCTAGGAACAGAGATCTTCTTTTTCCCTTGGGGGCAAAGGGTCTTCATCTCTCTTCTCTTTCTCTGTTCAAACTTCTCATGGGATCACAGCTACTTCATCATCTGCTTCTTATAACATAAATGCTTTTGCTCATACCTACAATTTGAACACTTCATCCTTCCATACTTTTCAATGAATTACAGGGAAAAAGAGTCTGATATATCAATTGCATCTCTCTCCACATCCTTACCAGAGGTTTTCAGCCCAAGATTAAAGCATCTCCTCATTCTCCTTCCATCTGGATCTGTGGGAACTCAGGAAATTCCTCTGGCTGCCCTGGAGGACTGGAGCCCCTGCCCAGGGGGCTGAAAGACCTTGGCACAGAGCCCAAGACCCCTGTGCCTTTGATTTAGCCCTTGGAAAAAACAATTACCAACCTTTACATGAAGGATTACAAGCCACAAAAGTTTAAGTAGAGTGATAGCGAATTTATCATGGGGTGAAAAATAGATTTCTTGGGGTTTTTAGAATGGGGGTTCAGGGGGCAAGATGGAGGAATCTGGGAATGTCCAGCCTTTCTCTTTCTTCTTCTTGGCCTCCATCTTCTGGGTGATGTTGGCACTTTTGGATTGGTTTAGGGTGGAAGATCACTGTCTAACATAGGTGATAAGTGTTGGAAAGTAATTCTAAACAATGTACATGTAGCTTTTAGTATAAAGACATAACACTGCCCTGGGGGCAGGCAGAGTGCCTTGGACTGTCTTGCTGAGCAGACCTCAGCTGGACAGGAGAAAGAATTTTATAGATAAGAAACAGTAAACAACCTTGAGACCGAGAAATGAAGAGCTCTGACTCCTTCTTTGAGCACTGGGCTGGGAAAAGAGACTTTCTAACATTTCTTGTTGTCACTCTGACCAGCTAGAGACCCCGAGAATGGCTTAGCCCTACCTTGGCTGTGCGCCCCGGGGCCACCCCTCCCTGCCTGGCAAGAACTTCTCTCCAGACACCAGAAATAAGAAAGCTTTTCCCAGGGTTTGTTCATTTTTAACATGTGTGTTCACAGAGGTGTATGCAGCTTTTTAGTGGTTTAACAAAGTGCCAATATTCAAAACTAGTCACTGATTGGTTTTGTCAGGCATGGAGGAAACTGCGAGCAGCTTCTCTTAAAAAATCACTTCCGTGACTGGCTTCTTCCCTCCTCACCAAATATCAATTAATGCTATTAATTAATGGATTTGATATCTAACTTATTAGGTAAACTCATGTTTACTTATTTCTGATAAGTAAACATGATATCTAACATTTCAGCCTCCATTTCACCCACACATGGGGGCTGAAATGTTAGATATTATGTTTACTTATCAGAAAAATTTTGATGTAGCAGAGGAACGCCAAATATTCTGGAAAGCCATAAAGGTGTAAGGTAGACTTAGTGCCACACTTTGGATCCCTTGGTGTTGTGATCCATCCGACTTCCTTTAAAAGAGGGGTGGTCAGTCACATGCTGCATATTCCCCAGTCACTCACAAACATCACAGGCTGCTTTGTGTAGCACTGGCTACTTCTTTGGCTGCTTTCAAAGAAAAATGAAGACATAATCCCAATGCACAAATAAAAAGTACTCTCATCTTAATTAATGAGCATCAAATATTTAATAAATTTTTATTATTGGGATTTTCATTTTTACCAAGAGATTTATCACTTGTTGATGTCCTGGACAGCACAGTTTCCTACACGGGTAGTGTTTATTAAACCATTGCTTTAGATTAATGCCCTAATTGTTTTTTTTTTTTTTTTTAAATAAGCATGAGAAGCATTCATTCCAGGTTTAAAAACTCCAACTTAAACCAGTTATATTGCGTTTACTCGTGTTTGTCAAAAAAAACTACTAATTTGTTTTTGTCAAGTGTGCATACCATATTTATTTCAAGATAAAACTTGTTCTTGCAGTTCCTAATATGCTTTATTTCAGTCACCACAGGACTGAATTTGCCAAAGGAAGTGTTAGAGAACAAAGCAGTTGTTAAACAGTTGTCTTTATTACCTGGGACACATGACCTTGAATCTCCTGCAAAGACTTCTTATTGAAAAGGAAATCTGCCTTCAGGAGTCTTGAAGCAGTCACAACCCATTCCTTTGTTCTTGGGGGTGTGTATGGATGCTCCATCTCTCTGTCTCTTTCTCTCAGGCAAAATGAAGGGCACCCTTAAAATTTCAGTATTTTTTTTTCATACTGGAAATTTACTCGATGCTAGAAGCATGAAAATGTGTTGTTGCTACCTTGCATTTTTTTAAATACATATTAAACTTCTAGCCTAACATAAATATACTTCTAGGAAATCTTTTCCTCACACAATGCCTTGCACAGGGGTTTGTTCATGACAGGATGAAAACCACCTAAAAATGATACTAGCAGTTATTTTCCATATGTTTGGAATGATCTCATGCAGCCTACAAGAAGGAATGGTTGGTGAAGCTCCCTAGCAAATACAGGTATGAGTATCCCTATTTGAACGTAGGGATATGTTCAAGCATGTACATTTGTTCTATCCTGGTCTGAGACAAAATATTCCTATTTGAAGAAAGAGACCCAATTCAACAATGTAACATTTTAATCAAAGCAAAACCCAACCAATTAAATCAAACAGACATGAAAACCACAAAGCTTTGGTTTAGTTTTAGAAGTCTTTTTTGTATAATTTTATTCCTTGAAACAAAACCATCACTCTAAATGTTCCCTCCTTTCTCCTCCTTCCCCTCACTTTATATACTAAGCATGGTGCCACATGGTCTGGAGCATCCCTTTGGTCATTTGGGGTCACCTGTCCGGGCTGTGCCACCTCCCACACTCCCAGGCACCCCCAACTTCCTCCAGTGGGGCAGCACAAACAGCAGAAAAGGCCTTGGACCTTTCTGTGCAAGCCCTGCTCAGCAATAACAAAAACATCTCTGTATTATCAGCCCTGCCCTGTGTTCAGCACAAATCCAAAACAACCCCACAGCAGCCTCTGGGAAGGAAATCAACTCTGCCCCAGCCAAATCCAGCACAAAGACCCAAACAGGAAGTTCGTATTTTAATAATGTTCACATATGTATGCAC
This sequence comes from Fringilla coelebs, assembly GCF_963513975.1. NCBI lineage: Eukaryota > Metazoa > Chordata > Aves > Passeriformes > Fringillidae > Fringilla > Fringilla coelebs. The sequence goes on along the minus strand of NC_140032.1, from coordinate 64,339,814 downwards.
ATATATATATATAAAACTGGATTAAGTTAATCAGAGAAATAGCTAAAATGATTACTAGGTGAAATGTTCTAAAAAGAGGGTTATTAAGAGAACATGAAAATTTTTTTTGTGGTGTTGACAAAGGCATCACAAAACAGAGAACAATTAGGTAGACAAGTTAGCAGGGTATGTAAACAAAACCTGCCTATTTCTAAATCCAGAGTGGTGAGATTTTTGGAAGAATATAGAAATGACATGATTGATAATTGATCTGATAAATTTCAAAGCAACCATATGTCATTTGGACCACATAATGCTGCAATCAAGATTTTTGAGTTGAGAACTTGTATCTCAATTCCACAACACATGACTTCATTATGACCACATTTCATCACATTTTAATATAACATTTAAAAAATTGTGACGTGCCAGAAAATCAGTACCCAAATCAGATATTTGTATGAATAGATCAAATAATTGGAAAGAACCTCATGGTCAGTGAACCTCAAATGATAGACCAGATGAAAGATGTTAACAATAAGGCCAATGAATATTAAATGAAACAAATTATAGAAAAGAAAAAATGCAATTAGGAAATTAGTTTCAAAAAGGTATCTAATAACTTCAGCTTAATAGCCAGCTCATTTTAAATAATATTCCAGGCTTTTCAGCTTGCTCAAGTACTGATGCAACTCAGCTTTTTCCATTTTAATCTGTGCTTTGATTCATATTCAGGTATTGTAGACATCCTGATAAGATTAACATAAATGTAAATAGTATTTATATTCAAGATGGCTTGGAGGATTTTTTAATGATGAATATAATAATCTGAATGCTTATAATATAGATGGTTTAGAAAATGAATGCTCTCAATTTCCCTGATAATAAAAATCTCTTCATTCTGTGTTTAGACAGAGTACCCCAAGCTTTTTATGCCAGGATACTAGAGCAGAGTTTTTCTTAAAGTTTACATCAGGCAGGTGAGGTGTGATTCACCCTGTAAACGACAACATGATTCTATAAATAAAGAAAAACAAACTCCGTGCAGAACTGTAACCCACTCTGAAGAAGTCTCTGAATGCTGGCACATTTTCAATAAGCTGTGTCTACTAAGTCAGAGCTGTAATTGCCACTTAAGAAACATCCACATTGTGCTATCTCTTTGTGTATTAGGAGAGACCAAAGAGATATTGGGTCATTATGTAAAAATTGGTAATTAAGAGAAAGTGATTTTCCAGTTAATTTGCATATTCATTATATATTGAATATTATTTAGTTTTTGTGTACTTTTTGTTTCTCGTAAACTTGACCCGAGGGATCCTACATGGTAAAAAGACATATAAATTATAAAATAAGACATATATTTAACTGAGTCATTGAACCTTTGTTGTGACTAATGATTCTTCCAGCAATCATTGCATTAGGGAAAACATTTCTTTTTAAGTAAATAATGTTCACTACCTTTTAGAGCTGCTGTCAGTGAAAAGAAAATAATCTACTGAAATATATAAATCCTTTGATGATCTCTCTGAGGGCATCTTGTAGATTTAAATTAAACTGATCAAATAGAAAGTGGTATACCCTTCAAAATACTTTAACTGATTTGACTACAAAGAAAAAAAAGTCATTCCATGTAGATATGAGGAATTGCTGGCAGGCTGAGATTCAAGAAGAAGAGGATTGATTATTTTATCAAAATGGAAGTGTTTTCCTTATGCACTTTACTCATATATGGGTATATTAATGAAGAATCTAGCTCTGCAGAAAGAAAGAACTGCCACCTTGACTTAGGTGTGGTGTGCTTCCACCTTTACTCAGATGTAGCATAAATCAGGATTGAAAACTGTGTGGGCTCCAAGATGAGGCATGTTTTTGCAGATAATCTGAGTTTCCTATGGAATTGATTGATGACATTCTGTTTGAAGCTGATGGGAGACTTGCCATTGATGTGAATGACAGATGCCAGTATATTTTGGAAATCAATTTCTATGTGGAGTTTGCTGCTGATTGAATTTTATTTTGATTTTTTGAAGGATCTTCTATAGCTTTTTTAGCATCTTCAAAGGTTCAGTCTATGTGCTCCGCTATGTGTGCTTGTATGAATCATTACTGCTTCTTTTAATTAATGTAGTGATAAAGTTTTAAGATTTTTCATTTACTGATTACTTCATTTGCTAGGAAATTTTAGCCACTTCTAGACCTGACATTTTGTACACTTTTATTTAATGCTGATGAAAGGTGTAAATAAGAAATAATTTCATAAGCATTGCATGTGAATAAAATTTTATCTTTCCATGTCCCCTAAATTCAAACAGAGGTGATTTTCAAGCAGATTTGCAAAGAGAGATGTAATAAAACAAAAAATAAAAAGCAACAAAAAAAAACCCCAAAACAAAATAAAACAAACAAACAATAAACCAAAAAAACCTCCCAGTAAATAGTGAGCCAAATATTTTGGCTTCATGATTTTTTTTTCCATATGCACAGGAAAAAAGAATAAAATTACTAATTCTCAGTCCACAAAGTACTATGAAAAAGACATCAATGTAAAAAAAATCGATATTAAAAAACCCTTAAACCCCTCATATGAAGTTATTGCAGCAACCTACAAAAATCAAACCAGTTTGGTTTCTTGTATTCAGCTTGTATTTAGCATTCAGTGTATGGATAATGAATGTATCAGGCAAAACTCACTCAAAACAATAGTAGCACAGGACAAGCATAACTCCCAGCAACCTGAAGATCCAACAGACTTTAAAAAATGAAGAGGCAAGGAATAATATATCCACCATACCAACTGAAAAATTAAAATGGCCTACAGATGTTTGAAAGCTTTGGAAATGTAGGGACTTGAGGCAAGGTGTTTGGAGATGTGTTTATAAATATTGAAGTCACAAGGTATTTGGCACTGAAGTGCAAGTAGGTGATTTCTGAACAAATTAAAATATACCAGTGCAAAAGATGCAGCTGCATGGGTCTTTGGCTGATGTATTCGAGCTTCCTTCACATGGGTGTATGGCTTTAGTCAGAAAAGTTTGCTTTGTTTGTTTTTTTATTCATTTTTTAGTTTTCCAATCATTTTTTGTTATAGAGTTCCCGCTTCTTTAAGGAGCAAGAACTGGCAGTATGTCAGAATCTCAGTATATTGTTATGCAGCTGGAATATGTACCAGGAAAAAAATTATAAATCAATTCTGTGATGCACTACTGAATGTCAGAAATGCTTTTCAGAGATAAGAGAATCCCATTACAAATGCTGATTTTTCAAAATTATTGTAAATCATGACCAATATTCAGTGAATACTAAAAATTCAATAACAGTGTATGCCATTTCATGATGCTGCCTCCAGAATATATGTCATGCTGAGTTTCCGCCTGGCAGCCCTTCAAAATAAGGGTATTTTTAATATCTCAGGTCTTGTAAAAGTAAACAGGTTAACCTAAACCCCTGTGCACTATCATTTGTACAAACTGCCAATAACCATCACAAGGTAAGCACTTCTCTCCTGTGCTAAGGAATGCCACTAAGAGGATAATTTTTCTTCTCTTCTTGGTTGAATCCGATTGTTTCACTCAATGGAGCTTCAATTCAGCCAACAGCATTCTGTGCACTCTAAGATAAGAACAATCATCAGCAGAAAGAAATATGGGTCTCAAGAGAAATTCTTTAAATTTATGATTCTTGCTATATACCACACTTACTAAAATATGAAAATACACACTCACATGCACATACACACACACATATGCACCCCAATGTATACATACATCTACAAAAATCACTGCCATCAAGGAATAGAAATGTTCCTAAAACCTTGTGCACTCTTATACTCAGAGATTACTTTAGTAATCTGAAAATCTTTTGGTCCTATTTTTAAGTGTGAGAGGCTAAAATTTTCTAGAAAATTGATGTTGCCATATTTCCACACGCAGAATGTAAAGCTTTATGTCTTTTGCAGTCTCTGCACAACATCTTGTAGCGACAGAGAAAGGGCTTTGAACAAATCTGAGGCATGTCTCTGTGTTTCATATATTCCTCCACATATTATTTGTTTTAATGATGCAGATGTTTCATAAGAGATGCACTCAAAAAATATGTGTGTATATATATAAGAGACTACAGTGATTGAATTAAGCTTCCTATGATATTCAAAAACTTGTAGAAATATCAGTTTTTAGGTTGTCATATTAACTATCCATCATTTATTAGCAGTTTGTGCATAACTGTTCACACTACTTTGGAGGAAGAAACTGTTCACGCATTTTCCTATTGCTAGGGGGGCTTAATTTTCTTAGTTTTCATCTTAATTTTAATTGTCTTCACAAATTTTATATATAATATTTTGAGAGAGTAGCGAAGTTGACTCTACTGGGTTGTGTGTGGCAACTAGATAAAAATTTTGAGCATTTGCATCACGGCCAAGATGATTGCTCACATCCACCTGTCTGTATTCCCTAGCCAAGGAGATGTGATGCTGTAAGAAATACAAAGGCTTTTGGGAAATCAGAGAAAGACATACTAAACTGCCAGTCATCCAAACCTTGACTTAATCAACCCAGTATCTTCTTCTGGCCAGGACAGGGTTAAATTTTTGCTGTAGGCAGGAGGAACATGGCCAGGACATGGATGTTGTTTGGAACAACCTCATGTAATTGCTGAGGGTGGGGAGAGGGGGTTCCTTCTGGTGAAACAAGCACATGGAGTGGTGGGGTAACACTGACATCAAACCCGTCCAGAGGGAGCAGCCAGGGTGATGTTTTTGGAAGGTAGGAGGGCTCTGCAGAATAACTTAGGCAAGCTGGATAGATGAGCCCCATCAAACAACATGAGGTTTAAGAAGACCAAGTCTTCTTAGAAGACCAAGATCCTGCACTTTGGCCACAACAACCCCCAGTTCTAGGCTCCTCAGTTTAGGAAGGATGTTGGGATGCTCAAATGTGTCCAGAGAAGGACAACAAGGCTGGTGAAGAGTCTGGAACATGAGTCCAGTGAGCAGTTTAGGTTGGACATAAGGAAGAAGTTCTTCTACAGAAAGGGTTATTGGGCCCTGGAATGGGCTGCCCAAGGAGGTGGTAGAGTCACCAATCCCTGGAAGTGTTTAAGAAAAGACTGGATGTGGCACTTAATGCCATGGCCTAGTTGAAAAAGTCATGTTAGGTCACAGGTTGGACTTGATCTAAAAGGTTTTTTTCCATCCTAGTTGGTGCTATGGTTCTGTGATTCTATGGCTATCTTTGGGTTGGGCTCTGGGGTGAGCATTTTTGCATGTGAATCAATGTCTTTGTACACTAATTTTTATTATTATTTTTGCAGTCGCTGTTTGTTTTGTTATCTCATTGGTGTTTCCAGCGTATTGTTCTTATCTCAACATGTGATCTTTACCTTTTGTGTCTCCAGCTCTCCTCTGTTGAGGGGAGGGAGGGGGAGGTGAAGCGGAAAGGAGCGGTGTGGCTTGGAGAGTCTTGGTGGGAACACTAAATTGGGGAGTACTATTCCTAAACCATGATAGCCTTAATTGGCCCCTGATGTGGGGCTCAAAGAGAGAACAACAGATTTGACCAGAGTGGGTTGGAAACAAATTCTGTCTAAGCATTTGTTATTATATCCAGAGTCCCTGGTCATGGAGATGCTTGGTCTGTTCAGATGCCCGTGGTACCTAACCCTGTGTATGTTTCCATAGATGCACTGTGTGCCATCATAGTGCTCTTTTTCAGAGCAGGGAGAAGGATCAGGATTGCTTTGTTGATGAGATATCAGCTCATGACATGATAACATCCAGGGCAATGAGGGTACCCAAGTTAAGGGTGCATTCAGTGTTGCTTTTCTACCCTTAATTTGGGTACTGCTTCTGGAAGTCCATTAATAATAGCACCCAGTTTGTGGGGGAAGTATCCTACAGGGTAAGATACTTTTCCCCAGCTTTTCCTCCCCTTTCTATCCTTCAGATTTGCTATAACAGTTTATGAAGATTTAGAATTTCTCTTAGATGTTCAGGCAACTGTTCTTGTTGCTAGCTCTGGCAAGTGTCCTCAGTGCTGTTCACACCAGGTTACAAAAAGAGTTACAGAAGAGATTTTAGCAGGGTCTTTCAAAGATTTGCCCTAAGGGTGGAGAGCTGTGAATGGAATGGAAGGTAGGAAAAATGGACCAGTGTTTGAAGAATAATTCTTCTCCAGCAGTTTGGAAGTTCACCCCTGATACAGGACCCTGATAAAGTGGCAGAATATTTGAAAGAAAAATGCTTTAACAGTTCAAAAGAGGCACAAAGTTATGCAGTGTGCTGGGTCCTGGCCACTATTTATCAGACACTACTTGATACTAGACATCACCCTCAGGGGCAGGAGAAGAAAAGCAAGACAAAATCCATTCACTTAGTAAAGGATGAAGAGGAAGTAGGGCCCAAAATCCATTGACTTTTGGGTTTGGGGCCAGCAGGCTTCCTCAAAACTCTTAGAGCCAATAAAATGTTTGCTGAAGACAGTATGTATATATCATATAAATCAAATATCTGCCTTCAAATAGTGGCTGTGGGACACCTAATGAAGAAAAGTGCTAGCTAGCCTAGGCATGCAACTCTGGTCCAAAATATGTCATGTCTAATCTTTTGTCTAAGTGTGCAGCCTGGGTCTGTTTTTATGGCTGGGAATGAGTCTAATGTGCCATTCTAGAGATGAGATGATGCTTACAGAGAGCCTGCTGGAGAACTCTCCCATGCATCCTTCAACTCATTGGGCTCAGAACAGGCTAACTATCCCAGGCTCAAAATTATTTTGGCATTTGATATGTGATTCCCCATAGCTAATAAAGCCTCATAATAAACCCTTGCAAGGCACAACTTACTGGGTCCATGGCAGACTGACTGAACTCAGTCCAGTGAGCCTGGCTCAACCCAAACCCTTCCTGGAAATGCTTAACTTGTTTTCCTGTGCTCCCAATACACTGGGATTTGGGGTTTGAATCTTCTACTCCCCCATTACCCTATGCAATTATGTCCTGCTTAATGCCTGTTATTTTCTGTTGAATGGAGCAAGTTGGATTTTTCAGACTTCCCCAGTTAATTGCTGTTCTCATTCATTTCTAATGCACAGGCTTAACCTTAGGAATTCCTCAATTAGAAATTGTACTTCTACTATGAAATTCACCACGTGTGCTGGGTGGAAAAAAGTCCTTAAGGGGTTAAAGATCTCAACCAATTTTTCTGCATGCATTTGTTTTCTCTATTTTTTTTTTTTTTTTTTTGGAAACTGGAGTTGTCTAAGATCTTTGTTTTTCAAAATCAGAAATGAAAGGGAAACCTATAAAATGTCCGTTTGTATAACCAGCTTGTAATTATATCAACCTGCAATTTTTCTAGTTAAATTAGAGACTGGTTTTCCTTTATTCAGCACTGAACTTATACTTTTCCCAGCACTTCTTTGTCACCTCGGTTTCTGCTTTTGTGAAAATTCTCGCACAAAAGCCTCCTTTCTGATTATAGGGAAAAGTTTATGAATCAGAAAGAAAATTGCCCTGAAGATTGAGCTGAGGATTCCTCTTGAATAAATGAATCTTCTGGTGATTCAGATCCAACCCAGTCTTTTCTTCACGAGCTTCACATTGTAGAAGACAAACCTTTGTGCTAAGATTTAGAAAAAGCAAATATTGGGACTGTAAGTGTAAATTGTTTATCTCTTGAGATCTTGTGCAGGGAACTTAGGACCTCAGCTAAATTTTCAATCAGTTGCAAAATTTTGAAACAAGTAGAAGAGGAATATGTCAAAATGTCATTTCTCTTCTGATTGTACTTCCATATGCTGAGAGTAGCCTGCTGTCTGTTTTTTTCTGACTCAAAAATAGGGAATTTGAGCTTCAGATTTTAAAAATACCTGAGGAGCAGGTCTCAGTCTTGCATGTATATATATATATATAAGGCTGCACTATAAGGATTCAGTATCTATATTAATTTCTTTTTATATCGTTTTTCCTAAAATTCCAAATCAAAAGTGTACCTAATGAGATTTATCTTTTTTTATTACCCATTAACTTCCACCAAGACCATCAAAAGTGGCAGAGCCTGTGATACTTCACATGAGCTGAGTTTACTGGGGTGAGTGTTTTTTAGGGAGCAAGTTTTCTCTCTCTCCCTGTGTAAGAGCAAACAGCTGTTCAAGGGGAAGACAGAGAAACTGACAGGAGCTTATTGGCTTCATGAGCATCCCCCTGATTACCTGTAAGAGATATGGTGGTTGGTGAATGCTCTGAATAATAAACATTTGATTTCCTGTTTGCCTTTACATTTTGACACCATGTAATCTTTTGGAAGTGAAAACAAGCAGGATCTGCTGTGAAGTTTTAATCATTCCAGCATTTTTCCTGTTCTGAATCTCATTGCTATTTCCCTCACAACTTTCCAGCATCCACCTTTGTAGCATGTGTGATTGCCTCCTACAACTTCCAGCATTACCACCATGGGGGTTCAGATCTGTCTCTGAAAATTGACCCAGTCTTGCAGATCTCACCTGTAATCAGGAAGTGGCCTTGGTTTTGTGAGCCATCATTTCATCCTGGTTTTTCCTTAAAGCTTTCAGTCTTTTTCATCTACCTCTCCTTGCTTTGAATCTGCCTTAAAAAGTGTTCAGACAATTTGTTTGTCAATATACCAAGTCATGATACCAATAATCTAAATAATGGGTTTTTTAGCAGCATAAGACCCTGAACTCATTCTCACTTCATGGTATTTGGGAACATAAAAGGAGTTGGATTTTGATCTGCTTCACTTTATGAGTCTAATATTTTATGAGTTTGAGTTGGCAAAATTCCAGTAAAAATAGACTTCCTTTATACAATTCTACAGTAAAAATGAGCTTGTAGTTTTATGAATAATTTTGCTTTGGCTGTTACTCCAGGTTTTTCTAATAAAACTTATGAAAATATTCTGAAGAATTTACTAGTAACTGGTAACTCAATGCTTTTTAATATACTCTCAGAATACAGTAAAGAAATAGTCACAATTATATAAAAATATTACTTTAGAGGGTCTTCTAGAATCGTTATAGATGCATATGGAATTCCTGAGTTTCAATTTTATCTTGGGTTCATGTCTATTATAATTTGCAACAGAAATCTCCATTATGGGTAGTTTTCTTGCTGTTCAGGGTGCAGTCTGAGTTGACTGGCATGAAGAAATAAAAGTGAAATAGCTTATTTAATTTGCTCCAGCTTATCAGAAACTTCTCACCACAGATGATTCAAGTTACTTCAGAATATCTAAACCAGCACTTTCTTCTCCTTTTTAATTTCCTTCCTCTCTGTTTTTCGTTTCTAATACATCCATTTCTCACTCCATTAGTAACAAGTTCTCCCATATCACTTGGATATTGAATTGAGTTCAAATGGGTACAAATGCTCTTTTGAGTCACATTGAATATTGTCTGAAAATCCCAATGAAGCAAAATTCTCATCTTTTTTATTTCTTGACAAATTGCATGAGAAAGTTCTGCAGAACTCAGTAAAAATCAATAATTTTGTAGACCTTTTTTGCTGAAAGGACTAGAAATAAAAGTTGCCATTTTATCTTTCTCACCCAGTGTCCTCCTTGGAACTTTTTTCCATCACCTTGGTATAGGTGCAATGCTAATATAATATTTGTTGCACTGAATTCCTCAGCTGAAATAGCTGAAGTATAACAGCCTTCCTTCAAATAACCTGTCTTGTGGCAGCACCCTTGCCACACTCTCAGTGCTGCCTGCTGCTGTGATGCCAGGCTGTCTTGGTTTTACCCCATTAAGAAGGTGTTTCAGGCTGGTCACTGTAGCCCTGAGTCTCTATTAAGCTGCATATTAGATTCCCACTATTTTTAAGATACTGCAAATATTGCAAGAATATTCTTGCTTCTGGAACTCCTGGTTCCTGGGGAGTAATTTGCTCAGAAAGGAGACTTAAACTATTTTGAGTCCTAAACAAAGAAATTAAAAAAAAAATATTATACAGACCAGTTACTACCTTATGGATTATTATGCTTATCATGATAAAGCTATTTGCAGTTTTTTCAATTCTGTGGCAGAATTATCTTATCTGTTTCTTTCTTGCTCAGTTTTTTAAGGAATTGTGGTTACCGGATCTGTAGGTTTCATTTCTGATAAGAAATCTGATATGTAACCTTGTGTTGGATGAGGACGTTTGCCATTTTACTGCAGATATCACTAAGTCATTGGTACATAATTGGTGAAAAAGAGATCTCAACAAAAGTGCTCATTTCTCCTGTTTCTCTTGCTTGCAACCTGCCCTGTTCATGCCATTGAAAAATGACAAATTAATAAGGAGGAAAAATCTCAATAGTTTTGAATAGCTGTGTTTCTGCTGACCTTATTTACTGTTTAATCCTTTTTTTTCCCCCTTTCTTACAATGGAATTTTAAGGAAATATCCAGGCAGTTCCCAAGCATGAGTTTGATGAAGATAAGAGCCTTTATTAAATTCAAAGCATGACCACAGAAATTGTAAAGGACAGTTTCAGTCTGAGCAGAGGAATTTTCAAGGTATGCCACGTAACTCCAGGAATGTGTATTCATCATCATCTTTTATTCCCAGGATAGATTTCTGTTGTTCATATCAATAAGGTCTTAAATTAGGCATCCTTGAGGATCATAGATGTGAGAACTGGTTTTGAAAACCAAGCCTAACTCCTATGTCTTCATCACCAACTTTTGACCTTGCTCTGCTTTTCTGCATCTTTCCCTTCACCTCATTACCTTCCTTCCAGCAGTCCCAGCCCAGACATGTGGGAAGTCTGTCCCTGGATGAAATAGTGACCTAGTGCAGTGACTTCCACAGACCTGCATTTCAAAAAATGGTGAAACTGGCTCTTAGAGAAATCACTTCCCAAATGGGTTATATCACCCTCTTCAACACCATCACCTGTGTTCTGTATTCCTTGCATGAATCAAGGAGGATTTTGGTATGTAGGAACTGGACCCTTAATAGAACAGTTTCATTGTTGTCACATGGAAGAATGATTGGCTATTTTAGAATAGGTTGGGGAGGAAGAGAATCAAAATGCTCTGCAATTAATTCATAAGCTCTTCTGAGGTTTACCTGGCAATGGATTAGAAGAAGATTAATTTGAAGTGTAGGTAACACCCTATAGCTATGATTTCTTTTATCTGATGTGGTTTTGGAGAGGAGCTCTCCTTGGTTCCTAGAGTGGTTATTTCAGAGCAACATTTACATTTATGGTATTGATTAAATAGATAGCTGCCAAATACATCTGTGTAATAGTTTCATAAATAACAACTGGCACTGCATAATTCTCATGTAATGCAAAGTGTGCATTTGGTCTTTGAAAGAGAGAGAGAGAGAGATGGACTGCAGAACAAAGCTTCTCATAATTGCAGCGCAAGAGAATGTGGCATCACACAGACAGGTTTTCTGTCCCCCCAAGATTTTCTGAGACTTCCATAGCCCTTATTGTTTCAATCTTTACATTGAAGGTTCAAGAAAATTTGACTAAAATCCTTCTTTTTGAGTATTACACTATGATGTAATAACTATGGAGGCAGGTTTTAAATTTTCATGTAAATTGCCTCTGCATTAGCTTTGAAAGTTTATTATTGCTTTATAATATTTTTTCTCTTAAGCTTCTTATTTATATTGGCAGAATGTGTATTTGGAATAAATGTGATAAATGGAGAGATTGAAGTAATATTCTTCTATCAAATCTCTTTATTTGGAAGCCAATACCAAGCTAGGGTTTACAATTTTTGTTGCTATTTAGTTATTTATGTTTGTGTGTCTATGCATGTATTTGTGTGTATATGTATTTTAATTTCAGTCCATACAAGTACTTGAAAGGTGGAATTGTTAAGCTTGTCCCAGGCCATCAGAAAGCCTTAGAAACTAATCCTGAAAATACATGGAGAATACTATGAATGTTCTTGCATGTACCTCAAGAAAATAGACTGCTTTTGAGAGCTTTAAATCAATATCCCCTATCTTTCCTTGCAATTTCACAACAGGATGAACACAATTTTACGAAGAAAAATATTGCACACCTTCTCAAAAATATGATATTCACCATTTTATGGAGTACTTTTCCATAATGTTAGTGGATAATATGGCAGTTCTGGACTCAATTTGTGAGACATATTTTAAAGGTGACTGTGTTGACTGTGTCGAGTTGACTGTGAAAAATTCAGGGTTTTCTCACAGTTATGAGGGATTCTGATTTCATTGCATTTCATGCTTATTTATTTCTGTGATTTGCAAAGTATGTTTATTCTGTATTTTCTCCTGACTTGCACAGTGAACTCTAGGATTTGTGTTAAGAGATGGTCTTCAAAGCTGTCATGTCAGAATGAGATACATCAAGGATAGAGATGAAATTATTTCAATTATTGTCTCACCATATACATAAATCTTGTACAAGTCTAAAATATTACAGTTTTTTACAATTTTGAAGATACATTAGAAGCATTAAATATGAATGTGTAAATTAATGTTGCATTTTAATGCTTACTCTTCTGTAAGTTACAGCTGCCCCATGCTGGCTTTTTTGACTTATGTAAGGAATAATAAATAGACTTCCAGGTCATGTATTTTTGAAAAGTGTAGTCAGTATGGTGCAGGAGAGCGTGGATTTACTGCATTCAGATAGCAAGGACAGGTATATCTACCCCCTTTGGTTATACATAGATATAGAGAGATATATATAGATGTAGATAGATAGATAGATAGATAGATAGATAGATAGATAGATAGATAGATAGATAGATAGATAGATAGATATCCATCTCTCTATATATAGATGGATATAGATTTGTGTGTGTGTGGGTGAGTGTGCAGGTGTGTTTGTGTGCAGCTGTGCCAAAAAGGAAGAGTCTCAGTTCATTTGCCATCACAGAAGCCTAAAGACTTCCAGTAGTGATAGTCAAGTTTGCTACATGAGTTTGTCACATTCAGCAGATAAGGCATCCCAATGTTTTGTTTTGTTTTGTTTTTTTCTAAAGTGGAATAAATGGAATAAAGTTGTTCAGATGCCCCTTTAAAAAAAACAAACTAACTAAAACAAAACAAAAAACCAAACACAACAAACAAAAAAACCCCACCAACCTGCTGTAATAAACTTGTAGATGTGTTCTGGATTAAGTCACCCATCAAAGGCAAGGGGCTGATCTTGGGAAATACTAGATCTGGAAAAGACAAACCCAAATAGAGATTTGCCTCATTATTTTGAAATGCTTCATAGAAAATCTTTCCAATATTGTCCTTGGGAGTTTCCCATAAGAATTTCTAATATTCCCTCCTTTTCATTCTTCTTACCTTTCCAGATTTTCTTTTCCTTTTCCCTTTCCTTTCTCATTCTTTCCTTTGGAAATTGCCAAACATCACCAGGGAGATCTTCCTTTGAATGTGCATGCAGGATTCCATCAGCTCTGTGCTTGAAAGCATCACTGCCTCAAACATATTGTGTCCTGACATTCTGTGATTTTAGGATAAAACTGATGATTATTTTTCTTAAACCTGCAGCCCATAAATGATTCTGTGATGCTATCTTTTGAGCTCTGCATGACAAAGATGCTCTGATGTCTATTCAAATGAGTTCATTCTAAGTCAGAGGCGCTAGTGCTCAGGCAATAGAGATTTTTGAATGGGACAAATGCTGCAACAATGGTTGTAAAGATAAAAATGTTCATACTAGCCAACCAGGAAAGACAAGGATTCTGCTGTTTAATAACTATGACAAAGACTCTTAAATGCCACAAAGCATACAGCGTGGTAAGGAAATTAAAAAGAAAAGGAATGAGATAAGAAAAAGAACATATTTTCCTGTCAGTTCATATTTACTTACATTTTTATCTCTGACCTCTCTATAAAGCAAGATTCTCATTGTTCAGTCCCTGAAGAGATAAATTCTATTCTTTCAAATAAGAACAGAAGCAATGAAGAAACATGAATGCAACCACTAGAAATGTGAGGACAGCCAGTTGGCCCAACCACTGCAAGACATTCTGCCTTGATCTGCAGCACCAGAATACCAAGCAGGTAGGAGGTGCAATAGGCACTGGCTAACCCTCATATGCAATGCTAATCGTACCTTTCACACCCTTTAAGAAAGCTGAGGTTGTCATTAATCAGTCTTCAGGAAGCCTGGCACACTCACTGCAAAACCAGAAGGAATTCTGTGACCTGGATATTAAAATCCCTGATTAAATAAGGTATTTTCTTAACAGAGATTGTTATGCAAGCTTTTCACTCAGTTCATTTCCTTCTAATTTTGAGACTAAAGATGAGATGGATAGCTCTTTTGTGGGAACTAAGGAAAAAAAAAAAGAATATTAATGCTAAAAGGCAAAATATTCTGTATTCTGTGGTCACTTTTAGAATTTTGGATTGACTTAGAATGGTTAGGTTCATCATGATCCTGCTCTGCTTCATCCTTTTTCCATCCATTAAGGAGGAATTGCAAGTTGTTCCTTTTTGTTCAGAAAAACTCTTGGAAGAATTTTTCAAATTTGTATGCAAAAATATTGTGAATTTCACAATATTACAGAAAAAAAGAGCTTTTGCTTCTGAGAGTGTAGGTGCATTAATTTTAGTTTTGTGCAGATATGAATTCACTACCCACTCTTCCTGAAGACTTGCTCTCAGGCAGATGCTGCCAGCCGAGGCTGTGGCATTGATGCAGTGCATGCAGTGGTTGTGAAAGTTCCTGCTGGCTCTGGTGGCTGTCAGGTTATTTCCAGAACCAGGAGGAATCCACTTGTACACCCTCTAATTTTGATACTTCTTTATGAGTTAGAAAGACAAAATGAAGAGTTCTGTTCTGCTGAAAAACAAGAAAAAAAGGAGACCTGATTTCATACAGACATTTTGAAGAGGGCCACCTGCATTCAGTTTTCACATTTAATAATTCCGTACCTCTGCTAAAATGATTTAGCATAACATTGTATTGCATTCTTTCCTTGCTTTCATTTTGGATTAACATATCTCACTGCATTTTAGGTAGCTGTAGTTCATGGCTTTTCTGTAGAACTCCCTGATGATAAAATGTCTGTCTGTGTATATATGTGTGTGTGTTTTAATGCTGCTTACTCTTCTCACCAGCACAGCGTAGTTTCCTGCATCGTATCGGCCTCAGTACATGCAGCCTCTTTATGCTATAGATCAAAAGGAAGAGAAAAGAATGGAAAATTTATTTTCCAAAGTGTTAGTAAAAAGCTTATTTCCCCAGCATAATGGAATCCAGGTAGCTGGCAGGCAGGCTTATGAAACGTCAGATCTCCCAAGCTGGTGCACAGTTTCAATTCAATAATTATTCTCGTTCCCACTATGCAGCTACTCAGCAGCAAGTGGCACACCCATGCTGCTCCCCGTGACTGGAATGGCATTAAAAAAGAAGGTGAAAGAGCTCTTCACCTACATGCTAATTTTCTTTCTTGCAGTAAAGGCTCAAGTTCGCCTTGCTGAAAATAAATAATTACAAAATGTGATTGAAGACTGGAGAGGCCTTGCGATTCGGCGCCGCTCTGAAATCAACATTGTGACAATTCAGTGTAATAATCTGCTTGATGCAATGAATGGGCTTTAAATTCCTTAGTCCTTCACGAGGCTCCAGGAAAATTAAAAGACAATACAGGTTTGCTGTGGGCATGCTGTGCTGCATTAGTATGCGGTGGCATGGACTGACAAGGCATCATGAGCCACTGCTGCCGGTTTCGTTTACACACCTGCCAATAGTGGCCAATAATTGCCTATGAAAAGCCATTATACACTGGCCCACAAAGCCACACAAATTTTCATGATGTTTCACTTAAAAAGTGCTTGTTTTGCAGGATAGAGGCCATGTCAATAAAATGGATTGGGTGTCACTTAAACCAAGTGATGTGCTAATCTCCTGGAGGCCTTGTGTCCTTAATCTCTACAGGACACAAGTCAGTTTTGAAGCATGAGCTGTTCTCACAGGTAGCAACTATTGAGCTCTTTAATGTAAATTCAAAGGCAAAGCTTATCAGTATGTTTCAGAAATTGCTTCAATGTGGTTGCTGTCTATGGGAAAAAAAATCCACACACTTCCCCCAAAATCCCTGGGCAACTTCCAAGCTTTCACTGTGCCCGCGAGCACCTTTTAATTATAAAGAAATTGTTTTTGGTGATATGTGCCTTGTGACCAATTGGATTAGAGGCATTTCTTCTGGCTATTATTAAGCTAACTTGACTATTGCCCTTGTGCTGAGCATGATCAAAATGTAAAGTATGGGAGAGATCTAAATTATGAACCATAGTGCAGAGCTCCTGCAGACTGAATTCTTTAGTTCATTAAAAAAAGCTTCAATGACTAGTAATACTGTAATGAAAGGGCAGAATAATAGGCACAGGATCAAGAAGGCTGTGGCTCATTGGGGTGAGTTACAAAGGCTGTTGAAAGATTCAGACTGGGATTTTTAGCATTTCAGGAGCCTGGTCATTTTTAGACAGCATGTAGGGTGACTGGAAAGCTGTAGACGATCTGTAACTCCCTAGAGGGACATAAAGATGAAGAGCTAAAGTCTCCTTGGAATGACTGTAATAATCTGCTAAGTATTCTAAGATACTAAAATACATTTTCTGGTGTCATTCCTTCCCTATTTTTATTTATCTCTTTTCTCTCCTAACTAGTGATTGCTGCTTTTCAAATCATTTGAGCTCTAGCAAGTTTTGTATTAAAGAGCTGATCTGTGAATCAAAACCACTTCTTCAGAGCTTGTAAATCCAAACCAAGGAGCAGACTGTTAATGTGTACTTCTGCCAGTCTGATCTATCTTATTCTGAAATTATGAACTGAAACCAGTGCAAATGGATGGACTCTGTTATTCCATCACTGCTTACTGAGAGCAGCCTTTTCTGGCTGGGTGGGACCATATTTGGAATGAACTGAATGATAACAGGGACCCAACTTCTTCAAAGTATTTTTACTGTCCATACATAGTATGAAGAGGGTAGAAATGGGAGTAAGAACAGAACTTCTAAGAGATCTGAAATATGTTCATCACAAAAAGAGGGGGTTTGTTTCATAGAAGCAGGAGCTAATTTCAATCAGTAACATCAGAAAATGCTCAGCTAAAAAAAAAAATATTAGTAAAATAGAGTCTTTCAGGCATTATAAAAAAGTACCAGAGTACATCCTCAGTGTGATAGGTCACCACAATGTGATTGAGAAGATTTATTGATAGTGGACAGTATCATTGCTAACATTACCTCATTATAACATTTACCACTGTGAATAACAGCCTTGCTGTGGAGGTTGAATTGACTCTTCTGTGGTATTGTAGTTTTTAAGATTTTTACCATGTCCTCATATTAAAAAAAAAACCCCAAAAAAAACCACCAAGAAAAGATCTCTTCAAGTAATTCCAAATTCTCATTATATGGCAAAGTATAAAGCATCAGTCAGATCCTCCCCTTTCATCACACACAGAACTGGGAGTTTGGGAAGTGCAGCCACTGAATTATCATTGTTCCGATTCCTAAATACTGAAAAATGTCTTCCATATTAAAATTGATCACGTTCAATTTGTGCTTACTTGTTTAAACACTGTTATTTTCCTTTAATACAAGTAAATGCCTCTACTTTCTCTTGTTTTCTCTTGGGATATTTGTAGGTCAATTAACCCCCATCTGGCATTTAGCTAGATTGAAAAGCCAAGGCCAGGAAGGTTCTTGGTTTTAGATGCACTTTTGATGTATTACTTTGATCACCCCAGTGGTCCTTACCAATATATTAAATCCCACTTTTTTTTTCTTTTTTTTTTGGTTAATGTTAAATGGAGTAAAATTTTATATCTTGGGGTCTCACCAGTGACTTAAATAGCTGTACTGCCATTTGGCAATTTCTGCTGGAAATACTTTGTGTGATAGGTACTTGGATTATATTTGTATTTTTCCTGACCATGTTACACAGGACACAAAAATTAGTGTTATACAGGGTGGCTGAGTTTCTTTCCCTCTATCGCTGTGTTACATTTTTCTGTAGCATTGGAAAAGAGAATAGGAAAAAATTATTGATAGTATCCTGTAATGTATAATCGCATTTTATACCTGTGGCACATCCCCAGTGCCATCCCTTTTTCCCCCCATGATATATATATGTGTCTAGCTGTTATTGATTCAGTTCAACATTGTATTATGAAGAAATACAATTAGTATCCAACATTTTTTGTATGCCAAGGGTAGCTGTAAAATTATTAAGTAAGATTGATCCTCAAAGAAAATTTGGAGAACCCAGCTATTGATCTCATTCCAGTACAACTGCTGGTTCAGAACAACCTGTCATCACCTGTTTTCTGGCGAGGACCTTTGTTTCCTGTACTAGTTCCTGTCTTTTCCAATTATAAGTTGTATACAGATGAATTATATAATTATATTCAGAGTGAATAATCCATGATACGAGCCACAGAGTTTCCCCTTCAATTCAATTAAGTAAGACATAGTAGAATTGTTGCCTTTGATGAGAGCAAAGAGATTACAGCAAAGAATTTTTTCACATTTTTTTAAACTAAACTAATACATTGAAAAATTGATATTATAAAATATTATGTGTTTGATTGACATGACATTTTGGATTAGATGTTTTAGAGAATAAAGATCAGAAGAGCATTAAAATAATCTGCACCATTTTTAGCCCCATGTCCTGTGCAGGGCTGCCTGATCCCCATCACTGCTGGGCGTGCGACACAGGCAGCGAGGAGTTAATGGCTCTGAGTAACAAGGTGTTCTGTGCCAGAACTGTGCAGCTGTAATAAATTGGCTAAAACATTAGCAGTATAAAATAATTCAAGATTAAATTTTATAGCTCATATTTTTACAGTGAGCATTACGCACTGATACAAGATATTTCCATCTCATATTTCACACCATTTAAGATGAACTCTCATTTTCGCTGAATTCCTTGCTTGTTGGCCCAAAGATATGTCATATGTGAGAAGCTAAAAGCAAGGAAAAACACACTTAGAAACTTGAACTAGAACTGTCTTCAGCTGAATATATTTTTAATCATCTTATTTGGCAACTGTTAAATAATCCACACGGTATCCTGTTTCTAACATTCTACTATTGCTACATGAAACAGTTCTATGACAAACATCTCAGTGTTTCTTCATTCTTTTGAGATATCAGGAAAATAATATGTCTTAAAAATGTATCTTGATGCCACCATTTCATAACCTTTGACTTTTACTTCCTTTTGAGCTAGTAGGGTAGTAAATAGCAAACGATCAAGTAGATCAATATGAACTCAACAAAAAAGTATATGCTGACCATAAATCAACTTATGTTGAGATTATTTTACTGCTCTTCTGATTTTTATTCTCTGAAGCATCCAATCCAAAATGTCATGTCAATCAAACACATAATATTTTATAATATCAGTTTTTCAGTGTATTGGTTTAGTTGAAAAAAAAAAGTGGAATCTGTGTTGTAATTAACATTTATTTCAGAAAGATGATAGGCACAGGAAACAGTCTTTCTTCACCAGCCATGCTTTTAAATTCCCACATTTCCTCTTCAAATCCATAATTTCTGATTATGGATCTATCAAAAGAAGAGGGGGGAAAAAGTGAAGAACTGACCCAGGTTAAAATCTCACACTTGATCTCAAAAAAAGGCTTTTTTCACCTTTGCCAGGACTTACAGGTGGTTGTGTTAGGGTGGCAGTGGGAGTTAGGATGAGCAGTAAGGATTTGAGGCAAGAAGGGCTTGCATTTAATTCTGGGAATTTTTTTTTCAAGGAAGGAGAAAGCAGCACGAGAAACCAAGAAGGGAAAAGTCAAAACTTTGAAAAAGATTTTAAAAGTGCAGGTTTACTTTTGCTAAGGAGACAAGTTCTGGTACTGACATTTGTCTCTAGAGTGTTCACATTTTAGCATACTTCTTCAGCCTTCAAACTGATGTTCAGCTATTGGAAAATACATTCTGCTTTGAATGAAAATTGGTCATGAGTGTTGCTGTTGGGTTGGATTTGCTATTTTTCTAATACCTGTTTTTAGGCAGTAAAAACAAAAGCCAGCCTGACAGGCCCTTAGTATATTTGAACAGAGAGATGAATAAAGAGAAATACCTTGAGGGGCAAATATTGAAAAACAAAAGCCTTCTTGGAAGGAAAAAAATCTAGCAGAAAACCGATTTACAAAGTGGTGGTATAATCTGTTAATAGCTGTGCAAAGTTTAAAGTGGTACAAGGTCAATATGCTATGAGGGTAAATTAGTACTAGATACACAAAGCAACTACAGAAATAATTATGCTATGGAAACCACCAACATTTCAAGCAGAGAGAGGAAAGCTTTTGCACACTGAAACTTTTCAGTGTCACCTTTGTGAGGATTACTCTGAAACTTCTCAATGATCACTTTAGGTTGTCTTTTTGCACGTGGCAGGTTTTTAATTTACATCTTCCTTCTCAGTAGAGTGGTATCCCAGAGCATCTGGACTGTTGCCCACCAGTACAGCCTTCATTCTCTTTTAGCTTGCTGATGTGAAAGCTCACTGTCAGTTTAGTGGGTTTATGGCCTCTCAGAAAATATTCTGTCCTTCTGATATTTGCCAACAGTACTGCCTAAACATGTCCTTCTAAAATCGTGCCCTCAATCTCTTCCTTTTTCTTAACAGAAGTATAAAGGAAATGAGCTCTTCTGGGCTTCACAGTAATTAGGGGTCTTAAAATGCTCTAGGAGCAATAAAATAACCAAAAGGTTTTTTTGTGGGTTTAGACTAAGCTGGGTAAACTGTTCTTTTTTTCAAATTCTACCAAATGCTTTATTTTTTTTTTTTTAATAGACTGCTGTGGGCTTTGTTTTTTAATATGCTTTTTAATAGGTCATGGAGCCCTGGTAAAGTTGTTTCCTTTAAAGCCTAAATGGAAAATATCTGCTATTTATTTATTTTGATGTATTTATTGCAATTACATTTGCAACTCATTTTATCTCACAGATTTTTATTTCCTTCTGAAGGAAGCAAAAGGCAAAATAAACAGCTTTTGAGACTGAAGCATTTTCTCTGGAGAAATAGAAAACACTTCTTCCAAATTACTGAGAAGGCGGCTGTGACAGAAAATGTCAGCACTTGCTTTTGTTGAAACTTTATGGAACATGGAACAATGAGGAGACAAAACAAGCTTCTAGTCCTTTTAAAACCAGGGTCTTGGAGGGGGAATTTGCAGACATGCAAATTGTGCCCACTACCTCACAAAATACCAGGTCCCTTGCACTTTAGATAAAAGAAGTGGCCTTAAGGTTTTTAAATTTACTATCAAGTGTATATTAAATATTATTTGTCCTGGGATTTGGGGAAGAGTAAAACTAAGGCAAGTTTTATCTTTAAGAATCTGTGGCCCAAGCCAAGCTTGTGACTTGAGATAGTGAAGAAGATTCCTGCCAGACATTTCGGCTGTGGAAGGTTCCTAAACAATACAGACACAGAGAAACACCATCAAGGTAAGTTCCCTTTGAGGAAATATCAGTGCTTAGTTCAAACATCAGTGAACCCATTTGGAACTGACTGGTAGGTTTATTTGAGGATGAGTTTATCTCCTGTTACTCATCCAGCATGTTTATGGCAGGTTTTCAGTCTCTGTTTAGAAGCAAGGGATTTTAAATAACTTTGTGTAAAATCCAAGCTAAGTCTTCTTCTAAGGTGTGAATGTGTATTCCTGAGTCTTGCTTTATGTTTGCTGTGTGCTCTTGTCTAGAGATAGATTTTGGGAGGATTTTTTAAAACAGCCACAAGATTTATTGTCCTCTGACTGACACTATCAAAATTAAATGGTCAGCTCCCAATTCACAGATGGTTATTCTGGGAATTGCATCAGTTCCATGCTGTAAGAGTAAGGGATCCACATTTCTGCAAATCTTAGAATGGATGGTTATTTCTTGCTGCATCCTCTGGGTTAAAATCCCCCACCAACAGGAAGTAACTTTGAACATAGTACACACCCAACTGGATCAGCATTTGAGGGGTATGTTCTCTTTTTAACTGGCCATAGGTATCAGACTGCTCATTGTTGGTGTTTCTCTGTGTAGGTGAAGTGTGTCAGTAAAACATATGTAAACCATCATAATTGTTATTTAAGCCCTAAGCTAAAGGCTTCAGGGATGGATATGATTTACTGGCTTTCAAAGATACTCTTCAGAAGGAAGGCCAGTGAATTACCTAAAAAAAGGCAGCCATACTCATAAGGATGATTTAAAAATTTCCTCACAAATTTGTCTTCAGCTCACACATTGCCTTCATAGCTTGCTTTAGGCAATCTTATGTTAGAGATGCTCTATGTTACTTTTTGTTTCAATGAGAGAAATACATCAGTAAATGCTTTTATCCTCATTCTTCTACCTCCTGCTTCTTACACAAAAATTGCCTGGTGCATCCAACCTAGTAATCAAAAACCAAACATGTATAAATCTGTATATCAATCACATCAGTATAGATACACAACAGAGGACTGAGTTTCATTCCACTTTTTCTCCTGTTACTTGACAGAACTAGGGGGCAGGAAATAGATACAATATATTCCAAGGCAGGAGGGTTTACAGATATATATATATTTCAATTTTAAATACAGTACTCAAATGAAATTATTTCCCTTGAAAAACTGTTACTAATACTAACAGCAGCTCATTGCCCTCACATCCACTCTCCAGTCTGTGGGATCATCACATGATAAACAAAGTGCACAGAGCTTTTTTATAAACACAGCCTTATTCCCATAAAAGGCTGGCCAGAGAACTGAAAATCATGTTTGGATTTCAGCACGGCGACTCCCACAAGCTGAAAGCTGATAAAGCTTTTAGGAATCTCTCATGATCCAAATGTCTGAAGTGATCCTTGATAGCCCACGGCCAATTGAGCTGTGGCTGTCCACCGCTCAGTGTATTAGAATGAGGCTATAAACAGAGCCATTTCTATTTTTTACAGTTTCCCTAATATGGATAATTGCACAGAGTATTACTTCAGCTGCCAAGATGATATAACCACACAGAGCCTCAATTTCAAAGAATACATTTTGAGAGCTCAGCGTGGTACACGTTCCTTCTTATGTCATGTCTGTTCTATTTTTTCACTATGTAAATAGCTTCTAACATCTCTTCTTTCCTTCTGCCCCTCAAACAGAGGACTCTGCAAAGTGAAAGAAAGGTAGTACTAAGCATAAGCCTATTTTTTTGAGCTAAGATGATTCACCTCAAACAGGAACATCTGCAAACCTAACCCTGTTGTTGAAATTCATCTCAGGTACTCTATGTATTTTGATTCCTCACATTCTCAAAGAGAGGACTTACTTTTATTTTGTTTTACTGCTGATAGCCCAGGTACTCAAGCTTGTGTGTGCAAATATTAACTGAGGTAGGGTGGAGAAGAAGCCTTATTCTTGCCTACCCAGGACAGTGAACACTCATGACTGCATTTATTGCACTTTCTTCTCTGTGCAGGCTGCTTTGTTTGGATAACATAATGAATTAAGTGCTTAGAAAGAAGAAATATGGAACAACATGAGCACTTTTCCCCAAAGCAGGCTCCCAGCTACTTTGGCCATGCGGTTTGTGACTCATGGTTTTCTAGTTCTGCATTTGTAAACTGCTGCTGCTCTTAGCAGAGGAAGTTTTAATTTCCATTTACAGTTGCATTTAAAGTGCTTTTGTTCTGGTTTATTTTTTTCTTAGTCACTTATATAGAAGTGAGTCTTTGCAGGTAAAAAGAGATTTCAAGTCTGTTTACTCTCAGTCCAAGGAATCAGGAGGAGTTATGGTGCATTATTGAGTTGTATTCTGCTTTGTTCTGAATTTTCCCTTTCTCAAGGATCTACATTCTATTCAGCATGTAATTTGTACTGTACTGTACCTCTTTTCTACCCTCTCATCTCCTCTCACCCACATTCAAGAGATTGACAGCCACCACATCCCTCAAGGAGCCCTGTCACCCACCTTCCTGAAAACACTTGAATTTCTGTTTTATCATCTGAAAGAGGTCATTCCTCTAATTGTATCTAATGTAATCTTGGGAGAAACTAACATAGCTACTATCAGAGTAACTCGTAAAGGTTAAACACTAGATCTAAGAGGTTCTCTGTCTCATTCCAAAGGACAATTGGAGATTTCTGCACGATTATGGCATCATAAGGGTATGCATCAGGCCAATAAATCATGTTTGTCTCTAGACACATTTCTGTGCATCAGCACCTGTACAGACTGCCTAGACGATCTTTATTCTCTCCCCACACACCCTGCCTTGGCTGATACCTGGCTGGCAATTTTAACTGAAACAGGAAACCACAGCATGGGGAGAAACGTTGTCATCACTGTTTTGCAGTGAAATTACCACTGTGAACAAGAAAAGCTGCTGTTCCCTGGCCCCACTCCTGAACCTTGCCTTTTCTCAGGAGTGGCTTGATCCCTCCAGGGAGGTGTCCTGGGGCATCAGGGCAGAGTGAAAGCTGCCACCAACATGTCTAATCACTGCCTTCCAATGGGGAGGGACAGAGTAACATGGGCAGGGTTTTGTCTGGGCATGGCTCCAGCACCTGCAATCATGCACTTAGGCAAAAATCTTTTTCTGGAGGTCTTTACTCAGGTTCATTGTTTCTGAATTCCAGCCAGCAAGTGGAAATTCACACCAGAAAGCGGGAGGAAAATAAGTGTAAAGACATCTGAAATAGAAAGGATAAAGGACAGAATAAATTGAGTGACCACAAGCATATATAGAACAAAGAATGAGAAAGCAATCATCCACTCCTGGAACTTAACAGGATTTATTTTAAACTCCAACTGCCTGTTTGTGAAAGGCAGGCAGAAAGCAAAATAGCATTTTCCTAAGTATCAATTAGAGAGCAGCAGAAGGTGCAGGCCCAGCCAAGTGAAAAATGGTGTATAATTTTTAGGTGGGTGACACTGGTGTTTCTCTTTCGGAAAATCCATTCTACAAGGATCAAAGAAGAATCTTCAGATTCTTCAGAGAGAGAGATTAAAGCACAAGATAATATCAGCAGACTTGTTTGTATTAAGAGTGACTATTCTTCAGTAATGTTTTATTCCAAATTTTATGTCAGGAGGAAAAGCATGTTTTAATCAATACATGTTTTAATCAGATCTAATACTTTTTTTTTTTCCTGGTACAGTTCCCTCACAAAATGAAAGTAACCCAACATTTAGAAAGACTAGCTCTCCACACTATAAAGACTTCACAAATCCAGGAATATCCCTCCAGGTGAACATTTATCAAGAGGAATCCACACCATGAGATCTGAGAAAGTTGTAGCCTGCTTTTCCACATTCACGCTTTCAAGGGGAGCATAGTTGTGTTTTCACCTTGAGGCTTTAAAAACGAAAAAGGTTGGCTTTGCTCAAAAGGATGCCATCACCTACCAGGGGTCTTCTGGGTGTCCTTTTATTTTTTATTCTTTTGGCTAAGAACTGCAGTCATAAGCTTTTCTTGTGTGAAGTATGTGGCTAAACCCCTTGTCACACACCATACTTAAGGAATTGAGTTTGCGTGGCAGAGATTAAACATGTAAGGAAGGAAAAGCTGCTAGTTTAAGAACTGAACCCTTCCTCTCCCTGGGTATCTAATTGATTGTGTGGAAGCTGCCCCCACGCAGCACTGTACACTGCTGGAAGCTGCTGATCCTCCCTCCAAGCTGGCTTGGCTCAGCGGGTGCTCACACATCCTTCCAGTGTCCTGACAACTGGCTTAATGCTTATGGGATCAGCTGTCTTCTCCATGCAGGGCCTCAATTCAAATCTAACATGCAGTAAATCAGGTGTCAATGTGCTTGTCTGGGCGTTTTTAAAGAGGGCAAAAATGCTGATTCGCAGCATAATGTGTAAATTGATGATTAGGCCAGCCAAAGAGCAGCGCAAAGCAAACTACCTTAATTCCGCAGCAAAGAGCGGCAGGATCTGCCCCAAATCAAAAGTAGAAGATTAAAAAAACAAAGGTAGAAAACAAGGTGCTATAAATAGTACTGCCTTACAGAAATATAATGCTTTTTCATCATACAGGTACATAATATTTTCTACCGGTTAAACTTTTTTTGAAGGCAGAGAGAATTATTGCAAGGCAAAAACGAAACACATGCTCACATTTGAGTATCTTAAAATATATGTCTGTATGATTCTTGCCTAGAATCACCAGGGAACATTCAGAAATGATGTACCAGTGAAGACAAAGCTCTATCTTAAGACTTCTGTTTGATGATTGACTAGCAAAAGAAATTCACAGAAATGTTGTGGATAAATAGCATGCTGTATTTATATAATTTAAAATGCTGCTGGAATGTAAGAATAATGATCAGGCAATAAATGGTTTACTGAAAGGGAAATACATTTAAAGTGAGAAAAAGATAAAGATTAGGAGATTAGTATTAGTGTTGCTAGAATGAAGTGAATTCAATTCTTTTTTTAAATCTTTGTCATTCAACGGAAGCATGCTTTTAAATAAAACAGATTATGATTTTAAAGGAACTCCAAGGGAACTTCTTTTGATTATTCATCATTAAAGAAGCCAAATGAGAAGGCTATCTGCAATTTATTATTTCCATGTCAGTAGAAGGAGAAGGTCAGGTTCCTACACTTTTTTCAGGACTAGCTATATTTAACTATAGGAAAAATTTCACAGTACTTGTTATGGAAATGAAAAATCAAAGTGAAATCGCATTCCTCTCTTGAGAGAGTAGATTAGAAAAGCAAAAATTACTGTTAGTGGTTGCCCTCATTTTAGTATTGAAGCAGACTGCGATAGAAACTACATTGTGAAATAAATTATTCCTTTTTAATTACTTGCAGTAGAAGTTATACCTTTATCTATAAAATCAAAGTAACTGATAGATAAGAGGGATGTTGACTTATTTAATGGCTAAACTGATTTACACCTTCAATTCATGAAACATGGAAGAGGACTTGATCGTCTGTAGGAGTCTGAGCGGCCCCGATGTGCTGACAGATTGCATTCAGCAATATACTTCTCTAGGGAAAATGCTGGTTCTTATTTTGAAAGATTCAGGCACTGCTCAAATATGAGTATCTATAAAATGCTCATTAGGGACAATAAAAATCATTCTCAATGACTGCAGTGATATTAGGTGCCTTCAGAACTTGATAAATTTTCATACTTGTTTTTGGGAATCTGCCTCGTGAAGAGATTCTGCAGTCAGGGCTAACTTGTCTTCTGGGTTTATGCTCTCATTTTGAGAAAGAGAGAGGATTTTTTATGCAGGGCTGTCCTCAGCTTGCATTTGCTCAAGCTCCTACTCTGCACCAAAGTGCTAAGGCCACAAAAGCAGAGCTGCCCCCCTGGGTGGGCCAAGGGAGACATCTAACTCCATACCTAGGCTCTAACCGCATCCAGGGGCTGAATTATAGAAAAGGCTGAAAACTGGATGGATGCAGAGGGATAATATTTTTCTGTGGTCTTCAGCTCCCAGCAAGCCCCTCTCTAAAGCTGCAGACTAACCACAGAGCAACCATTATGTGGTGGAAAAAGAGGTCATGAAGAAATGGCATCTGTCAGGGTGTGCTCTCTCTGGTCAGCTGAGTGTTTTTCATTAGCACGACACCTATGCATCTTTTTGGGAAAAGACATCCAACAGGCTGCAGAAAATGGGAGAGGAAGAGTCCATAAAAGAGTGTTGATGCGTTGGTAACCTGTTAGCTTTTTGGACTATCACCTAAAATAAAAGGGAGTGAGAAGAAAGGCTGCCTTAATGCTATAGTGTCTTACAGGGCAAGTTTTCAACAGATCCCCTGCGCATTATTCTTCATTCACCTGTGCTCTCTATCACATTCATCACTAAATCATTGTTACAATACCATGGTTTTTATTTAAGTCAAATATTCAATCTATGTATCTACTGCATGAAGTGAAAACACTTAATTTCATTGTACTACTGAAAAAAAGCTTAATCCTTTTCAAGTAATATTTAAGACAAAAAAAACCCCAACATACATAGAACATTTATAAAACAAAGTGACATTTTCCCCACTCCCTCTCATTGCTGTTACCTCAGTCCTTATCCTACTGGGCTTATTTAGATCTAACATTGATAAATAAATGCCAGCCTATAGAAATAATAATATGCCAACAAATTTCATGAATCATCTCTGCAAGGGTTAGTTAAAATAAAACTATTTTTGTCAAATGGTCTTAAATAATAAAATAGGAACAGTGCTCATTTAATTAGATTAAGGTATCAGTTAAAAACTCAGTGTAATATTAAATGTATCAATTTATCTATAAGCAAAGAAGAAAATTTATGTCTTGGCAGAATCCATTTTTAATTTCTCTGGCACCTAAATGAGTTACGATGGCCAGAAAATACAATATGTTCTGAAACTGGTAACAATTAAGAAAGAGAGTTAAAAAAGGCTTTGTCTGATCAAAAAAAGAAAAACTAGATAGGAGTAGATGGATGTCCTGGTTCTGTCCAGATCACAGTTAACTTTTGCAGTAGCCAGGAAGGGGCATGGTCAGCACCTGGAGGTTTTCTATAGGACCTCACATCATTGCTGTGGACAGGGAAAGGGGATGCTTTTCCAGGGAGAATGTGTTTCTTCCACTTGAGGAAGTGTGGCTGACAGAGCAGTTGGGCTGGTATGGGGAGGAGCAGTGTGGTGCCAGTCCCCAGGTGGAGGGAGCAGTGTGGGCCGCTGGCTGTGGTCAGGTTGTGGGTTCCATGTGGCTTCTGCTCCATGGGGAGCATATTTTTATTTTCATATTTATTATTATTAATATTGTTTCTGACACTGTTTATTCTCTTATCTCATTGATTTTTCCATTGAACTGTTCTTATCTCAATCCGGGTTCTTTGGCTTTTGTGTCTCCAGTTGGGGAAGGAGAAGTAGCACCTGGTTTTAGCAGGAGCACTGAGAGAGAGAATGGAGAATGCCATTCCTAAACAGGGCACTTGAAGCAATAGGCATCCAGATTTTTAAGGAAGGGAATGAAGAAGGGAAGAAGAGAATATTCCATCAGAAAGAAAGTTTTGTCAAGGACACAGCTAGAGAAGTACTGTATATGTAATATACATCACATCCTCAAGTAAATGAGTGTTTTATTAGGTAAATGAACAAGTTAATAGTGGGCTTGTGCTGGTTTTGGCTGGGGTAGAGTTGGTTTCTTTCCCAGTGGCTGCTGTGGGGCTGTGTTTTGGATTTGTGCTTAATACAGGGTTGATAACACAGAGATCTTTTTGTTATTGCTGAGCCAGGGCTTTCTCTGCTTTTTGTATCAGTTCTACTGAGGAAGCTGGAGGTGCCTGGCAGGGTGGGAGGGGACACAGCCAGGACAGGTGACCCCAATCCCAATGATCCCAAAGGGATATTCCAGACCATATTACATCATTATATATCAGTATATAAATTGGGGGGAGTAGGGAGGAAAGCAGAGACATTTGGAATGATAGGGTTTGCTTCCTCAAGTCGCTGTGATGGGGCCCTTTTCTCCTGGAGATGGCTGAACACCTGCCTGCCCATGGGAACCACCGATTTAAAGCCTTGATTTGCTTTGCTTGTGTGCGTGGCTTTTGCTTTCCCTATTAAACTGTCTTTATCTCAAAGGGTGTGTTTTCTTGCCTTTACCCTTCCTGTTATCACTCCAGGATCCTGCAGGTAGGGGATTGAGCAAGAGATTGCCTGGTTGTTGTCCGGGGTTACACCATGATGTGGTCAAATTTGGAATTTGAGCAGCAGCTTTAGGCAGTTTTTACTGAAATGTAAGAATAACACTGCAACAGCCATTTTTAGTCATGCAAAGATATCTCCTGGAAATATTTCACAACTGAGAATCCAGACATAAATTTAATCATATATATTATCAAATACTTGATATTTTCTTTGCTTCTCATCTTGTTTTTAAAACAGAATTCAGCTATATGGTGATACTTTGATCTCAGGATATTGAATGGCTACAGTGGAACGAATTTGCTGTAGTCTTTCTATTAGAGCTCTCTCAGATTTTTTGTTTTGTAAATACATATGTGAAAATATTTATATGGACATATAAAATTAAATGCATATGCCAATTTTTCTATTAAAAAAAATCATGATCCAAGTCTTGAATGTTTATTTTGCAACTAGATTTTCAATTGGACTATGTGCCCAAGTACATGAGACAGGGAAGATAAATGTCATCAAGACCCCTTGAAGAGTTTATATATAGTGTGACTTAGAGGGTGTGAGGTTGTTTCAATTCCTTTCCTGAGGTTAGAAATTACATTGGATTTAGCTTGACTCATGGGTGAACAAAATGTGTAATAAGTAATTAAATAATTAGTAATGACTGACAGTTGACTGAACACAACCAATTCAGTCAGCCCCTTGAAAAAGTTGTGGTTGTTGGTTATGGAAGTAAGAAAATTCTTCACTATATGATCAATGAACAAATGTGCCCACTTCACATGATCCCCTTTCGAGGCTACGATTTTCTCATCTCTCCAGTCAGTTATTCTGAAAAGACCACGTTTGGCAAGTTCTTAGATATTTTTTTCAGATTCCTATTAGTGAGTGCCAGAGATTTCTGAAGTTCAGCAGGTCCTGCTGCCTATGGTATAATGACCTTTCTAATACCAGGGAAGCAGTGGCAGATGTCTAATGTTTTTTGGCCAGAAAAAAGAAAAAAAATTCCAAATGTCAGATGCAGAGACCTTATTCAGACAAAATAGTTGCTTCTAAATTTCATCCAAGCTTGGATCATAAGGAACCACTAGCTCTCTTTTCCTTCTCTTCAGGAAGGCTCATACCCTGCCAGTGCTTTTCTCAGGCTTTAATAAGAAGGATTTTATAGCCCAAAGATCCCTATTGGAAATAATGTTTGCCAAGAAGCTCATTCAGTAGTGATGTTGCTAAAAGTGACCTCAGACATTCCATAGCTATGTTGGTAATGATATCAGTTGATCTTTTAAATTTAGTTATGTGAATTTCCCATTTAATCCTTGATGATTATTAGTTACATATGGGTCTAACCTTTTCTGTAAACCCCTTTGTAAACACTAAAGCAGACACCTAGGAAAAATCCCGGAGGATACTCTGCCATTTACTGCTCAAATCCATAAGCCCATCAAGGACACTCCCTACATCCTTTGAAGCCCAGCTGATGGGCAGAACTTACACTTGTAATCAAATAAAGATCAGATTGACTGGTCTGTTGTTCCCAGTTGTTCCTTCATTTCTTTCAGAATTTTCAAGGACTGGTGACTCTCTAAACTTCTGGAATGTTCCCAGTTTAGTGAGGACTATTAGATATTAACATGAGGGAATCAAATATTTTTTTACCATTTTCTTAATGGCATTCGACTGTCACTTTCTCTGGCACAGTTGATTCAAAAATACTTTTTAATGATAATGACTCCAGTTTTATAACAGCTGACAACATGTTTATTACACTGAATATATGCCATCAATGCCCCTTCAGTTACCATTCTTCTTTCCAGCTTCAGAGCTTTCTGCAGAGTTTGAACACTCACAGGCAAGAACACTTAGCAGGCAGCTTACCTTTAAAAAGAAACACCAAAGTTTATCTCCAGCATAGCTCTGGTGTTCACAAGGTACCTTGTCTGCCTTCAAAATTTTCTTTCACCTTACATACTAAATTGGAAATTTTAAGGTGAAACTAAAAGCTTCCTTGTACTTTTTTTGAGGTGCTGTTGGACAAGGTGGGTGGGTGAAACAGCTGTCAGAGGAGAGCGAAGAAAACACTTTAGGTCTGACAAATATAGATACACAATCATAAACAGAAATTTAATGACAGCAAACCACTGACAGCAATCCATAACATGCCCATTTAAGTTTTACTGTAACTTATTTAGGGAACCAGAGTAATGAGAGCCACAGTATATTGTATTGCTTTTCAGTAACAGACTACTTTGGGATCATTTTATGATCTTGTAAAAGTAAATGTCTGTAAATGACAATCCAGGATGACAGACAGCAGAAGTCAGTGTTACTGTGATAACTGACTCTACACATCATGTTGCTTAGAAATTGATGGTGTTAAATTAACCTCAGTTCATAATGGGGGGACAAAAATGGAAGTAGGCATAACAAAATTTCTAAATGAAAAATTCAGATTTGATAACATCCTAATGTATATAAAGCCATTTACTGTTTGGTGTGAGTCTGCATATTTCTGCTTATTCTCATGTAGCAAAGGTTTGCTCATTGCCAAACACATACTAAACTTTATTAAAACCACTTTGAACCAATTTGCTCCGTATGAGTACTAATATTTCATATTTCCCTGAAGGACCAAAGGTGGATATGCCAAGAAACCAAAAGTATTTTAGACTGTTGTCATCCAAATTTAAAAAAAACATGGCAGTTGTGCAGTGGTTACATCCAGAAATCCACACTGACTTACACATACATAAGTAAAGCTGCTCCTGTCATGTCAGATATAGTTTGGCTTTATGTGAAAGAGTAGATCAGTCTCATTTTTAGTGATGTAATATTACTTTCTCTGGTTTGTTTACAGACATCCATTTTAATTTGTCTCTCTGAGTTATGCCAAGCATAATCTTTTTCACCATCTGTATATAGTCTCTCATATATACTTATGGTATTTCTGTCACTATAAATAGCAGTAGTGATTGTACTTACTAACCCACAGTATAATTGGCTTTGACTAGGGTTGATTTCATAATTAGTCTCAGTGTTTATGTTAGAAATATTGTGTCAATATTAAGTAAAGTTTTTTATACATGTTTTTTCACTGAAGCATTCAACTTCTTTATGGTTAGGTGGCTTTAATGCATCTCAAATATTGCTCATATGGTGAGAGTCAACAATTATCCAAGAAAAATAGGTTTGTTCCTAGAAGTAGAGTGGATGGGATCAGCAATTACTTGTCTCACACCCTTTCTATTTCATACTGGGCAACAAGGGGAAAAAAAATCAATAGATCCCTACAGATTTTGCACACTTGAAAAGATGCACTGGCAGATAGGAGGCAGAAAAAGGAGAGCCTCCCTGTGTGCACAAATTATGTTCAGCACTAGTTACCCTGAAATTTTGCAAAGAAATATAATATGTGCTTTTCTTTTTTTTTATTTTCCTTCAGGATTTACCAAGGGAGCAACCCAAGTGCTGTGTGAACATTACAAAAATACAGCTGCCTCTGCTGTCCTTTGCAGCCCCAAAAGCTGGAAGATTTAGGAAAATCATCCAGAGTAACTTCAGCTCCTTTCAATTCTTTATTTAAGCTGTTGCATTATTCAGAGAGTTAGGATTTTCCATACTGCTAGAGATCCAATAAGCAGGTTTTTTTACTTTTTAAGGAGTCATCTTTACCATCAGAACCACTTGCTCTTCTGCATATGTAGCTATTTCTCTTTATAATCCTTCTGTTTTTAGAAAATTTGGTAGAATGAAAAAAATAACTTTTTTTTTGGGGGGGGGGGACGAAGCATGGTCCTTGCCTACTTTTAAGAGCTGAATTTCAAATTTGAGCATTTTAACAGAGCAAAGTCAAAAAAAGGGAGATCTCTTAGCACAGACGTTCTTCAGATTCATGTTCAGAGTTGAATGAACAAATAATGTGCTTGTTCTGGTAATTTTGCATGTGGAAAGGTGACTGGACATGTAAAATAACCACAACTGGCAAATTTAATTATTGATTACAGTGCAGCCTCCAACTAAATGCAAAATTAAACATTTATTCTGATCAATAAATGATGTGACAGTTGTGGCTATTCCCTAAGTGAAGCTGGATTTCCATATATCTGTGTCCAATTAGGTAGCCTGGGCTCAGAGCTGTGGGAGACATGCTGGTACCTAAGAAAGGAGGATGATTTTCTGGGCTTGCTGTCCCTCCTTGCCTTCACAAGTGATTCACCCTGGATCCTTTCTGGAGCAGTTTCCCACCACTGGGCTCAGAGGGAACCCAGGGGAGCTCAGGGGAGCAGATGTGCCAGGGGTGGCCAAGGTGAATCCTTGGAAGGTGAGAGCATCCTTCCTGCATCACAGACAGGAGCTTCCAAGGTGTCTCCTCGTTAAGTCCTGCCTTTGGGGAAGCTAAATCTCCTTAGAGAGTGTAAAGGGTGGAGAGGGTAAAGAGCAGATTTTAAGTTGTCTTTTCTGCCCTCACCTCCCCCATCTAATTCTCTCCCTCTGAAGAAAATGTATCATTTTTGTTTTGCGTTTTTTATGGCCCTCCTTGAGTGTTTCACTTGCAGAACCTCTCTGTTTGGTCAGGGAAGTCTCAAGAGGTATTAATACTCTTAGACAGAGAGAACTGGAAGAGAGAGAGGTGGGTAAATTCCAAATGTTTTCCTCAAGAAATGACATAAAGTGTAGGAACTTGCTTCTCTTGCTCAGCGCCACAAACACAATGCCCATGAATTTACAGTTGACTGTCATGTTCGCACTGACTCTGATATGGAATACAAGGGCAGAAAGCTTTAAAAGGTGGGCTTTGGATCAGGTTTTAGCTGCAACAAAATAAAACTAATTTTTGAGCGGTGTAATTTTTTACTACAGTGTGTGGCATACCTGCCCGGCCTCAAATGGGGATAAAGAATTAAAGTTTTCTGATGAATAGTCAACTGCTTTTGAATTCTATTATGAAGATGATTTATAGGGTTCTAAGTGTTTTGCACCTGCCTCCAGGAATGAAATACATATGATTTATGTATCTGGAAGGGGAAAAAAAAAGAAGAAAGAGAAGGCAACTGTCTGATCCTTCTCTACCATGACAGCATATCATTCTGAGAGAAGTAACTGTTTGAGGTTAATTTAGATCACATCAATCTGTATTACTTGACCTTTTCAGAATAAACAGAACCAAAAAGTGACTACACAAAAAAGTCAATTTTAAAGCCAATTACACTAATAGTATTTGATGTGTAAATGGGTGTTTATTATTAAAAAAAAAAAAAAAAAAAGCTGCAATAAAGCTGAGGGGCATTTAAAGACAGGAGATGTCTAATTGTAGCATATTCAGTAATGAAATCACAGTCAGCCTAGTAGCTGATTAAGGTTAATTTGAATCACATCAATGTGAATTAACTTGGCCTTTGCAGAATGAACAACACCTTTGTGCCAACATGATCAATTAGTCCCCTTAACTTCATACGTCTGCTTGGAAAGGTTAGATTTATTACTTATCAAGATAACCACTTGGAGATTAAAATCTCAGCCTTGCGTGCATTTTTTCCCTCATCATACCTCAAGGAACGAAAATTAAAAAAAAAAGAAAATTTGAAACTTTTTAAAATCTTGGTGCAGTTTGATGTTTTATCTAACAAGCTTGAAAATTCAAGTTTATCCTAACATTAGGCAAAAGGCTGGGGTCTGAACACATAATAGAACTGTCTAGAAAGCACTGACTGTGCTCACACTCCTGTAACACCCTTGCAGCTACCTATCCCAAAAGCATTGCTGCTGCCAATTCTTTTTGGAAACATCCATCCAGTGTCAAATCTATGGTTTGCTTTTTCCCTTCTCCATGGTCTCCCCATCCAATGCAGGGGGCCAGAAAGAGAGGGTGTTGTGTTCATGCATGAACTCAGGTAAAGAGCTCAGAATGATCCCAGTGGCAGCACCAGTGGTCTGCCATCAGCTGCAGCCATTGCTGTGGTGATGTTTCACACTAAGAAGCTGGAAGGCCAAATTGCTTTGCACCTTCTCCTGTCAATTCCCTATCCATAGAACAGGATGTTGTGTCTTACCATATCCATATCCATATCCATATCCATATCCATATCCATATCCATATCCATATCCATATCCATATCCATATCATCTATATCCATATCCATAGAATAGAATAGGATGCTGTGTCCTTATCCATAGAATAGGATGTCTAATGGAATTATTGGAGATAGGGTGTTTAATATTTTAGAGGGGATGTTTCCATCTCAGATTGTGGAACTAAGGGTTATTAGGGTTCTATATATTGATGCTCCCTTTTGGCCTGCTGATAATAATTATTCCAAGAATCCTGGGATCACAGGGCACAGACTTGCTGACAGAAAGTCCTTGTCCTATATGTACCAATTAAAGATTATATAAATTTGAAGAACTCTAAAGAGAGTCAGTAGTTACAGTGATGAGAGGTTCAGCAAACATACCTGAGACCTGACAGCATATGGTGGATTGAATGCCCTGCCAAAATATTGTGTTTCTGTTTGTGAAAGACAGCTTGTCTTTGGTGCAGTACTGTCTAAATAGAGCCAAACCTCTTTTTAAGCCAGGTAATATCTGTACACACCATAACACTACTGCTCTACAGCTTCCACAGGGCCAAAAGGACAATGGTGGGACACCTGAGCTGCCCTGAAAGGGGACAGAGAAATTGCCATGGCCTTCTAATGCAGGTCAGTGAAATTCAGCTTTTCATAGAAAAAAAAAAGTTTATTATGACACAAGCAGAAAATAAAATTTTGTAAAAGCTTTTGGAAACACTGACATTGATGAGCAAATCTGCTCAAAGAAGGTAATGGGAAGCTGAGCCCTGCACTTCAAATATGGAAAATCTCACACCCATCTCCAAGAGAAAAACATACCTTGGAGAAACAAGGTATGCAAAAGAAAGGGATAGCTGCAGCTAAGTTAGGCTAATTTATTTTAAAGGTCAGGTCACATAGGGGGATATCCCTCTGAAAGGAAGACCTGTGAAGTGGT
Source organism: Fringilla coelebs (assembly GCF_963513975.1). Classification (NCBI taxonomy): domain Eukaryota; kingdom Metazoa; phylum Chordata; class Aves; order Passeriformes; family Fringillidae; genus Fringilla; species Fringilla coelebs. Next base: position 64,303,230 of record NC_140032.1, on the reverse strand, counting down.
AGTCTAGTCACCTGCATTCCTTGCACAGTAGAAAGTCTGGGAGGGTGATTAAGGCTGGAGACAGCATTTTCCTTCCTATTCATGGTCATGTGAACCATGGGTCTCATTCATTCTCCCACCCATGTCCAATCACAGAATTTGTAATTAAAACCATAACCTGCAAGGAAATAGGACATAACTGATTTTATTTATTTTGATTTCTTGTGAATGGTCTTTCATGTATTTTTTAATTCTGTCTATTATTGCAGCTGTGTCTAGAGGGGCAACATGAAGCTGGAATCCTGATCTGCTGGATAGATAGTGTGCATTTAATCAAAGAAAACTGTTCATTGCTCTGTGCATGTTTGCTCTTTACCCTGACTCCCTTCCCAGCAATCTGTTCTGCTTCCCTCAGCTGGAAATCAGGCAGAGTGGGTGCCACTTGTGCCTCCTGTCCAGCTGCAAGTGCTTTGCAGACTACCAGTTGCTTGTGGAATAGAGTGGGGACTCTATTCAGCAGAAAAGCAGCAGCAGTGGCAACATTTCCTATGCATGGAAACTCAGCCCAGCCTTTGCAGAATATTTTGGAGTACTGTCATCTGGGCAGCATTGTCAGTCCACACTGTATCTGGAGCAACCAGAAGTGGAGAGCTGACATGTTGCCTAGTGGCATTTACAGAAAAGGAAATCTACTGCTCTGCATCAAAGAGCTCTATGCTTCTTCAGAATGGATATAAAGGAAGTCACTCATAAAATTACACAGAACTGCCTTAAAGCTTGTGTTATACACGGCTTCACACAGATCCAGGACATTAAGGCTGGTATCTGAACTAATTTTTTTTTTTCTTGTTTTAATTTTTACGAGCGATGTTAAAATATATTGTACGTTTTCACCTGAGTCTCAGTGTCACCCCTTAGATGAGACACAAACCTCAGCAGAAACCTCAGCCTGCAAATCAAGTCTGTTGGTTTGCTTTGTAACAAAGCCTTTGCTTTGTCATGTTACTGTCTCAGGTATTGCAGTGACTTCCTGGAAGAAGAAGTATAATTTGTTTATAATATCTGACTTAATTCTTCAGGCAAAACTTTTTGAATAAACTATTATTTGTTCTTTTCTGTGTATTCCAGTTTGCTATTATTATCATCTGTTTTCTCACAATCCAAAAGAGGTGTGTGTTGTATAAAAGGCATTTCAGATTGCTCTTTGGGCACAAGCATCTGGAGTCAAGATATGACTTAAACCTTACTGCTGTCGAGGAGAAACCTGTGAAATCAGCCAAGTAGTATTTACTCATGCTTAACAGTACTTGAAATATGAACCTCACCAAACAAATGGCTCTTTTAAAGCCCACCAGAAAGACAAGGTGAAAGCCAGTGAGAAGAAAATAAAAGAAAAGACACTTAGGAGTGAACCCACAGAAACAATACAAAAACTCCTGCACTTGAAGGAAGTTGTTTGTAAATTGACTTCACACAGGTAATCAAAACATTTATATCTGGTTTTGTAAGTTTAATATTTTTGTAGATTTGTTCTTATATGATACAGTCAGATGTATTCCAACGTGGTTACATATGGAGGATATATTTCTTGCATCAATGTTTTGATATTTAGCAAAATAAATTTCATATTTAATGATGGCTTTTAAAATAGTCTTTGAGCTCTCTTCCGGATCTTCCTATCATTTTTTCTTCTGAAAAAGTCTAAGTTAGCTTTCATCAGGGACTTAAAGATGGTCCCCACACACTGACAAAAGGGAGATTAGTGTGGAACAACTCTGAGATCTCTGATTCTTTCTTTGTGTTATACTGGTTAGGCTGCACTATTTAATGAAACAGGCAATGGCTGATAAATAAAATACCCTGAAGCCTTTTTGATTCTCTTCTATATCAGATTGTTACTTAGCAAAAGGAAACTCAAAAAAACTCCAAATCAACCCCCACCAACAAAGCCTAACAACAACAACAATAAAAAAAACCTACAATTTTCTCTCACAAATGACTAAGATTTTAGAGTTTTAAACTTAAAATTGGGTTTTTTAAAATTTATATAACTTTTCTTTATGAGTGAAAGTTTTTGCCAGTTGTAAAAAGGCAAAGCAAATATTCAAAAGACTAAAGAGTGAGGATGCCATGGCTAAACCCTCTCAGTCATTGCCAATATTAAAAGTTAGGGCAGGCTATTTCAATCTGGTATCAAAATTTAGACAGAGATGTAAAGCAGAATGATGAGTTTCCATGGTAATCTCCATTTCCTGCCCCATCCCACGTGTTCTCTGCTATGTTCAGTTGAGTCTGAGAGTTTGGGTGATCAGCTCCTTCCTTCAGACGGGTGTACACAAAATAAGATGTTTTGTCACACAGATGGGGAGAACACATGAGAGGAGTGGACTCACAAGATGAAGAAGTGTGGCGCCCTGATGAGGCTGCATGGGTGCTCTGGTACCCAAAATTCCTCTGGAATATGATTCTAGAATCCTTGCATCCGTAGCATGGGCGCTGCCCAGCCACTGCTGCTCTCTTGCCCCTGCTTTCACTGTGTTGACTCCAAAGTATCTGCCAGGAATTTTGGGCTCTACAGCATCCATCACTTCCTTGAGCTTTTGCCATCCTTTTCCAGGCTGATGAGGCTGTCTTTGACTTTATTTTCTGGGCAAAAGCATTTTTTTTGTTCAGAAATTTGCACAATGTGTAACCCAATGGGAGCTTAACCTGTAATCAAGGCTGAAGGGTCCCAGTGCTTCCATGGGGCAATGCCATGCTCCCCCTCTTCTGTGTAAAAAAGCCATCTTCAGGAAATTGACTTCTGCCTTCCTCTTCTACCATTCTTTCTCACTTAAATAAAGTATTTCCAACCTTGAAGTTATCATAGTTGAGGCAGTGAACATACATATCTCAATATATTTCCTGTGTGTATGTATGTTTGTATATTGCTGAAGGGGCATAGGCACATATTTTGCTATTGATATGAAATAATGCCTTGGGCTGTAGGCAGATTTTGTACTTATGATTTATTAAAGTTAACAACAAAGACAACAGCCCCACCAAATCTTTGTCCATATGAGTTTATGATCCTTGGTTAGTTTCCTCCTCTTAGATTTTTCTGCCTGACCAATGCAGTAATACCTAGCATCCACCTTTATCACAGAATTTGGGCAGCATTACTTATGATCCTTGGTGATGTTGTCTTTCAGTCACTCTGTACTCCCTGCAACCCACATCTGTCTTCCTCTTCACTGGCTGAATCCCAGCATACTGTGCTGATGAACTCAAGAAAAGAGAAACATATCTGCATTTGCTTTTAAGTCTCACAGTTGTCTGAATGCAGAAGAAGCTTGTGGCAATTTATGCCCTGCTGAAATGCAGTTATCTTAACTGATATATAGGGATTACCATAATATTTCCTATTAAGTCAATGTGATTTTCCTCCCATTTCCATAGATAAAAAATGGTAATGCATTATTGCCAGCGACATTGCAGGCACTGACTTTAGCAATGAAAATAAAAATCTAGTCATACACATAAATAATGTTAAGATTTTTACTGTTATATGATGCTGATAGAAGTATTCAGTCTTTGTGATCCAAGGTTATGCTGAACATACTGAACCTTCCAGAAATCTACTTTAAAGATGCTTGTAGTTGAAAATACCCTAACTAGCTCTTCCAATTTCAGAAGTTAGCAGGCATTATCATTAATAGTTCCAAGAGAGCCAACAATGCAATGAATCAAAACACAGACAGCAAATACTATGCAGTGTCTCTCTAGCTTTTTAATTCACGCAGAGTGACAAATATACTACTTTAAGTTGGTGCTTAATCATTGTTCATTTTCCTGTATTCCTCACCACAAGGCAAAATTCATTGCGTGATAAATTTGTTACCAGTGCTCTGGCTGGTTGCTGGAAAATTCTTTCTACAGTACAAAAACAATATCAGGGACATTATTTTATTTAATTACAGTGTTCTTCAACAGAAAAAGCTGTGATTACTTTTTGTCTCAAATGGTCACCTACAATAGTTTGCAACCATGCTACAGTTTCACTTCTGCTCTCCTCTTCCATGCCCTTTTTTTTTGTGCTTGTAAAACTACCTCATCCCATCTCTTCAGCTGAATTACACTTTGCTGCTCTGTTTATGCGAGGATGAAGATTATAGCAAATTTATTTGATTTCTGAATTTTTTGTAACATTACATGAATGTCTGTATGTTAAACCTGTTCCATTTCTCCTAGAATAAAGAAATGCTAAATTCAGAATGGAAAATAAATATTTTTAACTGAAATTATGCAATATATTTTTAATACATGTGGGTGTTCAGAGTTTGACTCAATAACAAAAAGACAGCCACTTCTGGAGCTGGGATCTGAGAGTTCTTACTGAAGTTGGGTGAATAGTTTGAAACTGGATGGCAGCCAATGGAAATTGAGCAGTATTTTTGTGATGATGGACTTTCTCCTCGTATGTGTGTATGCTGGGTAGCTTTCATTGCATTCCATTCTGGAGTGTTACCTGCTGCATTGTGTAAAAATGATGTTACATGTTGAATGAAGATAGGGAGTGCCAAGAACAGAAAGAAAGGAAAGAAAATCCTATTTTCCAAATGCAATTTCTGCTTCTTCAGAGCAAATTGGAGCATGAGGACTCAGTCTGATAAGAAATAACATATTTAAAGTACACAAGTGGACATTAAGTAACTAGAGAATTGCATGACCCCACTTTAGTGTGAGAGTAGAAGTGTAGTAGATGTATTCAGGAATGCCCCAAACATTCCTTTTCCATTTATTTGCCAAAATGATAATAATTTATCACTGTCCTACTGCTTATTCCTGTCCCCACTTATAAAAAAGTGGTTAAACCTCATATTTGAGAAAGGTGTGGCCAGCATTATGTGAGAATACTTAAGTGACTGTTGCAGCTGAACATTCCAAATTAGTAAATTAAAAAAAAAAAATTCTCTAAAGCCATGTGTTTTGTGATTAAACAGACTACTTGTCTCATGTTGTATAACCTATGTAATTTCATTATCTCAGAAATTATGCTTATTTTATTCCTTTAGCAACAGCCTAGCTACTTTGGATTTTCAAATATTGATGATGATCCCTTCTGGAGAAAAGATAGTTCAGATTAAATTGCATGAAAATACATTTTTACTCGTGATTTTATTTTCTTATGTCCATTTGCTTGTTTGTTCACTCGCCTTTTGTGTTCCTTTGTAAAAGAAGGGCGCTGCAATCACATACTGTTTAAAGGGCATATAATACAGCTTCATGCCCCTCTTCAAAAATGCTGCACCAAAGTATTTGAGTTTCATTATTGGATTCTTAATTTTCTGTAGAGAAGTGAGCAAAGGGAGTAGTTCCAATCAAAGTAGAAGGCCTTCAGGCTTGTGTAGAAAGAAACTAGAGTAAAAAGTAAAAACAAAAAACTTAACCACTAAAGAGCTATCTTACTGCCTCCCTCAGCTCCTTCCCAACTTTTTTTCCAAAGAAGATGTAACAAGAGAGTAATAGTAAAATGTTTATGGAAGCAGTGTTTGTTTTTTGGGGTTTTTTTAAATTTATATTGACCCTCCTTGACCCCTACAGTAAATAAACCAGTTGACCCTTCAAATACATAAACCAGAAGTGGATTAGGAAATAAAATAAACTTTTTTCCATGATAGTTTTATAGAAACCAAAATATTTATGAGGGATGTCAGCAACACTTATGTGATGAAAATTTCCCTGTCTTTTTATTGCATATTAACCTACACATATATTTAATCAAACCACAAGTAATACCTAGTGAATTAATAACCAAAAAAGGCCTAATTTAAAAGAGCTGAATGCAACCCTAAACAAAAAGCTCTGATTGTGAATAAATCTTGTGTTGTCATCTGTAAGAATGCTCAATAAATGTATAAGCATACTCTGTGTATATTGAATGCATGAGAATATCTTTTCAAGTATGTCCAAGCCAGGTGAAGTTGCACTCAAGAAAATAAATCTTCTTTAATCCAACAAATCTTTGAATATGTATCAATGTACAAACTGGAGATGAAACATAAATAGATTACTAATGAAGGGGAAATTTAATGAACTTGGTTTTCTTCCCGATTGCTGAGGAATCTTTGTTTCGATGTGTGACAGAGGGATTCAGGACCTGGAGGATCCCCATTTTTGAAGAAGGGGGACAAATGATGGAACTGTGGGCTGGGGAGGTTTCAGGAAAGAAGTTTCTGAGAAAGCCTACCTGGATAACTTTGAGAGCTGTAGGAAGTTGGGATTGGTGTTTTGGTGCTTGTGAAACTGCTGCTGATGGGATACGAGTTACGAAGGCATGAAAGGAGGCAGTGGAACTCATATTCATCCTGCTGATTTCATGGGAAATTAGCACTGGATGTTCTTGGGGTTTTTTTTTAATGAAACTGCAATTTTATTGATAATAACTGCATTGACTAATGTACTAATGCACATGAATTTATTCAAAACATATCTTATTACAAAAACAAATAAGCCCATGGATGTCCATAGTCAATTCTGTCATCATAAAACACTTTTAGCTACCAGTTGGATTTCTGTTTACTCACATCTGCTTGCAGGAGATGGGGGCTTTCAGTGGTGCTTCACTGATAATGGCAAGGAGCACCTGGCAATTCCAGAGGGTTTTCCTGTCAGAGGAAAGAAGGGCAGAAAGAATATTGCTAAAGAAGGAAGAGGCAATGAGATAAGGGATTTTATGGTGTGGGATGTTTTTATTGTTTTCAGCAGGCTCTCTCTAAAGTGAAGTACAGGGAAAATGAAACAGTAAATGGAACTGATCTATGATAGAAGCCTTGAGGCATTGTATTCTGATTAGGAGTTAAAATCCCAAGGTGATGAAATTGTTGGAGGGAGAGTGATGTGAAGGGTTGGTGGCCTTAGTGAGAAAAGCAGCCTTTAGTGCTGTGTGAGGGTGTGACTGAGTGGAAGGCTGCAGGCAAATTTGGTAGGTGCATGTTTTAACTCAACTTTGAAGTACTATTTTATTTGAATTATGTAAAATACTTTGTCATCATAGCTCCTAAGAGCATCAAAGGAGATCCTTAGTGTGGGCTGCCTGTTGCAGCTCAGTGGACTTGATCAAATGGGACTTCCAGTGCAAAAGGCCACAATAAGGAACTGTTCTTATCTGACTGTAGGTATTTTCAGTAAATTTTACTTTTATTCAGGATTTTCATTCAGAGATATAATTTCTGCAAGCATTTGCAGAGGGAACTGAGGTGATGTATTGCAATGATAGTCTAAATTATGTAGATGGACTTTTTTAGGTAAGCTTATTGGAAAATCTCTTTAAATGCTGCCAAATGTTAAGCTTGATGTGTAGGAATAGAGAAAGTAGCTTATGTTTATGAGGGAGAGCTGCTTGGTCTGAAATAAATATTCTTTGGAGAAGAACTCGATGGAAACTCCAGAAAAAATATAAAAAATTTGAGCATCTGATGTAATGCTTTGACTAAAGCAGTGTTTATACTTGATTACCAAAAAAGCAGGGAAATTAGGCAGGAGTTAAATCATGAAATTTGTAGTGAAATCACAGTCAGTTGTTATGCTGATTTAATGCTAAAGATAAACTGGAAGATAGGGAAGAACTCAAAATGGAATTGCAAGGATACTTTGTGAAATAGAATACAAATGTAGCAGCAACAAAAAAGGCTAGTTTTTCAAGTGGAACTAATGTTTAATTCAGTAATAGTCTGACACTACTTATTTTGCATCATGCAACCAGGTTTTGGATTTTTTTGTTGTTGTTGTTTTGGTTTGCTTTTTTTTTTTTTTTTTTGTCCCCCTAAAAGTGTGTGTGCTTTGGGTGGAATATTTTTTAAGCATTTATGCTATGTGCATGTATATACTCTTAACTTACAAATACACTGTCTGATGTGCATCTGTCCCTAGAGTATATGAGATTAGAACCTAGTGGCAGTCAAGTATGGAGTAGCACTGAAGAGAACAGCAGATTATATGGAAGACAGCTCAATGTCTTTAGAATTTTTTGTAATTATTGAGCTCATTTTGAAGAAGGAGGCTCACTTCAAACCAGTTTAGGCAGCTTGAGGTACACACCTCTGAATTCCACGTAGCAGCCAGTTTAATGCAGACATATAGAAGGATGTAGCCTGGAATTAGGTTTGGAATCAAGTCTGGAATGTATTCCCTCTAAACCCTGAGGAGTACTACTTACCTAAGAAGATGCAACATAAATTCAGTGAATGCTTGCCATTGTAGTCCTGCCAGAAAAATGCAGTATTCTCCCACAAAAATGAATGGGTTAGTCCATAGTATATCAACAACAATATAATAGTTTTATTAAGGGTAAAAAATAAGAAGCTAGGTCAGTAAAATTTAGTTTTATTAAGGGTAAAAAATAAGAAGCTAGGTCAGTAAAATTTCTTTGTCTACACAAAGAACTCAATTATTATAAATCGAACCCGAATTAAAGCTGCATTGAGTTTCCCAGAGTAGCCAGCAGGTTTTTAGTGTTTTAGCCAGGAAGACTTGCAATGTTCCTCTACTAATGGAGAGCAAATATTACAGTTTGGAGGAGTATGACTCAGCATTTCATCCTGGCTTGTTTCGTGTATGCTTTCCATATTCTTGTTCTTTGTGCTGAAAATCATCCTTATTGCCTAAATTGCCTCTGTGAAGTATGACTTTCTTTGCACTAGAAAAGCAAATATTTTGTGGCACACTCAAGGGATCTGCTTTAGTATCAGAAAAATCTGTGTGTGGGCGTTTTGTACCTGCTTGAAAGCAGGTAGAACACAACTCTGCCTGCTTGATGGTCCATTTACTTTCCCTCAGCCTCCTCTTGTGTAAGATAATTTTATATTGGCCACCTTGCAACCTCTGATGCTTTCAACAGGGATAATCATGGAAGTGTGAATGTGATCCTGAGCTTTCCCTTGAAATATAAGGGAAATGAGGAGCAGAGTGGAGCCCTGAGTGATCTGGGGTAGGGACTGAGGATGTTTGCTGGGGACCAGGACTGAACTGTGTCCTTACCCCATTAGAAAAGAAATTATTTCCAAATCTGTTTTTTTATGTAGACCACACAACCCTCAGTACAAAATGTTATTGAAGTTCTTTGCATTGAATCTGTGCTTTCAACTTGAGAGGCCTTCCAGCATCTACCTCACAGCTTCAGCTGTGTTTCCAGAAAAACATGGTCAGAAATACATTTATCAAATGTCTCTTTGGAATTTAAAGCCTTTCTTTTTGTTCTTTGACTAGAATTGGAGAAGGGAAAAAACACTAAGCAGGGCCACTCTGAAAAAGAATGCAAGTGTAAAGCCTATAATTTTTTATCTTTTCTTAAAGGAAAGGGAGCATCACAGCAAAATGAGCTTTTGAATTGACCTAAAAGTACATTACTTCTTTACCTCCTTCCATGTGGCTACAAAGGTAGGAGGGAAAGTCAGGATACAGTGTGCATCAAGCTCATGGTTTTGATTTCATCAGAAATCAAATAATTTTTGTCAGCAAAATCTAGGTTCTGAGTGATTTTGGATTAAATGGAGAGAACAATGTATCTGAAATCTTTTAATGTGAATTTTCACAGTAGGTCTATTTATGATGAACACACTTTGCACTTCTGTAAGATTTCTGACCATAAAGCTATTTTTATTGTTGATCAACCATTTTGTTACAAAATAAGAAGACTATCTATTTATTGAGGAAATTCAAACATATTATTTCAATGTGTCTTGGAAGTACTCCTGGACATATGCAGTAAGCAATTTTGGGGTGCTTTGAAAATCCCCACCTTAAAAAGTATGGCTTCTACTACTTTGGTTTAGAGGGATGTTAACTGACCAGGCAGACACAGCACAAGGTCAAATGTCTTTATTCTTCTAAGGACATAATAAAAAAAGTGAATATATTTAGTTATTAGGTAGGAGGTACAAAGCATGTGAGGAAAGAAGTGATATATCTTTTCTATCTTGAATTAGATAACTGAAATTTTAGCTGTGTCTAAAACATCTGCATAGTTATTGAGGAATATACCTAGCCCTATTTTTTCTCTATTAAATAAACACAGTCATCCAAATTCATCATTTGATCAGTCTTTAAATTCCCCAAGTTTAAAAAATGTATTTATATTGCCTTTGATGGTTTGCAGCATGTGAGGAAAAAGTTGAGTTTGAATTGAATAACAGACAGTTTGAGCCCGTGACAGAACAATTATTTGGGTTTGTTTTTCTTCATGGGAGAACTTATTAATAGGAGTTCCATAGGAACAGTTCTCTTGTCTTTAATAATTGTCAGTTATTTTAGAAAAATGGAATTTATTCGTGCACCAAGAAATTTTGGCCTTTGCTGTTGTGTAAGTTCATAAACTGCTTACAAGTTGTTAAAGTTGTTAAAGGTTATTACACACATAGATGATATTTGTAGTTTTTAACTCACAGACATGTTCTGCCACTTGTGTGTGAGCAGCAATACGATGACAATTCTTGCTGCTTGCTTCTTTTCAGAAGAGAATTTGGCTATGCATCCATATCACCACTGGCAACCTGGAGATCAGTTTTGTATTAAGAGGATTATCAAGTACACTGCCCACTTTGCTCCGCCCAGCACTAAAATTGATACTAGTCAGGAGGTAAAAATCAGGCTCCTACTGCTCTGACATTTTCTGGGAGCAGAAACATCAAAATTATTTGGGTCAGTTGGCTAACTAAGATGACTATTTCTTAGAGATTCTCAAACAAATTATCTGAAGAACAGCTGCCCTGAGCACTGGTGACGTTGGATGATGAATTACTTCAGTTACATAGCCAAATTTCTTACCCAGGCATTGAGAAAATGAAATGCTTATTTCTTATCCTGCCCCCTCCTCTTTCTAGCTTATTTCTGCTGTTAGAAATGTAATTTACCCTTTGCATTAAGTTATTCTCTTGTAGCCAGTTTGTATGTTATTTTTAAGATCCAAAGGGGTTATTTTTGTAAAATTTTAAAGGAGGACAAATGTGTTGTTTTATTTTAGCTGGAATTTTGTATGTTGTACATCTAGCACAAATATATAACTCATTAACTTGAAGGTGTTTTTAAACAAGTAATCAAGTTTGAGTAAAATCAGATCCGATCCTTGGAAGAAAGGAAGAACTAAAATATGCCAGCTTGCGTCAGAACATGAGATTTTATCCTGAAGACTGACATTTAGCATCCAATGCATTGCACCCTGGAAAATATCATGATGCCATAGGGTTTTTATTGGCCTAATCCTCCTTGGACTATGGGAGTAGCAATGTTCTTTGTGTCGAGGGAGGAAGTAATGATTTCCTCCAGACATGACACAATATTATTTGCTATTATAATACTGATGAAAAGTATGATCCACTTGTGTGGTGGCCCTGTGGGTTAGTCCAATTTTAGGACCTCTGAAGAGTTTTTTAACTTACCCTAAAGAGTAGGGCCTGATCAAGGATCCTGAAACAGCAGTGGATGAATGAATGCAAGGTGTGGGCTGTAAATACACAAGGACGATCTTCCGTGTTGGTGATAAACCACTCCATGATTTGCCACACAAAAAACCAAATAAACACTAGCAAGTGGAATAGAAAAGAAAAAGAAGCAAAAAAAAAAAAAAAATCATGCTTGTGTGTTTTCTATTTGTTTTTTTTCTTTTCTTTAAAATTAGTACTCGGTGTGCGTGATCAAAGGTCTTTGAGTTGCAGTCAAGACACCTTCAATTTCTGGTGAAATATTCGTATAATTTAGGCACTGAAAAGGTAATGTGGAGTTTCTGGGATTGAACTATGCTAGGTCCATCTAATTTCTTCCTGTGTTGGGGTAATGATCCCTGCAGATCAAGGAGAAGCTGCTAAGTTTAGAGTACTTTATGTGATGCTCTCGTAAGCCTATTAGGGAATCTATGGATAAGTAAGTTCAGAAGTAATTAGGAGAAGCACAGTCTGAGAGTATTTATCTGTCAACTTCAAACATACACAGGGTGTGATTTTCATGGGCCTTGCCTAAATTCAGTCCTCTTCAATATCCTTCATTAATAACTTGTAAGCTGAGTGATTTTTCTGTTCTGCTAAAGTTCCAGGTACTGCTGCTGTAGGTATGGCAGGTACAGACAGAAGAGCTGCAGTGCTGAAGCGTCCTGAATGGAGAATTATGTGAGCTGATAACAATTTAAGTATAAGGTAGTTCCAGCTGAGTTTCTATGGATCAAATGGAAGTCTGAATAGCTAGTGAAGTAGATCTGCAGGGAAGAGCAGTGGGCTGCAGGCTGAGAATAAAAGCTGCCTTGACAAATGTCTTCGTGCAATGTAAACTTCTGACTGGAAGCAGTGAATGGGATGCCATCCATCGCTCAGGCAATCCTTCCTGTCTGTTCATACCTTTTACACTGCAGTTTAGTCAGGTTTGGACAGCACACTTGCATTTAATTCAGTCTGTTTAGACTGTTTTCTTTATCCTTCTTTTTCCTCTTCCTCTTTCCTTGCAGCCACTGTATACAAAATCTAAGTCTGGAGAAAATGAGCCTTGGATGACACAAAGTAATTAGAAATCCTCTTCTCTTTTGCAGAACTTTGCATTAGGAGTAGGGCTGATATATAGCAGGTAGGTTTTGTGAAGTCTTTTTATTAAACTTATAGCAAAGCATTCCTTGAAAAGATCATTGCATGCATTGTTTCAAAACCTTTGATTAGAAAAAAGCAGGCAATAGCTTTGAGATTTGGTTCTTCTTTTTTCCATTAAGGGCTCCTAGTCCCTGTGTCTCCTTTTCCTGGAAAATTTTGAGTCTTCATTGAGCTGCTGTCATTCAAATCTCTGAGACAATTCCAACTGGAATGTGGTTCCTGTTGAGATGTTTTTATACTTTTTACAGTAACTTAAGCATGGAAGCCTGTTTAAGTGTGCTAGGTCAAAGAATGTACGGCTTCCAGATATGCAGCTTTTTAACAAGTCTTGGAACAACTCTGTCCACCAATTAATATATTCTGTACTAGATCAAATGCCAAATGAATTTACAGCTGCTCTTTTTTCAGCAACTCTCTTGATCACAGAAATTCTTTCAAAGTAAGTGGTCTGTATGTCTGTGGCACTTTATATTAATAAATTGTCTGTATCACCTCTAATTTCAAGTTTCCAGAAGGCTTTTGCATCACTCACAATGTGACTTGACTGGGAGACACTTTAAAAAAAAAAATCCTATAAAGTGTGATGAAGTAATAATATCTAGTTGATTGGTGAGTATTCCATTCACAGTTGGAGAATGTATAGAGAAGGTGGATTGGTAGAAATGGTGAAAATGAAGGAATAGTAAATGAGGAATGATGAGGAGAAAGGTTTAAAGGAGAAATTTTATTTTGGGATTTACAGGTCTGCTTTCTTTGATCTTGTTTTACTATTTGTGTCTTCCCTACTAAATTGATGTGACAGATCTGGACTACAGAAAGGAAAATCTTGCAAAAAAGTATTTTTGAACTTGAAGTTTAGGGCACTACAGACCAAATCCAGGCTTGAGACTAATACAATGTCATTAACATCAAAAGGCAACACTGATTTACATGAGCTATGTGTCTGACCTTTTGTTCTTGAGAAACTTTAGAATGATTTACAATTTAATATCATACATAGTTGTTTTTCAAACCAATTTCATTTTAAATGTTTCTGTGATAATGATAACTTTGCTTTCAACTGTCATGAAAGTCTAAACTGAAGCAAAGCATAACATAATCAAAATACTTCAAAAATGCAGCTCATTTATTAGGTAAATTCTGACTTATCAAGTGTCCTTGAGATTCTGAGTTGCCTCTGATCTTACATCAAAAATTCTCCTTGTGCCTTCTCCAACACTCATTATTACTCATTAAGGGTTAAGATTTAGACTTTGGAAGCAAATGCCAGATTTTTGAAAGGCAGCAGAGTTTTTCTCTAAGAAATCATTCTCTTCAGGCATCAACATTAATTCAAGCTTTGAAAGAGGGCAGCTGTGAATAGACATCACGGATACGGGCAAATAAGTTTCAATTACAAAAAGTAACAGAAGAAACCTAAACTTGCTCATGCTTTTAAACTGATTTCTCTGGGTCCTCTCATGCTTGGGGAAAGCAGTTGATGTGGTGCTCTGAGCTCTGTCACTTAAGACTAAATCCAGCAAGCCCAAGAAAACCCAGAAACCCAGACTGTTGTGGATTTCAAGTAAAATGCATTTCACTGAAAGTAAACATGTAAAAAAGTGTCCCCAGATTTAATGTTGTCTCACTGTGAGAAATCTCTAGTCAGAAAAAACAAGAACAACAAGCCTGGAAGTAAAAATATGCGGCCAATATCTACTGTGCCCAAAATGAAAAGAGAAATTCCAGGATATTGCTTCAACTGAAATTACAGCATCTCTGAACATAATGGAGCTTAGTTGTATGCCAAGAGGACAGGTTACTTCTACCCCTTCATTTAGGTGTCAAGAGTAGCAATGATTTTCTGTAATTTGTCTAAAAATAAAATCTGACTCGGATTTCTGTTTAGAAATGATTTTGCAGCTCTGTGAAGACATAAAAACACAGAGCTCTGAAAGCCAACCGTGTTACAAACATACACTGGAGCTATGGGTGGTGCCTCCCACACCTTTCTCCAGGGTTCAGAGTACTTGCTCTGGTTCATCTGTGGAAGATTAACCTGCAGGTGGTGGTGCAGAAGCTGACTGCAGTATGTAGTGCATGTAGGGTGTGGTTACAGGCTGGTGAAGCCTGAAGATAACCTTTCTTTAAACAACAAAACTTGAATTCCATTTCTAGCTTTGCATTCATCCTTCTCATCTGAGGTGTATTTCATGTGAAGTTTTAATAAAATGTGACATATATATGTATATACACAGCTTCCCAAAAATTGATGCCCTTCTGTAAATATGACTAGGCATGTAAAATTATTTACTGAGATTTATAGCACCGAGCCAGAACAGGATTATTGACCCTACAGGGAGCCTGGGTAATTTTCTGTTTTCTTCCCTTGACCACCTGTTGCAAGTGTTTGAAAAAGTTTTATTTATTTTTATATAGACCACCATGAGAAATAGCTTTCCAGGCGTGTCCATACAGCTGTTGTGACAGTCTGGGTGCTTTCTATGTGAGGTTTGTTTGTTTGTTTTTGATGTGAATTTTTCCCAGAGGTGTTTCTGTTTGCCATTTGCGTTGCTGTAGTGGTGCTGAACATTAATTTCTTGAGTAAAGAGGAGCAAGGGCAAGGGTTGATAGTGCTGATGAGAATGATGCTAAATGTGTAATGCCTCTCAAACATAATGTGTGTGCTGCTTTTAAATCAAAGATATAAGCATGTATCCTGTGTGCTGTAGGTGACCTGAAAAGCAGGAGATGTAGGAGGAGTCAAAACTTAACAGCTATCTGAATGAAAAGGGGAGAGAGGGTGAGGGAACTGCTGGCTGGAACACCTGAAGACCAAAATCCACTTCAAAAAAGGCAAGTAAGATGACATCTATTTGTCAAGAATCTTGGACAAAATACAAATCCTAGTGGAAACAATAAGAGTTACAACTGAAATCTGTTGTGAGATACTAATGTTTAAATCATGTGTTGCTCTACTTAGAATCAATTTGTGTCATCCTGTCCCAAACTGAAACACCGCAGCTTTCAGTGGATTACTCTTTTCCGCTTCCATACTCCTCCTCTTCCCCCGAAAAGATAAATCATGGGATTTTTGTACCATTTACTGCTAATCTGCTGTCCAAACTCTTCTGGTCCAGCTCACAGCCAAGCCTGCTTGCAGCCCCTGTTCCAGCAAAGCTGCTGGTTTAATATGAGCTACTTCTCTGGCCTGGAAAGATGCCCTGTTCAAACATCAGCTCCTGCCTTGGTGCTTACACATGGATGAGATAAGCAAGGAAATGCTTTCTGAGAGGGGAGCTCTGCTGTCACCTTCCATGAACAGAGATCAAACCGTGGATGGGTATCGGCAATGAAGTGACACGGGGACAACTGACTGCTGGGCAGAATCCAAATTCATTGTGGAACACCCATGCTTAGATACCACTTTAGGATGTCTAACCATGTTTTACTACAACATTAAATGATTGGGTGCCACTGTCATATTTTCTGAAAAATCCCTTCGCCAGGATTTCTTCTCCTGGGAAGCTGAGAAGCCTCAGAAAATAATGAAAACAATAATTATCTGATTGTTTTGGAATGTGGTCTGGAGATAGTTTACCAACAGGTGCATCTTTGATTGGTTTCATGTGATTTTTTTTTTACTTAATGACCAATCCCAGTCCAGCTGTGTCAGGCTCTCTGAGTCAGTACGGGTTTTTATTATTCATTCTTGTTAAGCCTTTTGTCTGTATCCTTTCTCTTTCTTTAGTACAGTTTTAATATATCATTTTTTATTATAATATAATGTCATAAAATAATAAATCAGCCCTCTGAGAGCATGGAGTCAAATTCTCATCTCTCACCTCGTCCTGGGAACCCTCACAAACACCACAACTGGGTTAATCATCACATAAACAAACATACATACATTTTACAATATCTCTTGCTTGCAGAAGTCTTGATATAATTTTCTTTTCCAGCAAGTCAGTGTGATTGAATCTTCTTGCAATCTTGATTTAACCCTCAAGGTTCTGTTTGCTCTTGCCAAGACATCCTGTTTGTCAAGTCCCTTGTGCTAACCAGGTCCAAAGTCCATCATCTGTCTTGTGTGTCCCAACAGATGAGCATTTGCATAGCTGTGCTTGGTTCCCTCACCTGATCTGTCAGCCCTTGGTGCTGACTCTGTGCTTTGTGCTCTCTGCTGATTACTTGGATTGATGAAGAATTGCCTTACTTCCATTAGCATCTATCACCCCTTTTGCTTGTGCCAAAAGTTTTATCTTGCCTCTAGTCCCCAGGCTACCTCCTTTCTCTCAGGGGCCTGGATGGAATTTCCCTATGTTCACCTTTTCTTTTTTCTTTCCTTACTTTTTTCTGGCTGCAGCCTAGTGGTGAATTATAAAGAATCAGGTTTTAGTAGGAGTCTTAAAAATAGAGACACAGAAAAAGGCAGCTTCCAACCAACTCTGCAACTTGCCTACAGACCAAAATATCTTCCTCTCTTTGCTCTTTTCCTATAAAATAATTTATGTCACTAACACGGAAATAGCTATTTCCAAGGTGCACTCTAACTGATCCCACTAATAACTATTGTGATGCCAAAAAAGAACTTCTGCTGAACTTCTGTTCATGTGCCAAGTGATGCAGTATGTTACTTGTGCTCCAAATGGTGGTGGTGGTGGTGTCATTAATATCCCCATTCTGGTGAAAGGAGGGAAATGTGCTTTAATAATTTTGAGAATGCCAATGAAGTTTAAACTTATCCCTAATTTCCTGGTTTTGGAAAGATGACACTTGGAAAGAAGAGTGTCTTTAAACAGTGAGGAGTTAAAAAGCAAGAAGTGTCACCTTTAAATGGTGGGTAAACTCATTCATACTACCTCCATGTATATATACACTGAAGGTTAATTAAAGCAGCCTTTTCTTTTTTTGGTAAAAATGCCCCAGTCATGTAAAGCAACATCTGCAATTTTATCTTGGTAGAGGGTTTTGAGTGAGTTAAAAAACTGTGCATTTTATTTCAGAAGGGAAAAAAAGTTTGTTTTTTTTTTTTTTCAAGAGGTTCCAAGCTACTTTCAAGCGCAATATCTTGACTATAAATGGACATAACATGCCTTTTCATTTCTTCCTCCTCTTCTTTAATAGGTATTTTCATGCATGCTTTACATGTTAGACTTGTCTTAAATGTCGTTCAAGGTATTTTCTCACTTAGAACTGTTTTCTAAAGCTCCTTGGGTAATTCCAGGCTATTGCCTTTTAATACTTATTGGGAACTGGTGGAGGCAACATATTCAGGTCATATGAGTTTTTTCAGTACAAGATGATTTTTGAGTGAGAATGCTCAAGTGGGTAGTTTAATTTTAACATGAACTGCCAGCAGCTGTAGAAAATAATTTTTTCAGTGAATTGTGTTTTATTTTATTCTACTAAAATCTTTATTTCTAATTTAAAATTAACTCTATGACCAAAAATAATCCATTGCTGCTGTTAGATGACTAATTCAAGAACTACATTTTCCGTACTTCCAGCTTTCAAGTCACGTAATCTTTCATGTGTTATTATTGCAGCCAACAAAGTATGGTAGATGTAAGATTTTAAATTAATTTACAGCAGTTAGAATCAGTGAACTTTCATAAGTTTGCTCCTTCAGAGCATGGACATATGGAGTAAAATGGCTAAATGCATGTAACTTATGGAAGCAATCTAATGGCTGACATACCTGAGCTCCAGAAAGGATGGAGTCTTTTGGTCGGGTAGATTTTGACTTTTCTCACCTGAGGAAGTCTCACAGTGAACTGTTGATTATGTAGATGCAGAGATGTGATGCCACTCCACTTTTTATTTCAGAGGTGAGATGTGAACCTTGTTTGCTCTAAGTGGAAATGGTGAAAAATTAAAGCAGATTCAAATAAGATCCCTGAGACTACCAGGTCTAAGCAACAGTCTTAGGTACGCCACAGAGCAGAACTTCAACATAGCTCATACAGCTCATCTTCCACTAAAAAGGCTCTGCTGCCACTTGACTCCCCATAAAATCCTTCTGCAAGGCTGCTGAAACCATTTTTAGTTGTTTTTAGGAAAAAAAAAAAAAGGTTTTTTTTTTTTGTTTTTTCTTTTTAATAAATGGAAGGGCATACTATGTCCAGGCGTTTTGGATTTCTGTATGTAAGTATCAAATACCATTGTAATGGATGTAATAAAAACCCAGAGCAGTTTACCTTATTCTAAACCAGACTAAATTTACCAGCTGGTTTGCTTTAGCTTTGTTCCCTGGGTTTGCCTCTTTTCACTGATGCATGGATAACCTGTCTGTGATATGTAGCAAAATGCAAACGGCATTATGACAATATAAGCAGCACAATGCTGTGTTGTAACAGTCTCTGCTGCATTTGGGATGGCTTCAAAGCTTTGCCAAACAGCTTCTTCTGGATAAGAAATGGACAAGCTCTTAAAAAAAAAAAAAAATAATGCCTCTACCTTTGGTTCTAAAAAGTGTGGAGGAAGGTAGTTCTTCTTACAAAATCTAGCATCCAACATATAAATAACATTTAATAATTGCTGTTATTTATTTAGTTTATGATGTGTTTCTTTACCAGTTTCCAGTGTTTTTCTTTGAAATCTTGTCTGCTGTGTTTGGCTGTGGCTCTGGAGGCCAGGCACTGCTCTTAGGTGGGTCCCCAGAATGTGGCACATGGTCTGAGCCTGCTCTTGAGATTCTGCAGTGATCTGCTGGTTTGAGGCACAGCCCATTGCCCTGCATATCCTGGAGCTGAAATGTTCCCCTATGGAGGTCACTGTCTGTTTTGAATCCGCTATGAAAAAATAAAATTGTTGTGGGGTGGAAATGGAATAATTGAAAAGGTTGGGAATGCGTCCCAGGGCTGCACTGTAAAACATGGTTTGTCATGTCTCAAAATAAAATCTGCTAGAAAGGCTTTAGTTCCTGTCTGTTGCTAGTCAATTGGCTTCTTCTGGGCTTAGAGGGGTGCAGTAGGGCAGACCCCAAACAAGAAAGAAAAAGGAGCACATTCTCTCACTGTAAACATACAGGTACTGCACTTCCATGCATTTTGGGCTTTCCCAAGGTCAGTGTGGCATTGATCACAAGAGAAACCAAAGTATGTCCTAGGAAGCCTGTAAGACTAAGTAAAATACTTTTTCTTCTTAGTCAAGCAGTTCTGATGCTAAAGCAGTGTCTAAAAGACAGACATTAGTATTTGCCCTAGGTGAGCTCCTGGCAATTGCTATGAAATAAGTTTGGAAAACAAATGCCTGCCCTGACTCATCAGGGAGCTGTTGTTAACATGATAATCAAAAGGTGACTCTTCCCAGTGTTAAAAGCTGTTGAAATAATAAAGGCAAATTCCATCTCCCCCAACAAATCAAGACTGAAAAGAATTTGAAAATTTTTGAAAACTCATGCAGAAATAGTCTCTGGAAAATAATCCAGAGTGTCTCCTCTTCTTGCAATTCTTCCTTCTACAAAGTAATTTCTATTTTGGTTTTTAGAAGGGTCAATGAATTTCAGATTTATACAACAGAAGGAGAAACAATGTGATGAGAAGTCTACCTCTTCCTTTGTCTCCTCAAAAATAAGATAACTATAGCTGCTACTAAGAGGAAGTTACAGCTGCATTTCAACAATGAAGAGTAAATAAGTTGGTTTTATCTCTGTTAAAATTGCAGAGTGTTCTTTTTCTTTTCTCCCCAGCATCCCATTTCATTTATTTTAGAGTCCTTTTTCAATAGAAACTCTGAAGAACTGCCAAGTTGGCTTCCATGGTGAGTGATGACTACAGATAACTGGGTTATGATCTTGGCTGAGGCAAACTGGAAATGGTACTAACATCCTCCAAATGCCTACTGTTTAGTGGTTCTGAGATGCTTAAGCAAAAAAAATCCAGCTATTTATTTTACTGCAAGCAATGGATAAGAAGGAAATGTGGCCTAATCAAAAGCCTGAAGCCATTTTTAAGAATATTAAACTTAAAGCCATTACAAAAAAAATTTGGGACTCTCAGTTTTAATGCTGCTAATGATAGATAATGTGTCAATAGACTGTCCTCGATCATTCTGGCAATGCAGTGCTGTGCCCTCTTACATTTTGGATCACTCCACAGATTGAGACTCTGTGACCTCTTTGGGTAGAATGATCCAGCATTTGACTACCCCACAGTCTAAAAAAAACCAAGCAAACAGGCATCATATTAAAAATTATTTTAAAATGTTTGGGTTGAACTTTTTATAACTTATGACTCTAGTTGGACTTTTAATAAAATTATATTTCTTTTATTTGGTTTTTGCCCCTTGCTCTGTCATTGGGCCCTGCTGAAAAGACTGTCTCTTGTCTTTACTCAGTTTTGTTAAGTAAGTTTTTCACTCTTTTAGTGATGAGATCTCCCCAAAGCTTGCTCTTCCACAGAGGAAAGTTCCATTTCTTTCTGCCTCTTCTCTATCAGATGCTACAAGCCTTTAATTGTTTTAATGGCCCAGCTTGCTGGTTCCTCTGCAGAACAGGGGTGTCTATCTCTGTTCCACTGGGATGCCAGCACTCCAGGGCAGTTCAGTTCAGTTCAGTCAATAACCCCCTGCCCTTGCTGTCCATGTACCTCCTCAGTATTTCATCAATTTGTCTGTGGAGCCATTTTGGAGCAAATTGACTTGGGTTAAGGCACTTGCCTCCCAATTTGGGTGGCTGAGGAGTGGAAAAACACACAGTTCTGCTGCAGCTTTGGTGGAAAAGGAAAGAAAGCAGTGAGGGTGAGTGTACTTTGTCTCAGGAAGCTGGGAAGCCTTAGGGAGAAATGAATCTGCACTAGGTCTATGAGCAATAGTCACTGAGCATTTTTTCCATAATGTTCCATAGGAAGGCAATAAAAGCAGAAAACTGTTTAAACATTTTTAATAAGCTAGAAAGTATAAATTGAATACCCTGTGGTTTATGACTATATTAAATACAATTATATAACATTACCTGCAACATCAAATGCAGCCATTAAATGCAGTTTAAGTATCTCCACAATAGTAGAAGTATCTAATGTGTAAGAAAGTGAATAGTAATCAGCAAACCTGTTGACCAATGTTTTTGGTAGTCACTGACCTTTTAGCTGGAATATGTAGAGATACTCAAATATGTTAGTTTCTAATCTTTTCATAAAATTACATAGGCCGTACTGAATTCCCACAATTAACTGTCATCTCCAGAGCATAACTAAATTACTCTGTACTTAACTGGGCTAAATAACACATTTGTTTATCCAGGTGCCAAATTCACCCCTCAGCCCCTCTCCCCCTATGCCTTCTGCTATTCCAAAAGCCAACATTTCTGCCTTGACATTTTTTAAAAAGAAAAAGCTGAACCTAGGCATTCACTCTAGTATTGTGTTGAGCTCTGCTTGTGTTAGTAGATACATAACTTATGGAAATAACACTCTTCATACACTTGGTTTGCTAGTTCCATAAACCATCTCTTTAGAACTACTTTAAATTGCTATTAAAACATTTTTCAATTTTATAATTAAGATGACAAGTAAACTTGCTTGAGCAGATATCTACACTACTCATTTATTGGACTAAGAAGTAAGAAGCTAATAAATGTAATGAATTTACAGAGTCACTGGGTATATATTTGGAAGCTTAAGCAGAGTAAGAGCTTATATAGAATACAGTTCAAAACTGATTCCTTTGTTTCCCTTTTTTCTTCAAAGCCTGAAGCAGGTGAAAAGAAAATTGTATAATTTTTAAATTAATTTTTTAGAGAATAGGCTACTATCTTTGTATTCAGCAAATATACTGGTTGGGATGCAACCAAATTTAGCTTTTGGAGCCAAAAGACAGCTGTTGCATACTGATTGTATTTGTGCCTTCTCTAATGCTGTGAATCATTTCAGTGTTTCCCATTCTTATGGACTTAATTAGCTTTGGGAATCAGTAATATACATGCAGCCCTGCTAAAGTAAAACTATTGAAGCTTATTAACACCCCCAAATTCAGTGTTTCAATTTGAATAGTTCCTTGTTTTATATACAATCAATACTCAATATTTTCACATGTATTAGAGTCTTAACTAGCTTGGGAAATCCTGTATTTCATTTACTTGCACTTTATGGTTATGTTTTATACACCCAAAATAAAATCATGTCATAAAATTAAAAAAAAAATTCTCAAGAAACAAATTTTGCATCGTTTTCCAGATTTATATAATAAACAAACTGTTACTGACTTAAACCTTTGCACCACTGGGTCTCGCTCCTCTCCTCTGTTTTGCATTTGCTGTGTGTCAAGTTTGGTGACAATCTATGTCAGGCCCTGGGAAAGGAAACCTGGACTGAAATGAGCCATTGTTTGTGGAAATGAAGTGGAAATCCACACCACTACACTAGAGGAACTGCCCAGTGCCTGAAAGTCATGCTCATTTCATCTTAGGCATTCTTCTATTTTTGCTTGTATTCAAAGGATATCAACTGGTGGACCCTTGATCCATAAGATATATTTCCCTGGCTAGGCTTTCTGCAAAAAATTTTCTTAAGCATTGCATAAATCATTTGGCTTAGTTAGGCAAATGTTATGTCTGATACTTCTTGCTAAAGAATTTAAACATGAAATCTGCCGAAGGAAGAAAAGTTTTAGGTCTGTTGTTTCCTCTGCTTATGACTTTCTCCATCCTTTTGTGTGCTGCATAGCATTTCTGTAATGCACACTGAACAATTTTATGTATGAAATTCTTAACTGCAGCCAGATGGATTCATCACTGGCACAGAAAAGGTGACAGTTGCAGCAAACAATATATTATTTTTTCAGGAGTATGCACTGAAGAAATTTTTTCCAAGCAAGTGTTTGTCATTTGTTTCATTACCAGAGCTCTTGGAATGCAGGCAAAATGCAACTGACTTTCAGTATGAGCCTATGGAAATCCTGAAATAACTGTCATGTGAAATACCTGCAAATTGTTTCTGTCTTTCTCAACATCATCTTTCATCTGTAGCCTAGAGGTGGTGTTTAACTATTGAGATGGTCTGGTAGCAGCAGTTTTAGAGAGTAAGCAGTGGAATTCTTTCAGTCACAGAGTTTGTCAAATGCAAGTCATGGAACAATGGGCTGTGTTCCTGCTTCATAAACCTGTGCTAAGTTATACTGGAGAAAAATTGACTTGGTGGTTGCATGAGGACTGATTATCTTTAGGCCACAAGCTGTAGTTATTTCTGGCGCGCATGAAATTTGTCTGTGAGTCCTGAGCAGCCTTGAAAACAACCTTGATTTTAGTACCAGATGCTTTCATCTGCATTTATCTTCATTGAATCTGTGTATCTATCTATTTATCTATCTATCTATCTATCTATCTATCTATCTATCTATCTATCTATCTATCTCAAAAAAGACAAACTTATTTGAACAGACAGCAAGGGACATGGTAGGTAAGTATAATTTTTCATTGCAGAAATAGGAGACGATTTATGAGTTTTCTTATGTGAAAAAAGCATATTCCTGGCCAAGCAGTAAAATCTAAACAATGAAATACCGATATGGCTTGAAGTTAATGTAAAACACACTTCATACAATCATGGAGTGGTTTGGGTTGGAAGGGACCTGCAAAGGCCATCTAGTCCAACATGCCTGCAATGAGCAGGGAAGAGATCAACTATATCAGAAATATCAGGTTGCTCAGAGGTCCGTCCAGCCTGACCTTGAATTTTTCCAGGAATAGAAATATCCCTCTGAGCAAGTGTTTCACCACCCTTGTTGTAACAAAACTTCCTTATATCTAATCCTAAATCAATTTTCCTTCAGTTTAAAACCATTACCCCTTGTCATATCTCTACAGGCCCTGCTAAAAAGTTTGTCCCAGTCTTTCCTACAGGGCCAATTTAAGTACTAAAGAAGGGTCTCTCCAGAGACTTTTCTTCTCCAGGCTGAATCCCACTCTTTCAGCCTGTCCTCACTGGGATGCAGCACCTCTCCTTTTTTCCAGTTCTGACACTACAGACAATAAATGCACTCTTTTAAAAAAGAAAAACACCAAAGCTGTTAAGAAAGAAATTAGGTGAGACTCTTTTCTCATGGCATTCTCCTCTCACCAGAAGGAGAGCAGTGATTTTGCCCACGGTTCACTCTCCATTCTGATCCCACTGATTGGAGGAAACCAGCCAAGTAAGTTTTGGGGATTTCCAGCAGTGTACTCACAGATTATTTGATCTGGGCTGTATTTTATATGCTGACCAAACTCTACACAGTTTCAGAACGGGTTTGTACAAATGGATTGTATAATTCTTGTATTGCTCCTACTCATCTGTGCCCCTGGGATCACTGCAACTTCTTAGGGAAACACAGCAATTAGATTGATTGTATCTGTGATTGTGGTTCCCAAAAATGCTTTCTGATTGATTGATTTAATTGCAAGTGATTAGAGTTAGGATGTCCATTTAACGTGTGAAAAGACAGTTTATAGCTTAATTACTTTTTAAAGCACATCTTAATTAGGAAGTGACTATTCCTGTCAGCAGTGTTGTTTTTAATTACCAACAACCTCAAACGTTTGTGTTTTTAACAGGTACTGCAAATCATGATATGCAAGGCATAGCAGAACAAAATGCACAGAACTATTATATAGGTGTTAGGCTTTTTCCTGCCAAATTCAGATTGACGGTGATAATGTGGAATAAAATAAGCTTTTAATGGAGAAGGTGAGGGAAGGGTATCTTTTGTGGGTTTTTTTTTTAATTTTGTTTGTTTGGGATTTCTTTTTTTCTCTTTTAAACCTGCAGGTGTGTTATTCTTTCTCCTCAGTTTTATCCAACTTCATGCTTTGAGTTACAAGGCATATTTATGTGGGTAGATTTTTTCATGGCAATTTTATTGGACCTGAATGGAGTGGAAGATGTCCCTGTCCATGGAAGGGAGAGGGAACTAGATGATCTTTAAGGTCCCTCCAACACAAACCATGCTCTGATGCATTCAGGTTTAAAGGAAGATGTTTAGCAGAGCACAGCAGCAGCACAGGGAAGGAACTCCTCTTTAGTTAAGGGATGGTGGGGAGTGGGAATCTGGGATCTGTTTCAATGTCCTATCTTCTGTATCTCTACCCATTGGCAAATGACCAATAGTTAAGTCACATCCTTCTTGAGAGCTGTGGAGGGGGCAAGGTAAAAGGGAAAGCAGAGTGGGAAGGACTGCAGCAAAGAAAGGCACCTGGACTGGCCCTAAGGGTGAGTTTGTGACAGAGGGAGTTGCTGCTGAATTGTGGCTTTCTTACTCGTACAAGAAGAAAGTAATTATGGTCAAATCTAGGAAATAAAATAAAAGCTTGTTAGGAGCAAGTTATATTAATTAAAGTTATGGAGATTTAGACAGAATAAGTGGAATACCATTCACTCTTGCCAATTTTTAACCATAATAAGTTTGGGGGGGTTGGCAGGGGATTGTTTCTCTGTCCTGGACTTAGCATTATGGATATTTTGGAGAATTGCTGAGGTATCATCTTGTCACATTTAAGGTGTCTTTATTCAAAGGATGTCTTGAATATTAAGAATATCTTCAACATCAAAAAATTCTCTGTATTTCAGGAAGGCATTGCTTCCCTATTAGCTTATAGTCCTTACTCATTAAAAAAAAAAAAAAAAAAAAGAAGAAGAAAAACTCTGCCCCATAACCTTTCCCTTAATTTTAAGATGAATAGCATATGTTATCCTTCCTAAGGCAAAGTAAGTGTACAAAGAAGAGAAGAGGCTTTAGTTTTACATCTAGAAAAATCAGGAAACAAAAATCCCTCCCAGTGGGGGAGCAAAGTACAAAGCTGACCTCATCTAATTTATCTGAAGGTATGATAGAAGCCTTTTTTCTTAGGTGGGTCTTTCCATCACAATGTGCTCTTTCTACCTTTCCTTGATTTATCTTATATCTTTGTTATCCCAAGGTGGAAATGGCGAATTTATCTTCTACTGAAGACACCTTTTTAAAAAGAGTCTGAATCACTAAGGCCAAGCCCAGAAGCAACTGGAGGCAATTAGGAACACTTTCTTTAAAACTCTCACCCAACCTACACATGCTTAACTTGGGAGATCAGAGAGAAATATAGCTAGAGGACAGCAGGACTAATAGCTAGCAGATCTAACAAACCATAAAGGTGTTCACTGGAGAATTGTGGCAATATTGACTGTGTGTTCATTAAGGACATGACTGCCAGATGATGAAAGCATTGCTCTGCTGGGAGACATTTTGCTACTTAAAATGGCAGATAAAGTTACTCTCTGCTTTTTCCTGGTGGTAAAAAAAAAAAAAAAAGTGCAAAACCAAAACTTGTTGGACTGAAAGAATTCCTGAGACAAAGTTTTCAGTGGTCTCCCTACCATCCTCTGTGAAGAAGTTTAATCATCACTTCCACAACTTGAAATCTATTAAGATTAATAAGTAGTGTCACTCCTTTCACTCTTGATGACTAACACTAACAGCTTTGTATATTTAATGCACCTGAAACAGAATTTGTTGTCATTACAGCAATGAGAAGTAAATTGCTTTCCAGTGAGACTAATTTTCTGAATGTCACTATTTCTTTTCCATTCTTTTCTGCTTGCTTATCTTTCAGTGATATTCTCTCCACAGCAGAGAAATCATGTTTCTTTACCCTTTAATCTTTTAACAGTCAAACCACGACAATACCCTGGGATTTTTTAAATTTTTTTAATTTTTTTACTTCTAGTAATTGTGGTTTACAATCATAAAAGTCTTTTCCAAACTTGAAGATTGAGTCCAACTGTTAACCCAGTCCTGTCATGTTCACCACTGAACCATGTCCCTAAGTATGACATCCACACATATTTTAGATACCTTAGGGATGGAGACTCCACCATTTCCCTGGACATCCTATTCTGATCCCTGACCACCATTTTGGAATTTTCACCTAATAGCAAATCTACTGTTTCTGTGCTCTTGAATTCTGGCACTCCTTGCAACAAAGTGCATCAACTTTATAATGACTAAATGAATCAGAAATAAATCCAATGATTTTGAAGTTTGTTGGCTAATTGATTTTAATGTTATCAGTACTCTTTGGGTCTTTGAACTTTGTCATTCTCTAGAATGGGGAAACAGAAAAGCCTTGGGGTGTCACAAGGCAGAATGAGCCAGGGGGTTCAGTAACTCTGTTTGTGTACAATGGCATTGATCCAAAGTGAATGGCAGTGGTGAGAACTGGAGATCTTTTTCTGCTTTATTTGTAGCACACTTTTATGACTGCCAGGTCTGGAGTACTGCAATCCCCTGAGGAAAACCCACTCCCTTATTCTCTTTGCTTCCTCATAACAGCAGAGATAGCAATTCTGGAGTTACGTACACAGATTTGTGCTTTGTGCCTTGAATACTCTGCCTGAATGCTTTGAGAATCAGTTTAGCAGTGGTGAAAAACTATCTACCAACTAAATGAAGTCATTAGTTCCCTGGCTATTTAGGGACAACCTTCAGCCAAGCAAAACCCTAAGCAAGCAACTGTGGCCTCAGCAAGATCACCAAGCTTCCACTTGTTCTATATTTTTATATATTTTTTCCAATGTTTCTTGGTCAAGACTTCTGCAAATTGCAGAGGAAAAGTTAAAAAGTGTGAGGATTGTCTACAACTGCTTGAATCTGCTGTGAATTAGGACCTTAAAGCTGTGTTTGGTCCTCAAAACACAATTCTCTTCTGGTTTAATCAAGTGAATTGAAATTTTCACTCAAAGGTATAAGAATGCCAATATTGTCCATTCATGCATGGCAACCATAACCAAACCAACATTCACATTTATATGAAATCACTGAAGGGACAATGTAATGCTATATGAAAGTACTGAGTTTTATGTCCACTACACATGAACAAGATGCTTAATATTGCATTTACAAGGTGCCAGCTATTTTATAATACTTTACAATAGCTCTAGGGTGGGTAAAAATATAGTTTAACAGCAGAAAAAAAAAATCTTTTCTCCTAATACAGTATTGAGGTTTTTTTCTTTTTCAAAACAAAGCCACTTCTTAAAAACATCTGTAGAAATAAAGGTGTACTATGATAGGTGTGTGCATCAAAATAAATTACAGATTTCAAAGAAAAGGAAATAATGTATGGGAGGAGGAAAGAAGTTCAGTACCAATAAACATTGCAGTCTGAATGTGCTGCCAGGTGCTGCTGAAGGGTACTTTACTAGGTTGAAGTTGTGGACTTGTCACCTGACTGAGAACTGGGAAATTACTTGCATATTAGGCAAGGTAATATCTCTGGTTTCTGGAGATTACAAGGGAGATTTTCTGGTTCATAGATAAAGGTTTAGCTTGTTTGTGCAAGAATGAGAGATAAATGGAAAACATAACCATCAAAGATATGAAACTGGGGGAAGTGGGACTTTGGGGGTTTGGCTTTGGAGTTTGTTTGTTTCTTTGTTTGAATATAGCTTATTTTTGTTTGAGAAATACATCTATTGCTGATTTCCTAATGCTCTTAGAGTCCCCCTAGCCTGAAAAGAAGTGTGAAAAGCTTTCAGTTCTATTTCCTACTTGGCTAGTCAGCTGGTTAAGGAACAGCAGAGTGCTGAAAAGGTATGAGTTAAACTGTAACTCTGAGCCAGGACTGAATATGACAGACTAACTCAAGTGAAAGGTAACACATAAGTGCTGTCTTCAGCAGCAGAGCATGAGAACAGCCTGGAAAAGAGCTGAAAGGTTTTTAAAGACCCCTCCACCCCTGCTTACAACCACTGAACTTTTCTTCTGGTCTTTTAACCTTGGTATCTTGTTTATCTTTGGGAGTTTTTTCCTCCCTCTACCAGTTTTTCATATTTTTTTGTCAACTTCTTCGTGTAAAACTCTGCCTTCCACATAGGCTCAAATCAACAATGCTGTGGTTTGGTTTTTTTAAAAAAAAGAAAAAAAAAAAGAGAAGCAGTGGAAGAACGAGGAGCCACCACTAAGCCGTGCTGTGCACACTGTGGGCTTGAGAGAGACTGGAATATTGGTGAAGAGCAGAATGAAGATGAGGAAAAACCCAACTTGCCTGCCAATGGTGTAATTAAGTGCTATTTATCCTTTTTACAATATTTACATTGGCAGTGCTTCATTAGGGATTTATGGCCATCTGTCTTACAGATTTATTGTATATGTTGTGGATTTTGGGGTTTAGAACTGCTTTGGAGCTAGACGAAATCCCTGTGCTGCATATATCCTGACACCTGACTTTCCTGAGGATAAAAAGTTTAATGAGTCTGCTTACAGCACTTCACAGAATACTGCATGGGCTGATGTCACACCTGTGGTCAGTAAACTGAGCCTGTAATGTGACATCATTCAGTGGCATTTGCACATGTCTGTGTTAGCAGGACAGAGGAGAGACAGTGTTCAATTCTCTGACATTTTTAACTCATCTTCTTCTCTTTGCTTAGCTTTAAAACCCTTTTATATATATTTTTAATGGCTTTTTTTCAGCATAGTTTTCATTTTAAAATGTTTTTTTCCTCCCAAACATGTACCTCACAGCCTATTACTATAGCTTCCTATTGCTGTGAACAAGTGAAATTCTGCTCTGACCCCAAAAGTGTCACAGTGACGCTTTTCCCCAGGACGTAGCTTGGGCAAAGGAGGGCAAATCTTGCCCAGTGAGGGTTAAACCAGCACTCTGTGTTAGAAGCAGGAATCTTCTGGTTTGCCACCTGTGCACATTGTGCACAAAGTGCATCTCCAAGAAGGTGAATTGCGCTCCCACAAAGCGGTTTTAATGTCTTTCTACAGACCTTAGGCATGTTGGTGTTTGCCTGGGGCTATACATCCCAACAGAAGAGAGAATTAGCAGCAATTAAAACAGTGTGGGAGTATTATCATAAAATGAAGTCCAGGAAAAAAAATATTCACAGAAGTCTATAAAATGAGGAGAAAAAAAATTTTGTTGTAGAAACATTGAGAAAATTTGGAGGCATCCAGGACTTCAGGACTCATGCATCGTGTTCCCTCAGGATTAGGCACACAGGATCCTGATTTGGAAGAGAGCCTTTTCCTACCCTTAGAATTTTCCTGTTTCTTTGCAAATTAGTTCAGGATTTTGGAATCCTTTTTGTTACTGAGTGGTTTTTGATGGCATTTAACAGGAATGGAAAATTTGGGTTTTTTTCCTTCTACCTGTAAAAAAAATCTATTCTCCCAAGGTGATACTTGGAAAAGAATAGAGACCAACAGGGCAGATTAACAGAAATTAATCATGATAGAAATAACTCTTACATTAAAGATTTTTATTGTGAGACAAAAAAAAAATATGCAAATTGAAAAAAGCAGCAAACTGGACCCCTCTGTGTTGTGAAGGTTTGATTTGTGCTATCTCTGATGTACTGAAGGGATCCCATTGTGGGAATATTTTATCTGTGCTCACTCTAAAACTTAATTACAGTCTTAACTTGCCTACACATAAGTAAATTTTAAGCTCTTTCTTCCCATTTCTACTTAGGTGACTTTTTATCCAAAAGCATGTGAGAGTTGAGGTTTAGCTCCTGTAACCAACATGTTGAAGGGCCAGTACCTTAACTCCTCCCTGAAGGACCAGTGTCAACAACTCTAGGTAAAAAGATATTTTTTAGTTTTGCCGGAGAATGAATAAAAGCTCTGTTTTGTAAATTATGAGGAACAGCTGAGGGATTTTGGGGTGCTTACCTGGTGAGAAGGAGGCTTGGGGTGACCCTATCACTCTCTACAGCTCCCTGAAAGGAAGGTGTAGCCACGTGGGTGTCGTCCCCTTCTCCCAGCTAACAGTGACAGGATGAGAGGAAACAGCCTCAAGCTGTGCCAGGGAATCGCTGGATGGACAATTGGGGAACATTCTTGACAGAAGAGTTGGTCAAGCAGTGGAACAGGCTGCCCAGGGAAGTCCTTGAATTCCCATTCCTGGAAGTATATAAAAAGACATGTTGATGTGGCACTTATGGGGTATGGTTTAGTGGTCAGTTTGACAGTTTTGAATTAATGGTAGGGCTTTATGATCTTGGAGGACTTTTCCAAATGTAATGATTCTGTGAGTACATCTTGGACCTAAAGCTTTGCCTCCCATACCACTGTCATTCCAGCCTGCTTCCTGCTGTTTCAAAGGTCCCTTGGAGGGGTGGGTGAGGCAGAGGTGGACTAGCACAACCAGAAAGGCCTGAGGGGTGAAGGCAGAAGTTCCTTCTCTCACCACCAACCTGCACACCTCATGCTCCAGCCCTTTGCTTGCTTGCCCAGGGGAGCTCTCACTTCTTGTCACAAGCAGCCAGGAGTGAAGCAAAGCAGAACTACTGCCTTAGAAAAATTTCCGTGAGATCTCTTACATTAAAACTTCTTTCTCTTCTCTCTTTGCCCTTTGAAAAACCCACAACCAAGAGAAAAATATTAGGGTATTCAGCTGGCGTTTCTCGGGATACAGCGCTCTCCTGCCGTGCCCTCTCTGTGCTCTGTCTCTGCTCTCTGTAAAGAAACCTGTCTCTGTTCCCTGCTTCTGGGTCTTTCTCAGCACAGAGGCTTCTTTTCCCTTGTGTGGGCAGAAGGAGTGACCCAGGGACTGCCTGGGCTGCCCTTTTGTGTTTGACCGCGGCGCCGCGCGGCACTGGTGCTCGGCAATGCCGACTCCTCCACCTTTGTGTTTCCCTTTCAGCTTGTATCAAGCATGTGTTGATTCTCTCTTGTACACAGGCATCCCATAGAATGTCTCAGCTGCCTTTCTATCATCCCTGAGACCAAATTATGACTGTCAATTATACATGAAAGGTAGGCGAGATCAAAGGGTTCCCTTAGTCCTGCTACTTGTGCATCTGCTTTGCCCGTAGAACTGCAGAACCAAACTCCTCTTTCAAAACCCTCAGCTTCGGTTTAACCCGGTACATTTGAGCAAAATTATCACCTTGGTAGCTTCCCTGTTTTGTACAGTGGATAATGAAGAACACTTTACATGCTTGTAAATGCCAAAAGAATTTAAAATGTG
Source organism: Fringilla coelebs (assembly GCF_963513975.1). NCBI lineage: Eukaryota > Metazoa > Chordata > Aves > Passeriformes > Fringillidae > Fringilla > Fringilla coelebs. The sequence goes on along the minus strand of NC_140032.1, from coordinate 64,270,734 downwards.
GAAAGGACATTTTACAATGAGTAGTTTCATGATTCTCTTCAGTGTTTGACAAGGATTTCACCTAGAGCTGGAAATATGAATGAGTCAGATCACTTCAGAGTAGGACAGAAAAAGAGGAGAGGAACGAAAAGTTTTGGGTTGTTTTGGGCAGGGGGATTCAGTTTATTTATTTGCTGTGCTTTGGGTTTTTTGTTTTAAAGGATTATAATTGAAAAAAATTAGCAATAGTCAAAAGTAAAATTATAACATTTATGCAAATCTTTACTGCATCCTCCCTTGTTCTCCCTCTCTCCCTCCCTCCCATTCTCCCTCCCTCTCTCTGTCGTTGAATGTATTGTTCACACTGATTCCTGAGGAAAATCAAGAAACTCTGAAATGGAACACGTGTAATCATTGCTTTTTCTCCCAAATTAATGGTTCCCATGCCCAGCAATTCTTGAGGATTTTTAAATATTCTTATTAAAGTATGATGACTAAAGTAAGTAAGCTCGTTATGTACATTTCAGCTCCAAATTTAATCTGATGAAACACAAACATCTATTTAAAATTAAAGACTCTGGATGTTAAAATGCTCCACTTTATCTATTTATCTAAAGATGATAAACTGTACCAAAGTACTGATCCAGTATCAGAGAAACTCAGCTTGATGGAATTCTTGTAAGGAGATGTGTATAATGTACCATTGTACTGACATATTTAAAAAATTGTAGCATTAATAGTTTATTAAGTAATGTGAGCTCCTTTGGTCTTCAGCTAAAGCTCCTTTGCACAGGGATTGCTTCCATGTGGTGATTTTGGTTCCCTAAGGATTTTGTCGTTAATTTGACAATTTAGTTCATGTCAGCAAACACTCTAATAAAGAGAACTTTTGGTGTGTTAGTCTTCTGGTGAGTTGAGCTGTTGGGGGTAGAGACAGAAGAATATTTATACTAAAAACACTATATTTGCCTGTTAAATTAAAAACTGCTCAGGCAGATGGTTTTTTTCTGAAAGTTTTTTGTATGCCTGACCGTAAATCTCATTTATGGGGTTCAGCAAAAGAAAGGGTTTACTCTGTTGGTATTAGTGCATTACTTAGGGCAGGCATGGCATGACACCAAGTTGCAATTAATTCTGAATCATCATCAGTCATTCTGTCTTTTCATAGACATTGAAAACTCTTAACAATTGCAAGCTATTTGAAGCTTAGCTCTTTATATTAGGCATGATTCAAAGTGGCTAGTCTAATATCATCAGGATCTTATGCTCTTCTTCAGATCTGTTGATCCATATTGAAGTGCTTTTTAAAAGACCCCACAACCAACTCTACACACACAAACACAGAACCCAAGCTAATTATTTTGCTGTGTGAGGTTTAACGTGATACTGGCTGTAGAAATGACAACATTGTGTACATCTTGGATTATTTCAGAAATGCTTTTAATCTTGTTGTTTGTGCTTGTCTAGAGAAGAAAGAAACTTTACATAACACCATTCCAAAGATGAGGCATATCTGTTCTTTTTCACAGATCTGTAAAGTGTAATTGTACTTCTGAAGCCTTTTCAAGAAGAATGCAATGCACCTCAACATATGTTTATTAAAAATGTACTTTCCAAATTGAATCCTATACCCTAATTAGACTAGCTAAGGATGATGGTCTTACTTCAGCTGAGCCTATTTGAAATGTAGAGCATCTCCTCTCACTACTGTAATGCTGCTCTCTACTCCAATGTGGAGGCAGGCATTTGGCTTTCAGAGGTTTGGCCCAGTCTATTTGGGAGGAATGGCAATGTTTCAAAGCATCTCCACATGTTGGTATTCTGGTCTGAGTGAAAGAAAAGCAAACTGGCTTCTGGGAGTAGTGAAATAAGGGGATTTTCTTAATTTTCTTAATGGACCATGGATTCAGCAGGAGCAACCAGTGGAGTGTGTGTGGAGGGTTGATCTGCACAGCAGGTACTTACCTTGTGCCTCAGTCTCTTTCTTCTTTACCTTCTTACAAAGTAAAATGACAGCAAAAGTGGTTTTGTCTGAAACCAGAACTGACATAAAATCATCCTTGAAGCTTGTTGCCAAACTGCCGCCTTAATGTGAATTTTAAGTATGTTTTGTAGGACTTGTGCAGTCTCTAGTATGACTCACACTGGGTGTGCATACCAATGAGAGTGGAAAAGTGAGCCTTTAGGTTCTCCTGTCAGCTGGTGGTTTTCAAGACTTCGTTGCTATCATTATATAATTATGCTCTCAGGAAACCTCAAACTTTTCCATGAAAAGCAAGTGACCACTTATATTTATCAGGGTAGTCATTACCCATGCTAGCAGGGTACCTGCTTGAACTTTAAAGTATTGAATCTATCTTGATTAGGCGTACTGGAGACTTAATTTTTCACATCTAAGGTGAGCAGAGTGACCAGGACTCAGCTGGTTTTCTCAGATGTCTCTTACTTTCTTCTCTTTGTTCGAATTCTCTTTTCCAAAAAAAAAAAAATGATCAAGCTTTCTTTGCAGCTCAGTGTCAAGGAGATATTTCTGGGATGAAGCTAGGAGAGGTGTTCTGTGTTCCAGTTAAGTGCTCTAATTTTTACAGATTTTACTTATTTAGAGGTAGGAGAAAATGGGATTGCCCCCCCCTTCCCTCTTTGAACCAGAAAGGGTCTTCTCATCTAAACTGGTTCATACATTCCTTCAGGCAATCCAATTTTTAAGGGGGAAAAAAAAACTTTCATTAGAAAATCCCTGACTCGCTGTCCTCCCTGGAGACCTATATCTACAGGATTTGAGTTTCTTTGCCTTTGACACGTTGACACAAAAAAGCCTCTAATAAGCAGAAGTGAGACCACCATTCATCTTTCTCTGCTGCTCTCCAATTTGTAAATGAGCAAAGTTTGGTTCTATACTCACAGATGGTAATTATTCTGTAGTCATTAAAACACTGCAGTCTTTCGTGGTTCCAGCAGTGAATCTTTTCCTATTGATTATTGGAAGACTATAAATGCTAATGACAACTATTAGTCCATTTTGGAATTGTACATCTTTTATCCTCTGAATCAATCACTTGATTTTCAATTTTAATTTTTTTTAATTATATTTTTCTGGACATCTTTATGAGACCCATCAGGAAAACTTGATATTGATATAGGTTATTTTTATATTTCAATATTTTCATGCTTCAATATGTTAGGAGGAACATTAAAGTTGATAAGTTCTACCAACCATAAGTGTAGAATAGTTCATAGTTTACTGAGAAGCTTTGGTATTAACAACTTCTTAGACCTCATTCCTCTAGCAAAAACTTTTAGTATCATCTTGTGAATTTAATTATAGGATTGTTGCCATCACTGGTTGTTGTTTCATTTTAAGGCATGGGAAATTCTGAATAGCAAATCCCACTAGAGGATTTGTTTGGTGCTTGGGAGAGGAAAAGAGGAAAAGTTGGAAGATCGTGATGATCCATTGATGACAGGTTAATATCTGGTTATATGATAACTGCTAGAGAAACCTGCAGAGGTTTGAGGTGGCTTCCAGTTCTGCCAGTCACCTGGGGAGTCTTATGGTTTGTGACAGTATGTTTTGGAGGGGCTAATTTGGTTGTACTGTAGTGTTTGTCTTTTTTGGCACGTGGGTCAGATGTCTGAGCTGCAGTTCACCCGTTGTCAAAAGTGTTACTGTAGTGTTCTGCAGGTTGTGCAAAATACACCCCCTATTAATGCCTCATCAGTAACCACTGTAATACCAGTGAAGTGGTGAAACTGCAGTTTTAATTTGACTAAAGGAAAAATAATTGAATTGCAAATTGTTAAGAAAAACTTTCTCTTGCTGTTGTACTCAGTAACGTCATCTGGTTCTACTCTTGTGCAAAAGATGGCAAACTAATCTTAATTTTTTCTAAATTTTATTTCATAACCATCTTCCTGTGTTTCCAAACCTATTCCAGTAACAAAAAAAAAGGTAGGAAATTTTGGATTTCCAGGCATTTTTTAAAAACTGACACTTTCTATGTAATGAAAGCCTTGAGTCTCACAGATAAACTGTAAATACTTGAAGAAGTGTGTATCAGGGGTGGGAATTCTTTCAGGGTGACATGAACAAGACTGGCACAAACTGCAGCACATTTTCAATTAACTTATTTTTCTTTCCCCTGAGTTTACAATGCATGCAAAATGCTGATATGGTTCAGACAGCTGCTCTCACAGTGCAGTAAAAGCAGGTTTAACATTAGGATTGTCCCAGTGTACGAGGTGGGGGAGATGGAGGGGGGGAGTTTTTCCCTCTGCTTCCACAAGCCTGAATTCCAGATAAGAAGGCATGGTTTAAATTAGAATTACAGAGAGAGAACAACCCCTCTGGAGCATGGTAAACAGGGTCTGCTTCCTCTTACCCTCATCTGAGCCTCTCAGACTTGAATGTCCATCTGCACTGTGCTGCCCTATTCCCATATCATTCACGTTGAATGGGAAGATGTGGGAAATGGATTTGTAAAGAATTTTTAAAATTTGATAGAAAGGCTTCTGATGAATGGCATTGAGTTTTACATCTCTTGTGTCTCACTATTCATTGAGATTGATAATGGAGTAAAATCTTTTAAAATGCCCCATCTCTAGAAAAGCTGGGAAAACCAACAAGAGGTGATGAGGGTGACAGGAATGCCAGCTCCTCTTGGGAGCAGTTCTGCAGCAGGCACCTAAGGCTGGTCCTAAAAAGCTGCTGCCTGCCCAAATGATGGGACAATTGGGAGTTCTTGGTATAACTAAGTGAACTGCATTGATTAATGGTCACTGTTTTGCTCATACAAGGCAATGAAATCTGGAAAACTTTAACTGGGAAAAACCTCCATTAACTCAGGCTTATAAATTAAGGAAGAAGGCAAGTCATTAAAACTTGTATTTTACTAATAAATCACATTTGAAACAGCATGCTATGCAAATGGATGACTTCAGAAGGGCATGAGGGGGACTGAATTTGTTTCTGTAGAAAGACATGCACACTTTTAAATGACAGGTTTGAAACTGATTGAGGAAAAGGAAATTTTTAAAAATGATATAATGGTGATGTAAAACTACACTTATAGTAGTGGGGAGAGAGCTTATCTACTCCTAAATTTCATTAATTCATCTCATTGGATATTCCTTCTGTTTGTGATATCTTCCATGTTTTATTGGCTCTCTATGTGATATTTAGCAATAGCGTATGAAAAAAGAACAAACAAAAAACTGAACCTCTACCTATTCTCCTGGTTCTTTATTTTCCCCTAAAGCTCTTTTAAATGCTATGCAAATCCTGCAAATTTCCAGTAACAGTGGAAGGGCTGAGACAACTTCCTGTTGTCTCAAAATCTGTGTTTTGTCCCACACTTGTCCTACTTTGAGTCTTTTTAGTACCTGACTGATGTAAGCATGAACAAAACTTTAGCATTCCCCCCACCATATGCTATTTCTGCTACGGACTGGTGTTCACTTTCTTTCTCTCTCTCCACAAACATTTATTGGTGTTGCTGGTATACCAAGAGAATTTCTATATTGCACAAGCCTCCAAACTAAAGACAAGTGATTTTTTTTTTTTCCTATCCTTTGGTCAATTAGTAGATTAGTCCAGAGAAATGTCAAGCTGTATCCAGCTGCTTGATGTTGCATGCAGCCATTAAGGGCATCTATCCATGTGCTTGTCAATTATGTCATCATTTTCATTTGTGTATTGCCCATGCTACTTCTGGCATCTCCCTCCCTTCCAAACCTTTTCATGCCCTGCAGATAGTTTTCCCAGACCTAATGAGGCAAATGTCATCGCTGTGTTTGAGACATCTCGGTGTCTACTTTACTCTGGTATATTAAAATGAAAGCAAGGAAAAGTAGTTTGTGTTGTTCTCAGAGTAGATATGCCCCTGCAATTACACTGCAGCAAATGTGAGCTTTGTATTAGAAAATGAGCTCTGTATTTGAAAGGCTGAGGCATGTGATGTTTGAATACACTCAGGTACAAACCGCTGCTTAGGAGAGATTCATGGCAAGTGTTCCCATCTATGTTGTGTCTGTGACCAGCAAAAACAAATGAAATGTGTCAACACTCACACAAAATGCTCTAGAATTATTCTCTACTTTTTTTTAATAGTGTTTCCATCTAACTAGCTCTTTAAACTGTTCTCTCAGGAAGAAGAGTGTTCTATATGAAACCATGAAGTCTTAAAAAAAAATTGCAAGGAATAGAGAACGGCAGCTAAACTTAGTCTGGTTCATACCAGACACAACTTGCTGGAGTGGATTTATCTGCCTTCTTAATCAGGCACTCAGGAAAAGAATGATATCCAGAATACCATTCTCTAATGTGATTTTATTTTCAGTCAAGGAAGATACAGGAAATACCTGCCCAACTTATATTTTAGCTACTGCTTCAACTCTTCATCATAGCATAGCTGACCAAACTTTGCTTTTCTGTATTCCTGGAGTTCTCAAATAAAATCCTTTGTCAACAGAAGAAAACATTTTTTATTAATTATGCTTTGGAAAAAAAGGGTCTTTCACAGAAATCCAGGCTAAATTATCAATCTAAATCCAGGTTAAAACAGTTTTGCTGCATGGATTTGTGCTATCTGCAGCTCTGAGCTCCTACTCCCCCTTGAAGGCAAGGGGATTGAAGAGTTTGTGTGGGGTAACCTAAAAGCTAGCAAGGTGTTATCTCACCTGGCCATATCTTGCTCAAGAAACTGGCTGCTGTCGCCTGAGACCTTTGTTCCCTGGATATGATGTGATGAAGTCAAATCAGCCCAGCTGACAAGAAGAAATCCTTCCAGAATATCTCAAAGTTCAACATTAGCTGCCAGTATTTCAATCAGATCTTCGCTACAATTAAACAGACAACTTACATTAATTACACAGTAAGTTGTTTGCCACCTGGGTAAATAACAATTGATAGCTGGCAGTCAGTAATCAGGAAGAATAGGGTTGGTTGAATATCAAAAGTGAGAGACAATGAGACAACTTGCTCTCCAAAATGTGTCTGTCACTTGGCACTTGTACATTTTATTGTGATCCACTCCTGTATCCCCACTGCTTTTTGGTTTTTGAACAGTAGCATATTTACTGGAGAATCACTAAAAGAACTTGTGAATAAAGCAGATGGACCTGATTTGGTAGAGTGACTGTGAAATTATAATTTTGAAAAAATAGTCTAAAATGACCTATATCAAATTAATTTACAACCATGTATAGCTGAATATGAGTGAGAACACAAACACCCTGTACATATGTGTTGACAGAAGTCAGGGATTGTTTATGTAGAATTACAATTTTTTGGCTAAAATATTTAATAACTGCTTTATTGCCAGGCTAAAAATACTGATGTGGCAAATCCACTATTACTGATGTGAAATCTTTCCTCTCTGTCCTGTTTCTACAAATGTTTGCTGTTGTGAACTGGAAGATCCTTCTTTGCCATTTGTGCAACATTGGGCTGGTTTTTATTCACTTAATTTATGTCAATGTCTGTGCATAAAGGTGATTAAGATTATTTGAGTCTCTTCACAGTGACAATTAAGTAATATAAATATAATATAAACAGAAAACTCAAATGCATTTCTGACAATTGCTAGACTTTGATTTTCCAGTAATGCATAAGTGAAGCAGAAGTTGCCAAATTCAAACGCTGCTTGGTTTAGTGCAATGAGTTTATTTTATGTTTTCTATGGTTCTTTCAGTGTCTTTTCCTTTTTGTTTTTCCAGTCTTAAACAATCTCCTCCCATGAGGCAAAGCTGTTGACATTTCTTTAAGCAATTGCAGACTTTCCAAAACTGTTTCTTGATACTGTCAGGGTAATCAGAATAGAATAAATTATAAGTACCTTTCAAAGAACTCTGTAACTTGAACTTTTTGATGAGGTTGTTTGATGGTTGGGGCAGTGAGGGAAATTTATAGGGTACCAGACATTGCACAATATTTAAATTTCCTTAGATATATATTCAGTGATTGCAAACATATGGCAATATTTTATTAACTCTCCTGAAACAAGAGAATGTGTTTATAAAAGGAAAAACAAAAAATAGTAAAAAAGCTTCATATACCATAAGACTCACGTACCAGGAGCAAAATTACAGAAGTGTTTTCAGAAAAGAATGCTTACCTCAATACAACAGATTTTTTTTTTTTGCATCCTTCACTCTTGTATTACTGCTAGTGTATTTTTCCCTCTTATTCAGAAAGACTGAGACACCGTGGAATGTAATAGTTTTTACCTGTCTTTTAAGTAAAGCAATAAGCGACTGATACCATATCGAACCAAACAGAAACTATGAATGAGATTCTTAGCATTAGAACAAATGAAAAATTCCCTTTAGCAATGTTTTTTTACCAGTTGCTTCAAAAACATGGTGTTAGTAAATTAGGTTATGGAGACATTGCTGCAACATGGAAAATATCTTTGAACTAGACACAAAAACTTATTAAGATGCATTAGAGAGGAACACAGATGCTGCCAGCAACAACCATATATTAGCTCTACCTTTTACTTTCCTTTTAAAATGTTATCTTAATTATCTCAATCTGTTTTCCCTAAGCAATAGAGCAGCTTATGCAATCCACCAGGTTCTGAGAAGACACCCAAGATACTCTTTGCTTGAGAAGCAGGAAGAAATCAGTAATGGGGATCTCTAAATCTTCTTCTATCTTACTTGAAAAAAAAATGGTATGAGAATGAGATGCTGATAGGAAATGTGGGCTGAACAGAACAGTAGGGGTTGTAAATCTGGAAAATGGAGAACCAAAAGCAGTACAGAACTAGGGAAAAGCACAACTGCCAATCATTCACCTAGAACCCAAATAACAAATGGGAAAACAGCAGAAAACCATGCCTCAAAGAATTTTACAGATGTGGCTTTTTTAGAGGATATGGCAAGGGGAATTTTATGCAATGAAGTATTCAAATTAACTGATGAAGGATTTCAGAGATAAACTATCCTTGGCAGAAGAAAATGACTGAAGACGTCGTAAAAGACAAATATGTCAGTTGTCATTAGGATTTCTGAATAGAAACAACTTACTCTGAAAGCTCATGCAGCCCCTTAACTGAAGAGCTGCAGAATAATTTGGAATAAATATTCATTTGGTGCTGCCTGTAAATGTAAATAAACTATTCTGCATCTGTGTTTCAAACCTATTTTTCAATAATGTTATGGAAAAGTTCCCTAGAATTTTGGACACAGTTCTTTTTATATCATGGTAGAACTGGTCAGAAAGCCCCAATCTTAATTAACAGTTCAGTAAAAGGCACTAATTTTGAATTAAGTAACCTAGAAAACAAAGGACTTCCCTTCACAAAATTCATGTTTAAAAGATGCTGTTTGCTTAAACTGACTAGTCTGATTAACATTCACAGGGAAACAACACAAGTCTGATGTGTCCTGAGAAGGGATCCTCTGGGTAGCCCCACTGCCCTACTTTCAAGATGACACTTTGAGAAAAGCAAGAAAAAGAAAAAGAAAAAGAAAAAGAAAAAGAAAAAGAAAAAGAAAAAGAAAAAGAAAAAGAAAAAGAAAAAGAAAAAGAAAAAGAAAAAGAAAAAGAAAAAGAAAAAGAAAAAAAGAAAAAGAATACAATGCCAGACTCAGAAATTTTGGTTGTATAATATTAGTACAATTGGGGGAAACAACTGTAGAATTCTTATTCCCCTTGCAAGATATTATTCTTCTGATCCCTTTGTCAATATAAATGGTTAGAACTAAATAAAGCTGTCAACATTTGAGAATAGACAGTAGAACAGCAAAGTTAAACAGCTGAAACATTCTCTGTGTACCAGTGTACACATTCATTTTGTAGAGATGGGGATGTTACTGGTCTTTCTAGTCTATTGATGTTGTAAATAGAAGAAGAAACAGGAGAAGATGCATGATGCAATTATTCATGATTGGTTCCAAAAGAGTAGGCAGGTAAAAATAAAAAGCATGTAATGGTATATACATCTTGTTCAAGGGAAGTAAATTCTGAGAACTTATGTGATGAGGATGTATTAGAAGGTAAGATGGAAGGAATAAATTTTGTCAGAACACATTGTTCTTGCAAGTGGACATAGCATACTTAAATGCTCATAGAAATGCAAATATCTTGAATTCCTGCTGTGTTAGAAAAGGACTGAATAGCCATTAAAACTGATTTCAGGTGGTTTTTGTGGCATAGAACAACTAAGGTAATAAGAGACAATATAGACTATATTAAAAGACAAAAATTATTCTTTAGGAGCACATCACTCCTGTAACTATTGAGTTTTCTTAGTATCACTGAAACTTAGAGATGTTAATAAGATTAAAATACAAAACAAGAATATATTTTTTTAAGGCTTAAAGTTTAATACTGTGATACTTAATACAGAAACAAAACTAACCAGGCCACCTATGCAGAACTCAGCTGAGCTGAACTGTGCCCCTTGTTTGTCAGATTTCCTGGACTGGAAAGAAGAGCTGGTGCATGTCCAGGGTGTGTCCTGACAATGAGCTGAGACATGACTAGCACACGTGCTGGGTCTTGGGACTGCTCTGCAGCAGAGAGATCTACCCCTATTAGCTAATACAGCATGATCTGTGGTCAGTAAGACAATTTCTTTTGATTTTTATGAAATGATATTGCTCTTTCATCTGCTGTAGGTTACCTCTGGAAGGAAAAAGAAAGCTTATCAGTGCATATTCTAGGTGTAAAGTTGGCTCAAAACTTTATCAAACTACAGACACTGCCAGTCCTTAGGGGAGTATGTAAAAGTATGTAGAGAAAAACAAGCAGCAATCATTGAAACTGTGTACATGAAGAAAAGGAGCTTTGTGGGCTTCCAGGAAGGGAAAATAGGAGTCAGAGTGGGATATTTAAGCACACTTTTTAAAGTGCACAATTGTACAGATGTAGCAACTCGATCAAGGCTATTCATCTATAAATGGAGCTGTTTCCAGATGATAGCAGGCATTAGCGGGATAACAGGGATGGAAGAAATGAGCATCAATGCCTACCCTTGAGTTTACACTGGTTTATTGCTAGAGAGTCTGACAGAGAGCACTGACAGGGGTGCTAGGGCAGGGCTGGTGGTTCTGGGCAGGAGGAGCAGACATTGGAGGCAGGCTGTAGGAGTTATCAGCACAGTATCAGCTGATCTGTAAGCAATGAGCACTGCCCATGCCTCATATGCTGCTTTTCTGGGTACCCAGGAGGGAGACAGCAGGGAAATCCTCGGCCTTAGGAAGGGCAGAAATTCCAGAGGGCTCCAAGAGAATACAGAGGGACTCCCCCAGACCTGCAGGTGTTGGTTGTAAGCAGGGCTGGGTCCCTGAACCTTTGTGCTCCTTCTCATCCAAGGGACAGACCAGCATGGGCTGCTTGGGTATGAGCATCTGGGCTCCAGAGCAAGTGGGAACATGTCTCCTCACCCTTGGGAGGATTTGGGTGTAAGAATCAGTTGGGTGACATCAGTTTTGTTTTCAGGGAAGAAGTCCCCTTCCCTTCCTAGGAAGTTGTTCACCAGGATTTGTGTACTTTATCATAGGTGTTGCAATATCTTCTTATATTCTCAAACTTCAGGAAATAAAAAGCACTGAGTGAATTTGCCACCCCACTGTTTGGATTTTTTAACTGGATGAGATCTTAAAACTATGTCCAGTGAAGAAAATAAAAATATTTAGCCATTAGAAGTGTATTGACTTTCATGAAATTAAAACTAATTGAAAACTAATTACCTAATTCTAAGTTTTAAATGGCTACATTATTTTGCAAATATCATTGTCTGTTGCAGTTTTCATCTTAAAAATACCCACATTCAGTTAGCATTTTAATCTGATAAGGATTCTGAGAAAGTCAGCACCCCTTTGTCCTTCATTTCTTTTTGGATACACTCTTTGTACGTGCCAGAATTTACCAGAATTTCAGAGTCAATTAAAATTTACCACTGGCTTCAAGAATTTACCTGAGATGTTTCTCCTTTTTCTTTTGGCTGGGTTAGGTATGTTCAAAATTATCCCTCTCAAAAAAAGTCTCTGCTCAATTGAAATTAATGAAAGATATCCCCCTCCACTCCCCTTTTTTCTAAAGTTTTATTTTGACATATGGTATTACTTTTTATTTTGGCACTCAAGCTTGTTGCACAAATGGAAATGAAGACCTAAGCAGTGACCAGCATTTTTAGAAAGATAAGTGAGAAGTGTTTTTGATTTTAGGCTATTTAAGTGCCTAGCATATGTTACAGCTTATTTTATAAGAAATATTTGGAAAATAAGGCAAACACTTCTCTGGGTGTCTCTTTTTCCTTCCCTCCCACATATTCTAGTGAAACTTTATTAAGTTTAAAAATAAAAAAAATCTTAAGCAAGTTTTCTTCCCATAACTTCTAGAGTTTTCTGGAGTAGATAAGATTTAAAAATATTTGTAAAATGTACAAAATATCAGTGTTTCACACACAAGCACATTTAAAAATAGCTCTCCTTCCTGTTGTGCTCTTGCAGACATAAGTAACTCAATTAACTCAGACATCAATTCCTTAAGCATTTACAGTTTGAGTTACTTGGGGTGTTCAATCCATGACAAAGTTTTTGAGATTAAATGCTTACAAGGCATTGAAGGTATCAGGAAATATGGTCCTGAGTGCTTGACAGTCTTTGATTTGGTTTGTAGTAAGCATCTCCAGAAACAATTTCACTGTATAATAAACCCAACGTGTTCATTTACCTGCCTGAGGCAGTGTTGATGAAGGATTTGATGTCATTGCAAAGCCCTAGTACTTTCCCTGAGCAGTTAGGTACTTTAAAGCTGACTAATTATTGTTTTGATGAGGATAGGAGGTGTTTTTTTGCATCACCTCCCCATGGCAACCTACCTAAACCAAACAGAAAGGTGATTAAATGAACAATCTCCTAAGCCTCTTCTGCAAGAATCTGCCTCAAAAATTTTTGACTGCATTACAGTGCTAAGAGTACCTAACATTACTTCCTCCTGTTTACTTTTAAATCAGTTGCCTGAATGCTATATTATTAAAACCACATCAGCTATACTAAAAAGTCACAGATGAGTTCCAGGCACAGATTTAAATCTCAGATATGGATTTGGTTAGCAGCCTTTTTTTTGTTATTTTGTAAAGAGTACTCACTGAGGAAACAAATGTGTTATAGATGAAATGTAAACTTGCAGTTTTTTTCTCTCGGACCCATTCTGAATGGAGTCATAATTTATCTATTTCAATCTAAGGAATGCATGTTAAATTTGCTGGTATTATCCTTTCAAACACAAAGAACTTCTGGAATTTGTTGTTCTCCAAGTGGAATCTGATGAAACATTTTCAGGGAGGCATTTTGAACAAAGGATGTGCTCTATGCTAGTGTATAAAAAATAACCCCACATTTCTTAAAAATTCTCTGCTTTGTCAGGTTTTAAATTCTAGTACCTTGGTAATTTAGATCTGAGTATTTCTAAACATATTTGTTGAAAGATTTTTTCATTGGGTCTTGCTGCTGTTGCCTTTTCTTGGTTTTGCTCCATGTATTAAAAATAGTATATCACATACAAATTTTGCTATTAAATCAGTCTGAATTTAATATGTTTCTTTTGGGTCATAGCAAATGCATCAAATTCATATATTAGTAGGTGAATGTTACCAAAATTCTGTAGCCTTGTTGAAATGATATTTAGCTCCAGATCTTTCCTAATGCTGCAGCAAAGGCTCTGCCTGCTTAACAGTGACATTATTCAGTGAGAAAAAAGTCGACATCAAAGTTTGCATCTATAAGACTGCAGAGCAGCTCTAAACTCCACTTCCTTCTGGTAATTATCCCTGAAAAAGAAATTATTCCATGCTTTCTGGTGTGCTGATCTTGGCACTGTTGTGAGGGGTCTTTAAGCCCTCATGGCTCCTCACGGGAGCTGTTTGGGGAGTCTTCCCCCAAGCTGTTGGGAAATCTTCATTAAATGTGTGTGAAGCTCAGTCCTCTCCATCATTTTCTTTTTTCTTCAGTATGCCATGCTGTTTGTAGGTGTGACTTTCACCAAGCATTCTGATGTGCTGTGAATATAATTAATAGACACTTTTCACAATGTGCAACTTTACAGGGTATATAAAATAGTAAACTTTAGAGACCAGAATAGATGCAGAGGGTTTATGGAAAGCAAGTCTCCCTTTGCCAAGCACCATGAACATCCCTGAGCAAAAAAAGGATGGGGTGAAGAGAAAATACATGGATCTGGGAGGTGGATTAAAACTCTGAGGTTTTAATCTAGGGCCATAGTTTAGGCTCTGACTTCAGAGTGTGTTGCATGTGTTTTAGCCATTGGAAAAGTATTTGTGGAGGGGGCGTGTGTCCGTTCTGCCCTCTGCATTGCAGCAGTTGGGTACCCAGTGCTGTTAGGCTTGGAAGTAAGGTGGGGACTGTTTCAAAGGTAGTTTTTCCTAAATTATTTTGTTTTAGCTTTCTAAAGCTTTTACTAAAATTATCAGCTCAAATATTTCTTTTTCCAATTTTTTATTTTAGAGTAAATGGTAACTAAATATGTTGAGATGTGTGTGCTCTATATACAGTCATCATTCCTATTTAGAGAATTTGATGCAGGTTTGCCTGGTGTAATGGCATTCTTGACAATACATCTAATCCCCTTAACTCCCAGCTAAATCTTACAGAAATATTTGCTCATTTTAGGCTTGCTACCAACATGGCTGTGGCTCCTTTCACCATGGGGGGCCTACAGCCTGGTGTAGGCTCTGTAGGTCTCTGCTTCTGGATATTTCTGCAGTACACCATAGCCATTGAAGTCCCAGAAAAGCCATTGAGACTTCAGCTTCAGAAAGTGCTTCCAACTGAGCTGCAATATTCTGAAAACAAAACAAATATAGTTAGATTTCCGGATGAGAAAATAATTAGGACGATGATGATGATGATGATATACTAAAAGCTTACCACCACCCCTCAACACATTCTAGCCAATCAACCAGAAATGCCCCAAAAAGTGTCTTCAGAAGACAGCCAAGGTGGCTCCAGATGCTTACATTCCTGATTAAAAGAGACACCTCCATAGTTTTCTACATGCATTTATGCATTTATGCCTATAAATGCATTTTGCATTTATGACTTCAAGGTAGAATTTGGAAATGGTCAGGGTAACACCTGGTTCTCCCCTGGAGACCCCAGCTGATGACTGTGTACAAAATGTGGCCATCACAGACTGATGACCTGATTTCTCATACAATTTTTTTGTGAAGTTGTGGTGGGGACCTAACTTGCTTGGACCAGCACAGGAGTTAAAGGATTTTGATTGGAGACCCAGCTTGGAACTGGGAGTGTTTAAGGGATGTACCAATAAACCTCATCCACAGGATAAAACAAAAGGGATTTTCCTCTCCTCCTCTGCTACTGAGGAGATGAGAATGAAAGATTAATGTGGCCAGATGGAGAGCAGCTATTATTTCTGGTTCCTCTTAAGTGAATTTCTTTTATATTTTAATATTAAGCAACCATTGGAATAAAAAAAGACTTTGTTAAAAAAACAAAAAAAGAGAAAAAGGAGGTTTTTAATGTACTTGCCTCTAGTTAATCTCCAGAGGATGAATTTTTTCATCTATATTGGTTCATCCTGATAATATGTCAGTCATTTCTGTTGCATACAAGAAGAATGATTTTACAAATGGCTTCTGTGTTCTCAAAGAGAACAATTATTTGCTTTCCTTCAGGGTGTTTCCATACCAAATACCTCATTCTAAATTTTAAAAATGTATCATGTATATATGAGATACAATGCTTACCAAGCCATCAAGAAAAGATTTTTTTTCTTTTTTTTTTTCTTATCATCTACCTAAAAACCAAAAAAAAAACCCCAACAAAATGAACAAAATCTTAAGGATTGAATTGCTAAAGACAAGTACAAAAATAGTTTTTAAAATGAATGTGATAGATGCTAACATATGCTAAATATTGTAAATAGAGAAGGATAGGCAAAGAAAAAAAAAAAGGCATGAGAATGGGAAAGAGGAGTTTTGATTTCATCAAAGCTTTTGGAATCTCAAATGTAAGTCTCCTTTTTCCCCAAAGTCCATCCTGTTTTTTTCATTGCCATCGGAGCATCCCTTTCAAAGCCTGTGATCCATTTTTGATACCTGTCCTAGGTCCCAACTTTAAACCTGAGAAATACTATGCATTTAGAGATTTTAAATGGCCAAATTAGTAAGCTGAAAAGATCAATTTAAAGCAAATGGATTGGAGGTATGTATAGCAATCATCAACAAAATTTGCTTGCCTGCTGCAAGAGTATATATTACAAAACTTGCTGAGAAAAAGGGGACCAGAAGCTGTCAATACATATTGGGTGGAGTTTCCCCTCCCACCCCCACTTGTCAGACTTTATTTACAGAGTCTCCTCACACTCATAACTTGATAACAAAAAGAGTTAGTGTGGTATGGTGGGTGACAGGTGACCTTGTGATGGACGTGCCTGCCTCGCTGTTGCTGCTCCATTTCTGAGTCAAGAGTAGCAAAACTGTGCATTTTAGAGCCTGAGAGTCTGCAAATGGCTAGAAACTCAGTTCAACAGCCTGGCTTTGAGCTCACCATGAGGGAAAGCAATTCATCAGGAATCATGCATAGTCAAACCACTTCTAAAGGTGCCACCTTCAGCATGATTCAGCACTGAGTTTGCTTAGACAAGTTCTGGTAAAATGATGAACAACCATTTGCTCCTCAGGGAGAGAGGAAAGCTGGTGTTTTTGAAAAATTAAGTTCTGATTACTGTAAGACTTGGTTAGCTAAAGTAAGAGGAAAAAAGATCCCCTATAAACACAAGCTGTTTTTCCCCCACTCCTGCGATGCAGGTATGTGATCTCCTGCCACAGGCTTTTCTTGGCTGTTACTTTTCATGGGAGCAAATTTGTCTGTGTTTTAACAGAGGCATTCCCTGTTACCTTCAGGTAACTTTGGAGTAACACGCTGTAGCATGGACACTTGCCAAGGTACTGCGCTACAGTGAATAATGTAGACCAGGGAAAAAGCTGAGACTGTTGTGGTTTTTTCACATCACTGAATGAAGACACATTTATGTCAACCTCTTGCTTTAAAATCAGTCCTCTTCAGAGAAGACCTTCTTATTAGTGCAATAGTAACTCTTCAAACAAATCAACAAATCTCATTTTTTAAATTCTCTCCAGAGGATTTAGTCCAGCTCTTTGTTCTCTCCTAATTATGATTTAACTTAAGGCTCGGTAACTGCTTTTGCTTGAGCATCTTGTAATGTTCTGAGTGTAACAGAACTCCAGTTTTCAAAGTGAAATGTATAGAGCCTGGTTATGTAGCTGCCAAAGGAACTTTTATTCCTAAAGAGATGGCCAGACTGTCCTGATAGCACCGACACAGAGCTATCTTCAGAGGTCAGCTGAGCCAGAGAATGCAGTGCTTTGGCTGCTAAAGCCCTCCAGTACAATCCCTCTAGCACAGGGTGTCTTTAACTCTTGTGGCTAAAAAGGATTTACACACTTGCAATAGTGAGGTATAACTCTGAACTTGTTTTAAAATACATAAGGACTACTGGAATACAGTTTTCTGTGATGCCAATTATTTTTGGGTGATGTGATCAAAGTTTTGAACTAAATAAGTCTAGGAAAAAAGTATCTAAATTTGTGCAATAGGAGAGCTTGAGGAGTATTGATTGAAATAAACCAAAACATACCCCAAATACAAATGTACACTTAGAAATATGTGTATCTTTTTAGTTTATTAAATGTAATAACTATAATAAAAATAACTCTTTCATCTGTGAGGGATTTGAGGAGTAATTATCTTAAAAGCTTTATTTTTCCATGTTGGTGAAAGTGTGAAAAATCATTGGCATCTTTTCTACAATTCAATAATAGTAAACCTAAAGATTGTAGTCAGCTGCTAAACTGCACTGTGGGAATTATCCTTTGTTGATAGTGATGAAAACAGCTTTTTTTTTTCTGTTGTGTTAAAAGCATGTATTCATTTTACACTTGCAAATAGCCAAAGCTGTGTCTTTAAAGATGACTACGGAAAAATAGAAAGAAAGGACTCTGGTGAAAAGTAGTTAAGTCAGGACAGCACAATCCTACTCAACCTGAGTCTGTAGGATCCTAAACTCCTGGAGCAGCCACCTTCATTTTTTTAGACCAGTCTCTTAGGTCGTTGTGTCTGCTTGAGTCACAATCCCCCCCCAAAAGATATGTTTCTATCTAATCCTCCTAAGGTTTCCTAGGTCCAGAAGGGGCTCTCGGAGCACACCCGTGGCATGCCAGGGAGATCAAATCCAATCCCAACCTGTGCTGGCAGCTTTTTCTTCCCACTGAAGAGGAGACAGGTTGAGCAGTGGTTTTCCTTTCGTGCAATACTCCAGTGGCGAGAGCGCTCGTCGAGGCCCTGGAGTGGGTACGGAAAGCTTTCCTCTGCCTGGAGGGCCTTGCCTCTGGCTTAGCAGCTTTGCTGGGGATTTCCTTCTGTGCTTGCAACTGAAGCTGTGCTTAACTCAACCCTTCTTGCTAGCAGGGCTCAGAGGTGATTATTCAGGACTCAGGATTACTCTTTTGGAGATGGAGCCGGTTACTGAGATGCCGTACGAGCCTGGGCAGAGATCAAACCGAACGGCTCTGCAGGAGCTGACTGATAGGATGCGCTCACACGGGCTGCCAGTGGAACATTTGGTGTGATTGTTTATTTCTCATAGCATGCTTGTTATGCTCCTTCAATAAAAAGGGATCTTTCTGGACAAATCAATCCTGTACTCAGATCGGCTTCACTTCTTTACACAAATTATAAATGGAAGTAAAATATTTTATGACAGATTATGTTCATTTTGCTGTTATCTGGATTGGGAAAAGGTTGTTTTTCTGCTCTCATAAATTTGGTAGCTCGCTCAAAAATAAAGCTGCTGGTAATGTAGCTATGATTTAATTTCAAAATAATAGATTCAAAATATATTACCTAAATGATGAACATATATATGCTTAAAGGCTTTTAAAGATTATACTTGAGCAAGTCTGGCATTACTACATGAGAACTAGGAGAACTGAACTAGAAAACTCCTCCACTTAAACTTCCTAAAAGAGCCCAAGAAACTGGGAGACATAGTCTGTTTTACAGCACTGCTGGCACTAGAACCTCCCAAAAAGAAACTAATGTAACACCTACTACTAGCTATAGGTAAAATATGTGAAGTGTGCATGTACATAATTACTTATTTACACATGTACAAACAACTCTTAGGGTTACAGAACAAAGAGGTTTTTGTATGCATGTAAATGAGTAATTAATGAAATCCATTCAAATTGCAACTTCTGGGAGATGACAGAAACCAGCCTATTCCTGACTGATCCAGTCCAAGCAATGATGAACTACATCACTAAACTCCAATATTTAGCAGCTTCTTTATCCTTTCCCTGGTAAACCAACACTTACTAATGGCAGCAATTCTGTATGTAAGGCTGTATTTTTGGTAGAAATGAATTCTGAGGATACTTGCTTAAATGCTTATAAGATGCTGCAAAGAATGTGAGCATCACATTTATACAGTTCATCTCTAGTGCTTTGATAAAGATATTTGAAAACAAAATCTCTGAAAAGTTAGAGAAACAAAACATGCATTTCTGCTTGCTGGTCAGTATGTTTTAGCAGACATTTGCACAGAAAGATAGGGAAATTTATTAAAGTTGTGGAAGATGAAAGGAATAAAGAGAGAGAGAGGGTTTCCTTCCTCCAGAATTATAAACAAATTACTGTTTCAGTGGCTATATAATAATAAAAACCAGGGAGTTTAGCAAGTCATGAATTCTGAATTTTGAAAATGGGTGAACTGGCATTTTTGTGGAAACAGAATGCTGAAATAGGTGGGAGCTGTTTCACAGTCTGGGCATCTTTGGCACAGAAACAGAATATTTGGGCAGTTAGGAGAATTTGGCTTGGCCCAGCATTTTACAGCCACACTGCTGCAGTGACGTTTGCTCTGGAGAACCAGAAATGAGCCTACAGAGTACACACACAGAGGAGAAGAGCTAATCCCTTGTCCCCACCTCTTGTTTCTGCTCACTCACACAGGTGCAAGCATACGTGCTGCACACATACAGCATATGGAGAACACTCTGAACTTCAGCTGAAACAATTAGAATTGTAAATGTCTGTTTGAGTGCCGTGATCTGTGATGGGAGAGGTGGGGACTGGAAGTGCATGTGTTCACTTGTTCTCCTCTCAGTGTCTCAATTTTTGTGCTACCAGGGATTTACAAGGCCCAGAGGTCATGGAATATGTGATTCATGAGTCCTACCTGCTGCCTCCAAAACCCCTCTGCCTCTGCTCCTTTATGCCTACATATAAGCACTCACACACATTTACATCTGGGCCTACAGCAACTGATGTGCACGCCAGCAACATTTTTATTAAACATCTGCAAAATTTACGTGAGGATTCCGACTATCAGCTACATTTGGATTGGGGGTCAAAAGCCTTGACATCAAAACCCATCTTAACGTGTTAGCTGGAGAACACACAGGTTTGAACCAGCCTGTGGCCAGCCAGACTGTCTAAAGATTACCATATGCCTTGGAGTGGTTCTGGTAGATGGGAGTTGTTGCTCCCCCAGGTAGTGCCTGGGATTTTTTTTGATGGCTGCTTGGGATCAGTTTACCAGTCTAGATGTAATGGGAATGATTGAAAGAGACAAAGGGGAGAAGAACAGAAAGGGCTGGAGTGGAGTTTGTCATGATAGTGAGGTAGAGTAAAAATGAATAAACCTTAAAAAGTAGGACTAGAAACCTGGCTTGATGTTTCCAGTCAGGTGTTTCAAGAAGCATGGACAACCTCTTTTAAAGCAATCAGCTGCCTTAACATATGACTAGCCAGATGGCTTGGCTTTCCTTCTGACAAAGGCAGAGATTTTTACCTCTGTCACCTACCTCTGTATGTGCAAGAATAGAGATGTAACACCAAACATGCATAAATACGTAATGTAAAACAGAAATCATGTAGCAACAGTCTTGCATGAAGATTTAGAAGGACCTCTGATGTTTTTGAATCCATGTTTCCTAAATCTGGCTCAATATGAAGAAACACTGCTACACAAATCCTGCTATTCTATTTTTTTCCTGATAGTAACTCCAGAGAAATAAGGGACAATATAAAAAAATAGATTTATGAATGCTTCTTGGTGTCTTAGTTATAATGCTTGCTCATACGTGTGCTATATATTTTCATGGAAGAACACTTTTGATGGGAGGCACAATACCATCAAATCTCAACTGTTTTCTCACTCCGTTTTGTATTCCCTGCTGTTTGGCACCCACTCACACATTTGCTTGCCAAAAGTGTGGCTTGACAATTAGGTATGTTAGCACAATTATGCATTTTATAAACTATGCAAAATAATGCCCTCGCTGGTATGCTGAATAATCTTTTATCTCACAGCTTTTTGAAAATTATTTTGTAAACAATGCCTCTATTGTAACTTCATTGGTATGATAGTGCAGTACACAAGCGGTACGAAAGGGGAACGCTATCTTGTGCTTCGGGAAATAAACAGTCTGCTGGGTCCTAAAGAGGGGGTTACAGTCATTCGTCACCAAAGCATCCAAGGACTCTCCAAGTGTGTCTAAAATCTGGCATTGTTTGCTCTCTTACTCCTTTCCCACCGTGAAAGTGTGTGCAGCAAAATATCTCATCCAAAGTATTTCGACTTTGAAGTTGGTTTGTGTCTCCTTGCTTGTATTTCTTAGAGAAAACACAGCCAAGAAAGAGTGTTTGGGGAGAATGGTCTTTTCATTCAATGAGGGAGTTTATTTCATGGATTTGGCCCCCACTCTTCCCAGATTTGTATCTCTACCAAAAGATAAGCCTTGGCTTTACTGTGGAGAAAATCATAGTGCTGGGACTATGTTAACTGATTATCACACTGTTCTTTCTACTGCTTTGGATGATTTTCTTCTGGGGTCTGTGTCCTTTATAAACCCTGATGGCAGAAACCAAGACATTGGATTTAATTTCATTTTCTGTGTGTAGCCAGCTAAGCTTCAGGACTACATATAGTGAGTTTGTGTTTGCTTTTATTTCCTGGGCAGGTCTGCTTTAATGTCTGGTACTAGTTAGGACAGATCTGGTGTGCATTTGAGCTTGCTGCCTTGGCTTCATGAGCAGGAGATATTGCATGATTGCACACTGGACTACAATGCCAAGTGCCTTCTCCACTTTCTCTGCAGTTTTACTTCACTCCTACCATTAATTTGTTTTTCACTTGTTTGTTTGACCATACCCTAGTTATGGTCATTTGCATCACTCTTGACTTCAAATCATTATGTTTTTGTACTTCCTGCCTTGGCTTTGTGCTATTTTGCAGATTTCATATAAAGAGGAGATTAGTAAGACAAGATGCTGCAAGGTTTCTTCTGGGGTACTTCAGTGATAAAGAACCTACTTTGCTATTTTTAAACTCTGGAAGATTTTCTTCAATACCTGCTGCTTCTACAAGTAAAGAGCTTCCTGAGAGGTTCCTCAGCCACAGTGAAGGATCACCCTCTTAGCCTTAGTACAAAATACTGAGCAGAATAAGGCTGTTTTGATGCCTTGATTTAAAAAATCACCAAGGAAACAAAGTGCCAGGTGGTTTGTCAGCCACAAAATGAGTTGTAGCAAAAGTAGGTAAATGTAAATATAAGATATTGCAAACCTTATATAAAAGCAATATGAAAGCAAAGGAAACTGTACATCAGTCTGTACATTAGAGTTGGTTTATCCTCTATCAGGCAAAGTTATCAGGTTACAATTGCATAAAACAACCCACTCTCTAACCTTGAGAAATCATTTGGATTCTTTTTCATTCTCTCTTTTTTTTTCTTCTTCCTTCTTCCTTCCCTCCCTCCCTCCCTCTTGTTCCTCCTTGCAACCTTCACCCAGGCTGCCCTGCAAAACTATGGACTCTCTGTCCTTGTAGGCATTCAAGATAGGGCTTAGCAGAGCCTGAGCACCCTGCTCTGGCTTTGTTTGCCTTGATGGTGTGAGCCACTCCACAAGTCCCTCTCAGCCTGGACAGTTCTGGGATTTCACTGAACTGACTACACAAGACAGGATGCAGTGGTAAAACGATCAATTCAGAGCCATGTGTGGAACCTCCTCTTCTTTGGAGGCTCCTGTTGTAACATAAACTCTTCCTTCCTGCCCACACCTTTCATGGTTATTTTATAAAGGCATTCCATTCTGAAAAGGGATTTTTTTGGCTGTTTTATTCACTGCTCTTATTTTGTATTTCATATATTCATGGAATGAGTAATCTGTAGCAATTGAGGCTATTATATTTTATTTACCACATCAGAGTCATGTGTCATGCATTTTGCACATCTATTTAACATACTTTCCTACTTTTGTCGTTCTGTTTATTCTGAATTCTACTGGGAAGCAAACTTAAAGTGGAGAAACCTGAAACTGTCTGACTGAAATCTCTGTGCTTGTTTAGCATGGCCTAACATGCAGTCTTGCTTGGACTGCCACATTGCCTTACATTTTGCATGGTTATTAATAACTAATACAAAATTCTTTTAGGGTTTTATCTTTGTTTAAAGCCATATTTTGCACAAGTGACTTAAAGAAACAGAAACTTACCAATGGAAATTAGGTAAAGATTAATTTTGTACTCAAAACATTGGTTTTGAAGAAGTCAGATGAAAGAAATCTCGAGATTCCTTTAACAAATGTAACAGAAATAAAGATAGTAGAACTCTGGAATGTAATGTAAGTTTATATAATGAATTAATTTTATGTATCTGAGCAGAAAATTAGGTGATTCCCAGATAGGACTCTTCTTTTTCTTCCCCCACATAACTGAGATGCTGGAGGGTTTTCAGCTCTAGCCTGGTTAGGCTGTGTGCAGGTCGTCTGTGCTGTGGCTCAGTACAAAATGGCATATTGCAGAGTGACAAGGACCTAAAAGTCACACTCTGTGTTTCCCTCCTCATCTGAAACAGGGCTCAGGACTGCAAACCTGCTGCAGAGACATCTCTGCTACTGCTGCTACTCTTTTTTCTCTCCAGTGTCTGTTTATGTGCAATACCTGTAAATAGGTTTGCAATGTGTTTAATGTTTTGACTTTGCTTTTGATACTGTGAAGTTTTCCAGATGTTGTTGTGCTTGGTGACAATTATTTCTAGGATTATCTTTGTGAAGTGTTATTGTTTATTAGTCTCATTTTGTTTCCTCTCTCCTGTCTCTCAGCCTAAGTCTCATTAACACAGGAATCATGAAGAGTATTTAAAATAGTACAAGTCTTTTTGGGCGAGTTGAATTTGACAGGATCTACAAAAAATGTTATGATTGAAAGGCTTCACTAGACACATCAGTGGTCTTAAAGGCAGTATTCATTCTTGTATAAAAGTAAAACAAACACAGCACTTAATGTCCCTATCTTCCTTTGAAAAGACAAGTGTCTGGTAAGGAAAGCAGGAGCCCTCCCTGAAATGGAAAATGTAAACCCACTCCCTCCGAATGATTATAAATTTGAAATTAAGGGGCTCTCAGGCAAAGATATGGGAGTAGGAATAACAGCTCTTTATTAGGGAAGAAAATAAAATAAAAATAAAAATGCAGCAATACAAAACAATATCGACAGAGTCAGGATACAAGCTGACACCCTGTAGGTCAGGGTGCTGGCAGCAGTCCCATTGAATGGTGACTGCAGCCCTCCTGCCGTGACAGCTGTGGTTCTGTTGGAGCAGTGATCCTGTAGAAGGGGGGAGTTTTCCTAGGAAGTTCTGGTGGTGGTTTAGATGGGCCTGGTCTTCCCCTGGAATGCAGTGGAGAAGAAAGCTGCTCCTCTGGGAATGCAGTGGGAAAAGGCTGCCTGTGGTGTTCCAAATCTCAGATTATCTCCAGGTAGGAATGTTTGGCTCCTCCCCCTGGGCAGAGCATCTCACAATGGATGATGTAATTTTATCAGTCATGCAGTGACACTCAATGGCCCACTAACAGAAGATATTTCCCAGAGGGAGGATTGGCTGTGGAAGAGATAAAGCCCAATTTACATAAGAAAACTCTTATGCCCCACCTCTAACAGATGGTGACAGAATACACACCCCCAGCCACATCTTCCAGCCTAAGAAAGTCCCTTAAAAACTGCATAATACTGAAAAAAACCCATACCAGATAATAGTGGCACTGAGGTGAAGCATTTTAGAACAAAAGCATTGAGATGATTTACCAAAGTGCAACAGCAGCTGGCTGAAAACAGATCTATTTCCAATGTTTGGGAATCCTCACCTCTCTTTTGTTCATCCCCCAGTAGTTTTCAAGTTAGATCAGGCGGCTGTGCATACATTGTCTTTGCTATGGGGCACAAATTGCAATGTTTTGAGTGGGATGAACACTAGGAAAGAGCAGTTTGACAGGGGCATGGTGGCAGAAACCACAGGGTGTAAAAAGTTGCGGTCCTTCCCTACCTGTCTGCTCCTCACAGACCACCAGAACAGGATGTGCTATGATTTCTTCTTCTCCAGTCAATAGCTACAGTCAAATGTAAAATGAGAACAAAATGTTCTCCTTTTAATAAAACTGACAGCTTCCAACCAGTAAGTGCAGAACCACCATTGTTGGACAGCCAGCACTTGCACTTTTGACCCCAGGTTTTATCTAGTGAGAAAGCAGAAGGCAGAAAAGGGGCAAGTTGTTTCTGGCAACCTTTTAACTCCTTTGATAAGAATTCACCAAAACTTGAACCAACAAAAATAACATGAGTGAGACCCTATTTTTTCAAGCTCGTAACTGTCTAAAAACTTCAGAAGCTTTCTTGAGTTGTCTAACTTTATTTTTCCAAGGTACAGTTAGAGGAAAGTTTTCAGCTAGAGCTAAATTTGCAGGGCCACCTCTTTGAATTAGTTCTAAGGTGTTGTAAAAGCTTTTATTGTTGCAGTAAGTAACATCAATTAATTGACAAGTGTCTCCACATTAGGTTTCCGGATCCCGGCCTTTTTGAATGTGAGAGGACTAATCATCAAACATTACCTTCCCACTCAGATGCTGTCTTGAAAAATTGTTATAGGCAACTTGCATTATAGGAGGCATCTGCTCTCAGATTAAATCATTCTGTAGCTTTTCTATCAATTTGGACTCTTTGGTGCTACCTACAATCACATAACCTTGACAACAACAGCAACAACAAAAATAGACTTTTCCATCTCTGGCTAGAGATGATTACACACTCTCCAGTTGTATTACAGTGACAAGATTGGATCACAGTTTTACAATGTTATGTTTTTATGTTAAAGCACATAATACTGAGAAAAAAAAATAGTAATACCTGAGAGTGCCATCTGGTATAAAGCATGTTAGCACATAGCTTATAAAGATACTGGAAATATAGTTTTATTTTTGAACCACTTTCATACAGCCATCAGGTTCCAAGCAGAGAACATACTGCATAAAAGCCTAGAAAATGGCAGCCATAAAATGAGAAAAAGAGGAATGTGTTATGTATTTTATTCCTAAACAGAAAAGTGCTGACTAGCAGTTTTGGGGTGGTATTTTTGGTTTTTAAGTGTCCAACAATCATTTCTACAGCATGTTATGTTGCAAAGGGAAACCTACCAGCACCGTGGATTATATGAGGTAGGGGAGCTATTTTGGCAGTCGTCTGGAGCAGAATGGCAATGACTGCTTTCTCTTATGGCTGCCTTGCTTGGAAGCAGGATTCAATCTGAATGAAAGTGATGCCCCGAGCTACTTTCCCATGGACATTTCATTGCCTGAGGATCAGCAGCTCTGAAAAGAATATGTTTGGTTAGGGGTAGTAGAAAGAAATCTTAACCTGTCAGCTAATAGTTCCTCAGACTGAACAAAGAGATGGTCTCTTGTGGAGGAGGGGGGTGCTGCCATGAACACAGGGAAACAAAGTGAAAGAGAAGCAAAATGCCTTTAGGAGATCTTGTGTAATTTTTCAAAAAAATTTAGATTAAAAGCAATGACACTTCTTATTCCTCCTGCCCTTTTTTTCTAGTCTACCACATTTCCAGGAATTATTAATGCAGGCAGGCCCTTTGTGTTGCATTGCTGTAGGAGAAGATGGCATGGGTAATTTGATGTGTGGGAGTGGGCTTTTTTTTTAAACCAATTTAATCAATTAAAAAAAAGAAAAAGGAATTCAAAAGACAAAGCAAAATCCCAGAACAAAAAACACCCACTCTTTTCCAAGTGTTTTCTTCTCAGAATTAACATGTAAAGGAGTGTCTGTAAAGGAGTGATGCAGGACTTTGCATGATCTCATCTAGTGATAACTTTTTTATCTCCAATTCCCAAAGACACCAGAGAGGCCAGGGCGTGGTTTATAGGCTGTTAATACCTTCTCTGCAGGGCCTGCCAGCTGCCTTCAGCTGCACAAGCCATCATTTAATGGCCTCATAAAATGTACCCTGGTGTCTCTTTGGAGTATTAATATGTTCTTCTACATGAGAGTTTCATCTTAAGAATATAAAATCCTTCAATACAGTTTTTATAATGGAAGAATATGACTAATTAATTTAATAGATGGTAAAGAGAATTGGCGAAATTGAAAGGATTTGTTGCACTTTCTTATTTTAAAAATATTTCTGGTTCATGTATTGTAAAATAGAATTCCTTGTAGTCAATGTCAACATCAGGCAATGTTCCAGCCCAATGCCTGTATGCTTATCTCTTAAAACTACTCAGAACTTATTCTGTTTTGTTTCATCTGATATTCTTGTCCCTTCAGCTTAGCAGCTGGACCCAACCATTTTTTTTCACCAATACTGGTGTTTCTTCAAGCATTTATTTTGGACTATTGAAGTCACAGCTCCAAAAAGGTGGTGGAAGGTGGGAGGGACATAAATTTGGAAAGTGGTGTGGTTTTATTTATTGTAATTCTCATCATAAAGTACAAAATATGAAAGTGGTCCAAGCACCAAAACCCTGTTAAAGGTTAATTGCATCAGGATGATGATTTTTAAAATTCTCCTATTTAGACTCCATATCAGTCACCAAAACTACAAATTTTTCTTTTTAGTGAAAAGTAGACAAAATGGAGATTATTAAAACTATGCTTTACTTGGCTTCCCAAAAGGCCATACTGTTATAAAATGAATTAGCTTGAAATCTCTTTGCTTAATTAAGTGCAAATGCTTAATTCTTTCTTGCTTCACTATTCAGATTTTGTGAAAGTAAGGAAAGAGAGGGAGGATAGATTAAAGAGAAAGGAAGAGTCTGTTTGAAACTTAGTCTTTAGTCCCTCACACACTCTAAATTGATTTATAATTTGTAAAGGCATTTATGGAAGTTTTCTAATGTTGTTGTTCCTCCCTCTCTTTCCCTCCTCTTTCAGGTATCCTTTTCTTTTCTTCAGTTATGAGATGCATATAATGGGATACTGGATTATTCATGTAACAAGGAAACTTCTTGGATCTGGTTGAAAATTAATGATCTACCACAAGGGTTAAAACAGCCTTTCAATGTTAAGTGCAGTTGGTACTGTATTATGATGGCCTGCAAATAAAGATTTATCCTTCTTCACTTGCATCCTTTAAAAAAAGGGAAAACCAAAATTAAAATATTGACTTGAAATGCAACAAAATAGATATGTCAGAAGATAGCACTTGCAGCAATTTAGGATTAGATGTGGTTTTACATTATTTCTAAATCATGGATTAGAGGAATAAATCTCTTCTAAAATGCGTGACTTCAGTGGTGGCTGTAGATAAGGGATATAGGTTGGAGGAGATATTCCACTGATACAAACTCTTAGATCTCTGCTAAAACCAGTTGGACTCTGGGAATCCGTATCACGTGGAGGTCTTGCACAGCATCTCCAGAAACATGCAGAGAACCAAAACCAACTAATGTTCTGCAGGAGAAAGAATTTTGAGGCCCTGATTGAATTGGCCTAAGTAATAAAATGAAACTTAAGGGTAAAGGTGAATTAAATAGGAAACAAAACTTTTCTGGGAGTGAGTTGAGATAAACTATAGAAAAAATTCACAATGGAAGTATTACTCCAATGATCACTGGTTTGGATGGAATCAAAGCAGTAAAGTTCCATGAGAGATCATGAATTTTAAATTTCCCATGTACCCTTGTTTGCTACAAAACTTATATCTTGAATTCATGCTTTATGCTATATAAAATAACTTGAAATATCACTCTAAAAAACTTCCAGGTATTTCAAAACACAGAGACTTCAAGAGCTATGCAGACATTTTTTCCAGAGTGGAGACAGAAGAATAAAATCCTCAAAATTTGCTTTTTAATTGGCAATTTCATTAAAAAAATAAAATATTTGACTACTTGTACAAGCAAATATTGATTACTGTACACATGCAAATGATCACTGCTTAAGCCCATAATTGAGAGTTGCAATTATCTTAAAAAAATCACTGGTGGTTTGCATTATCTCACTGAATGTGTGTACGTTAGGGTTTATTGTAATCAATAGAAAAGTTCTTGCTAATAGAGGACCAAAATTAAATATATTTAGTGCCCTGTTTAATGCATTTGCTGATTCTGTATGTGAAATTGTCTAAGTTAGCATATACACAAGGGAATTTCTCATTTTTTTAGTGGAATCTTGCCATCTTAAAAAAAAAAAGTCAGGCTTCTATGATCTTACTGATCCTAGTGCCCTCTTAATTAAGCTTTCACTGAATCAAACTTAACATCTTTGTCAAACAAGGTCACACTTCTATGTATCAGTGTCAAAGCTACTAAAGATAGTTCACTGCTAAGACAGAATGGGAGGAAATAATCTTTCTACAGCCGGGAGGTAGCGTCACTTGTATGAAAATCTTTGGATCAGAAAGGGTCTTTGTATTCAGGAAAGAAATATTTTTTCTAGACAAATACTATTTGAAGGTGGAAAAGACTTGGGACAAAGTGTAAAAGTGTCTCATCTTACATCTGTCCTGAAAGTAGAATTATTGTGGTAGATTATTGCTCATAGATAAATCTGGTAGATTGGTTATAGATTAAATTGGTACATTATTTTCACTGCAACTGAACATGGAAGTGCATGTACAGAGTCAACACAATGACCTGCCATGTTGTAGCTGACAGCTCCCACAAAGTGATATCTGGGGACAAAGTATTTGTGCATGAAGCACTTTGTGATATTCTTCTCAGAATCCTGACACCTTTCTTTTTGAGAATAGTTAGTACAATCTTCTATGAATTTGTGGATATATTTTCTGAAAGCACATTACCTAGGATTTATTCCTCAGTGATTCAATTTAGCAGTCTTCTATAAACAGTGTAAGCCATTTTGGTTTGTTGTAGGATCAGGCTAATTATTGTCAATAAACTTTGGGATGTAACTGATGTACTCCTTTCTTTATGATCTCTGACTGTGCTGAAAAGCCTAGGGCTAGCATGACATCCTGCTGAACCCCACTGAGGTGCCTGTGCACTGCAGGCACCTGCCATCCTCACCTTTATCTCTTAACTGGGCCCACAAGACAACTTTTTCTTGACAAAAGCATCAGCCAAATGTCCACTGGCAAAAAAAAAAAAAAAAAATAATAGAGTGCTTGATCTTTTACCTCAAACAGGAACATTCACAAATCTTCTGTTCATATCAATGTCATGGACTTTCTGGATTTGGAAGTCCTCACCTCCCAGCCTTTCCTCTTAGGAATGCTTGAGAGGTAAAAGCCTTCTGGGCTCTCCAAAGGATTTTTGACACACAAAGGGCAGAGAGGGAGGAAAGTGCAGTTGTTTCTTCCACTGCTGCTCTGCATATCTTCACCAGGTATGTTTTGCTGCAATCCAAGTAATTTTTATGCTAGAACTTGTTGCCTCTTCCTCTTTGATGTCCTCCCCCCACCTGGAGTAACAATTTTGGGCATGCATTCTGTAATTTGGGCATGCAATCTGCAGATGCCATGTCAGAGTTTTGAATTCTTCTTTTGATTTAATTTAATAAATGTTTCACTCAGCCATCTGAATAGATTATATTTGGATCTTAGGGTTCAAAGCAATTATTTTTCTCCAGATCCTGTTTCCTCTTATAAGGTCCATTACAGAAATATCATAAATATTTGGCAGTGGATAATTACTTGGTATTTGCCTTCAGCAAGAACTGAATTCTAGTTTGAACCAAATAACACTGCAGATTTCTTCTGTGTGATTTTTAGTTTGTCTGGGATTTTTGTTTTTATTGCAGTTAGAGAAATATTTCTGAGGGAAATCTATTTGGTTTGTGCAATTGCTGAGCTGACAGCCCCTCACTGCTAGTATTCCTGAGTCTGGGATTAACTTGAACTTGCTTTATTCCTGTCTTGGACTGATGCAAAACAGTGAAGATTAGCTCATATGTTAGATGCATTTGTCATCTCTGGTATTCTTTCACTCATGCTGCATTAACAACATCCTCTGGTGATTGTGTATGTTAGTTTATATAGGGAGTGAAAATGACATCTTGGAGAGACACAGAGTGGAAAGTCCTTAACTAGTGTAAAGTCAATATTGATTTGCTGATGTGCAGCAGCAGACTTGCTTACCAGTATTCCTGAAAGTTCTACCTTGGTCAGGGCAAAGGATGTTAGAGTGGCTGATCAGGGTGATGCTGAGAGCAGGCATTTTTTAACACTGCCTTCACTGCTAACTTCAAAACACTCAATATATATTCCAAACGATGAAGAGTATTACCCAATTTCGATCTCACTAATGCTTTCAGGATCATTTCCTCCAGTATTTCCTCATCTTTTAAAACTTCTCTTCAGCACATGAAATTAGCTGTGGAGATCTTAGGCTTATTTATTTCATTGTTCTCACAGTATCAGGAGAGTTAGTCCTACAGAAAGCTTGTTAAGCTTGTGGGCTACTTTTGTTGACTGAACAATAATAAATGAGATAGAGTACAAATTTTTAATAAAATATAGTTAATGGGTTTTGTAGGAAGGTCATATATGGAAGGTGAAAAGATGTCTGAATCCTGTCAGAGATGCCTTTTGTGTTTGCTTTCTTTAATGCCAATATTTATTTGCTCCCTCAGAAACACTAGGAGACTTCACCACATTTCTGAGAAAGAAAGATTTCCTTATTTTAACTTTACTTACTCAGATCCATCTTCAGCATCAGAAAATGACTTGTTTTCCCTGCCATTCCCAAAAACTGGCTTCTATGCAGATACCAACCAGACACACTGCCCTTGTAAGGACAGCACAGTGCCCTTTTACATCTTCTATATATATTATGAGAAACCTGTCTTCCAGAAGGAAATGGTGCCTAATCACAAAGAAAGGAAATGATGCCTAATCACAAAGACTACATAGTCCATGCAGCTCTGTTCCTCAGTTAACACATTTCACATAATCCCAGAAGACTGCACTTAGCTCAGTGCATCCCTTTAAAAAATGAATGGTACCAGAATTTGCACTGAGGAGATCCATAAAGAAAAAGGAAGGACCTGATATCAGCCTATATTTATCTACCCAGATTTCAAATAAATTAAAACATTGCACTATATTCAGCTTTCTGGTGTCAGGTCTAATTACTGTCTTAGCATCACAATAAAAATGATAATTATTTCAATCCAAAGAATTGAGATACTTAAAAAACAATTTTCTTAATAGCATTACGAATTTAAATAAATCAAAACGGCTAATTTAATTCAGGCAATGACATTATGAAAAAGTTATCCTTGTGGCAGTCTTTCAGAAAAAGAATTTTTGCAATCAAATGTGCAGTTGGACTCACATCTTCATATCTACTTTCATTATCTCTTCTTAATATGTATATTTCATTCTAGAAATTTGCTAATTGTGCATATGCAAGATATTTGGTTGCTAAAATGATTTCATAAAAATCTATAGAGATAATAAAGGCAAATGATACCTTAGAAAGCAATTTTTCTCCTAGTAAGTAATTGTCTCATTAGTCCATCTCTATTATTTATGTATACATTGATTATAGTCAGAATGATCTCTATTAAGACTCTTGCCTTTTCTAAATAAAATAGTTTTCAGTTTATATGCACCTTTTTTTTTTTCTTTAAATCCTGTAGCTTGGTTTTAATAGGAAGAATTAGGAAGTGCTCCAAAATTAAATTATCTATGTCTGTCTATCTAAACTGTAACCATAAATCATTATCTGAAATAATGACTATAATTTTAAGGTCAAAAGCTGTATCCTTGCTATAATATATCATGTCAATTATTATAGATTGCAAATTAATGGACAAATTGAAGTAGAAATTGGGAGAACAGAAGGAAGTGTTAAAAATACTTTAGCAAGTGGTTTCTGTATCAGTGAAATGGAAGAAAACCTGATTTAAAGACTATTATTTGCATTAATACAAGACTAAAAGTCTGTTCCACAATCTGCAAGTACTGGTATTATAGTAAAATGAACACTTGGAATATATCTCTGTTAATGAAATTGCTTTTTTTTGGTAAATTTAGAGTTATGTGTCTTCATTAGTTTTCTTTCATCACCATTTCAACCCCCATCCCCATCTCTGGGTTTTCGAAGTTTCATATGCTGCAAACAGAGCAAACACTGAACTGTGGGGAAGAGCTCCCTTCCTGACCCAGTCTAGGTGGTGTTAGACAATTGAAAGGTTAGTTTGTTTGGTACATATAATTGCCAATGTGTTAAAAATATATTTACCATTATTCCAGTAACACAGTTGCCTGAAACAATTTAAAAAAAAATTAATAAAAATTGTCAAGCATAGTTGTAGTCTGCATTTTACATCAATGCTGCTAGGCATATTTATTTGTCATACACAGAACCAGAGTATCCAGTATAATTTATAGATGAAAATGATATAACACAGGGAGATAAATATTCAGAATACATATGTGTCAGAAGCAAGTCTTAGTTTGGCACTGTGATATATTTTTAATGTAATACAAAACTGAAGGGACTGTCCTAACCAGCCTGAAATAAATTAATTTATAAGAAGAAATATATTCATCATCTGGAACTTACCTTACAGTTGCTCACAAAGCCTTAGGGTTATAGGGATAGGCAGTAAATATTTTCTAGATGTCAATAAATGCTTTACAGCTGAATTGAATAAGGTCAGACCAAACCTGGATTTCCTGATGATGACCAGCAGGTTTAAGGAAAGGATCAGTAAGCCATCCTTCAAAACTGGTGGCTTAAGGACTTATAGGAGAAGCAGTTCTGTAATCACTAATTTTTTTTTCCACGGCATCTGCTCATGTTTCTTTTAAATGCATGACCTGCTACACTTGTGTGATGCTCTCAGAGTAAAAAACTGCTACTTTCTTTTTTTTTTCCCCTTGGAGGATACGACACACGGAGAAAGCTTCTTTCCCTGTACTGCAGTAGGAATTTGGGAACAATCCATGTCACTGCTCCTGGCTTGCAGTGAGTGTATGGCTAGAATGATGGAAAGCCTACCCAGCTGTCCAGCTCAACAGTGTTTGCTGCTTTTACCAAGAACTTCTCTTTGGCAGCTTAGGCATAGGAGAGGTGCTGTGATGACTTTTTAGCATCTATAGAATAGGCAGACAAAGTGGACAACATTTTAAAAAGGATGAGGTTTTGCTATTTTGCATTTCTTATGCTATTCTTTTCCATTATTCCAGGTTACAGATGAGCATGGTGGAACTGTAGAAATTAGGGCAACAAATGCTGAATGCTTAAAAAGCTTCTTTGCATAATGGAGATTGGCACTGGGAGGAAGCCTTATTAAATGGTTCCAAACTGACTGATGTCTTATGTGATGGTGTGGGTTGAATCTTTTTAGCCAGTATGTCTCAAATGAATAGTGACATGAAAGGTTCAAAATATTAGAGGAGGGAACAGTTTGTTTCAAATAGCTCTAGTGATTTTAGAAAGAAAATCCTCTTCTAACATAACTAATTCAACATTTCTTTCTAGGGCAGCAGGGTCAGGCAATAGTGAAACATAAGCCATGACTTTAGCACATTTCAAAAGCAGAGGCTTGGAAACAACAGTTCTGGAAGAGAATTTAGGTGAGTTTGGATTAATGACTATGTATTTCAGAAATGCTGAAGAGGAGAGTGATTTTTTGAAACTTTACATTATTACTGTTATGACATGTCCCTTTATAGAAGCAACAATTGACATAAGGCTGGAAATCTGGTTACTGTGCCTATCCTATGAAAAATTTCCTCATGACCTGATTTTGATCTTATATTTACTTCTGTATTAGTTCAGAAAGTGTAATTCTCTTATAACTAAAACTTTATTCAGTGAAAGGTCACTCATGCATTAATGGAAAAGATCTCACTTTAAAACACTGTAATATATTCCAGGTCTGTTTTGCAGTCCGAGGTGCTGCTCAGGGAACATATAGGCAGGAGCTGGGTATGCTTAATTTGCTCCAGTGCCCATTGCCTGAGTTCAAAGGACACAGCAGGACTTGGCCTCATTGTTGATAGTTTCCATCTTGAAGTATTCACTTAGCATAATTCTCAGGACTTTTCAGTTCTACTGTTTTACTAGAGGTGTTACACATGCATGTTGCCTCAGAATGTAAAAAAGGTGAGAATTTGCAATTTGAAAGAGTGACTAGCTTAGTTTGTCAGTCATATTTAAAAGACAAGGCGCTTGGGAAGCTGGGAGAAAAAGTTGATGTGTTTCTGCATTAAACATCTTTGGCACATGTCAGAGAACAGTAGGAGAAACAAGGCTGTACTAATGTAAATGTCTGTTCCCAGTGTATGAGCAAACTTGGAACATGTTCTGCATGAAGGGGAAAAAGGGTGCTTGAATGCTTAATGCAGAAGTATTCAAATGAAGAAAAGACTGGGAAAGAATTTTACCTGTTTATTTTAGTTAAAATCAGTAATTTAGGAAGTTTATTATAGCACATAATATCCTAGTTCATTATTGTGCTTTTATTGTTTACTTCACTCCTACATTCAACCGTCCTTTTGTTTACTGAGGAAACGAAAGAATTTTTTCTTCCTCTTTTATGTTTTTCTGATTCAAAATTCCATTGAAACTGCTAATTTCCTTTGCCTCTTATATGCTATTTAGTTTCTTCTGATGTTAACCACTTTGTTTAGTTATCAATTCAATTAATATATTTCTTAATTAGTGGTGACAGAACTTTAAATACTACATATTTCTGAAGCATTTAGGAACTTTCAGCATAATGCTAAGTTTTACTGTGGCGCAGTAAAATTGAACACCTTTCAATTATGTAAGCATTGTTTAAAATGGAACGTTGCCTTTTAATTATTGTATATGAGGCAAATAACATGCATAAGAAAAACAAACTTGCTGCAATCCAGAGAGTGTTTTTTTTCTTAAGTGGATCCAACATTTTCAGTTTTTAAGTAACTCTCTCTCACTCTCTCCCTTAAACAAACTGGCTCAGCTGTAAAACCCCAGCCAGGAAGGGCCACATCCACGGGACATTCCCATGAGGTGCCATGATCCATCCAACACCCTAGAGCGCTCCAGGAGGCGCCATGATCCATCCAACACCCCCGAGCGCTCCAGGAGGTGCCATGATCCATCCAACACCTCAGAATGCTCCAGGAGGTGCCATGATCCATCCAACACCCCAGAGCACTCCAGGAGGTGCCATGATCCATCCAACACCTCAGAGTGCTCCAGGAGGTGCCATGATCCATCCAACATACCAGAGCGCTCCAGGAGGTGCCATGATCCATCCAACACCCCAGAGTGCTCCAGGAGGTGCCATGATCCATCCAACACCCCCGAGCGCTCCAGGAGGTGCCATGATCCATCCAACACTGCCAGAGCGCTCCAGGAGGTGCCATGATCCATCCAACACCCCCAAGCGCTCCAGGAGGTGCCATGATCCATCCAACACCCCCGAGCGCTCCAGGAGGTGCCATGATCCATCCAACACCCCAGAGCGCTCCAGGAGGTGCCATGATCCATCCAACACCCCCGAGCGCTCCAGGAGGTGCCATGATCCATCCAACACCCCAGAGTGCTCCAGGAGGTGCCATGATCCATCCAACACCCCCAGAGTGCTCCAGGAGGTGCCATGATCCATCCAACACCCCCGAGTGCTCCCAGGCTCATTGCTGAGGGCTCGCACAGAGCTCTGCTCCTGATGCAAAGGGATGCAACAGATCCAGAGGCTGCTGCCAGACACTCTGCCAAACTTATCCCATCCAGGGGAGGCACCTAGGCATTCCCACCCAGCCCAAATGTGTATCAAACCACTGAGCTCCATGTTTGCAGGGGACCCTCAGCACCAAGATCTGATGGAGAGCATCCACAGGCTGCTGTTGGCATTCATGGAGTGGTGACATTTTCTATTAAATCTCTGTCCCTCTTTCGCCTCACCTCTTTTTTATTTCTCTCTTTCTCTCTCTCATTTCTTGTTGAATAAAACCCATCCTATTGACTTAGGCATATGGTCTTGTTTGCACCCTAATTCGGGCAAAAGCATTTCTGATCATTTTAACAAACAGATCCTAACAAGGGGTGGGACGCCCACTATCATGGATATTTTTGCCACTGAGGAGGGAGACAGATGACGAGGAGGACTCCATCTTATCAGAAGTCTAATTAATTTCTTTATTATACTATATTATTCTATATTATATTACATCTAAACTGAATCTGCCAAGCACTCAACTGCACTCCACTGCACAGCATCTCGTGACTCTCAGCTGACAGCCCTGACACACACACATGGATTTGATGGGTCAGTGAATCAAAACACTCACACCAGAATCCAATTATCAATTCACTTCACATAAAAAAATTTTCCACGATGTGTTCCACTTGTGAACAACACAGGAGTGGTAAATGAGATAAGAACTGTTTTTTTCATTCTCTGAGGTTCAGAGAATGTGAAACCCAGAAACTTCTTGGGAAGCCGCGCTTTGCTTTTCTCTGTGAAGAGAAATGTGGCGACAGCCCACCAGACCGGGGGCTGCTCCATGCCACTTCCAGCAGGTCTGGCTGCTGAAGGGGAGCCGGGTGTGTCCCTTTGTGACAGGGGCGCGGTGTGCCAGGGCGCTGGGTGATGTGGGACGCTGCGGTATCCAGGGGCCCTTGTGACACAGCAGAGCCAGGCCCTGCAGGGGCTGTGCAAGGGCACAGGGCCTGGCGCGGCCCAGTCCCAGCAGAGCCGCTGGCGCAGGAGGAAGCGGCTCCCGGGATCCCACTCTGCCCTCCAGGAGCTCAGACACGCAGGAGGAGGAGGTGGAGAAGGTGAAGCCCAGCTCCAGGCACCCAGCCCTGCCCAGCGGGCTGGCAGGCCGGGCCCTCAGCGGGCTGCGGCCGGGGGCGGGCGGCGGCTCAGGCCTGCCCTGTCTGACTCTCAGGAGGAGGGAGCCTTGGCCAGCATGGAGGAACAGTGAGAATACAACATGGATCGAGAGCTTTCCAAATGGGGAGGGGTTACCAAAAAAGACCTTCACCCTTGGGAAGAGATGACAGTCCAAGAGTTTTACCAACAGCAAGAAGCGTTCCCATGTGGAGTTGTGAGATGCCAAGAGCATCATCAGTGCGAGGTGAGTGTGAGAGGCCAGCGGGGAGATGGCGCATGGCAAGAGCCAGAGATGTCCCATTGGGAAGAAAGTGGGAACAGCCAGGAGCTCTCCCAATGGGACAAAGAGGATGAGACATACCAGGAGCTGTCCCAGCTGGAAGATCTCACATGCCAAGAGCTGCCCCTGTGGGAAGGTAAGGGACACCAGGAACTGTATCCTTTGGAAAAAGATTTTCAGAGCCATATTCACACGTACCAATGGGAAAAAGAAAAGAGAGAGCCAGAGTTGTCCCAAGTAGCAGACAACAGCGACAAGGAGGTATGCCAAGGAAAAGACTACAGTCTCCAAAAGCTAGCCCAATGGAAAAAACACAGCAGTGATCCAAATCTGTCCCAAAGGGAAGTAAGTGTCAGCAGCCAGGGGCTGTATCAATGGGGAGAAAGTGTCAGGTGCAGGATCTATGACAAACCCTCACACCCAGAGAAGGACAAGGATGCCCAGCAGGGGCCCAGCTCTCCCAGCAGCATGGGCACCCTGGTGGCAGCAGAGGCAGTCCATAAGCTGCCCAGCTCCTCTCCTGCCATGGGGAGTCCCAAAAAGGACAAGATGGCAGCTGCTGCTGTTCTGGCTGGAGCTGCTGAAGAGGTGGAGGAGCCCCCGGAGCCTCTGGCTCCCGAGGTGGAAAAGGCACCAGGTTCTCCTGCTCACAGTGAAGATCTGCCATTGGCAGGGACAGAGAGCCCAGTCCCTGCCCCAAACAGCCCCCCAGGCAGCCAGGCTCTGCTGGACTTAGCAGGGCACATCACTTCTGAGGTGGTGCTCAAGGCTGTGCTTGAGGTCCAGGCATCTGGCCAGCAGCCAGAGGAACAGGGGGACCTGGAGCAAAGCATGGCTGCAGAACTGGAAACAGCAGCTCCAGAAGAAAAGGAAGAGAGCCCGAGCTCTGCCCCCCCCAGCCCCTCACCCAGCCCAGGAGCCCAGGAGCTCAGGGAGCAGCAGGAGGAGGCAGACAGGGGGTCAGTCCTGGCAGAGGAAGAGAGCAAGCAGGGGGCCTTGGCTGGGGGGCTTGAGCATTCTCAGGGTGACAGTGAAGAAGTCCCAGAGCTGTCCCAATGTGAAATGCGCAAATACCAAGAAAGGTCCCAATGGGAAGCCAGCACTGAGCTCCTGTCCCAAGGACATTCCAGTAGCTACCAAGGAGTGCCCCTTGGGGAAGCCTGCACTGAGCAGGAATTGTCACAAGGAGATACTACTGGTAGACCCCAAAAAATGTCCAAGTTGGATGAATCTGTTGAAGAAGAGTTCTCCCAAGAAGATACCAGTAGCTACTCTGACCTTTGTGACTGGGATGAATACAGTGAAGAAGAGCTGTCCCAAGGAGACAGCGATAGCTACAAAGACTTTTCAGACCAGGAAGAATCCTCTGAGCAAGGGTATTCCCAAGGAGAAACCACTAGCTCCCTATATCTGTCTGACTGGGAAGAATTCAGCGAGACAGAGCAATCCTATGGAGATTTCAAGAGCTACCAGGAAACATCAGACTGGGAAGAGTGTGTTAGTCTAGAATTTTCTGAAGAGGAAGGCTCCAGTAGCCAGGAGTCTAGCAGTAGTGATAAGACATCCTCTGACAAATCCATCTGGGAGAGTGACAGTGACCAAGATCTTGAGCAGGACAGCTGGGAACAGAGCATTGGAGCCAAGCCATTGCTGCCAGAGGATGATGAGTGGGATGAGAGAAGTGTCCAGGAGCTCTGTGAAGATAAAAACAGAGAGCAAAGACCAGCAGGTCTGACAGGAGATGGGTTTCCCGTGCCGGTCCCTCACCAGGCTTGGGTTGCACTCGAGGCACCTGGGCCATGCCCCCAAGGGCCACTCTGTGCCTCATCTCCCCCTGTGGAAGCCCCAGGAGGACACGCGGCATCTCCTGCCTTCCAGGAGCAGGTGCCAGAGGCCGAGACACTGAGACTGGTGCCTGCCCCACACAGCCACCCCAGCCCCTCAGCTTCCCAGCTGGAAGCCCAGACCCTCAGCCA
Organism: Fringilla coelebs; assembly: GCF_963513975.1. Lineage (NCBI taxonomy): Eukaryota > Metazoa > Chordata > Aves > Passeriformes > Fringillidae > Fringilla > Fringilla coelebs. The sequence goes on along the minus strand of NC_140032.1, from coordinate 64,230,335 downwards.
GCAGCAGGTCCCCCACAAGAAACATCCCTCCAGCCTCAGGTTGGCACTGTACAGCCTGTTCCACTGCCCCTGCTTGGCTCCACGGCCTGAGGATTAGTGTCTGCTGCCTGCACCAACCTGGGCCCTGCAGATGGCAGCTTCTTCGCAGTCCTGAGGGAGCCACACGGGCTGCCTTTGCCTGGACATGGCCCTGCAGCAGTGCCTGGCTGTTTTGGAGCATCTCAAGCAGGTCCCAAGACCAAAGATTACCCATGTGGCCAGGTGCAGTGGGGGTTTGAAGATTATATGTTTAGTCTCTCCCTAAAGTTGTTTACCACTTGTCTTCCCACCTTTTCCCCATGACAGTTTTGATAATTCCAGATTCTTCCCTGTCTATCCTCAAAAATCCTACCCCTGCAGTCTGTCTGTCAATTTGCTACACCCATTTATCCAGAACCTTCATTGTCAGTTATGATATTTCCCTTCATTCATTGGTGTGCGCCTTTCCCGTCCCCTTTTCTATTGGTATTACATTTGTCCCCCCAGACCCTTCCAATCTAGCCCTTGATTTGTTAGTTGTCTCCTCCTGGGAAACCACCCCCCTCCCATAAAAGCCGCCGTTTTTCTTTGTTTCGTGCTCTTTTGCCACCGTCTCCCTTCAAGCTGCACTGCTCCTGCATCCCGCCTGCTCCTGCTGCAGCCCCGGTGCTGCTCCCATCATGGGAAAGAATAAAGGCAGCTCGGAGAAACAAGCAAAGAGCCCCTCTTTATTCCTTTGCCTCAATCCTTAGACAATGGGGGTCCATATCTACCTGCCACTCCTGGCGGTCCAGGATCCCAGCCAGTGGCCGAACCTCGATCCTTCCTGCTGGCAGCTGAGTCAGGACACATCCACTCCTGGTGCGCGCGCTGATGTCGCAGACATATTTTATGAAAAATTCTTTTTTCAGGATCTTTTCTCCTGAGAAGCTGAGAAATTCAGCTCCTCCATGTTTTGCTGCTTTGGAATGTGATTTGGAGAATTGTTTACCCAGCATGTGAAATTGTTTTTACTTGTTGATCAATGACAGCCACCTGTGTCAAGGCTGTGAGCAGTCACAAGATTTTATTATCATTGTTTTCCATCCTTTCTATTCCTTTCAAGCCTTCTGATGAAATCCTCTCTTCTATTACTTCAGTGTAGTTTTAGTATATCATCACCTTGATGATGGTCTCACCATCAGCCTGGCGCCACCATGATCACCCTGAAACCATGTCCCCAAGTGCCACATACAGACAACTTGAGCACTTCCAGAGACAGTGACTCCATCACCTCCCAGAACAACTTCCAATGCCTGAATTCTTCCACTTCTTCCAATTCTCCTCCAGGGAAAAATTCTTTCTACTATTTCATCAGAAATGTGAATTGATATGTTGTGAGATGGCTTGTAGTTTCTACACAGAAAATAAAGTGTCTTTTTCCCTTCTCTATGAAAAAGCCATGGAATATGATGGAGCAATGTGTGGTGGTTGTCATGACCACTCTGATTCTTGGAGTAAGCTGAGAGTCAATGACATTGCAACATCGTCTCTTCCAAGATAACGAAAAAGAAGAAAGAAAATTCTTCTCTCATTTCCTCACAGTCTTAATACCCTTTCTATGTTTAATTTGGCTGAATATGGCCCTTTGTTAAAATGAGAAATTTACATTTCAAGAGACGACACCTTTGTGGGAACGAATTATTAAATGTATGGACAATTATGGTCCTGCTCTTCCATAGTTACCTCATGCACACAGCAGAACACCCTAACAGGGAATGAGTGGTGTATTTCTGGGTGAGCATCTTCTGAAGATTTAGTATTAAAACTGATTCTCAGTTATCTCTGAAGTGAAGCAAGTTGTTTTCAGGAAAATTCCAAAATTCTGAGATGCTGGGGTTTGGAGAGAGATAGCAGTGGTACTGCAGCACAGAAACTTTACATGGCCCACAGTTCATATGGTTAATATCTGTTTTGCAGCAGACTAGGGGCAGGAGTTGGGAGTTTTCATTTGAGCTGGTGTTGGCTGAGTACACAGGATCTTGAAAAGGGTTTCAGACACCATATTCTCTCATATCTCTGACTTCAGGCAGTTGACAAAGTTTGCCTGTCACCGTAGAAGAGATGTCAAAACAATCCAGTAAGAGACTGAAATCCTAGAATAAGCTGGATTTTTAAATCTATTATTAAAAGACATTTGTTATTAAAGTTTCATGACAGAGACCCAAATAAAATGAGTTTAATAGGGATTATTTGAATGATTTTCTTCTTTGCTATATCTTTGACTGTTGCAACTCCTTGCAGTCCAGCAAAACTCAATGGTCATTACTATGTTTGACTTAATTTTATTCAGAATAATACACAGACTATTGAAAAATATTTTATCCATGTCTGTTCCTTGAATTGAGGCCAGAACCCTGGGAAAAGTGATTATTGCTCTCTATTTGAAATTACACAGCCTCTGATCTCCCAACCCAGAACATAAAGACTCCCAAATGTGGAAGGAAGCCTTTGTCTAAGCTGCAGCCATCAGGACCTCCAGCAATGAGATTGCCTCTTTTCCACCCAGCTGGAAAGAGAATTCAGAATGGGCCAGGTTCCTTCTCAGGTCTATTCCATAGCCTGAAGCAGCAGACAAAGGGCTGAAATGACAGGGACTTGAGCCAGAGGGCTTCAGTCACCGATTAGCTCATTTCACATCAGCCATGTATGGCTTTTAGACAGAAGTCTGGAGCCAAGTATCTCCAAATTACCTGAAGTAAATTGCTTCATAGCTTGTTACTAAAATTCCAAAAAGCCAAAGTTTTTGGCTGCTGTATGATATTTAATTAAACTCCATGCATCTGACAACTTCTCTGCATGATGTAGCTCATAGAAAATGCTTAGATGTAAGTTGATTTCAATTTACGGTAAGGGATAAAAATCCAAAAAGTTGAAACTGTGTTGTTTTATTGCAAGGAAAAAGAGATTTTTTTGCTATATAAAAGATTGAAATCTTTTCCATCTGAAACCAACTTGCATTTTTTGCAGCTAGAGAGTGAAAGAACAGAAATAGCTACGTTGTGATTCCAGGCATGACTCACACATTTGAACTCCGTACAAGTATCTCTCCAATCAGACATCTTCCATATCTTTGTTTCCCTCAGCAGACTTTAAGAAATAATTTCTTATTCATGATCCTAATAGCTACCTACCTGCTGGACAAAACACGGAACAAAAAGACAATTTCCATCTCAGAGGGAAGATAGTCCCTGTAAGAAAAAAAATAATTATTAGAGGAAAGAAAGAAACAAGTATGTCTTGCTTTTGGTCAGCAAATGAAGCTGTAAAGTTAATGGCACACATCCCAGAAAAAGTAATGGATTAGGAAATATTTTTGAAGATGCTTGTAGGGAATTTCTGTTCCATGCTAGTTTAACTCAGAAGTCAGCATTAATATTTATGTGAGCAAATTTAAAATGTTGATGTGAGAGGCTGGCATTGTGAAGATGAGGCAAGTTAATGCGGTCTCCTCTGTGTGTGTAAGATAATTGAGTGTGTGGGAAGGGTATGGCAAGGAAAGCACTGGTTGCAAATAGTGACTCAGAAGACAGTCCTAAACTTTGATGTTAAAGGAAGGAAAAGTGTGTGGGGTCTCCAAGGAACTGGCTTATACTAAGATATGCTCTTTTGCCATGACTAATAGGCCAAAATTATTATTAAGTAATATTTTATGCAAAGGTAAAGTCCTATGTAACTTGTAATCTGAGGCCTCTCACTCTTGTGAGCACTCTGTAGGAGGCTGAGTAGCTGATTAAGACTGGAAACTGTTACAGTCTCTTCCCAGTTTTTAAATTTTCCTACATATTTGGATTTCCAGTTTCTGGCAAGGGAGAAAACGATGCTTCATGAAATGCAAAGTCTTTGTGCATGCGATTTAGAGTACTGTGAACATCACAAATTAAAACATAAATTGCATCTCACAATGTCAGTATTTTCTTATTTTTTTCTGTTTATCCTAAAGCACAGGATCACAAACACCATTAAATAAAATAAATTCAACTTCAAGTTACTTATGCAAGTTGAAATATGTTCTCTAAAGAGGGTCACAGAGACACAAACTGTCAGAATTTCATGTCTTGCTGACTATCTCAAACCATTACTTCAAGTGTGAATGTATATTTGTCATTCACTGATAAGGCAGATAGCATCAAGTATATTTTTTCTAAAAAAACCCAACCAACCAACCAAACAAACAAAAAAAATCAAAACAGAAAGAAAAGATGTTTAATGACAGGTTTATTGATGTGTTATAACTCTACATTAGGAATTTGCAAAGAACAGAGCATGTCTAGTTGTCCCACAGATAAGAAATATTAAATACAGACATCCACCTATGCTAATGTGTTGTATAGAGAGGGGATAACAAATCTGTGTTGTCAGTGGCTCTTGCAGAAATTTAGTTCTGAAAACAAAGTCAGGAGAATAATAGTGTAATGTATTGATAGAGCAAGAAAGACTTTTTAGTTTTCTACTTATCTAGCACACACTTCAATGATATTTAAGAAATAGCATAATGGCTCTTTGCTCCTCTAGTTCTCCTTGAATAGAACAGGATTAGGGAGTGTTTAATTGAAAAGAATCTTCTCCATTTTTCAGTTTACTTTTCAAGAGAGTCATGCATAAAATGTCATGGCAAAGAGAATGGGAGAATTATATAAGGACAGTTAGAAAAAGCAGTTTCATCTTTGGAAATATTAAGATTCTGTATTCCTTATTATACAAGTGCATGTATGTAGAAAAAGTATGAGAGGTCATTTTGTATTTGACTTTTAAAAAATTGATTTATTTAAATTTTGATCCTAAATACAACAGGTAGAAGCCAGAAATTTTTAACATGGCAATGAGACAGCAAAACAAAGAATGAAGTTGCTTGATTTCTGAAGGCAAAAAAAGAGTTGAGTACAGAAAAGGTAAAGTCCAAAAGTGTGATAGTAAGACACTACCTTAAGCTAAGAAGATGAGCAAATAAGGAAGCTCATTCTTATTGTGCTTTTAAAAAGCCCTTTATGATTTTGAAGAAAACTCTTTTAATATCTGATGGGTTTTTTTTATTATTTTTAACAAGTAAAACACTTCTTGGATATTCAAGTGCTCATGGAAAACCTTGTAGTAAAATATCTAGAATATTTGGAAGATGCCAAGTGCTTAATGCAGCTAATGTTCCTTACTAATAGGATACCAAATACTAAAAACCTCTAACTAAACAAATAACACATCCCCAAACAAAGAACAGCAACAACGCAACCCCTCTCAAACCAGCAATTCTTGTTTGTGTAGTGCTGCTTGCTCTCAGCAAGTTTAATTTTGTTGTGGGGGTTTTTTGGTGGTTTTTTGTTTGTTTGTTTGTTTTGTCTTCTTTTTTTTTTTTTGGTTGGTTGGTTGGTTGGTTGGTTGTTTTTTTATGTAACTTTCTTGTGGTCCTTTGCTGAGCAAGAATAGAAATACCATCTCATTGTAATGGAAGTTTCAGAGACTTTAGGAGGTCTTATATTGTGGATAAAAATATTTATGTCAGTTCCATAGACAAGGAAATCAAGGAGCATAAAAATGCATTTACTTGATAAAAGTTGCAAAGCAGGTCAATAATGAATTAAAGCCTCCTGTGTCCTGTACTGAACCCATTGTGAGAGATATTTTACTTAGAATTGGCCATTAAGCCATTAAAATCAAAACCTAAAGAAAGTATTCAGTTTTTAACATACTTTTTACATCTCCAACTCAAGATGGGTCCATCTGCACAGTGTGTCCTATGTCAAATTGCTTTATTTTGGATGGATGATAATTAGTATGTTTTTCTCTCTTTGCCCTTTCTTCCTTTTGGATCAGTACAGCATTTATTAATTCTAATTAACCTTGCACTAGGATGACAAGTGTAATGAGAATCTTGAATAACATTTAGTGATAACAGAAACACAAAAATGAACTTTCGCTTGTTTGCCAGATGGAGTTTTACCAGTGTCTTACTGCTCTGACTCACAAAACAAATATGTGATTTTACATCTCCTGGGGTATATATATATACAAAAGTGCTATTGGCAGTAAATATCACAGGAAGAGCAGGACTGAAGTAATATAGGATTTTTTTCCTTAATATTTAAATGCACTTAAATTCAGACAAGCAAAATAAACTCCAAAAATCTTCCTCATAATTGTCTTTGTGAGAAGATATTAAGGTGAAGATTAGGATTTTTTTCCCCCCCTTGTTCTTTTTCTTATGGTATTTTTTATAAGCCATCGAGTCAAAGTTGTATTAAAATGGAGTGTTTCAATGTGTGAATAATTACAAATGCAATAACATTCTAGGTGTACTTTCCTTGACCAAATTTATACATGATCAGTTCAAGAAATCTAGACATACTATATTTTTATGTGTGTGTATATATATATATATATGCAGAAACACTCTTGTACTGTTTTGGACTATATGAATATTTGTCACCCCAAACTGCTTCATCAGTGCACATGCTTTAGGACAAACAGGGCTATTTTGTTTTAACTAAAAAAAAAAAGTGTTAGAATTGTGTGGAGCAACACTGAAAGAAGCCAATATTGATGATGAAGTGCTCACACCTGCACTGACAAGTGATGCAACAAGAACCTCTCTGTCAGGGGTTTCTTCATGACCAGGCTGCATTTCCTGAACAATTAATTCATTGCAAATATATGGAGCATATAGACAAAGCTTTTCATGTGATTGCCATTTATTCTGGATTGATTTGGCTTGGAAAAGACATTACAGATCACCAACTTCCCTGCCATGGGCAGGGACATCTTTCACAAGATCAGGTTGCTCCAAGTCCCATCCAACCTGGTCTTGAACACTTCCAGGGATGGGGCATCCTCAGCTTCTCTGAGTAACCCGTTGCAGTGCCTTGCCACTCTCTCAGTGAAGAATTTCTACCTAATATTTAGTCTAAACCTGCCCTTTTTCAGTTTAAAGCCATTTTCCCATGCCCTGACACTACGTGCCTGTGTAAAATTCCCTCCAGCTCTCTCAAAGCCCCTTTAGGTACTGGATGACACAAAAGGAAGGCTGATGCCTCTTTGCCAGCTGATATTTTTGACAGATTTCTTTATTGTGAGGGTCTACTCTGGTCACACTGTCTGCAGAGAGATTTGTCCTTCTAACACCATGAAAGCTACAGACACAAACTTAAAATACTTTTTGTTTTTTTTTTACTTCATTGCAATTCTTTATTGATAAATATTTTGTATTTAAGAAAGAATTGACCCATCAGGAAAAAAAATATGAACAGGCATTATTTTTGTTAAAATGAATTTTAATAAAATGCTGTTGTAGCTGCATAAGATGTGATGGAGGCAGTTAAATGGGAATCCAGTGCCTTTCCAAATTCCCCATGGTATGTGTGACTTTTGTATGGTCTTCTACAAAATAGATTTTTGGAGATTAGGATAGTGGAGCCTTCAGGGCATTTAAAATGATAACAGATGTTTGCACTTTTGACATCTGATAGCTCAGTGCCCCATGTATGTGGTGCATTTGTGTTGATTGCATGGCTTGGCTACCTGCACTGCAGGTAATACTATTGCTATCAACATTTTACTGAACTAATCTTGGAGTGCATCCCCAGGTGAGAAAATTTTATTATAATAATTGTAAAAGTTGGAAACCTTAGGACACAGCCTCTTTGCAGGCCCCTAGCAGCGTCAGAGATAATTTTAAGTACTGGTTTAATGCTTCCATCACCCTCTGTGTTACCATGTCCCCTGTGAAATGGCTGGTGCCTTCAAGAAATGGGCTGGAAAATTCCAGCCCATAAGGATAATACTCCAGCATATTAGAAACTTGGTCATCTCCTTCTGTATTTTATGATGCTGTCACATTATTCTAGAGCAATCTATTTAAATCAGACAGTGCAGTGTGGACCATGACAAGCCTGAGGCTGGCAATCCACAGCAGCAGATTATTCTTCTGTCCTAGACAGGAAGAGACTGCTAATCACTAAGGGAACAGTTCCTGTCCCTTGCCTATCACTCAGATAAATTATTCACCTCTTCTGTCTTCACATGAGAAATAACTCTTCAGCAATAAAACAAATATTTTGAAGTTTATCTGAAGAACTACCCATATATCTGATTCCAGTTAACCTGAGAAAGGATATAATTTAGACTGCATCCTCACTTGTGCACTCTTGCTCTAGGTTTTGGTAAGAATACTGAAAACCAACAAAGTAAGAAGGCAAGGTATTAAATTCAATATTAATGTATTGTTTTATGTCTGGAGAAAACCATTTTTAAGAGCTGGAATATTTTGTGAAATAATTATCAAAGGTTCATTTCAATTTTCTTGTGTGGGGTTTTAGTTTTGTTTAATGAGAAGGCTATGAAATTTCACATAGAGTTGTATCTGTTGATATGTTCTCAGACAAATAGGACCTTTGCCACTGGTTTTAAATGCTTCTGTGCTTACTGGCCTACACAGATTTGGTGTATCTGTGTTACCTTCTTTATATCAATATATAAAAATATACTAGTATTTTAAAAGAATGCAATTTTTCAAAATCTCAATTTATGAGCCTTTAAAAGTGTAAAGCAAGATCTATGATCTGCATTCATTTTGCAGAGCTACAATGACTGCAGATGGTGCCAGGCATTGATGAATCAGTCTCTTATTTTCTAATGCTACAAAATATAGTCAGATGCTCTATGTAAACGTGAAGAAAAAGCTTAGTGGGAAAGAAACCCTGTAGGGCTATAAAACGTGAAGTGGAATGAATATGAAATTGATACATAGGTCTATTTGTGACTTGGGATATGCATTTTCACATATTTGAATGAAAATTTGTATCACCAGAAGTTTTTCTATATTTGTTTTAAAAGATTTAAAATGTCAGGTGCACAAAACACAAAGGTGTGGAGAAGTACCTAAGTGACTTTTCTTTATTTCCTATCATTTACCTTGACACAGAAATTTTGTTTGAGTGTACAGTAGCACGTTTAAATTTTTTCTGCTATTAAGCATCATACCAAAGCTTTTCCAGATTTAGCAACACCTCAGTAGCAGTTGTTCTCTTATTAAATGCTTTACAGTGAAAAGAGGTGGGTGAGAATAAGACACCTGCTTAGGAGTGAGAAAAAGCAAAAGGCAGGAGAGGTAAAAAAGGAAGTCCTGTGTTGAAAAGTGATTTTAATGTGTGTGTGACTGACTTGGAGGGGAGAGTTTGATGCTTTTTTCCAATACCATGTGATGAAAATCACAGAACTGTTTGTGACAGAATTAAAATTCACTGTTATAGATTGGACTTTCTTCCACTCTGATCCATGTCAGGTGGCTCAGACTTCTGATAGACAAGCCAAAGGGCCATAAATATTCAGAAGTTCAGGCATATTTGAGAAAAGGAGATAAAGAGTTTTGTGCTTTCTTTAGGGCCTTTATAGAAAAACCATCTATCATGAAAAAGAGCAATTGTAATATTATACGATTTCTGTTTCTGGAAGGAAAAAGAAAATATAGAAAGCCGGTAGAGATGTGCAATATAGCCTTATTTTAGCTTTTTCCAGTTATAAAATCAAAGACTTGCTATGGTCAGTGATGAAATAAAACTGGATCCTGGTGCAATTGACCATCTTACCAAATTAAAAAAAAAAAAAAAAAAACATGCATGCCAACAGCTCTATATCATTTTTTATCTTGAGGCAAATATTCTACCTAGTAAAGAGTTTTACTGCTGGCCATAGATGAAACAGTGGAAGTGGAAGATTTTATTGGTTTTATTTTTTTCCCCAAAACTAGTTTGAAATACTGTAATATCACAATAACATTGCACCAACTGTTGGCAGAAACCAGTGTGAAGTGCTTGGGCAATGTCAACTCCAAATGCAGAGATGACATGTAGATTATAATTTAGATTTCTGATTTCCATTAAAAAAAAAAACTGATAGGCTACAATTATGTTCTTTCCTTTCAGTTTGTGTTGTATGTAGGATAATAGAATGGGAATCATTGGCTAGTATCTGCATATAGACAAGGCTGTCATAGGAGAAGAAAAAAAAATTATTAGGGAGCTCACTGCCACTCCCCTGCCTGGACTGTGCCACCCCTCAATGGCATCAAAGAAGAGTGTCAATCTCAAGGCATTTACTGTGTTACTTGGATGATTTGGGGGACTGTGCAAGTCAAATGTGTCTCTCCTTGAAGAGATTACTGAGGCTGGCTTTGGAGGGACCTGGACCTTTGAGCCTTCAAATATGAGATAAACCAGAGCGACTTCAAAGTTGATTTCAAAGTACAGTTTTATGTCTGCACGTTAAAAAGTGCAGACTCCAAAGAATGTTGGAGAAAAATAGTTGTTGCCCCTACCTTTTTTAGTCAGGAATACAGAATTTTCATCCATCTAACAATACAATAATTTCAATTTTACTGGAACTTTTTTCTTCTTTTTTTCCCTTGTAGTGACAAATCTATTACTCATCATAGTCATTCCTACTCTTTTACTTCTGCTTCAGCTTTAACAAGTCAGCCTACACATAGGTTAGCTTTTCCTTCATAGATCAAAGATGGTAGAAATTCAGAGAATGAATAATTGACTTCCATGAAGCAATCTCCTTTAGTTACCTGCTTCCCCCTATCTCTGTGCAGGATTCTGATGTGTGTCAGGCAGGCACCAGGTTCTGCAGAGAATTGCTGTGAAGGAATCTGCAATTCAATATAAAAGACTCTATGAAATTATATAATACAACAGGAGTTTAGAGAGGAAGGTGTCAGATTGGCAACATAGGTGTGAGGGATTTTTTTTTTTAATTAATGATCTCAGGTGACTATTAGAGTTTTGTAGTAAAATAAGCTCTAATAGACCCTGCTTTGTTTTCTAAATCCCTTTGATTAAATTATTAAGTCTGTTTTAAAACAGTCTGGCATCAACAGGTAACAAGTGTTTAATATTTTTACTTCTGAAAGTCATGTAAATATCCTACCTGATCCTACAGGTTAAATGTTTGCTCTTAATAAGAAATTGTAACCCAAGATGCTGCAGAAGTTTCCTTCAGGTGTCAAGGCAAAGGAAGCTTTTCATCCATAGTCTGGAAAGCAATGCAGCATGCTTGGTTTATGAAGGATAATCTGAACTTGTGAACAGAGAAATGAGTTGAAGATCTCCCCTAAGATCTAAAGACAATGTACAGCTCTCTGGTGAGAGGTTGTGCTTCAGGCACAATTTCCATGACATTTGCAGTATTCAGTGTGAGTTCCTACTGTACAAAAAGAAGATGATGACAGTTGTGAGTTATCATGTGAAGGTGGTCAATACCAGTACATTTTACTGCCCACTGTCAAAAGAGGGGCTTGGATGGTCTCTGGAGAACTGATTTTACTCCAGGAGATCAATCGGCTCTCTTTATTTGAAATAAAAGGATATTGCTTGGAAAGTGCCTCAGGCATCACAGACTTCCAAGAGAGAATGGAAAACACAGTTGTTCCACGTTCAGTGTGTGCAGTTGCTCTCCAGCTATAAAGTATGAAGGGGGAAAAATATAAAATATATCCACTGTATTCATAGAGTTCAGCAGGTATTAGGAAGCGTATTCCATGAATGTTATTATACCACATCTGGAATGAAATGTACTGTAGCTGTGACTGCCAGATCAGAAAATCAAACAGCTGAAAACCTTCATCGGTCAGCAGTAATGGTTAACAAAGAAAAGAAGTCTAGGGTTAGGATTTTTTATTAAATTGATATTGATGGTATTATAATGCTATTTGTAACCTAGGCTGCCTCTGGAACACAGCTTTCAGCTCTGTTTATGTTATTCCAAAAAAGACTATAGGGAAAATAGAAGGGGTTCAGAGACTGGCAATAAGAATGCTTAGAGAAGTGGAAAAACTACCATATGAAGTAAGATTGAAAAGACAGCAGCAGTTTACTTCAGAATAGAGATGAACAAGATGAGACGTGAAAAATAACCAAGTAAAAAAGGCTGTGCGTGAAAATGAATTTAGAGAGAAACTAGTGCAGGCTTCCTACTTAACTTCTGACATAATATCAGAGGAAGGCAGTATTCAGAGAATTGAAAGGCAGCAAATCTAAAATCAAGAGGAAGAATTATTTTTTTGGCCAACAATAAGCTAACAAAAGTCATTGCCACAACATATGATTGGAATCAAGAGTCCAGTTGGATTAGAAAAGGAAAAGGATGTTTCTATAGTTTGCAACAATGGTGAGAGTTACTAGGGTTTTAAAAATAATCAGGGATCTAGAAATGATATAACTTCTCATGCTTCAGGCAAAAGACAATGATAGGAGCTAAGAATATTTTTTTTTTTATAGGAAGTATACCTTTTAACTGTTCACTGTGAGGTTTCTTTAATTTTACCCTGGAGTGTCAGAGGCCACCTTTGAGGAGGCAGGCAGTCAGGAAGGGCGTCTAGCGTTCCCTAAGAACACTTTTAAAGTTTAGTTTCAAAAGGGGTTGTTGGAAAATACCTGTTTTGCTGTCTGGAATGCTCAAAAATATATTTTATTATTTTTTATTCCCAGAGCCAACACATAAGAATTTTATTTATCTATCTATCTAGAGACTTATGCATATATACATATACATATATATATATACATACACACACACAGACTTATTTTTAATCTAGTTGAAGCAAAACCAGATATGGGTATAACAAAAGTGCATGCATACCCAAGAAAATGGTTGGTATGGGTATCAAATGCATGAGAAAACTCAAAGGTCAATCAACAAAAATTGGAAAGCAACATGTTAGAATGTGTTTTGGCTTTACTACTTTGTGTCTTATGTATTCCCAATGACTGGGTACTTGGTTCTTTATTCTCTCCTAACTTTGTGATATTTTGATCCTTGTCACAATGTCCTGATTGAAAAGAGCCTGTGTGATTATTCTGTTTTTAGACCATGTGTGTCTTTGCAGCTTCAAAGGTTTCATACTTTGATTGGATAAGTGATTAATTTGCCACCCATATTTTTAATTTAAAGCAAATTATAACAAGAAAAACTCCCCAACAAATGCTTATTACATTAAGAAACTAGATTTCATTCCAAGCTGCACAAAAATTTTCTCTAGGTCTGGTGACTCAATAATTTTTAGAACTTTGGATAGGTTGGTCATCAAGAAGATTTGAATGTAAAAGTTAACATAGCAGGTGTATGAAAACTGATAGCATTTATACCTTAGCTTCCTATGAACATTGTCTTACTGAAGACCTATCTCTATAGCTGTACATATATTATGAGTGAATTTATAATGTTTTAACAACTCAGGACTGGAACTCCTGTGGTTTTCAGAGCTACTTAATTTCTGCTGTTGCAGAATAGAATCTTGTGCAGGAATCTGTAGAACAATATACCTTCACTCAAAAAGAGTTTGCACGGAGGAATCAAAAATATGTAGTTCAATGATCAAATAAATAATCAGAATATCAAAATTACTGAATCTGACAACCCAGATGTTCTGTTAATACTCTCCTCATTACTTTATTCCCTTTCCAGATTAGAATCACTGCCCCATTTACCCCTCAATCTTCATGAAGGCTCTCTCCCAGCGGACTGGTTTTTAAGTCAACATTTATTTTCTTCAATTCCCTGCTTTATTTGGGGGGGTCTTATGATAACAGTGGAAGAAAACACCTCACTAACTAAACAAAATTTGACTTTGATCTTGGTTTTAAAGGCAAGCAGACATGTCCCTTCTCAATTCTTAGAGACAAAGCCATTATGCCCTGAGTCCCTACGCCTACAAAATAATCTTCATATTTTAGGACTAATTAGTGTTTTAAATTAAGGTTCTTCATAGTTCCTTTAATAGCACTGGTTACTGAGCCACCTATTAGGAAGACTGTTAACCTAGCAGATAAACAGTGAAAATTTTATTAATGCTGTTGCTAGCTAGCTGATTTTCATTAATAACAGGGAAAAGACTGGTTTAGTATTCCAGTTAGTGCATTATTGATACTAATTCTTTGTCTTAATTAAAACACAACTCTGTTTACTGCAAAATACTTTGAGTCATGGGAGAGCTCCCTTCTTCACTATAAAGGATGGTTTTCTTTGGGTGTTAGTCACTGGTGTTTACTTTGACATGAGGCTGCTGATCTGAAGTTTTTTAGGTGTGTTTGGGTAAAGGGTATACTTCAAATCATAAGCTTTTGTTTCTTTGGGAGACAAATTTTTAAATTTGTGATGTGATAGTACCTCAGGAACCTTATTTCTGATTATCAGAGCCCCTCTGATAATCAGAAAGATAGCTCCTCCTAGAATTCCCCAAAAGATATTATATTCTATCCCTCTTTGCTCCAGATGGGACACTGAAAGTTCTTAAGATTAGAAATATTTCAGCACAGGAGCAGAAACATAAAAATAACATCTCTGAGGATAGCAGCTTGTGCAATGTATCGAAAGAGGGGCATTGCAAATTTTAAAAATCCCCAAAACTACCAGAGAGTTATTCATATTTTATGTTATTATTGAAAGTTAAAAGTAGTGGGAACAATATAACTTTTATTATTATTACTGCAAGTAATCATGCAAAATTTAGTGGCCTGCACTATGTACACAAGTGGAGTTTTGATGGAATCACAAAGACAAACCCTGGTTCAAGCTCTGAACCACACAAGAAAATAAAGATTGCTCATGCTAGTGAGCTCCTTTGTGTGCTTCCATCATTTCAGGTCTCATCAGTGGCCTTTTTATAACATTAAGGTCTATTGGTTTACTTTGTTTCTATTCAATTCATGGAACAGACTTGAGTGCTGTTTAGACGTAACAAAGATATATTCTAATGTTTAATAATTTATAATCTATTATTTTCTAGCCTTCTCCTTTACTAAAATTAACTCTTCACAGCCATTTTTCATGAATTATTATTTTCTGCATGTTTTTACAAAATTCTATTGTTAATCTATCCCTGATTGAAAATTATAAATAGTTGGAAAATAATTGGCAGCATGCTTAAGCATCACCTACCTTCTCCACTAATTAAATAGCTTGGTTCTGACCTGCTTTTTCTTTGGTTAGAACAGCAGGGTGGCTTCAGAACAAAAAATAATGAACTTCAAACCATTGCATCTGAACAGTACAGACAGCTAAAGCCACAACTTGGGACTGAAATTTAACTGTATTATGTCTATGCATCTTTTCCTGGAGAAAAAATTACAAAAAAAGACTTAGGATAAGTTCTACTTTTTTTGTTATAGTTTTCTGGTATCTTTGTGTTTTGTTTTGGTTTTTTTTTTTTTTTTGTTTTCTTTTAAAGAATTCCAAGTCCATGGACTGTGGTTTTGGTGGCTGTGCTATCAATATTAAAGGATTAGCAGAAAAGGCAAGGCAAAGCAGCATTTCCCAGTTTAAAATGAAAAATGCAGCTTAGCAAAGGGTTCATTAATATTGCCTATAGAGCCTGCATTATTTAAGAGAATGTTACTGCAAACAATTGTGCTAATGTACATTAAAAAAATACTTTGTGGCAATTTTTATAAGACTCTAATATTCCCCTTTACTAGTGAACCAGTGAAAATTGGGACTCAGTCCTGAATGTCCTGGATCAACCATTATTTCTCAATGGTATGCAATAGCTGGTAAGTACAAAATATATCAGGCCAACAGTTTCTATGTCAAAAGATGATTTTACTCATTTTGTTCCTGATTTTCAATCAAATAATTTATTCTTCTTGTTTACTGAGAGCGCACACTATGCCATCCAGAAGTAAATTAATTCAATTCGTTTGATGTTGGAATAATTCAGGTTTCTTGCAATTTTGTTGCTTGCATCCTGTTTGCTTAAGTGCTCTTCTGAAGCATAATGGAGACACTTTGCCATTTTAATTACTAATATCTAATCATGTTTTATTCACATGCAGAATTTTCTCTCAATAAATGTTTCTCTACTTAGTAAATAATATAATTAATTTACTAATAAGTGGATCTAGAAATGGAGGCGAATTTTCCTTCCTAGTTACTTAAAATCCCATTTCCAGCCCCCATTCCATGTATATCTGTTGTTTCCCACCACTGGGATTTGTGATTTCTTTTCAACTTTTCCAAAATGCTGCATGTACTAGCAAAATGAGACAACAGGAAAAATATTATTGAAAAATATATCTGATACAGCAGTTGTTAATGTGTGGGTGAGACTGAGGTAGCAAGATTACAAATAAGGTGAAGGAAGGTCATGATATTTCAGTGTTAGTGTCATGGTAAAGGCCATTATATATATTTTTATTAGCTGTAACATGGGCTTAGTAAGCATCTGTGTCGGTGGGAAAACCAGGTCGCATTTCCCAGTTGTTCTAGGATGGATGAAGATATATCCTCTGGAACCTGAAAATCTCCCTTATTAAAACTTCTTCAGCCACTTTTCTGCCATGAGGAGGATGATTTGTATCAAACCAGTATTTTGGGGAGGAAAAAAATGGTTTTATTGGAAAACTCCTGTCTCTAGAACTCAATGTAAAATAAATATATTTCAGCCTCAAATAAAGTGGATGGTTACAAATATTTCTTATCTAAAGCATCCAATAATTATCTAATTAATCTTCTGAACAGTTTTTTTTCACCGTAGGTAAAAATTTCTGGTTTCACAAGAGGAGAGAGGAGAAAGAGGAACACAGGGATTTTACAATTCATTGAAGGTCAGGCGCAGAGCCTGTGTCAGAGCCAACAGCACAAGGCTTTGTTTCCTAATCCATTATCACCATCACAAGACCAGCTTCTCTTCATCACTTCTCAAAGGCTGGAAAAAATATGCTATGGAAAAATCTAATTTTCTTAGCCTTTTTTCTTTTTCTTTTTATTCCGAATTTCTGTCTGTAAGAAGTTAATGAATCACTTGAATTATGTGGTTCCATAGATGAGCTTTATGGAGGATTCAGAAGCTGTTTGCAGAGCCTATTGTCACATGGTGCCTTGAGAGCTGTGTCCCACCATGCCCTACCCAGTATTTCTGATGTGTTCTCCCTGGCCTAGAACTATGGCCATTCCTAATTACTGTGGGTTTGTGATAGCAGGTTTTAAATATTAAAACCCCTTCACTCAGCTTGGGCTTCAAAACTAGTTGAGAAATGGTAATTTTACAAACCGGTGTCTCTGAAAAACAGACCATATTTATGTATTTAAGCACAGTCTGACTGAAGCAGGAAAAACCCCACATTAGCCACATACTTATAATCCTTAATCCTTTATAGAATTTAAAGTATTAGGTGAAAAATGAGGTTTGATCCTGCTTGTTCCATCTTGTAATGATACCTAGAAATGTTGTTCTGGTTTGGTGGAGTGAAGATGTGTACCCTATATGGCTTTCTGTGAGTATTAGAATGGAAAAAAATATAAAAAGCTATCTTCAAAATGTACTGCAGGCTTAGTTTTATTATTTAAAAGAAATTATTTATTCAATATCCTTTTAGTTCCACTGGATCCAAGTCTTACACAATTGACAACTTTGGAGGCTAATTAAGTTGCAGTCAGGGGCTATTTTAACTTGTCTTAATGTCTCTGATTACACGGAACATATTTGTAGAGTAAAGCGTATTTCTGATTTAAAGGGTGTAATGGAACAAATAGGTATTATATAGTATTCCTCCTCAAGGTAAACTGGAATGGATAATTTAATTTCCAAGGCGACAAATTATCTTATCATGAGCGAACAGGCAATTTCTTCCCTGCAATAAACTAAGTAGGTACAGACATCTCTAACCAGATGAAATCATTATCCTTTTTAAAGCAGAAGCATTGAATAGAAGTAATTTTCTCAGCCTTAGTTTCGGAATAGAATGTAGCTCTTGTAAACACTGTACACTGTGGTTTTGGGTTGGAGCAACAAGTTTAACCCTTTCAGTGAAGAAGGAGAAACAGATATTACAAAGATAATTAAATGAGAAAAAATGAAATTGCATATACATGTATAATAAAATTAAAAATTCAGTGGAAGGTAGAAATATCTAAGAAAACAAAGGTAACGTATCCATCATACTTATGAAAGTTCACAGAGGTCAGAACTATTGTATGATTCTTAATGGAAAAGAACAGAACTGATTTTTGCAGAGCAGCAATATATGACTAGGCAGTGTATTTCCATGTGAAGTGTAAAAGTTCACAGGCATTTATGCCACTTAGCTGTCCTCTGGTTCTTTACAGTTCATTGTTACAGGAATAATGCATGTGCACACGTGTACACAAACACACAGGTTCTTAAGCTGCCCTGCTCTGCTTGCTACTTGGAATAAGAAATGAGACTTTCACAAGTATGTTAATTGACTTGGGCCAAAATTAAAAATGAAAATAAGTTTTCCCACATTCTGAAAAAAATAACAATTTTAACACAATTCTTACACAGTTTTAATGTTATTTGCTTTTTTGGGGCAAGTAATACAAATTTCATGCCCTTTGTACATAATTTGGTGCTTTTTTTTTTTCTTTTCCAAAAGTGATTTCTAGTTAGAAATTTAATTTTTTAAGAGGTTGGGTCAATGTCTACCTTGTCAGTAGCAATGGTATTTTCTGGCATTGTGGGAAGCAGGGCTGAAGCTGAGGATGATTTCAACAGTTTGTTGTTTGTTTCCCTTCACTTGTACAAAAAAATAGGAAATATTTCCTTGTCTTTAGAGGAATTTTCTTGAATTTTTTTTAAACATATTTTTGATGATATTACCAATATTACCTCTTTAGGTGTTGAAGTCACTGCTGTATATTGACTTCCATGGTCTTTGTCCTCTCACTGGTAGACACAAAGGGACAAGAAATGAGCAGGGTTTCTACCCAGTGCTCACAGCATTAGGGGCCCAGATTTCCTGGTTTAGACATCAAATTTAGCTAAGTGCTTTCTAGATCATATTTTTCACCTAGTTCATTTTTTTTCCAAGAAAACTACTTCCTGCTAGTGTTGTGTTTTCCCTCTCTCTCCCCAAAAGCAAATGAAGAATCAATAGAACAAGTGTCCTGACTCCCTCCTTGGTTTGCTCCTGAGAGAGGAAGCCTCACCCCTGTATTTATGTAAAGTATTATTTCTGAGCAGTATGAACTCTTCAACAAATCCAGCTTATCATCTTAAAGTGGTCTTTCTGCTTAAGAATGAGCTTATTTCATTTGATGTTATCAAAACATATTTTCAGAACACTTGGAATTTTCAGATGCATTTAGTTGTTTATATATCTGTCACCTATTTGGAAAAAACTGTTAAAATAAAGTATAAATAATGTTCTTGGGATTACAGGACATTTGCTTTATTGTACATATCATAGCATAACCAACATTATACTATACAAACTATAGATATGTGTGAATTAGTACATTAAAATGTACTAATGAATTAGTGCTCTCATCTAATTTTTCTGCTTAAAATGGACACTTCATTTAATTTTTCTTTTCTTGCAATGTATTTACAGGGTGTAAATAAGATCAAAACAAGAAACATTAATGTGAAACCCAGGAATCAGTTCTTACATGGCCAATGTATCATGTTGCCAAACCTTGATCACATCAGTCATGTTGAAGGCTATGGGTGATGGAACTGCCTTGGGAAGTGGGAGGTTTCTTAAAAGCAGTGTTGTAGCAAGCATAAGAAAACATACAGGAACCATCCCCCAAAGACTTAAATTTGGGCTGATAGTTCAATTCAGAGTTACACACATGAACACTCCAGCTAACATGTCCAAGCAGCCTGAAAGTATACATTTTTATACTGTACCATCTCTGGGTTGTAGCAACCTCTATAAACCTTTCTGCACTTTGAACTGAGTTGTGAACAGTTGTTGACTTCATGTTGCCATCTCTGAAGGGTTCTCTGGGTTTATATGATTGATGTAGCAATGTTTGTTTTTTTTTTCCTGAAAGCAATTTGAGATACCTTAGAGATGAAAGACTTCTATATAAAGCCTCATTTTGTAGTCTGTTTCTTCCTCCTAACTTGAGCCATTTCCCAAAAGTAACAGATCTTGTCATTTTCAACCAGAACTTAATATACTCTAAATTTCAGGAATAAATATAAAGAATTTATATTTAATTAGAGAGACCACTATGTTCAGAGATCTCATGTAGATTGGCAAACACATTCACTGAAGGAGTAGAGACTGTTTTCTTTCTTGATAAATTAAATTTGACTTTTTTAGCAAGCTTTTTTTTGACTGAAAATGCCAGTGTTCTCTCCCTCCTTTTTTTTTTTTTTTTCAGATTCAAAATGAAATGCAACTCATTTGTTACAAAGTTCTCTAAATATATTATTTTTTAAAAGCTAAGAATCTTTACATAAGGGTTAGGGTTTTCTTGCGACATGTGAGAAATATGTGCTACCATTGTATTGGGAAAAGATGTTGAACACCACCAAAATTACATTGGCACCCACTACTTCTGACAAAATTAAAGTCCAACAGTAACTTTGCTTAGGGCTCTAGTACCTTCTGTCCTCAGAACTCTAATACATCCTTAATGTGCATTAGGTTTGAAGGGCAAATATTTTCATAAAGCACAGAGCTCTTTTAAGCTTTTGCTCCCTTTTTTCCCACAACTGAAAATACATTTCTCTTGTAGATTCATGATGACATTTTTCCAGAAAGATGACATATTGGTTTTGGATAGTGATTTACATAAAAATGAAAAAAGGTGCAGTGTAAAGCCAAACTGAGGATAAGTTTTTCTTTTTTTTTCTATCCTCTGTGTCTCTGAGGAGAAAACAGTGGCATTGACTGATGCAATACTGGGAGCATTCTGCACAATTTTTTTAAAAATTCCTTTTACTGGGAAAAATGGAAAAAAAAAAAATCTCAGCATCAGCAATACCTGCATGGTGCAAAAACACACTGATGAGTTAGCACTGCTAACCAAGACTGTAAAGTTTCTTCTACACAAGTGAAATGTCACATCATCTTTTAACCATAATAATGGCCTAAAGTTCATGTTTACTGAAATTCTGGTGATGCATTGTTCTAATTTGGACTGAGGGAGACTAAACCTAACCAATAATGCAACAAGAAACACTGTGAAGATTTGGACCAACAGAAATAAAGACCAATATTGATCACTACTGGTGACTATTTTCACTGCAGGTCTTTGTTTAAGTCATTTATATGTTATCTGCATTTAATCATTTTGGCTGGAAACCAGCATGCTGAAAAATTACAGAGATCACTCAGTCAAAGCTGCAAGTTAGGAAATTTTACCTTGCAAAAAATGCAGTTTGCAGGTTATGAAAGTACTCAAGGTCACTTTTAAAATTTTTATGGTGATTGCAAGGCAAAAAAGAAAAATGTCTTTTCAAAAATCCAAGTGGCTGACTTTTTGAAATGCTTATTGTTTGACTATTTGTTTTAAATCATTTTAAGGAATGCAAAAGAAAATCTTTAAAAAAATTGAGAATGTATTTTTATGAGTTAAATTAGCTTATTTTTATTTTGGGCATGAAAGAAGCTGAGGAGATAGGGGAAAAAAGGGTTGACCTGAAAAGGCGGGGTTTTTAATCTTATTAAGAAACAGCAGTAATTTCTGTTTACAATGAACTGCATTTGCCTTGAAAAGTTGAATTATTTTGTTGTTACTGTGTTGTCAAGGAAAGCTGGATAAATTAGATGCTATCCTTTCATCTGTCATAGATTCTCTGGGAAATGCTGAACCAGACAGAGATACAAAGGCTTTTTCCCTGCCTTGGAGACCTGATACCTGTGTGGGAGGATGGCTGAGCCTTCAGTACTGCAGCTGGTGTCCAGGACAACTGGATTTATGACCTCTGGATAGAAAATGATAACACATGCTGCAAGAAATGTATCCAGTTTCCCTGATTTTGAGCATGCATAATTAGTATGAACATTTTTGATTCAATCTTTTTGCCCAGTGGCTCCTTGTTTTCCAAGTGACTGCAGTGTTCACAGCTGGTGTCTGTGTTGGTAGGTGCCATTCCCAATGAAACTTCAGCAAGCTCCTGAGCTCTCCAATGCCAGATCTAGCCCAGATCCCGGAGCCTGGCAGGCTGTCACCAAAATGAGCCACCTCTGGGTTCTCCCTGCCTGCCCTTCAGGTTACTCAAAAACAGGCAAACAAACAAACAAATCCCTTCATGTCACCCCAGGGTATGTAAGAAATCTTCTGGAGCTGGCAGCCACTTCTCCAAGCTCTCCAAGAAGGTAAGGAAATGCACCAGCTGTTGCAGCCTCTCCAGATTCTGTGTGTGTGTATGATGCATAGCCCAGTTCCTCTGAAACTGAGGCATTATGAAGATACTTTTAAAGGATTGCATTATCTATTTCTGTATTTCCTTCCACTCAACAGTTGCCTTGACCATCTTTTGAGCACATTTTTTTCCAGATATATGAACTTTTGATAGGACAGGTATTGCCCATAAATGTTGTTGGAAGAGTAGCACACATTAATGTTGATGAAGCAGTCAAATGCTACAGAATAAGGATTTTACTATCCTTATTTCTGTAGTAGCTCAGCATATGAAAGACAATATTGAATAGAAAAAAAGGAAAGTGGAAGGGCTTCTCTGGGTGTGCACCATCCTGTGCTGAAGGAGAAGGTTACCACAGGAGAATGCTACTGAAGACAAAAACTGAAATCCATATGCATGTCTTAGTAGAAATGGGAATATGTTTAAGTGCAATTTTAATTCTGATGTTTCCTATCTTGCAGCACAAAGATTTTTTTTCTCAACAGTGAAAAGTTTGTTTAATGCTTTTGCATCTGTAAATGTGTTTAGAATAAGAATGTGCTAATGTGTCTATGGACAGGGAGCTGCTGGGGGAGACAGGCTGTGCCCCTCTAATAGGTGTGCAGAGAATCCAATCTGGATAATTATATGTCCACATAATTTAAGGCTAATATTATTATTTTCCCAGTGAGGTTTCAGTGAAGTTTTATCGAAGGTCGTTGATGCTCAATTTATCAAGGGGATTATTTGTGTTCCCACAAAAAGGGTGAAGACCATAAGGAGTTCTAACAGTGATTACCAGGACCCTGGGGCCTCATTTGTTTGCTTTGCTTGATATGTGTCCTGTGAGCAATGCAAATAACCTGTATCTGTGTATCTGTGAATGTTCAGCATCTGTGTATCTGTGAATTTTCTGACATCATACATCTTGGTGGTATTTATTAATTTATATAATTCCACTAGTGAAGTTTCACCAAGAGCAACTGAAAGGTTCTAATTATTTTGCTCAAGATTTTTATCATACTCTGTGCTCATGTAATTACCTCAGATTTACTCCTCTGTAATTGAGATCGTAATTTCACCCAATATGTTAATGACTTCAAAGTAATATGAAAAATAATGAAACCATTTAATGAATATTTTCAAATAGAGTCACCTACTTACTCATACACTCAGGCAAAAGGGTGTTTGATTTGTTTGATACAGGTGGTGTACTGAATGTCCATGGGCAAAAGTCATCCTTTGTGTCCCTACCTGCTGTCAGGAAGGATTCCTCATAGAGAGATAAAATGTGGAAGAAAGGAATAAGTAGATTATTGTTGGCAATAATGAAATCAAAATTCAATCTGGAATAGAAATTCAGCGGCTGGAATTTATTTCAAGCAAAATAAACCTGCCAGATCCCACCAGTTCACAAGTGACAGCAATGGGAAAAGTAGGCAAGATTACCCTGGGGGATAAAGGGACATTAGACACATATACACTCTTTGGATGTACAGATGCTGAAATACCTGCTCTCCATTCCAGGTGTTTAAAATGATCCAATTCTAGTGGGTAATCATAACCATCAATGACAGCAATGCAGTTCACAAGCAAAATTCTGGTATCTGCCTGGTGCAGCAAAGGCAAAGGCCTTGGATCAGTAAACTGATACTTTCTTCCACCTTCAGAGAGATGAAATAAATTTCAAATTCTGGTCCTTGCTCTTTGAAAAATTTTCCTTTTTTTTTCCTTCCCCCCCCCCCCCCCCCTTTTTTCAATAGAAAAAATAAAACTAATTTGGAAAGGAAGAAAGCAAATTTCAGAATTTTCCTTTCTATCTGAATAGCACAGTATTACCTATAGTTATGTCACTTTTTTGTGACACAAAAATTAATAAAAATAATTCTCCTTTTTCACCAGGAATATTGCATTCAAAAGAAGTTTCTGTTTTCAGTCCAAGTAAACCACTTGTTGTATCTCCTACTAAAGTAGAAAAAAAAAAATTAGAGGTGGTCTTGGGGGGGTGTTTGTGTACAGGTATCCCAGCTGCTGCTCTTTTTTTTAGGTAACTTAAGCATCTCCCTCTTAAGGATGTCTGAGGAGCTTTGTTTCAAGAAAGCATAAGTTAATTACATGTGAAAATACTGAAATTGTGATGGGTGTGGTTACTTGCTTTATACTAAATTAATTTGTTACATTTTTGATAAATTAAGTGATAGTTATGAATGTTGAACAAAATAAAGAGGCAGCTACTCCATATATTGAAGTATATTTATTAAGGAGTAAGGTATTGGATCACAAATTTGGACTTCAGTTCCAGCCATCTAGTCCTCCTCTTAATGTCAAGGTGTTGTTTCAATTCTGTTGTGTCTTGTCAGAGTCACACAGAAAGAAAATCTTTTTCGGAACTGAGAGCTGAATCTGGGATTTTTATAGCTCCCAACAGAGGTCTTGTCCAAAAATTGAGGATTTTCTTGCCCTTCTGCTCTCATGAGCCTCCTGATGCCCTAGAGAGAACAGAATTTTTGTGTTTTCTTCTTATTATTTGCTATTCATCATTTGTGTGTGTGTGTGTGTGTGTGTGTGCGCGCTGTGATGTTTTGAATTACATTTAGTATGAGTTCAAAGGTTGGTAGTCCTTTTCAGGAAACACAATATAGTTTTTTCAGAAAATTTCCTGATGTTTTCTTTCACTATGCTTCCCTTTGCCCTATAGCCATGCACTCTATGTTATGGCTCAACAAGAATTGTTACCTTGGATAGCTCAATGAATTAAATCAATTTTTTTCTTTAACACAAGTATCCTTTAGAATCACAGAATCACATTTGTGGTTTATTTTGTTGTTCCTAGAAGACCGAATTACAAACCTACACAGTAGCCAGGTAACAGAAGTGTTTGGAAAATGTCCAGGAACTTAAAATCCTCCAATTCAATAGATTACAAATTAGAGAACAGAATAAAAAAGAAACATGTTGATCAATCTTTGCAAAGATTGGTGCTGAATCTCTGCTGCTTTATTACTCCCACAGGATTATTTCACAAGACATCACTCAGGGTGATCTATTCTGTGAAACAAGAGGGCTTATCCCTTATCCCTAACAATTTAACAAAGTCAAAAAAGGAGTCTGGTGTGGATCACCACTATCCTTACTGGACTGTTTCCTTCAGTTTTTTTACATCTCTCATTCTTCTTCTGCTATGTGAGGCTCTGTGATTAAATTGCAGGCTTGGGAGTCTGACAATTTGTGCTGCATTCACATTTGTGCCACAAAGTTGACACTGCAGGATGTATGGCTTAGCTCATGGACATTATTTCTTATAAATATGTGAACATTACGATGTTTGCAATTGCATATCTAAATTATGCACATAGACATAACAGTGACCATACACGTAAATGAGATATTTGCAGATGCAAATAGCTACTTATGCACATAACAGGCCAACAGAAACACACAGTTGTTGTAATTATACTCATAAAATATATGAATGAATGAACAGGCACGGTATGAAAATCAGACTGCTGGCCAGAAAGATACTATTAATAATTACTACCCGTCATGAGGCATGGCCTATTACTATTTGTAATAGCTTTAACATTATTAAATGGGAGGTGCTAAAGATCAGATTTTTTTTATCTGTGCCTGGAGAGTGAATTTATTACACAGATTCCTCTGTTTGGATGATCTTGATAATCTACTAGTTTTTGTTTTATTCACACTTGCAGAATTTTGTTTTATAGAGCTGGAGAACCTGGGTATATGTGCATTGTTCTCCTACAGCCCTCAAAGGACTCCACAAGAGTGTGGAAATAAAATGCAGTTACTCTTTCAGTGTTTTTAAAACCTTCCCTGAGCCATGCTGTGCTCCAGCAGGCACGATGTGCCCGGATGTGAAGGATATTTTTTTTGTTTTGTACCTTCACAGCCATCCTTCAGGTGCTTCGTGTACAGCCTAGTGGGCATGATAAAGTAGCAACAGGGGAGCAAGCAGAGCCAAAAGCAGGATGTCAGAAAGAGCTCTTTAAAGTCAATGCTCAGGTGGCTGAAAAATTGAACACGCTCCTTGGAGTTTGTCTTTCAGGAAAGAACCCAAACCAGAGCACTCTGCCTAGGAAACCATGAAGCACTGCCAAGTGCTGTGTCTAATTGCACAAGGGAGACCTGTCCACCCGAAGAGAGTGGCAGTTCAGGGGATTTAAACCATCTCTGTGCCCAGCTGTGTATTCTAAACAAGTACAATTCATGAGGCAGAACTTCCAGAATATCATTCTTCTCCCAGCCCATGGGCTGCCGTGTCCTAGCAGCGAGTGATTGAGGATCAGTTATGGCTCACTTGCTTCCACTGGGCCCATTTCTTTCAACAGTTGCAATGGAAAGCTAAATATTTCTTTTGTCACACGTTCATTCAATAATGACAAATTACAAGCAAAGGTAAAAGCAATTATCCGGGAGAAAATAAGATAGCTGAAACAAATATTTGTTTAATACCATGAATTTTTAATGATCTACTCTCAATTCTTTTAGATTAGGGCTGTATTTCTGGACAGACCTGCAGGCCTGCTGCTACACCCTATCTAGCTGGCCTGCTAACTGCTCATGCTGGAGTATGGTGTTGTGAGGTCCCCAGGGTGAGGTGAGTGATGAGAATTTGACTCCAAGTTCTCAGAAGGCTGATATGATATGACATTATATGATATTATTCTATTCTATTCTATTCTATTCTATTCTATTCTATTCTATTCTATTCTATTCTATTCTATTCTATAGAAATTATATACAAAAACTATACTAAAGAAATACAAAGAAGACATTAGAAGGCTAGACAGGAATGATAATAAAAACCTGTGACAGACCAGAGAGTCTGACACAGCTGGCTGTGATTGGCCATTAAGTGAAAACAATTCACATGGAACCAATCAAAGATGCACCTGTTGGTAAGCAACCCACAGACCACATTCCAAGCAATCAGATAATTATTGTTTTCATTTCTTTTCTAAGGCTTTGCAGCTTCTCAGGAGAAAAAATCCTGGGCAAAGATTTTTCAGAAAATATAATGGTGACACTGGAAGAGGTGGGAAGTTTTTTAGCATCTCTCTGTATGGAAATGGTGTGACAGAGGGATGTGTGCTTGGATCTTTCCTGAGAGAAACTGAGGTTCAACCAAATTGTGACAAACAGAGCAATTTTTTCCTGGGAACCATAATACAGATATATCTATAATGCTTTCCTCAATTACTAATGCCTGCAGAAGTTTGTTTTGCGTTGAATGATTTGGAAACTTCCAGAGGACCTGTCTTTGTTTTGGATTTGAATGTTTGTAGCTAGAAGTCTGTGAGAGGTAATAATTCACTTCTTTCCTAATCAGTTTAGTAATAACGAGTAATAAAAGAGTAATAAAGAGTAATAAAAATAGATTTTCTTAATTAAGAAATAAATATTTGAAAATTGGAAAATATTTTTTTTAATAACTAAATATCAGTTTCCTTAAATTCTTCTTTAATTGAGATTAGCTGGTTAGCTTTAACTTTGATTTTAAAGCTAGTCTGTAAGCTAGTTCAACAATGTTTCACCTGTACAGCATCTCCAGGCTATTTATTTGTAGTCCAGAAGTTGACTTTAATGTAAATATTTTTAGTTTTTTTTTTTCATTCATTTTTTGCAAGAAGATAAGACATACAGATTTCCTTTGCTGTAATATAAAGTATTTCACTTGCATGAAAGTAATTGAAAAGAGTATTATAATGGTCTAATGAATCTTAAATCCTGTTATAACAGCATTTGGAGAGTATTGGAGTTTGTCTTTATTTTGGTGTCTTGGAGTTTTTTCCTTTTCCAGTGCCTGTGAGTGAACCTCTGATTTCTGCACTATGGAGACACAACCTTACTATTTTAATATCACATATAAAATTCTATTTCAGCTGATGTAATTGAGAGAACTTTTGGGATGAGGGCACTTGCATCCTCACATTAATTTGAACTGAGATATTAATAAGTGATCTCTATAAATAACATGGAAGGCAAAAATGTTAAATAAAAAAAATTGGTAAAGATTTAGCTGAACCAAGTAAGAAGAATATGGTTTCTCAGTTTATCTCCAGAAAACAGCTCTTTCATTTAATTTTGGAATATTCAGATGAATTTTGAATTGTGTGTAACTTTATCTCCACAAAATGCATCCTACACATTGACGCTAATGGAGTCATTTGGAAGTCTGAGAATCTTAGGTTTTTCTGATAATTTTATAAACTTAGTTCGTCTTGGGGTTTGTGCTCCCATTTGAAGTTGTACAGCTACTAAAAATAAATGTGGAATCTTGTGATAGGAAATCTTCAGAAATTTAGGAGATAAGCTGCGCACTGGCTCTCAACTCATCGGAGACCCAGTGAATTTTGCCAGGCAGGAAAGATTTTTAAAAATGTGAGAAGACTAATAACTGTCTCTGATAGTGAAAGCATAGAAGATGGAGGAAAGCTTGCAGTCAGTCCTGCCACTGACTCACTGGATGACCTTGGGTAAGTGCTCAGATGCTCAGGTTAAATGTGAGTAAAAATTATCTATCCTTCACAGTCACCTTTTTTCTCTTGCAAGCTAATGGAAAACAGTGTTTTCACCTGAGAATTTTCATAAATATAGCCCAAATTTCTAGCTTGGTGGTAGGACTGAGAAACTCAGTGCATACTTTATTTTAGGGGCTAGAAATCTCATGCTGGTGTCTAGCCTAAAGTTTTACACAGCTGCTCCTCAGTACTCAAAAGGCCTCTGAGGATGAGTGCCATGACAGTGATGCTGAGATCAGCAGTAGCAGGTTATGAGTGATTAGGAGAACCACCATTGTTCTACATATACTTGTTTAAGTTTTAACTGCAATTTAATCAAGAATTGAAGAATTGTTTAAAACAAAACAAAAACCTAACAAAGAGACCACAAAACAAACCAAAAAAAAAACCACCCCAGAAGTAGACTTTTTAACATCATAATGTAGATTTAATTTAGGAATCACTTTGAGATTTATGCCTATGCCTGCAAATCCTCAGGCTACAAAACCAGTGTATGTCTCTTTTGGATAAAACAGGCTAAAACGGAAAAGGGACATAGTGTTAGCCTTTGTTTAAAGACCTTTTTGTTGTCATATATATTTACTGCCATATTTGATAATGAAGAAATTAAGTAGGTAACGCATATCAAATAATTTCATTCTGAAAACTATTTAGTTTTATGACTTATGTTTTATTAGCAATCAGAAAAAAGTCTGAGTACAAGCAAGATATAAACAGCAGGATATGAATCTGGTAGGTGTTTAATGACAGAAAGAAACTTCAGAATTATATCTATTTTTCCATAAATGATAAATTCACCAAAAGTGTGTGTCCTGAACTCACTAACTGTATCCTGTGAAATTTATAAGCAACTCTTATTTCTACAGCTTAAGAAAATCTCTAGCACAAATACAAAAGTCTTGTTTATATAATTTCATGAGGTGATGCAATTAAGGTGAAGTGTACTTAGTATAAAGATTACAAATATGCCTCTCTGTGTACATGACACTTTTAAAGGACTGTAACAAGATGGCTAAGTAGCAGACACAGCACCTCTTTGTCTGCATTGCAGCAGTAATTGGCTTAAGAGGCAGACAACAGTACTGAACATTTGTCTGAGCTCCTTGGAAAATGTCTTCAGCCTTGGCAAATGTATTTGCTCCACAATTCATTTTGTAGGCATTAAGCTGGGTCCCATTTGCCTCTACCAAACCATCATCTCCTTAAGCAGATTATGGTTTATTGCTCCAAACACCAGCATCTGAAGGGGAAGGGATGTTTCCATGACGTCACCCCCAGTAGGCAGTGACATTTTGAATGCTTGATGACATTTCCTCTTGTAAATAGACAAGGGAAGTCAGTAGGTGCAGCATTACTTTACCTTTTGTAAAATGTCACTGCGCTGAGGAAAGCAAAAGAACTCCTGTATATTATTTTATTGTTTCTGGGAAACAGAAGGAAATTACATCAAAAAGTTCATGGAATCCTATGTAATTCTAACACTATTTGGTGGGGGTTGCTGTAAAGAAATATCATTGAACTTCTACTGCGTGCATTGTTAGATTTTATAATAAATAGCTCTCTTACTTAAATTCATGCCTCTTTACACTTCTAATGCTCCTTACTTTATCCTGTAGAAAGAACATCTTTTACAACCTTGCCTGTCCTTTCACATTTACTTAAAAAAATTTCTTCTTTTAACACCTAAAAATGTTCCTTTTCTTATCTCTTTCATTTGTTTTCTAGCATCTGTACTGGTATATTGATCAATAGAAGAATGCTTTTCATTTTAGTGCTCACTCTTTTATTATCATTTGGGTCTCCTGGCTCTCACTTGCCTTCACTCAGCGGGCACCCTGGTACTCACTGAGAAGAGTAATGTCATTGGGGTGCTTGGCCTTAGCACTTTTTCCTCTCCTCTGGACATCTTGGGACCTTTGTGATTACAGATCACAGAAAAGGGAGTACATTTACTGTGAGTATAGTCTTCCACAAGAGGAAACATGTATGATCAACAGTGTTACATTTTTCCCTGTAAAGCTGACCCCAAACAGATCTGTGAATCCCATGGAAATTTAAGTCTAACATAAAAAGATTTCAGGAATAGTTTGCTATAGCATTCTGTGTCTGAAATACTTCTCCTGAATGCCATCTATCTGAGCTGCAACAAGCTGGTTTTCAGCCAGCTCTGTTTCTGCCAGTTGCTGAGAGCAGTTGGCACCATCTCTGTCTATCTCCTATGAAAAAGCAGCATAGAAAAAGATGTAATCAGTATATTAATAATAATATTTATAGCCGAGTCTCATTAGATGATCATTCCCAGTAGTTTTCCATCACATTTGAACTCAACCCCCAGATTATGCTGACCTTACAAGACCTTGTGTATTTATTTAAGAAATCGTTAATAAATTTTATCTTCTAGGATAAGTCTAAAGATTCACTAAGGCAGGGTGAAATATCCTGCATTTTCCATATCAACATCCATTTGGAGCAGCTGCACACTGCTGAGCCAGGCCAGCAGACCTCACTCAGTGGGTTCTGATGGCTTGTCCAGCACCCTTTCAGTCTCACCATTGCTCTTTCATCGTCTCCCAAACTTCCTTGTGCCTTCCTGGGCACCTCTCGAGGGTCTACTGCACAAACTTTCTTTTTTTTTTTTGAGCTGTTGGGTTGCTGTGATGCTGTTGAGGACCAGCATTGAGACGCTCCTGTGGGCTTTTCTGTGCTACACAACTCTTGCAGACAGACCCTATGTCATTGTGATTAATACTTCAAGTTTATACTTTTATTCTGCATTAAAAGGTCTTCTGTGTCAAAGAGACACCACACCCTTCTGCAGTGCCTTGCCTCTCCCTGCCTAATCACATCAGGTTGTCTCTGGAGATTTATGATGTGTTCTTGACAGGCCAGCTGAAAACTCTCCCACTTCTTATCTTGTCCTAACCCTACAGCACACAGCAGGTGTTGAGTGTAGTCAATTTAGTTGCTGCCTCAAGGCAAGATGCTGTCTTGATCATTCCTTCCTGACTTCAGCTGGCACCCAAAGGCCACACCTCCCATAATTTTAAATTCTGGTTCCTTGATCACATTTATAAAATGGTGGTGCTGGTCCATCTGCCTGAATGGAATTTTCCATCCAAAAAAATAGACCTCTCTGAAATGGATATGGGAGGATTTTTGGAAAAAAGCAGAGCCAATCTTTGGCAACCATCTAGTCTTGTGGTTCTTCCTCATGGTAAATGCATTCTGGAATGTAGAGAAGTTTTATCTATTTCTCAACAAGAAATTGTTAAGCACCACTCACAGAAGACACAGGGAAGAAATCTCTGGGCTGTAATTTAGTACAGTTTAGAAGCCTCATGATGATTAGCACAATTTATCCTCATCATGTTAAAATGGCTGTGCCATCAATATCTAAAAGGGCACAAATCATCTTCCAAAGATGTGATTCTGTGAGTAAATTTTGCACCCACTCATTTTGAGGGGGTTGCAAATAGATTCACATGTTCTTCATAAAACCTGAGCAACAGCAGCATGTAATCCTTTTAAAAGAAGCAGGGAGGAAAAAAGTTGCCTCTAAAAAAGGCAGACTAATCTCTTGGAAACTCCTCACTGGAACATTGTAACATTAACTGGCAGTTTCCTCGATCCAGGTAATTTATTCATGAAACTTATGGAGGTTAATCAAAAGTTCATATAATTGTAATAAACAGAATACATAATGGACTAATCATGCAATTCAAGGCATTTTGTAATTTATTTGAAATATCAGATAAAAATAACTAAGAGGTGTGCCAGGAAGCCAGCAAATAATTTGGAAACTGATGAGCCTGGCATACCTGCTGAACTATGAATAGATAATGTAGTGTCTAAAAATATATAGACAAATATAATGAAGTACAAAGTCTTCCAGATGCTTTTTAGTTTTTTTTTTATTTTATTTGAAGTTTTTATTTTAAAGCTTACATTGCTGAATCTTGCACAATCTGGTTTCCAGATATGCCTTTAGCAGCACAGGGTTGTGGATGGTAAGGATGCACAAGAGGATCTAGAAATGCACCCACTTTACCAGGTATTAAATGGGAATGAAAATCAGCTACATTGGGATCTTAATCTCTGAACACAAAATGGACATTAGTTTGGATTTGCTTTTCCTTTTCCCAAAAAGGATGTGTTAAAGATTAGTAAGGACAGAAGCTATGCTATGAAAAGGTTCAGGGTTCAGTGTAAGGTGGCTTGTGGTTATTTTCTTTTAATGAGAGGGCATGAAAAAATATATATAGTGCCTGTTGCAAACACACAGATAAAATGTGTATTTTATCATAAATGCATAGGTTAAATAGATGTCTCTAGCTATAAAATATCTATAAAATAGAAGTGTACATACGTGCACTGAGTATAGAGAGGTGACTGAACACTGACAGAGTGACTGCCTGGAGAAGTTTTGAAGTCTCCATCACCAGTGATGTTTAAAATCCATCTGGAGATGGTTCTGCTCTGGGCCACCCTGCTTGAACACAATGCCCTCCAGATGTCTCTCCCAACCTCAACCATTCTGTGATGCTGTGAAATTCTCATATATGATAAAAATAAATGTTTTAGTTGGAGAAATACAGTATTTAAAAATGCCTTATATGTTTTCATTATGCCAAAAACCTAATTTTAGACATGGCTTGTTGATAATGATTTAGTTTTAAACATAAATTCTTCATTTTACATAAAACTTAGTATGAGTGGGCCCTGAAAATCTAGTCATGTAATAAGTAATGTGCTATGCTGCAGAAGAATTATGTTTTCTAAAAAATAAAATTTCTGAAATAAATTGGTCAGTTCTAAAAAACGAAACCCCAAGCAAATGATGTCAGCTGCAGAAAGAGTGAGGAGATAGAATCCACTTTCCTGAAAAATCATAATTTTCCCAGGATACAAAGTTGAACAGCCTAATAAGGAGATCATACAAAAAGAAATATTAAACATTTCACAGGAAGGCATTTTTCAGACCTTGGTTGGAAGACTTTCAACTCAACAGTTGCTTTAATCAGTTTAGTCAATTATATGCAGGGGAATCACTTCAAAAGCACAAGAAAATTTCATGTTATGCCTTGTAAGTGATGAATAACTTCTAGACTTTGTTCCCTTCTTAAACCCATACAAAAAAGATGAAAAGATTAGCACTTTTCATGGCACTCTTACTTTCCAAGATTGCTTTGAAAGTAGTGAGCAAAGCACAGTAGATTTGAAAACTAAAGAAGCTATTGTGCAGAAATTAATTGATGGCCTTGTTTTGACTGTGTTATAGCAGCTGAAGAAATGACTATAGACCTTGCTTCAGCATTTTGCTTTCCAGCACATAGCAGAAAAGCCAGGGAGCTGAATCCTAGCAGGTGAATTCTTTTTTTGGAAGCAGTCAGGCTTTTTTGAAGTAAGTGGGTAAGCTCCTCTCTCAGGCAATGTTTATTTTCTTTCTAATAGGCACTTTTACTTTCAGGCAATCAAATATTTTTCTGCTCTGTACACAAGCTCTTTCCTTTCAGGCAGGTAAACTTTTTTCTCCCCCTTCTTCCCCCCTGGTAACCAAACAACCTAAAAGAATAGGACAGATAAAGTTGTTTGCCCATAAAACTCTGCCACCTTCCTATCCTAGGAAGTTGTCTCGTGACCTACTTCCTTACCACTGTTTGCTATTGAGCAGGGACAAAACCCAAATGTCATTTCACGACATAATCCACTGTCAAAATTGGCACTAGCCAGCAGGCCTGCTGGTGGTCACTCACAGATAACAACTGTGGAGCAGGCATCACAAATTAATTTTTTCCACAGAATATGGGAAGTCAGGCCTGAAGAGTATTGGGAAAGAAGGGTGGGAGAGCTCATGCTGCCTCTGTCATGTCTCATATACTCTTGAGACTTAAGCTTCCAGTACTTGTCAATGGCTTGTCAACTTGGCATTCTTCAAAAACACGTTGTCAATTGGTGTCACATGAACATGGTATTTCTGTTTTTACAGTACCATTAGTAGGTTGGTTACTTATCTATTTCTCCATTAATGATATTGACATAAATTTCTAGCTTTGTAATGTGATGATCTTAAATGCAGTTAAGATTCTGAGTAGTAGTAGCATTCCAACTAATGCTTTGGAACCCTCATATTTGAAAGATTCTAATAGTTAAGCACTAAATTTTGAAATCTTGAAAATACTACTTCTTTTATAGAATGATACCCATCTTTTGACTAAGACCAAAGTGTACAGGATAATTATTTGAAGAGTCCTAAACACATGCATCCCTCTGTTTATAAAATACATTGTACAGTAGCAGTCAATCAAAATCCCTCTGAATATTGAGCCAAGCAAGAGGTCCTTGCAATATCAAATGCTTTGGAAGCTTCATTTGCTAGACTTCATTCCAAATCATGTCAGAGTAGTAAGGAAAGGTGACTGTGTGTTTAGGAATACTGGAAGTATCTTGCTTTAGGATACTACATTTTACATCCACTGGAGGAGAGTAAAATTTAAATGCAGATGTCAATTTTGTCATTTTATATCAAGGAATAAAATTCTTGATTCAGTAGATTTTTTTGTTGACTTTAATGGAATACAGAAGAAAACTTTTTTTTTAAATCATCAACTTTATTTTTTCTGCATTTGAAGCACTCTTTAGGCTATTTACCAGCATTTGTTCCCGAAAGTTCCTCTTTCTGCAGATTATGTGAATGTTTTTGATTGTATAGGATCAACCAGCAGAATCCTGCTCTTTGATAGGAGATACATGCCCCATGTCATCTGCAGACTTTGATAGATGTCACTTAGTATCACATCTCCATTTTCACATTTACACAAGAACAGGGCAAAACCTCATTTACTTTATGGCTTTCTTGACAGGCATTTCCTTTGAAGCTCCACACCTCAACACGTAAGTACATATTAAAAATCAGGGAGGATGCCTGATGTAACGTGTCTGTCTGTGGGGTACCTCCCGTGCTGAGGGGACGGGAGAAGTGCCAGACCAGATGGGCATGACTGGCTTTGTGCAGGATTCCATGGTTATCAGCCCTGCAGAGCTCCAGAGGACAGCTAGGCAGCTGTGTAAAGGCCCTGGGTGACTTGCTGGCTGTCAGCAGCACAGCAGAATATTTTCACTCTACCTGTGAAGGCACAGAAGCTGTAGCACACCTACTGAAGAATAGCATGCTTATTTAATTGACCTCCTCACCCAGTGAGTCTGCTTATGTCATATTGGCTCTTATTCAGTGCCCTTAACACAAATCTCAGACATTAGTTCTGTTTTGTCCTTAACATTTCATTCATGTGAAGTAGCTGCCTGCTGCTTTCAGTTGCTTGCTGCAGTATTTCCTATGGATGCAACAGGTGAAAATTAACAATCTGCTGGCTTTTGCAGGTGTTAGATAATGTCTCATGTGGACCTGGTACCTGGAGATAATTATACTCTTTAGTAGATTTACGTTGCCCATTTTACTTCATGTCACCTGGGGAATAATTATATGCTACCTAGCTGCCTTTTCATACTGTTTTATAAACTATTTCATTTATTTATGTACAATGGAACTGTGGGGACCAGTAACTTTTATTTCTTCCATTTATCAAAACATTTAACTAGCAGACTCCAAGGTGAGTCATCATTAAATAATGGTTCAGGGCACTGCTGAGGTTAAACCTAAATCATCTTAGTTGTTTCTCTAGCTGCAAACCCCCAAAATCTCCCTTCTGGCAGTGCAAAAACCTTGACAGCTATGGGCTTAGGTCCCACCATTTAGTATCAAGGAGCTGTCAGATCTTGTTTTCTTTTTGCTATTCTCCTCATTAGTTAAAGCAGATTCTTTCCTGCAACAGGTCTGCATGGTGCATCCTAGCCCAGCACATCCTCAGGAGTGTGATCCCAGGATGATCCACCAGAGTGAAAATATCAGTGCTCTGTCCCAGTAAGCCAACTGTAACATTTTCCTGAATCCACTTACACAGCCTGGCAGTTCTGCAAGTAGCTGTGTTAAAACAGCAGCTCTCAAATTCTTTTTTAGAATCTCTTCTCTTGGTGCTGGACCTTGAGGAATTTGGACTTTTTTCCAAACCCAAATACGCATGTAGCATTTCCCTCGATGGATGGCAGGTATGTACCAGTAGGTTTTTTTGTGGATGACTTAAAAAAATCAAAGAATCATCTTTAATTAACAGGTAAATAGAGAGAATTTCAGCTACAGAAAAAAATTTTTATGTTGCTTTCATAATCTATTCTTTAAAAAGAACTGCAGTATTTTTAGCAGGTGTCCACCAGTCCACTGTGTAACTTTATGATTTATCTCAACTCTGCTCTTCTGCATGTGCAAGCCTCTGAGTTCCGTTGTGGGGCACTGTTAACTAAGACTCAGGACATGTTTATTTCAGCTTTCCATTTCCTTTTTTTCCCCTGGAGCACTAGCAGTGTGTTTTGGGCATGAATTAGGAGGACTTCCATGTGCTTGCCCAAAACCATCAAGGCTGTTACTTTCCCTTTTGACCCTCCTATCACAGTCCGGGTTAGAATGGTCCAAACACATCACTCATTTTCCTTGTCATAGCTCTCCTCTAATGAAGGGTCTCAGCATTTTGTGGGTGAGGAAATAAGGCTAACAACTTTATGGCAAACCAACTCATTTTAGCATTGCAAGTTGAAAACCCACCTTCTAGTATTTTGTTGTTGTTAGATTTTAGAATATTTGAAGCTGCTATTCATACCTCCTGATGAGCATCCAGGATCAGATAAATACCCTGTTTGTGATCATTATGAAAAGAGTACTGAATAAACTGAGAATTCATGGAAAAATGTAGAAATGCACCTACAAACCACCATCTCTCTTCTTGAAATGCACTTAATTGTTAAACACATTGGGGTATACATGCATTGCTATGAATGCTGAAGCTCAGACACAGAGTTAACCTTGGCTTTATGTCCTGGCCACCCAAAAAGTGGAGGGAAATAATGCCTGAGTGTCTCACTGCCTAAAAACATTCTCCAAGTTTGAGGACCTACTTGGAGTGCGTCCAGAGAATGGCAATGGAGCTGATGAAAACCTAGAGTACAAGTCCTTATGAAAGCAGCTGAAGGTGTTGGGGTTGTTTAGGCAAAACAAAAGCACGCGGAAGGGAGACCTTGTCTCCCTCTAAAACCACTTGAAAAAGGTTGTAGCAACATGAGGGCTGAATATCAGTAAAAAATTCTTCACTGAAAGTGTGGTCAGAGCTTGGAAGAAGCTGTCCAGGGAAGTGGTACGGTCACCATCCCTGGAAGTGCAAAAGAAACATGTAAATGTGGTGCCTAGGGACACAGTTTAGTAGAAATGTTATGCTAATGGTTGGACTTGATGAATGTGGATGTCTTTTCCCAACTGCAATGGTTCTGTGATTCCACACTCGGAATGCAGTGATATGCTCCGGTGTTAGTCAATCTTTCCTCATTGTTTGTCAGGTGAGATTCACAGGACAATGCATTACAGTAACCCTCAGGTAGCAGCTAAAGAACCAAAGTGTTATAACACTGTCTTGAACTGGCTCTGCTTTTTGTTGGGCAGAACTGATGTTCACGGCAGGAAAATATTCATCTGTGATTCCCACTGTAGTATGGAACGGGAACGCCCTAGCACTACATCTTTAAATATATGTTTCACATGGTTTTGTTTTTAAAACAACTGAAAATATTAGCTACACCGTAACATATAGGACAACTCTAATGAAAAAATGGGATTGGAAATGTATATTATAAAGCAAATAAATTTTACTGGAACACCTCAAAATTGAAACTTAGTATTTTAAAAATAATAATCATTCAATGCTTTTTTAAAAATGTTGCTTTCCAATAACTTATAGTAAAAAATAAATACAATAATTTATTTTTACTCCAGTAGCAACAAATTTGTATACTTGTTTCTCCTATTATTTAATATAATATACAAATAATGTTGTTGTTTCAATTTAAAATATATGAGGTGGGATTTATGTCCTCAGGTTTTAAGCTGTCTGCAGAGATCCTCTAGAGCAGGAAGGCAGAGCTAAGCAGCCTCATAACATGAATTACCTTACACTGAGGAAATAGGCCAGATTAAACACCTCCTCTAAGTGACTACAGCCTTAACTGCATGGGTGTAAGTTCAGCAAAGGTGTGGACAACCTGTCTATTGTTCTCTCAAGTCAGTTAGGTAAACCCTACTCTCAGTGTTGGTATAAATGTGTTTTAGCATTTATTTATCTTTTTCATTTAAATTGCAGTTAGCTCTGTCTGAATAATACGCAACTGGGAAGAAGAATCGCTGGAAGATGTTATGTAGGATATCAAAGTGGCCTCAAATGTCCTTTTGTATAAACAGCAGCACAACATTAAATTGCTTTTGATCACAGCATGACATATACATGAAGAAATGATAAAATCCAAGCACTTGCATGTTTGGGGAAATAAAAGGGAAATACTAAGGAAAAGTAAAAAAACTGCATAGCCAGGGCTTAATTTTAATATTTTTTCAGAATCTGTACTGAACCATAGATGCAAGAAAACTGCCTGGCTGTGGAAAATTCCTATAAAAATCCACAGATCCACAAATTATCAAAGACCAGCTTTAAAATGGGCTGGCAAACTGGTCATCCACTCAGCATTGGTCCACAGCCACCATATTTGATTATTTGATATATAAGGTAATGCCATCACTAGCAAATCAAACCTGCCTCACCCACCTCTTCCCACAGGCTTCTGCTGAGAGATGTCTGTGCTTTGGAATATCAGTTTCTACTGATGTCAATGGAAAAACAAATATGAGAAATAATATAGACTTGTTTGAATCAGATCTTGACTTTAACAAACCTGAAAATGTGTATATTCTCATATTCTCACAAGTTATTTTCCCCAAGTAAAGCATTGCTAGTTAAATGGGAATTTTTTTCTTTCAGAGTGTTTTAAGTACCTGAATTTTTATTTCTGGCACTGATATACAAAATTTCAAATTGTCAGTGAAATGAAAGTAGGATTAGAATCACAACCTTCTACTATGGTGGATATTGTGGGCTACTTCAGGCTAACTTATTTTGAGAAGTTATTTTTGAAAAAAGAACCACAACGATTTTTAAAATCACTTTCTGACTAATAATCTGAAAGACCAGTGATTTTCAAAGTGACATGCTCCAGATTTTTTAACAAAATTTTCAGAATTTAAAATAATACCATTAGAGAAAAAACAAAACCTAACACAAATAAATAAACAAAAATCAAGCCAAAACTCAAAAATATTTTCTCCCTCCCTCCCCCACCCCCCAAATCCTTTCCAAGAAAAATGAGGATTTTGGCACCCCAGCACTTCCCATTCGAACCACCCTGTACTTTCAGCCATAAATTACATCTATGGCTTAGACAACTCTTGAGCAACACATTTAAGATTAAAAGCATGGATGTTTTAATTTTAAAAATATAAGTATTTGCTTACACTTTCTTTTATTGTCAAGTGTTCCTTGAAGAGTCATTTTTTGGAAATACATACTTTCACTATGGGTAACAAAAAGGATAGGTAGATTGATGAAAGTTTTTCTCCTTACCAAGTCATTCCTTCTCCTCCTAGACAAGGCAGCTCCATCACACACCTGGTGAACGTAACCTTTCTCAGAAAGATGAACAATCTGCCCACAAGCTCCCTTCCAGTACTTATGACACCACTACAAATCCACAGGGTTGTGCTTTGAAAGTTTAGCAGTTTATGTAAGTTTTTAGAGGGACTACAGTGAAATTGATAATGTTTAATTACATGAAAAGTAACTTTAAATATGAATTTTGCATCACTTATGCAATGTTGCATTCAAAATGTGTGTGGTAGGTCAGGCCAAGAATTTCTTGTTAGCACAGTTGAAATATAATGAGAGTTTAATCATTTTTAGTCTACACAAAGTATGATAATGCAGTTAGAAATTTGGATGCATTTTTTGTTGTTGTTTCTAACCCTTTTGCTGCTGCTGTGATCCCTTTTCTTCCTCTCCCTGGGACCCAAGGCCAGGGGATTCCTGCAGGTGCTGTCATTGAGGGTATTGTGATGGGTTGGCAGCACATAGAGTCCTTCACAAGGAGGAATACTGGGTTGTTTATGTCATCAGTTTCTTCTTCTTCCCTCCAGGATCCATTCAGGGTAATTTTAATGTTTTTAAAGTACTTTTACACCTTCTTCTTTCTTCATTGATCAGCAGCTCCATGGAACTTTTGATTTTGCTACACATACTGCCTTGTACTTTTGTTAGATATACTAGTTCTTCATTCTCTTTGTTGCCCCTAAAACCAGATTTTTCCAGCTCAGGGCTGGCTGCATTTCTTTGGGGAACCATGGACAAGTTGTTTATGGGTGGAAAGTGTCTTAAGCCCGTGCTCCATCTCCGCTCTGCTTTGTGGCCCATTTCTAGATACAGACATTATGAGCTGATAGGCTGTGTGGTTTTGGCAGCAAAGCACTTTATTTACTGCTAACATTCTTTTGTTGTTGTTTTAAAACTGTTATTTTTTTCATTGATTTTGCCACCAAGTAATATCTGAGAAGTTATAAAATATATATCCTATAGGAAATAATTAATGTGTCTTAGTGTTTTGATCATTTAGTTTCAAAACAGACATGATCAAAGTAGCCTCTAGATCGGAGGTGGTTTTACATTTTAGTAAAGAATCTGGGCATGTAAATTTGGATTTACAGTTAAACACCCTAATGAAAGTAGTATGATCTTCAGAGTTTGAATACAGGCTATTCCTGTGGTACCCTGTCTCAGTGTCTTGGATGACTCTGGGCTTATTTTGTGTCATGACCAATAACTTTGTTCTCAGTTGCGGGTCCTGACTTGCCCATTAATGATAGCATTCCTGTCCAGAGGTTATGCAAGCCTCAAAGTAATTGCTTTTGCAATTACTCTTGGGCTATTTTGAAGGATTGAGACTCGTTTCCAAAGGGAAAACTCAAGTAGTTTTGAAGTGGGCAGTGGATTCAGGGTTGAATGAGAACAACTAATGAACCTAATTATGGACTACTTTTTTTGTTTGATGGTTTTAGGAGAATTTAATATTAAAAAAACAGTGGAAAACTATGTAGGTATGTTGGGAAGCAAAACTCCATTGTAGTTATCAATATGATGGAGCCAATACACTTTTCCAAACCCCTGTCCTTTAAAATGGTGATACATATTTTACCAAATCATTTGATTTTCCTGCTGAGTTACCTGTGCATCCATGGATCATTTAGCCTGCTTTGCTGCAGATGGAAAAACACTGTCTTTTATCCTCAATAAGTTGTCTTAAACATGGTGGTAACCTTACCTGTGCATCAGGAGGCGATGATGACCCAGCCGTAGAAATTGCCTGTCTCGCCCTTTCTCTGTCAAGAGACTTTTGACAGAAACATAATATTCCCTTCAAAATCAGTTTGTTCCTTTGCCTTTTTCCCAAATATTCCATTTATTTGATTCTCCTTCTTCCAAACAGTCTTCAGCCCCACAGATTGATTAGATCCTAATTCTTTTGGCATGCTGTCAACTTGTCCTAGTCAGAATAACTATTAGGCCTTTGCTTTTGCTACTCCTCTGCAATTTTGTTTCCTTTTCTGTGCTTCATGTCTTTTCTTTGTGATTTTCACCTATTTTGCCTGAAGCTGTCTTCTGACAATATGCTGCCACCTCTCTCTGTGAATTTGTTTTTTTGCCTGCCCAAGTAATTTATTTATGTGTTAGCTTCCTCTTCACCATTATCCAGGCTGTTTGACTTTCTGTGAATTGCTTTTCAGAGTGCCTCCAATCCCTAGTATGTTATTAACAATTTGAAACAGAAGGGCTTTTGAAGCTTCTAATGCAACAACTTAATCATGCTGATGGTGTGTTTTTTAATGACTGAAATGCCTCATGTGCTCGCACTGAGAGAACACCTTGCACGTGCCTCCAGCAGCCATGGAAAAGAGCACAGACTTCAGTAAGATTTAGGGTTTTCCCTTGGCAGTTAAATGACATATTTAGATTACATGACAAATTGAATAAAAATCAGCCCTTAGAATATTGTGTTCTACTCCTATATTTTCATTTTATGTATTAGGGCACACACACGCACATACGCATACAAAACAAATTAGGGAAAAAAAAAAAACAACCCATAATACACTCTGTTCAATTGAAACAGCCCTTCAAAGCCTGGTATTTGGATGTGACAGAAATTTCATCCTATGGCTTGTCCCTAAACTCCAGGAATAAATGGAAAATCATATACAATCCAGGATAGGGTTTCTGTTCTTTTTCATTAGTTCCTCTGTAGAAAGAAAGGCTGATGAAGGCAGACAGTAGAAATTCAACAGCAGCAAGATCAAAACAACCCTATCTTGATTCCCCCTGCACCTCCCAGAAACTGAGATGCCAACATGTTGTATGGAATTGCTCACTCTGACATATGTAATATGTTGGTGGCATGCTAATTATGATTTCCTAGAAAACTGGTGATCCTGAATTTCTTAGGCTTTTTGTTACTAGACATTCTACTTACTGTCATCTGGAGTTTGGTTTTTGTTTTGCTTAAAAAGAGAAACAAACTGGGGGGAGTCTGATTTCATGTGTGCTACCTTTCTAGTAGAAACCATCTAAGAACCCACCCATGGGAACATTGTTTTGAACAATATTGGTAAGTTTTGTATGGGCTTTTTCCATATATAAAGTGATTCCTCTGGGCCAGATGCTCCCTTTGTAATCCTGGTAAAGAAAATGAACAAAAAGTAATTTTATCTTCTGTATTTTCTTTTTCCTCTGTGGAATATGTCTGGAGAGACAGGAAAGGCTTGACCCTGTGGCAGGTGCTGGCCCAAAGCTGTAGATCATGAGACCAAACTCCTTAGGAAGTAACAGCGTGACGCAGAGAAGAAATGTTTCCTACAGCTTTGCAAAAAACCATTTTTTATGAATCCTGTGTGAAAATATTTCTGACATATTGATTTTACCGATCAGGTTGTGAAAGATTATGTCCATTATTGTTGCATAAAAGGAGGAGAGAAGTGTTTATCCCCCTCCATCACCCTTTCAGGGATCTCTGTGTCTATCTGAAGAGCAGCAGTAGCAGTCAAGTGCCCAGACGTTCATCCTGGAGTCTCCAGGGAGTCTTGGTCATTTGTCTTGAATATAGACTTCACTAAAATCAGTTGTTTCTTTGTCACCTCCACACTGGGCCCTAAAGTACTTTCTGCAGAGCTTATTGCATGGGGAACATTAAATTAGAACTCTATAAACTTAATTTACTTCCAGAGCTTCATTTGCTTCCAAGTGTAATTCTTGATATTGATTTTAACTTATACTTAACTTTTATGGTGATAGTCATGCGTACTTAAGAGGCTGCTACTTCTTCTCTGCTGCAAAACCTGACCTGACTATTAGATTTTAACCACTGTAAACAGGAAGATTCCTTTCTCTGGAAGACATGTAAAGTATTAACACAGTAAATTAAAGCTCCCAAGACATTCTGCATAGCCTGTCTTCTGAGGTTTATATAGTGGAAATGGAAGATATCTATAGAATGGCAGCCATTACTGGACTGATCTAACATTTATTTATTTATTCCTTTTTCAAACTCAGGTTTTATTGTTGAGAAGTGTATTTTAATATGTATTCTCATAAACATGCACAGATTTTGCAACACACAGAAGACAGCAGGCAAAAATGCACCGCTATTCATGATCAATCATTCCTTCTCCTGATGGCTGTGCCAGGAGAAATGTTGCAATGACCCTTTAATGACTTTCATCTATGGGCTTTAACTTTACAAGCATGTTCTGGAAGTTTCTTCATGTTGGAAATGCTAATGCTTTGATTTTCCTCCTATTTTTTTTTCCCAAAATTTAGTGTTCACATGCTTCAGACATGTTTTGATTCTGATAAGAACTTTTAAAGTTACTCTATATGGATCTGACTCCATCCAATGATTATTTGCATAATCATATTTCTTCAAAGTAAAACTTAATTTTCTATTTTTAGAATGCAGACTACTGTGTGACTTTTAGGTATCATCTGCTGTTGAGCTTTAGCTCCAGAAGAGGAGTACAGTATAATGGGGGATTTTCTGGATCACAAGAAAGGAATTGGTGACCCTTGAGTCAGGTAGAATTCATTGATGTGGTATCCTCATGCACATATTTAAGTCAGAGTAAGAGTAAGAGCAGCCATCCTTCTTTCAGTCCCAGGTATATGCTATTCCTAAAGAAATTCTGGTTT
This sequence comes from Fringilla coelebs, assembly GCF_963513975.1. Lineage (NCBI taxonomy): Eukaryota > Metazoa > Chordata > Aves > Passeriformes > Fringillidae > Fringilla > Fringilla coelebs. Next base: position 64,185,435 of record NC_140032.1, on the reverse strand, counting down.
TCATTTTGAACATTACTGGGGTTTTCTGAGACACATGACTCTTAGGAGAACAGTCAGACCTGCAAATTTCCCGGTAGCTGAATTTTTAAATGATGTATGTACTTCAGATGAAGTCATTACCAAGCAGTAAATGTTTTACAGTTTTCATATATTTTCATTATGCACAGTGTTAGACCTATTGTTGTCTAACACAGATTGGCTTAGAATGTCATAAGGAACTTGAACATATAAATAGACTGACATACAGTTGTGATTTATGATATAAAGATGAATAAATAAATTATGAGTGAGATTTTCATGACAAAATAAGTGAAAACTCTTTCTACTAGAGAAAACAGATATTGAGTAAATGTGGGTAAATACAGAAATTATGATAATTTCTGTATGGTAAGGCATGGCAAGTATTATAATCTCCCAGTCTGGAGAATAATAATCCAAATATTAAAGTTAATATATTTTTCTGTAGAACGTTGTGAAATTGTTGTAGCCATAAACTATGACTACAAAACAAAACAACAACAACAGAGAGAAAAAAAAACCAGAGAGATTCCATGCTTCCTTCAAAGGCAGCTCTTGAATCAGACAACCTTCAGGCTGCAAGGAAAAATGGGAAAGGCCAGAAAACTTCCCTCCTACACTGCCTAATATTATTAATGAAAATTAGATGTTCCTCAGGCATTTTTTAAATTACTGTAAGTCAGCATAGACTGTTTGGTTAAAAAATTTTCAGCTGCTCTATGCTACTGTAGTGGGAGTTGGTTTCTGGGAGGCAGGAAGATTTCCAGCTTCATATTGCCTTCTCCTTTTCCAGAAATTCATGGGGGCTGAAAAGGAGCGTCCCCATCCACTGCAGTGACCTTTCTTAATTTGTGCTATAACTGATAAGATTTTCTGCATGCGGCTGAATGAAACATAGAAAGTAAAAATGAAAAGCATATTCAATACTTAATGATGTTAAGACAGCCAATACTTCATTAGAAAAAATATGCAGCTCTAACAAGAAGAATCAAGCCATTATAGAAAAAGCAGCAGAGAGAAAATGTAATTAAAACTCTATAACAGCTTCTTTTCTGACATTGTTTTCACTTTTCTGCAACTTTGACGTTTTCTTTCTTTATTCTCTTCTCAAAATTACTTTTTTTTTATTATGGTAAGCATTAAATACTGATAAGGAATTGAAATTTGCTAGTAAAGGGAATGAATAGAGTAATAGTAAAAAAAAATGAAGTAATAAGAAGGCAAAAAAATACATAGAATCCTGGAACTTTTTTTTTTTTTTGCATAATACTGGGGTGTTTTTCTTCTTGTTTCTAAAACTTTTGTGTTTAAAATGTTCTAGTGGCCATTATTTCACCCCTTTCCAAAAGACTGGACAGGTCTTTCTATTGTTAATCAGCCCAGTTCAGTGATGTTAATCCAGTTTTTTACTGCCCCAAGTGCTATCTTAAGAAAATATATCCTGCATAGATTAGAAAACCAAACTGCTAAATCTGTACTGCAGCAGCAACATCTGTGTTGCCACCTACCCAGCAGACACAGAATTTTAACATTGGATTTTCCTTATAAAATGATGTACTGAGATTCTTATCCAGGCAATAAAGTAAAGCAAGTAAATTTCACAAAGCAAGAGTCCTGAAGCACATTGAGCAATTTATTTTTAATTTGCCTCTCATTAACTAATCAAGAAATAGTGGGAACACTGCAAACCCTTACATGGGTGATAAATAGTTCATAAATCAAGATGACCCTTTGGGTTATTTACAGGCAAAACTTATTCAAATCTTGCCTGAAAAATTATGATTATGCAATTTCAGAGACTGCACTTGCCAAAACATCAGCTGAAGTGAGAAGCTGCTCTTGGTGTAACTGGAGCTGCTGGATGCCTGAGAGACTCCCAAATTAAAGTGAGCTGTAAAGGATAATTTTGGATGATGGGTGGATTTCTTCTGCTATATTTGAGTCATGAATGGTGAGCCTCAAGCTAGGTGGAGCTTATTAGAAATCCACAAATATGAGAAAAATGTAGAAAAATTAGGTTTTGGGGAAAGAGGCAAGAATTCTCTGCACATAATTGAAAATATATTTAAATTATGGTTTCTAATGAAAGAGCTTTTAAACAGGTCTGTTTAAACTCTCAGCCAGGATTGAGAGTACACCAAAAGCTGTGCTGAGCTGAGGAGACTGTCATTTCAGGTTGGCATTCTGCCTTGTTTCTACTTGCCATTACTCCTTTTACTTTTTCTATTGTTGCTGTTGAATTCCTTAAACTGACAGTACACTTCAAATGCCAAATGACTGAGAGGAAACATATAAATATTTCTATTCACACATTCCCTGTTGAGAGGTAGGTCATGCTTAAAAGCTTGAGGATTTCTGATTTTCTGTTTGCATTGTGGTGTGAGAGGGCTGGAGGAAGGATTAGCACTGCTGATTTTCTTACACAACCCATCTTACCTACCTGATTTTTAATTTACATTGCTAAAAATCAGGTATTGCATTTCTTCTGTACCACCCAAAGCTCTCTTGAGTCTTGGTTAGTGCTTGCCAATATTTATCTACCGTTGGACATAAACGGTAATTTCTGAAGCACCTTCAATAAAGTAAAAGACAACATTACTTCATATCTATGAATAGTTACTGTTAGTTTAGGAACAAGCAGATGTATGGGAGAAAATGTCTTTGTTATCATCAGTTACATGCATCAGAACTCTTGAGGTAACTACAAATGGAAATAGTGGAAACCCCCTCAGTTCTCCCAGACTAATCCAAAAGATAAGCATTAGAGGAAGTGCTGAACTGCCAGTGAATGCAACACAAAGGACACAATAGGATTTCATTATGGAAAAAAATGACATAAGGTGCATGCCATAAGCAGAGGGTTAGAAAGGAACATCGTAGACTAGACCTTAGCTATAGCAACAATTCAACAAAGGAGATATTCCACTAAGATCTACTGAGATGTTTTTAATCACCTTTTGACACAAGACCTAATCTTAAGATTTATTGCAGTCATGTACAAAGTATAACATTATTGAAAAGCATAGAAAATGTGATTATGCTTGCTAAAATGAAACACTTTAGTTAAAGGAATTTTGGGTATTTTTAAAAGTGGCCTAAAACATTATTTAAAGAAATGTTAGGTATTTAAAATTCTTGTAAAAGAGAATAAATCTGAGGAATAATATTACTGATCTCCTGAAAATATCACTTTACTCATTCATAACACTTGGTTTAAAAACAGAATCCAAACTCTATGTTCCTTAACATGATAACTTGGTTAAAAAGGTAGTTACTAATAAAATATGAATTTGTGAGGAAATTCTTCTTCTCCTTTCCAGAATTGCATTTAAGTGGTTTTACATGATTCATTGACTAATACTAGTTGTTAGGGAAGGTGGTGAAAGCAAAGGTTGTATAAACAATTTGCTCTTGATCATTTTTGATGTTGAAGTACTTCTCTAAGAGCCATTTAAATCTGCCAGCTCTGTGTGTTCCTTCATTTTCTCATTTTTCACAAGTATGAGTGGATAATGAAACTACATAATGGAAAAAAAAAAAAAAAGCATTAACACAGAAATGCTTATTGCAAATACAAAGAGGAAACATGTTGTCCATTTGATTTATTGTTGCAAATATATGCAACGGAAAGCATAAGTGTTTCTAATACATAAATTACCTTCTTCCTGTTAGGCTTTCTTCAGTGGCACTACCCCTGATGTATCACCAAGCATTCAAGCCACCAGTTCTGCTGAGTTCCATTAGAAATTCCACTTCATATAATGCATTTCACTATTATAGCAAAAGTCTTTACTCCCAAGAGTGAGCACTGTAATACATTTTTGGTATGTAATTGTCCACAGCCTGGAGAGCACCTGTTAGCTAAATCTGATTTAGTACAATGTTGCTGTGACTGGTAAAATACAACACTGTAGAGTAAAGTAGTTAGGAAGGAAAGTTTATTTTAATTTGTGTATGTGGGTGTGAGATTTTACAATAGTACACTTTGATGGTACTGTTTTCTTCTATTGCAAATCTCACTCTTGTGGCATTCACATTTTCTGAAAAATCCCTTCGCCCAGGATTTTTCTCCTGGGAAGCTGAGAAGCCTCAGAGGAAAAGGAAAACAATAATTATCTGATTTGCTTCTCCTGTGTTTTGCTGCTTTGGAATGTGTTTGGAGATTGTTTACCAACAGATTGATGTTTCATTGGTTTCATGTGAGTTGTTTTCACTCATTGGCCAATTGTGGCCAAGCTGTGTCGGGACTCTGAAAGGAGTCATGAGTTTTCATTATTATCTTTTGAGCATTCTGTAAGCATCCTTTCTGTAGTCTTTAGTATAGTTTAGTATAGCATTCTTTAATATAATATAGTATCTAAAGAGAACATGGAGTCAGATTCATAATTCCTTCCTGCCACAGGGCACCCCTCAAATACAATACACTCTGTATGCAGCAAAGACACAAAGACTTGTTTTTGGTTTGTAATGCATTTTACAACACAAATCTTTCCATGGAAAGGAAATGTTAGAATAACATCAGTTATTCTGTGAGACCCCACAGATCCCACTAACACTCATGTGGTCAAACTGCATCCAGCACTTGGATCACTATTACATCTACCATCTTTTACACTATTCTATCTACCACCTTTTATGAAACCTGCATCTTGAAATATTTACTGGTAAATGTTTCTCAAGATTTCCGTGTACAACTGGAATAATTGCATTTGCTACTTCATAATGTATCCACAGTGTAATTACTGGTGTAATTTCACAACACAGTCTAAAGGGTTTTTATATCATTCAAGATCCTTTCTGTTAAGTTCCTCTAAATTGTCATGCTTGAATGAAAAATTTAACGTCATTCATCCTGAGTTGTCACATATTTAAGACATATAAGCAGATGTCATTTGAGTGCAGAGATGTCAGAATAATTATTAGGAAGACTGGAATACCACTTTTTTTTTTTTTTAATAGGAAAATGTTTCTGTTGGGTAATCTTTCAAACAGCATATTAGACAGAGGTCTTTCAGGACAGAATATAGGATTTCTCTTCATGTTTTTACACAGGTAAAAAAGAGTTACTCCATCTCAGAGCTTGTGTTTATGCAAAAAGATGTTAATAAACACCAAGCACCCCCTGATTTTGTGGCTAAAAAAAAACCAAAACCCAAAAAACACATCAAAAAAAAAAAAAAGGACACTTGTATGTCATAGTTTTAGCAAGCTCCTAAATAAAGAAAATAAAGTTTATATATTTGAAAATTGAAATTACTATTTTTTCAAAGTCTGTTGATCTTTATGACCTTGTTTGTGCTAAATATGGGACTATCTGCAAGGGACGGCATAATTTTATACTCTATGGGCCTAAATTAAATACCAGAGAGCTTCAAAAGCCATTTTAATTGCTAAAATGAAAAGATGACACACATCAAAGCATCTTTATTTTTTTCACGTCGATGCCTACTTAGCTTTTTTAGTATCCATTTGGAGCTCTTACTTAGGCTTCATCCTTATTATGGCATCCCTGTATTGTCTTATTTTTTAAAGACTGAATCATCACAATTTCAGGAGGAAAGAGAAATTGAGAATGAAATTGTCTTTGAATGGCTGCAATATCTGGATTTACATGATGCTTTTTCATTCCTGTTTTTCTCCCTTTGCTTCCAAGGCTGTGTATTCCTTGGACTGGAGACCCAGTGATGCTTTCTGCTCAAGCCCTGGGACTAAGGCAGGATGTACCCCAAAAAGGAGCACAGTGCCAGTGGATCCCAGCCATGGTACCACATGTGCCTTGTTTAGCAAGAGTATGTAAATGGGGATTCGTAAAAAATTATGCAGACTTAATCACCTCTACCTAAGCCTCTTGAAGCTCTCTCGTTAGCAGACAAAATAAAGACTGTTGTCTCTGAATTCCCAGTGCACTACAGTTACAAGAGCTCCTTCTGGAACAGATGAAGTCATGCCCAAATTCTTTATAAATTTCAAAAATGCCAAAGATTCTTTGGAAAGTTTTTCAGCATCCTTCCAAATTTAGGATTATAATCTCTTTGTGTATGTGTGCATGTGCATAAATAAAAACAAATTTTCAAACGAGCTATACATTACTGCCAGTAATGTAGTTATGAAGATTCATATGTTACTTAGGACAAAGGGAAAGACCAGACTTATTTTTACCCAGAGCTCCCACTAGTTAAAAGAGATGTGGTTAGCTCTTTTTTTTGTTTTTTGGTTTGGTTTTTTTTTTTTTTTTTTGGTCAAACTTTATTACTACTTTAGTTTATTTGGCCCTTTTTGGCTTCTATTTTGACCAAACCAGTGCTGGCAATAAGGAATTTTTAACTATTGCTGTACAGTATTTGCACAACATCAAGGTCTTTTGCTTTTTGAGCTGCCCCTGACATCAAGTTCCTAGGGGTGCACAAGAAGATGGGAGGGGACACAGCCAGGACAGCTGACCCCAGAGAGAAATTAAAATCCGCTAAAACCCCAAATTATCTAATTAGCATGAAAAAAGAATGAGGAAAGAAACACTAAAGCCTTTGTATGAATGATAAGGAAGCCAAAGATAGTTTATGTACTGGCTGAAGCTGAAATGTTTACAGTAGGACAATAATCCCAGTGATTTGCTAAAGTAGTTAATGGAAAATGGTTAATTGAAAAACAGTAGGGCAACATTATTCAGCACAAATCTAAATCATATTTAAACATCCAGACAACTATAACATAAAAATATACATGTTATAACAGGAATTTTTAATAAAAATAACTAAGTTCTTTATTTACGGGAAGGAGAAAGCATAGTCCAGTCATATGAAGACTTTTAAGTTTGACCTTAAAAGTATGCAAAACTTTGCAGCTCTTTACAGTAAAGTGAGATAAAATTCTCCATCAGTTTATAAAATTACACCTTTCTTTAATGGTGGCTGGTTTAATAAGTAAGGTGCTGTAGATGTCACTTATTCTGATCTTATTCTGACCTACTCTGACCTTAGCAAAGTTTCTAATTTGATGACTATATAGTAAATTATTAGTTAAGCTGGAGGAAAAGGTTGTTATTGAAATAGCTTTATTATGGGTAAAAAATTAGAGAAAGCATTAGCTTTTGTTGAAAGGGAAATTAGAGAATAGGGAGAGAATTAATATCATTAATTATATTCCAGGAACAGCCTTAGGACTTATCTATAAAAAACCCCAAATCTATCAATAATTATCCACGCAAAAGTCAATGCCATTCTCCAGTTACATGTATAATAAATACATTTTGAGAATCTTCTTAATCTGCTCAAGGACAGGAAAGGATTTGCTTTGTTGTTTATTTAATTGGTGACCTTTACTATTTTTCTCTTAAAGTTCAAAAAACTTGAGAGAAGAAACAAGAAAACTATGAGTAGTTTAAATGTGGAACAATCAATCCTTTCTTAGAGTTTGTCTGCTCACTGGCATAAGACAGTGATTTTGTTTATGTTAAAAATATTTCTTTACACCTTTGGAAATGTATAATGAGACAATTTCATGTGTCATATGTCAGCGTTAATGATTTAGTGCTCTATGTGGACTTGAAACTATGATGTTTAAAACCTGAATGAGATTACTACACTTGAGATGGTATGAAGCTTTAATGTTTGGATGTTTGCACACAGTGGATTGGACAGCTGATAACAGATATAACGAAAGAGTTGGATGATCCCCATAAATGAATGCACAATACTAGAGTCTGTCACCCTTTTCAGTTCAAGATCATTAAGGACATGGGGAAAAAATTGTTTTCCATCTAAAACCAGTGGAGTGGATGAGTAGTTTGATTCTTTCCATTTACATTCACCATGTATTCAGGGTCAGCTGGGCTTTTTCATTCTTCAAGCAGATGCTGCAAAGTAAATATTATGCAAGTTTTCATGGCATATGTTGTAAATTCCATTCTGATGGGAGAAGGGTGAGTTATGTGTTACAAAACAACAAGTATCAAAATTGTTTTAATTACATCTATTTCTATAATTGCTAGTGTTCCAGACACTTCCACAATCTCCCCCTACAAAATGGAAACTATATATGGTAACTATATTAATGATATATGGTAATTATATTAATGAACTGATGAAAAAGAGAAGTCATAACAATATCAAGGAAGACGCAGAGACATCTTCAGGTGTCAGGCTGGCTAAACACTTGATGAGCTGACTAATTGAAGGCTGATAGATTTTAGCATGTTATTGTTAATGAAGTGTAAAACTACACAGTGAAATGCATCTTCTGTCTCTCTCTCCCACCCTCAAAATATGAAGAGGAAAAAAAGTAACCATGGCTGGAAGAGGAATCTGTGGAGGAGGCTGAAGTGATGAATGCTATGATGATGGATGTCAAACAGAGTGAGTACAGTAATGGTTGGGAATACACGACTGTCCCTGAGAGGGCGGGTGGAAGTTGAAGGAAACTCTACCTTACAGCACTAAAACACATTGCCAGCAGCAGTGCATGTAACATCTGTATGAGATTTAATTCTGGGTGCAAATTTTTCACAAAATTCCTACTTTTTATTTCACCTCTAATTATGATTGCTAAACATTCTCTTTCAAAAATAACAAATGAAGAGGATCCTTCTGCCAGGTGCCTTTTTGTAGTTACAAGGATTCATATAATTAACTTTTGCATTGTATTTTACTTTTTTGTGCACAGATTTTCTCAATCCATTCTGCCAGTTCTTCAATATCAAGAACTTGCAGTCTTTATAAATGTATCTAATGCCCAGTGTGCCAGGAAGAAAATGCATAGGATATTTAACAGAGAAGTACTCACTGTCGGAGCTTTCCTGTCCAGGTGAATTGAGGAAAATGAAAAATTATGTGCATTTAGTGTGGAGGAGGCAGACTGCACTTTCCTGAAGATGTTCAGCTGGCTTCCTTAGGATGAGGAGAGCTTTTGATGAAGAAAACATGTCATTTTTCAATTGTCAATTCTTCAAAGTTCAGCTGTGGCTTCATACGACAGCACTGTACAGGATATAGTGCTGATTCACATTCTCACAAGAAAAGCATTCAGAAAAATAAACTCCTAAGTGTGTTTTGGGAGTACCTTGGGGTGGCAGCAGCATTGTGAGCACTCCCCACACAAACCATGGCCTTTCCCCTTCTTCACTGATTTGAGCCTAGGAAAAACTTCTGTTATGAAATACCTTTGTGAAGGTGTATAAAGAAGTCTGTTTCCTTTTCTTGCTTCAGCTGTTTGAGCACAAATACCTTGAAACCTAAGCTAAAACACTGCAGGAGAATGCTGCTTGCATTTGCTCTCTGATATCAAAGTTAACTGATTTACTGACATGGAGGAAAATGGATCACAATCTTTTAAAAGGAAAGGATAGATAACCTGTCCAGCCCCACGCTGCTGGCTGGCAGGATTCTGCCCAGCCCCACTGTGCTGCCTGATAACACTTATTAACACAGACTTACATATCTCAAAACCCCCCAGAAGTATGAGCCCATGTGGTATGTAAGCACTGTTTGAAGCAATTCTTGAACACAGGCTGTGTTTGCATGCACGATAAAAGATTTTCATCATCAGGATGATGACACTTTGTTGTCAATTATGTATCTTTCTGCTTAGCTGCATTCCTGCTGACTTTTGTTTTAATACAGAAATGAGCTATAATCAATAACTTGTCAAATTATTTATTCCTAATGGGCTAGCTAAATCCTAGCCAAAGGATTTTGACATTACTCTCTGAATAAATTATTTCAAATACATATTTCTATTATTTGACCAGCTCTCTAGATTATTAAATAATGTTCAGTGAATAATTTATTCAACATTTTTCCTGTCAATCTCTGAATAATTTACTCATGAATACATTATTTTTATTATTTTGCCAAGTATATTTCCAGCATCCATGGCAATGTCTTTGTTGTGTGAAAGCATGGAGATCTCTGGAAAGGGAGATAAACTTTTAACTAGCATAACTTAACTTCTTTGTATTAAGCATTTTTATATACCCAAGTGCATAATTAAATGAATCCATTTTTATCTCTCTCTCTTAGTTTAATGAGTAGTTTTCTGCAAGTCTTTAACTCAATGATCCATACTATTTTTATTGAAAACCTTGCACTGCTGCTATCCTGCCCCTGTTTGTTTTATTCAAGCCCCCAACATCATTCAGAAAACTTTGGTTATTTTAATTTATGCGCTGAATATATATAATGAGGTAAATATTTACATTGCTTGCCTTTTTCTGTTAACCCAGGTATTTTGCACAAAATATTTACATAAATACACAGTGAATAAATGCAGGTCTGTGACATACAAACAGAAGTGAAAAGGAATGAGCTGTTAAAAATGCAGTCCTGACAGAGGAGGAGAAGTGAGACGATTGCAAGGAAAAACACTGAAGAGGCAGGTCAACTAAAGATGTGCTGTGGAATATCTGTATCTCTTTACCAGATTAAAAAATGTTTCAATCATCTACACTGGAGCAACGATGAAATGAAATGGTTTGAAGATGAACAATTCTCCTCCTACAGCGCCCATTTTGCAGTTCCCATACTGGGGACGGAAGCATGAGGTGAATTTGGGGATCTTATGCCTGCAGCACAGTGACACCTCTGCCCTCCTGAGTCAGAGTGGAAAAGTAAGACCTGCTTTGGTTACTCTGCAGCTCAAACAGCATTTTATTATTTCACTACCTAGCCTTTTGGGATGGAAAGTAATTCTGAATACGTGACTCATGGCTCTTAAGAATGTGTAGCATGGATAGCTATACCTAGTAAAGGCAAACTGGACAGCAGGAGTAGTACCTAAAACCAAAATCTACATCTTGTTTCAGTTCCAGTTTAGCAATTGCTTTTAAAAGAAACTGGTCCAGAGATCAGTACCAGCACAGACTCTGATACCCTGGACATGAATGAGATGAGCAATAAATCTCAATTTCTAGCAGTAAGTTCTAGTGAGTCTGAAACTATGTCCACTGGTCAATACATGATGCATACAGAGGCATAGCAAAATTTAAACCACTCCTAATTCCACCTCATTTCCACATTTAGGAAGGCAGGTCTCAGTTTTTACTTGCAAACTGGCAAGGACCAGAACTTTGGCTAATTGCTAAAGGTACTTCCTGGAATTATTTAACCTATTTGGTAGTTTCATTTCTGCAGGCAAAATTCCTTGACTTTCAGGCATGCTAAGAAGCAGCCTGCTTTGGATATGAGTACCTAAACCCAGAATTTTAATGGCATCTGGTGGCTTTCAAGGTCACCTTTGCAGCTCTGAACAGTACTGCATACCACCTTGTAGTTAAAAGAGCAATATTGTCTTCATGTCTCTAGTAGACTAAAGAACTAAGGATTTACACAAAAAGTACGATTCATACCTGAATTTTAGAGCATAAAGTAGGTGGCTGGAGGGAAACCTGTAGTTGCTACTGTGTGTTTGAAACCTGGGGGCAGGTTTTAACATGGAAGGGAGGTGTTGTCACCATTGCTTGGCTTGGTTTGAAGGATATGTTCAAGTAATGACCTGGGGATTTAGGCCTGCCTTACCAAGTTTGACCATTTCTACCTGCTGTGCTAGAGGCTGACATACCCATAGTGTATAGGCTGCTCTCTCCAAGGAAAGAAGAAGCAGGAGGTGTATTTTAGAGAAATGGGGGAGGCTGTCACCATTATTCCATTTCAGTCCTTTGGCAGGCTAATGCCAACTGTATAAAAATTCAGCAATCAAGAGCTACTGCAGAACAAGCCAAGACTTCAACAGGTTTTGGGGGAGAATAGCCATAGGCTCCATAAACTGGCAGAGCACCCTGATCTCTGCTATGGAGGTAACACAAAGTGTGGAAAACGAGGCCAGGGACGGATGACAGAGTGCAGCAAACAATCTCCTCATGGCCTGTGCTGGAATGTGGTACAGAAAAGCAGAGCAGAAACAAAGGACAAGCCCTGTTGTGATTTGTTTGCAAAGATGGTTCCTGGAATCACTATTAGGCTGTGTGTTGTACTGAAAGGAACTAATTTCCTTTTACGTTCCCAGAATATGTATGCGATTATGTAGAACATTTCTTTCTTTCACCAGCCCCCTCTTGTATTGTTGGGGGAGTTTTTCACCCTTTCTTTAACTATGTCCTGACTTTTGTCACACCGTAATACTTAGTTCTTGTTTCTGCCTTGATTTGTTTTAATTATTAATGCTTCAAAGGTCATAAGGTTGATTATTGGATTATTCATAGAACCACTGGATAGGGAAGCTGCAATTTAGCAATGAAGAACTGCTGTAAAGTCCAGGGAACTCAGTACCTCCTGCTTCTGTAAGATTACCTACAACATCAGCTATGGGAAAGGAGTAAATGAATTTTACCTAGGGAAAAAAGGAACTGCTCCAGAATGAAGTAAATAAATAATATTATTTTTGTATTTTAATTTATTTCATTTTCCCTAGTGGCCAGTTTTGCAGAGTAGCCTCTCTGAATAATGGTAAAAACATATTTCATCAAAATTCTCTTTCCTACCACTGTTGTTTGATTTTAGCTACTATGACTTTGTTCATCTTCCTTATAAGGAAAACTATAAAAGCTAATCTTAATACTAGATTTTACAATGTTTACTGAGCTGCTTTTTAAAAATTTTCTGAGCTTGTAAAAGTATAATTATCGTATCCTAATAATTATAACAGACGACATTTCTCTTCCTCTTCACAGTGTTTGATCTAAACTGAAAATTTCTGATCTTCTTGTCAAAGACAGAGCTGTTTTCTTGGGAATATTTTGAACTTTGATGAAAGTTTTATGACACTTCCAACAAAACATGCTGCTCGTTAAAGTTTTATAGCCAGAGAGCTCTATCTGCATTGTTTTGAAATTGCAAATATCACATAATTGTCATCAATGAGTGGCTGATGAAATACCTGTTCCCAGAAGCTCGTGCCTGCAGACGGGAGTTTGGTCGCAGACCAATAGATGCTTTTGCAGTCCCAGGGTTCCAAGACAAGGTTCGTTTCATTCTGTCATTGTGATGCTCCCAAAAGTCAAACCATGATGAAACTGATGATTTATTTATAACATTTTGCAAGGCGTTTGCAGAGAAAACAAATTTTGTAGTCTTTAAAAATCTTATTCACTTTCTCTTTGTCCCGTGAGATACCAGGAGATTAGTGTCCCATTAGTTTCCTTCATCCAGTTTTTATGAGCCAAAACTTACACATCTGTCTTTGGATAGTAATGGATGGCTCTGGTTACTCAGTGATAGGAACATCAGCTGCAGAGTTGTTTTATTGTAGGACATATAGCTCACAGAACTGCAGTTGACACAAATGCTAATTCCCCTTAATATTTAAGCCTTGGAGAGTCTCTAAAAAAAACAGACAAGACTTTAAATGCATATATATTTTTTTTTAATATTTAAAAAACTTACTTGACACGTTCGTTTCAAATCTCTTGGTGTATATTGTAGCTTTTCTGATAATTGTAGAGAAAAAATACCTCATTCAACAAAACTTTGTTCCTTTACAGAAGCACTTGAGTAATTTGACTCCCAGACAACACGAGGTTTTATCTCGTCATTATAAAGACTACATGAAAATATAAAGATGTTACTCAGACAAATTGCTTTTTTTTTTTAAGAGACAGCCTAATTAAAATTAGAACGTTGTTATTTAATGTCATCTAATTAGAACAGATAACATTTTTCTTCCCTTCCAGCTCCATGGAATGTGAACGCACTCAGAGGCAGTAGACCATCGCTCTCGAGGGCTGCGTACACCATGCCAAGCCCAAAGCAGCAGCCCAGGTGAGTTAAACGGGAGGCAGAATGCTTTACCTCACATGGGAGGTACACTTCAGCTTCTGACAATTGGTATTTTTTCCTGAATCACCTCCTGCAGGTGTGCTTTTTTTGTCTTTATTGAAAATGTAGGGAAGCTGGGGAAATTGTGTCTGAACTGAGCTAAGCTGACTGTCTAGAGCTAGGTGGTGTGAATACCTCTTGCACTCATAAAAGTAGAACATAGGTGCTCATTTAAGCTGTAGTGCTGGCAGCACTGCAAAACAATGATAATCACAATGCTATTACAATCCATATCATGTGAAAGTTATGAACACAAAGACACTGGAGTGATGATAAACTTGAGAAAGACAGATTTAAGGAAATGAGGGAACTCATAGGAAAGCCCTAAGGAAAAGTAAACTCCTTTCTTCTACTGACATTTCTTCTGCTTAAGGAAACAGTAATAGTGTCTCAGGAGGTATTGTGCTCCTGAACAAAACGAGAATAAGAAAAACTTACATAGCTAAGTAGCAAATTTCAAGCAATTGAACTGAGAAAAGAGCCATCAAAAATCTAACTTACTGCAGCCAACAGACATGAAAATAAAATAAACAACAGTAGGAGTTGTGAGAAATACAAGAAAAATCAAAACACATTTTCAAAGTAACTAATGAATAGAAATGAAGTCTGTCTATAAATACAGATATTAAAATAGGTAGACACATTAGAATTGATGGATAATATGGCCTTTTGTTAGTAAAGGTAAAGAATTATCAGAGATTGTCAGTAAAAAGGCAAAGACTGGAGATCAGGGAAGGCTGATGATAGGCCTAAAGTTACTCTAACTGAACTCAGCCATGAAATGTCTGAAGACCTAGAACTTTAAATGATCATGACAAATTTGAGAAATGCTCTGAAGCAAGCCAACCAAACAGAAGACCTTTCCTACAAATACATCTATCTACTCACACACAAATACACTTTCATATTTATACACACACCCCTGTGCAGTACTAATTGACTTCAGATGTAGACAGCAGGAAAAACAGGGTATGGGAGTGTTCAAGAAGACAGATCACAAGATGGATGTGAAGGGTTAGCCAGTGAAGGTATCAAGGTGAACCAAGCTCAGAGAAGACAACTGCAATTTTAAAAAGCTGGTTTTGAAACTAGAGAGAATAACACAAAGGAAATCAGGGTTTGAATGTCAAGTGATGTACAGGAGGTAGGAAAACTAGAGAACATCTTCTAGATTTGCACACTGACTCAGTTCAGTTAGTTTACTGTTGTTGTAGAAACCTAAGGAAAAAATCCTTTGCTGAAAGCAGCTTTAGGAAAAAAAACCCAAACAATATTAGAATGCATAACGGCAGAATAGAAGTAAATATTGAGGAAAATGGCATAATATATGTTTGTAAATGAGTGGTGAAGATTTATTTGAGTTATAGTGCTCATCTCTCTAAATATTGAAAATTATTTGACTCACTGAAGCATTCTCTTTTATGAAAAGAGTTTGAAAAAACTGATAGTACTATTTTAGAGAAGAAATAAACAGTTTCTGCAGTTGGCGGAAATCTGGCTTATAATTCACTTGCTTATTTAAGTATTTAAATACTGAATTAGAATTGAAATATCTATACTACAAATATTTTGCAATAAATACTGTAAAGCTCATTTTAGAAACACAAATGTGTTTCCAAAATAACAAATGCCTCTAGGAGTTGATAGCTTTCCTTGTAATGGCTGTAACTTAAATAAGGAAATTCTTCCCTGTTCTTTTCCTTTAATTTGGTATGCCAGAATCATCCACCTACTAACAAAAATGTTGAAACCTCTAAGCATCGAAAAATTCTTGCAATTGCAGTAGCACAGCCTCTGATTGGACCATTTTGTATTTGGTAAAATTGGGCCCGGAGAAATGTGTGAGGCAGATTTTTGTATTAACCTCAGTTTATAAGACATAAAACTCTTCATGAACACTTGAGTCTGCTTGAATCATGTCTGTCTTCTGGTTAAAGGATCTGGACATTGCTATTGATAATGATTACAGATGCCTAATAAAGCACAAGGTGAAAAAAAGGTGAGTAAATTAAAATCTAAGGATGCAGTGCACCATCATTCAAGGACAGTAATACCTAACTATTAATATATTTTGAAATTAGTTTTCTCTCAAGTGTAGCACTGCAATGATTGAGGCATTACCACTGTTCTTGATGGACTTGGCCTTGTCCAGGGACAGGTCTGACTTGGGGCCAGCTGGCATTGGCTCCATCAGATAGGGGGAAGGCTTCTGGCAGCATCTCACAGAAGCCACCCCTATAGCACTCCTCCAGGTACAAAAGCCTTGCCATGCAAACCCAATGCAGCATTTTATATTTTACATCATATTTTATAATACAAGTGCAAATTTTTGACACTTGTACTATAAATTTAAATAATATATTATAATAATGTATAATACAATATAAGATGTCAAAGAAGAAATTTTTTTAAAATCCTGAGTTGTATGGATAAATTTAAATGTTTTACTTTCATGCCTTTATTTTCTCATTATCCTTTTCTCTCAGACATACTAGGAACAGTCTTCTGTTCTCCCCATGCCAAGTCCCATCAATGGGAGTTAGGGCTGGTTTGCTAATTCAGGTACTGCCTTGCTGCAAGCAGTGCTGTGCTGCAGGCTTAGGAAGGCTTTTCCTCTCAGTCTGAAGGAATTATTGAAAAAAGAAACGAGGAGCTACTTAACTCCACCAGCTCACTGCTGTAATTAAAAAAAATATGACGTTTCAAAAAGCCAAGTTGGAGTTCTTTGAACTGGGATTGCTTGCCACATGAAGGCAAGATAAACATTGCCTGCTTTGCTCCCAAGGCTTGACACAGCCTTTGTATTTAGTCTCTGTGACCTTTTCCAATCTCCTAATCTCAAGCAAATGGCTGTATACGTATCTGCTGCTTTTGACATGAGTGACTAAATCACAAGGACACAAAAATACTACTCTAAAGACTCTAGCCCTCTATAATATAATACAATGGGTGCGCCACAAACGAGAAGTAATATCACCTTCATGAAAATGCAAAGTTAAAAGAGGATGGAGTACCACATTACTGCTTCTTAGCCTAGAACACGAAATTTCTGGGCTCCTCAGTTTGGGAAGGGCATTGAGATGCTGGAGCATGTCCAGAGGATGCAACCAGGCTGGTGAAGGGCTTGGAACACAAATCCTGTGAGGAACGACTGAGGGAGCTGGGATTGTTTAGCCTGGAGAAAAGGAAACTCAGAGGTGACCTTATCACACTCTACAACGCCCTTGGGGCTGGTTGTAGCCAAGTGGGGTTGGTCTCTATTTCCAGGCATCAACACACAGAATCAGAGGTCACAGTCTCAAGCTGCATCAAGGAAAATTTAGGCTGGATATTAGGAAAAAGTTTTTCATAGAAAGAGTGATAAAGTTCTGGAATGGCCTGCACAGGGAGGTGGTGGAGTCATCATCCCTAGGTGTGTTTAAGAAAAGACTGGACATGGCACTCAATGCCATGGTTTAGTTGAGGTGTTGGGGCTGGGCTGGACTCAATGACCTTTAGGATCTCTTACAACCTAGTCATTCTGTGAATTCTAGAGATCTGCTTACGAGAGTGATCTGCCAACATAGATAGAAATTAGTCATGGATGAAGTCCTACATTGACTCAGTGAAGCTTGGGCATTAATGCTGCAATGCTTCCAAAGCATTCTCTGCAGGAAATCCACATAGAGATGTGGGATGAATTGGCAATATGAAATGAAATCTGTCACTCAAAAGCTGCTCCAGTCTACACTGAGGCATCAAAATATTGATTTTATTTTCAGAAATGCTGAACATCAGCTTGACTAAATAGAAACAATATTGTGAAACACTGTTGAAATTAAAACAGCTGGTAAAACTTGCAAGTTTAAGTACACAAGCAACTGCAGATATACACTGAACTCAGTTCTCTGCGGTGTAAAAAAGTAGGGGTAGACTTTCAGCCTCAGTTTAAAAGCTTGACACCCACTATAACCAGTGTATTTTCCTACCTATGTCTAATGTTTAGTGTCCTGTGAGATACCCATTTTTAGTCCATATGACCCTCCTGTTATCCTATTTTGCCTACCTTCACACATGAAGTGCCTGTGTAAGACATTTGACATTCTACTTCAACATAGAAATTAAGTATATTATCATTTCAACATAATGAAATAGAAACTTGCACCTAACCATTGGAATTTTAAATTCAATTCAAAGTTAAGAAAAATTGTGGTTATTTACTTAGGACTAAGTACTGCAGAAATCAGCTTGCAGTTTCTCTATTAAAAATTGTTTAAAGTTTCTAAGGGAAACTTGAGTTAGGATTTGATTTGAAACAATTAACTCTTAATTAACTCTTAATTCTTGTGAGGGTCACAACGCCTTAATAATTTCATTCCTCTTCTGTCCCCTTCCTTTTTGCCCCCCAGCAAAGTGGTTTGTGTTAATGACTTCCTACCACAAGTGAACATAGAGTGGGATCTCTGATTTCTATGCTGAAAGTCAAGAACTGCCAAATTCCTACCAAACTACAAATGCAGATACCCTGCTGAGGGATATATAATAAAGAATTCCACTAAAGTAGACGTTTTTTTTGTACCTCTTGAAATTAATTTTTTTTTTATATCAGGACTTCTTGTCAGTGTTGTGTATTTAATGTGCTGAAAAGATTAATATTGTTGAGTTTAAAACTAGCTGGCTTGTGACAGATTCATGGATGTTAGAATTGCTGTTGTTAATAGCAATTTCAAAAAAAAAATCACTTGAATTTGCATGTGTAAATAATATAGAATTTTGATTTTGGCCACAGGTCAGACCATTCAGTGTAGTATAGACATCTGATTGTGGTGAAAGAACCCAAACTCTGTCTATGCTAGAGCATGCACAGTTCCTACTTGAAACACTTTCCTAATTTCCCTTTTACCTGCAGACAGAAAATGAGGGTTGGGCATGATACATGCCTGTTGTAGTGTGTTTTTATACTTTGTAATACTTTGAAGTAGTTTGGTTTTTGTACCCCCGTAGTTTTCCCAAACAGTTTCCCCTTTCCCTTTACCTACGTAATTCCTCTCCCTTGGTGAGATCGTCCCCAAATCCCCAGGCTCTCTGTCAATCACTCAGCATCCCATCCCCTCCATCCAGGACCTTCGGTTCAAGACGTGGAGTGATTAGCCAGAGGCCAGGGGTCAGCCCCCCGAGACTTGCTTTATACGCTGTCCTAAATGTCCATCCCCTAGTATCCATCCCTTAGGATCGTCTATTGGTTGGTAAAATGTTATCTACTTTTGGTTTCCACCTCCCTTTAAATGTACCCTTGGCACGTCTCCTGGGGCTCTCGGCAGGAGGCCCCCAAGGTGCAGGAGCTCCCCTGGCTCATGAATAAAACCGTGGATTAACCCCTGCTAAGAGTCAGCCCCTTTATTCCACCAATGTCTCTGGTGTCTCTCCTGCTGCAAAGGTGCCCAGCCCGGCTGCCCTTGGCACCCTCGGGGCACAGAGAGCGTCTCCCCACAGCCGGCCGTGACGGGGCTGCTGCCCTGGTGTCTGCGACTCGGGGCTGGCCAGGGGTTCCTGAGAGGCTCCCAGGGGAACAGAGACACGTGCCCCAACCCTATCTCATTATAAAGTCAGAGTAGGATCAGAAGATGGAACCTGCCTTCGGGAGAAATGCATTGTCCAGTCACAGAGGTTTTGTCTCTGTGTGCCTTCTGCTTGTAAAAGTTACTTCTGAGGATAGCTGCTACTGTTAGTGGATATCTAGTTGTTCTAGTTGGTTGTTTTTTTGTTTTTTTTTCCCCAACGTTAGCATCATTTCATACAAAACCAGCACCTCCTGCTGGGAAAATCATGAGCCGGTGAATGTTTCAAATTAATGCCACCACAATGTTATCTGGTTATGCACAGGGGGGCTCTTTGTTGGAAATTCCCACCTTTTTACTGTTGGGAAGGAGTCTACTGAGCTAGAAGTTCATTCAGATGGGCTCAGGAGAGTAGTTTTAAATGTCATCATCTTACAGCAAAAAGGTTTTGATCAGAGCACGGTACCCAAGACTGAAAATTTAGTCATGTGTTTCTTCACTTGTGATGTTCTGAGTTTTCCTATGGAACTGGATACTTAAGTCCTCCAGGAGTCAGGGTCAAATAAATTTTCACAGTTATCTCTGTGAATGTTACCTAAAAATAATTGGAAGGTTAAAAGAAGGATATAGCTTATTTTCTTCATTATAATGCTACTTCAAGCAAAGGCATACCTGTTTTAGAAAATAGAATTGTGTTCAATTTCCCAGGATCTGCTATTCTTCTTGCCATCATCTTAACCTTCATTTTCAAGGTACCATCAGTCTGAACCACATTATCCATGTTAATCTTTCTTCCTGATTTTAAGATAGGGATCGTCTAATGACAGAACAAGAGTACACCAGAAACTGTATATCCAATCTTTTAACTAACCAAGACAGTGGTCATTTTAAAATCTAACCATTAAACATTCCAGCATGTTTTCCCTGAAAATTCTGTTCTTGAAATTAGTTCATTGTCAGGACAAAAGGAGTAGTCTATGTGGTGTATAATAATGTGTTCCAGACTTTGATAAATTTAGCCTGTGGTTCTTTGAGTGTTTTCTGGTATGTTGAGTATGTACATATATATATATATGTGTGTGTATATATATATATATCCTATGCCTCAGAGATGAGGATGATTAGCAGAATACAATAGTGGCTGCTCTTGCACAAGTAGTAAATGTCTTTCACAGAATAATCTTGTAATTTAGTGCTTGGCCATGTCACAGCAGTTTAAAAGCAGTATAGATACACTCACTATGACAGTACCATCTGTATTCTTGGAAGAATACCGTTGTGATGCCTTTATTAGTAATTTTGTGACCACAATAATCTATACTCCTCAGCACATTTGCATCCTGAAAAATTTGTTCTTAATTATCAGTTTGCATCCATGACTTCTAATATGGACCATATTTGCTACATAATGCAGCCTTAGTGAGTGAAGATAATAAAAGAATATATATTGGCTTTGTAAACTCGTATTTTGTCTTATCTATTATTCTGATTACTGTTGATCAATATTTAAGTACTTCTCTATATACTATAAGTTTAAAATATATGTGTATATTCATGTACTAAATATGTTCAAAATCACTCAACTACCGATGCATTTGGTGGGAACAACGTTTGCTCTTAGCTGTAAAAGGAAACTAAAATGTGTTTCATAGAATGGTGAGGGGCAGAAAGCAAGGCTAAAGTTTTTTGCCCTGCAAATTGTGGTGGTTTCAAACAGGGGAAAGACACAGCCCTGGGAGAAAAAGAAAAGTGAAGGAAGGCATGAGACTTCATAGAAAGAAATTGTTTCTGCCATTTCCCTGAAAAAAGAACCTGGATTAAAGATGCTGTGCTGCGGGATCAGGTAGAAGACCAACACAGTACAAAATACTGAGGAAGGTGGAAAAACTTCTTGTGGTGTCTGAAAAGATACATGATATATTAATTGGTTTAATTGCAGTGGAATTAAATGAGATTTCTATTTTGAGTTATTATCTTTCATGAGACAGTATCTGAGAGTGATTTATAGATCTCAATGAGTTAAGCATGAAGCTGAGAAAGATCATTAGCACATCATTTACAAAGGTACTTTTTTTTTTAAACCAAGGAAACTATGGCTTGCTCCTCAGTGAACTATCAAAAGTTCAAATTAAAAAAAAGCTAAAACAAGATAAAATAATAGCATGGACTCCAAGACCTGATGTTGCTATAAAAAGCAATAACCCTTGAAGAGGGATTTAGGAGAACTGGAATTTTAGACACTTGTTTGACAGCAGTTTCCATTTTTTTACTACCTGAAACTAAGTAGCC
This sequence comes from Fringilla coelebs, assembly GCF_963513975.1. Taxonomy (NCBI): domain Eukaryota; kingdom Metazoa; phylum Chordata; class Aves; order Passeriformes; family Fringillidae; genus Fringilla; species Fringilla coelebs. Next base: position 64,163,789 of record NC_140032.1, on the reverse strand, counting down.
ATATCACTGCTACCTGGAAAGGAGCCAAATAATTTTTCTCCATATGAATTATTTTTCAGAAAACACCAGAGTTCATTAGAGACAGCTGGAAAAAACCATTTGTCATGTGACTTTTTCAGATGGGTGGGTTTTATCTGCCGATGGTTTTTATATGTTTTTATATTGAAGGGACAGGACAGGTGGCATGCATGTATTCTCTGTGAGTTCCAGGACTTGAGGCATGCATTACTGTTCATTGAAGGTAGGGTCTTTTTGGGTATGAAGTTACTGTGGGCTAAAAACCCTACCTTGCTCTGCATTTCAGACCTACAAATTATAGGAAACAGAGAGTGTGTGAATATTTCTTATTTGCCCTTCTCCCTCCCAACTACAGCATAACAACTGGTTGTGGAGGTAGGTAACTCACACTCAATCTCTAGAGAAGGCTACAATTGGATCTGACAGGACTGTTTGATGAATTATATGAAGTTTCATAGGTGGGAATATTTTAATTATTTTTCATTCTCTTTCATTGTATTCTCTTTGCTTGACTGGATATTGAGAGTACTAAAGGTGTGACCTGATGTGCTGCTGCTCTTCAGCTTGTGTCTCAAGAGCCCAGCACTGTAATCTTCTCTCTAGGCTGCTGTGGAACCAAGCCCAGTGGTCCAGAAATCCCTGCTTTAGCTTGAGAGTTTCCACTTTGGTTTCTAAACAGTGAAAACTAACTGTGTTCCCCTTTATGTCCCCTTTACACTGACTGTAGGGACTCAGCTTCATTTTAGTGATTTGCTGGAAAATGCTGGTGGGTGGACTTTGGGCTTGTCTGGGTTTTTTTGTTATTTGGTTTTTTGGTTGGTGGTTTTGGGATTTTTTTGCTACTTTTTGGGTAGGATGCACAGGCTGTATGTCATTCTTAGATTCAACAAGAACCTCACAAAATATGTTCTACCAAACCTAACAAAAGATACTTTGTTGGGAGCTCTAACTTCTACTGCCTTTGTGTAACAATAAGCCACAGCAATGGGGCTTTGCCTTAATTTGAGATGGATATAGAGTGTGACAAAATTAAAGAGAAAACAAAGGAACACTGAGCTGAACTGTGGTGTTGCTAAGTGACCTTCTGTTGTGACCCCATAGAAGAGAGGAAATTGGTGATAGATGAAGCACTGCAACGAAATCATTGACAGCAGAATATGGGAAGCTGAGCAGATGTTTAGCAAAATGAACGTGTTGCAGACGTACCTGGAGTGTGAATTGCACTACTGAGCCAGGTAAAGGCAGTCACTGTCAGCAGAGCATGTAAAATTTGAAATGTAGGTGTGCAGTAAATCTCAGTCTTTGAGCTGGAAGGATTATCTTTAAAAGAGAGGTTTGTTTCATCTCTGAAATTATTTAAGAAGCTCACAGTAACTTGGCCTGCCTTTCCATGCAGTTTCTAAAGTCCATAAACTCTCTAATTAACAAAATAAAATGCCAGGAGTCCCTTTTAAGTTTTTTCCATTGAGTTGTTTATACAATGAATTTCAGATGCTGACTGCTTTTTGAAAATGATTAAAACAAATTATGTAAAGTGGGGGAGGCATACCTAGCAATTCTCTAATGGCTCTGGTGATAGCATTACCTTGTATCTGGAATGTACCTGTGGAACCTACCTGAACTGGTCTGGCAGGAAGTCTTGCATCCTTTTTTTGTAATCCTAGAATTTAGATACAGAATTTTTTTTATTCTGAGATGCTGGCACAAAGTTTCTGAACAAATAGAAATGTTCAGATTTTTTTTTTGAGAACAAATATAAAGCACCAAGTTTGTATAAAGTTATGAAAGTTGGTGTCAAAACTCCCTCAGCTGTACTATTTCAGTTTGTTTGCTGAAAGTGAGCAGTTGTGATTATACCCTGAAGATTTAAAATCCACACCTTGAAGCCTTTGGTACAGCATGCCTGTTCCTCATGTATTCATAATATACAAAGGAATTTTGTATCCTTATAACCAGGAAGTACTTTGAGGACAGTCTCTGGGATTTGGAATATAATAGTAAATTCAGTTTTACTTTGATATTTCATTATAGCCACAATTCATGATCATCAATTTCATGATAGCCACAAGAAATAGCCTAAAGTAGCTCTTTGAGAAGGAGAGTGGATTCCCAACAACAGATGTGGTTTTTGCAGTGCTCCTGCCAGGTATGATTTGGATAGCACTGTCATTAGCCTTTTTTTCTCAGTTTATGAATTGTCTCTGGCATTGTGTTTTATAATCTTATTGTAGCTCAGCATGGCTTTGGCTAAAACTTATGTTGGAGCCTTTTTCTTCTTGATTACAGTTGCTATTATTATTTTAATGTCTAATTACTGACAGAGGAACTTAGCTTCCTGGTTGTTCATTCCTGTGGTTAAGTCTTTTTTGATGAAATTCAGACTCCCATCTGGCATGGACTAGTGTAACTCCATAAAAGTCAGTGTTGATTTACACCAGGGAGAGGAACCTTGCTCACTGATTTATTGGGAGTTCTTATCATCTTGAGTCAGTTTTATATGTTTTCATGGGGTCCACTCAATTTTGTTGTTTTTGTAGTTGCTGTTTAATGCAACAGATGTAATACAAAGGATAAATGTGTCCATAATTGTCCCTGTGTCCTCATGGGATAGGTGCCACTATGGTATTCTGTGCAAGGATGTGGGAGTTTTAGCAGAACACAATGGTGGTGGTTTTGTGACTGACTCATGGAATTCATTTGTGCAACTGGCACAACTTGCAGTTGTTTTTCTTCATGATTTAGAGACACGTTTCTGTGTTCCATTTTACCCTTCTGAAAGTGCCAGTACCCTGCCACCACCAGGGCAAGAGGGCAATTTTATAAGTTCGGGGGTTTTCTACAGATAAGAGGTGTTCAAATTTTCATTTCATGGCAAGCCTCCTAATTTCAGTGGTTAAGCTACCTTGACAAAATATGAATGATTACCCCAAAAATAAGAGTACCATATTAAAGCAATTTGATTAAATGCTAACTAGTATCTGGTTAGAAACCTTCACATTTAAGTCTGCTTGGCTGTTAGTAAAAAGCTGGGGGATTCTGTTGCCTTTTCATTTTCAATTTTCATGTATTTTGAAAGTGGAACACTATTCAAGCTTTCTTTTTTTAAAAAAAAATATTTTCCATATTTTTGCCTGATATTGTTGAATCAGTTTTTATTTTAAACAGATAAGCATTTATTTATCAAAATTTGATTTTTAATAATTTTTTTCACATTGCATAATGTGCATTTGTACTATATGTAGCCCTTTTCTTTTTTTGTTTACTCCACAATTCAGTATTTCTTATGTGTACTGTACCAACGTGTTGAAAGACTTAGCTAATGCAAAAAGAAATGTAACAGTATTATTGTGAGAGAGAAAATAGGACTTCAATACAACATTAACTCTGTTAATATTTTACTTGCTAAAGCATATGTCAGCAGAAGTGAGTTTACCTTCTAAAAATGATATCAGAACTGCAGGGTTTGCATGGGTATGTGAGTAAATTTTTGTAATTAACTGGCACATCATTAAAACTAAATTGTATTAATATCTAGACACACTTAACACTAACCATTGCAAAAATTCAGCAATTATCACTGGAAAAATCAGTCACATTTTGAAGATAAATAGTAAATAGAAATATCATTTCTCCCTTTGATTAAAACTCAATGAAGCATCTTAATGTTGCCTCTTGCACTTTATTTTACACTTTAGCAAATGACTTTAAGAAGTGTAATCAAAGTTTATGTGCTTGCAGTAATGGCAGCATCCTTCTTATCCAGGCAATGGAACACTGGAGCATCAAATACTTATTCATGATCTTGCTTTCTCTGCAGGGCTCCTATGATACCATTAGAAGCATTCAACCTAGACTGAAAGTAAGATTTGCAAAAATAGATTTTCAACTTGTAAATGATTTTTTTTTTTCTTCTCTTAAGTGGCTTAACCTTCAGGTAACCCAGTAATTCATAGATGTCACATTTGAATTGGCTTTATTTCAAAGGGGAAAAGAAAATATGACTACTGGGCAGTGCCTATCAATCAGACATAGATCCCTCTAATGTATTGCAGATTAGACCACAAGCCCTTTCTCTAGGCTTTCAGAGAATTAATTTGTGTGCAAGTCTAGATGTAATTCAGCTTTAGATAGGTTTTAAGAACAGAAGTCATTAGCAATAATGCAGAATATTTTTCTTCATATTCAGGTACTGTTTGGAAAACCTCCCCTCATTCTAATTGTTTTCATTTGTGTGAGGTATTTTGGTGATGAAACTGAGTACAGATAGTTACAGTGAGGCAAATCAATAAATTGAAGTCTGATTTCAGGATGATTTATGTGAGAAATACAACACAATACTGCTTGGCTTGGAAATATTATACTTTTAAAATTTAGAATTCTGAAGTTCAATGAGAGAAAATAAAAAGTAAAATCTCTATTGGCCAACATATAAAAAATGTGTGGTTTGCAACCTCTGTAGATCCTATGGTTGCCAAAAGTTTCATTCCCCAGCTGACTTGATTTCACCTGAAGATGTTCATTGTTACAAAAGCAGAATATCTGGACTAAATATTTGAAAAGACCAAGGTAAATATGAAAAAAATGAGAGACAAAATGGCTTATTGATATTTTTGGACATTTTAGGAAATGGTTGCAGAGAAGGAAGTGCTTCCTTTGTGATCTTTTTTTTTTTTTTTTCAAAAGTTCACTGCTCAAGGCATAATTAAAATATTCCACTGACATTAGACCTGGGTAGGAATTTATTCCCCCACCTCCAGCTGAGATATGTGGCTGTAATTAGACTGGTGATGCAGTAATGTTTGGCAGCAGCTTGCAAAGCCTCTGCAAGGTCTTTTAGTGATGCTATATCAAAATTAAAATATTCTTTCTATTATCACTCTGCTTAGAAAAGTAGAAAACAAGAGGAATGGACTTCACTGCACACAAGTGAGCAATTTTATGTCCTCTATCTGTTCCTCTTATCTGTTCTGACATGGTGCTATTTCCACTAGGCTGAGTAAGAAAATATGAACTTTAAAATTATATCTGAGTGGTAAGTACTGAGGAGGAAGAGGAACTACCTACAGTAAGGGATAATGTGTGCTGAAAGGTTTCTGTTAGCTATCTGTGATAGAAATGGAAAGAAAAAAAAATATTTACCTACCACATGCTGATTCATAATTTGATCACAAAGTTTTGTCTGTTTATTTGCTGCCTTTAAAAATAATTGTTCCTTGCTAGAATGTGACTGAAGAGGCTTTCAGTCTGTTGCCATGTCACCTTGCACAGACTCAGCATATTGACATAAACCTGAGTCAGAAGTGTTTGCCTGCACTCTTAGGTAATCACAGTGATTTCAGTGATTTTGCTTCTCTTTGGCTGTCTGTCATGTTTTTGCAGTAGAGATTTATTTTGTTTTCTAGAGACAGTAGAGATGTTAAATATGGGAGATTGTTCTGGCTGTTTATTTTCCCCCAATACTACAGGGCCCTCAGACAACACTGTTATCCTTGATATCTACTGCTTGACTGCTTGTTGCATATTATCTGCAAGTTCTAAGTCTTGGACTTTCCTTCTGTTCTCCTTGTGGTATGTTTTGTATTTTGATAAGCTGCAATGAACAGAGACTGCAGAAAACTTCCATCTTGGAAACTCAGTAGCTGGAAAATAATGTTATATTTAGACAATAAAGACGGAGATTACTTCCTATAAAAATAATATATTAGTAATAAATATTTTCCAAAGATTTTTGTTTTACTTCCTACCCTTGACCAAACCACAATGTAGATTAAGTAATCTACACTGTAGTCAGAACAATATCTGTATTCATTCAGAGGCAAAAAACAAAGCCTTCAATGTTTCTGAAATAAAAATCAGATTTTTTTTGTAAAAGATGCACCTGCAGCAAATAGGTTATTAACAGAAATGGTGTTGAAAACAGGAAAGGCCATAGAGCACTTTTAAAGGTGGGAAATTTATTGGGTGAAGAAGCTGGCTCTTTAACCAGGGTTGGAGAAAAACCTGCACACAAAAGCACCAACCTACAAAGAACAACCGAAATGAGAATCTGAATAAAATGTATTCTAAAAATCCCCTTAAAATCAAGAGCAGCTACATGTGAAGTAATGAATGTGATCAACATTATAATTTTTGGCTTGCTCACAGTTTGCTCTACATCCTAGGATAGCAATTTTGTACTTGTAGGCTGCAGTACCAGAACAGGGCTCCCCCTGATACTGCTCTGCAGGTGGCTTTTATAATTTGTGCAATATCTGAGCCTTGCAAACACTCCTGTCTGAGCTTTGGGAAAACACAAACTTCCAGGGGTGGAGTTTACCTTGCACTTTTAGTATTCTACTTGAACCAGTGCCAACTGATTTTAAATTATATCCTCAAAGTGGTTTGGAATTCTCCTGCAGTTTTAATGAACATCAGTGACCATTTCACTGAGGATCTTCAAGAATCTCTTCTGTGATTTTTTTTTTTTAATACCATGTCTCAAATACACTGTATTTTGACTTGGCTTTGTAATAGCATCAGAAGGAATTATTTTGACACCTTCTAAAAACGTATGTAGGAGTGGTGGAAATTTTTATTTAAACATTTTCATTTTGTGGATAAATATTCTTTGAAACAAGCTTTCTGTGACATGTCAGTTTTGAGTGATAAAGTTTTATGATACATTTTCATGTTGAATGGAAAGATTTTGACAACTCCCCTTTTCTTAGAAAAACAAGCAGGACTTGGCATGAAGCTAGACTGGCAGAGACTCAAGTCCAATTATCCATGTCTGACTATCTGCCTGAGGTCTTCCAACTACCAGACAAACATTTTAGCCATTTTTCTGTTCTGGAATAGTGTTATTGCTTTGCTCTCCTTTGCTTTGTTTCCATTTTCTTCTAAAAATATGTCCTTTCCCTGATGCATTGAGAGAAATAAATAGAGGAAAGCAACAGTAACTGGTGTGAGATGGAAGACGTGTTTATCTGCACATCTGAATATAAGTGTGGCAGTGTATATAAACACCTGTAGTAAGTGGAAAAATATCTCCTCTCATTTTCACATAGCTTTTAGTTCTTTATTGGGGAACAAAATGAAAAAGGGAGAATGGAGAAGGAGTAATAAAAATAACACAAAGCTAAAACCTGATAGAGTTCATCTTCTGTAAGCCTTGAAGAACTTCAGACACTTTATTCAGTAGTGTTAGTGCACTTTAAAATTATAAAATGGAAAAAAATATTTCCAAGAAGCACTGTGATTCTTTTCACATGAGCATATCAGGCTGGTGTGGTTTGTTGCACTATGTCACAATAGGAATTTACCTCTTGTTTATTTAATATTGCAGGGTGCTCTGTGCTGTCATATCACTGCAAGAAATACACTGAGATACTGAAAAATGTGTGGGGTAATAAAGCTGGTAAAGGATCTGGAGCACATGTTTTGTGTGGAATGGCTGAAGTGGTGGAGGTGTTTATCCTGGAGAAAAAGAACCTCATGGGGGATGTTATTGCTCCCTATAACTACCTGAAAGGAGGTTGTAGCCATGTGGGGGTTGGCCTCTTCTCTCAGGTAACACTGACAGGACAAGCGAAAACGGGCTCAAGTTGCACCAAGGGAGGTTTAGATTGGATATCAGGAAAAATTTCCTCACCAAAAAAAATTGTCAGGTATTGGAAGAGGCAGTGCTGGGGGATGGTTGAGTCACTGTCCATGGAGATATTTAAATGACACGTAAATGTCATTTAAATAGAGACATGGAAGAGTGTTGGAAGAGGCTGTGGTGTTGGAAGAGGCTGTGCTGGGGAATGGTTGAGTCCATAAAGATATTTAAATGACATGCAGATATATTTAAATTACATGTAGATGTGGCACTTGGAGAGATGGTTTAGTGGTGGGTTTGGAAGTGTTGGATTAATGGTTGGATCTGAGGTCTTTTTCAATCAAACTCAATATGTAATTCTATATTAATTCTTAGAGTACAGATTAATGCACCTGAATCACGTTTGAATTTTCTTTTTTAAAGATTGACTCGGCTGCTATAGGCAATGTATAGGTAAAGCTAAAGGTACCTCTCATGCAATGGCAGAATGCTTTCAAAGAGAATGAAATTATTGTTCTCTGTGGTAGTGTACAGGCACCATGAGTCTAAGCAGACACAGTGTCAGTTTTGATTTCACTATTCTTCATTATTTTTCAGTATTAAAGTCAAGATCTCGCTGCTGATGAAAGCAAGCATCAAGCAGTGAAATGTCAGGTTTCTAAACTGCTACCTCCCGATGAAGTTTCCTTCCTTTTTGTCTGTCTTGAAGAAAAGAGAGTAAGTGGGTAGAAAGCTGTTGTGCTGTCAGCTACAAGAGGAGGCTGAGCTCTATGCAGGGTTTCCAGTAGTTTTGCTGCTATTAGGAAGTTTTGCTAGTCAGGAGGGGAGGTAGACTTGACATCAGGAAAACAGAGCTTTGAAAAATAGAAGATTAATAAAACTTTGAAAACTACTTGGATGTCTGGTTCTTTAGGGGCAGGATAAGTGGCCAGCATCTGCTAGAAAATATTTAAGAAGGTTTAGGACAAAAAATGTGTTAAATAAAAGAATACTGCTGCTCGTTAAATTACTGAGAGGCCGCTGTGGAATATCTTGTTTCCTAATTGCCATTCGATTTGTTATTTTCCCTACCCACGTGCTGAAGTAAAGAACCTCACAGTAAATTTGTTGGACCCTTATTAATATGTCTTATATGCCAAAGAATATACTTGGCTGAAATAAAGATGTTTTCTAGATAGGAAAATTCTGCCTTTTGTTGTGATTGTCTTTGTGTTTCCTGGGAAAAAGAATAAGGATTTTTTCCTCCAGTCCAGAAGCTTCTAAATAATCAGAATTATATACTTGAAATGTTAACCATGCTGTGTTGATAATGACTTTGTGGCATTGTAATCATTGCATGCTGACTCTGTGTCCTGCTGCTGCTGGTCAACCTACACTGCCTGGTAGGTGAAGTTTGCTGGTTTAGGTCATCAGTTTGCAATATTAGAAGAGGAAACCCTAGATATATATATGTAATACATCAAAGGTTAATAATGAAAGACGTTTACAGATGAATGGTATTTTATACATTTATCAATGTCAGGCAGATAAGTCAGAAACAAATGTCTTTCAGATACTGAAAAAAAAATTGCATTTGCTCTTGCATGGTGGTGGGTTTTGGAAATAAAGTGAGGGATTTAGATAGAGGTATAAGCTAAAAAATGAACCTGAAGTTTCCAGTATGTTTTTGAATATTTATACTATTTTTTAATATTACAGAATATTTGCGGTATATGATGGGTCATCTATGCCTACAACAATGCTTAAAAATCTCCACAAATGCCCACCCTGGTTCCAAGTTCCCAGCTGTGCAGTTGTTTAAATATAAATGGCAGAGAGTGAGGGGCGGGGGGGGGGGGAAATAATGATAGCTTTTTTTCCCATGTGAATCCAAATAAAAGAGCAACCACATATGCACACTCCTCTTGACAAGTTTTGTTCACTCAGAAACTTTAGGCCCCAGTTTCTCTTGCATATTTAAATGGTTCATTTTCATTATTGTTCCTTTCCTAAACATATGCACTTTCTGTACTTCAGCAGCTGTTGTTGAATCTTTGATAATCTGCTTCTGTCTGTTATGACCAGAGCCCAAATAATCAATGAATGAATTTGATAAATTCTTCTGTACATATTGAAGCAGTAGATATTAATCAGAATATAATTTCTTATGAGTAAGATAATATTAGTATTCTGTCAGTCATTTCATGTTCCATGCATCTTTAGAATTTCATATTAAAAGAGAGAACAGCCATCTTAAAAGCAGGATAATTCTTGTTAAAAATCACAAAAGAAGGGATTTAAAGGTTGAAATTATTGTGAATATTTTTCATTAATCTAATAACATGCAATGAATAGATAATTTTCTATACCCTTCCAGCAATTTTGTTTAAATTTAAACAGGGAAAACTCTGCACATTTGGTCAAGTTGGTTCCTCCTCTGTTAGTCTGTATTAAAGCATAATTCCTTTTAGGAATTCCTCCTAGTTCTTGTTTGCTTATAAGCTGTATTTTGTTTTCCATTCAAAATTCTGTGCTTCAATCTGACTCTGTGCAAGACAGACAGATTGAGCACTTTTGGAGATACTTGATAGTCCTGATTTTTGATCTCAATGACACATTGTCTTTTTCACTAAGCTATGAATGCAATAATTACTTTATTCTTAAGTGAGGCACATATTTTAAATGCAGATGTTCCCATGAAACTTATCAGCATAATGGACAGAAATTACGTATGGAATTTCCAAGTAAGTAAATTATAAATGTCAAGTACGTACTGTTTCAAGAAACTGATAATACATAAAAAAGTTTCTTTTATAAAATTTTAACTAAATGCCTCTCTTAATATCTTTAAAATGTACTGCAGATCTGTGCTATAAGCATATATATTTATATATATGGTATATGTGCATACATATATATGTGATATACTTTGTTAAACTAAGAACATTACTGTGTATGAGTTTAAAGTTGCCTTGAAATCGCAGGACACAGGAGCTGGAATTGAACGAGCTCTGGTACTGTATTTGAAAGCTGAATTTAATGAAATTAATATGAAAGGGAAAGCTGATTAACAGATAAATGCCATATTCAGAAAGAAAAGGTTTTCAGAAAAGTATGTCTTTGTTGGTCCAGCAGGAAATGGATCAAATAGAATATGATCAAGAGGGGATGAAATGACCTATCCACAGTGGGATCAACCTTTTTTTTGCCGCAATTAAGTCAATTCCACTAGCATAGGGAAATAGTAAGCAGACTGAGCTAGACATTAGACTCTGGCATTAGAAAAAACTGATTTGTAGCAATCATCAGAGATGTGGTAGATATTGTCTGTTTGACAGACAATGATTTTTCTCACCTCAAGATGATTATGAATATAAGGTTTAGGTAGACTTCATGCAATACCATGTCATTGAGAGTCCAACTTCTCTTCTGCAGAGTTGGAGTATCAATTTATTAAGATAGAAGTATTCCTTCCTGTATTTTGTTCCTAGCATAGTTTACTTTGAGTTGCTTGGTTGTTTGAGGAAATCATAGATAATGATCAGAAGATAATCTATAAAAGGAGAGGCTTAAACATTTTACCTAGATCTTTCTTGCAATAGATACTATCTTGTAATGTGTTTTTTTGTAAGAGTTTATACATCTTAACTAATTGTCAAAGATTTATCAAAGATTTATTTGTATTGGTGGTAAATATATTTCATGGAGAATTAATGACTATTGTCACCCTTTACCAGGCTGGGAAGACAGCTTGGACAATAATTACTTTTGTGTGTGTTCCACTACAGCAGAAATGCTCAGAAAATCTAAATTGTTTCTCAACTGTACACATATGCCCTAGCTGTTAACTTTTTTTTCAGTACTGATCCATTGTTTTATGTGTATTTTCACATCCTGAACATTTTATATATATCTATATATATATATATATTTGTCTATATTTTAAGTCCATTAAATAGTGTACATTTCCAGGGGTGCTAAAAGAGTTCTGACCTTTTCCAGTTCTTCTACATGCTGAAATTTGAACACTGGAAATGTCATTTTTGATATAGACTTATGTGGATTAAAGTTATCTATAATGAAATTCAGTTCTTGTAGAAAAGTACTCTTACTTAAAAATCCTTGCCTCTGTCTTTGTGAGGAAATCTGATATTATATTATTACTTATATGAAAACATGTAGTTAGGCCAACTGATGCGGCACAGCTGAGTTCTGAGTCCCTAACATCAGGGAGTCTTCAGCTTTTCTTGCCAAGATATAGATGTAATTTTGTGATTATTCTCATCTGATTCTGGAATGTTCAGTACAGAACAGTACAAATGGGCTGCAAACTCAAATGTACCTTAGTCTAGAGGTATTGTAGAGGATGCTAAAAAGAACAGAAGGGAGAAATTGGAGTATAGGAGAGGAAAATATTGGTTGATCTCACAGCTCAGAAATGGTTATAATGCACAAGCAAAAAGCAACACACAGAATCCTAGAGATTCAGAAGATTTCTCACAGAGGAAGACTTCAGACAGGTTTTTCCTTGCTTTTGCATTCAATAGATGCAGCAGATTAGTAGAGCACGTTCCCAAATCACAGCTGCAATTGCCATGAAAATGTTGTCAGTGAGATTCCACGAGCTGCTGAACTGCACAGCATCTCAGGAGAAAGGGAGATAAACCCATGTCAGAGGCTGCAGCAGGAATTGGCACAGATTTTCCACCCTTTAGTTGTGGATCTACATCTGCCAAAATGAAAATTTGGCTTTCGGTAAATGGCATTTTCTCAGTGTGTCTCCAAAGTGTTTTAATTTGGAGGTCTGCCCTTTAACCACTGGGATGACAAATCCTTTGTTATCTTTTCAGGGAGAGTTATGTATGCCACTACCTTGCTGTTTTTTAAAGCCCTGCTGGGCATTTTTTAAAATAGACAGAGGCAAAAAAAAGAACTGTGCTTTAAAACAGTAACCATAATAACTATTATCATAACTATTATTCATTGCAGCAAATATTTTACAGCAGCAGAGGTATGTTTTAGTATCAGGTTGTCAGTAAGTGCCTAATCCCAGACCAATACTAAATACAAAGCAAAGTGCTGAACATGCTTGTTGGGATTATCCAAAATAACTAAAGAGTATCTAATTCCATTTTTCCAGCTAACTGATGGAACAAACTATTGTGTCTGAAAACATTTCAAAAGTAGATGGTCTGCAGTAATAGCCTCATGGTCAAGAATACATCCTTTATAAACCTCTTTTGCTGAAGAGATCTGGCTTAAACCCATTGCACTGCCTCCAGACTGCCTAGGTATCTTAGATTTGTGGGTTTGTTGTTAAAAGCTTTATTCTGTATTTTAAGCACTTCAACATGTAGCATGGGTGCAGACTGTTGCCCAGCACTCAAAGCCTTCCCTTAAAGGAGCCTGCCAACTTGAATTGATGTCTTTTTATTTGCAGTCCACATAAAAAGAAGTCATCCGGTAGGAATATACCAATGCTTGATAAAGGTGCTTGTTCATTTAACTGTTCTGCTGTGCTGTTTCTTTCCAAAGAGCAGCTTGACTGACTGAGGAAAGCTCTACGGTAAGGATTTCTCTGTTTAGGTAAATTGTATCTCAAGAATTAGCAGGTGTAGTGCAAATGACAGTCCCCCAGATTGTGTTTGAGATTTAGAAAAACACTTTTTTTTTGGATAGAATATCAGTGATTACTTCCAGGAATCAGCCCTTTGCTGTTACCACTGTTCAGACTTATTCCCTGCTAGATCATAAATGGTTTTTCCGAGCAATGAAATGCATGAGGTGGGAGCTAGTTTGCAGTAGGAGCATCTTTGTTCCCTTTCTTTGTGATCCTTGTCCCCATGAGCAGTGAACTGTGGTGTTATCACTTTTTTACACAGGGACTCTCTGGATTTCTTAAACATATGGATGAATCCCATTTATTTTACAGTAAGGACAGGTAAGGAATGAGCATTAGCAGAGGAATCATCCTTATCCTGCCTCATTACAGAGTCTCTGTTCTGTGCTGGAGAGATCACCTCTTCAGAACCTCTCAGGCTCAAAAGGTACTTCATTAGTCTCTGCTCTGAGATTGACAATGAGTGCCAATTAGTTCCAGGAGGCATTTGTTGCTGGAACAGAAATTCCTTCTCAGATAGAAACAGTAATGGTAGCAGGCGAGTGCTGCCATGGCTGGGCTCTCCAGGTATTTTATATAATAATGGCTTTACCTTGGCTGAATACCTTTAGAGCTGCTGCAAGCTGTGGTAAGTCACACTGTCTGGGCTACATGCAGATGTCTTTCATGTATGACGTGCCTGAGTCAGTTTTCTGTAATTGATAATTGATATGTAGTCCTTAATCAAGGTTAGTATCTTGATTTCTTTCAGTGTTTGCCTGTTATGTCATTGTAAATATGCTGAACATACTTTGGTTTCAGCTGGTCTTGGATTGATGTAATTTATTGTTCTGCTTCTCGTAAGGAAAAGAGAACACTTCTTATTAAACATATCCTTATTTGCTTTATGTTTATTCTTCTGCATTTTATTTATACCTGCTTAATGGCGCTTAGTTTTCATTTCTTATTTCTGCCATTCCAATAGACCTTTCTTCCTAACATATAAATATTCCTCCAGAATTCATTCAGATTAGCAGTAAGATGTCACTTTGTTGTGCAACTTTGGCCTCTTTCTGATTAGAAAAGGTACTTCTCAAATTTGGGCCCATTCCAATCATTGTTGTCATTAGTCCATAAGAAGAAATAGTTTATTCCTTTTTTAGAGTAGATTTTTTTTTCTCCTAATGTTCTAAAACCTCTATCAGTTCAAAGTGTGCTCTATTTCTTTTGTTTTTTTTTTTTTTTCCTGGTAAGGAGTATTTACTAGAGTGTAAAAGCCATGGGAATATTTGAATTTTCATGGGGTAAATTTGCTCCTGTCTCCTACAAGTGTATTCATACTCGTGTTATGAGACTTACAAGAGGAAGAAGCTAGTTCTTCGGTCACAGAGCTAAAAACAGAGAGTTAAGGCATATTATCCAAGCCATTTCACATGTCAATTCTCATCCTCATGAGGGACACTTGTGCAAGAAGCACCACTGGAGGTGTTCTGTGCCCTGCTGTTTCACAGGATGGGGCCAGTTTTCTCATGCTTCAGGCATGCTTTACTATTTTGATAAAGCTCATCTTGCTGCAAACAGCTGTCTCATGAAGCCAAAGTCTGATAACTCAAAATTAATATATAGCTCTGAAAAAGCCAGTTAGTGTAAACAGAAAATATAGTTTAGCTTGCAAGTTTATGTTGGGGAAAGTTAGGTTGCTATAGGAGAACACTGTGGACTAACTGTATTGTTACTATGTTGGCTTCTGGAAAGGTTTTAATGTTTGTTTTCAACTTGTCCAGACTGGGAAGAAAAGTATCCTGTGCACACACTTTAAGGAGGATGTTTTATCCTCCAAAGGTTTGCCTGAGAGCACATGGAGGATGTCAAGTTGTGATTTATCATAGTTGTGATTTATCAAAGTTGTGATTTATTATAGAACCTTAGAATGGCTAGGGTTGGAAGAGACCTTAAAGGTCAACCAGTTCCAACCCCCTCCCCACAGACAGCCACACCTTCACCAGCTTGCTCAGACCCCCTTCCAGCCTGGACTTCACCCAACAGACTGTTTGTCACCTTTTTTTCCACACTGTAACCACCCCTGCCTCTGTAAATGAGCTGTCTGCATCTGTGCTCAGGCACAAGATTTGATTTACTGTCCCTGGCAGTTGACATTGAAGTCTTCTCATTTTGCTGAGGAAACCTATCATAGCACCTGCTTAACAAAGGACCAGAATTTGGGAACACAAATGCTGTGAGAAAAGAAATGAAAGACAGCCATGAGCTGCTCTCCAAAGTTATAACAACAAAGGATCAGAGATGTGGAAATGCCATCTTTGTCCTGCAAGATGCTCAGTAATCTGCTGGGCAGATTATCTGTGCAGTCAGACCCATGTCATGGGAGAAGGTTGGATGGGCTGACCTCCTGGCCTGCCATCCAACTTACATTCAGCCAGTTCTGACTGATGGATTAATTATTCCTTAGTAAAACTTGATTTCAATGTGCATTGTCTTATAAACTAAGAAGAAAAAGAGAAGAAAACGAATAATCCTCTCTTAAATTTCAAGTGCCAGCTCAAAAATCATCCCTTTGATCATCTGAATACACTATAATACACTATTTGGACCTCAAATTTCTCTCAGTGAGTACTTAAAGTATTGTTCTGGAAAGATTTTTTTTTTCTCTCTCTCTCCCTTGTATCTCTTGTTTTATCTTTTTATTCTGCAGGTTTTTAAGCACAAATACTCTTCATCTATTTTTCTTTTCATACTTGGAGTCTGGTTTTTGTAAAGTTCCTCTAGTACTACAGGATAACATTTTTTTTTTAATTTTATTTGATATATACTCATATCTTTCTTACAATTATATATAGGTGTGAAGGGACTAGAAAATAAAAAGGGTAGACAGTCACAATCATGAACAAGCCAGTATATTATTGAAAAAATCAGTACAGAGCCCTTATATAGATATGGCATAAGAAATTTTAGAAACTGGTTTTTCACAGACACTACTTTTGATTTGCTTGGGAACAGAGAAACTCTGCTAGGAGCCAGGGTGTGGAGAAAAAAGAACTTCCAGGTTTGAGGCAAAGATTTGATGCTTTTCAAAGTTTCAGATTTGAAAATAAATCACACTTTAAAGAGAACTGCTGCCTGCAAAAAAAAAAACCAAAAAAACCAGATGGTGCTCAGGGGAAAAGCTTATAGCTCTGTAAATTAGGAATTATCTAAGCCAGTTTTGTTAGGCTAGCTAAAAGCAAACATCTGCAGAAATGGTGAAAAAATAAAGGAAAAAAATCTGAACACATAAAGTCCTTTTCCTTAACTTTGAGAAATAACAGCTTGGGAATTGCAAGTGGATTTTTTGTTTTTTTAATATTCAGTGGGGTTAAAATGTGCACTTCATAGAATATCTGGGGGTTTTTTTTAATAACATCTCTACACTATTTCACTGTAGGTGGCTACAACAAATTCCATTTTCCTTTTATTCCAGTTGCTTGCTTAGCCTATGTTTTAGGCAAAAGTTACCCTTCCTCTCCAGTGGTGCTTTTAAATTCTACAACTATTTTCCTTGTATAATTAAGTTTTCAAGTAGATTTAGCTCAAAATGAGATGTACTGTCAGCCTTTACTGGGCTGGTTTCAAGACCAAACCAAGACAAACACTGTGCAAGGTTCTACTGCAGCATTGCAACCCACCCAGGGTGGAATCAAATGCTCTTCAGTGATAAAAATAATACCATTAAGAAACAAAGCAATGAAAGGAAAAATGCTTGGATAACACCTTAGTAAATGGAGAGCCCCAAGCGCTAGTCTAATTTTCAAGAGGATGAACACATACCAGGCAGTGTGTCTCAGCTCTTGGATAGTTGGTCCTGTAAAGGAGAGAAGGATAAAATCTGATCTATTTTATAAAAGTGAATGGTTTCCCCTTGGAAAATTCAGTTCCATGTTTTGGGATTTATAAGGTGGCAAGTTATACTTACTGTATCTTACTGAGGAAGGCAAACAAACTGCTCAGCCTGCCATAAGCTTTTAGATGTGATCTTGCATCTCCATGAAACTGCTGGAGCCTTAGGAATTTGGGAGTCCTGGCTGGTGGGTTCATCTGCTCTTGTGCCTCTCAGACATGGCATAGAGGGTTGAACACTTTTTGGGAGATTTGGGATATCTATGGAGGCTCCTGCTGCTCCATGCAGCCTTGCTGCTAAATTGACAGCTCTTGGACTGGAAATTCCCAGTATAGGATCTGTGTCCTAGGAATCTGCTTTCATGGCTCAAGTGATCCCTAGTGATTTCTCATGATTTCCACACCACCTCCCTCAAGTCACATTAATATTGAGTATGGAGAGATTTTCCTGTAATGCTTTTACTTCAGTCTGGTATTTTAACAGACATTTTTTTGAGCCCTCAAGCTGTTAACTTGAGTAATTTCCCACAGTTTTCATCAGGGTTCCCTGACCATAGCACAACCTAAATGTTAATAAAATTATATATCTTTAGATTCCAGTGGTAGAGGTGGAATATTTTTGTTCTAAATAGGTATACTTATAGATTGCAGGATCTTAGATTTTTTTAAGGTTTTCAGTAAAAATAAACCAAAAAGACCTCATCGTTACAATTTTAAGGAAAAAAAAAGGAAAAGAAATTATGTCCTCTTTTCAACTCAAATGTGCCCATTAAATATTGAAAACTGTCAACACTAAGAAACAGTTTAGGAATTCATTTAATTTTTCTCCCTCAGAGTTTTGCTAAACTTCCTCCCTACAGAGAGATGCTTTTATGTATCAATTTCTGGGAATAGTTTGCCCTCCAACACCCAGAGAAGATTTCCCTAACCAGAAGATAGACCTAAATACATAGACATTTTTCATCACTAATGCATTTCATCACTAATGAATTAATTAGTGCTGTTCTCCAGGGGGGAAACATTTTCCAAGTTTTAATGCAGATTTCTTTGAAATCCCACATCCCAACCATGGAGCCATTTAGGTTGGAAAAGACCTTCAGGACGATCAAACGCAAACATTAACCCAGCCATGCTGAGTGTCTTCTTAGTGAAAGGAGACCTCAAGAGGATCAGTTTGGTGTCATCTGCAAATTTGCTGAGGGTCCAGCTTGTCAATAAAGATGTTAAACAGGACTGAGCCCTGCAGGACACCACGGGTGACCTGGGGCCAGCTGGATGCAGCACCTTTCACCACCCCACTCGGATGAGGATGGTCAACCAGGCAGATTTTTATCCAGCAAAGAGTACACCTGCCCATGTGCTGGAAATTCAGTTTCTACAGGAGAATGTTGCAAAAAACAGTGTCAAGTCCAGATAGAGTTATCCATGGCCTTTCCCTCTTCCACTAAACATCGTAGAATAAGATCAAGTCAGTCAAGCTGCACAATGTCACTAAAAAAGGAAGAGTAGGGAGAAAAGTAAGAGGTTTTTGGTGGTTTTGTGGGGTTTAGGGGCTTTGTTTTGGTTATGCTTGTTTGGGGTTTTTGCTTGTTTGTTTTTAATTTTTTTTTTTAATTTGTTGTTTTGCTTGTTTGTTTTTTTTCTTTCTTAAGAAGTGCACATCACATAAAATCACAAAGAGTCCCTTGGGCAAAAATTCACCATGTTCAGTGTTACATGGGGTTAAATGACTGAAAGTTGAGAGCTCATTTTCTTACAAGGCAAGGGTTTTGCTACTTGCTAAATGTAGGGAGTATTTCTGTTTCACCAACATGCCTATTTCAGATATCAAAGCAGATTTTTTTTTGCTGGATGTTTTTCTATTAAGCAAGAGCTTTCCTATTGAAGAGTACATTAATCATAAATTATTGTTATAAATAGGAGCTTAAGATAAGGTTTTAGCAGGTTTAGTTGATTTTACTTGTATCTGATTAAGAAAAAAAACAAAAAAACCTGAATATTTTAAAACACACGGAAGATGAAGCTCTGTTCATCTGCCAGAATTTAGTTTGTGTATGCATCTGGTCCAGTGAACTAAAATCTTGTATCAGACATTTGGAAGAGACATCAGAAACTGCTGAATATTTTAGTTCTTACTCATTGGTACAGTTTAGCTGAGCACTCCCTTACCACTAAAAAGGCATAGATAAAGAGTGCTTGCTTTTGCTATTTTTAAAGTGAATAAAAAAAATGAAAAAAGGTGTACCAGATGGCTTAGCTGCTACAGGCAAGTGAAAATGCAAATAATCTGAAATTATATTAAGTTATGGTTAGTGGTTACTCATCAGATGAGGTAGTTTATGTTGGTACAAAAGCAACTCGTTTATTTCCCTTAGCAGACAAATTTTCCCAACACAGTCCTTGTTAAAAAAAAATTCCTCATAGTGAAATAATTCCAACATTAAAATAAACAACAAAGTCTCTTTCCAAAGAAAGAGTAATTAGTATTTCAATTTATTTACTAGACTAAGCAGCTAATACAGCTTCTACAAAGTATTCATTGAGTGCATTTTTAGGATGAGATAATGGATTTTCAAATTATGTACGCTGACAATATCAACAAAGCTGCTTTATTAGTCCTGTCTGGGCCCTGTGGTATCATTAAACCCAACATTTGTCTACAGCTTGATTCTGTTAATGGAAATGGTGATCTAATTTTTAGTTGTTATAAGTTATCTATGACTCTCAGATGATATCTAAGTCTCCTGCCTGATTTATTGAAAATTCACACCTGCAACTTGCACTAGAAAAGAATGCGTTTCTTTAGATACTTTAAAATAATTTTTCTGCTTTACTATGTTTTAAGCCAACAGAAAATGAAATTATTTTAATTCTAGCTGCTAAATCTTGCTTTCCCACTTGAGGACATAGTGACTTCAATAAGTTATTCATATGTTAAGCTGGAAGCACACGGCCCCGTGAGGGCTGTATATGATGGGAAGACAGTAACAAATTCTCTGATGAAGAGACAAAGCTTTATAGCCAAACTCCTCAGTGCAGGGGATATTTTTTTAGAGCCCTTATGAAGCACTGAGACAGGGTCTGTAATGGCAAAGCTGGCATTAAGTGGGATGATGTGGAGGGAGCTTTGTGGAGGGAAGTTTTGTGGCTGTGAACTAAAATGTAGGCTACACATCTGGTCAGAGGCACGTGTCACTGACAGAGTATGAACCTTGGTGACTTCTTAAATGACATTAAAATTAATGCTATACTTCATCACTTTGCTTCTGCTACCCTGCCACATGGTTTTCCATATTTTACAGTGCACACATCATTTGAGTTCTGAAGGAAATTTGCTTAGTCAAAAAGTCAGCTGTATTCAAATTATTCATAAGGGAAATTGCATCTTAGGCAATTAAAATGTGTGCTGGGTAAAAGAAAATGTTTCTTCCTGAAAGCAAAGAGCGGATGCTTCATCTGTGAGAAACGTTATTACAAATTCTTTTCTGTTACTAAGCACCTAATATTAAAAAGAAACTTGTTCTAATCAGAGAGGAACCATATGAGGGCATAGTGGAAATTTTAATTTTTAGGTTAGATTGATGCTTTTATTTTTTTCCCACACATGATATTTGCTTTTCCACAACTAGTCCCCCTACCCTTCCAGAAGCACTGCTACTTGTATAAAGAATTGTACATAAGTTCTATTTTCTCTGTGCTTTATATGTTAAATGTGATCTGTCCAAATTAATGTTTTTTGATCTGCAGGTATATGGATGGTGGGGGAGCAAGAGTGATTAGTGATCAAGTTTGGACAATTTGCTAGGAAGGGAAATGAGTTTCGCTGTGTTTGAAGCTGGTCAGAGAGATTAAGGTAGTACACTATGTATCTTTTGCTCCTTTCAAATATAAATTACCCCACTTGATCCATTAAAAAAATTAGATTCTGTTAGATTCATGTCTAGTCACTGATATGCAATTTATGACCATTACAGAGAATTTGTATTATTTGTGTTGTCTTTTCCTTATAAATGACCAGTGCTTGTAAGCATTTTTTCAAGCTTTCTTTTACTGAAGTTTGCAAACCTGTATTGCAAATGTGGATAAACTGACAGTATCCCTTGCCATTCATAATCTGTGTCTGAAGTGGCTCAAAGCTGATTTGATTCCTATTACTTCTGTACCAACCAATGCCACATTTTTAAAGATTTCTGAAGCTTCTGGGTCCTAGGTATTTTGGCAGTTTTGTGCAAGATTCTGGCTACAGAAGTGCCAAGAACAAAAGATACAAATACACACGTGCACTCACATATATGAAATGTTTATTATTTTCACAGAAACTGGAGAGAGGCAGGTCTTGATGTCCTCATGAAGGGGCAGCCATGGGGTATATTAATGGGATAATGAAGACCATTCTTTTTTCAGAAGGTCATACCTGGGGGATAGGGATGTAGCAGCATCTCTGGGCCACGGGGATGTGGTTTTAGTTTCTCCTTACTTGAACAGTGCTCCCCTTGGAGAGGCAGGAGAAAACCTACTTCACCTTTTACTGGCAGAAATCATTGGTTGAAAGGAGATTTTTTTTGTGTGTGTGTCGATTTGAAGCCTACCTGCTGATGTTTTCACCCTTTTTAACATGTTCAGTCCATCTCTGCAGCCGAATAATGGAATACTTAAGGCCATATGATACCATCGATTTCCAAGCAGAGTCCTGTTGGCTTCTGTGGGGAGTTCTGCTTTAAAAATCAATGGCATAATAGGATTTAAAGTAATAAAAAGAGAGAAAAGGGACAAGGAATTTAGTTCATGCGTGCCCCATGACATTGGAAAAACACATTAGCCACAGTACACAGACCATGAACTGGAGAGTGCTGTGCATCCTTCACTTAAATGCTGAATTTTAAAGCACCTTATTTACTTAATAAAAGGAGTTAATGACTTACATTGGAGTTACAGTTTACCAAGTTAATGAACTAACTATAAATGATAGGTGTTTTTTTACTGAAGTACAGTATTTTATTTTGTTATTGTAGATGCTAATATTTAAGATTGCCCAATATTTGCATTTTTTCATACTGAAGTACACCCATAATCATAAATCTTAAAATAATTGCTCTTAGGGAAATGTGTTTCTGTGCTTGGAAGCATTGCTCTAATCTTCTTTAGTGTCAATTTGAAGTGCATAATCTAATTGAAACCACAAAAGCAAAGTGAGGTCTATTGTGGATTTAGAAAAGTTTGCATGGGTCTGAAATTGCAAGCATGGTTTTATTAATTTTATAATGTAGGTTTTGTTTTTCCTGAATGACATAGATATAGCAAAAAAATAAAAATGTTGCAGGATATACCTCACTCCTATTTTATATTCCTCAAAATTTAAGGCCTCAATTTATCTCTGACTTTGTGATATTCCAACTTAACAATTCAAACCTCCTTCCAGTAAACAAATTTCACTTTTTTTTTTTTTTTTTTTACTTTTAACATTTCTTCTCTTTTGTAACAATTCCTGAGCCCATTCACTTCCATCTTGAAGAATCATTTTTCTCCATCTGGATCTTTGTAACTTTCTTTGGCACAGATCATTTGAGGAAAGATTACTTGATATCCATGATTAGGGGAGAAAAAGGTACAGATAAATGTTATATGTGAGGTAAATAGTCATAAGTAGGAATTTATTGGGCTATAAGTAGGAATTTAATCATTTGTTCAAAGCACATGTTATTCTGTTTTATCAAAACTTGAACATGTATTACATAAGACAGCTTCTTAAATAAATATCACATTATTAAAATGAATATTAAATATGTGAATATTTAGTAGTGAATATTATTTTGAATATTTAATAGTGAATATTAAAATGTTTGCAGCCTACTTTGTATATACAGCTGTCCTTCCAACAAAGCTTGTGGGGGTAAACACAAAAATAAAACAAAATAATAATGAGAACACTTCAAACCAATGACCCTGTCTTATTGTTTAAATGGGACAGTAAATAATACAAGCTGAAGGAATATATGATAAATATAGACAGGGGGAATGAAGAAAAATAAATAGTTCAAGATCTAAACACATTTTGGGACACTATTTCCCATTCTAGATTCTTTATTAAAAATCACTTTAACTGTAACTCTATAACAGCTCTTGAGTCTTTCCTTAATTTGTTGAGATTTTTCTTTTAGTTGTCATCTTATAGGACTGTTCAGGAGAAAATTCCTTGGGTTTGGGTCCTGTCACACCTGGAAATAGTAAACATGGTCAATATAGTGTTGCTCTAGAGATGGGTAAACTGTTCTTTCTACCATTCCATCTTCCTCCTCCTGCCCCAAAACACGCAGACAGACAGACAGACGGACAGACAGACAGTCATTTTTCTCTGTGAAAGACCTTTACATGGGATTTTTTGTATGCTGCTGTGACCTTGGAATGGGAGGTTGCCTGGGGAGCCAAAGACTAGCAGGACAGTGCTGCAAGCAACCTGTTTCCTTGAGTCCGTGGTATGTATTGGAATATTCTCTGAGAGACTTAAAAAAAGATATTTTGAAGGGCCACATCATCACACTTATTTTCTTATTTCTTTGACTGGAAGTGATGCCTTGTGAAGGCTGATGTAGAACAGAGATTAGACAGAGCTAAAGAATAAAGCAGGGATTTATTAAAAGGTCTCAATGGATCCACCTTGGGCAGAACAAGACCCCAGCCAGGGCTACACCCAAGATGAACCCAAAATGGACTGCTAGTCATGGGGTCTCACACTATTATAAGTTCTGGTCCATTTGCATATTGGAGTTAATTGTCTAATTACAGCTCTAGCTTATGAAGTCCCATCCTTATTGTTTTTATCTCTTCGGTCCACTGTTGTTTATGGTCTTGGGACTGAGATCTGGATCAGTTGTCCTTGGTCCCCAGCTAGAGAAGGAATTGTTATGTCTCCCTACTCTGTGAAGAGAGCTCACTATCCCCTCATATGAAGCCCAGAACTACACACTAAAGAAGAACAGAATCAGAAAAATATAAAAGCTAAAACCTGAGGCATGAGAAGAAGCAGAGTTCTCATGATCTTATCCTTCTTATGATTTTTACACAAGACAGAAACTTTAAGATACATTTTGGGATCTGAGGCTCAGAGTATTTTACCTTAGGGAGGAAGAGAGGCAGTGGATATATTACAGGAGTTGCATGAAACTGCCCTTTCTGGATATTATGGGAGAGGAGTGAAAAGAGTGACAAGAAATGGCTGCAAACAGAATGAAAGCTAATAAAACATGAGACTGTAGCCACTGATCTCTAAACTGAAAACTTCAGTTGTGAGGTCTTATATAACAGCTTACACTCATGCTTACACAAGCTCACCCATGTTCAGGTGAGCAAAAGTGCTGAGAAAATATAAATTTCTTTCCTCCTTCCTCTGTGAACACTGCCTTGCTTAAATGTATCTGGAATCTTTAGATCAGTGTGGGAGTCCAGCTGTGCTTGCTGTTGCCTGAAGATAAACAAATATCAAACAAAAATCTGTGATCTTGGGGATGTAAACCATAAAAAAAATCAATCTATCTATCTATCTATCTATCTATCTATCTATCTATCTATCTATCTATCTATCTATCTCCTTTTGAGAAGAGATGAGGCTGGTTTAAGGCATCTAAATCAGTATGCAGAGACACACTGGTGATGATTAGAGAAGACAGATCATCAAAGTGTCTAATCTGGGGAGTCCTAGTGGGCTTTCTGGCATTTTCCTGATGTTTTCCAGAGGAAATGCTGGGACATTTTTCCCCCACACAGTAAAAGGTCAGGGCCACCTGCTTTTGTACATGATTGATATGAATCATTGAGGAGATGGACAGCAACTACAGCTGCAATTGTGGCATATTTTGGTATTTACATTTTAAAATCTCTGAGTTAAACACTGTATTTTCTTTCTGTATGTAAGTAGAACTTTAAAGCAGACAAGAAAGACAGCTTTAGTTTGTGTGATGAAAAATAAATAGGTAAAAACAAGGAAGGGGAATTGGTTGATTTTATTTTATTTTTGATGGCTTCCTGTGTAAAGCTGGAAAATGATCAAAGGCAGATGATGCATGTGTGTGTTTCAACCTTTTCTACTCCATCTCTATTATTTGAGGATTTTTTTTCAATTTTAAAATGGAAAGTTGAAATGTTTCATCTTGAAAACATTTTTAAAATATTGTGCCTCTTCTGAAAACCATCAAAATAAAACGCATCCAAATAAAACAGACTGTTGAATTTAACCACATTAAAAATAGGCAACGAAAAAAAAATTTCTCAAAATTAGATGTTTCTTAAAACACATAAAAAAAGAGTAGGATTTATTATTTATTCATCCATTGATATTGGGCCCTTTGTGCATCTTTCTAACACCAATATACTTCTGTATATTTTTTTTGTGAATTCTTTGGGGTTAAATTCCAAGTACTCTTAAAGATCTTCAAATGTTCTGTCATGAAATGCATGTTTATAAGAACATGCAATTATAGGGCAACACTGCACTATCCAATGAGTATTCAGTATTTTTTTTTTATCTGCATGCTGTAAAAATGCCTTTAGAGTGCTGAATCTCTTTAATACCTGCTGATATTGGATACCACAAAGCAAGAAAGACCCTGACAATTGCAATTTGCAGGTTTGTTCCAGCTCCTACTGAAGCAAGTAATAGCCTGTATCTTTACTTAAGTGGATGATGGATCTGGCACCAAATAAAAAGAATATGCCAGACTTCTTGCTGGAGAAGTGCATAGTGACACCACAAGAATGTATTTTTAAATTTCTGTTCTTCTTTTTTTTTTTTCTTTTTTTTTTCCCTTTGATCATTTTGTTTTACCTACTTGGTATTTTTCCATAGGTGCTGCAAAATGGAAGAGAGATTAGAACTGCAGCATATCACCTTTCAAATGGCCTCTGCACAAAGGTATGACAGAAGAAATTGATTTTCACTTTTCATCAATATTTCTAAATTGTAACACATATTTTACAGTAAAAGAAGATGCATCACCCTGGATTTTTTTGTCAGCATTCCTGAAACAAAGTGCATTGAAAGCTACTAACATGGAAGTCTCAGCTTAGTAATTTACAGCCTACAAATGGATTTCCTTCTCAGAATGATAAGTCAGTCAGTGAACCATGTATTGTACATAGATGATGAGCAATTCACTCACTGGATGCAGGGTTTTAACATTTCTCCTCAAAGTTTGAGACCTAGAATGAACTTTGACTAAGATTTTCTGGACTTTTCCAAGTTTGCATGCATTATTTAACTGTTACCAAATGGGATCTGATAAACAATCATTAACTGAGCATCCTCCTCGTGAGCTCTTTTTGTTATTAGTGGCAGAATTCGAAGTATTGGTTGGGTCAGTTTTGTGCATCTAATGATAGCTCATCTCCAAAATTCAGAACACAGAAAAGGTTAATTATTGCTTCTTCTTGTGTTCTCATTCATCATTTTTAGCTGGCTGGCAGCAGATCTCATCGGCCGATCCACGAAGCTGCTCTGATGCCTCACACATGCACTTACAGGGTGAGGCAGGAGGAAGGAGCTTTTGGATCTCTTAGGAGATTGTTTACTAGCAAACACTAACCCTGTTTGACATCTTTTCTGGATGAAATTTTATTGGCTATATTTGTCAAATTTTTTGCTTTGCTGTTTACATCCATGTAATTGTTACTGTATATCAGATTTCTCTTCCTGGAATTGGAAATGAAAATTAGCTTCTGGGAGAGGAAAGACTAAAGCAGCTCATAGCAGCTTAACAAGGCAGGCATACAAGACACCTTTCCAATTTCATTTATCTATTAAAGTCATTTCATAGGGACCTTGTGGATCAGAAGAACTGTGTTAAGGCTTCTAGAAGACTCTAAGTTGGGTTTGGGTTACAAAGTGTAATCACTCATATCACTGTCATACTTTCTGAAAAGTCCCTTTGCCAGGATTTCTTCACCTGGGAAGCTGAGAAGCCTCAGAGAAAAATTAAAATAATAATTATCTAATTTGCTTCTCCTGTGTTTTGCTTTGGAATGTGGTTGGAGATTGTTTATCCAACATGTGAATGGTTTTGACTTAATGACCAGTCATGGTCAGGCAGTGTTGGACTCTGGAGAGAGAGTCATGAGTTTTTCATTAGTATCTTGTTAAGCCTTTTGTCTGTATCCTTTCTCTATTCTTTAGTATAGTTTTAGTATAGTACTCTTTAATATAATATCATATCATATCATAATAAATTCACCTTCTAAGAACATGGAGTCAGATTCATTTTTCCTCCCCACAATAGGGGACCCCAGAAAATACCACACACTCATAATACCTTTTCTTTGCACGAGGAGCAATGACATATAGATGTATATATATCATACACAGAAATATTAACACAAATAATTGGAATCAGAGGGGAGATGACAGAATATACAAAGTGTTCCCAAAAAGATGTTTCTCTAATGATCCTTATGCAGATCTAATGAAAGAGAGCTACCACTTATATTCTTCATTTTGCTTCCAAGGGCACTCACTCTTGAGGCACATAGTTTTTCTTTTCTTTTCCCTCACTAGGTAAAATATGTTTACACTGCTAACCTTAGCTTAGAGGAATGATATTTTCTGTACTACAAACTAATTCTAGGCAATCTTAAACCTAAATTTTAAATTACTTGCTTCTGTGTTTCAAGGCACAGTTTCCATGTAATCTCTCTATTTTTGTTAGAATGCATCCCTGTCCTAAGTGTACACTTATTAATAATGAATTACCATAATAAATTCACTCATTATAGGACCTAGGTATTGAGTAAGTGTGGTCTGAAATAATTGGGCCATACAGGCCTGGAAATGAAACTAGGATTATGAAAAGGAGAAACTGAAAGACTTAATTCAGGGACATAATGACTGCAACTTGAGCCCTTCTTCTTCTCTGGTTTCAACACCTGGAGGTTGCAAAGCCTGCACGTGGGCTAGCAGTCATACTCTGTCTGAGTAAGGGCATGGGGAATGCAGCAATTCATTTGCTTTGCAATTAGATTTAAGTAATCATAATGGGTGACAGCAATGAAAAAATACCACAAAGAATCCCCTCGTTATCTTTCAAATATAACACTTGATTGAGAGTTACAATCCTAGTTAAAAACTAAGCACAGGAAACTACAGATCTGGCAGCCAAGTCAAATCAGAAATATTTGTTTTTCCTACTTTTTAAAGTAAAGCATTGTGAAAAAATTTCTAATTTCTCAGTGATAAAGTAAATTAAACTCTGTGGGCTAGGCTGCACCTGGAAGCACAGGAGCACAGGCCCTGAGGAGGAAAGAGTCTGGAGGAGAGGGGAGGTACCAGAGGTGGGTAGTGGTGAGCTGTTGTGCAGACCCGTGGGACTGGAGTCAGTCTGCACTGAGATGGGAACAAAATTCTTTGGGGAAAGCTTTAAGCAGGCCAATACCCAGCTCTCATTATTGTTTCTGCTAATAAAAAGTGTAAGCACATCTCTTGTGGGCTGTATAAAGGAAGGTTGCCTTTCCCCAAAGTAGCTGGGGACAGCCACCTTCAAATACATAATATATTTAGTCATCCAACCCAGCAACAAATTTGCCATTTATTTATTTATTTATCTATCTATCTATCTATCTATCTATCTATCTATTTATTTATTTATTTATTTATTTATTTATTTATTTATTTATATTTTCTCCTTCCTTTCTCAAGTGCATGGATTTTGGAAAGGTTTTCATTTTACAAAAAAATACAAGATGTCAATTTCCTTTTTTAAATCCCAGTGAAAAATAGATTTTTCGTTTCCTTGAGAATAGAAATTCTGCCTTTCATCCAACCTTTATCAAAGACCTGGGAGTAAATTCCCACATGTTCTGTTAACTCCAAAACCACTTGAAATCAGCATAGGCACAGCTTCCAGCATGCTCTCCCCCAGTAATCATTCCAACGCTGGAATGATTGAGCAGTAATTTTGGAGCCATGATTCTTCTTGCCTTGCCTCACCTCTTTTTTTTCACTTAACATCTTCTCCCTTTTTCCTTTTGCTGCTCCTCAATGATCAATATGAGTGTTAAACTGTTAAGCTGATACTGCTTTATTAACTTCTTGAGAAAAGCAAGATAGAAAATATTTGTGTATTCCTAGTTTTACTGAAGGTTTAGTGATATGGCACAGTGCACACAGACATGGAAACAGTGCACAAATATTTCCAGAAATGTGTTCCAGTGCACAAATATGATTGATACAGTGCACAAATATTTCCAGACCACACATGCACCTATATGGAGTCGTTAAGAGTGTTAATATATTGTTTTGTTGTGGAGGATGTGGTGAGAAATCTCTTTTTTAGCCATAAAAGGTAGTTTCACTTTTGTACTCTTCAATCACTCCATTCTACATGCACAAAATCTGTGAAAACAAATGCATGGTTTCTATTGCTGAAACACGTTTAACTTCAGGTAGATTAAAAATATAAGAAAGAAATCAATTTTCTGATATATTAAAATGGAAATAATAGTAACTTCTTTATTTCAATAAAATGTGGTTGTCATTTAAGAAATAATAAGGGAGAATAGGTTTAATAATTTGTTGTATCCCATTTTATTAGCTTTAAATCAGAAATGAAGTCCCCATGATATGTGATGAAATAATTGTAGGCCTGTAAAAGGTGCTTTTACCTTTAAAATAACTTGGCTGAATTTTGAACATATGAATCAACAGGGCACAGTCTATTATAAAAATTTTCTTTTTTTATATTTCATGTGTTTCATTTACTCCCTTGTTTGATGATAATCATGTTGCATTTTATTTGGAGAAGAATGGGTGAGGTCCTCAGTATCTAATTTAATACCTGTTCATACTTACGGATACAAATGGGGAAAAAATTCTCCTAAATGAACTTGCTCCTTAAAATCAAAATGCTTTTAATTTTTTTTTTTTGAGCATACACTGCATCAAGCTTTTATTTTTATTTCTCTCCATTTGTTCTGGCTAGTGCAGTTGTAAAGTAATTCTTATCAACTTTTTGAGTTGAAAGAGAAAAGTAAATATACCTGAGCTTGAATGTAATTGTAGCAAAGGGAGAGTAAAACAGCAAAAGCACGATGCAGACATGAAATGAGCAGTGATTATAAAAACAGTGTTAACTGCAATAGAAAAAAGTGTTCTCTTTCCCTGGTTTGCTCTTTATTTGTAATTTGTGTGTGTGGGCACACAGACATGTCTTAAACCTGCTGCACTCATTTTAATATTCCCCTTCTCCCTTAGTGCAATCAAACATCAAAACAGTGTTATGCTCTTCTCCTTATTTAAATTCTAAATACAAGTATACCCAAAAGTGATGGGGTTTTGTTGCTGTTGTTGCTTTGTGTCAATATTTTATTCAGGCAAAGTGGTAAGTAGGTTAGTAGGTATAACAAACAACTTAACTCCAAGTATCCCCTGTCTTCTCTGTTGGAATATTCCCTTTATATTTCAGGTTTAGGAGCCATGGTATAAATGAAATACCAGCTTCTGTCTGTGGCGAAACAAAAAATTCCACAACAACAACAAAAAAGTGAAATAACTTTTAACTGATTTTTTTTTTCCCCTGGAATGTTAAATCATGAGGCAAAAGCCTGTTCTTGAACTCCATATCCCTTCCAAGTGCTGCAGAGTCTTGTCAGAGAAACTGCATGCTGCATAATTACCAGAGAATAAATCCACTTCCTCTTTCTTCTTAGCTTTTAACCATAATTTTGAAGTATTACAAAGAAAAAGCAGACAGAAGGGTGTTTTCAAATCCTGTATCTCCCACCCAGTACCCTAGAAATCTTTGTGAAGGTTATAACCATGTCAGAATATTTCATATTGAATTCTTGTTGCTGAGTGAAAGCAATATGAATATAAATGTGAAAATTCTCCATGCAAATCACAGATCATTTTGGCTACAGAGAAACAGTAAACTAGTCATTAAATAAAAGCGCTATCAAATGAATGAAATTATCCTATAATATTGTTGTGTAAAAACTAACATCAATCCTTCACACCACTGGGTCAGTTTTTGGTTTCTTGCTTTTTTTCTTTAAGACTGTTACTGAGGTGTGAAATTCATGGTTGAATTTCAAGATATGCCCAAACAACTATCATAAATATTGTCAGGTATCTCATTTAATCACTCTTGCTTCTTTCCTCCGTAAATATATTTAGTCAGAAGAAAAAGAAAATAATTTATTTTAACATGTGTAGTGAAATGTCAAATCATTTACTTCACTGAAGTTTTATCAGTTTTCTGTGAAATAGCTGCATATGGAAAACTGAAGGGTTTTTTTTTGTTGTTGGTTTTGTTTTTGTGGGGTTTTTTTGGATGTTGCAAGGCTTGTATTTAAAACAAATATGTTCTTAATTATTTTTTAAAGACCTTTAGACCTTGTTTATGCCTACACTTTTTAGGGGAATAAATTAGGTTTGATTTTTATTTATTTTATTGTGGTACGCAGAAAAAAACTAAATGTGCCAAGTTACTCTAGTAGTACTCATTCTTCAACACCTGCAGCCTATCCCATATTTCAGCTAATTTGGTGAAGTTGGAAAATCAATTCTGTTTTACAAATACTAATGCTGTGATCATTATCTTTGCTCTAAGGGCTTACATTTGAACACAACGTAATTCAGATTAATAATGCATATTTAATAAATGCTAACATAAGTACCAAGGAAGCACTTTGGTTTCCAAGTGAGTCTCAGCATATGGCTTTAATATCTAATCAATAATTAATTATAAGCTAGTTGACCCAATAGGCTCTTGCTGCTTGCACATGTTAAAAAAGAAAGATTTGGTAAGCAGATTGGAAAACTAGAAAATGTAATTTATAATCTCTTTTTGCCCTTTCTCTTCACTCAGGCACAAGATTTATCTAGTGTTCAAGAGCCCTTTCACCTACATGCATAAAATTAAAACGAGAAGAGAAAGCTGAACTGTGGGATGAAGCACAAAATACAGTGCAATATGTGTGTGACCCATGATCCAGTCACATGGAGGGGGGGACCTGCTGTGCCTTCAGTGGAGTCAGCTTGTAAACAGCTTCTATGAGTAATTTGGTGGTAAAGATGCACAGGGCACCCCAGGCTAGTGTTTGCTGGTGGTGCCATGTGGCATTCCCATTCCCAGGATTTTTCTCCTGGGAAGCTGAGAAGCCTCAGAGAAAAAGGAAAACAATTCTTATCTCATTTGTTTCTCCTGTGTTGTGCTCACATGTGGAATGTGTTTGGGGATTGTTTACCCACAGGTGATTGTTTCATTGGACTCTGCTGTGAATTGTTTTCACTCTTTGGCCCAGCAGTGCCAAGCTGTGTCAGGGCTCTGTAAAGAGTCACGAGGTTTCATTATTATCTTTTTAGCATTCTGTAAGTATCCTTTCTGTATTCTTTAGCTTAGTTTAGTATTCTTTAATATATTTTAGTATCATAAAATAATAAATTAGCCTTCTGAGGACATGGAGTCAGGTTCATCATTCTTTCCTCCCTGCCACGGACGTCCCTGCAAATACAATAGTGCCACACTTTGCACATAAAGCTGATGCCAAGACAATCCTTCCAAAGCTGTTACAGTCCTTTCTATATATTATAACTGAGGGATGAATAGCTGCAAAAGCTGGTGCTGGACTATTCCAAGGAGTTTGTGCAGGCTATGCAGAGCACCAGGAATGGCAATAAGCCCTAATAAAACCACTAACCATATGAGCTGTAAGACTGAGGGCTACCAACTCAAGCCATATCACAGCTGCAGAGCATCTCTGCCTTTTCTTGGCAAAGTGCTGACTGGTGACCTGAGTGCCAGCGGAACTGCAGATCCAGAGCTATGCCCATAGCTGGGACAGTGTGTGACTTTGACTGTGATCAGGACTGGGGAAGAGGAGGCAGAGAAATGAGTTGGATTAATATTTTAAGAAACTGCCAGAAACTGAAAGAGTTAAAATATTTCAACAATGAATGCGCCACTATACAATAGACTAACTAACTATTTGTCACTTGGGCTGCAAAATTGTTCCAGGTCAAGGCTGTGAATCACAGATTTCCTGGCTTCGATGCTCTTCATATTCATTGTGTCACTATTTGCATACTACTTTTATTGTGTTTGTTATCACTCTCTCCTTTTTTGGGAAGGAGAAACCACTCTGCCTTCTCTTATCTCTTGAGCTGCCTCTTCACTAGCTTATGACAGAAAGAGAACTACACAGACCCAGGTTATGGTTTAGCTGACCTTAGCTCTATGGAGAAGCTTTTGTACATGAAGCATGTATGTAAAGAATCTGTATTTTTGTTAACTGTGCAGGGATTTTTAATGGCAGAGGTTCATTGCCTATGAAAATGTTGCTAAGGAAAAAATGATCAAATTTCTTCTCCCTGTTTCTGCACTCTCAGCAGTTCATTCTGAAGATATATATCTGGCCAGATTCTCTGAAGGAAAGAAAAAAAAGTGTTAATTACTATTACTTTTGGATTATGCACGTATTTCAAATATATATATATATATGTGTATATATATATACACACATATACATCTAAGAAAATCTATTGCCAAAGAGTATTTAAAACAGGGAGAAAGAAATAAAAATTCCTCCAAGAAGGTCAAATTTCAATTGATTTGACAGTCCAGCTGATGTTTAGATCCCTCCTGAAGCAACCTGTGGACCTTTTCTCTCTGAGTTATGATCAGGCATTGGTAGATCCTCTTGGCAAGGATGGGTAACTTTGACAGAACTTGACCACTCCTGACTATGAAGATTTCTCTCAAGTTGAGGTTAATGCTCATGCTTTTCATTTCTAGCAAATACATCTATAATCATGATGGGAAAGTATATCCTCTTTCCCAAAGAATTTGTCCTCATTTGCAGCATGTAAAGTTTGGAAGTCTGTCTCTCTGAGAAGCTGCAGTTCATAGCCCTTGCTTGGGCTGACACTGAGAATTTGGACATTTCTTCCCCCTTTTGCCTAAGCCTGGAGTACCTGCTGCAATGAAGACCTTGAGCTTTGAATGTTACTTTCTTATAAGGGCAAATGACAATTTTTTAAGCAGAGCACAGTCACTAAATGCAGTTCCAATTTTAGTACGGTTAGCTCCCATTGACTCTCTCATTAGCAGCAATAATCCATTGAGAAGAACTGAAAAAAAATTGCTTGTGATCTTAAGAACCTTAAAGAACATTAAAGAAGACTTCTTACAGAGAAAAAACAGATGCCTGCTGATATGGTTGATTGGAATCAGATACATGAGCAGTACTAGCAAATGCCTTGAGTTTTACCCAATAGCTTAATTAGAAAGCATCATAATGTCTCTAATATTTATCCTAAATGGTGTTTTTTCTATGAATCCCCAGTGGAGATTTCAGCTTTGAAGACTAGCCCAAGGTGGATTCCACCAGGAAGGAAACCCTTACTCTCATGCTGGGCTTGTCAGGTCTGCCTTTCAGACATGCAGAGAAGGTTTACCTCCTTTGGTTTTCTGATTGGAAGTTTGACACTTCTTATATCAATTTAGAGGCTCCTTAGGACAGAGAGCTGAGCTTTGAAAATTAGTTTGCAGGCTTATGGTCAAGATTTAGATTAAGACTAATATTTTTGTATTCTTAGGGATCTTTGTTTCAAAGTTCTAGTTTGGCAGGTAGAAACAGACCTGGTTCATAACATTCATAAGAGAGATGATTTTAAGGTCCTAACTTTAGAAGGAAGCTGAATCTCATTTTTGGTTTTGGATTCTCCTTTCCTTGATTGTTGTAAAGTGTGTACATTAAAACAAACAAATAAACAAAAACTACCACCTGAACTACACTGGCATGTTTAGAAAACTATGATCATTTCAAAATACATCTGACAGCTGTATCTCAGTGCAACACCTCATGATATTCCCTTGTTTTTTATGTCTGTTATAGGATTATGCTTCTATATTCCTGAAACCATGGATGTTATTGTTTATTTAGTAGCTAGACAGTAAGCACATGTCAGTAGATGTACTCTGGTATGTGGACAGCGTCTTTTACACTTATCAGCCCTGTTTTGCCAACTTTCTACTCATATAATAAGAGCAGCACTATCAAAGAGTTTACTAATTCATTGCATTAAGGATGTAGTAAAATAATTAATGTGTGATTTAACAGTTTGTTATTCTTCATTAAAAATGTATTAGAACATTAACAGAGTTTTGTTCTCAACGGCATTACATGCAGAGAAAAGAGAGACTAGAAGAGAAAATAAAGCTGTACAGGTTTGTATATTTTTAAAGTTGCATGAAAAACTGTATTTTCTAATCCCAAAGCATCATTATGCAGTAAAACAGAATTAATGAGACAATAACACCACTGCTCAGAGATATGAAATTTTGTCAAATCTCACCTACCATCACTTTGGAGGTATGGAAATCTGTTGTTTGGTCCTTTCCTCTTTAGCTTCTACAAAAGTCTAGTCTACACAGCTTTCTAATTAATCATTCCAAAATAGCAAGCAAGTGCATCATCCTCACTAGTGTTTCTGTCTATGTATAAGAGCTTTACTCCAAAAGTTTGGATTGTTTTCTTTTCTGCTTTTTATATCTATGGACAATGTATATTTCTCCAATAAAAGAATTAATAGAATAAGTCAACCATGCTATTTTTCTTTTAGAACACTGTGTGAAATAGTTTTTAACTGCTTGCTATTCAATTAGGATTCTAATATTTTTTTTTTTTGATGTCTGAATAGAATTATTTTTCTGTTAGGTGCATGAGCAATCCTCATTTACATAAGAAGGCTGAAACTGTTTTATTTTTTATCATAATTTGGTGTGCTGTGAGAGAAAAAAACCTGAGTTCTGACTGGAAGCACAAAATTTCTAGGAATTTTTTTTCCTCAGTCATAAGATTGTCATTTACAGGTATTTCCTTGAGATATTTCCTGTTCAAATAAAACACACCTCAGAAATATGTGAAATAATGAACTTTTCAAGCTCTGGTTGTAGTAATAAGAGAGTTGAAGAAAAGACATCTCCATTTGAAGTATTTCTCTCACAGTTATACAGCATGCTTTCTGCAGGAAGGAAAGCATATTCTCACCCCAGATATTTTTTTTTTCTGGTGGGTTAATTCCAGTCTCCTATGAGAGACTATAAAGCACTTTTGCAAAGGTCAGCAAAGAAAGGATTGTATGACCTTGTGCAGAGGGTGCATTTGGCAATGGCCATATTTGATGTGAGAGCAGGAAGTAAAAAAGGTCTCTGGCAGGTAGCATGGGGCAGATGTACATGATTAAGAGACCCTTTTGCATATTTAGCACAAGTAGTTGGTCTCTAACCTTCACATTTAGAAATACCCACCTCACTACACTAGAGCAATCGCTGTAGCTGAGATGTAACTTCTGTTCAAGGTTAGAAAAGGAGTTAGTCTTCTCGTGGTCATGGTACCTTTTAAACATGCATTAGAACTCAGTCAGATTCTGTGATAGGAATAACTCCTAGAAACACAAGCCTGGATGCGTCACTTTATGCAAACGTGCTTTCCTTTCACACAGGTTAAAAACAAAGAAATCCTGTTCACGTTTTTTTCCATGGCCCTGGAAGTGTTGCTGTGCTATGGCAGGGACTTTGTTAAGACTGCAAGGGGCAAAAAAGCAGAAACATGAATTAGAGTCATTAACAGCGAATACGTTTCTTATTGGTGTTGTCTTTTTCCTTCGTTCATCAAATTTCTCTCATTTGAGTGATACATATATAAGTATTTTCACTGTCTTTTATCTTTGTCAACTAAATGCAAAAGAGAGGAATCTATAATTTTGCTCCCTGTTATCTCTAATTTGAAAATATAAGATGTTCAGGAAGTTCTGTTGAGTTTGCAACAATGTGTTGAAAATTAGCTCATTTGTATGAGCTGACTGAAGCACCAAAATGTCAGGTGTGTTCCTTTTCCCAGCATCATTGCTAATCCATACTTTTGGTAACTGGAGAGAAATGATGTATAATGAAAAATGTCTACTGTGCTGCGTATCATTAGCTATTCCTTATTACAGTCAGTCATCTATTCATCCTTTCTGGATGTACTCATGAATAAGATGCATAACAAACTGATGTTCTGGTTTTTCCTCATTAGGAATCTGATATCTTGTTCAGCAACATTGAAGAGGAAACGATTGGCATTTAGTTCTAAGCGTGCGTTTTATAACCCATAGAAAATTAAAAATAAACAACAATATCTACAGTGATTTCATATACTTTCCTCATGTGAATTAGAAGCATTTACAAAAATTATGTTGGAGCTGGTGAATGTTTGATAGAAAATATCCTAGCAGCAATGTGAAGGTTTCTTTTGTAAGTGATTCACAGCGTATCTGATGAGCTAACATAGATAGTTATATTTTGAACTATTTTCTTCAGTGTGATATAGTTATTCAGTTTCTCCTCAAATTCCTCTCTGTTAAGTGTTGATTTTTAGCAGGCTCTCCAGTTGACAGACTTGAAATACTTATAAATAAATATATTTTTCAGTTCATTCAATGAAAGGTAGGAATGATCAGTAACTCTGGGAGAGTCACAAAATTTAACTTCCTTCCTAGCTGATCAGGAAACTCATTCAAAATAATTTAGCTACAGGTTTTTTCATTACTTTTCTTGCTCTCTTTGGAACATTAGTTCCTCAGAATAAAGGAATTTTTTAGTTCTGGAGGTATTTCTTGGGTTGGTTTTCTTGCTTGTTTGTTTTTCATTTTTTTTATACAGCACCTAATTCCAAGGAGCTCCACAGGTACTCTGGAGTACCATTAACAAACAGGAAGTTTATAGAAACATAAGATTTAGATGCCTGAGGTTTGCTTGGTAACCACATTACTATTCAGTAAATGTTGAAACCATTACAGGACATGTTATTCTATTTTTAGATGCAGATTTATACTGTTAGGCAGAATATTAAAATCCATTTGCCCACGCCAGAAAGATTTCCTACTTGAAGGAAGTAGGGGAAAAAAGTAACAATGGAAATGATGTACACTGCTTCTTTAGGACTTTCTGATTGATGGCTTCTCGTGTGTTGTAGAAATGTAGAAATGTAGCTGGTGCCCATAGCACTCACTCATTCACTGTGTAGCACTTCCAGGGCCAGATTCTCATTCACTCCATGCTGGATCAGTAAAATATGAAGAGAGCTCCTAGCTCATCCTTAATGTCTTTTGCTTCCACTGTGAATGTGTTAGCAAACATATCTAGTGAAAACTCTCAAGATAAATGTAATACTTTTATTTTTATTGTTACTCCATCATCTGATTCTTGTTCATATATACTCTGCAATGCATAGCTGACAAAACTATGAATTATTGTGAATAATCACAGTGCAAATACATCACTCAAGAATTCTTGGTGAAACATAGCCTCCTTGGACTTAGAGAGTGTTTCTCAGTTTACAAAAAAATATGAAAAGATCTGTTATCTCATTTTACACATAAAAACCTAAGTGATAAGTGTTCTTAAAAATAACTCTGTCAATCAGCGTTATTTGTCCAGATGGAATTATGTTTTCCTTTCAACGTTATCTGTGTCTGCCTGTATCACTGTTGGAGAAAAACCCAGCAATGTTGTGTGTAGATGACTAACACAAGGACATGGTTTTTTAATAACTACTCGAGAAGGATCAAAGAATGCACAGTAAGTTACATAGAATTGATATTGATCAACAAGGTTTTCTTGAGGCACAACAAGACTTTCAGCTATACTACATACACCAGGCATCAGATTCACTCTGAACATGTGTTGGGGAAGAAGAAAAAATAAAACCAAAAGGAATACAGAAGCAAAAGAAACTGGATAAATCAAGTTCTGTTGAGGCAAACCTACAATGCAGCTGCTTATTTTTCTGTTATTTTAGGCAATGTTTTGAAGCACAAATGCTGGGCAAGGAAGGCTTGGAAGTTTTTGAAGTACATCATACAGGATAGGGGGAAAAAAATAAAATAGGTCTGTAGTTTTATTAGGCTGTAAATATGTTTTTAACTTTCACACTGAATATTGCTATTTTCTATCTATTACATATATATCCACTACTGATATATATATTTATATATATATATATACTGCTATACTTGTACATATATAGAATACTACACAGAAACAGGAGGAGAACTGGCCTCAACAGTGTTTTCTGTGCCTTTAATATGATCCTTGGGCCAGTCTTTCAGTGTATGAGGATGAGATGAGAGGATGAGAGGAACATAGCTCCTGGAATATTAGAGGATAGGAGCCAAAACTTGGTGGTTCTTTCTAACAATTTTCATGCAGATTTGCTTTATTCAGAGATTAATCTCTTTGTTGAACAAATGAGACTGGCAATCCATTCACTTAATACCCTTTGACTGATTATAGCTAGACTACTTTCAGTTCCTTCTTTAATTTTGGCCAGACTCCCTTCTAATCCCAGGACATGATGGAGAGTCAGATTCCACTCACTTTTTCCTTCACCTTCACTAATTCAGATATGTCCTTTTGTAGTTTGTCCACCTAAACTTGGCTTTGTTCCTTTTATCTTATTTGCTATACTTCAATCACATTCAGCTCCTGGTCTTGCTTTGTACATTTCCTTAGTCATAAACTTTATCAAGGTGTCAAACATAGCTTCTAGAATCAGCATGGCTTTTCCCTCCCCAAGGTATCTAGTTGTACCTCTCTCTGTGCCAACTCCAAAGCATTTAATCACAGGTATTTATATAATAAAGGTATTTATATAAAGCATTAGTGCATGTAAATCGTGTAGAATGTAAGTGGCATGGAGAAGATCTCTTACAAAACCTATCTTTTGTCCAGATGTATTTATTTGTCACAACAAACTATTCTGATCATCGCAATGGGATGGATAGCTTGAACTACTGTAATCAGTACCTTTTACACTTAGCAGGAAGGGTGGGCAGGAAAAGAGCTCACCATCCTCATTTTTAACCCATTTACTTGTAATCTGAGATAAAAATGCATGCTTCTCAGCATGTTGAAGACTTAATTTTAAAAACTGATGTTTACTTAATGCTTGTAAGTGCAGCTTCTGACGAGATTGGCGGCTTATAATATGCCAGCATTCCCAGCTGTTATTCAAATAAGAAGGGAAAATAAGAAATTAAGGCTGAGAAAACTACTTATCCACATGATAGCACATGGGGTATAAACTTGAATGTAAAAGAGCAGTGCTTACAACACAAACATTTTCCCCAATATGAAACACATTTTCAGATATCATTGTTTGTTAAATTTGGCCTAGGGGGACCATCACAGCAAAAACTTTTTGTCTTACTAATGCCTACTTACTAGTATTTGTACCTATTT
Organism: Fringilla coelebs; assembly: GCF_963513975.1. Taxonomy (NCBI): domain Eukaryota; kingdom Metazoa; phylum Chordata; class Aves; order Passeriformes; family Fringillidae; genus Fringilla; species Fringilla coelebs. The sequence goes on along the minus strand of NC_140032.1, from coordinate 64,123,459 downwards.
ATAATGTATGTCTGTAGTTCTTTCATAGAAAATCTGAGCAGAATTGATTGGTAGTTATTAGCATCATTTTGTCAAGGACAGAAGTCACATTATATTATTCAGGTCTTCACAAAAATAGCAGAACCAAATGGTACCATCACATTCTATAGAATAATTACATTCTTTTTATTACAGTTATTTAGAGAGATGAAGAAATGATATAAAGATGTTATTGAAGAAGTCATTCTTCAAGGCCTTTTGTGCCCCTGCTTGAGGTTTTTTGCTCTCAATGTATACATTTTGCTGTTCCCATGTCCATCACCAATTGCTTTCAAAGAAAAAGCAAACTTTAGTTACTTTATCTGTTGTATGGGAAAATAAAGGCACAAAGTGATGAAAATGATTCATTTTGTCTTGCACTGCAGGTCAGCTGCAAAATCAGGAGCAGAACTAAGGGTGCATGGCTGCCAATCAGTATTTTCATCAAACACCCCTTCCTGCCACCTGTAGTGCTGTGTTATTCTTTGTGAATCTCAATAGAAACATTTAAAACAAGTGAGGTTTTGGGGCAGGGGTTTTAGTTCCAGTTATGAATGTGTGAGTCTTGGTACACCATGGAATAGCAGGCATGCCCAAGATAGTGTGGGGCTGTTATCGACCCAAATGAGCACTGTGCACTCACAGCATCAATCCAGTGCTTAATTCAGATGCCTCTGAGTGATGGTGGCATTTGAAGCTGTCAGTGAAGGAAGACTGTGTGCCAGTCACCAAAAAAAACCAGGTCTTATTCATCCTAGGTGATGGTACAGTATTGTTTTCCGAGGCATTTGATGTGTTTCTCTATTTCTGCTTCTGCAGAGTGGCTATTGACAGTCTGAGAATGGTGGGGGGCCACCCAAGAGTTTGTGAGTCTCCACCATAGATCACAGTAATTGCACCATAAATAATGTGAAATTCAACTCGAGGTATTGAAAATATGTGCACGCTCTTATGGACAGAGGGAAGAAGTAGGGTAAGGTACATGGATGAGTGTAGCCCAGTCACCCTAAAGCAGGCAATGCCTGCCATCTGCATTTGTTTCTTCCCTCAGGATTGCATCTCTTCTTTTCCTTTTCCTTTTCCCACTCAAATTGTTATATGTTATTCCCTCATGGTGGTAGTGAAGCAAATACGAAAAAAAAATTCACATTATTCATTATGAGTTTTCCACACTTCTAATGGCATGAGTGTATGGATGCGGTAAGAGCAATTTGCATTAACTCTTATAAGTCATGTTTGTTGCTGGCTTCTCATAACAACATAAATAATGAACAATAATGAACAATTTTTTTTTTTTTTGTTTAGAAATTTCACTGGAGCTATAACCATGAAATGAAAAGTAGTTTTATACTGTCTCATTAGTTTTCTTTCCTTATTTTTTCTTTTCATAAAATAAAGTGTAAGCAATAGGCTTTTCTGTTCCAAAGTGCTCATTATTTTTTGCTATTTCATTTTCTTCAGTTCCATAAAGGCACTTCTGATAGTATAGTTATCCAGGCACTTTCATTCTAGTGGTGTTAACCTTAAATATCACTAGGTGCATTTTCAGAGTTCCAACTTGGCACAATTTCTTTAACTTAACCCTTCCTAATTTAAAATCTTCCTTATGGAGGTAAATTCTAACCCCTGGCTTCTGACATAATTTGCTGTAAAACCAATACTTTCTATTTGCAAATAGGTATTTTATCTTCCCAATTAAGGATTCATTTTTCCAGTGGGAAAACTCAATTCAATATGTCAGCTTGAATTTTGAACTAATAATATGTGTTTTCCTAATTTCTTCATGTATTATAAAGGTGGTGAATAATTTTCTTGTCTAAAAACTTCCAATCTAATCTTATTTGTGTGGATTCTGAAGACAAGGAAAGGAAGATAATAGGAAGCTTTTTTTAATCTGTAAATATTGGCCTATGCTCTGCAATGAAATTTATATGCCTCAGGTGATCCTGGGTCTTTAAGGAGATTATCTATCTGTTCAGCTGGGACTAATTACAGTCTGCAGCAGCAAGAGAGAGAAAGATCAGGAGACCAGATGGCTTGGAGAAGTGCAAGGGATTTTCTTCCAGCAACAGGTTACAAAAGAGTTCCTTGGTGATCTGGGAAAAATTACCATGGCACATGACAGAGACTGTGTACGAAGTAGAAAATATTTCTAGTGGGATTGTCCTGGGTTTTTTATGATGGAGTGATTAAATTCAAGCACTCCTAACAAGCAGCTTTGGAAATGGATAGGGTGGCAGAGTGCATCAAACTTGCAGAGGCTTTTGATGGCTCTTCTCACCAAATGTTTTGCTGCTGGGGACAAGGACACTTCTGAGGCACAAGTATCTGGTGGGGTGCTAAATGCCTGCCTACCAGTTTCCAGTCTGGATGGGAAAGAGTGTTGATGAGCAAAGGCTGAGCTCAGGTCACCCTCTCTGTTTTTATGAGCATGTGAAAATCTTTGCTGATGTCCAGAGCAAACTCATGAGCTCATTAAAACTAGGCTGACAGTTCACTGCATGGATGCTGACTTTGTCTTTAACTGGTCATCTCTTTGCATATACCTTCTCATTTTGGCTCATGCAGGCGTATAGCCAGGTAATTGTTGTTAACTTTGCTGGTGCTTTGGTTGCTGTTGAGTAAATGCGGGAGCTAAGTGAGTTCAGCATCATAGGAATTTCACCAAATCAATGTTTTGCAAATGGCAGACGACACTAAAGAGTAAGTTTCACTTAGTTGGAGACTGTTGCATCTCTGAAATGTTAGATTTACATGTGTTGCAAAAATAGAACTGAGGTGTTATCACATTTGAATTTCATATTTCTAAGTGCAACATGCAAATGGAAAAAAAGAGTTTCTGAAAAAACTCAGGAAAAAACTGACCTTAACTAAGAAAAGTTTCAGTACAACTATAGTAAACTGTCTCAGCTCTATAGAATATAGGATCTGTTCTATGATACTGCAGGGTGTGAATCGCTAAGACTAGCTGAAAATAATTTTAGGAATTTGCTGACAGCTCCTATTCATCAGGTTGTCCATTGTCTATGACATCAATTCTTCATAGCAATGTCCTGTAGTTTGAAAATTGGAAGCAGCTGTAAATTTGAAAAGGTCGTTTTTTATAATTTTTAATTTTATTGTACTTGTAGTGTTACAGGAAATGCTGTAGAGATTTCAGAACTCCAGGGATAATCATAGATTAGTTTACTTAAAATGTTTTTAGGTTAAAAACTTTAAGTTTACTTAAAATGTTAAAAGTAAATCTGGAATGTTTAAATCAGGTTTTCATTTGTTCTAATGGGAGTAGGAGGTTCGGTTCAGTTTTGTAATTTAAGGCCCATTGTATTGCAAAGAATTTCATGCATCATTTAATTACCATTTTAAGTTTGGGAGGATTATGCTTTTAGTTTTGCACCGTCAGTAAGGTGAGGTTTAGTGGCAGAAGTGGAAAGATACATATGTTTATCTGCAGAGTCATTTAGCCAATGATCAATACGTGTCTGACGATAAATCAATATGAACGTAATCTCCAATCTGTGGACTTCGAAGAACAATCTCCTGAACGTTCCTACCACAAAAATCTATATTCACTCCTGTCTTCATTCTAGCTGATTTATGCTCTGATGCTGTTTGCTTTCAAGGACCTCCATTTCTCTAAGTGCTGCCTGGTAGGTAAGCAACAATCCATCAGCACACTACTAATATCAAGGAGGCTTATATTTAATTACAGATAACAGGCCCAGTGGGACTGAGAACAAAGTAACCAATCACTAAGATTTGATATAGTAAAATATAAGAGGAGAACAAAGGCATAAAATGTGAAGGACCTTTATAAAAGAAATAGGTGTTCTGATGTTATGCTCAAACCATATGGAATATGAGAATGAATTATATGATAGATTGTGTTTGCAGTCTGATTTCATTCTTTTCACGTAAGAAGTGCCCTAGGCAACAAAGGAAAAACTCTATTGTAAATGACCAAATGTGCCTGTGATTACCTAAATTTGGTACTGTCTTCATTATGTGTGTGTATAGAATATATATGTGTTCTGTTTCTAAACATAAATGTGCTTTTCTATTTTACTGTTAGAGAAAAACAGTACAGCTAATCTTCCTTAATATATGAAATATTTTAGCATTCCTTCTTCCTGCACATTAAAAGCAATGTCCTTTCCTCATAAGAGGGGTAGCAGACAGTATTTCCTAAATATAATTTCTTAAATTTCTTCCTATTTGCAGATGTTAGAGCTATTTTTCTTCATACAGACTTGCTAAAACTTGCCCTGCCAATCCAGCTGATGTTTGTATTCAAAGCAGCACATGAGGGAACCTGTAAGGCTGACCTCTATGGTGAGCTACATGTGATAAATATGAGAGTCTTATGTGGTGCTTTAAACATAGTTCTGGTAGAATAAATCCAAACATTCTGAATAGCCTAATGTTGGCTAGTTAGGAAACTAGCTTAATAAAAGCACAACCACATCTATTTGAAAATTCATATTGTCTGAGTCTCATGTTAATCCATTAATTATTTTGAGCTGATGAGAATAATTTTTAGGAGAGGCCCATTTTCTAAACTAAGTTTCTGACTAGGTCTAGTCCCAAGTCCTTGCACAGCAAAATCAGAATAGGTATAAATAAGAAATGCTTGAAATGAGCATGCACAACTGTCATAGCTGAAACTTCTGAAATGGAGTGGGCAGACCTTCATTAGTTAGATGGAGATAAAAGAGACACCAGATGGAAAAGGCAGGGTACAAAAATGAAAGAAAAGGCAAACAGACTGCAGTCAATATGAAGAAAAGGGAAAATGCCAATGAATATGTGGAAGCCCATGATGCAGCTAAAATGTGTATATCTCAGCAACTGTGTAAATGAAGACAGTTCCTAATCACTGTCTTATTTTTGTTGAAGTAATCTGAAATACTGGCCTTTGGTTTCGGCAAAGACAACCTCAAGCTGAGGCTCTTGAAGCATATTTTATCTGTAAAACTGAACCTGCATGCCTGTGTAAAGGAATTATTGCTGAAGTATCTGTGAAACATCCTAGAAAACACTAATCTCCAGGGAAAGACATTTAATTTAGCTGTCAACTGGATTTGCACCTGTTAAGATTTTTTTTGTTTGTTTGCTGCACACCAATATTTAAAAAGTTAGCCTAGAGGTTTTGAGCTCTCTGAAAGGTTTTATAGTGTGTTTCATGGGTGTTGGATTTGCTATTCACACACTGCCTAGAAGCTTTTTGAAACCATTACTGTATTTTTAAATAAAACTTAGCTTGGTGGAATAGGGCTTTGAGCAACCTGGTCTAGTGGAAGCTGTCCCTTCCCATGGCATGGGAATTGGAACGAGGTGACTTTTAAGGTTCCTTCCAACCCAAACCATTCTGTGATTGTAAAATAAGGAACTTCTATGAATATGCACTGAATAAAAAGAATAAATTTATCACCAAGGAGTTGTGTAAATCAGGTTGTGTGAAGATTAGGAGGGAAGAATATGGATTTGCTGCTTTGGTCTCTTTAGATTTGCTTCCTACAACTTGGCATAGTACTACTGATATATGGCACATCTAGAAAATTACCCAGATGTCTGTAATAAAAGAATGCCTTCTGTAAAGCAGAGATTGAGGGGGCCAGAAAGAAAGACCTGCAACTTCTTTGAAGTGTTTTATGTTTTACTGATAATAAATGAGAAGTGAGGTTCAGCCAGCATGTGAACTGAGTGTCCTGACTCTTCAAGATGGAAAAGTAAGTGATTTTATCTTAGCTAAAAATGTATTATATTAGGGCTTATTAAAACCTTTAAGGATGTTTATTAAACACTGCATATGTTCCAGGCTCCTTTGTGCTCCCTGCTCCCCAGCTTCTGCTGTGGAGAGAAACTGATGAAAATTTTCCTTTATTTGCAGATGATACTGTTGTTTATTGAAGTTTTTTCTGTTGAATTTTTCAGTCAAGTCAGACACATTTGATAATTTTCACTGAAAATAGTTTCTTTTATTTAATTTTCAGGTCAGGCTTTCTATCACCTAAATTAAGAGAACATACAAGCATCTCTGCAAGGTTTACTGGACCTCCATTTAGGTAAATTCCTCATTTTTTCAGGGCTTGAATATTGATGGCATGATTGGTAGGTATCCAAAGAGAAATATTATGTACTTTGGCATTACTTTTACATGCCAGCTGGTCTGCTGGTGTTGCAGGAATCAGAAGGGCCTGTGAGTGGGCAGCTGTATGCAAGAAACCTGGAGTTCTGGGTAGCTCATAAGTGAGAGATTAAATTATTATTTGGAGCATGTCAGTGTTTCAGAATCCAGGGCTAGGATAATGATCTCCAAGAGAAACAGCACACAAGGTAGAGCGGGTGGGAGGACACAGGTGAAGGGGAGCACGAGAGGCAGAGTGGTTCAAACTCCTTAGCTGGAAAACATCAGGTGAAGAGATCCCCTAGTTTCAACTGATAATTAGAATTTACATTTTCTACATGTTGTATTCTTAGACATTCTGAGAGCAGGTTGTCACTGGTCAAGACTTACTGAGGAACTGCATAGAGAAATCTGAATGCAGTTCTGCTGTGAATAACTCTTGAGGTACATAGGGTGTTTATTTTCCCTTTTTTTTAATAGCACTTTTCTTGTGAGACTGTAATAGAAGTTTTTTAGTTGTTCATGTTAACAAGAAATACAGGAGTTAGTAGCTGCATGATGTGACTTCAGTAAAACCTTAACACACAGGATAATCAGGAAAACATTCAAATAAGCCTAAAACAATCCTTGAAGTTGCTAGTAGCATGAAATATTTTTCAAACTGACATACCTTAAATAAGGATTTATATATGTTTGTCAGAAAAGGCCTCTATGCACCTACTTATTTTCCTTCATCCTATGTAGTAGCCAAAAAATCCATCACTCACTTGCCATTCATTTTTCACATGTCTTAAATAAACTGTGGATTTCCCTATTTTTATGTAGACTGCAAATTTGTGTTGATTTTTTTTTTCTATTTTAACTCAATATTCTTAAAAACAAACCCCCTCAGATTCAATGATATTTTCAGAGATGGAGTTTCTGTAAAGATGTAATAATATGCAAGTAATTTAATCATGTTGGTTGCTTAGAATCTGAAAGACTGAATTATGTCACCTTCTATATTGGCAGGCATACAAGCAAACAAAAATAGTTATCTAGATTTCCTATTACAGAGAGCAATAAAAACTCCATTTGGTGTACAGGCAATTAGATCTTGGATAAATTCTAAATGTTGTACTTTAATGATGTGTGCATATACACAAATTCATTTAATTTGGGCTAAAAAAAAGCCTTGGGTATGGAGCTGCTGCCTCCAACATACACAAGCAGAATTTACTGTTTGAGTGCCAAATAAAAGTGTCTTTTCTTAGCTTCAGGTAACCTCAAAGTCTAAGACACCTTAGCCTCAGATACTAGGAAGAGTTGGGAACAAGTAGGACTAACTAGTTGGCTAACAGCATAAAGCATGATTTATGAATAATTATTTCAAATTGTCAGTTTGTTTAACCAGCGCAGATAATATTCACAAGACCTGACAAGACGTGGCTTGTCAATGTGAAAAATAACATGACAAACAGAAAGTAAGCAGGAGAGATGCCAGGTGTCACCTTTCAATTGCAAATACACGTGTGATGAATGGAACTGCTAGGACTCTCATCTAATTCTCAATATGCAGGTGATTATAAAAAGTGGTATTCTTGCAGTAGCTTTGCTTAAATTCTTATGACACTCAGAGCTCTGGGAATGTTTTAGTTTGGAGCTGGTGTTGTAACAAGCAATTGCTCTTGGTTGTGATAATTAAGATAAAAACCCAGTCTGAAATCCTGTTGTCTTCTGTGTTATATTTTCTTCTAGATCTTGCTTTTAATGATGCTGATGAGATATAGCCATAGAGTAAATAATTGCACCATATTGCTATTAAAATACTAAATATTATTTTATTACATTATTATTACATAAGTGTGGAGAGTTATTTCCTCAGTCAGACTCAGAGGAATTGAATGACTGAGGATTTAGAAACTTCAGTAGAGAAGTGTAGGTGTGAACTTGTGAAGAGTGAGCTGCTTCAGAGGCAGCCACTCCTATCCCTGCTCTTGCCCACTAATACCTAGAAGCTGCCTTCCCTTTCAAGGTAAAGGAAAACACTCTTGGACAGGAGGCAAGTGTGATGTCAGTCTATGTATGGCACCTGAGAACAACTTCATCTGTCACAGCCTGGGGCCTGCCATCACTGCTGGTGACTGTGAGACCAAAGCCTGGTCTGGCAGAAAATTAATTATCCTGAGGTAGGTCCAGCCAATGAAAGAAATATTAAAGCTTAATTCTGAGTTGGTGATACTAACAAATATCCTATCCAAATAACCAATGCTCTTCATCTACATTTTCCTTACTGCTTTCCAAGGTTTTCTATGTTTCCTTGAGAGCTGGAGCCTGTTATCTGGCATCCATGTTCACTTGTTACCAGAGACTGAAATGCTGACTACTTCCCTTCAGCTAAATGCTTAGAAATTTCTTGTGAGGAAAGAAACTTATTTAGGAGGTTGTATTAATTTTGGTCCCATAGAATATTTTTTTTTTTCCACTGCAAAAAATTATCTGGGCCATCATGCTTGAACTTCTGGTCTCTGGAGCCTCTCATTTCAGCAGGGGAGCAAAGGAGCATGAGACAGAAATCAGAGCAAATTGTACAGGCACACAGCAGAGTTAGCTGGGGCCTGGGCAGGATTGTCACCGTGCCTCTGCAGGGATGAGGACACAGACCTTCCTGAACTTAGGCAATCCCTAAGATGCTCAGGAAAGAGAGGTGCTGTTCTTGTGACATTAGGGCAATCTTGTGGTTTCTGCTCTTCACCTGGAATGTGGTTACTGGTCCGAGGGGGAGCACAACAAGCAGCAGCCACCCCTTGACAGCTCTTTTGCTAAACAGTTGGTTGGAGGATAGAAGGTGTGGGAAGGAGGAGGAGGAGATGAGATTCCCTGGGATAGCTCAGTTCCCAGCATTCATGGCTTGATCACTATGTATTTGCCTCCTCCTTCACTTAACCTGCGTGAATGGTGTTTTCTGTCTTCTGTCTAAATGAAAACTCCGCTCCTCCCACCTGAAAATTCCTCGTTGTTGCAAAGCCTAGAAGGACTGCTAAAGCTGAGCTGCTCTTCAGTCCAAAAGAGGCATCTCAAAGTTAAGGCTGAGGCAAATAAACAAGGTAGGGAAAGTGCTGCCTTTGGCTTGTGCCTATTCTGTCAAAGGCATCATCATACACTGAGGCTGTCAAATGGGCTCTTTTTTTGGCTCTTTCAGTCAATAGTTTAGACTAAAAACAAGTCTGTTTCGGTTGTCTAAAATAAATAAATAAGTTGGAGCATAAGACGAAGCATGCCGTGCATGCAACTAACCAAACCTTAGTATTACAGTCTGCTTAAATCCAATGAACTTCAAAGAGAATAAGAAAACATTCCCATTTTTACTCTTTTTATTTTGGGTAAGCAGGTGGGAGGTTAAATATTCCATTTCTTTAGTAGTTTGGTGGGAAAAAGGGAAGATTCTCATTTTTTAATTCAATAATTCATGAGAGGGGTATGCAAAGAAACAATAGGTCTTTCCCATTTATTGTATTAGGAGGCCCAGACAGAGAATGATGCTGTGACTTTACTGTTTATTGTGCCACCTCTGGGTACAGAGGTGGATATAGAAAAAGCAAATGTCTCTTTTAAAACTTGGGCCTGGAAAGCATTTGCAATCTAAAAGAGCTGTTGTTACCACGCTGGGAAGCCCCAGGGCATCCAAACACCAGGGTTATTGTTTCCATTTGATTTTGGCAGAGGTGACCTAGTTAGTCCAGGAAGCCCTGAATTTAAAGTAGGAGGAGAAACTTTCCTGCTGGCTTTTCCCCATGGGATGAGCATGGGCAGCTCCTCGCATCGGTGTGTCTTGTTCCCTTCTGGCTTTCAGCAAGCCAGAGGACAGGGTTACTGTCAGGATTTTCTCTGCACTCCTAAGCTGGAGGAGCTCTCAAACCAGCCCTGTGCCACATGAAGATTTCCTCATTATTCTGTCAGCCGGTGGAGAACACACAAGTTCAAAGCAGGAACTGCTGGTCAGCCTCTGCTTTTGGGGCTGGGCATAATTACAAAGGTTTTCAGCATTCTTCTTCATTCCAGGCAGTTTCTTTAAAAGGGAGACAAAGGAAAACAACCCAGAAAAGAACAGCAGAAAAAGATAGCCTCTCAGTATCATTTTTTAATACACTATCTATTAAGTATCATACTAAAAATGCTTTATTCAGGAGACAAATAAATGGAACAAATGCTGAAAAGAAAAAGCGTCAGAATGCAGCAAAGGTAAAAAATGTACATGGTGTCCCAGAGTTTCATTACCCCGTCCTCCATAAATAAGCTATTAATTAACAAACAGGTTGGGGAGAAACCCTTATTTGTTGTTTTTGGTGTTTTGGGTTTTTTTTTTTTTTTGTTTTTTTTTTTGCTTTAGAACATAGTCTTAAACTTAGTTTATTCGTTAATTTTATTGAATTATATTCACCTCAAGTCTCGGTGACCTGCCAAGGCATGATGGAAAATCTTTCAATTAAAAAAACAAGAAGGTTGCTCAGCCAAAAACATTATTTTTCCTGAAATGTGAGTTTTGAATATTCTTTATAGATTCTTAAACTTCTAAAATTTTATTTTTTAGTAGGCATTTATGAACTTGTTTGAACGAAAACAAAGAAAGAAAACAGGAAAACCAAACAGCACTAGCTGTTTTTCCTAATGATTTCTCTCTAGAGTGGTGTGCTTTTTGTAGAAAGCAGCACATTTTCTGCTCAGGAAAAAAGAATATTTTCTGCTCTTGCATCAGTACAGTGTTCCTTTGCAGCTGTTCCTGTTTCCCTGTGGGGAATGCAATAAGCTGCAATTAAATGCAGGTGCTTGGATGTAGGAGAGCCCTTGCTCTGTTTAACAATCTGAGGCAACAAACATAAGAACCAGAGAGACAGGGATCTACCTTCTGTTTAATGGGGTGTGAACACTTTCTCATGGCACCAAGATAAGTGTCTACCTTTCATTAGAAGCACGTTTCTGGTTTTCCCTTGGTGAAAAGACAAAGGTCTTCCTCTTGTATATTAGTTCACTGCTAGGAGAGAAAAACTAAACAAGACCATATGCTGTGAGAGGAAAACAGCAGTTGCTAGGCAGAGGAAAATCTCCTGCCTGTGCAGGGCAACACCACTCATTTGTGTTTCCTGTTAAGTGGGAAAGGAGGGAGAAATTTCCTCCCTCATGGTTTTATTTTGCTTTATGTGACGTCGTTGAGGGGGACAATATGCAGGTATCACTTACACTAGAATTCAGGTTGATTTATCTTTGTGTTGGGGAGATACCTGGCTACAAATAACAGAAACAAAATATGGCCAGGAGGAGGGACCGACTCACTGTGGGGTTCTGGGCTGTGGGCAGAGACTTGTGTAAGAGCTGGGAGTCCCAGCACCCCAGAAAAGTAAGAGCTGCTGTTTGGAGTGAGGTGGGTGAGGGCAGCTACACTGGCAACTGGACAGGGATGAATTTATCCTCCAAGCTCAACCTCACAGACAGATGTTGCAGGGAAGTCTCAGAGCATCTTGCCCTGACCAAATACTTGGTTGTGCTCCTACAGTGTAGCCCCCAGCCTACATTTATCCACGGCTGCTGGACTTCACTAATAGTATGACAGAGGTGGAACATGCCATTTTAGGTTGGAACACTGGTGGTCTGCTCTCCCTTCAACAAACTTAATTTTTCAGCCCAAATGCTGTAGGTTTGCCCATGACCTCAAGATGCACATCCCTGCACTGCCATCCCTCTCGATTCCTCTCGCCATGGCTGGTGCCAAGCCAAAAACACATCATCTGCTTCAGTATCCCTGATGCCCTAGACTTCTGTCAAACTTAGCTGCAATACATCAGCATTTGTGGGTAAGCTTGGGTGAACTTATTTACCTTTTTTATACAATGATTATATATAGTCTTTGCTGGGAATGCCCCAACAAGGGCAGGAATGATGAACCTGACTCCATATTCTCAGAAGGCTAATTTATTAATTTATAGTACTATATTATATCAAAGAACACTATACTAACTCTACTGAAAAATACAGAAAGGATACTTACAGAATGCTAAAAAGATAATAATGAAAACTCGTGACTCTTTCCAGAGTCCTGACACAGCTTGGCCACAATTGGCCAAAGAGTGAAAACAACTCACAGAAGAGTCCAATGAAACAATCACCTGTGGGTAAACAATCCCCAAACACATTCCACATGAGCACAACACAGGAGAAGCAAATGAGATAATTATGGTTTTCCTTTTCTCTGAAGCCTCTCAGCTTCCCAGGAGAAAAATCCTGGCCAAAGGGATTTTTTCAGAGAATGTCCATGCTACAATTATATATGTTTTGATTGATTAAGAAAAAATGCTTGTGGAAAAGCAGAATGTCTGTATGGAGCTGCCTTCTGCTTGGAGGCTCATTCCTCACCAAGTGCTGGGAATGTACCCTCCTTGGTAAAATGGTACTGTGAAGCTTGTAAAGCACTGTGGAAGCCAAGATCATGTTTGCATGCAGCTGAAAGATTGCCTGTAAGGAGACATCCTGATGCAATTTTACAGGATAGAATTGCTAAGTAGGGTATGAGCTATGCCTCAGTTTCGAAGGTATTTCCTTCTAGTCACTTGTGAGATTTACAGAGCAGATTTACTGTAGATCTTCAAGCAAGCATTGAAGCAGAATTTTATTTCCTGAAAAACAAAACTGAGAATGCAGCCCTTAAGGTCTTTCAGGCTTAGTATTTTTTATCCTTGCAAGTTCAAGTTTTGGGGATGCTTTCAGCCTTTGGAAAATATATGGTGATAATCTTTTACTGTGGATGAGATTGTAAGTAATGTCTGTTGGCTCAAAATCAAATGCACAGGCATTAGATGTTCAGCTGATGGTTGGTGGGTTATGGGCTTGGTGCCATTTGGGATTCAGTTGCCTAAATAGACAGAGGGCTTTGAGTATTCAAGATATCACTGCAGAGCTGACAGATGAAACAAGGCACGCATTTTGGAGAAGCAGGTGAAGGCAGCTGGGATGCTATTTGGCAGTTAAAATGATGATAAGCACCTATGTTTGCACTGAATCCTATATATGATGCCTGAGTTGTAAATCTCATTTTAAGATCCCTTATTTTATATGGACCCAAAGATCATGATGGCTGTTCCACCAAACAGGTTTGCTGATTGCCTAAAAATTAGGTGAAAACAGCATGCCAATGAATTACTGTTTGGTCACAGCAAAATAAATTTGTGAGGAGTTTTTGTCCCGTCTTTTAGTCACAGTTTTGTTAAAATTCATTAAACTACATTGTTTCAAACTAGTTGGGAGAATTGGCCCAGGACAATGTGAGGCATTTCCATATTGAAATTATTAATTGTAGTGGTTTGGTAGCTGAAATAATTTTTAGGTTTAAAGATATATAGAATTATCTTTATTAATCTTATTGTTTTGTGTTTGAAAAATAAGGATATTATTAATTTTATAAAGTTGTGTTCTGGAAATATCCTTACTGATATTAACTGGTTCAGTTAACTATTTGCTTTATGAAGTGAAATTCAGACTCCAAATATCTTCTCATCCCATCACAATTTGTGTCAAAACTTAATTCACATAATCTATATTTGAATCACAATGGGGTGATTTTGGGGGTGGTCCTGTGCAGGGTCAGGAGCTGGACTTTACGATCCTGGTGGATCCCTTCCAGTTCAGGATATTCTATGGTTTCAGGTTTTCCTTTTGTCTGGAAATTTTATAGTGTAGCAAAGATTTTCTTTCTGCATGATGTCTCTATCTTCACAAAACTGTATTTTATAGGTAACGGGAAAAAGTAGGAAAAGTTGTTTCTGCATAAGGTAATATAAATTTACAGGAGCATTTGCAAGAATATCCAGGTTCTACATGAAATTTAGCAAATTTCATTTTGTTTTGCAGAGTAATGATGTCATTTGGTGTTTCCTCTGTCAGGATTTATCAAGAACTCAGATACAGCAAGAAAAAAATTATGCTTCTAGGCATTGACTTTGGGCTTGACAGTGAACAGGCTCTTCTAAGGGTCAATGAATCCTTCTGCATAGTTTTCTCCTCATTAGGAGGAAAATTAAAATCTATCTTTGAAAATAATGAATGTAGGAGCTGGAAAGGCAGATGGGGACCTTGGGAAGATGGGGACAAGGAAGCAACTGGAACAGCTGCACATGTGCCAGGTAAGTTGGATTCTCTGCAGACTGCTGAGATGTGGTTAGTGTTTTGAGTATCTTGTTTTGGGGAGGTGTAAGAGGGATTTCCTCTCCTCCAATACACATCTGGCCAGAATTTGCTCTCTTGCACTCAGCCATACTGGACAATAGAAGGGGTGTCAGGCACCTTTGAATCCTGTGACTTCAAGAGGGGTAAATCTCACAATGCACTCTACATATTCTTCCTGAGAAAGGCATTTGTATACCTGTGAAAGTTGGCAGCTGTAATGGCTAAACCTCTTTTTGCTCTTTTACAGGAGGTTTTATCCTCAGGGTATGTGTATGGGAGTGTTTTTTAACAAGCTAATTAAAGAGCAGTATTTTCTTCTAATGGAGATTATTTAATTGGCTACCTATTTCATGGCCTACTTTGATATTTAAACCAATTCATACCTATAACCATACATATAGTGGAAATAAGGGCTGCTCATAATGAGAGACTTCTGAGAGGGACAGGGAAACATGAATTGTTAGATGCCTTTTTCTCTTCTTTGTTCTGTTGCCTATGACTTCAAGTAACACGTGAAATGTGAGAATAAAAATAGAACACAGCATTAGTTTGGCAATTTGGAAGTAAAAAAGTAAAAAAAATCTTTATTTGTATATACCAGCACGCTTATGTTTTAGCATTGGATGTGTCAGGAGTTTTTTGTTGGTTCACTCGTTCCTCATACGACACCACCTCTCCACACAGCCCCACTCACCCCCTCAGCTGAAACAAGGAGGATTAAAACATGACTACAACTGAAAAAGCTCCATTTTTTTCATAGTACTTTTGAGTTAAAACACATTTGCAATATTCAAACTGAGTATTTCAAAAAAGTGAGTACCAAGGCATAATGAAACAGTTTTTCACGTAGGTCTCAAGTATGAAAAATTGATTGACTCCATGCCCCCAGCCTCCAGAGGTCAAAGTTATAAGCCAAGATAACATAACTCTTGAAACAGACTCTGGCAGAAAGTTGAAGAGACAAGAATGGCTGAATTAAATCTGGAGGTTATGTTCAGGGTTATGAGGCATTCATTGAGTGTTATCACCTTTATCATTAATGTTTCCAGGAGGAGGTCAGAGGGGACCTGTGGCCAGAAATTAAGGAACTCTCTCCTTTTGAGCACTGTGGGAAAAGTTCTGCAGTGGCCTCCTTCCCTTCAGATGCACATTTAATAATGGGACGAGCCCCAAACTGCCAGGCTCTTCTCCTGCTTCCCATCAGGCAAACTTGGTTTTGCTTACTTTCAGCTGCAGGCATTTGCTTATTTTTTGGTGGGAGCAGAATGAAGAGGATTGGAGCCAGGTCATCAACAAGAAGACTATTTCTGGGGCCTGCAGACAGTTGTTTGGACGGTGAAGCAGCCCAACAGCTGCAGATGGAGATTAAGTAGCAATTGCTGTGCCAAAAGGAGGAGGAAAGGCTAAAAACACTTGTGGCAATGATGACTTAGGAAGAATTGTGCTCAGTACCAAGTGCTTTCAGGCAAAAACTGGGAATTTACTTTTTCATGCACAAAATTACACAAAAGATTTTTCCTGCACAGCATCTCAATACCTCCCACATCACAGCATCTGCTCACTTGGACATTACTGAGGTTAAGATTATGCCCTAACTTTTTACTGAAGCTTAAATTCTTTATTCTGCTGCTCACAGTAGTTCTGGGATATCTACTTTGTATCTCTGATTAGTAACAAGCAGGCATATAAAAGGTCTCCAGTTCATGTTGTTAAATTTTTTTTTTGCTATGGTTTATTTATTTTTCCTTAAAACCTCTGTGCATTCCTGGTAGTTCTTTTTTTTTTTTTTTTTTAATATGAAAGTTGATGCAAAAATACCATGTGAAAAAATATATATATAATTCTTTTTTTCCATCCTCTTTCCATCAAAATTTTCCACAAATCACATATCACACCCAATGTGTCAGATATATTGAAAAGAAAAATAATAGTGTGATTACTTTAAAAGTGCAGATAAAATCATACAAGAAGTACTTCTGCAATCAATATACTGATTTACCTGGTGAATAAGGATGTATTTTCCAAAACTCTAAAAGGCATTTTCTGAGAAAAAAATCATACAGAAACATTCAGCCCTTGTTTTGAGGTTGCATCTAGAATGGTGATGTTCTTTTATGTCTTTTGAGTTTGGCCATTACCTTCGTATGTTACAGAAAATGCTGAAAAGTCAATATAAAAATGATAGAAACTGAAATTCTCTGAACCACTCCAGGATGAATTTTCAATTTTAAATTAAAACAGGCCAAATTCTTCCCAAGGGTGTCTCCATTGAAATACACTGATTTATGCCATAGATAAATGTGACTGCAGGTATCTAACCCCTGATAGGGAACCAGTAGAACTACTTTCAAAATCATGCTGCATAATGCACTGCTTTTGCCTTTAGGTTGGTGATTAAAGCCTCAGTTCCTTTTCCCCTGCCTGATTCTGGACTGCTGTGAGATTTCCTTTTCAGTGCTATAATTAGCTAAGGAGACATATTTGGAAAGAGTGTGTTCTAATTACGCACAATCAGATGAAGAGATCATGCAAGATCAGTGTTAGGACTTTGCAAACTGAGCCTGTGCTTCTTGCCCCTGTTACAGAAGGGGTTCTTAATGGGCTTTTGGAAAATTGTACCCCAGTACTGCAGGTGGCTTCATGTCAGCCCGTCCCAGCTGGATTCTGACAGGGAATCCAGAAAAATAAGCAAAACCTATGGAAAGTCGGGCCTGTGGCTGTAACTTTGGCCAGTGTTTCTACTTTGACCCCTGTGGAAAGTGCTGGAAAACAACTTGTCTTGCCACTGGTTGGGCCCTGGCAGAGCTCTGACCTCTGAAATACAGACAAAAAAGGGGTGTTGGATGGGATGTTGCAGATTCCTGATGATGATTGCCTTCTTGCTTGCTGTAATTCTTCACTTTTCCCTCCTCTCCTATCTTTCCTCCTTGCTCACTTCCTTGATAGTAAATAAGTGAATTATCCTTTTGGTTACCAACATTTTACCCCACCTATGATAATCTCACTCTGGGTATACTGAAACTCTCCCCCAGCCCAGTGTCTGCCTTAGGATGTGTCCCAGCCCTGGGACAATCCCCTGTTTTGTTCTGGTGACTGAGACAAAGCTTTGCTCAGTCTGGTAGCTTTTGGCAAAATGATTGAGTGCTGAGAGCTTGTTGAGAAATGCACATATGGGAGGATAGAAAGCCATGAAAATCCAAAGGACAAAATTGTGTTAGGGCGTTTGTTTCCCATCATGAGGTAGTAGATGTTGAACAACAAGAAGCTGCTGTCATGGTGCTGCAGAAAGGAAGGCTTCAAAACATTTGTGTTAAATCAGAAAGCGTTGTGCTTTTTTCTCTCGCTAAATTAAAAGAATATGCCAGTTTCCAGGCCCTGCTAAGTTGTATCCTTTCCAAAGGGGTTCTTTAATAGAAAAACAAAATGGATTAATCTTTGCTGTAACACGAGATATTAAGAAGTTGTACCTTAAATGGCAGAGGTTAATTGTGGTGTTTATTATAACCCTGTTTTGTTTTGCTATGCTGTAGCATTCTAACTGGCTTCTGTTCTTAATCCTTTGGAGTTTTGAGGCAGCAAATCATACAGCCCTGCAGACCAGGGAGCATGCAATGAAAACACAGAGAGATCCATTTACACGTGGAATGCTGGAACAAAGAAATACCTAATTAGGTACCTTACATTTATATTCTTGTGGTCCTTTATGCAGGCTCCAAAAGTGCAACATGAGCTTTATGCAATGACAGCAATAAAAAAGTGACATGAAAGGATCATTTGAGATATGTAAGGTGAGCTGTTGAAGCCTGCTCTAGGCCATTAGATATGTTAGCTGGTGGTGGATTGCAATCCAGGCAGAGGTGCTTCATTAGAAATTCTGTCTTCAAATCCTAAACACAAGGCATAAACAGCAGCCTGGTGGGTTAACTTTGTCCAGTTGCCTTCAGCTGGTTACAGTTTGTGCTTCTTCATAACAATGGCATCATTTATGATCTCCAGTTGGTGTGAGCATTTCTTCAGGCACAGGAATATGTTGCTTTATCATCTTTAGTTCTAATGAGTTTGTTAGTCATTGAAAAGTGGCAGTGCAGTAGTTGACTGAGTTCTCTGCTTTCTAAGAGGCACATTTTCATTATCTCAGTGCTTTGGGCAGGGTGGATGTCACTGTTTTAAGCTGTTTTGATTCACAAGGACTTTTTTACCATGACATTAATGATACTCTGTAAAATGGAAATACATCACCTGCCACCTCACAAGACTGTATTTGTTTCTCCCACAGTTACACTGAATTAATAGCTCAGTCAATCAGCCTGAAAAAGAAACCCAAGTCTGTCTTCCTTTGTCACATCCAAATAATTCATATCTAAAACTAGAAATTCTTTTTATTAGTGAATAAATGATCTTGCACTTTCTCTGAATATTATCACAATATTACTGCTCCCATCATTCCCATGAGTTACTCAGGATTACACCTAATTTTATTTGGTTATTTCTCCTGACCAACAGAGTTTACATGTCCATTCAGTTTTTCTCTCACAAAATTGTTACTGCTAATAAATTGTTACTTCTGAGACTCATCCTTCTGGGAATACTTGACCAACTTTCAGTCCAATGCAAATTACTGTTTTTTTTTTTTTAGTCACAATTCACAATTTAGTCACAGTTCACAATTCTCGTACTACAACCTTTTACACCTGAACTCATCCTTTGTATTGTAGGACAATATTGGACATAGACTAGTTTATATGAGCTTAGATTAAATTTATTTAGGTTTAGTAAATTGATCTTGTTTATTAAAACAATTATTGCATTACTCTGGAACAATCTATTTTCAATAACCTTCAACACAAATTTACCAAATTTCCATTAACTTTTATGTCTGCCTTTAACACATATGTTTTAACACACATGTTTTGAGCTATAATATTTTGCTCAACTGGGATATATCTAATGTTCTTAGATTTGCTTGTTTAGTGTTGCCTTTTTTCTTTTCATTCTTAAAGCAAAGTACAAGATCAACAATTTTCCTGTTGTTTTATGTGATAGTTTTCCTGCTGTTTTATAATATAGTTCTCAATTTAATTTCCTTTAAGAACTTCCTGTTCCTTCTTTGATCAACTTTAATTTGGGGATTTTTTTCTTGTCTCAGGATATAGGTTCACTATCAGGTATTTCACCTGGCTGTCTTACCTTTGATCATCAGCAACGTCCTTGCCTCTGTGTTAATTACAGAAAATAAATTAGTTGGTTTTGGGATCATTTGGCCTTATCATTATTCTTTCATTCTTAGTGAATGCCTTATGTCTGGGTCATTTTTAAGTTTGAGTCATTTTAAGATTTACTTATTAGGCTTCCCAATAACTCCAGTACCTTTGGCAAGTTCTGACACTCCTTAAGCAATTCCTACCTTGCTTCACAGTGGAGTAAGTAGAAGAACTCTTTCAGCATTTCTCTTTTACTTTTGCCAAATTATGCTGCCTGCAGAGGAACTGAGGTGTGACAAAGGGGCAAGGAACAGCAGTGGGACCACTCGAAATAGATACCTACAGTCATCACTGCACTAGCTAGATGCTGCTTACTGACACTAAATTAGAGGCTCTAAGGAAAATAAGCATGTTGTGAAATTTACATAGAGCAAGAAATCATTAAAGTAATAGCAAAATATCTGAGAAAATCTTGTCATGGATGAAAACTCTCCGCAAGGGAAACGTTAAAAAATAATGTTTAAAGTCATCAGTAATAGACTTAAAATTTAAACAACTTGTTGGCAAGTAAAAAAATTATGTAGAATTTATGCAAATCCCAATATCCTAAAGGACCCTCTCAAATATATGACAGAAAGGAAGAGCTTTTCAGTCTCTGTGAGGGTCAAAAAATGAAAATAATTTTTGAGGGTCATGTAAGATAATGAATTCTAATATTGAAGTTTTAGAATTAATTATTTGGAGACTATATTCCAGGGGTAATCTGTCTTATTAATTCTACCAGTTTTCCTTTTTCTGTGTTTTATATAATTTACTGTTCCCTGAAATGTAATGTAAATCCCTAAGTAGAGGAATACTTTTTTTCACACCTTGGCAGCTGCAATAAAATTATTGGTGTAATGAAACTAACCCAGTGTAGCAATCACTCCATGATAAAGTAAATGAGGTGACATCATTAGTATGAAAACTACACTTTCAGTACACTTTCATATCGGCCACTGCAAGGGGATGTTTTGCACTTGTGTCCTTTTTTCATTGGCTGACTTTGGAGCGATCTTTATTTGATTTCTTTGGTGTTCAGTAAGGAAAAGCAAAACTACAGCTGCAAAGAGTAGGAATGGCATTAAATAGCCTTAGGCATGCCAATCCATACTAAGTATATGCAAACTGAAAACCAATGTAATAGTTGGAAAATATATAAAGAGAAAAGAACTTGTGTGTTCTCACTGCATTCCCCTGTTTCTTAACTAGCCAGAAAGAGCAGGCTGAACTTTATCCTGAACTGATGGAATTTTATAAATCCTTCTGCCTGCTCAAACTCTTTTGGGCTCCCTTGATGCTAGACAGATACATTTTTAAGTCCTCTGTCTCCTTACCAGGCTGGGGGCCCTGATGGCTTTAAAGGTGCAATATCATCTTCTGGTTGACAGAACCTGATCTGATCCCAGATGTCCCACGACTCTCACTTTTCTGCTATTAAGTTCACAGAGATGCTACCACCACTGTACTTACTTTCCCTATAAATCTAGCCAGCTGTCTGTCAGTCTCAAATCCTAATGCATTTATGTCTTTCTAGTATTTGCAGCACATTACAGAACTCGTTTTCCAAAAAGCTGCCAACAGTTCCAGTTCTGAGAGAGATGGAAAATGCAAAATGTAAATATATTATTCAAACATAACTTACTTCTTTTTTGGTTGCTGCTTGCTGTCACCTGGAAAGGAATAAAATTTAAAACATGTGGAATAAAACTGGTACAATTATATATTGTTAGACATTAATGAAAAGAAGTTAAAAAAAGTGTTGTTTAGACACGTTTAAAAACATTTGGTATGTAAATTTCTGGAAACTGTAAGAAATCCGGGATCACAAAGTAAGAGTGTGCATTTTACCAAGAATATATTAGTATTGTCTCTCCAATCCCATCTGAAAAAAAATAAAATCAGGATACTGTGTCTTAAAACAACATTACCTGCTTTCCAAGAACCTTGATAAATCCTTCAGAAGTTATTTATACAAGGGAACTGACAGTGCAGGTTTGAGCAAATTTTGTCTTGTGGGTTCAATAGTACTAACTGGATACAGTGCTTTAATTTGCCTTAAAAGAACTGTTTTTCAGCAACAATTTCTAAAGTTGTTGGTTTTGTTTTGTTTTTTTTAACCTCCTCCCTATACAATTTTTACTTTCTTTTCCCTCTTCTCCTTATCTCCTGTCTTCCAAACCTGAGTCATATCTTATCTGCAGCAGTGATGGAGCTCTTATAATTAAAGAAATGGATGCAAATAAACACCCTGAGCTTGGCACAGGTCTGGGGAGGTATTTCCTATGCAGACATGCCCATTTGGTATGTCTCTGCATATCTGTGAGTGAGATGGCTGGAACAGAGCAGTAGCTTCAAGCACAGGCCAGTCTGGCTAACCAGCCATGGGATGGGGTAGAGTTTTTCTCCAAATTTGGAAAAAAATTAGAAGCTAGATCTTCCTTTCCCCTTGTCAATTTGCCTCTTGCTATGTTGAAATAGGAGAACCTGTGGATATCTTGCCAGGTCTTATATATTCCCACTAAATAGCTATCCACGGACTTCTGATTGCTAATTAAATTTGCAGGCATCTATCATTTATCTCATGTTTTGAGGTCTTCATTGCCCTTTCACTTGGCATCACAGCCAGACACCTGGGAAAAGATAAGATATAGAATTGGTTCATTTTGAAAAGCTAGCCGTGTGGCTGATGTGATCTTATCACACAGTATTGACTGAGTACTTAGAAAGTAAAATTGCTGGCAGCTTCTGGACAGTTAACATACTTTTATATAGAAACTCACTGCTGGGCTGCAATACCCAAGCTATATTTTGAAAAGGTGCTCCAGAAAACTGTAGAGCAGCCTTTTACCCAAGTAAATGAGTCCTTTGACCTCAGTGATGTTGACTGACAGTTTTGCTCTTGACAACTCACGAAGAAGTTGCTGTACCATAATGAAATGGGCATACACTTTTTTTTTTTGTACTGAAGTTTGAGTTCATGTGTTGGGATAGTGTTCAGACAGTATCCAGCTCTGTAGCACTATTCTGCCTTTTGATTCCTTCACATAAAAATAGGAAGTATGCTATATAAGATGCTAGTTTTTTGTAAGGAAATAGTGTTACATTTTTGCTCTTAAAAACCTCTTAAAAGTGTTTTATATCTTTTGTGCTGCAACATTTTCAGTATATGGAAAAATTATTACTCTGCAGTAAAGAGCAAAACTAAATTGCTGTCAGTAACTTGTGCATTGTTTTGGTAGATGTCCTGTTTTCCATCTTCTGCCAAAAGTAAACATCATTATATTTCAACCCACCTTTCAAAACCAATATTAATAAATCAGGTCCCATATTTAGAGTTGATTATACCCTACCTTCAAAGCAGAGGACAGATAAAATTGTAGGGGTCAAAGCATGAGTGAGTGCAGTTATGAATGCTGAAGCATCATCCCAAATGTTTGTACATGTACATCGAGCAGGGCCAATTGGCCCTCACTGGGCTAAATCTGTACTCCACAGCAATAACATATTTTTAAATACTCTGTTATGGTGGTGCCTTGTGATTTGTTTGGGGTGGGGTGTGCTGGGAGAGAGGCAGGAGTTTTTCTGCCCCCTTGTCATGCTGAAGGCTGTCAAGAAACGAGGTCTCCATTGGCAATATGGGAAGCTGTGGAGAATGCACATGCCGACAGGAAATATCAAAAGACTGCACGCTGTTCTCTGATCTTGACTTCACAAGACAGCTGGGAAAGCACTTTTTTCACTTTAGTTTTACTCAGTCAGAAAGTATTTGCCACTGTGGCAGCACAGTACAGGAAAAGGACCTTATTAATTCAGGCATCTAGTTTAAAGAGAGGTAGACTCTAATATGTATGTGAAATAATGACCACTCGCTCTGCTCCCGAAGTGTTACCCTTGAGCAACAGAAATTAAAATTCATCAATGTGGAAGAAAGTGTGTCACAATGGAAATCAGATATCTGAACGTGGTGGGATAGTGAGGCCAGTTTGGAAAAGACTTCTATTTCATTATTTCTCTGCCTTCATAATTCTCTTACATCTTTTATGAGGGCTCATAAATGAATTCAGGAATAGATTTTGAGACAGACTGTCATCCTCCCTCCATCTCAATCTTGCAAACCACAGGCTGTCTGAGAGTTGGACTGCTTTTTACTTGAGGAGGTAGAAATTGACAAGATTTAGATCAACCAGAAGAATAAGAAGAGTATCTGGAGGGGGAACACCCAAATTCTCAAAGGGCCACTTACTGCCAGCATGAATCCAAGAAATTTTTTCTATGCTCAGAGCAGGCTGGCAGTGTATTGTATTTCCATAGCGCTTGAATAAGTAAGAAAGGAATTGATTGCACAGTTTTTACTTCTCTGTTTCCTTAAAACAGAACATTTTCAAATAAATCGTTCGCTGAACCACCTATTTGTATACATCTTTGTGTGCATAACTGTATTTCAGCTTCAGGAAGCACCAGAGGGGGTAAACAATGTAGTGTGTTGCCAAGCTGGCAAATTTTAAGCATCCCTTTAGCTGTATTATGGCTTGGCTTGTACATCTGCAGTCAGGACTGTGAAGCAACAGCTGTGCAGCTGCTTCTTTTGCTTAACAGCGACGGAAATTCTGCGCCGGGTGGAATGGGGGGCTGATCTCTTGACTCCACTGTAATAGGTAAGATAAAGAAATTCCTCTAACTGCGGTGTTTTGCTGCTTGGATCCTGCTCTCTGTCTTCCTGCATTAAAAATTTGTACTTAGTGCCTCGTTGGCTACTAAAGGTGAGAGCAGGTGAGAAGCAGCAGGGTTGTGCCACAGGGCAGAGCAGCTCCTGCGGTCATCGTGCTGCCGGGGTCAGGGAATGTCACAACCTGCTCCCTGAACTTCTGGGGGTGCCTGGGAGTCCACACTAGTGCCAGGGGTCAAGCTGGGCTCGAATCTGTGAAACTCCAGAAAAGGCCCTCATCCTGAGGGAATCGTAGTGTAAGCAGCAGATTGCGGCATTGACATTCTCTGAAAAAGATTCCTTCGTCCTGGATGTTTTTCCTTGGAAGCTGAGAGGCCTCAGAGAAAAAGGAAAACAATGTTTTAACTCATTTGCTTCTCCTCTGTTTTGTTCATGTGGAATGTGTTTGGAGATTGTTTGGTGATTGTTTCATTAGATTCTGGTGTGAGTTATTTTGACTCATTGGCCAATCAGGGCCAAGCTGTGTCGGGACTCTGGAGAGAGTCAAGATTTTTCATTATTATCTTTTTTTTAGCATTCAGTAAGTATCCTTTCTGTATTCTTTAGTATAGCATGGTGTAGTATTGTTTAATATAATATGTTATAATAAATTAATAAATTAGCCTTTTGAGAACATGGAGTCAGATGCATCATTCCTGCTTTTGTCAGGGCATTCCCAGAAAATACATCACATTGCACCGTGCCTTGTATGCATCTGGAGAAAAAACACCACCTGAAAAATACCACCTGAGTAATGTCACCATTAACATCACTGGCTGAACCTTCGGAATCAAATATGAGGTTGATAAAATCTTTGCATGTTTGTTCTTGAATTATTTTGGTTACAGAATCACAGTTAGAAGTCCAAATATTCAGGGAAGATATGTCTGTACCCAAACTTCTGTTATAGAACTGAGTTGGACTGGTTTGGTTAAGACTTGATATTTCAGCTTTCATAGGGGGAAGGAAATATAAATGATCCCTGGTGGTTGATTGAAAGCTCTGCCTAGTTGGGAATTTTTTATTGTGCAAGAGTTTTTATTTAAAAATAGAAAGAATAATGCTTCGTGTATTTATTTTGATGCTAATTATCTGGTTTTGATATGGGCTAGCTGTTATTTCTCTGGCAGGAGCTACCTTAATGAATGTCTCCTCTGTTTCTGGTGGTCTCTAGCAGCTGTCAGCAAGGAATGGGTGCATCTCCCTTGCTCTGGCTGGGAGGCATGCACGTGAGTCTGCATTCTCTGGTGTATTAAACAGTCTTTCCTGGGAGTGTTGAAATGTGTTGTCTATAGCTGGTAGAATTCCTATTGGTAATTTCCCTAAAAAATTAATTAGATTTTATCTTGTGCTCTGCAACCATTCAGCAGGCTGCTGCTGATGCAGAAGTCAGTATTTCTCATTCCTGTACCAAGCTGAGATAGGAAGGAGCAGCAGATCCACACATATGCATATGCAGGGCAGATAAGAAGTAATATTCAGTTCCAACAAGCCAACTTCATACTGATGATGAACGATGTAACATGAGCTCTGTCCCTCTCTGCTCCCAGGATTTGTGAGGGAAAAAACACCACTGATTCTTATCTGCAGTTTAAAGAAATGTGCATTCTGGAGAGGGACAGGATAACCAGTTTCTAATTTTATTTTATGGTGTAAGTTTAGTCCTTTACACTGTACCTGCTTTTTAGTTATATTATAAAAAGTTGTCATCGGTGCTTTATATTTATTCTCTGCTTCTGCATAGTGTTGGAACTGTTTGAGAAGTTCAGTGCTTGTATTCTTACAGCAGGTCAGAGATTTTAGCACACTACTTACATTTGTCATTTGGGATTGGATTTGTTTGTAGGTTTTGAGGTTTTTTTGTTCCCCATGGCATTCCTAGGTGGAAAATATTTCCTTGTGCATTTACTTGAAATCATTCCTCAGTTTTGGCATCTGTTTCGGTGACGACTGCACCGAATTTTCCAGGTTAAGATAATGATACTTTTTTCAACATGAGTAACATAGCCCATTTTGATTTTGTTTATTTTAAATATGCATAATTTTCTTTATGGATACAGTTTTTTGGAAGGACGATTTGGAATATTGTTGTCTTTAACATTTGAAACACCTGTTCTTTTTTATGTCTACTTTTATACATGTATATATTTAAAGTTCTTTATTTGAAAGGTTAAGGTGCCACTATATCTAGAATGAAATAAATATGCCGTTTTAAAAGCCACTAAAAATTAATTCTAGAAATATTTCTCTATTTTTTACATTTCTGTTAACCATGATTAACTTCTTTCAAACACATTAGACAATTTTTTTGGTTTTTGGTGGGGATTTTGGTTTGTTGGTTTGGTTTGGGGTTTTTTGGGGGGGTTTAGCTAATTTTATGAATTGGTTAGAAATTAAGAGTACATAATTACATAACTACATAAAGAAATTAGAAATACATAATTGTGTGTGGACATACATGCTCTGCTTCTTAACCATTGTAACAATCTTGAGAAGTGTTAGAGTAACTTGAGAGTTTGCAGAGGAGTAAGAGGGATATTGCAGGTAGAACAAATGTGGGGGGATTTGCATATTTTCCTACAAAATCTAGATCTGTGAGTTAGAAATCAACATTTTTTCATACATTATACCATGTCATTATATGTGTAGATTATAGCAGTCATACAAAACACTGCTTGTTTCATCATTATCTTGCACATTTCTCATTCTTTAAGATACATAAGTAAATTATGAAAAAAAAAAAGGATTTTAGATCTCTTGGGAAAACATGGCACAATATCTTGTTTTTGCATTTGAATAAAAATAATTCTGTGCACCTAAAAGGATTTTGATGCGTAGATGAATGATACAGATGTAATTGAATAACCCTGGATTCCTCAAGCAGCTTGCAGTCTGCTTAAAAGTCAACTCAATGTCATTTACTTTTTTTCACAAAATCTTTGACATCTTTGAATGGACATGAGCACAAAAAAAGGGATGGGGCTTTGGGGGTTTTCTTGTTTGTTTTTTTGACTTTTTTCCTTTAACAGTTAGGTCTCTAAATAAGATTTTCTTCTCTTAATTATGCACTATTCTGCCCAGTGATGTAAGCTTTGGACAACTACTTATTGAAGTTCTATGTAACTACTCTGAAAAAAGTAGATGAAAACACATAAAAAGTATAAAGGTAATATGACTGTATGACAAGAATTTTGTGAGTAATGAGTCCATCTTTGGGGTGAGTTTTCTTTTACACGGAGGCATTTTAGTGTAAAACATTACTTTTAGTAATGTTAGGCTATACTTAAACCCAGCTCAGCTACACCTATATAGGAACATTCTCACTCTTTTCATGTACCTATAAAACTTGATGTTCTCATCTTAGTGAAATAAGTGATAAACTTGTACCTTTTTTTTTTTTTTCAGTGGAGGAAACTTCATCCCCACAAATTTGTAATATTTCATGCCAGAACAGGCAAACTGAAAGAAATAACTGAGTGGAATGGACAGTGTAGGGCATGTTCACTTATGGAAATAATGGCACTTAATACTCTGAGTGTTTAAAGAAATCTCTTAATAGGAAAGCATTTAAATGTATCCCCAAATTTGTTATGTGTTTTCCCCGTTTACTTTCTGCTGTAGTCCAAGTCAGAACACAAATTGAGAAGTGCCCCATCAAGTGAGTTCTCTCTTGCCATTCTTTATCTCTCAGAAGCAAAATCCTTATCAGGGAGAAGATCTTCAGAAGCCAGCCATAGACCATTAGCTCTAGATATATGTATATCCTTCAACTTCACCCCATGCAGGCTTTGTTGTTAATGACATTCTAGATATGCATCTCTCAGTTCTGTGCTTTAATTAATGACCATTTTTGCCATTATCAGGTCTGTTCTTTGTGAGTTTATGTGAGGTCTTTGCCACCTATCATCAGTCAAATGCTCTGTGTATGTTTGTGCTCACACTTGCATGGTGACAGTATTTAATGCAAGCCTTAATAACTCCCTACCTTGTCTAAATAACTAATAGACCATCACATTTAAGTCTGCCTTAACACAAGGTTTTGTAGACACAGCTCTCATCTGGAATAAAAGGCCCCTGCATGTCACTCATCAAAACAGGGAAAAATGCTTACCATCTATTAAACTGATCAGCTGTTACATCAGAATTGCTGTTTAGGACCATTTTGTGCTGAATATAGCAAGATTTGTGATGAAAGTACACAAAAGTCCCTGCATGTTTGATTTATTTGTTGTACTTTTTCAATTTTCTACCTACCCCTTTCAACCTGACTTGCTGACACTCTTCTGGTCATAGTCACTGCTTTCAAAACATTTTGAAACCTGAAATGAGACAGAATACATACCAGTTCATTCTCTAGCTTCTCTTCCCTTGGTGATGTACTTTGGTAAAAAAAAAAAAAAAAAGTAAATTACTCTGTTACTTGTTTCTTTTTGAAAACAACTTGTCAGTTTATTTTTGTGTCTCTGTGTGACTGAGAAGGGAAAAAGAATATTTTATTTATTCTGTAACAAAATTTTCCTTTTATTGACATTGAAATTAAGTGGAGAAAGAGTGCAAGGATAATGAAGAAAAATATTAAGAAGATGGGTTTTACATGGAACAATCTCTCAAGAAAATATACAAATGCTTTAATTGCAAAGTGAAACATTTTCACAAAAAATGTTAAAGTGAAAGTGTTCTGAAATACAGCATCTACTCACCACATGCCAAAAGAGAGAGGAGCTCAAAATTGTAGTGAGGGAAGGATAATTTCTTCTCCCAAGGAAGATGAAGATGGACTTACCTGCTTCATTTAGGTAGGTGAAAGCTTTTATTTACTGAAGAAAGCATGAGATCAAGGCCTGAACACCTGTGCTGTCAGGTAACAGAACTTAAAACTGCAATCAAAAAAAAGAGCATATTTAGCAGTGAAATAGAACCAAAGCATTGCAAACATCTATGAAACATGAGAGCAATGACAAATGTGGTATTATATACCTTTAGAATGGGATTAATCTTGCACATAAATGGACCATATGGTGCAAAGTGAGGAGTACCTGGGGGTCCTTTTGCATATAGAAATTAGATACATGTATGTAGACACACATCATAGCCAAAATCTGTTGATATATAAATAGATGTTGATGCATCAATGTAATGTGTTTCATTAAAATCATGTTTTGAATAATCTATTCTCACAGGAAAAGAAAGTAATAAATTCTGTTTCTGTTACTTGGATAGAAAAGCATTATATGGTAAAATCTGCTGCTAAAATAAGGTTGTTAATGAACATGTGTATCAATTATGTAACTTCTGCACTCATTACAGTTTTGAAGATTTAGCCTTCAAAACAAAATGTGTTTGATTTTATGTGCATTAATAACCTTCCAAGTGACAGGTAAGCATGAATGTAAATGAAATTGAGCTTTTTTTTAACATATATTTTTAGATCAAAAGCTACCAGAGATGATAAACATTTGCTCATCAAATGTAGCTTGGATGTCTCTGTGGTTTACACCAGCGAGTGAAACTGCAAATGAAACTGCTCTTGCAAGGAGCTAAAGGACACCACAGCAGGTCCTCTGGGGTTTAGATGATGGATCTGTCTCTTTGAAAAGGTTTCAAGTTCTTAGGCAGCACATGAAGCTGAGTTTGTAGCTCTCAGTAGACAGATCTTGGTTAATCCATTACAATCACTAAACTGCTCTCTCCACTCTATAGAAGTCCGATTAAAAAGAATAGCAGAAAACTTTTTAGTGCAATTTCTTCTGCAGCTTATTGGCTTAAGGAAGGGTTTTTTCCTCTGTGTACTGGTCCTGAACATTTGCTTAACAATTTTCTTTCCATCCCAGTCCTACAGGCAGGACTGGAAAAAAGTCTATTTCTGTTTCTGGTACCTCTATAATGAAGGAAATGTGTTGTTCCCAAGGCAATAATCTGCTTTGTTTTGTTTTATTGTTTTGGATAATCAAATATCTGTGAAAGACATTCAATAAAGTCATTTGTGATCAGTCTTCCAGTCATAGAAAAGCACAGGGAAAGGTTTTTCTACTGAGCTTGATCTAGAAAATTCAATTTAGTGCCTGTTCCTTTGTTGCTAGTGTTATCATCATGTACATTGTTTTGTACAGGGCCAGAAAAAAACAGGGCTTGATATCCAGTTAGTGTTACCTGGGTGAGTGAGGAGCTATCATTTGTAAAAGTTGGCTCAGTTCACAACAGAGAAAGGGTCTGTAGCTTAGTTCTCACACCACGAGGCAACTGAAGTTTAAGGGCTGCTTTTGGTAGAGAAAGCAGCCCTTAAGCTGCTTGGGAGAAAAAAAAAAATTATAATATCATCATTGTGACCTCTGAACCCAAGTCCTACCCTGTAATGATTGGGTTAAAAGAAAATTATTCACAAAAGGGTATTGGGGTTTGAAGCTGCAAATAGTACCATCTTTGCTGTTAATGACCAGCATAGGAATTATTTCCTTGTAATATCCAGAAGCTGCTAAAACCCAAATCCGTTGAGAGTCACAATTATCATTAATGGAACAGAATATTTTCAGGACGGTGGAAAATAGCTGGGCTTTAATAAAATATTAATGGGCAGAAACCATGGATTAAATATTCATCTTTGTGCCTTTGGAGGTTATATTCTATGGCTCCCCTACAGCCCATCAGTAAATAATGATCTAGTGGCAAAACCTTCTGGGACACAGTATAGCTCAGTACAGAATTGCTGTGTAAAGTTAAATCATAGCATTTACATATTTTCCATTTTGTAGAGTAATTACATTGTTTACATGGAAAAAAAAGTCAAGTCAGTGCTGATAGTCAACTAAATTGCATCAGTAGAGGTAAATTACCAAAGTTGAGCTGGAGGCATTTTCAGCATGTGATTCCATCAATACAAATGAGATCTCTCTGTACAGCTCCTTGGCACTCTTGCTGCTTGTCTGGTGGAACATTGCTGGCCAGCATCTCTATCAAAGGGAGCTCTGCAATTTAAAGTAGGAGAAGAAAGAGAAAGAGGCTTCCATGTGTGTCTTGTCCTTTCATCATAACAGAATTGCTTTAGTATTGCTAAATTGAGAAAGGGGAACTGAATTTCCCCTGAAAATAAAGATGCAGGAATTTTCTCTGTCCTGAAGACCTTATGGAAAGTATGGTGTTGAGATTGGTTAGTAATGTAAAGTCAGGGATTTGATAGCTTCATTTTTTCATTAAAAATTATTGTGATTTAGAATTGTTCATTTTTTTAATAAGCAAACATTTGTAATGTCATTGCAGCATCTCATGAGAGTTGCACTTGAGCCAAAGACTCTGAAACATGTGGAGAACACGGATAAGTAGCAATTTAAATATGAATTTTAACACAAACTGTGGCCTTGGGGAAAATGTAGGCAGCTGGACCACAACCCACAACTGACTTTTCATCTGATTACTACCTACCTATTGTGTTTAAAAAAATTAAACAAAACAAAGTGAACACTGCACCATGACATTTCTTGGTGTCAGGGATTATATCTTGGCGTCTTGGAGTCTTTGGTGTCAAAGATTGCGTGATTCATTTGTGTTTAAAAGTTAAAGAGCATAATGACATGCATGACTTTAGGAATTAAAGCAGCTTGTTATTCAGCCACAAGTATGGACTATAAAATATGTAAAATAATTAATTTGAACTGTAGTTAAACTTCTGTCTCTTCCAATTCTTTTGCATGGATAATTTTAATTCTAACTGGTTGCAAACATGATGTGGAATAAGGAAGATTCCAGCTCCTCAAAACTAAAGGTGCTGTGTCTTTCCAAACCATAACAGCTCATGAAAGCCAAACCCTCACAAAGGCTTAAGGAATGCACATGGCTTCCAGTAGGATTCTGGAACACTTGAGAAAAGGAAAGTGGGCAGATAGGGAAAAAAAAGTGTTTTTCTCCTTTGACTTGCAAACATACTAAATCACTATTTCATTTTCTTGCGTGAATTTCAATAGCATGTAAATTGTAAATGACAAGTATCTGAGAGAGTTCTGAATGGATGGATGTCTGCTGTTTGTTTTGTTTGTATTCTGGCTTGGGATT
This sequence comes from Fringilla coelebs, assembly GCF_963513975.1. Lineage (NCBI taxonomy): Eukaryota > Metazoa > Chordata > Aves > Passeriformes > Fringillidae > Fringilla > Fringilla coelebs. The sequence goes on along the minus strand of NC_140032.1, from coordinate 64,091,130 downwards.
TTATGAGAGTGGAGAAATCTTTTTGTTTGAAAATTGTAAGTCTCAAGAGGCTTAGCAGAGTTGGAGCTTTATTATGCTAAATGGCTGCTTCTGTATTACTGTGCTCTGCTTAATGATATTCAGGAAATATTCTTCTTTCCTAGGAAATTCATTGAACATTCTCTTATGGGGTTTAGCTTATTTAACAAGTTAAGTAAGGATCTCCCTTACTTGTGTACATTAAACAAAAAAATCAATATAAGGAGGCAACAACAGATTTTGCATTTTAAGATTTACTGGACATGACTGGCACCCTCTTTGTGTGAAGCCATTTTACCTTTTCATAGCCAGCTGTTTTCCTGGCTGGAGCCTGGTGCTGTGTAATGCTGAGCTTTTTAGGTTCTGCTCTGTCTTATGTAATAGAGACACATTCCTGTCACACAGGTCCTTCCAACAAGATCTGATAGCTCTGAGATGGTTTTGTGCTAAACCTGGATGCTGCCATGGGTAGTGCATTATGAAGGCATCCAGATCTCTGGGTGACTGAGACTATTTCTTTCCTCATGGGTGGCTGCTGGTGATGGCAGCTATAGTAATTAGGGAAATTTTGCATAAGAGTGAGGAATCTGTAAAGTGGGAGACGTATGTACATCTTCACGTCTTATTTATGCAGTAAGATTTTTTTTTTCTTATGGGTATAAGCAGGTGCTGAGACTTTACAGGCTGTATTGCAAGTATGAATAATAAATAGGTGACTGTAAAGATTTTTTTTTCTGGGTAGTAGATAATATCTCTGCATTATGAACTGCATCCATGCACAGTATAGGAGGAATTGTAGTCACAGTATTTTCACTACTCACAAGGAAGTATACACAACAAGTGGTTTTATTGATTTTCAAAATACATGAACTAAGTATGAATTGAGCATAAGCATAATGTCTATATAAATATGTATAGATCTATGCGTGTAATTTGATTGACTAGGTTCTACACCTGTGCATGTGGAGGAAACAAACATTAAAGCCATAGCCCTACAGAACTGACGCAAATGCAGAACAAAATTATTTAACTGGTCAGACTGTGAGACCGTGGGAGCAACAGGAGGTTAATGAAGTTGCAATACTGACTTATAGACAGTTCAGTGCCATCTGACTCAGTTAATGGAGGAAATGTGTGCTTTAATTCATACCCAAAGGTAAAGGTACCACCAGCAGATGTGCCTGGTACATTTGTTTCTGCATTGTCATTGTAAAATATTTCTACAAAATCTTTGCAATGATTTCATTTCTTTACAGGTAACTGCTCTGGTTTTAGTTTGCTGCTGGTTTTGCTCTGATTACACCATGAGGTCACACTCAGGAAAATGAGTTTCTCAGTTAAGCAACTGTGAAACAGAAATACTTTGAGTTTTCAACTGCTTCTTTTCTTTGTATCTTTATTTGTGCCCCTGGATGTATGTATCACCATAACTTCACAGGACAGCAGAATAGACTGACTTCTCAGAAAACTGTATCTTTACTGCTTACACAGCTTTATGTTTGTTTCTAAATCTCTTGATAAAAATGCAATTGTGGTAACTTTACCTGGAGTTGAGAAGGTCATCCCTGAAGAACTTGCTAGCCAGGTCTTAGGGAGTGGCAATATTGTGTTCTAGTGGCTGTTGACCAAGAGTTGTGTAAACAAACATGTAGCAAGTAAATTGCGAAGAGACTTATTTTTCTCTTAATAAAACACTAATCAGCATCTGGAAAATCAGTTTTTTTGATTGATTTTGAATTATTTACTGCAAAATGTAACATCATCTGGGCTGAAATATTTGTTGGTTGTTTTTCATAGTCATTTATCAATCCTGCTATCAGTTGAATTTTGACAAGCCTAAAGTTTTGTTTAAGTGGAGAAGTCCACTGACCTCAAGAACCCAAGAAAGGGTCTATTCACCTGTTGTGAAAATTTTTGAAGCAATTGGAATTGTTTGGTATACTTATAGCTCTCAATCTACTGAGAGTGCTCGGACAAAACCATGTTCACCCTATTTTTTAATGATATTGGCTAAATAGGTCTACCAAGTTCCCAGACAAAGCAAAATAATCACCTCACATCATATGTATATTTAATTAATTTATTTATTTAGGAATTGCATTGCATTTTCACTTTGTTCTTTCATTGAGTGAAGGAGAGACAACATATCCAATATCTGAAATATGTGTATTTCCTGACTTTTTTTCCCATTGTACACCATTTTAATGCTAAGTATGTGAGGACTTTAAGTATTCAGCTTTTAAATGGCTGTAATTTTCATTTGCTACGCAGCAGAATAACCTTATCTACAGCTTTATGGCTGCTAGTTTCAGTCCAATTAATCTTCATCAATATTGCCATCCTTCACACCATCCTCTGGAAAACTTAAAAGGAAAATAGCTTAATTAGGAACAGCAATGGCATTTCACTTTCAGAGAGCTGGAATGTTCAACACACTGCCTTGAAACAGCATTCTCCCTTTAGAATAATTTACATGTCAGACACTAAATAAATATGCATTCAATGGAAGGGATTTGTGTAAGCAGTGCACACAGAGCAAGGTTTTCTTGCGCTCAGGAATTTAAAAAAATTCATTTGAAACTATTAATATTCTTCTACTGTTACACAAGCCAGTCAAAATCTGGTGGCATGAACTGTAGGAGTGACAGAAATTTTTAAATAATATGAAATTTGACTAGATGCTTATACCGTCATATTTCCATTTTTGCACTTCATATTGTGTTCCCACTTCTATCAATAACTGTTACTTGGCTTTTTAATTGGGAGATGAAACATTTCATGGTGATCTTCGTTCTGACCTGTGTGATTTGGCATTTAGTAATTCAAAGATGGAAAAGACAATGTGTTTTGTAATGCTTAAGGAACATGCATGTTGTTTACAATAGGGAATGCATATTGCAATTAATTCCATTAACAAAGAATAAATACAAATTTTCTCAGAAGTAGGTGTATGCAGAGATATTAGATGAGTGCTCTGAAAGATAATAGGTAAAAATGGCAAGTGATTAGTGAGCTTGATATTATATTTTACAAAACTGGGTATTCTGGAGATGCTCCCTGCTCTAAAACTAATCCAAAAGAACAATAGAGGTTAACTAAAACATCTGTTTTCTTCTACAGATTTGTCCAAATGATTGTCAAGAAGTCTTCTGACCAGAAAATGACTCTCAAGTTCCTGATAATCTGATTTGCTAAACTATGGAAACCTTTTATCAAAAGTTAAAATATTATGAGCAGTCTCCTTCAATAGTCTCTGTATTCCCAGTAGCATTTTCTGTATCATCTGTATGTGTTTAAAAATACACTGTTAATGCAAATCAGATCTGAAGAAGGTGTGCTGTAACTTGTAAATCTTTATGATCTAAATGATTTCAGCTGCTGGGTTGATGATGATTTTGGAGCTAATGCTCCAAATAAATTTGGAGGTAATGCTCTTTTCTTTTGTTGTACTTTAGTTGCATATTTTGAGGAGCAAATAAAATTTCTCACGTCATCCTGGCCTAGTGAAAGACATCCCTGCCCATGGCAGGGTGTGGGAAATAGAGGAACTTCAAGGTCTCTTCCAACCCAAGCCATTCTGTAATCTTATTACTCGACATAGATAAGAAGAGAAGTTTTCAGGGTGTTTTGTTTTCCAAGAGGAGAAGAAATGGATTGTGATAATTACTGATGTGTCTTGGCTGGTTACAGGTGTCATAGGAGGAATGCAGCAGTAAAACAGAAACACACCAGGAACTGGCCCCAGCTTGGTAGTGATTCAAACAATAACTGGCACAGGCAGTGTGATAGAAAACACCATTTTCTTTTGTTACCACTTGCAACTTCTGAAGCATTTTCTTTGTTGAACAACACGCATTATCTGAGATTACTCCTGCTACTTTCAGCACTTTTATGCTGCAAACTGCACAGCAAGTAAAGGTCAAATATAATTAGCTGGGGAAAGTTGATGTTTGTTTTCATCCTCACCAGAGCTTTTTTAAACTTGCAATTATGAACAGAGAACAGGTAATGTGACAGAATGTATCACAACGAAAATTTGATACATAGTGGAAACAATATTTTACTCTGTAGTAGCAAATTTAGTTTCTTATACTCTTTCAAAGTTTCATTCATAACTAGCCCAGAAATAAACCAACAACACAATGAGAGAAATGAAAACTGAAGCTTAATTTAAGGCCCGAAAAAAGCAATGCTAAAACAATTGTACGAGAGAAAAGAGCTCGAAAATGTATGGAAAGCTGGAGAGAAAGGGGAAGTGCTCTGTGTCATGACTAATGATACAGAAGCCTCAAATGCCATGAACTGTCAGGAATGAAAAAAGAACTGTTGGGATTGTATGCTTATTTAATCTTCCCTCTCCATCGTCTCCACCTGGAGGTCTTGGATATTTTTCCCTTCTTCATATTTCACTGCTGCATGGTTGTTTTATTGGAAGCAGGAGTCCAAGAGACCACCAATCCAAATGTCATCATAACTTTTCAAATTACCTCTCTGGTCCGTGTTCAGCTCACTAGCAAGTACAAATGTGTGGTTCTTGAATCTAATGAGAACAGGGGAATTGCGGCAATAAAATCAGGTAGGGCAAGGCAATAAATAAGTTTCCCACTTCTATTGCTTGTTTCACTCATCGTGGTTAGCAGCAGTTGTGTGCATTTCACAATACACTCTGAAGAAATGGTATATTCAAACAAAACTTGCTAGCAGTGTGCATCTATAATTAAGATGATAGGATTCAAAAAAAGCAGCCTGGATTTTAATCTCTCTGTGTTTGTATAGAGATCTGTGAGTGTTCAGTATGGATGTAATAATTTGACAGCTTAATGTGCAGAACTCAAATTCCTATTTCAACTTCAAATACTATTTTGGTGGTGGTTTGGGGGTGGGGGGGTGTTTTTTTGGGTTTTTTTTTCATTTTTGGAAATGTGGTGCAAGGCATCAGAAAAAACCAACATGTGAAATGGCAGCATCAGTAATAGGGATGTGTGTTAGGACCATGAGAGTATTTGTAATTTAAGATAAAACCTGGAACTGCTGAAATGTAAAAACTAATCAGTTTTACCTAACTTCACAGAAGCCAAACCCAAAAGGAACTAATTTCTTAAACTCTGAAAACTCCTTGGTTTCAGCTGAATGTGCTCAAAGAGGTTTATATTTTCTAGAAAATTGGAACATTAAAAATAAAAAGCAGTTCCTTCTTGAAATTAGATTTAAATTAAAAAAAAAAAATCCATGCAAATGTGTTCCTCATTAAGTATGTTAATTGATTTTTTTTTCCAAACAAGAATATATACCCACCTCTTTAAAAATAATGGAACTGTAATTGACTTCTTAAAATAATGTTTTAATATAATCATATGTCCAGTTTTTCACCAAGTCTTCATCATTTCACTGCCACCAGTCATGAGTGAGTGCTGCATTCATGACAGTTGTTTCAGAATATGTTAATGTGGTGAAGGTGAAATGTAATTAACAGTATGTATCACATAAATGTTTCAATCAATTTAAATTAGTCACTAGGTGGCCATGTACCACAGATGGAAGTGTATTATTTAACAAGAAGAAAATCCTTATTAATAATGCAGTTCTTATTCTAATAATGGATTAACAGGCATTGTCTGGAAATTCTGCATTGTCTGACATGATTTTAGAAATTTTAATCTGAAAACATGAAACTTATTCCTAGCCATCTAATTGCCTGTATCTAAAGCACTTACTCAAAAATAAAGTATTGGGATCACAGGGAAGGCTTTCTTGAACAAAGACAGAAATTTAGATTTGTCTAAATTTGAATTAGATTTTTTAAATTGGAAATTTAGGTTTTAGAATGCAACATTCTAAAATGTGTGTGTATGTATATGAACCCACATCTGTAGGACACAGAGCGCTGCTCCTCATTCTCTGGTTCCTGCAGGCTTTGCTCAGCATCAGACTTGAGGAGTGAAGTGAGGGGATCTGGAGTTATATTAATAGAAATCACTCCTTTTTGTTTCATTTTTTCTCCTGAGGTTCTTTCATGAGGATAGGCTCATTCCCCCAGAAGTTTCTACCTGTGCTGCCTGTCCTTTCAGGGCTGTTACAGGAGTTAATATTTGCCTCATTTGTTTCACTGGTCATATTTATTCAAGAGAAACCCTTCACCATGTGCAGGATGATAAATGTACTCTCCCTCTGTAAAATATTTAGTCAATGATCTTTCAGCTAAAAAATTAATAGTCAGGTATCATTCAGGAAATGATCTCCTGAAATTCTCATGCCTTTAGCAAGTTAGATGGTCTTGCATTTTTTTTTAGTTTTCAGGGAGTCATTCTTTTTCCTGCTTAAAAAAACCCAAAAGCACAGCATGGGATTCTCATTTGTAAATGTTATTTTCAGTCTGCCAGCCTCTGCATGTTTAGAACATTCTGAAAAGGAAATGTATCATTTTTGGATGCAATTAAATGTATATTTAGTGCTGGATAGATCAGATGGAATTCTTACAGATATTAGAATTGAAAAAAAACCCCATGTTTTCTTTGCTACAAACATGCAAAAATAAATGGACTTGGGTTAAAATAAATCATGTCAAAACTTTGTTACCTAAGGAAAATTGTCAAGTTCTTTCATCTTAGAATAGCAAAAATAGGAAAGATACATTCAGCTGTTTGCCCACATTTACTGTATATTTCATCATTTTGATTCTGAAGCAGCTGTCCTTTTTTAAAATTTATACAGAGAAACAGAAAAAGTAAATATTTTCTTGAAGGTATTTACATTAGGCTACTTGAGAAAGTAAATAGAATTAAGTTGTACAATTTATATGATATTACAAGGAACAAAAAACAAAAGCTAACCATTTCCAGCTGTGTTAGGCCTCCTTGTTTGGTTAAATATTCCAGAATAATTCCATCAATCAAAAAGTTTCACATTCCACATAGAAAAACGTTACCTTTTTAAGCATTGCTAAACACTTTGACACATTTGAAAAATTGAGTCCTAGGTCCTAAAGGTTATATGTCATAGGAGAAAGAGAAAATATCCTCTGTCTATGCCTGAATGGCAAATAAAGATGATAAATCTGGAGCTGGCAAGTACTCAGGTTGGTAGTCCCCAGCTCCATCACTCTCAGTTGTGGTTTAGTCTGGCCTTTGCTGACACATGAGTGTACACATCAGGGAAGTGATGCTCAGTAGATCATTGCCCAGGGTGAAGCCTGGTGAAGAGAAGGGTGGAGAAAAAGAGCACTTTTATAAGAATAGATTTTGAATGCTCACCATGCTAAAACCTTTTAACAGTTAATTGATTTGGCATTGGGGGATTTTTAAATTTTGTTCTGGGTTTTTTGGTTTCTCTTTGTTTTCAAAGGCATGGTAATTAAGCTAAAGTACGTCTTGACCCTCTCCTTTCTTACAGTATTTTAAAAAATCAAATATGTGACAGGTCTGTATAACATTTGATTCTAAGAACAGTTGGTAAGAAGAGCAGTCAAGGAAATTTGTTATCATGATCAAAACAATTCTATTCACTAAGTCTTTGTAATAAATATGTATTTGGACACCTGAGCATTTCTTACGCTGTAGGTAAATTTATTATTTTATCCTAAATAATTTTGCCAGCCTGCTGTGAACACACAAAACCTGGAAGAGCTCTGTGAGAGACAAAAAGGAACAGTGAGGTTTTTCTGCTCGAGTACTGTGTGTCACAGTCATAGTGACACACCTTTGGTGTGAGAGGAATAACTCAGATCCAGTGCTAGCATGGCTGCATGACTTGGGCAAAAGATTAGCAATATTACAGTGACAGCTAGAAACAGTGATGCTTGTAAACAGGCCTAGTATTTGACTGTAAGCTAATTGCAGCATTTAACTTTATGTTTTAGATTTATTCCCCTTTGAACAACACGTAGTTCTGTCTCTGGTAACATCAGCAAGTTAAGGTCTGATGTCTTTTCTAATTTTCAAGAAAAATAGCTAATATTACTAGGCATATGTGAGAAAACTCCAGTATCATGATCATCAAAAAGCGAACGCTCTAAAGAAGAAAATACAGGTGAAGGGAACAGGGACTGACTGGTGGTGGTGGTCCCTGGGCAGATGGCAGAGCAAAAAGCTCTCCCTAGCCTGCTGAATCTTACCCAAAAGAATGGCACGCGTTTTCTTTCTCTGCACTGTATCCATAAGGGAAAGGATGCTCTGCAAAAGGGCGGGTGAGAGTTTTGGATGAACCAAAGTTGCCAGTCCATGCAATTAGTTGTGCAGGAACACTGGCAGAGGGTTGGAACCCTGGGTGCTGAGCATTTTAAACTTTCCTAGCTGAAAGGAACTGACCCTACAGAGAACACTGCTTTTGACCTGAGGCCGTGGAGAAGGCTCCCAAAGTTGATTAATGGCACTGGGATATGGGTGTGTAGCTTGATTAGAAGTGTGTAATATCACAGGGTGAAAGACTTAGAGTTTAAGGTTTTAGAATATAGTAACATATATAAAGCAAGTTGGAAATTTTAGGGTGGAGGCTAGTTGTTGTTGTTGTTGTTGTTGTTGTTGTTGTTGTTGTTGTTGTTGTTGTTGTTCTTCTTCTTCTTCTTCTTCTTCTTCTTCTTCTTCTTCTTCTTCTTCTTCTTCTTCTTCTTCTTCTTCTGCTTCTTCTGCTTCTTCTTCTTCTTCTTCTGCTTCCTTCTTCTTCTTCTGCTTCCTTCTTCTTCTTCTTCTTCTTCCTTCTGCTTCCTTCTTCTTTCTTCTTCTTCTTCATGGGTTTGGGTGTTATTGTGTAACTGGTTAGAAAACTGCGCATCACGGATTTTGAGTGATTAGTTTTTGGATTAAAAGTAAAAATAATTCAGGTGTCATTTCTTAATTGGATAGTTTAGCCTTAAAAGACCTTGTGGAGAAAGATAGTTAGCCATTTTGTAGCTTGTTGGTAGAATGCTGTAGAACTCACAACTTGTAAGACTCTGATATAGATAAGAAATAATAAACATTTGAGCCTGAACACAAAATATCGTCTTGAGCACTTTCAATCCCAGCCTTGACAAAGGCAGAAAAGAAGCCAAGAACAAGCAGCAGAGGACTGATTATGTGCTCTGAACTCCCCCTTAAAGTGGAGTTTCAGCCATCCTGCCCAGCACTGGGCTTTGGAGGAAGACTAGAAACTTCTAATACAAAGCATCACCCTCTGAACTCTCTGCTCAGATGCTGCACAGTGCTTCCCTCATCTCCCACTGAGGTTCCATGGTAACACATGCTTTGTAGTGGACACAATATTTAAACATTCAGGTTTTTCCTTAGTTACTTCAGCACAGTAGTAGAAAAATAAGTGGAATGAGGAATACTCTAGGCTTGGATGAAAATGTAAGGTTCTGCAAATTTCAGGTACAATACCAACAACCGAGAAATGCTTGCACAGTAACCCACTGGTAAATGGGTTTATTTGTGCTTCCCCACCATGCAAATGTCTTAAAGTTCCTTGTTTATCATACATGCATACTGTGCTGTATATGCACTATGCAGGCATACTGTTATTCAGAATCAAAAGGGTGAAATGTACTTCATGGCAAGGTAATAACTGCACTGCATGTCCATAAAATAGTTTGTAATTTATGGGGATAAAAACATTAACCTTTTTTACCGTTCAGAAAATACCAGCTGGATTTTTTTTGTAACTTTAGGTACTTATATGCTCTGTATGAATATTTTCATGGGTAAACTAACTCATAATGTCTGTTCAGTCTCTAAATAGTCTGAGAAATAATTACAGCTTGTTGTAGCTCTTTAAAATGAGGACAGGCACAGAGAAGGGTAAGGACAGAGACGTGTGAGCATCAGCTCTGAAGCCAATACTTTTAAACTCTGGACAAAGAAAGCAATTTAGTTTTTGAGTGGTCTCAGTTATTTCCATAAGAAAGAACATGCTGCCTTTAAAGTGCATTGTGAAAGACTGTTATCTTATGCCCTATTTGTAGCATACAGATTGGGTAGTAACACAGACCTTTCTCACCATCAGCTTTGAGCATGTTCCAAGAGCTTCAAATTAAGCAGGGCAGCCATTACTGGCACACCCAACCCCACCACTGAGGTTTTCAAAAATTAAATTATCCACCCTAAGGATCTTCTCAATATATTTGCTCTCTATAAAACTACTCAGAGTGTGAAGGGACAAACATTGTTATTAGTAAGTCATGGTTGAAATTATCCTGGTTTGACAGGGATATTTGTTTTTATTTACAGCTGGTCAAATTAAGCTGTTATATTTGATTTTAAATTTACATTTAATTTTTTTTTTTTTTTTGCAAAATCAATGTAGTGTTTGCCAAAGATAACTAGTTTTTCTAAAGGAAATGCAGACTTTTTTTTTAAGGCTGAGAAAGACAGAGCTCAATCCTAGCTTATACAGATAAGTTTATATAAACCACATAGCACAAGAAGCTGTTAATATTCAAGGATTATTAGTATAAATCCCTTTATAAAGCAGCCTTACTTTAGCTTTTGAGTGATGTTGCAACATTGTTTTTCAGTGAGACTGTCCTTGAGAATCAACAACTCCATTTCACTAAGAGGGTTAATTAAGGTCAAGTTTCTAATGACGTAGGAAGAAGCACAGGCTGAAGCAGCCATATATCAGATTGAGATTTCAAGGTCTCTGCAATGCATTAAAACTTTGAAGCTGTCTAGTGCAGACAGTGTTCTTCAGGGAGAAATTCTTGAAATAAACCTAAAAAGAGATTCAGTTCCTTTCCCTGAAGGTTTGACAGTGCTTTTCCAGCAGAGATCTCCCACTGGTCAGCTTTGCTTCTGAGGGAGTGTGGCAGGTCAGGGAGCAGAGTGCAGCTCAGCCAGCTTTCCTGGGTTTGTCCAAGACGAGGGAAGGTCATGCTCTCTGCATGGCTGCAGCTGCAGGAGGGAACTGAGTCACATTCTGCATCCAAAGGGGGAGCTGCTCTGTCTGCAGGGCTCTGCAAGTGCTGATCCTCTGCTCTCCTGCAGGACCAGAAACATCACAGGCTCAGCACTGGGCAGCACCCTGCCTGCAGAAGGGAATGGCAGGGCTGGAGCTGCTGCAGAAGAGGCAGAGGCACTGTGCTGATGGCAGAGCAGGAGCCTGTGTGTCCCTGGCTCTGGGTAACAAACCACGTGGCAGTGAGCCAGCTTGGTCCAGCTCTGGTGCTGCTTTAGCTCTTGAAAGAGGAAGGAAAAAATCCAAGGTGGGGGAAAGTTTAAATGCTGTGAAAATGCAGAAAGAGGAGGGGTATATTAAGCCCAAAGGGAGAGGGAGGCAAAGGAAGGGTTGGGCGTGGCTTTCCATTTCACGTATATATATATTTTTTCACCTACTATAGTGAAGTACGGGACAGTTTTGGGGTTTTTACCTTCAAATAAAGTCCTCAGCACTGATCAACATAACTTTCCAGCACAGCTTCCATTGTCTCATCTCTACAGTCATTTCTATAGAAGGGAGGACTCACCAAATCTTTCTCTTTTCAGAGCAGTGTTGAGAATATAAATTCAGCAGAAATCATCAGACTCCATCTCTTCAATTTCTGGTAATTTATATTGTGGTATTTTTGTCATTTTTACAGATCTGAAGTAATAAGGATCAACACATTGAAACTTCTAAATCCAAGCAAATAAGTGTAATGAAAAAATATAGCTGTCAAGGACAACTGGAGGAGTACTACTGCTGAGTGGCTTAGCTTTATAAAGCAACTCAAGCTCTCTCCCTCAAACAAATAGTATTTACCAGAAGTTCAGGCTATGACAGCAGCTCTAAGGCAAGATGTTTAATTTCTCTTCAGGGGCACATTTATCAGAGGTTACCATTTTTTGCATAGAGCAAAGGCAGCTTTTCAGATTCTTTTCTGTCTTTATGGTACAACTCAGAGTTTCACAGAGGTAAGACACATTGTATAATTTCTTTCTTTGTTGTCCCTCACATATAGAATAAGCTACTCAAAACTTTATCTCATCAAGCACAAGACTTTCATTTAAATACTCATGTGAAACATTGCACAGATTAATGATACAGATGTCTCTTTGGAACAAAAAGAAGAAAATGCAAGTGAAGGAATTATTTTTTACTAGGCATGGAACACACAGGAGCCTGAGATTTGGCTTCCTTCTTCTTTTTACACTCTCATTCTTCATTCAGTTTTTGAATATTTGAATAGTAAGCAGAACAATTGTGTCTAATCAAGATCCACAGGATGCATCTCTCTGTCATTAAGGCATCAGATTCTCAGGATACAAATATTTGGCACCAGATTTCTCAGTTTCTTTTCTGCCCTGTATAGAAGCAAGAATGTTGGACTCTGACCTGGTTTCTCTTTCTTTTCTGCCTGTTCACTTTGCAGTATGAAATCACAGTATCTTGAGCCACTCCCTGGCTCCTCCTCACTTTATATTCTAATTCACACAATCACAATCCCAGCTCATTTTTTCAGTATTTCACCGAGCCGAGTTCCTTCTCTCATTCCTTCACAGCACAGACCCCTCTTGAATCCCGACCTTTCCCTGCACTGAGGCTCCTGAACCTGTCCTGTCTGTGTGCAAGCTTGGCTGCTTTCAGCTTCCTCCTGTGTGCCTGGCAGACAGCGAGAAGGGAAGGGAAAAGGATCCTCCTGGCTTGCAGCTCCAGTGCTTTGTGCCACAGTGGCATCTAGCTGCCGCAGCCACGGATGGAATTCCGCACAGCCAGCCCGTGCAGCCCCGCTCGCAAGCAGGTCACTGCAGATGGGCTCTTCAGAGAGATCATCTGCCAAAATGCTGAGCACATGTAAAGTGTGATCAAAGCCTCAGCACGGCCTTAGCATTTGCTTTTTCCCCTATCCAGCAAAAGACGAGTCCTGGTAGTGAGAGACAATCTGAAGTTTCAGGTCTGAGCCTCTCAATTAGAAATGCTAAAGCTTTTCAAGGCGCTGGCTACAAAATTGTTTGTGTGTTTGAAACAGTACTTCACCCTACTTTAGTCTTGGAAATAGTTTAAGAGCTTTTTCCTAAAGCATTCCAAAATATTTTATAAATAATCAGCACACAGTAAATTCTCCCAAGTAAAGTCTGGGGACTCAGTGGAATGAGCCCTCCCTATAGAAATTAGAAAATGTTTGAGCAGCTAGTAGAAGAATTTAGAATTATTTGATTTTCTAATAACAGAGAGGGCTGGTGAGGATTTCCTTGGGATATTTTCTGTTGAACACATACTTATTTTGTTCACAATTATTTTAGTCTGTATCTTTACAGATAAAACTTCACCAAAAATATGTTTTGTTTGTCTGCATGCTTTGGCAACATAGGAAACCAAGACAATAAATGCAAAGCATCATTTCCAGAGGTTCAAACTTGCACAAGTTCTTAGCATGCCAAGCTTTTGCTGAAGAAAACAAGTCCCTTAAAATAATTCAGGCTCCTTGTCTCCATAAAGCTGCATGTTCCAGGTATAAAACGGTTTGTAGTGGATATTTTCACTGAACCTTCAGTCTTCTCTGAGTTTTCTGGTATTTTGAAGTTAAGATTTACAAATTTTCTAATAGTTTTCCTAATCATTCTGTAAAGCAGTTCAAAAACCACTCTGAGTGCAAAATGTTGTGAAATACATGTGGCAGTGGAAACATTTTACTCTTAAAATAATGTTCAGGGTTGGGTTTTATGTTAGTTTTTTTTTCTTCTCCTATGTGTCAGATAGATAAGAATTAAAACTTGATGAGTGGTCTGTGAGGGAAAAAAAAATGGTGTTTTCATTACTCCCATTATTCCTAGGCAGACTCTCCTGGCATTTGTCATGGTGGAGACCCCTTGGGGCATTATCCTCCCCACAAAAACCAACTGCAGGGAGGCTGCTGGACACAGCACTCAGGGTAACAGGGCTTCCTTATTTAAGTGCATTCTCTGGTGGATTCTGGAACATTTAATAGTTTCTAATAGCAATAACCTCAGCCAATTAAAAAAAAATAAATAAGAAAAAGTTATGTTCGTTTTTAATGCAGTGACAATTTTGTGACATTTACTTGACAAGCTCCTTTGATCATGAACTAAAGCTGGGACTGAGGAATCCTCAAACCACATTTATGTACCATGCTGCATCCACAGAGACAAGGGGACTGACATAGTACCTTGTCAGAACAATCCTTTGGTATTCTTAACACATGATATTTATGTATTTCTAATTTGTTTTGAGAGAGTTTAGTTTTAATTAAAATTTAAAGATTATGAAATCAATGATTTAGTTTCAAGGCTCTGGAGCAGAATGAGAATTTTTTAATAAGCTTTTACATTTTTTATTGGAGGAAATTAAAGTTACAGTGTGCCATACACCAAGGCTTCTTTTTTTTTTTTTTTTTTTAATAATGAAATGACTGAATTAAGCCAACACAGAGCTCAGGTTCTGAGCCAAGGGAGGCAGCTCTGTCTCCTCACAGTACTCACCTGACTGTGACCTGTTGGGTGGTGGAAGCAAGGCTGAAGGAAACAGAAGGGAAGGCTGATTTACAGCCTTGCTGTATATATAATTTAGGTGCTCTTTTTCCTTCTCTGTGAGCCTCTCTCTCTTTGATTTTGTTTCTTTGCACAGACAAAGATGTGTGACAATTAAGTCCCATTGATCTGTCTGCAGGTGAGTTATGGCTCAGGGGAAGCAGGTTGGAAAAGACTGACGGAGTAATGGAAACCATCAAGGCTCTCTTTCCTCTAGGCTGAACTTTTCTATTACTTTTCTCAGCTGCACTGAATAAAGCACATTCTTCTGCCTTCATCCCGTTCTACCACTACAAGATGTGTTTTATCCAACCACTGAGCAACTGTATTTTCAAAAATAATTTCTATTTGCTGTTTATTATTAGCCCAAAGTTAAAGAAAATAAATCAAGGTGTTGAAGCAGGAAGTGTCACCAGGTGAATATATGCTTCATTTTCATATACAGGTTGCTTAGAGATAAGACTGTGGACTTTGTGAAGCATCTGGCATTAAGCCATCTCATGGTGGCGGAAAGATATGAATTTATATCCTGTGTCTGTGTTCGGAAGGCAAGGAGAATTCTGCAAATCATATGCAAGTAGTCATCCTTACTGAAAAAAAGGATAAAAAAGAATTCCCTCTTAGCATCATTACCTTTAAAGAATAGAAGTGATTTTTTCTTAGAATTTTAATTTCATGGGGAGGAGTTTCTTCTAGAAATCATTTTTGGGGCTGTCTGTCCCATAACTCTTGTTAATTTATGTGTAGGAGTGGGGAGTAAGGTATGAGCATGACAGGAGGAGGATGCAGGGATGGGGGGAAAAATGGAAGCAATTCTGTCTTTTATCAAAAATGTGTTGGCTCCAGATATCGGTTTCATCTGACATTGCACTTAATGAAGACAAGAAAAAAAGAGGCAAAACCCTTTAAACTTCTTGGTTACTTATGCCTTTAGAGATAATAATGAAGAGGAGTTATTGAAACAGAGAGCAGGGGGCAGATCCTCTTAAAAATATTGGAGCAAACTTGCACAAGCAGAGTCAAAGAATAATAGCTGCAGATTTGATGCCCAACACTTGATTTATCCTTTCTTTTGCTAGGCTTTTTGGTTGTGTTTTTGGATGCCTAATACCTGTAAAACATCTGTGTAAAGATCTTTATGGGCCAGGCTGATATATGGATGAATAGAGCTATGTTAGGGCTGACAAGTTAGTCTTTAAATGATTAGCAGAAAGATTGGGGGCAGGGTTCTCCTTTATTCCCAAAGAGTGGAATTAGAGGAGAAACAGAAGTGGAAGGAAAATTAAAAATTACTGCATGATGAAGAGGCAGGCTAATATGTAGGAGGGAAGACAAGAGAGAAAATCACTGCAAAAATAACAAGCTTTCAGATTAAAACTTTGATTTACGTACTTGAATAAGGCAGAAAAAAAATCTCACTGAGGAACATCCTAAAGCAGAATTCTGAAGACATTGACTGTACCCAGAGAGATTTTTGATAGAATTTTATCTTTAAAAATATACTAAAGGAATTATTGGTTTTTATGGGTTCCTAGGGAAACGTTATCTGAAATTAGGAAACTGATCATGTTTGCTTTTTCCCTGCTGTTAGGAAATCATCTGTTTCCCATCATTCTTTATTTTCAGATTATCATCCTTTTGAATTTCTCTTTTGGTTTATTACTAGCAAGTTATTGGGATCAAGATAAGAAACTGTGAAGTTTTTACACAAGGTTTTTAGCTTAAGATCTTGTTTGTCTTGCAGAAAACCCTTGCTCTAAATGTCAAAGATTTTGATGGTCTAAATTAATTAATTAAAAAAAAAAAGTAAACTGTGAAATGGGAATGGGAAAGAATTCCTCAGTGGAATCTTCTTCTCAGTGTATTGACGGTCTCCTTCAGGGCTTTAGAAATTTTGGGATGAATAAGGTGGGTCCTCTGTTCTGAGGTCTTCAAGTCATTCTCCTAAATCACATAAGCCCAAGCACACTTTGATAAATTAGTAGATAAATATCTTATCAGTTTCTCCATTAGTAAGCGCCCCTCTAGATGGTTTTATGCTAAAAGCTATGCATGCTCTTAGATGCAAAGCTGGATATTATATTTAAGGATTAAAACCCTGAAATCTTTCACCACATTCAAACCTGGGAATGGGTTGTTGCTAATCAAAGCCATAAAGAAGCATGAAAGCAATGTACCCAGGTGCTGGCCCCTGCACTTTCCACATGGAGAAAAAAGCTCTCCCTAGATCTCATTAGCAAACCTCTTAGAAAAGTTAACAGTTTGAGCTGTTCAGTATCTAAACTTTGTTTTTTTCTTCTTCTCACCAATATGGTGCGAGCTCATTACCAACAAAACCAATCATACAAGGTGCTCATGAGGTTTCGAGGGCAGTTGGGGGATTTATTCAGACCAACATTTCCTCTTTCAGTGGCCAAAGCCCTGCTATGCAACTGTTGATCGGTGCAATTGGAAAAATGCTTGAAATAAAAAAGGATGAAGATGATGATGATGATGATTGATGATGATGATGATGATGATGATAATGGTTGGGCAGAAGAACCAAATGAAATGATACCTGTGTTGAAAGCCACAGTAAAACTTTCATTAACTTAGGTGAACTTCCCATGGCAAGAATTCCTCATTTTCCTGATATACCACAGGTCCCCCTGAGCAGGTCACCACCATTCCTGCTGTCAGCAAGCGCCAGTAGGAGCTGCAGTTGCCTGGGGTGGCTCTGCCCTACGGGGTGCTGTGTTCTCAGGCCCCTGCTCAGCAAAGCCCTGACTGCTGGGGTGAGCTCTTGGCACGTCAGGAGTCCCAGCCGTCCTCTAAGTGCTTCGCTGGACTGGTGCCAACGTGCTCAGCTCTTCAAACAACTAGGCTACGCACAATAAACATAAATTTCACCCTATGGTTTCAGTTCTGATGCTGCCAAGTTCACCTCGTGTTTGTAGGCTTGTGCCTCCAATGATGTTATCAGTCTGCACTCAGAAGAAAAATCTTTAATTCTGGGACAGCCTCAGAAAACAACGTGGCCAGAGGCACCAGTGTGTCACTGGCCTGGCCTTGTTGTGTTTCAGGTATGCAGCATATGTCCCCACCCAGGGAATGGCTGATGAGCACAGCAAGTGCTTTTTCAAATAACTTTTTTTAATTAATGTAACTGAGCTCTATTTTTAATTTGTTTCCAGTCCTCACAATGCAAAAGCAATGCAGCAGAAAATGCTGCCTCACACTGCTGCTCATTGCTGATTCCTGGCCAAAAGAAGTCACTAAGTACTGCATGGATGAATGGCTCTAAAACATGCATCAGCTGAATCATATCGTTAATTTCTTTTTTTTTCTTTTTTTTTTCTCTTTTTTTTAAAGCAGAGGCCACACTGTACTTGTGGGATTGAGCTGGGAACCAGTTTATTAACCTAACAAAATGAGACAGGCGTGTTGTGCAGAACTGTCAGGAAGAGCCAGCACTGACCCAACTCAGTGTCTTACTGATGAAGCACGGTGTTTATGGGGGCAGTACTAAAGGTTTTTAAGGTGATGAACAATACATGTAATTTTCTGGGGTAAGCATTATATTTTGCAAGTTATAACTATTTATGTCAATCTGAATACCACAAATCAGGTATGTGTGTGAGCCTCTAAAAGACCAGATAAAACTTAATCTTCAAAACCTCATCTTTATTCTTGGTTGGTTTTGAAAGCTAACACAGAAACTTGCCAGTGAAAGGATAGAAATATTTACATGAATGTTGATTTGTTTTGAGCAGTGTCTCAGAGGTAAAACTGACACGAGCACCTCTGTTTAGGGTTGTTCTTCTGACTCTGAATCGGCACGATGAAAAAATTCACATTTTCAAAAACGCTGGCATTTTGTTTGTAATTTTGTTTCTTGTGTACATTACGGAATCAAGATCTTCAAGGAAAGGGAATAAAACAGAACTCTGAGTATCAGTAAATAACAATAAAGAATGTAGGTAGTAAACATGAGGAAGGACTTAAAGAGCAAGATCCTCATTTTTGCAAGACCCAGCTTGAGACTGACCACAAACCAGAACTCTTGGAGAGATATTTGACTTAAAAGTTAAAACCTGGAATCTCTAATTTGAATTTGCTTTGTTTCTTATATCTCATGGAGGATTTATAGGTCACTAAGATATCTCTGAAGTTTTCTTCATATATCTATGTCTATTTATATATATTTGTTAGAAAAATAATTTTAATGCCCTGTCTCTGTTACTTATATCTTATAGTATTGTTCCCCTCCAGAAAATGTATCTATTCCCATTATAATGACAGGTACTTTTGATGTGATTTCAGGTGAGTACTCTGATTAGCAGTCTCTGTCCACTTTGTACCCTTCCATTTTTAGTTTAAGCACGGGGCTGGAATAAAAAACTCCAAACATTAACTAAAGTGTTACTTGTGAAAATTATGCAAATTACAATTGTCTGCTATATTAATTAGCTGTGTTCATCGGAATAGCATATGAAAAATGAAATATACTTCAGAATGTTAAATAATAGCTGGATCATTCTGAAATTAAAAAAAAATTAAACAGATACATGGTCATAGTCTGCTATTCACCCTGTGAAATTGCATTTGACCTCCAATCGGGTAATTGTATTATGCCTGCCTAAATTTCCATGCACAGTGATTTACAATTGAACATATTATTCTACTCCTCCTCTCTGACTGTAGTGCATGCTGCTGCTATTTGTTGCAGTGTAGTTATATTTATTGTGGTGGAGTTTTATTTATTTAAAGGATGATTGTGTTTTAGCGGCTCACTCCCATGGTTCCTACACGGTTCCTTTGGCCAGTGTGTTTTCCATCCAGGTAATTAATGCCATGTAAATAATAGATTCTTTATATTTATGTATTATATATATTTTGATGTACTTCTGATGAAAGAGAGAGTGGAAAGAGAATTACAGAACAAAGCCAAAACATTTGCCCCTGTTTTTTTGTGGCAATTTTTGGGTTCTCCTTCCTCGGGATTCCTCCCAGAAACATCCCACAAACTACTTAGTCCTCTTTATCAGCAACATGGGAAATTCTCCTGAAGCTGGCCTGTGGCTCAAAGCAATACCTAGTGAATATAAAGATACAGCTCACTGCCTGAACAGAAGTTCAGCATTTATCTGATATCAGTCTTCAAACATAATTGCATGTTTAAACTCATTGAAGAGAGAGAGCTATTTCATCATGGAGAAAATAGTGTGCTCATTTTTTTTATTTTTAATCAGGCTTTAGCTCTGTAGCTTTGTGGTCTAAGAAGAATTCATATCATATGGGAATAACAGGCAGGGAGGCTAATTTGAGACTAATAATTTGAAACCTAAATTTACTACTGGTTAAGCATGTCAGAAAATGGATTGGGTTGAAATAGCTGAAGACCAACGTCACAGAGTTGCTACAAACAGACCTTTTCCCACTCTGTGGATGGAGTTTTGTATTTTGCAAAAGGGAAGGAGCTTGATACAAAAGTGTGGTTAGCTTGGACTCACAAGCTCTGAACTGCACATAATGCCTGCCCTTGGCTGCACCTGGGCTGAACTGCAACATGCTGAATAATGCATGTTCCAAGTAAATGTTAGACCTGAGTGGCACCAGAACTCTGGAGAGCAGTGAAAACAAACAGGATCTTACTTCTGCTATTAGTAGATGTTTGGCCATCAGAGTGAGAGAGAGCAGTGGTTCTGTTATCACAGCAGCTGTGAAACCTGCCTTCATGTCAACCTAAGCAACCATCCTGGAACTATCTACTCCAGGAGCAGGCTGGGTGCAAAATTCCAGCATGGGCATATCCTGAGACTTGGAAATGCCAGGAATGTTTTCTGTTTGTCATCATCTCTTGCATTAATATTCTCTGCTGTCAGCAAGATTTGTACAAAATACCAAATCCTGGCTTCATTTACTTAAAGGCACTTCAACCCTGGACTCAGACCCGATCCTTTTTGCAGCGCAGGAATTGCATCATTCCCCAAATTTTGAACAGTTCCCAAGAAACAGATCCAACTCTGCTTGAAGAAGAATATATCCACTATTCTTGAACACAGAGATATTGTTTTGGCTGAAGGCCAGCCTGAAAATGCCAACTTTGCTACTTCAGTATCTGAAATGTGTCCCAGAGAATTACAAAAGTGCTTAATGACATTAGATTTTGAACTAGAACTATTGTTTTAGCAAGAACATATAATGTACATCCTAAATTCCTTAATTTTCTTAATTATCTCCTAATTACAGTCTAATTAATTACTAATTTATCTTAATTTCCTCTGGTAATTTCCTTATTAGTCTCTGTTTTAATATGATACATTTTTATCCTTTCTCCTTTAATTGGGAAATAGACTTTACAGTCTTTGCTATGACAAAAGGTATGTCCCTACTTGCTGCACAACATACTTAAATATGGATTTCTAGTTAGCATGGTTTCGTTAGAAACTGGAGTGACCATGCAATCATCAGTGTTGCTCAGAACACAGGGAAAGGTATATTTTCCTCAGGATTTAAAAGGGGGAAAAAGAAAAAAAAAGGTAGGTTTATTGTGAAGACCACAGAGTGTCCTCGGATTTTTCACAAAATATAGTCAATCCAATGTTTAGGACCTCAGTTTCTCCTTACTTAGGTATGGTTCCTTCTGTGTGTCTTACTTGAAAGGATCTTTAGTAAGATTTTTTTTTTTATTTTTTAAATTTCAGAAAGCTCTGAAATCAGAGCCTGCACACTCCCGTGGATGGATATTCTCCACTTGCACTTTCCTACAGGCATTTTTTCAGAAATTTTTGTTCTCTATCTGTATTATTAAAAAAAATCCCAAAACCAGTCAAACCCTAACCAATATATATACACACATAATAGAAAAATCCTATTCCTCCAGAGCTAAAGCTTCCTCTCCTTTGAAAAACTGTACATTAATTAAAAAATCTATTTCCCCCCCCCTCCCCCATTTCTGAAATAACTCAGGCTGGAGGTGTAACTCACAAATGCTTATATCTTGAATCCAAATGGAGGAGGAGTATTTCTAAGGGAAGAAAGTGCACAATTCAAATGAACTTTCACAATATAACTCAGCAACTTTTTAATCAAAAAGGATTCTGTTGTTAGCACAGATGGAAGCAAAGCAGTAGGAACATAAGCTGTCCAACAGTAGCAGAGCCAGGAAACGAGAGGTCCTCAATTTAACAGTGTTGGCAGAGTGCAATTCCCTGTAATTGTGCAGTGAGTCTGATCTCGCATACAGGCATAAGCTGGAATTGTTTTATTTTTGTGGAAATTGTTTTCAGGAATAGCTTTCAGAGTCCATACCACACAAATGTAAAAAATAGTAGACTTATTATGCTGCTCCACCAGTTGGCAAGGACAACACTGGGATGCCCCCTCTCTGTATGACATTAACAGCCATTACTGATTTTATCCATACAGAGCTGAGTCTGGATAAGAAATGAAGGACAAGTAAAGAGGAGAGAGCGGGAAGAGCAGCATAAATAAATATTTATTTATTATAAATATTAGTATTACATCCCCTTATTTGCAGCTCATGGTGGTGCAATGGAGGGATGGTAACAGAGTCTCCCAGAGCTGTGGATTGCTGAGACTCTTGCCAAGGCTGCATCCATGGTGAGCTGAGCTGCCAGCAGCTGCTGCTTGTCCCTGCCCAGGGTGTGATTTTCAGCAGGGTCAGGGCACTACCCTGAAGGCAAAGTGCAGACTCACCTCACATGGCCAGTGATGATGGATTCAAACTGAAGTGCTCCTGCAAAGCAGCTCTGAAACATTCTCCCAAGATGAGAACCTCAGCCAGAGGGACAGCAGCAGGCAAGCCAGGCTGTGGCATCCCTAACAGCCCCAGCCATTTGCTAATTAAATGTGTGTCAGGGCTGTCAGCACAGCCCGAGGTAAATTGGAAAGGGAGCAGGAGACCTTCAGCTGGCAGCTGGTCCTGTGGCCCTGATCAGAGCCTTCTCTGGAGAGCTGGGAGAGAGCAGAGATTCTGCAAGTATTCTCCATAAGTTACATTTCTGTGGGCACTTAAACCCGGGGCAGATTTTCTTTCCAGAGGTAAAATAGATTAAAAATCTAAATACAAGGAACCTTGCAAAAGTGGCTCTGAGTTACCCATCACTCCTGGGACTTGTTTTAATTCACTGATCCTGTGCTCTAAGTATTTGCCTACTCTTTTTGCCTTTCAGTGTAATTTTATGAGAAAAATGATTGCAGAATTGCCGTTTGCTTTTTATTTCTTGGTTTGTTTTGCATCAAGAGTTGAAAGTTTGGGCATTTTGTTGTTTACTTCATAATAAAAGATTATCTTCTGCATCTGTTGAGATGAATAACTTCCTAAAATCTGGAAATGTGGCTGTGATCTTTATTGGCCTTTTCATCCATGCTGGATAGAAATCACAGTTGTTTTATACTCACCTCATAATATTTCATAATATAAATCAAGCGGTGGTGTATGACTAAAGAATTCAAACAGCAAAGTGCTTGAATTTATTTTATGGGGTTTTTTATTTTGTTTTTGTTTGTTTGTTTGTTTGAGCATGAGGAGTGTGGTGCATGTCCTTAAAAAGCCAGCAGTAAGCAGCCACATGGCTGTGAAATCCTAAAATCCTAACAAGTTTTTTTTCCTTGGTGACTTCTGCTTTTTGGGGATTAATTCTTGCTCATTTAAAAGTCTCAGTCCATTTCAAGGGAGAAAGAATAAAGTGGAACAAAGGTTAATAAGCCACCTCCTCAATGATGAACAAGCATTTAAACTTGCTGTCCTTGCAAGTACTGATAGTCTTGAGGCTGTAGGAATTTAGCTTGTGTACACAGCCCAAGTTTGAGAAAAGGTCTCATCCCTGAGCTCATGAACTGCTTACCTGTAGCACACACAGGTATAGCCCACAAGAGAAACTAGGCCCATGGTTTTTAGGCAGCCAGCTCAAAGGAAGCAAAAAGAAAATCTTTGTGGATGAATGTGTAGGGAGGCACTTGCTGTTTCCAACTGCATTGTCCATAGTATTAAAGAGAAGCAGGAAGTTATTTCCTTTGCTGAGACAATCATGCATATCCACATATGCATTTTTGAAAGAAGACTTCAGAAAAGGAAAAACCAACTTCTGTTCTAGAACATAAGTGTTTTATCTTATTTGTGTTAATGATGGAAGAAAAGGAACAGCAAATTGGGTAAGGATTTTCCGGATTTTCAGGAATATAGTGCCTTTAAAGACACTTTCTTTTTTTTTTTTTTTTGTGTGTGTTCCCCAAAGGAAGGAGACTTAGGTGTAAATAAAGGTTCTGGAGTCCTTGAATCATCCTCTTGGGCTATCTTTAAATCTAATCTTAGCCAAACACTTACTAGTTATACGATATAGTCAGAGATTACGGGCCAAATTCTCTTTTCAGTTATTCTGCTGAAACCCATTGAAATCAATGTGAGATTGGACTTGTGCAACAGGGAAGATTTGGGCTACTGTCTGCAAGAGATAAGAACTGGGCCAATACTATAACAGCCTTTTTCAGAAAAAAAACCAAAACTTATTCCAGCAAACTTAGAGTCACGTGCTGTCCTTGATGTGCACATACAGAGCTTCAAGGGTTCATGCTGGATGTATATTTAAAGAAAGATTTTTTTGCAAGTTGTTAGGTACAGAAAGAGTTTGGACAGAAAAGTATCCAAAATTTAATAATTTTCCAATTAAGCTTATGATGCCCTATGTTTGTTTCGTAGGTGAGCAGCTTTTCCTGTGGCACAATGCAAATGACCCTCCCAAGGAACAGCTGATTTTGTAACTCTAGCTGATGAAGTGCATAGAAAAAGTGAGCTTTTTCCCGACAGTGTTGCAATAGCTTTTGTGGAAATAATAGGATCACATCTCTTCTTCCTTTCTTTTCCAGACTTTGCTGCAGCACTTAGGAGAAATAGTACTACTAGGTGCTGTCATGGAGTTTCAATCTCCAAATCAAAGCACTCAAGCAGGTTATGTGAAAGTAGGAAACTTACTATAAGCCATTAGGGTAGTTTGGTCACAGGGGTGAATAGAGAACAAGTTCTCCCCATGCCAGAACCTTCTTTTAGTTGGGAGCTAGAGAGGCAAAAACTGGTTCAGTTTGCATCTATGATAAACAGCTCACCTGCTTCTCCAGTGTTTTAATTGAAACTTGGTACATTTCTTGTTTTACTGCTTAGGTTTTTTAGATATAATCAGGATTAAAAGCGTCTGAGGCGCTGCTTTCTTTACTCTTGAGTTCCTTTCATCTATTTTTTTGCAAGCAGTGCCTCAGACTTCCCCTTAAATCTACTTTGGTGAGTCACCAGACCTGTGACCCCATTTTCTTGGTCGCAGCGACCATAGGAGCAGCAAATTGGTCCATACTGGTGCTTTCTAATGTTTTCCTGCTGTGCTCCTGCACTGGGATGCTTGTGATACAGTTTTCTGTAACTGCTACAGTCATATAGACATGTTTAAATCCACAGAATTGTTACTGCTGAAAGGGACCTTCTAATCATCTTGTTCCAAACCACCTGCCACAGGCAGGGACAACTTCCACCAGATCAGGTTGCTACAAGCCCCATCCAGCCTTGAACACTCCCATGGATGGGGCATCCACAGCTTTCTGAACAAAAATGGTTTGACACTGCTTTGTGCTGGTGAGTAGATACATTCTATATTAAAAGGAGCTGGAGGGTTTTTTCAGTGGCAGATAGAAAAATTTGTAGAATTATATCTAGGGAAAAAAAAAACAAAACAAACCATAAAATATTTTAAGGCTCTTGGATAAAAGGGGATCTATAGAAATGTGAGGTAGCATTATTATAGTCATTTTATTAAGTAACAATAGCACTTGCTCTTTCAGCACAAAATCTATGCACAGGAAAAAAGAGTAGGTGGCAGCCTGTAGTAAGATCACCGTGTGCTGAGATGCTGACAACAATGAACAGCTCTGGAGCACCAACAGGAGCCACTGTGCTGCATGTGCTCAGTGCAGGGCGTGAACACCCTGCAACAGCTTCCTCCAGAGCGGTAAAGACAAATAAAACCAAGCTGCAGCAGTGTAAGAAAATACACAAGATAAAGTGTGCAGCAAACTACACCTGGGGCTCTTCTTAGAGAATAAATTGGATACATAGTAAAGCAGAACTTGTGTTGATTGGCAGCTGACACTAGCTCTTTCCTAAATTGGATATTATTTGGGATTTTACTGCAGCACTGAACACGGAAAAGAGACTCATGCGAGTTTGTCAGCATGATTCAGAGGTGGGAAACCTTTGGAAAGACCTGCCACACTGAAAGGTTTGTTTATTCCCATTTGGACAGATTTTGTTCTCTGAGATGTATCTAAAAATCCTCGTGCTTTGACCCCTTTTGTTCATTTGCGCCCATTCTCTGCTTCTTTAACTCTCCTACAAAAGCCTGGATTTCTGTAGGGAACTGCTGAGTGTGGAAATGTTGTCCTGCTTCCTGAAAGTGAATTTAGGGTATTTCTTAAGAAACATAAAGATTTTAAAAGCAATAGCAAAGGAAATGCAGTCAGATTTATCTGGATACAATGAATTCCACGTGTCAAACAAGACTGAGTTCTTTTTTTTTTTTTAATTTTCCTTATTGGTGACAACACTACAACACTACATTCCAAATTATGAAACCCCAGAAATAGAGTCCTAATTACCTAGACTGCTGATCAAGGCAATCATCTGGGTTTTTGGGACACTTGTGTGCACATTTCTTTCCAATTAGCACATTCCAGATGAGGTCCCAGTAGCTGCCTGAAATCAGCTTTTCATAGATGCAGTAAATATTTTTCTGTGCAAAGGGGAAAACTTCAGGTATTCATGGGATAAGCAGATGACATCCTTGAATATCCTGTAGTTATTAGCCTCGTACTTAAGACGTACAGCATGAAAGTCTTTGATGTGAATCTGAGACCAAAGGCATCAATTTTTCCTTTCTTTTATTTTTTTTACACTGCTTTATATTGTTGAGCCTAAAGATAGATAATTGATTGAAAAAATGCTATAATTTAAACCATTAGCATGTCATTGTACGTCTTGATAATGTTCTCTGGAATTTTTTATCTAATTCAGGTTTAATTTGACTTCAATTTTTTGTAGTAGCTTACTTCTGCATTAAAGATTTGGCCAAAATTTTTACATTAATGTGTTTGGCTCAAACTATTCACTTTCCTGGTAAATTTAGGAATGGACTTGTTTGATGCAAAATTGGTGCTATATTTACCTTTCACCTGTTTTAGAAAAGTGCATGCCAGAACATATTAATCGTATAAACTAGAAGTTTGTCCAGATCCATAAAGTCAGAAAACTGGTACCACATGAAAACTTGCATTCCTACTGTCTGATTTTTGGAATTAAAAATAACTACCTGGAAGGTTGTGCCCTAGTATAGAAGAATTGAGAGAGAAAGGAGAAAAAAGAGTTCATATTTAAGAAGACCACTAACAGAATATACACATTTCTCATTTATCTGGACTGGCACATTTATTGGGTAAGTCAAAGAAATGCCTTCATATTTTATTGCTGTGATTTAATTTCCCCTTTTTTTTAGGTTTTCATCTTGCTGCATAGGGTACATAAAGCAGCTTTTCAAGAACAAAAGCAAATGAAAACTATGATTTTTCTTTTTCCAACTGCCCCAAGTGTTCTTAAGCCAAATAAAAATATGACTAGACATAATTTTTAAATGCAACCCCATGTACAACTTGAAACTAAAAGGAGTCATTTTTCAGACCACACAAATCCTTTGTGACACTCAGGGAAATGAGTGAAGATTTTTAAAAGAAATTGTGCGCGTATATATGTGCATTCTGTAGTGACAGCCTCTGCCAGAATGAGTTCCAGCTAGATTTGTCTGTCTCACTAAAATTCTGCTTTTCTCTTTTCCTGCATGCTTCCAGCCCACTGTTTCCATCAGTCCATTCCTCTTTGTTCCATCGCGCTAATTACACGCCCGGGCTCTCGGAGCGCGCATCCAACTCAGCGCCGCTCACGCTGCGGGTGAATTAATTAAAGCACCAAGAAATTCACGCTCGGCAAGGAGAACAATTGGCTGGATGCACTTGGATGTGGATTTCACCCACAAAGACCTCGGGGCAGGTGGAGGAAGCGCTGTGAGCACGTCCCACGTGTCGGGGCGGCTGCGGGCGCCGTGTCTCCGCGCTGAAGCCAGGCCACCACTCATCCAGCAAGTGGCTCCTTCTCCCACATCTGCTCCCCCTGCCTCCCCAGTGCTGCAGACAGCTGTGCCCATTGTGCTTCAGTGGGGTGAAGGATAGGGAGAACAAATGCCTGGTGGAGGCATTATGTGTAGGAAAGGAGAGCAGGAAGGTGTCCAGGAGCCTGGAATAGAGGTAATGCAGAGGAAGCTCCTGTCTGACAGCAGGACCTGGAGGAGTGTTACTGCCAAGCCATCTGGGATAGAAATTTGGTAATGAGAGGACACTGCTATGCCATTCCATCATCTGTGATGATTTCCTGGAAGTTTTAAGTCTTGGTGTGTGAGTGGGTCCAGAACTGTAACACAGGAGAGTGAGGACTGGCTGACAGCCTTTCTAAGAATTAAGCCCAGCAAGTTACAGCCTCTCTAATGCAATTAAACTATAACAGCCTGATTGAGTTACCAATAAAATTTCAGAGATTTCACTGTGGTTATACCCTCTGTGTGTGTGTGTGTGTGTGTGTGTGTCACAGTTCATCCATTATTTAGCCAGATATTCTTAGGATCTGGGTTTGCATTAGGTTACTGGGAGCCTGCCTGTGGCCTTGTAAA
The DNA here is from genome assembly GCF_963513975.1 of Fringilla coelebs. Taxonomy (NCBI): domain Eukaryota; kingdom Metazoa; phylum Chordata; class Aves; order Passeriformes; family Fringillidae; genus Fringilla; species Fringilla coelebs. The sequence goes on along the minus strand of NC_140032.1, from coordinate 64,062,920 downwards.
GGAGGAAGCAATCAATAGCAGGGGCCTGCTGCTGTCCTTACCAATGTCAGTGAGCTTTGCAAAAGGACTTCCAAAGTACAGGGATAAAATTTAGGGCCTCTACCACATACTCAAAAATAGAACAGATTGTGTGCAAACTGATCAAATAATTCTCTGTCTCTACAGTGTCTCTTATTCCTATTCATCAGCAGATGATTTTATCACTTGGTTCCACATGAGCTGCATTGCTTTTGATGATGTCATTTTTAGAGATCCTTTGTTTAAAATTGTGCAACTTCCCATATGAACACTTCTATTAATTTAGTTCAATATTTCATTTCCCATTTTATATGGGAAAGAAAACACTTAAAATTGATATGAATTGGGTTTAAATTGGATTGCCCACAGATACTGTTGAGTTCACAAATTTTTGCAACCTAATAATAACTTCAAGGGCCTTCATTCCTTCTTCATTGCTCTCTTTCAAGCTCTGTAATAAGTCAATTGTTTCTCACACCACTCATCTTGCAGCAAGACTTCCCACAGTTAATTAGAATTTAGTTGAACATCTTTTAATGCTTAACCTTTTAAAACCACAGAAAAATATTCCTTAAGAGTCAGCACTGTACATATAATTTATAACTTTTAAAATCTATCAGTTGCATGCAGTCCTGTAGCTAGGGGGATTTCTGATTTGTTTATATGTTGGATTGGTTTTTTTTTCCTATTTATATTTCTTAGTAGGAGACTTGAAGGGAATTCACTTCCATAATTTCAGAGAAAGCCTTCTAATGTAGCACAAGTTTAGCATAGTGTAATGTACTGTGATGGAGTCAGCTAGCTTTGAGCTACTGCTCTAAAACTGGCCATTGGCCAGGCTGATTTGCTTCATGAATTAGAGAAAATTAAAGCCTCTTGCCCTGGTGGTGCTTACTGGCAAATAGGAGCTTCTGGAACTCAGGGACATCACAGATCTGTCCTTTTTTCCTGATTATCTTCTCTGCAGTGCAGCCCAGTAAAAGGGACATGGCACCACACCAATATTCCTGCTCATTAGTGAAAATCCTGTCCCTAGGAATACTGTGGTATTGGACTTATCCATTCATTGGCTTCAAAGCAGATAAAATGGTGCTGCTGCTCTGATATTCAGTGGATTATTCCATATAAGTGCTACCAGTTGTGTCCAGAAAGTTTCTAAGATCTGAAATATATTCCTTTAAAAACATGTGAGAGGTGAGATGTTAGAAGAGATACCTGTTGCTTTGTAACCAGGTGGGCTGGAGCTTATTACAGCAGAAACAAGAACAAGGATATTTTACGGGCTTTTGGTTTTGCCTTTTTGCTACTGTTCTCCTGAGGGAAACAAAACCATGTGCTAGCAAGCAGAAGCTGCCAGTTTAGCAAGAGAAAAAAAAAGTTACAGGCCTTACAAGAAATGCTGTGAGACTCATGGCAAACACAAGGCAAAATCATGTGGCATTCACATTTTCTGAAAAATCCCTTCAACGGTATTTCTTCTCCTGGGAAGCCGTAAAGCCTCTGAGAAAAAGGAAAAAAATAATTATCTGATTTGCTTCTCCTGTGTTTTGTTCCTTTGGAATGTATTTGGAGATTTACCAACAGGTGATTGTTTCATTGGTTTCTGGTGTGAGTTTTGACTCATCGGCCAATTGTGGCCAAGCTGTGTCGAGACTCTGGAAGGAGTCAGGAGTTTTCATTATTATCTTTTCTTAGCCTTCTGTATTCTTTAGTATAGTATAGTTTAGTATTCTTGAATTTAGTTTAGTATTCTTGAATTTAATTTAGCATCATAAAATAATAATTAGCCTTCTGAGAACATGGAGTCAGGTTCATCATTCCTTCCCTCCTTCATCAGGGCACTCTGCAAATGCAATAAAACCAGATGCAGTTGTAAATAAAAAAAGCAAAAAAAAAAAAACCCAAGTCAGCAAACCTCTATCCTATATCTTGACTCGTATCTTCCTCTTGTGGTAGTTAGACATCCCATTCCTGAAGAATGGATGAGGCTAATGTCTCATCCATTGTCAATGAAATAACATATGATGTCAGTGAAACAACAGCAAATTTGAGAGAGACCATTTTTTCAAGGAAGCAGTTTGCCAGTGGATGCACTGTGCAGTGGTAGAGAGCTAAATAATGCAGAGTTATTATTGTTTTACATTGGACATCGAGATGTGGCACTGTAAGACTGAGGGGCCTGAATTAGATCCATAGCTACATTGTGAACTAAATTTTTCTGGTAGCACTCAAGCAGCAGAGTTACACTTGTTCCCTGTCAGATGCAGTATGAAAGAAATGGAAGAAAGAATATGAAAGAATTTACAGTTTGTTTGGTTTTTTTTCTGTCTACCCTACAGATACAGTGGGTGACAGAAAAGAAGACAAAATTACCAGAAGTTAATCTTGCAGGATTTCCATCCAAGATGAGAAATATTAATGCCAGTATCTCCTAGAAACAATATTGACTTTGAAAATTTTAGGCACATTTGTCAGACTTAGTAATTCAAAATAGTTACTGTTTAGATTTCTGAAAGCATGTCTGCACATAAACTGGCTGAATCAGAACAAGGATCTGCATTCATATCATGCCTTGTGCTGTTACACAACAGGTCAGCTTAGATAGTCTTTGCTTGCCTCAAAAATTCTATGAATCAAATTCAATTTCTGAACTTTGGAAGCATCTCAGATTTTCTTTTCATATGCAAATCAGGTCTAATTTATCCCAGAATAGTTACAACACATCTGCAATCAATGTCATGATGATAGGGTCAGGTTAAATTCAGTTCACTGAATTAAACCATTTCATTGGCTTTGGTTTCTTTGGAGACTACAGGAAGGGTTCATTTAAAATAACCACAGTATTAATTACCCTCGTAAAACAGACACCTGAACACACTGTAGACTATATTACTATGGACAATAGAAATGTGACTCTCTCCATTCAAAGGGGTCACAGCTGTATCTGACATGAGGCTGCCACTTGTCCCATAGAGAATTATATTTCTCATAATACATTCTCAAATCCCGTGTTCTTTTTTGGAGGGTTAATGACTATTGATTAACTTGTATTTTATTGTATGTTAAAAAAAAAAAAAAAAGAAAAAAAAAAGAGTGAAATCTGGCATGAGATTTATCCTACAAAATCTTACATTTGTCCCTAATGTATTGCTGCTTCATTCCCTGTGGGTGGGATGGGAACACCTGTTTTGTTCTGAAAGTTGCAGCTGGAGTCAACATCACCTCAACAAAACTGCTAATGATAGGATTTCTTCCCTTTTGAGACAAGCACTCAAATGAAGATCTTGTGATGTGCATTACTGGATACTTCAGTTTTCTTCTGCACCCGACAAGTTGAGCTACTATTTCAGTATCTCTGTAATCTTAGTCTAGCACAACTGGCTGAGCTGAAAAAAATTCAGGATCATTTAGGGCTGGGCTTTAAGATCCATGCACTGCTTCCCCAGCTGCAACCAAGGCTGCATAAAGCTTTGGCAATGGTTATTGGAGAACATAGATGGTGAATTTGCACTGTGGCACTGGTATTTATTTTCCTTCCCCAACATCTTAGCAGTCCCTTCATGAAAGAAAGAGATATTTGAATCCAGCGTGTTTTTAAATGTCTTTTCTGGCACTGCAATCTTCTCACTCAGCAAATGCAGTGAATGTGGGTCCTCACATTCACCAGAATGACCCCCCACCCAAATGACACTTTACTTTCACACAGACTGTTGCTGGGTCTGTGGGGCTGGTGAAGCTCTAGAAGTGAGGAAATGAAGTCACATCCTCCTCTGATACTATTTTCAAAATGAAGAAAGCATACAAAGAGGTTTAAGTCCTAAGGGCAGCGTTAATAACTCAGGTATTATATTGAATATGAGGGAACTAAAGAGGAAGAACTGTGAGTCCTGAAGACTGTTACTTTACAATGTAATGAAGAAGCTTATTGCCCAGCATATATAAAAAGTTAACTGCAATAGTTTGGTGCTCCATTTTCATGGTGATATTTCAAACATGCCATTATTTTACGTAGCTTTGAGTAGTAAACTTTATTATGATTATAAATGATAGACATTAATGGATCATTAATCCATATAATAATACTGAATTTTCATAAAACAATTTCAAATCATTTAAAATTCTCCCTAAGAACCTTTCTGACATCCTCCACTAGAAAATGACTTTATTTTATTTATCCCTAATCATTCCACACTTCCCTGGTTCCACTAATTACTGCTTCAATTCTCAATTGTTTGTTCAGATCACCTTTAACCATCACTCCCATAAATTAAATACACCACCAGCTTGTCAGGTTTCAGATGAATTTCTGAGTTTTTATTTCCCAAAGTACACACTGTAGATTGTGCCCAAGAAGGTTCTACACATGAATCACATGATGGTATTCTATAGAAAATGATTATATTTTTGGCTATGCTATATGTAATTACTCAGGCAGGTTTTTTAAAATCTTAATTAACCAGCTGATTAATTCATGTCTTGAGATAGCCTGAGATCTGCAGTTAATGGTTATCTTTTTTTGCCGAATTTTAGGATGATAACAATTGGCCAGGTATCACTGAAGGGCTATCATGCATGAAAGACACTTTATTATTAGAAATCTGCCATTCTTATAGAAACAATGGTGGACCTAAGACCTGACTGGCCTTTAGGAAACTTCTCTCACACTATTGGTGAACTATGAACAGCACACTCTGGAGAACCATATCTATAAACAATGGCTACAGAAAGAGAGATAATAATTGCTCTAGTTCTTTTCTCTAAGTTTCCCAGGCTAGGCCTGGGAGAAATTTTCTCCATTTTTTCTTCTACTGAACTGAGAATATCCACAGCCAGGTACCACAAAAGTCAGGAAACTGAGGCCTGTTTATATCAAATGGAACAAAATTCTGTGCTACGGAATGAATAAATAAGCATAGGCAAAAATCTCTTGGGCCATGAAATGTGTTGTATTCACTGTAAAATAAATTAGCATGTTGGATCTACAGTGGTGTAATAAGGGCTCAAAACTATCTATGTGACTTTGGACGAAGCCTAATTGTGTGGTCTTTCAAAGTCAGGTCTTTCTTTGTGGTTGATTACAGCCTGAAATTGTGCACATGTGTGTTTTCCTTATCAAGTCAGAGTAAAGAATACAGTGGAACTAAATTATGAGCTTGTGCAGTGAGGGTTGTGAAGTTACATCTGATAAATATAAAACGATTTTTTAATTGCTCAGATTCTTCCGACCTTTCCCTAAACTCACATCTAAATGCTCCTAAGCACACACACACATCAGTTGTGGCTGCCTCCATGACATTCCAACCTCCTGATCCAGCCACTTTTCTGGGTGCCTCCTAGAGACCCAGAGCTGCATTTGGTGAAGGCTCACTCTATTATTTGCCCGTCTGTTCGCATGCACTGCTAAATTCTGACTGGTGTCACGAGCAGGGTCTTCCCCTGAGTGCTGCCTCGGGCTCCTTCTGCCTTCAGGCTTCCACTCATGGAAAATTGACTGCCTGCTCAGAGACTGAGGTCCTTCATGCTCATAATACCTAAACTCTTTCCACAAAGCTATGTGGAGACTTTTCCTGACCCCTTCTGTACAATTTCTGCGCACCGCTATGGTGGTCACCCATTACAACGAGACATCAACAAACCCCCAATGATTTAACACATGCTGTACATGGAACAACATGGAAGGAATTCTATGATTTCTGTAAGTGAAGCCATCAAGAAATGGATTTTCCTCATTTTGCTAGAGGATCAAAGACTTGTAATTCTTCTGCATGCAAAAAGTTTGTCAAATTTGCATAACTTCATAGCCAGGTTAGCGGAAATAGGAATTAAAACTATAAAGATTCTCATGTCCTTTTATTTTAGTAGAAAAAAAATGCATTCTTATGAAGTGCATCTGAAGTCTTTATCTTTGAAAATTAATTAGTAAATTGACCTAATATCTCAAGACAGACTTGCAGCGCTGGATTGAGATCAAATAGTGATGAATAGGAGTAATCTAGAAAAGTATATTCTAATAATTTGATTTTGAATCGTGATCTGGCATTGTGAAAGCATCTTTGTGAGGAACCATTTGAAATTGCTTAGTTAAACGATATTTTGTCATTAAATTGAACTCTAATTTTAGGAGATTTTGATTGTATTTTTCTTCAGATATCGGTTCACTTTTTAGCCTCTTATTTGGCTTTCTTTTATTTCAGAATTTTCTATGAATAGTCCAAACTTACTTCAACATTTTCCAGCCAGATATTCTGTATGATTCATTTTGAACCTCTTTGGTGTAAGCTGATTCTTGACAATACAAAAAGTATTTCAAATATATATGGAAATGCTGTATCCTCCTGCTGTTTGTCAAACTTATTTTTTGCTTTTACATGTGTGTTTTCTCCTTGATCCTCATATTCTGATTGGCAACATTAAAAAAAAAAAATTGTCTCATTGAAAAAAGGCAAGTTGAATAATTATCATATTTCTTCATTGAATTACTGCTGTGCTTTAAAAAATGCTTATCCAAAGTATATCTGTGGTGATTTTTTTTTTCCTGAAGAAAGATGATCATGAATCAATTACTGGATTTCTTGAGGCTTGGGTGCCTTGGAATTAGGATGCTATATGCTTCTAAACTTTAGCCAAGATCGAAGGACAAGGAGCTTGAAAGGAATCTCCTCAAGGAATCGGTCTGATGTTTGCATGAACCCAAAAGTAATGCTGCTTTGAATTCAGCCTGTGTCTGTAAGCTCTCCCCTCCCTTGGAACTGGACATGTTTAGAAGAAATAGCCATAAAGGAGTCTGCAACCAGTTTCTTTATTGGCCCAGTTAATGTGTGATATATTTTCACAAAAACAGGACAATTCTCATTAAGAATTTGTCATGCATATTCAGAGAAAGGCCTTTTTGCAAGCATCTGACTCACAGAGCAGGAGAAAGCGTGGCATACGTGCATTTATTGTACCCATTTAGACTCCATCCCTGTGAATGATCACCTGGAATAACCCAAAATTATTACTTTGTGGACTGTGTACTTAATTTTGGCTACTCTTTTGCTCCTAGTGCATAAAGAATACATTATGCAAGGTGGGTAATGCTGTTCCATCTAAAAATAAAGATTTAAAAAAGCATTTGTAGGAATGCAGTCATTCAATAAAAAAAGCTCTAATTGCAGAATTCAGTGAGTGTTTTACAGTGATTAATTTATCTACTATATCTACTTCTTGTTCTGCAAGCAGAACAAAAATAAATTTTCATTACCTTACATTGTATACTCAAACGCAGTCTTTACAATAGAAAGACTAAATAATAAAATTAAGACACATAAGAAAGTCTAGAAACAAGGATTTGTTTGTGGGCTTTTTTTCTTCCTTCCTTTTAAAATTCTAATATATGTGCTTTGTATGGGCACTGTAAAATAAGCTGGTTTTAGGATGGTTCTGAGTGGGAGAAAAGTAATTTGACATAATAAGAAATACCTTTGCAACTCTTCAAGCTGTTCTAGTCACTATGGAGTGTTATAATTCTGCCACACAGGGCACAAAAGGAAATGATAAAAATAAAAGCTGAATTATTACATGGAGAGATTGCAAATGGACAATGATTTTACGGTGGATTGTTTTTTTGCTTTTAATCTGAAAAGAATAGGAATTATATGTAGTCTGTTTGGGATATTTTGCAAACTATTACATTAAAATTTTATTGCATGTTACAAGAAAAATAGTAAGAATGTTTGGTGGAGTCTGGCAAAGAACTTTTACCAAAAGTTCATCCAAAACTGTATATTTCATTTGTATTCCTTAAAGACCTGTCTGTACATATTTCCTTTTTGTCTTTTGCAGCTCCAGAAGTGATTTCAGTCGTTGTATTTTAAAACCAAATATTTAAAATAGGTCTTTAAAGATCAATAAAAAGCTAAATTATTCAGTACCAGGCAGAACAAAATGTTTTGTTCCACCTCTCTTATTATTAAATATTGAAATTAAGCCTCTGAGTATTTCTTAAGTAAAGGAATATTTTGGCATCTTCATAAAAAATTGCTGATTCTAAATCCACCTAGAGGTGAAGGATGTTTTATTTCTTTTTAAATGCTGCTATCAAATTGTAGAGAATTGAAATCAAAGGTGTGTCCTGTGCTAAACTTCCATGTAATAGACAAGAAAGATGCTTGTTGCCAGTTACTCCTTTGCTATTATCCAGTCTCTGCTTCCTCTGAACCACAATATTTTATGAGAAACTAAAAAAATAGGGTTTTCATTCAAAAGAGGCTTTTTTAAATTAAAAGAAAATCAAAGTAAGCATACTTAAAATACATTTGATTGGAGAATATTCACTTTTGCAAAGCAACTCAAAAAACATTGGCTTTCTGCCTATAATGCACTTTGTTTTTCCTCTGTAAATAACATTTTCATATAGCATTAACAATCCATTTCCTTTCCTCTATGATGATAAATATATTTTCATGTCTGTATTTGGTTTTTAAAAAAACAAACAAAAGACCCTGAAGTACTGCAGGCATATATAACTTGTACATGTTGAGTCTTTCAAGACAGATTTCACTGAAGTCTTGGCTCTTGAAGATTTCTTGAAGATTTCTTGGCTCTTAATATTATTTTTGGTTGGCTCATTTCAATTCAGACCTCTGATGTGCTTTGTCTTTGCAAAGTGCACTACAAGGGCATGAGTTTCTGGGGTTATAAGAATGTTCTTAAATTCTAGAAGTTTCTGTTGTTTTAGTTAAGGCTCTCTCTTTTTTTTTTCTTTTTTTTTTTTTTTTGCCATTGATATGGAGAAAAATGGAGAATTTGCAGTTTTCTGTCCATGTGATCATTGAGTGCTTTATGTGGTGTCTCATATAAAATTAACAGAATTTAGAGAGGAAAGTAGAGAACATGAATATTCCAGTGTTTGGAAGAGAGATACTGAGATAGAAAGCTGTTAATTTTTAATTTTTTTTCATAAGCCTTTAAAATATTCTGAGTTTTTTACTGTGTAATACAGCAGAGTACATCCTAGTACACTCCTCATGGTATGACCAATGGCTAGGGTGAGGATATCCCTGTGTTTGATTGCTTCTGAGTCCTTCTGAGCCAATTCAGAAGTAAAAAATCCAGACCTGGCAGATATTCCTTCCATGGCAATGCAATGAGGCTGCACTGAAGCGAGTATTAAAAGGGTAAATGTGTGACAGGCAGCATTATGGGGGCACAACCCCAATCCTTTCCTTGCTCGCAGTTCCATCAGTGGGAGTTTAGCCTCCTCCCTCTGCTTGGGAGGAAGTCCTGCAACATTCTGTGACGTGGAGTTGACTTTGGTTAAAGGAAACAGCTCTTTGTGTTGGAGTAGAGGTTGAATACAGTTCCACACTTCTCTTCCCTTGTCACCTTCCCTTGCTTTTGATGCTTGTTGCATGATCTTGTGGGCTACAAAAGATGCAACTCAATGTTTTATAAGGTTTATTCCTAGCAGCTTGCAGCAAACTCATGTTGGGTGTGCTGCTTTTCTGGTCCTTAAGACATAGTCATTTTAGTGATGACTTTTTTTCACATAGCCAGGACACATCCTGTGTCTGAGGAAATAAACTTTAATTTATTTTCATGAAGAATGATGATTTCTGAAACTTCCAGGTTTTGGCGCTTGTTCATGTGCTGGTGTTTTACAAGCTCAGAAGTACAGAATTTTTTTTGCATTGGAGAAAGAAGGCAATCATAGCCATTTCTACTTAAGATTAGTGTTTGTACCACCAGATGTGGAAAGGAGAAAAAGCAATACAAGTGGCTTAGACCAAATATGCAGAAGGCATTTTAAAATATTAGTTTGAACCTTAAATATATTATATATCTGAGAACGGCAATGGACTCTTGAAGTGTCCATGGCAGCCCAGAGCATTGTGAAATGTGACTTTCCCAGCACACAAATATTGTCTGACTAGTTTGCCATGGCTTCAAGCTTTCTTCATGGAAGTCCAGTACTGCAGATGTTGCTTCAAAGTTTAACGCTAACTTGCCAGCAATATTCAACATAAAGCTATTGCAAAAGTGTCATTTCTTAGCTTTATGATTCCCACTTCTTGTCTTAAGCCTTGTCAGTCTATTCATAAACTCTCTCTGACTTCCTGCAATTCAGTAGGTGGGAGAAAAAAAAGAACCTTAGAACGTGTAAATATCAATGAATGCAACATTTATCACACAGGAAGTTTTGACATCGTAAAGACAGCTCTGGGATTTTACTGACTTTACTAAAATTTTAAGGCTTTCTTTACTATGGCTATGGAGGTTCTGAATTAGGTTTTTTGTTTTGTTTTGTTTTGTTTTGTTTTCCCTGTTTTGTTTTGTTTACCCTGGAAGTGTTAACTGATGTATAAAATAGGTTTATGTTGTATTATTTATTTTGAAAATCTGCTACCAGTTTCCACAGCAGTTCAGAGATCTAAAAAGGTGAATTAACTTTAAGTATTTAAAATTTGGTGCCACCACAGATAGCATACTCTGGTAACTCCGAAGGTCCTGAGGAGGATCATCTTGTGGAAATTTGTTAAATCTAATGCTTAGAGGAAAGGCAGAGACACTAACTCTATCTGCACAGCAGAAGGGAGTAATTCAGCTCCTCCACAGACATTCAGGTCAGCACAGTGTTTATAGGCATAAAACAGCCAAGGGAGTATATCAGCTTAATGTGAACCCTGATACAATATACCTGCCTTTCCCCATGTGAGAAAATAAATTTGCAGATGCAGCAAGTATTTCCTAAATGCCAAGCTTTTCTGGCTTGCAAATTGCAAGATGTTTGTAATTTATCATACCTTTTAGACCATTCTTGTGGCCTGTCACTATAGCAACTCTATTGGCTTCTGCAGCAACACCTGGTCCTATCAGTAGCTTTAGCCCATCAAAGTTTCTTCATAAATAATCCATGTGAAAGTGAATGTAGCTGTCATGTTAATTTGTGGCTAACCTGGTTCTGGCAAGTTTATAATTATATTTATGAAGCAAATAAAGCAGATTGTTTTCTTTGTCTTCAGTGTTGATTTAATATAAACTGATAGAAACAAATAAAAGAAGCTTTACTGATCACAGTAAAAATTAAAAAAAAAAAAGAATGTAATGAGGATTTTCTAGTTACCATCTCACAAATACACTCCTAAATCTGTCTGTGGGACCTCTACTCACTATTCATAGTTGTACTCTTCACAAAACATGCTTACATTCCCAGTAAATACTACATAAATCCTTTGGTTGCTTAATTCCCTTCCTCCTCCACTTCCTGCTTCAACTTTTTATCACTCTTGCCCCCACTGCAATCTCATCCCAATCCCTTAAAGTTAGGGATGACAAAATAACATTTATGTCTAAAAATATGACCTTCTATCAAGAAGGACACAGTTGAATTAAATTTCTGTTCACCACTCACTCTAAATATAGAAATATAGATAATAGTAGACCAAGGCTTTGCATCTGCCTTGACTTCCAGTTCCTCATCTCCAAATCTGGTCCAAACTTTGTGGCAGAACTTTCTGTACATAGGCCAAAGAACTGCTAGCTTTAGAAATCTAAAATTCTAAATTGTTTTACTGTTTTGCCATTGCTCTTGATACCTGAATATATGGGTAGGAAATAGCTGGAGCAATAGAAGTCTGCAATTCTTCCCTTCTGCTGCTTTCATAGACACATTGACTAGAAAATGCAATATTTCTGGGATAAAGTAAGAGAAAATAGTCTTAGACTGAAAATAAACTGTTTGAGAGATGGTAAGGGAAAAGTGTGCCCACAGGACATAATATCCTCCAGAATTACTCCTTATACATCACTGTTCAAGTCTGATGAAAACTTTCTGATTGCTTTCAGAGGAAGAGATGGTTATCTCTTCAGTCAAGATAAACAGCTATGTTCACCAAATGGCAACTGTCATCAGTGGGCACTGCAATCTGGCACTGAAATAGATATGCACGTGACATAATTATGGTCCCCATCTCTATAGTTGTCTGACAATGACTATTTAAACTATTAGTACATTTTGTAGGTTGTACTTCTGTTTATAAAGATATTCTGAGCTACACAACTGAAAAAAACTAATTTTATCTGTTAAAGGATTCCAAAGGCATACGTTTAATGTATAGGAGATTCTATTTTTGCTGTCTCCTGACTTTCATTAATTCAGAGCATTGTGACACTTTGTAGCTCACATCATAAAGAACAATTTCTCCATTCATAATTATACCTTCCTGCCAATTTTTCTTTCTTCCAGTCTCTGAAAAGAATCCTTAAAATGCAGTATATATGACATGATTTAGAAACCAAAGTAACCACACCAAGTGAAATCAAAGTAAGGAGTTAAATGAAGTCAGTGTGTACAAGACAGCTACAACTCACGTTGTAGGATCATTGCCACAGAAAATTAGCTTCTTCAGTTTGCTGCCTCTTCTTTTACAAATGCCATTCCAGTTAAGAAGTGTCTGTGAGTTCATATCTGTGTATATAATTCATAGAGGAATTGCATCTGGAGATGCTGCCTACTGAAATAGCTGACCTGCTTTTATCCCCTGAACGATATTCGTTCAACACATCCCCTGAAAAAAAAAGGATTTGCTTCCTCATCATCGTGTAATACTTACAACAACGAAACACATGCACAAAAATCTTGTCATACTGAACAAGGCCATTAATGCAAGAGCAGTGAGAGAGTGCAATAAAAAAAAAGAGATGGAGAAAAGAAGCTCCTTGTCAGCTTCCTCACCCCGATGTAGAGATGAGTCAGAGAGGACAGTCTGCCTCTGTCACGAGAACGCAGAGTCCAGCTGGCGACTCTGACCTTACCACTGCCAGGGTGTACAAAGAGAGGGCACTCCCTATGAACTGTGTCTCGTTAGCATTTTGAAATAACTCTCTTCTGAAAGCTGAAAGGAGTTCAGAATATGGCTGACCCAGTGAAATTGTAGTTATAGATGTACAAGTACGGGCTTGAGAATTTCTTGTCCAAGCAGCCTATTGGGTTAAAATAAAGGAGTTAGACCATACCTTTGAAAGGTATATCAGATAAGATAACCTCACATGTATTTTATATCAGTTGACTAATTCACTGGTCAAAAATGTAATTACAACTGTGTATACATCAGATTATCGTATGATGCTAAAACAGTGCTCAAAACAGAATCCTCAAGGTATGGCATGGAAAAGCACTGTAATCCACAGGGGAAAAGGTCCTAGTAGAAACAGTGCAAAGATTTGCTCATGGCCAAGCCAGTAGCACAGATCTTTTTCATTTCAGAAAGGAAACATCATGCAATGTTCTGCCCTTCTGAGGCTCAGCACCTGGAGGGGAACCAGAAGCAACATGCCTGCTCTTTTGGCTGAGCACAGTTTCTGCTTGACGTGTCTCGGGCTGTTCCTTCAGGAGACTGACTTGAGGAATGAGTCATAAGTGTGGAGGTGGTAAGAATTCAGAAATCATCTGCATAAGGAAGAAATGAGGTAATTATGCCTGCACTTTAGTCTTTACAGTGTACTGTAAATCTGCAACGTTTGGCAGTGAAAGGAACTAAGTGTATCACTTAAGTCTGTCATAACCAGCTGGATTATTATTCATACCTGGAATGTTTTTCAGGGCAAAAGAAGGTCAAGAAATGGATGAGGCAAGTGAGGGAATGATGCATCTTCACAGCCTTTATTAAGAACAATTCGGTTCAGATTTTGCATAACATTCCTCACATATGTGTCTGTGCAAAAAATGGTAACGTTTCTCATCATTTTTAAGAAGACTGCAACTTTTTAAAATGTTACATAAGTGTTCTGGTATGACTTTTCCCATTGTTTGTAGTAGGACTGCTCATGTGAAAATGTGAGTGAGATTACTTAGTTATCTTTGAATTCTTGTTTAGTGCTTTTCTGTAGTCTTGCCAGTTTGTTCTTTAATGCTGCTAGCGATTTTTAGATTCAAATTTGGAAAACACCATATGCAGTCCAGCTCTTCCCTGTTTTCTTTTTCTTACACAGGAAAATTATAAAACAACAACCATTTTTATGAGAAGAAAGAAATGGCTTTTATAAAACAACAACCATTTTTATGAGAAGAAAGAAATGGCTTTGAAAAGTAACAAAGTTGTTCGGTAAATATCCTTTTTTGAGAAATTAACTTTGATTTGATGGTGAAATAAGCATCAAATATGTCAGATAAATTCTCTATTACAATCAGGAGCATCTCCTCCAAGTTGTATCTTAACAGCATCATATGATTATTTTCAACTTCCTTACACACAACCTTATAAGCAGTTTCCTAAAAAAGACTTCTAAAAAGTAACTGTAGATGATAAGTGAGCCATGACAAATAAATCTTACTATCATTTTGTGGAGTTATTTCAAATTTCTTAATTTATAACTACTTAATTGTGGTGGGAAAGAAAATTAAAATAAATATTTTCAAACTTTCAAAAATTGATTAACTTGGTATTCTTGGTGGTGTCAGTAGTAATTCTACACTGATACAGAGCTGAGCTTATCATTTACTGGAACAGCAAAAATTTATCCTGATTGTTACCAACTATTTCAACCTACAGAAGCGTCACAATTTTTTCTGAGTTTGTAAAAAGATGAAATTTCTATTTGCATGACTTTGAATTTCCAGTATATATTGCACTTGGTTTTCTTCAAATTATTGCCTCAAGTTACTATTTAATGATTATTTATATTTTCTCCTTGTTTAAGTTGCACAGTGACCGAGTAGCCTCCAATCTCAAAGCTTTTCCCAATAATTGATTGGAATAGATCTTAGATGGAGAACTACTTAAGGTTGTGTAGTTGAGAAGCTGATTTTAAGTGGTTAATGCCATTCATCACTGAAACAAGGAAGCCTGTGGGACTGTAGAACTGGCTGACTTAATTCTCAGTTTAGGTAGAAAGTTCAAGTGTATGTCTGAAATAATAGAAAATGTTCTACCCCAGATATTCCTCAGCATAGAGCACAACATATTTTGATCAGAGAGTATCTAATGTTTGCAAACTTCATAAAATATACATCTACTTCTCTGTCTGATCTTGAAACATTTAGGTTTTAAAGAAATAATTATGATGCGTCTTGTGTTTATGTGGTTTTGTTCTTTTTAGTGCATTTTGAGGTAGAGAGGAAAGGTAATAGCAGGAACTTGTAAAGAGAGAAAGGAATTTTTTTTTTTTGTAAAATTAACAATCCTGGGGTGTTCTGGAAGATGACTGAAAAAGAGCAATGGGATGAAACTAAGTGACAAATTCAGGAATGATGGGAAAACAGTATACTATTTGTTTAGGAAGGGCCTCCATCTGTGCTTTAAAGTTATGGTAAAAATCAGATTTTTTTGGGTTCCTAGTTTTATTTATAGTTATTTTCTGTGGTCACCTGGTTTTATTTGTTCTGCAAACGTTTATTATTCTCCCAAGTATTTTTTCAACCTATTAAGCAGTTTAATTTTGAGAGAATAAAGGTTTTTCAAGCCTCCCAGAGGTTTGAATTGCTTTCAATTTTCAATAGTTGTCCTGAGGGAAGACATTTTGTCAGTAATGAAAATTTGGGCAAAAAAAAGGGGAATTTGAGTAGATCTATCTGGTTGTGCTAGGTGGGTTAATAAGGAAAAAAAAGTGTCTCACATTCATAGTTGTTTCTTCTTCCTTACTAGGTTTTGGGGGGAGATGGGGTGGGGATGGGAGAGCAGTATGAAGATTTCAGAGGATCTGGAGGAAGGTCTTAGCATTGCAAAAGTGACAAAGAAAGATACTGGAATGCATGGGAGAGATGTAGAGAGGAACATGGGATAAAAGAATGTAAGCAATAAATCTATAGGGAGAAGTCTGTTAGCCATACCACTTGTGAAAGAAGCAATTTAAATGCAGACATTTTCTGGGGTTTCAGATCTTTTCATTAATCTCTAGGTTAGTGCTTTAAAAGGGTTTTCTATTAATTCAGCACTTGATAGTTTTCACCCATTGGAGAAGGGCTTCCCTGCATTAGATTTGACACCTTTATTTTCATCCCTTTCAGAGCAGTACCGAGCAGCTCTATGCCACATGCACATTTTTCTATTACAGGCAAACCCCAGGAAGCTCATTAAGTTTTCTTTATGGCTCCTGTGCACTGCTGGAGCCATACCTAAGTGGAGTGTCTGACTGTCAGGGATGAGATACCATGAGGGTATGTGTACTTCAGAGAACACCATGGCTGGCACATAGGAATAGACAGGCACAGCAGCACAGCAGAGGATGAGTTGTTCAGCAGGCATTTCAGCTGCATAAACAGTAACATGAAGCTCCTGACATTGGCTTCCACCTCTGGTAGTAAAATTGTTTGTGAAACAGCTTCTGTGGAACCACAGAATATTACAGAGATCCTAAATTCAAGAAAAGTGTGGAGGTTGAAGATGAGTCGACTACTACTAGTTAAAAATTTTGCTGTTCTCTTTTAAGAGCTTTTGTGCAAAATACTTCTTTGAAGGAAAATGTCCTTGTGAGAAATGTGACATTGGGGGAATATTTGATGGGTTATTGGTGGGAAATAATATTTTTTGCTCAAGTACTCAGGTTTAACATGATGTTTTCCCTAAAGATAAGTGACAGACTAGAAGCGTGCCAACAGATTGGCTACTCCTGCCAGCTCTGTACCTCTTATTGTGAGTTTATGTTAGTTCTTGTGTTGGTGATCTGGAGGAACTCATGCTCTTATCAAGGTTGTATTGGATAGTAGTCTAGTAAAAGTACTACAGAGATATAATCTTTTCCTTCTTCCTTTATTACTTTCCCTTTTCCCAAAATTTCTGATTGTCTGTTAAAATTCTCAAAGTGTTTCTTTCATAACCAGTCATCCTTTCTATTTTAAATCTTCCCACTGTTTTCTGTAGCTAAACTTCTGTAGTTTCATCACACAGTTTTTATTTGAGTGGGTGGGCTGATCTTTCACAATAAAAGTAATTTTCAGCACTTATGAAAAAACGATCAGGCCATATGGTGCACACACACATGCACTTAAAAATGTTACCAGGCAGGGCCCACAAAGGTGTTTGAAATGTAAACACATTGCAGCTCTCCTGTTGAATACTACCCTAGCACTGCCATAAGTCAGTGCAGGCTGCTACATGTATCAGTCTGACTTAGAAATAAAAATGTATTTGAAACATCCATCTATTGCCAGTCAAGGGTTTATGTACAAATCACAAACGGGACAGGACTGCTGGGGACGTGCCTTGAGCTGTTTAATTTTCCAGCATCAGTCTCATGACATGGTTATGACAATGGGAAGATGCCAGCAGCTCACATCCCAGGCAGCAGACCAAGAACTTCATGTTACAACTTAATTTATCAGTTTTTTTACCAATCCTACAAAGCAGCAGCACATTGACAGAGGTTCCATCCAACTGCTATAAGCACACGAACCTTTGCAGTAAACAATGCTTGCTTATTTTGAATACAGCACCTGCTTGTAAGCCTTAAAACACAATGCACAGAGCTCCATTATTAAGCTTCAAACTTCCTAATATCCTGCTAGATAAACTTCTCTGTAGCTTAGGCAGTTATTCTAGAGAAGCATTAATACACAGACCACTGTTCTATTTGTCCTTGCTTTTCTACTTTTTACATAATTTTTCCACTGACCTACTTCATGGCTACTGCTTAGCTCCAATCACAGTTCTGCTGTCTCTGAGGCCTGCCTTTTGCAGCTTTCCCAAAACTTTCTGATTTATGGATTCCCACATCCATCCTCCTCCTTTAAATGGTTTGGGACAGCTGAAGTGGCACTAAGCAAATAAAATGCAATAATTTTCTGAAGTTTGCTGCCTTCATGATTTTTGTAGGGGCTAAACCTGCCCCTGGTTGTGTTAGTGATGGGTGGGACCAGTGAGATTCCTGCACAATCCCAGGAGTGTCGGAGCTCAGGAAATTTCTCTGGCTGCCCTGGAGGGCTCAAGCCCCTGCCCGGGGGGCTCAGAGACCTTGGCACAGAGACCCCTGTGCCTTTGATTTAGCCCTTGGAAAAAACAATTACCAACCTTTACATGAAGGATTACAAGTCAAGAGAGTTTAAGTAGAATAATAGTTGGTTACGGGGTGAAAAATTGATTTTTTGGGGTCTTTAGAATGGGGGTTCAGGGGGCAAGATGGAGGAATCTGGGAATGTCCAGTCTTTCTCCTTCTTCTTTGTCTCCATCTTCTGGGTGATGCTGGCACTTTTGGATTGGTTTAGAATAGAAGCTCACTGTCTAACACAGGTCATGGGTATTGGGAAGTTATGGTAAATTATGTGCACATAATTTTTAGTATAAAAACTGCCCTTTGAGGTGGGCAGTGTGCCTCAACCCGACCTGCCAGACCGACCTCGGTGGGTTGGAGGAAGAATGTTATAGATGAGAAACAATAAACAACCTTGAGAACAGAAAAATCCTGACTCCTTCTTCAACTGCCAGGCTGGGAAAAAGAAGCTTGTAGGTCTCTCAGAGTGACTCTGACCAGCAGGGACTCTGAGACAGGAGGACAGAGCAGGGACGCTGTGCCGTGGCCTCGCCTCTCCATCAGGCAGCAGGCATGGTCAGCACCTTTACCACTCCACAGCCCAGAGCAGGACTTGGCTTCTCCCTCAAGTCAGAATAACCAGGATCTGCTCTAATTTCTCTTGGCAGAAAGAGCTCCCTGGAGGCGCTCCTCTGTTTCTGAATGCTTGGTGTCAGTCGGAGATGCTGCTTAAGATACTCTCTATGCCTGTGTCAAGGACAGGGAGTGGGTTGCATAAAGCACTTTGCTCAGGGGCCTGTTAAAGGCACCTTTATGTCTCTAATGGACTAGAGCAGGGCATGAGGCATTAATCAGAGGACAGGAACGACCCCCCTCCTTCTTTCAAGAAATATTAGTATCTCTCAGACCACAGTTTCATTTTCTTACAGCACTTCACGAGCCAACTTCAGGACTTGTTACTCAGGGACAGTAAAGGATAAGAGCTTCGGTGAGGCAATATATTTACTTCTAGGAAGAATATCTTCTGTCAGTTCTAATTTTCTCCTTGCTTTTGAGCTTGCCAAGGATCAATTCTGGTGAGATCTGAAGGGAATCATCACGAGAGGTCACTGTGACAGAACTCCCTAAGAAGGTCTCAGAGGGCCTCGGATAAGAGATAGGGGAACATTTTTTACTTTCTCTGACAGCTTCTACAGAACAACAAACTCCTCTCCACCAACCCCCAATAATAACCCACATACAAAGTATAATTTTGCAACGTGGTATAATTTATTCCATACCTGAAACAAAATTAGAGACAAAACACTACTGGGTATGCAGCATAGATTATCTCCATGGCAATATATCATAACCTTAGGAAAATACTTGGTCTAAAAGAAGTAAGTTAACCCTTTGGTTATTTGTTTAACTAGATGCAAAAACGACTCCAGAATTTCTCTAATCAGCTAATTTGGTACTGTTACTTTTGTTTGTTTGTTTGTTTTTCTTTTTTGGAAAAAAAACGTTTTCTTCTCTACCCTCTCTTTTCTACGCTGTTAAATTCTTGTAATGTATTTTCATCCCAACTTGTATTACATTCTGGCATTCAAATATAAGTGAAATTTCAGTTCTCAGCTTCTGTATGAGACAATTCTCCCAACAGACACCAAATACCTTAGAGGTATAGAAGGTGGGAGTGCTGAGCATGTCTGTTTCCCCTTAGGCTGACTTTCAGGGACTCCTGTGTTGTTCTAGCTGCCACTGGCCCGCTAATAGATGGTTAGAAATTGAGAGGACAAATGAACTCATGATGCATAAAAATTTACTGGTATTCTTGGTGTTTTATATTCTTTGTTTTGTAACACTGTTGCCAGTGTTGGTTTCCAAAAAATATCCCCAGCCAAATGTGTCACCTATTACATTTCCACTTCAAGGAAAGGGTGGAGAGCACTTTCTTGAGACACGGGTTCATCATCA
This sequence comes from Fringilla coelebs, assembly GCF_963513975.1. Lineage (NCBI taxonomy): Eukaryota > Metazoa > Chordata > Aves > Passeriformes > Fringillidae > Fringilla > Fringilla coelebs. Next base: position 64,043,003 of record NC_140032.1, on the reverse strand, counting down.
AAGCACAAAGTACAAAAAAAATGAAAGAAAACTTGCAAGAGAATGGGAGAGATGGTGGTTGAAAAGGAGGTCACCCTGAGGAGCACTGCCCCCAAACCCCAGCTGTCACCAACCCTCCATTAAGCCAGCCAGGGCGTTGTTTGCTGGAGCCTGGAGAACTTCCAAGGACGAATTTGCGCTGCCTGTCAGGATAACCCCTTCCAGCCCTGCTCTCCCATCACAACAATAAAATCTTTCCTCTCCCATCCACACAGAGAAGAGCTGGGCTGCATCTTGCTTGTGTAGCTACACACCTTGTAGCAGTGTAGCTGCAGACCCCACGGCCACCTTCCTCTCTGAGCCAAGCAAGTGCAGCTGCCTCTCCTCCCAAGCCCTGCACTGGGACGCTCTTGCTGTCCTACAGCCTTCCACTGGGTTATCACAGAATTCTCAGCATCCCTCTCAAGCTGGAGGGTTCAGAGCCCAGTGTGAAGCCTCACCAAGCACCGAGCTAGAGGGTGCAATACATGACCTGCTGGCTGCTCTCCTCCCAACATGTGCGCGTGGTTCTCCGCATTGCCGTGAGAGTGCTCTGCAGCTCTTTTCCAACCGGACATCCACAGTGACTGCCAGAGTGTTTCCAGCGCAGCTCTTGCTCTGCAGGCTGGCTTCCAGCCTGTACTGACACACAAGGTTATTCTGCCCTAGGTGCAGAACTTCTTGCTTTTGTTTGATGAACCTGAGCCGGCCTGATTCTGAAGCTTTTCAGTGTCCTTCTGGACTGACTGGGTGAAACTCCCTGCTCAGAAGCTGAGCCTCTGAAACGTGTTAAATTTCAGACTGAGCTGATTTGACCACATTTAATTAAGTTTATCAGAAGAGTGAGTCTCTTCATTGTTATTACAGACACAAAGAGCAGTTAATTTCTTTCCCCTTTCTAAAACAGTGTGAAAAAGAATGTGCTGCTAAAATCTGTGCCTGCTCTTGACCCATGTGATCTAACTTGCCTTAACATCTATTCTGTTTACTCCCAAAGGCCTGAGTTTTATCTTCCTTATTTGCTCTACTGAAATTAATCCAAAACAGACTAATCCAAAAAGGTTTAATCTAGTCCAGTTAAAAACAGGCATTTTGGAATCTGGCTGGCACATTCCGAGCGTTACTGGTTTTGTAGGCATAGTTAACTCACTGACTAATTTATTTAAGAATCATCTTAAGCATCAGCATTTTTTAAAGGACAGCATTCAATTCTGCTACCAATTATTGCATTTTATTTCATTAATCAACACAAAGCTGTTCTTCAAATAAAAAAAATCAGCAGTAAGATTAGGGTTTTTTTTTTATTATTATTTTCATTGACTTAAAAGGTCTATTTCTTGTTTTACTTCACCACTGAATCATTTCAAAATCACTGGAGGCAAAGGTGTTGCACTAGTATAAAATCAATAAGAAAGGAGTTAAAAGGCCATACTTTCCACATGCAGTGAATGAGAAATGAAAGAGAGGTTTATAATATCATAAACCTTGGAACTGTGTCTGGTAATTATCCCTGCTATGGCCTGCCAGGGAAATGACCACCATCTGTTGCTGCCCACCAGTGCCCTGAAAATACAATCAGGCTGTGAGCATTGGCTGGAACTAGCAGCAAACTAATCCTCTCCACTTCAGCTCTTCAAATTACATGTAATTACGTGTAAGATACAGGCTCAGTCCACACGGATTTTTCAGACTTTGGAGTTGTGAAGATTGAAGCAAATGACATTTCTCCTACACTCACTGTTCAGCTTTCCCCTCTGTATTTGTATTTCATAGCTTTTGGTTTTAAATTGCTACGAAAAAAAAAAATACAACAACAACAAAAAAAGTCTTCCTGCTTAGGTAGAGTGTGTTCTCCTTGGTTTGTGCATTTAGAAATGGGACTTTTCTTCACAGAGTAGCTTTGAGCTAAAGTTAATCTTTTTCCTTATGAAACTGAGATAAAACTGCTTTTAAAATAAAGGAAATGTTTCAAGGTTCTGAGGAAGTTTCAAAAATACATGCACATCCCTGTAAAGAATATACAAGAACTAGACCATGGTAAAACAAAGTGTGATAAAGAAATCTGCTGAAATGAAAGAATTGAAAGTAGGAAGAAATAGGATGGAAAAGTTAGATTAGAAGAAGAAGAAGATGAAATAGAAAGGGAGAGAATCTATAAAGAATACAGGGCAACCTTAATTCTAATTTGGCTGTCTCTACTTGCTTCTAACTTTCAATGCAATATAAAGGGGTGTCTTCACAGAATATTTTTTTTTTAGTAAAAAAAAGAAGGAAATAGAAAAATTTCTAGTTCCTAGCAAGCTCCTATTGAGTGCTTCCCAGCACAGAAAAGAAATACCAATTTGTTCCATCAACAGCTTCAAAAACCAGAGGAATATGGAATTAAAAAATTTAAAAAAATGGGAAAATGAATAAGGCAGGAAGGAAGGAAGGAAGCAGCAGAGGGATTCTGCTTTATTTGCTCTCCCCCATTTTAGATGGATTAAAGAATTATTAAAAATTAAAATGCAAAATCACTCTCAGACAAACCAAGTGAGAATGGCTTCAGCTGAACTGGATAATATCTAGGTCCCAGAGGACCCAATTCTTCTTCATCTGTTTTTGGCTAGGACATAAAGGGTCTCTGAATCATTTGGAGTGGTCTGCCGCAGTAATAATGTATTCCTTAGAGCTCTGCCACTCACAGACAGAATACAGGACGAGAGGCAAAGCCGCTGGAGAGGCTTTTTTCTCCTGTTAGATTAAGCACTTTGGCTTCCCTGAATGAAAACAAGACTATGGCAGTATTAGATACCAATTAATGGTGAAAATAGGCTGTGTCAGAAGGGGCATTTCCCCAGAGATAGCCACTACAATTTTTGGTCAGTGTTTGGAGGCAAAAGGGATGCAGGGCTCAAGCTGAACTCGACTAAATTGTGGAATGTGTTTGTAAAATCAGGGTTGTGAATATTTTAGAAGAACGCTGTAATGTATTCTTCATTTAATTGTGAAAACACCATTAGGGATTCAGGTGGAAAATGTTACATTAATATACAGTGGTTTTACAAGGAAAAATAAATCCACAGGCCATGCAGGCAATAATAGGTACTGAACACACAATTTCCAGTCCATGACACAAAATCCCCTGGTCCATATGTAAATAGGGTGGAAAATTAAGGTTTATACACAAAACCAACACATTAGCCTGTACTAGGGACTCCCATGTGCAAGCTTGGAAGAGTGGAAACTTCCCTAACTCCCTTGCCTGCCTCCCTGGGTGGGTCGGTGTTAGTCAAACCTCCCTGTGCCTGCTGTGGAAAATACATGGGGAAGGAAAGAAGGAAAGAGAGCACCATGGTTGCTTCCAGCAGTGAGAAGCACAGGGCACAGTACAAGGTACTCTCAATGGTATTGGTCTTTTGAGACAGCTGTTATGGCTAAGAGCTGTGTTTTTTCATCCTCTGAGTCTTAATTGTCGAGTCCATGCTTTCCTTGTGATTATAAAATAATAAAGGAACCTCACAGTCATTCTGTGAGGTCATCGTGAGGTTTTAGTCCCAACTCCATCTTTTTATTTCAGCTTGATTTCCATCTCTCCAGTGATATTGCTCCCCATTTACATTGAAATAGGACTTCCCAAAACATCTGTATGGATAATGCATAGATGCAAATTCAGCTAAATGCATATTAAGCAATTTACTGCAAGTGCTGCAGTAGATACAAGGATGAGGATGGAGCCTATAATGGATAAAAGACATGTCACTAAAACATACTTTTGTTTCAAACTTTGCCCATAGTGGGTGAAGAATAGCACTATCCATACTGTGAAGACCAAGGTAGATTATAGCACATTTATCTTTATCCCACTCCATTAAAAAATCTCTGAGAAAGATAAAGGTCCTAACCTCACAAGGTATGTATACCAACAATAAATGGGCTATAATATTTCCTCTCTCTGTGTGTTTTTCTCCTTTAATAATGTTGTCAGCTCCAGATCTCTGCTGCATAATAGGATATATTTTATTGGAATATAAGTTGGTGTGCTACCTTATAAATAAATACATTCAGCTTATCAATGTTAAATGAAAATGTCACCATTCTCTTAGTGTGCCTACCAAATGCACAGAATTTTGACAATGCCATTTGATATGCTGGAGCCTAATGGCATTTCTTGTTCAGAGTCTGTAGCCATTCAACTTGAAAACAAATAATTAAAATAAATTATACCCTTTGTGTCTGCAAACTAAGGAGAAGAACAAAAATAGCTGCACAGGAGGGAGGTTAACACACGGATATCTCTTGACAGTCTTATGAAGACCTCAGAGGGATTCCTACATGTGCCTGACTGCAGTGATTTATGTAAGGAATCCCATGTCAGACTGTCAAGTTTAGCAAACAGGATTTCCAGTAATAGATTTTCAGAAAAATCTGGTTCCCCAGGGGTATTGTGTTCTTCCCAATTATTTGAATACTCAGAGAGGCTTTGGCCTTTTTTCTTCTCTACTCATATATGTATGTGTGTCTAGGCATAAAACTCTTGGGTTTGCTTGTTTCTGGTGTTCTTCTGCTCACATGGGGCTGTGCTTGACAGAGATTTCATTATTTTTACCACAGCTGCCAGCCACCTTCTGCAGGTGCCTGTGTGGAAGTCTGCCTGTTTTTCTGATGGTGATGAGTGCTCTCAGCTGTTGTCCTTCCAAGCTCAAAGCTCCTTCCACTTTTCTTCCTGTGTTACCTCTAATCAGTGCACAGTGGAAGCTTCCCAGGGTTTCAAAACTTTAGGTCCCAATTATTATTAATGTTGAAGGCTCTGATATTTAAGTCCCTGTGCAGTGCTGAATAGCTAATGACAATGAAGGAAATAATTTTATGGTTGGGAAATCAGCATTAAAACCCCAAAACTCTCAGCTTGTGGCAAGGCGTCCTCTTTAGCCTTTTCCATTGTGTTCCAATGTCTGTCTGTTGGCACTCTTCACTTCAGAGGAAGGAGGCAACTGATGTGATGCACGAGTTGGAATAGGGAGAGGATTTTAACAAGGAAAGCAGCATGAGCCTTCTTTGTACTTTAAGATGCCTTGTGGCCTTGTTTTATCCAGAGGTATCAGACCAAAAATGGCATTGTTTTCAGCAATCTGCTGCTCTTGCAGAAGAGAGAGGGTTTGTTTTAGGCTGGGCTGTGCTGCCTTGCTGGCACAAACCACCCCCATCAGTCCCCTTGGGGCAGGTTGGCAGGGCACAGCCAGATCTCAGCAGTGCTGCCCGCTGAGCACCTCACCCATGGGGTGTCTGTAGGCACAACATGCACCCCAAAAAGCTTGTATCACCGTGCTGAAGGCTTGACCCATTTGCAGCTCTGTGTGTACCATAAAAATCAGTCTCTGACAGCTGATACATAAATGGATTTAAATGATTTAAATTACTATCACCACCTGAAAAGGAGAAAACTGGAGGGACCATGTCCAGAGGGTTTGCAAGGGAGGTCCTGTTTGCCCACTTGCCTCCCCTCTCACCAGAGGGTGTCAGTGGCTGTGCCAGCTCCAGCAGCCAAGCCTGTCCCCACTGTCATTACCTGTATCCCTGAACAGAAGATTATGTCCCCCAGAATGCCTGGAACCCTGCCTAGCTCAAGAGCAGAAAGTTAATTTGCTGTTTGCCTGAATGCCTTTGATGATCTAGGATCTCTGAACAAGGCTGGTAAGAAGAAATCTCTTTTTCTACCCTGTTCCTCCATCTGTCCCAGATGCTTTCTCAAGAGATCCTAGTCCATGTATGAGAAGTAGAATAATAAAAAGCCAGGGAACTCAAGGAAAGTTTTCACTTTGGAAAAAAAGTTAATTCAGATTCAAAATATGAGAGACGCTTTTGCTGAGTCTTGATTCTTTTAAAAATCACTTATTTTCTCCAAACTAATGGCTGAAAATAATTTTTTTTTTGCATTAAAAGAGGAGATAGCATTTTAGATTTAGTTCTCCATAGGGAGAACCATTGTTAGCTTGAACTTGTATCAAACTCTCTTTTTTTTTAAATGCAAATTTCATAGTTTTGGGTGCATCAATGAAGACTATGAACCTCAGCAGATTTATCTAGGACTCTAAATAGACCAAGAATACTTCAGTGGTTCAGTTACAAGACTAGAAGTCAGAAGATTGAGGGCAGATTCAAGACTTGTCTGAATTAATCTTAGCTATTTATGGCTTCAGAATAAGTAACCCAATTTACATCAGTTCAAGACCTTGTGCTTTACAGTTTCTTCTCATCCATTTCTAATTCAAAGAGGGAAAAAAATAATGTAAGAAGTCCAGCAAATTACTTAACTCCTCCACTCCAGTGTTCTATTTCATAAAATAAGATGATGCTGATGATGATAATAATTACAAATATTATTTGAGTAGTGGCACTGACAATGGAATTAGAGATTCTCAGAACGTGGGAATATTTCTGTGCAAATAGGATGCTGCATGCAGATGATGCCTAGAAATACCTGAAGAGGAAATGGCATAGAGTAGCAGTTTAATTTTAGAAGCCAAGTCTGCTTTGTCCATGTTTTCAGCCAATCTAGATCACAACTCTTTGAGGATGGGTACCTTTGCTGCCTTGGTTTGGTTTCTGTACAGCTCCAGACACAGTGATAATGAATGTAGATAGAAATGCTGAGCTTCTGATGCCACTAGAATGTGTTTAAAGCACAGGTCACTGCCTTTGGTGTTTCTTGGTCTCTATGTATCTTTGTAGAAATCAAAGGTTATTTCAGTCCTAAAAATGGTGTTACTCTTCTTTGGTTGTGTTGAGCTTTTTATGCAGTTCAGTAGCTAAAAGAGGTGAGAGAGATGTCCATTGTGGAAAGAAGAAGCTGAGACCATCCATTTAGTGTCACTTAGGACCCATTACAGAAGAATAATTTGGACATTTAGAATTTTAGATCAAAGTATAAATAGTCTAAAGCTACACTGCATCCCAGAGGTGAGGAGATGGAGGTTATTTGTAGTCATAATACCAGATGTTTAGTCATTGCTTTAAGTTCAACAGCAAAAACTGAAAACAAAAAGAGAGCTGCTAATTGGGGGTATTTGGAGTCATGTCACAGGTGAAAGATGATCTAAAATGCTGCCTCATAGCACAGTGCAATAGTGAAATTAGCACATGTCTATTATCACTGCTTGCAACTCTGCAGGAAACTAATGGAAATAGCTTAATCTTTTCAAGCTCTGCTGAAAGGAGAAATGCAGGATTTAACCTGTGTTCCTGAGTTTTCCCTCCTCTCTTATTCCTTGCCAAATTCTTGCTGCACAGCAGATTTTTTATTATTTAGTAATAATAAATGGCCTGGACTGTAAATTTAATAAATAACTGTTTAGAGAGATTAGGGACATGATCATTCATTTCCAGAGGCAGTGGTTGGGATCCATTGTGTTAATGGTTAGAAAGACAAAAGGGTGCAGTCCTAAAATTCCCTCTCTTGCACCAGATTCAGGGAGCTGTCTTTGCAAAGCAGTAAAAGCAAAGGCATTAATTATACATTTCCATTATGACAGAGCCAACATCAGCAGTGACTAAAACATAATTTGTTTAGGTGACAGTGCAGGCTGTTCTCTGATCAAGTTTTGTTTCCCAGAGGGAGGCATCAGTCTTAAATTACACAGCAAGCAGGCAAGAGAAAGGAAGCAAACAATAAAACACTTCCCAGAGGAAGAAAAGACAAAAGAAAAGACTTGTCTCTCGGTGTCTTATTAAATAAATAAATCTACATTTTTGTCAATTAAAAAAAAAATCAGCAATGGGGTACAGCTTTAATTAAAGGAAGTGGATTTTTTTTCTTGGGGCTTCATAAGATTGCATTTTAGATTTCCAGAGATGAGTTGTTTTTAATGCAAGAAGAACTTTATCATTGTAAGGAAGGAAAAGATGACAGAAAGAAAAACCCTTGGAAAGTGCTGACAAGAGAGAAACATGGGATATTTTACTTGTCTTAATGTAATGCATAAAATAATTTGGATTTCTTTAGTAAGGTATGCACAAAAACCGGAACTCTTGTCCTTCAACATAATTAATTTTACAGACACACTGATATATGTGTGTATATATATGTGTGTATAATGTGTGTATATATGTGTGTATAATGTGTGTGTGTATATATATATTTATCTATACATTAATATATATTATTGTGTGTGTATAGATAAATATATATACACACACATTATATATAAATTATATATATAAATTATATATAATTTATATATGTTATATATAAATATATAAATTATATATAAAATAAAATATATAAAAATAAAATATATAAAAAGTTATATAAATTATATATTATTATATATATGTGTGTGTATATATATGTGTATATATGTGTGTATAATGTGTATATATATATTTATCTATACATTAATATATATTTTTTAATGTATAGATAAATATATACACATTATATATAGATTATATAATGTATATATAAATATAGAAATATTTGTATATATACATTAATATTTGTGTGCAATTGTGCAATTAAAGCTGGACATGCATCTTTTTGGGGAAATATATCTTTATGTTTTGATCTATAACTCAGCTTAAAGCTATCAAGCATAGGCCTAATTTGACTTGATCTTTAGTTTCAGTGTATTTAATATTTTGTATAAACCTCTGTACATATTTTAAGGCATTACCAAATCAAAGACCCCAAAGGGTGTTTTTTGTTATTTGCTTTTAATTTTTGATTGCTATAAAGAGTCATTGGTTGTAGTTTTTATTGTAATTTGACTTTTAATATCATATCCCCCGGCTGCTTCAGCCTCTCTGCATTTGGCATGAGTAAAGCAAAAAGTAAATATAAGCCTTATTTCTTATTATCTCCAGACCTTTCAGGAGAAACTACAAAAACTAGGAGTATTTTCATGTTGAACATACAATTCCCCCTCCAGTGTTATTTTCTGCCAGCATCAGGTGAATTAACAAAACAAAAATGCAAGTAATTTACCCCAAGTGCAGCAAATAGTCCTTTGAAACACTGTGCAAAATTAAATTCTCTCTAATACAAGCAAAAAATCTATATGTCATGAAAATGATTACAGAGAATTTTGTGTGAGCTTAGAAGTTTTGATTTAATTGAAGCAGTTAATATTTCCTGTCTTAAAAAAAAAAAAAAAAAGATACTTCTGACCATTTGAACTTTTCAAGCAATTAGATCCTAAAGAAAACCACTGCCCAATATTACTCTGAAAGGGAATGAAGGTAGCGTTGTCTCCTTACTGCAGGCTCAAACTAGTGTAGTTTGGTTTATCATTTAAACATTTAGGCAGGCTTCAATTATAAAATCAACTTTACTGTACCAGTTAATTGGAACCTTAAAATACAGTGATCTGAGTGCATCTGTCATTCCTAAAAGGCTGAGTTGCCACCATCCCCAAAAGGAGTGATGGAAACCCAGACAAAATGCTGGATAAAGACATAAAAAAATGTTAAGAAAATGCTCTGGGAACAAATGATCTCAATCTTTTAAATGTGCTACCAGTTTCATCGCTCTTAACTGAAATAAGGAGCAAAGGATTAATATGAAGACTGGCTGACCTGATGTCCCACAATTACATCACCTCCAGTCAGAATTTTGTGCTCATTATTGAAGTGGCAAAGGCTGCAAAACTCACTGATCTATTATTGGAGTAGGTAATGCTGGGGGAGGGTGTCCAGGTTATACTGTACATGGACACCCTCTTCTGGATATTCAAGAGGTAGAAACTCAGAAATAGGTCAATTGCTTAGGAAATTATCTGCACCCCTCTACTACACACATGCTTCTGAAGCACTAATTTAAATAATAACTGGATATGCCTACCTGTAAGGAAATTGGCTTTCTGATGGCACCTCTACAGCTCCTGGAGTTGGTGACCTTTGTGCCTGCCTGCAACTTGTAATTTTCACCTGAAAAGGACAGCTGAGAAAAAGCTTTTTATTCATGTCTGACCCATCCAAACCATCCGTGAAAGCCTCTTCCAAAGGCAGAAAACCACAGAGTCAAAGAGTGGTTTGGGTTGGAAGGGACCTTAAAAATTCCCTGGGAATAGGCAGGGACACCTTCCACTAGGTCAGGTTGCTCAGAGCCCCATCCAGCCTGGCCTTGAACTCTTCCAGGGATGGGGCATCCACAGCTTCTCTGGGCAACCTGTGCCAGGGTCTCACCATCCTCAGAGCGAAGAATTTCTTCCTGATATCTAATCTAAACCCACCCTCTTTCTCAGTTATGCATTCTTACCTAAACAAATTGTGAAGAATATTCCAAAATAAAAGGCCTGGATGGAATTTATCTCCAAACGAGATGAAAATTCAGATCAGAAATCAAAGGTAGTAATTCAAGACCAACTTAAAATGTTTCCAATTAGGTACTGTTCTTGTGTCCCTTATGAAATGTTCAAGTTATTAAAAATCCTGTTAAGAATCCACTCCAAAGTGCATGAGAGTTAAACATGATGACTGAAGGGTCTCACTCTCATTGTCTCCTAATTTGATTGGGCTAGAAAATTCAGCATTTTGGGAGGCAAGAAATTGTTCAAGAAAGGAAAGCAGATCATGAGTGCAAAATCACAACTTCAGAGATAGAGGCCACCCTGCTGGAGTAGCTACAGAGAAGTTCCTGTGTCATTTGGACCATTTTTGCTTAGTTTATTTAAAAAAAAAAAAAAGGCCACAAACCTTCTTATCTCACTTTCCTGTATGCATAATTCTGCATAGGACTTATGCTCTGGTAGTTCAGAGTTAAACCAAAAAGAATCAGGCAACTTGAAGAAGTATGTTCAGTTTTTTTGATGCTGGAAGCTGCTGGGTTTTGAAATATTTTCTGTATTTTCAGACTTTGTTTGTGAGAAGTGAATATTCCTTAAGAGACTTTTGCATCTTTGGCTTTGCTTTCCCTCAAAATCCCGTTATTTAATGATAATACTTTATGTGACATTTTACATTCTGTTTGAAAAGCCATCTTTTATTTAACAGTGTTCTGGCAATATTTTTAAGATAATTTACCTAAAGTCTTTGTCACTTATTCACTCTGTTAAAATATCATGCAGGCTTCATGAATAGGGACACTAAGAAGATCTTTGAAAGTTCAAAAATGCATTTTCTGCAGTAGCAGCTGTAATAGAGCTGCACTTGGGGGATGTTTTTTCTCCAATGACTTGTGTTTATGCAGCTTTTATAGCCTTAAGAAAAGATCCCAAGCTAATCCACAGAGGTAAGATTATTTTCCTTCTCATAAACATGGTACAAAGACCACCTATTCTGATTTACTGAAATCACTGATTTTTATTTTTTCAAGTTTCTTCCAGTTGCAGATGAAAGCTGGGCAGCAGGAAAAGCCTTCCTGCTGTTTTCATCATGTAGACACCAGGGCTCCCTGGAAGATGCCAGACTGAAATGGTTTGGAAGTGAAAAGAGATATTTGGTTATAGCCCAGATGTAGCCAGCCATTATCTAAATTGTTGTTTTTTGGGGGGGTAGAATGAAGGCTGGAATCAGTAATTTCCTTTCCAGGCCCACTGAAGTGGACTAAGTTTTGGACTAAACACTGTTGTGAGCAGATTGGAGATCCAGATAAAAGGAATTAAGGAGAGGGGTTGTTCTGGCTGTTCATCTCTGCAATGGGTGTATTTGAAATTTGGAAGTCTGCTGCTCCAGATTGTCTGCTTGTTTCCCAGGCACAGCCATTCTTAAGTCCCCTTTTAACTTGCTCTCCTCAGCAGGATTTCTTCTGGTTGCTAATTGCCAGCAGTGAATAATCTACAGAGGTAAATAGATGAGGAAGAAAAGGTTTCCAAATTGAAGTGGCTAAAAGAATCCCAGACACTGGGGGTGGCTGAAAAGAAAGGCAAAAAAAGCTTTTGGCATTTTATTTCTTTATCCTTTTGTTACAATAAGGAAAAGATCTTTTTCTGCTAATTCTGTTGACAGCAATCTGGCACCTTGAGAAACATTTCTGCAGTCTCATAGTCCCTGCTCCATAAATAGGCAAGAGATCAATAGTTGCATAATAGCTGAAAATAATCGTTTGAAATAGTTGAAAATAAACATAGCAACTCCAGCTTCTAACTTCATCTTAAAGATTATGTATTAGCATTTTTTCCCAGCTCTGATTCACAGTCTAACTTGAGCAGAATGGCAAACAGTCCCAATTGCTGTGGACCAGCAATGACATATGTTTTACAGCTTCATTTCATTTTCCCTTCTGACTATGCTAAATAACAGATATCTTTAATATAGATTGATAGACCTTAAAAAGTAATTGTACATAAGAAATCATCTGCTGGGAGAATTTCTAACAGCTACTGCAGTTGTCTGGTTTTGGCCCAATCCTAGGCAATACCAATATATCTATTAACTGAAGTCACAGGCCAAATTGCTACTGTTCTAAATGAAAACAGCATTTGGCTGGGCTGGCCTGGCAGGCTTACCCTGGGCCACAGCATTAAAAAAAAAAAAAAGTAAAAAAATCCTGAATTTTACAGAGTTCAGGGAGGTAAACTGATGATACAGACGCTTTTAGGGAACTGTCTAGGTCATCACATTTTCTGCATTTCCAATGTATTGTTACATGTATTTGGATCAATATTTCTCTTGAAACAAGAATACAAGCTGCACTTACTGAGGAGACTTGGAGCAACATTGGCTTCAACCAGACTCCTTGTTTAAAATTGTAAGATAGGAGTCCTGAATGAGCCCTCAGAAGAACATGGAATAAAGGAAATCTGTACTATTCTACGGCATGCAATACTCATGAAAGCATTATCAATTGTTGAGTCAGGTTTCATTGTATTTTTAAAATGAATTCAAGAAAAACTGCAGGAAAGACTTGAAGTTTAAAATATCTGCTTTTCAGCAGGAAAGTAAAGAAATATGAAGAAGAACACTCTTCTAGTACCTACTAAAGGTTTTTGCTAATTTTTCAAATAGCATGTGAACCCACAAGCCATTCTAGGGATGGAAAGCTGAATCCAGTTTCAGATGAAAAATAGGATTTGTTTATTGATTACTGTAACAACTGTTGGGGATATCCCAGCTGAGGTCTTCAGATGAGCTGTCTCAGCTAAACCAGACACAGTGGATTGTTTGCAAGGTCCACAGGAAGCCAGCTTCTGACATTTGGAACTTTCTGTGCTTTTCTCAGCAAAGCTGTGGAGGTTTTCCCACACATTGCCCCTTTTCAGGTCTTCAGAGGTTTCCATGATTTTGTAACACAGGATTACCTCTCCCTTTTCTGAAAGTTTGTGTATCCTAAGACTTAATCAGACAACAAGCAATGCCAAGCTCATGTACTGATGTGCTTATAGCTCATGACCCTGAAAACATGAGGAAACTCAGAATATCTCAAATAGGAAGAGTAATGCTGGTAATTTCTCCAAGATTTTGGCATAAGAATGCCAAATTTAACTGAAAATGCAATATGTGTTCCATAATCCAAATGTCCTAGACTCTTTTCAAGCAAAATAAGTTTCAATTCTTTTCTATCTAGGTTGCCAAAGACAAAGAATAACCACAGCAAGAGGTGAGATGCATTTCTATATGCTTGAAAGTGAACTAGAAAGAGCACCTAAGTAAAGGAATTATTTATAGAAAGCAAAATTTGAAGAGAAATGCCAAGAGATGTCAAAACTGATTGAAACATGCAGACTTGATAGTCCTGAAATTCATAGTCTGACTGCCTGTGTGCCTGACAGAATTTGTGCACAATGCTTTATTTCCTTCAGCTGCTACCTTTGGCTATCAGTGAAGGCAGATGAGAATTTAGGAATCATTTGTTACCTCTGCTTCCCTCCCCTCATCTTGCACAATGTGCACTATTAACCAGTCTGATGCAATTGAAATGATAGAACTAATGCAGCTCATGGAAATGCCATTCTCTTCATTTAGGGAAAAAAAGGCAGTTTAAAATGGATTTCAAAAAGATTAAATTAGACAAGTGTCCTATGAAAAGATGGCTTTTAATTATGACACTGAATAATGATTACCTTCTCATCAATGTAACACTTCTACCAACAAACAAAATCAGTCAGAGAAGAAGCACTGGGTGGGAATGATATACAACAAGCTCTATTCTCCTGTCAGAGTGCATGAATACAAAGTCTTTGCACTGAAAGCTTTGAAGTTACGCTATTATAAAAATGTATAATAAAAAGAAAATGAGATCCAGGTAGATTTTCATTATAGACATAGATTAATCATGGTTCTGTGACAGTGGCCACACAACTTCAGTGTAACCGAGGCATATTATATGAGAAGGCTTGCAAATAAAAAGCTGCTGATAATATAAATATTATCTCAATGCATTATTAGGTTTTTATCTCTTCTATTATTCTGATTACACAAAAAGGCAAATTGATCTGTACAACAGTTAACTGACCTATTTAAAGTATCTTCAGACATACATCTGAAACCAGATCTCTGATCATACCCTGATGTCTGCATAAAGACCAATAAAATTACTTTCTTTTCTACAAAAAGAAAAATAAATAGGCTTTGCACAATGACATCTTACATAGCTGCATATAAAGGCTTTGTCAGATGTAACACTGTAGGGATTCTCTCTTATTCAGGACCCATTAAAATCCAAATCATCCCAGAGATTTACATAAAAGTAAGATACATGCCTTGTTCTTGTTGTCCTGAAAACTTCAGAATAAACTTATCTTAATTAAGTTTAGAAATTACTCATATTCTACAGTTTTAATTTACACGTAGTGCTGTTAGAGAGATACAGAAATTTAAGCAGAGAATGCATTAGGAAGTATTCATCTGAATTTCATTACCATACATTTCAAACTGGTATTTTCAAAGAATAAGAGTTATCTATTCATAACCACTTGTTAGGGTGCAAAAGTACATTCTTATTATAAAAGCAAATTTAGGAATTACATGTTAAAACTGCAAAAGAGATTTTTCTACTGATTTGGTGAAAACAGAAGAGAAACACTTCAACAGTTGAAAAATAATCAGAAATCCTTTCCAGCTTCAAGACTGAGATATGTAATCAATTTTATGTTTCTTTAATTATGTTTCATAGCAGAACCTTGTGCTGACAGACTACTCAAGGCCTATGTCAATCAGAATAACAGGTCACACATGCTATTGATTTAACCATCACTTTGAGGAACTGATCTTATGGTTTTATTAGACTTTTTAACAGTTCTTTCTTGGACAAGCTAATTCTACAGATCTAAATAAATATAGATCATGTTCTCTTGAGATGTGCAATCGTTTTACCTTCCTTTTTAGCCATCAATGATAATCAATTAAAATAATGGACTATTCTAGCAGACACTCAGACATTGTGTTGGGCACGTGAAAGATAGAAAGGTATGAGTTAAGAAAGATCATGTACATGAGACAGTTTTACAGAGCCATTTTATCTAACAAGTGATCCCTTAAAGTAGAATTTTTGACTACAAATCATATAGATTTTGTTTCCTCAATTGTTTCAGTACATGCCCAGGATTTAAGGAATTTCACCAAGTTCTTTATGGTACAAACTTCATCAGACCTCACATAGAATAACCTTGTTTTAAATTTGGTGAAAACTGTCTTAGTTAATGTTTAAAAGTAATTTCTTTTATGTTCAAATAATAATTCAGTGCTCAATAAATTAGAAATAGTGAGACTTTGCTTTAAGTGCTTTTTCTCTTTCCCCTCTGCTTTTAACCTTTTCCAGTTGTGGGCTCCCAAATGGCACTTCAATTTCTGCATTATGGATTTGTGATCCTTCCCTCTGGGCTGACATGCACACGCTTCCATCCTACACCACCTTCTGTGTGCCCACAGCGTCTTTCTGCCATGCTGAGGTGTCCAGGAATATCTAAGGGTTAGTGGGTGAATTTTGCTGCACCAGGGTGGGCAGAAGGCTGCTGAATTAAGGGAGCTGAAGCTGTTCCTTATGCTGAAAGCAAATCCTGCAGTCCTGGGCTGCTCAGAGCACTGAACCCCAGGAAAGTATCCATAGTCCTGCAGCTGTTTTGCAAATGTCAGACTCACACCTCTACTTACCTGCTAAAAGATGCACAGATGTGGCTGGCTCTGTTGGGAACCAAAGGGACCAAGAACCCAAAGGAATGACACCAAGCTTCTAAAAACTCTGCTTCTGTGAATTTAGCAGTGTGTCTTCCAGAAAGGGCAGCTTACCTGTCTATTCTTTCTCATTTGCAACTTCCAGGGGGTTTTGATAGATGAGGTAAAGATGAATATTTTTCATTTCATCTCCATGTTTCTGATGATTATTTTTCTTCGTGGACTTTTTTTTTTTTTCTTTTTAATAGAGTGGAATAATAATGGAGTTTCTGCCTCATAACTTTGTAGTACAAATTGGTGAATAATCAGAGATTTTTCAGTGTTACCTTTAGAGAATCAAGGAACTACCTTCAAAAATCTCCCACTATAGATAAGTATTTTGATTTGTCTTCCCCATAAATCATTCTTTTTTAGAATATAAAATTAAAGACTTTTCTTGACATTTGTCTACTTTTACCTAGGAAAAAAAAACAAAACTGAAAGGCACTTCTTTTATGTTTGCTGTACTAAAACTTCACATGTCTAAGTTAGATGTATACAAGCTTTACCTTAGTTTAAAATAAAAATAATAAAAAGAAGATAAAGAAAATACAAAGCTTTCCTGGGAAGCACTCTGGAACTGAATTTCCTTCTTTGCATCCAGGCTAAGAAGCTGAAATATCAAACACAGGATATCTGCCTCATCTATTGAATATAAAGCTCTTGACAATCAGAATTATCTCATGTGTGTAGGCTTGGTTTGAGCCACACTTTCCATTACATTCACTAAGACCTGAACCTATTTTGCTTCTGGAACTCAAGAGGAATCATGTGTAAATGTCTGAACGGCCTTCCAACTTGGCCTCAAAAAAGCATTTTGGTGAATTCAGTCACACCAAAATGATTGAAAAAACTGTTGATGTAAAAATTGATGCAAAAAGTCCTCTAAAATTCACCTTGCACTATTTTTCCTTTATACCTACTGCCGCTCCTCTTTTACAGCAGTAGCGGTACTACAGGAAAGAGGTTGGCAAAAGTCACAGGATCAGAATTTTCCTTGCTTTTCTGTCTGGCTAGCTTCAGCAGAATAATCTCAAATGCAGAGGGAATAGATGCATATTGCTCACAGATTTGCTTACTGTGCTTCCGTCTTGTAACTCGTTCTCTCGTATTTCGGCACAGCATCATTCACATCCACCAGGATTATTCCAGAGGTAAAGGCTGCATTCAACCCACTGCAAAACATCCTATCCCTTATAAACACCTTGTAGCTCAAGAGATTGTCTTATGGTTTGACCCTTGTGACAGGCTTTGTTTAAGGGATTGGCTCAGAAGAATGAAATTATTCTCTAGGTACCTATCATACAATGACATATTTATATAAATTTATTCCATCTCAGTAGCTTTATCAAAATTCACTTTTATTTTCCTTATAGGCAGGCAGACTTTCTGATATTTTGGATCCCCTATTAAAAAATGTATGTTTTTTTAAAAAATGCCTTTCCATATGGTATTGCAAGCTTTTTAAACAGATCTGTTTTCACAGAGATTTTGTTGAAAAGAAATCAAAACAAATACTGAAAGCAGAGCACCAAAATAGGTCCATGTACTTGACAACTGAGAAGAGAGTGAAGATCTGTGAAATGTATCGGGGTAGTAATCGCTATTTAAATTATTTTGCTTCTTTCTAGTTGTCTCCTACAACTGTAAAAATATTATGATAACCAGGCAAGGTAAAAGTTGGGCTAAGAATGTGCTCTTTTCTTTTTCTTTAGTCATTTCATAGGTGTAATACATTCTAAGGAACAGGCAGAACATTTTGTTTATACAATTATGCTTTTTTTTATAACTTGTTCTCCTATTTTAGACCTGTTCAGTACAAAAGCAGACATGTAAAATACAATTTTTTTTTTTAAGGCTTTATAATGGAAAAGTTACAGCTTGCAGGATCAATGGTTTCCTGTGGAAAAAACTAAGAGATGAAAAATTGGAGAGCAAGGCAGGTAAAAAAAAAAAAAGAGCTAGTCAGGTAGGGATGTGGTTTTGGAATATTTTAATTACTAAGAGTGTTCTAGTTCATAGAGCATCAACACAATGTAAAAATAAAATAGTTGTTCATGGGTACCTATATCTGTCATGTTGGTCTTTTTTCTATTGAACATTTTTAATTAGCTCTGTAGGCTTTGCAGGATTTGTAGTGGCCCTACAATGTCCACACAATGATGCTTTCAGGATATCCAGGTCATTATTTTACATTTAGAGGCTTTTATTCACATTTTGGCAACATTCACAATAAAGTTTCAGATAACATCTTCTACAGAAGCGCTCATTTCTAAATTTGAGAGGTTTATGGATCCCAAGCATGGCTGGAACATAAGGAGAACCACAAATCTGAAATTCTGCAAGTCACAGTGAGCTTTATGAAGAATTAAATTGATACCAATTATATACCGACCTATATACCAGTGCAAACTATTTTATTCTGCTTCAGAGATTTAGAAGGAAATTTTACTTTGTCTACCTTTTGTTAAGGACACTGTAATCACAAGTAATGCTAAAACTGAATATGGGGTTACAGCTGAGGATAAATGATGTCTGCAAGAATTGAAAGTGGTGTTTTAAAATTGTATTTGGGGTCAGGTGGGCTGTCAAGTTAGTTCCTTCCTGCTTGCTTCTGTTCTTTTTAGGTACTGATTAAGTCAGAAAATAATTGCACTACACATACAGTAAAAAAAATATATTTTATTTTTACTTCATGTGCATAGCAGGTGCATAACATGTATTTTATTTTTAGATAGAGTGTCTTAGATTATGTCTCAGTTCTGAAAAAAAACATACAAAATAAAGAAATGTGTAGCTAAAGAAAATAACTGGATATTCATCTTTTTAGAAAACGATACTTACAGTATTTCATTTGAAAACAACTAAAGACATATTGAAAATGGCAAGAGTTGACTGGTGTAGCTACATGGGGCGCAGTTACAATTCATTACTTAGAGCTGCATCTCTGGCTCACAGCAAGAAGGCAGAGTAGTTGTGTGTTTCTACAAAGCTTTAAACTACCTTCACTGGAGTCAAAAAACACTGTCAAGGAACCTTGCAGCGATCCTAAGGCACTTGCTGTGAGGGTTGCATCTCAAGTTCCTGAATACACTGTATGTGACCAATATTTCTATATATATATTCCTTTGAGAGGCAAATAAATTTCATTTACTGAGTCTCATTGTATTTTTATGTTAATTTCTGCCCTTTTAGTGGGCCATATTACTTCTGCATCGATTCTGAACTTTCTGTATCTTTCAAGTTTTGGTAAATCTGGCAAATTCTTCTTCACTTTTTTAAAATATTAACTTGCAGTTACAGCAGTCTATGAATAATCCTGTATGTGATGCTCTAGCTTTTGTAAATCTTTTAAAACTGGGGGATTTTTTTTTGGAAAATACCTTTATTTGTTCTCAGACTTTATTTCAATTAAACATAATTTATTTTGTTAATCAAAAGATGATGACAGTGCACCTAAAATGTCAGATATTTTGGCTTCACTGTTGCAGACACGTGTCTGCCTGGTGAGGGTGTGTGAGAGTGGGATGGGTACCAATGGGTGGGATCCCAGCATTTCACCTTTGCTTCTGTTTGAAAATTTCAGCTCATGGCAAACTAACAGCTCTCCTGATTTCAAATGAATCAGTGATCAAACAAAAATGGGTCCTAATTATTTAGATCCCATTTTTTTATCTCTGATAGAGTTTAATGGGTATGAAGTGTTACTATTGATTTCCATGGGAACAGGAAAGGTCTTGTGTCACTCAATGCATACTGAAAATCCTGTGACAGTTACTGGAAGGCAGAAAGACACACTAACTTTCCTTTAAATTGCAGGATGAAAACTGTATATTAGAACAATTATGCCTCAGGGTGAATGTGTAAGTATAATGATACTGAAACTTGGCTTCTTTTCAAAATATACAAGTCTCTGACAGTTTGGTATTGAAAAGCAAGTGATTCACATACATAAAAAATAGAAGCAGACCAAAAATGTCAAGGTTTGACAGAGGGCAAATCCAAAATACTTCTAATAAAAGGAAAAAGAGAAGTTCATTTTGAAAGCATAATTGCTGAGTATCTTCTCAGGAATATATTTATATCATTAAAATATCATTTATATATTAGACATAATTATAAATTAGCTGCAATAATTTTTACGAAGTGTAAGTATATAAAGAAGCCTCCCACACTGCACACTTACCATGCACAGCAGCACCTTATAGAATGGAGAGTAGGAGTTAATGGTCAGTTTTCTTACTGGAAGAAAATCACCATGGAGTCCCAGGGGGATGTATTCATCAGCGATCTGAAAAAGAGAATGAGCAGTGAAGTGACACAGTTTGCTAAGTTACTGAGGATAATGAAGGCAAGGGTAATGACAAAAAGATGCAGAAGGTGCTCGCAAGGGCTGGGTGGTAAAATAGCAGATTGAGATCCATGCTGATATATGTAGCAGGGTAAATGAAGGAAGACAAATAATTGCAATTTAACATACATAACATGAATTAACTCTTACACTGAGAATCTTATCCTTGAGAATTTTTATGAAATCCAGGTTAATTTTCCTATGTGGTCACAAACTCCAAATATTTTTAGGGGGAAAAAAAAAAGAGAATAAAGCAGAGAGCATTGTGAGCCATTACGTGTACAGCTGCCATGCCTCCTCAACACCTCATGGATGCTGAGGAGATGGGTGACCAGGATAACGAGAGGTTGGAACAGAATTTGGTCAAATATTTGGGAAAATTCAACCATGAAAAATGGGGCAAAGAGGGTAACAGTAAAGTATATAAGGAATAGAGTGCCTGCATGACTATATTATTCCAGAGATATGTATAACTGAGCAGCCAAACCCAGACTGGTTCACAGACCACACCACAGTAGCTTCCTTTTCAGTTTATGTCACTACAAAACTGGCTGAGAAATGCACACTACTTTGCTTTTCATTTCACTTGGTTTGGGGAACCTGTAATAAGTGGGGTATAAACTAGCCTAGAAGGATTTGCTTAGCTTGTTTTGGCCATGATTGCTTTTGAAAATCTGATTTTTAAGTCCCTGTAAGTATTTTGTTTTTAAACAGGGAAGACTCGGCTCAATGTATTGTATGTTTTTCGATTAAATGCTTTTTTTGGTTTTTTTGGGTTTTTTATTACAGTGATTCTTAGGTAATGGGATGATTTTACTGGCTTGCCAGTGATGTGCCAAAACTTGAGGAAATGAGCACTAATGGGACCCTTGAACCTGTTTCACAAGTGGTGCTACAAAGCACCATACCTCAAATGTTTCTACACCATAAGGAGGAAGCAAGATGAGCTCAAAATTTTGGCCCACTTCCAGAGACTTGACATCACTGGCATAGGTAACACCTGGTGGGAAGGAACTGGAGTGCCCTGTAGGATGGTTACAGGTTCTTTAGGAGGGACAGGCAATGGAAAGAATATGCAATGGAAGGAATAGAATGTATGGAGCTCACAGCTGGCAATGGCACAGTTAAGAGCCCCTGGATAAAAATCAAGGGACAAACAAAAAAGGAGGAGGTGGGAGTCTACTACAGGCCCCCGAGCCAGGATGCTAATGCTGATGAATTATTCTTTGAGGAGCAAAGAGACACCTCCACATCAACTGCCCATGTCTTGATGAAGGACTTCAGCTTGCCCAAAATTATCTGGGAGTATCACCCAGGCCACAAGATTCCTAAAAAAACTCGGGAAGATGCTCTTCTTGGTCTGCTGCTTGCCAATAGAGTGGATCTCATGAGCAAAGTGCTGGGTGACCAGCTTGAACTGATGGAGTTTCAGCCTGAAGGAGACTGATGGGAGACCTCATTGCAATCACCTCTTCCTCACAATGGGAAGAGGAGGGGCAGGCACTGATCTCTGATCTGTGGTGACAGTGACAGGAGTCAAGGAAATGCCATGAAGATGAGTCAAGGGATGTTTAGGTTGTTGTCTTGGTTTGCAAAGACAGGTGCCTGCTAAAGGAGACAGAAGCCTCCCCTGAAATGGAGAATGCAAATCCTCCCCACCCCTCTGAATTGGTATGAATTTTAAATAAGGGGCTCTCAGGCAAAAAATATGGGAGCAGGAAATAACAGTTCTTTAATAGGGAAGGCAAAAAATAAAAGGATAAAATAAAACAATGCAATACACCAGAACAACACTGACAGAGTCAGAACTCAACCTGACACCCTGTGGGTCAGGGTGTTGGTAGCAGTCCAGTTGGAAAAGGGGCTGCAGTCCTCCTGCAGTGTCAGGCGTGGTTCTGTTGGAGCAGGGCAGTCCTGTAGGAAAGGGGTGTATTCTTCCTCCGCAGATCCGTGGAAGTAGAAGCAGCTGCTGTTCCTCTGGGGAGTCCAGTGGAGAAGAGCCATGCTGGTGTGTCAGAATCTCCAGATTATATCTGGGTAGGAATGCTTGGCTCCTCCCTCTGGGCGGGGCATCTCACAATGGGATGTTATAGTTCTTATCAGTCATGTGGTGACATTCAATAGCCCCTTATCAGCTGATGTCCCCCTGTTGATTGTGATCACTCTGGAAGAGAGATAAGGAGAATTGCCCACTTGACACCAGACAACTGCCATACAGATGGCAATAGAATACATCTTGCCTTGCAATCTGGAACAGTTGTATATGGAAGCTTGGAAACCTTTCTTCACCCAGAGGGTGGTTGGGCACTGGAACAGGCTCCCCTGGGAAGTGGTCACAGCACCAACCTGACAGAGTTCAAGGAACATTCCAACAATGGTCTCAGGAACAGGGTGTGACTCCTGGGGTATACTGCGCAGGGCCAGGAGTTAGACTCAATGATCCTGATGGGTCCCTTCCAACTCAGCATATTTTATGATTCTCTGAGACTAAAACATTTTAGCTGCCCATAGTGAGGAGGGGATGTTAACATTACTGTTATACTCGGTGAATGGATGGTTGTGCTTCCTACAGCATTGAGCTGGCCAGAAATCCTGTTCAGCTCTAGCAGAAAATCAGATCTGGAGGAGTTCAATGTTCTCTGATCTTTTCCACATATGAAAGGAGTATTTAAAAGTATAATGTCTTCCATTTCATCAATTTGAGGGGAAAATAATAACATCATTAGATGAATTCCTATGTAGAAAATTGCCTAAGGACTCAGGCCCCAAATGGTTTGAATTTCAATATAAAATGAGAAATAGCTGCTTTTTGCCTATCACAGCAATTTTTCCCTTCAGCTTTACAATTCTCCCTCTGCATCTTGTGTAGCTTTGAATGCACTGATATTCTGAGCATGAAAACAAGCTCTTCTGGATATTTTGAATCCAAATTTTTATGAATACTCTTTTGAAGTTACCTATTTGCACAGTCTTTTTCCAGCTTTGTGTTTAAGTCAGTCACCCTCAATTGCACAAGTTGGAAAATCTGGTTTTATTCAGATTATATTGTTATTATGTTATTTATTCATATTGTAACTATTAGTATTGTTTTTTTCCAGCTATATTGCCTGCTTAAACCTACATTTATTAGAATGAAACCTTACACTGAGTAGGATATTAATCAGCTGAGTGGTAGGGGACAATTCTGTCGATTTAGCTCATAAGTTACACGTTTACAAAACCCAAGAATTAGCAGTGTGTAAAAACTGCAGATGCTTGAGTCACTACTAATTAATAAACCCAGTTAACCCAGTCTGACTATTTCTTTTAAAAAATCAATTAATTTGAATAAAGCCTGTGACTTAGATTCAGCACAGTCACCTTTAATTTGGCGTTGAATTCACAAACAGATTCTGCAATATCCTGAAATTAGCTTGGGGGTGCTAGAAACCTATTCCACTTCCAATGAGAAACTTCAGAACCAGCCATGATTTTGAGCTGCAGCTCCTCAGTGGTTTTGGCTTTCCTCAAATAAGTTAAGAAATAGGTCCAAATAGGGAGAAATGAGTCTTCTTCGTTCTTATAAAGCACTGCATTGGGAACCTTTGCTTTATTTATGAGGATTTGCTACTCCTCTGGTTCATGCTTAAATCTACATCTCAGTTTTTCATTGTTTATATTTTGAAATAGTTGTATGTTACAATTATTATTGTACTCAACTTAGTATTAAATAGTTTTGTGTTAGGCCATAAAGCACTTTGAAGCTCTCTCTCCCAATCACAGAACATTTCTTATATATTTTTTAAGCTTCTTCATATTCAAAACGGTTGTTGCCAACTCAATATGATATTTAGCATTCATTAATTATTCCAGTTAATTCCATTCTAGCTGCTAGACAGATCCTGGATTTATTTTCCTTTTAAGTATTCCTTCAGAAACAGACTTCATGCTCTTCTGCCTTTACAGATAAGAACAGGCTAAGTTGTTCAGAGCTGGTAGTAAATGTTCAAGACCAAGGACAAGCATAAAACACAATAAGGCAGCCCCCTCTCCTGTAAGCACATGGTCAGGTACAGCTACCACAGCCTGGAGAGATTCCAAGGATTGCCTATTACTGGAAATAAACAGCTGCCCTTATGCAGCAAAACTGACATACCCAGACAAAAATAACCTGTGCAGTTCCAGAGCCTGAACTACAGAAGCATCACGTGGGAGGTGAAATGGTGCTGCTTTAGTTTTGATTTTTGTGTAGTTTTAGGGGGTTTTTTTGGTGCTCCTTTAAAAAAGGTACAGATTAATTTTCAGAATAGCAGGAAAAAAAAACCTGCCTACATTCAAAAGGCCTCCCAGTCTTGCCAGGCTGCTGGAAGGGAAATGAAGGTCACTGCTTATGGAAGGTGTGGCCTCTCAGAGACAACATCAGTAGATTATTATGCGTGAAAACCACTCTAATTTGACCAAGGTCAGGCCGAACAGCTCATTTTTTTTCAGTAGAAAAAGATTTTATTTGTTATGCTACATACCACACAGTTTAAATCTTTTCAACTTTGTGCCAAGCATATTTCTCTGGCCCTGTTTTCTATTGTAATACAGTTATTTGCAGAGATTTCTGTAAGAATAAAATGTCCTTGTCTTCTTCATGGAAAGACAACTTTCTCTGGAAAAAAAAAAAGCTCTTGAGTATATTAAAAAAAGATTTTTTTTCCCCCTTCAGGTATTGTAAGACTATGGGTTTCCTGTTTTAACTTGTGTTAACTTATCAACAATAATTGATTAAGGAGAAAACATAAAGAACATTATTTTGTAGTTCTTTAACTCCCAGATGATGCTTTGTGGAGTCCCAGCTGACCTCTTCCTTTCTGTCAACAAAGTGAGATTATGTACGTTGTGCTGGTTCATGAGCACACATAAATTGTTCTGCACTGGGGAATGAGAGGAGAGCGCACTTTTTTTAGGAACTCTAGCTGAAGCAACTCTGGGCCTTTAGCACTTGAACAAAGAAACTCAGTTTCTGAGTCAGCACAATGTGAATTGTGGTTTCTTGGGTTTTACACAAGCCTCTAACTTGTGAGCTGCAGTGGAGCTTGCGGAACTGAAGGTTCCTTCCCCAACCTCACCACACTAAGGTGAGGTTAAACAAAATTTGCTCATCCTCACACACAGATTTGCTACATCTGAGGACTAGCCAACGCCAAATCAGTGATGTGTCCTTGGCAAGAAGTAGTAACTGGATGTAAAACCATGTCATTTTCTGGTTCTAGATGTAAGGCTGCCCCCTGACTTCCCAGATACTGCTGTGATGTAGGTGTGAAGGCTGCCCTCCATGAGCACCTTCAGAGCATCCCCCCAGAGATTCCTGTACATCTCCTACCTCTGTGCATGGCAGCAGCACCAGTGCTCTTGTAGAGCTTGTGTGCTGGAAGAGCAGCCACGGGAGTCTCCTTGTTCCCTGCTCTGCTTCACTCCAGCTTCCAAGATGATGGAAATCACCTAATTTCAGAGGCCTGAGGACAGCTCTGCCTAATGGTGACTGTCACCTCTGCATTATGAACAAAGAGTGTATTGGTGAATTCACCAATGCAATGTTATCTTTGGCATCTCATTAAAGACCCTGTAAGCTGGGAGTTAGCTGAAAATAAGATCCCTAACAAATTATCCATGGATAAAACAATTTTGTTTTCTTGAGTTTCTCCTGAGTGCTAGAACACTTTCCATATCATAACTGCAACTTTGTCAGAGATTCCTTTTACAAGACATTTAACAATAACATAAGCTTCAGCTGAGCCCTTTTATGGCAGATATAAGGTGTTATACATAATCTTCTTAGGGAGCTTTGCATGCACTGCCTCATACAAGCAGCACAAAAATAAAATAAAAAAAATAATATAATAAATACTTTGACTTGCTGGCCAAGAAGGAAAAGTTACTACAGCAAATTAAATATTCTCCTAAATAAGCCTTTAATTAGCAAAAGAAGATACAGTAGTAATTGTTGGTCAATTAGAGATGTAATAATTACTCACGATTAGTTGATGAGAACAGGATAAGTAGGCAATTACCATAAAAAGCTAAAGTGCAAGTAAAATGAGCTAAAGCATATATTATGTGGAAATAAGTGGTAACTGAAATGCACCATCAAGTCTTCTGTTCATCTTTTTGAGTACATGCTAAATTTAAAAAAATAAAGTCATTATGAAATGATACTATAGAGCTTTTATTATAATATATAGATAAATAATTTATATAATAATATAATATTGTGTTCTTACTACAGAATAGTACAGAGCCTCTTTTCCCCTCACTCTCCACTTTCAGTTGTCCCAATTTTTGGAAAAACATGATAAAAAAATGCGTTTCCAGATTGTGTCACATTCTTCTCCTTGAGAAATTCAGACTGTAATTTGGGTATATTAAAAAAAATAATAAAAGAATTAACATTTATTGGAACGGGAGAAACAACTTACAAAAATTACCATATTCAAGAATGTCTGTCCTAATTCTGTTCATAAATTATTTTCAAACAGACTGAAAATAAGGAATTCATTCTTATTCAAAATTACTCAAAAATAGATTGTGCAAAGATAGACTAGCTGTTCACTCGCTCTTTTTTTAATGCTTACTTGAATCATATTTCATTGTTCCTTTACTTTGATTAGATCACAAAAACATTTCTAATTCTGTAAAAAGATGGTCAAATATTTTCTAGTGTTGAGTTCTGGAGGCTATCTCAGGGACTAACAAATACATCCATTAATGAGAAATAAATTAGCAAATATTTAATCAAATGTCATTGACAATAACTTGACCTTTCCCTTTGGACAGGAAATGGTGCCTCAATTAGACAAAGTAATTTTTATATTATTTCAAATAATTTGAAGGGAAACACTGACTCTGCACTGCACTGCAGTATATTTTTTGCCACTCAGCTGCTGTACAGAGATTACAACACAAACTCCATCTGCTTCAAGGGATAGCTTTAAAGCATGTTCAGAAGTGAGTAAGTACTTTATACCTCTTCTAAGGCTTGGTTTTCAGGGATCAGATTAAGGGTGAGTGGTCACAGCCAGAGTGCTTTCACAGGCACCAGGGTCACGGTGCAGCCCACGCACGGCAGGTTCTGAGCTGCTGCCTCATTTAGATGAGGAGCATGGGCTCTTCCCAAGGAATGAATTCTCCCCCTGGAGAAGGGTGCCACGTGGCTATCTTTGGAGGCAATACCGGCTTAAATGTCCTTATCTCCATCCACTGCCCCCTGCCCCTCTTGGTGCTGTGCTGGTAGCACTGTATCCACAGCTTAGCAGTGAACTGGACACGGAAACTGAAACTGATTCCTTAAAAAATCAGTCTTTTTTCTTTCTTTTTTTTTTTTTTTCTTTTTCTGGTTAGGGGATCACTTGCCATTTTTTCACTTTCTTTATTCTCTGATACAACATCTAAAAATAATGGATGCATATATTGCTTCCCATTCTTGGACGCAATTGTATTTCCGTTGTCATACAAACTTAAGTTATACACACAAAAATATTTTCTAACTGTAGCCAAGTCTTCTTTCGAAATGAGGTTCAGCTCATTTTCCTATTTAATTATTCTTAGTTTAATTCAAATGTTCAGCATAATTATGTAGATCAAATAATGACTGTGAACCTGTGAAATGATGGATCCTGAATTCAAACATCAGACACATCTATTGTTTTACTATTTTCCATTCACCCCATGAACATTGAGAGAGAAGCCATTGATTATGCAGCTCTTGCAGCTCTCCAAGATGTTCATCCCTTTTCTTTGTGAAGAAGCAGCAACTTAGACCCAATATTGAATTTCTTCAGTCATTACCTCCTGCCATGGGAATAGAGAACACCGCAGGCGAGCCTTTTGTAACGATTATCGTTTTGTTGGTATAGGAGATGATGCATTATGGACATCATGGCATTAGATACTGCCATTACTTATCACCTTCTTAAAATAATTATACCAGAGGGTTCTGGGAAAGCTAAACTAGTCAAAGGTCAGTATTGGGTGGAACTAATTTTATTTTCTTAACAGGAAATGGACAGCTCTTTCTTTCTGATGGTGCTAGGACAGAAAGTCATTCAATGGTGCATTCATTGCATGCATAGCAATCACCTTGTGTAAGTATGGACAAATTCATTTTCTTACTGTCATTTTCTTCTTTTCTCCTTCTTTTTTTTTTTCTTTTTTTTTTTTTTTTTTTACTTAAGCATCTGTCCTTCTTAAATTCATAGGAGTCCAAAGCACAGGCTCAAACATCTGCATGTCTTTGAGTGCTATTTTGCAATATTTGATTTCCTCTTGGCAAGAAATTTTACAATAGCCGGCTCTTTTCTGTTGGTTTTGCAGCTTTGTTTCTTAATCACGTCTAAACCACAAATTTGATGAAAGCAGGATGACTATGAATTGAGAGTTTAGTTCTATGTTCTGCTGCACTGTAGAAATTCCTTCAATAATTGCTCAAGATAATGACAGTAAAATCTAACCCTGTGAATTTGGAAGCTCAGGAGTATAATATTGTATTATCTCATTGTATGTTCACTGATATGTTTTAGAAATTGAGACCTTTTGTCTTCATTCTGTAGGTTTCACACTTAATCTGCTGTAGCCAGTTTCTCTCAAAATTGTGATTTGAACATGAGAACCAGAAGATTGTTGATGTTTCTAGTACATCTATTTCTTCACTGCATCTTCCTTAACAGTTTTCAGAAATTCTTGCGGTGCAGTTTTTGTTATCTCATACCCCTAGAGATATGGATTGTCTTGCCAATAGATCAATTCAGTTTTCATTCCAAAGAAACAAAAGGTATGCGTCCAAATATTTGCTAGAAGTGGTTAATTCAATAGAAGTGGTCAATTCAATGGAGAGGTGACTATTTAAAATAGATGCCGTGCTTTTAGTATAGAAGTCAGTGGATAAAGCAGTGGATTACACTAGCAGTGCTTAATCACCCCCCCAAAAAACAAGGATACTTCCAGCCCAATAGCTCTGCTACAGAAGCAATTTTTTTGGAGGAAGTTTGAGGACATAAAACTTTTTTAATAACTCCTAAAAAGGAAAAGCTGTTCTCTGCAAGGTCTACCTGGACAATCTCAATCTGCTGTTGGCAGCTAAAATGAGTTGGCATAACTTTTGTATTCCTTTGGCCTTTAACCATTAGATCAGCTGGCATCCAGCATTGCCAGGATCCAAGCTCACCATGCTCTTTTATTCTGAGAAAACTTGGCTACAAAGGGTGAGAGCCTGGACCAATAAATCCTGACATAAGAAATCAATCCCTAATTCAGCAATAATACCTAATTAAACAGTGGCAATTTAAATAAAGGATGTAGGTATTAAGGAACATTTTCCTAATCGATGTACTGGCAAGGAAATTCTCTCAAGGAATGCCAGTTTTATGTGTTTTGAAAGCATATTAAACATATATGTAATTTGTTAATGTGACTCCAGAGAAATTTGACATCAGAAACTCTGGAAAAGCATTCTGCAATGTAAAATCTTTAACCTAATGGAAGTTGGAGCACTTAAAAAAAAAAAAAACAGATGGAGAAAACTGTGGGGAAGCCATGAAGAAAGGCACATTTAATTTCTATGGTTCCAGCAATTTAGAAATATTGGAACACATTTACATCTTCATAGCCTTAAAATCATATCCAAGAATTCCAATATAACTGCTTTTTGAAAGTCAAAGTTATGTTGTTTAACTTTATATTTACTAAAACACAAAAACCCAAAGAAAACCACCCCTGACAAGTATATATGGCCATGGTTGTAGAAAGGTTAATATGTCAGGAGAGAGATACTAAGTCTAACGATCTTCTAAGTGTTATAAAGCACAGTCATTTTGCATTTTTTGATTAAGTCAATAAGTGTATTACTATGTAAGCAGTTTTCTTGACACAAATTCAATATTTCCTTGTGCAACCTGGATTTTCCATAGTGGTGTCCAAGTCATAGAGCATATCTAGTGCAAAGTTAGATAGAAGAGTATTAAACTATTTGCCTTCATCATCATCAATATTATTATTCCTATTAGCAGTAGATTAAAACCCCTGTATGCTCAATTTATGCCATTATCAATAGCTATTAAATAACACACTTAGCAGTATGGTTCTGCTATATTTTATTTTTTTAGACATTGTCTGATCTTTACCTGTGTTTTCCTGAAAAAAAAATGTATTCTAATTGTTACAGTGGTCTGATCATTCATGTAAAACTGTGAGCAGCATTCTTCTCAAATTCAGAGTTATGACACAGAAGTAAATTCTGCTCGTGTGCTCTTGCACAGAAAGAGGGACTTTGGCTAATGTTGCTGTTATTCTGTGGTTCCCAGTGGATTTTTCTGTAGAAGAAAGGTTTGTGGAGAGATAGTCATGACAGGTACAGAGTGTTCTTGGATAACTCAGAGTTTTGTAGGAAGACCTGTCAGAAGCCAGACAGGTTGAAGTATTTCACAAGCTGTCCATGCTTAGTAGAGAACTTGGGAAGTAGTAGCAATAAAATTTATAGTCAAGAAAGAGCAGCCTGCTGTGTAGTCTCATGGCATTTCAGATCTAATCAAGGAAGAAAGACATTCTTTCCAGTCGTATTTTAAAGAGATGAAAAATCAATAAAATGAGCAGACAACGCCTTTCTTTTGCACTCTAAATTATCATAAACTTCTTGGAGGGGAATATAAGAGGGAGAATGTGCAACTCTATTGTGTGTGTTTAGATTCCAAGAGCCACTGTAGCTCTTTCAGGCACAACACTGAAAGAAGATGTGCAGAGAGAGGAGACATGGAAATTTTTATTTTGTTTTTCCAAGAGGGGTTTTTTGGAGACGTTTCACCCAGCACCTGACTCAAAGCAACTTCAATCCTCATTCCACTCTGGAGTCCAGTGAGGTTGCTCAGGGCCTGGCCCAGCCAAAATCTCCATTGCATATTCCAGCCTCTCTAGATAACCCCGTGGCTCATCAGCAGCCAGACTGCAGAGGTGTGTGGGAACACTGAGCCCCAAGTGCAAGGCTCTGTGCTTTCCTATATTGAGCTTCATGAGGTTTTTCCAGCTTGCCAAGCTCCCTTTGAGTGGCAGCTTTACCCTGCAGCTTTTTAGCCTTTCTCCTGATTTAAATAATTCCATATTTCACCTTTCATTTAAAGCCTTCATAGAATATTTTATGAAGCAGGGAATCATAAGAAGAGTTCAGGAAATAGGGAAAATGTAAGACAGAAATGTGGCATGAAATGTCCAAGGCGACTGAACTGTGGTAATTGTACTGCACAGTCAAAATGGAAATGAAAAACAGTTTCTTGTGTGTCTTTTGTGGTCACAGATTGTACTAAAAATGAGTATATAGTTTCTGAACTTATGGCTGCTAGGCAAAAGCTCAATTCAAATATCACTGCTGAACAGTCAATGTCAAAATGTGCTAGTGAGGAGAAGGACTGTGAAACAGAGATCTACAATGGAAACCTGGGCAGGAACATGATGAGTTGCTTAGAAACTATGTATTTACTAAATTTTAGATATTTACTCTCTAAGTGGCTTATTAATATTTATCACATTGTGTGTCCATGTCAGACTCCGCTAATAAGAACATTTTATATAACAGAAAATATTTTAAAATTTAGTCACTTTTTTTTTTTTTTAAGGTACCCAAGTTTAAGAGTGCCTTAACTGCAGCAACTTCAAAAGAGATGATTTTCTTTGGTTGAGTGGCAGGTTTTTTAATATGTCAGACCTTTTGACATTTTCCTCTAGGCTGAGCAAAGCAAACATGGGTTTTTTTTAATTAAAAATATAATTTAGTATGTAGCCCAGTACATTTATTTATCAGTATGCTTCTATTTCTACACAGACCTATGAGAAAGTCCTTTCTTTTTAGATTTTATTTTTAAAGCAAGTGATGAGTGGGGTTTTTTTAGATTCTCTTTTATACAGGACTATTGGAAGGTTTACTAGTAATCCAGTTAAAAACCAATTAACAAACAGTAATTAAAAAGCAGTAGTGCTAATAGGCTAATCAAGAAAAAGCTAGTTACACTTAGGATGAAAAACTGAAAAGTAAAAAAATTCCAGTTAGATTATTGAATCATTTTAGGTTAAATTCTCCTGTGATAGATTTGGTAGAAATGCATTGAGTACTTAAACGGAAAATTTGAAGGGAAAACCACAGCATTCAAAATAGCCATTAAGGGCAACTTTCATGGAACCTGAAGTACTCTTTTATTCTCTACAGACTTGCATGTAACTGAATTCTGCAAATCTGTGCTGATCAGAGAAGGAAATGTGCTATATTCCACAGCTGAAGTGCTTATGCCAATAGAAGTTGCAATATTGCATCTGGGAGACCTGATACTGCTGCAGGAGTTTTAATATATCACAGTAACACACACGGTCACACACCACACAAATTAGGGACCAACGTGTCATTAAAACATAAAAATGCTTCTATTAATGATGCATTAATATGCTCTTGAAGCTTAAGAAAACACAGATTCATGGATATTAAATGCAGGAGGGAAAGTTAGCTAATTTAGCTTGAACTCTTCAGTACCAGAGGTATTACATTTCACCTGCTCCCAGGTCTTTTGCTCAAAGAAAGAGAGATCTTGATTTTCATTTGTCTCACAGTTAATCTCCACTGCTTATAAACATACACATCACAGTCTCCAAAATCCCAATCTGAAGCCATTAGGTTAAAACCACATCAGCTAGTGCCCCTCTGTGAGGCAATCATGCACTTGTTTGCATGGTGCTCAGGGGTTTGATAGACCTTTCTCCAAAAAATAAAAAAGAACTTTTCAAAACTCAGTATTTTCTTGTCTTTCACATAGAAGTCCATAAACACATTTTGCCCCATGATTTTGCTGAAAACACCAGAGACTGAGACTTTTTTTCAATCTAAAAATTTTATATGGTATTTTTGACTTGTTATTTTCATAATTATTCAGCTTTTCTTTTTTAGTGCAGACATGAGATCAGGATAAAATCTTCAAGCATCCATATCTTCAGTGCCACCTAAAGGATTATCACCACCTAACTGCTCCTGTCCGTTATTTCTGAGTTTAGAAGACTGTAAGATAGCTTGATTTTAATTAATTTTTATTCCATACCTAAGTTTGTTTATCCAATATCATCCCCACAACAGATGTCTGTCCTTAGGAACCTTAGCTGAGTCCCCTGTACCACAGGTAGGACTCCAACTCCTTTTTATTTAGATGAAAAGAACTGCATTTTCTTCTTTCAGAACTGATTTTGCTGTAATGAGCCCAGAGTATCAAGGGTGAAGGGATTTTAAGGAAGACACAGACGCTTTCTACCAACACTCCAAACACAGACAGCAGCAAAACAGGGTCTGTGCAGCGAGAGCAGCAGGGATGTGAGCTCAATGAGCTAATGAACAGTGCTGAGAGTTCAAACACCCTGGTTAGGCTGCCTGCCTTTGAATTGCAGCCTCAGAGCACAGACAGACCCAGCACAAGCCATACAAATATCAGATAAATATCACCATTGTAATCCAGAGCATCCCCTATGAATGCAAGGCACGATTATAATTATTTACCACTCAACCAATCCTTGCCTCAGCCACACATTTTATCAGCAGTGGTTTTGTGCTTGCATCCAAATCATTGCACAAAATGCTGGGATGCATCTGTCCCACAGCCATCACTGTGAACACTGCTCAGTGTGTGGAGTGGATGAATCAAGTTACTTTAGAAATATGAACCTATAGCTGTATAGCGGCTGCAAGTGTATTTATGGATTTATATAAGGTTGGAAGCACTCCCTAATAGGAAGACAAGCTCTTCCTAGTAGAGTTATTCCTATATATAATTTGCTTAATGATAGATTCAAACAAATCACATCTAAGAACCCTACTGACACCTTACAAAAAAATGTGTCGCCATTTTTACCATTAAAAGACTGTGAAAAACAGCCTCCCACACAAAGGACAAAGAGACACACTCAGAAAACGGGGTTAAAATTCCTGTCCTGAAAGCAAGGAAGTCTGCATACCTGGTTATTTACAACCAGCAGCCTGGGTTCTGCCATCCATTGGAGAGCCTGAAATGGGAAACATGAGACTATAAAATCCTAAAGATTATATATTCTTCATGATTCCTCTAATTTGTAGTCTCAAGCAATGATTGGATCTTTAGAAGACTGCCAGAATACCATGTATTTTGGTCACTCCTCCCCTCTCCCCCTGGACACTCTTTTCATTGAGATAATTAAAATACTTGTTTACCACTCAGGTCTTCAATTATGGGGTCAGTATCCCCAGCTGACCACTTAATCCAGTTTTGGGGTTTTTTTTTTTAGCAGTAGTACAGCATAAAAGTACCTTTTATGCAGCTGGATCCTGACTATACTTTTCAGAAAATCAATTAACTATTATTTGCTAATTTCATTACTGCTGTTTAACTGATGACTTTGCAGTCTTGTTCTTTATAGTATATTAAGAATATGCACCAAAATCAAATCTCTGTCTGCATAAAAAAACCCACTACTCTGAAATGCAGAAGGAAGAAAAATATGAAATAATAGCTGATTTCTTTATTTTTAGTTGTGGACATTTCTGTCTTTAAGTATCTACTTAAGAAATGTATTTTTCCTTCAGGTGTACCATCAATGAAGTTTGGGGTAGTTTTCTCAGGGTAGCTCTTCCAACTAAACTTTTCTTGCACAGGTTTGGATTTTCAACAGCAGTGGCTATAAGACATGGAAGGATAAGAATATCATTAGCTCAGTAATTCAGATCACATTAGAGTGACCTGGATGTCCTAATTTTAAAGGTTATTTTAATTTTATGTAAATCTTTAGCTGCCAGTCACAAAAAATCTGCATAATGTGCCATGCCATTTTAGTTTTACTTGTCATCCACTTTTGTACAGGAACATGAGTTAACTCATTTTTTTTG
This sequence comes from Fringilla coelebs, assembly GCF_963513975.1. Lineage (NCBI taxonomy): Eukaryota > Metazoa > Chordata > Aves > Passeriformes > Fringillidae > Fringilla > Fringilla coelebs. The sequence goes on along the minus strand of NC_140032.1, from coordinate 64,007,673 downwards.
TGTCTTCTGGTGCACCAGTGGTACTTCTGGTATCTCAACTGAAATTTGAAGAACTTAATTAAAATGGAAGAGGCTTTAATTCCCCCTCCTTATGAAAAAAAACTTGTAGTGTTCCATTCTCATTTCTTTTTTTGTCCACCAAACAATTTTCAAAATTATGTGCAGCTAGAAGAGAAAAAAGCTGACTGTTTCACATCTGGAAAAGAATAATTTGAACCCAAGAAAATATTCAAATGCTTAGGCTAGACTCTGACCCCAATACTCATATTAGTGAAGGGTTATTCACCTTATTAAAACTAATCCCATGTTCATGTCACTACCTGCCCCAGAAGGTATTTCTTTATTTTAATATTTATTATATTCCATATTCTGTCTTTTTAATTAAATTTTATCTTTCATAAATCCCCTTTTGCTTTGTTTCACTCCCTTCTGTGATTCACTAGAGAAGCTGTGTGATAGGGACTCTAATTTCCTGATTGGTTAAACCTACTACCTAGTCCCAGAACCAGTCTCTAAAACTGAGTGACACATTCTTTTATGCCACCAGAAAGTGAAAGAGAAAATAATCAGTAGAAAAAAAATGCTCCCACCTCAACACCAGCAGATTATACCCTCTGCTCTCTGCACTTTCAAGCTGTTTTTACTGTTTGATGTTAGCATTGGCCCTGGCTGAAAGAAATATCTGAGCACAATCTCTGAAATCACCCACTAGTCTTTTTGCTTTTTGGTAAAAAAGGGAAGACATGCAAATATGCCAAAAAAAAAAAAAAAATATGCTTTTAAACAGAGCAGGGGAATTTAAGGAGGCATGAATTTTCACAGGTGACATCAGGCTACATGACAACAGGTATGAGATTCACGGCATCCAGCCTCAGCTATGTAAGAACTATACATCTACTCTTAATGAGCATTCTGATCAATGCACAGAAGGTAATAAAGGGTAATGAAAAAAGGCTGGAAGCCTCTATAATACACTGGGGACAATTACTGTTTGTAAAACTCTGTCTATCTTCAGTAGTGCTAAATATCCAAAATATTTTCCACGGTGTTAAAAAACCTGAAGAATAGAATGACAGCTAAATGAAGATCATTACTTTCAGTCATTAGAACAGTAAAATCAAGAATTACCACGTTTTCAAAAAACTGAGTTCCAAAAACTCCTCTCCAGTGAGGACATGCACCTCAGACACTCAGACCAATAAATTCACCTTTCTGTCTATACAGTTGAAATATTTCAGTTAGTTTGGAAGTATCTAAATTTTAGTTGTTCCTGGATTTTAAATGTCCTGAAGACCATTGCAATTTTCCATAGACTGTGCTTATCTCATTTATTTTCACATCACACCCTAAATTTGTTAAACCTTCATCTCCTTTCACACCTTTGTTCTGACTAGAACATAGTGATAATGAACTCATCACAACAGCAGCATCATGTTAATCTTTTATCTGTTGCTGTTGATTCTGGACTCTACCATTTTATAGTCCTTTTTAGTTTAACTCTCACAATGACTTTGTTCATTGTTCCCATTTCATGTTCAGCAAGGCTCATCAGGAGATGAAAAAACCTTGAAGCACGAGAAACATTACAGGCTGTCAATTAATATCTCATTAATAAAGAAAACAACAACAAAATGAACAAATAAACAAGGAAAATAGGCTAAGTGGAGAGGTGTTAATTGAGGAAGATCTGAAAGGCTTGAAAGATCTAAACACAAAGAATTTAGAAAAGAGTGAGTTTTTCATGTGAATTCACCTGCTTGGAGGTTTGAATTGGTCCTGCATGGCTGTGATGCTGGCAAACACCATGAATAATACAGACATGAACAAGAGCAGCAGGACTGGAAAGAGGTAAATGGACAGTCTGGATTCTGGGTTAGCTCTGATGGAACAGGCACTTGGTCAAAAAACTTCACATTTTCAGACATCGTTAGGAAAAAAATATTCCAGTAATTTCTACCAGCTGAACACCAAGCCAACAGCCTGAGGTAAAGAAAAAGAATACTCAGAATTCAAGACTCCTGCTCTCCTTGCATGATTGGCTGGGAGTGATGTGCAGCACATATTGGATCCTTGGAATTCCTAGTCTCCCATGGTGGTCACTAGGAATTTTACATGGTTCTCTTGACCTAACAAAATGTTAAATGACAAAATAAATTATCAAAATTAGTAGACCCATTTAGGTGTTTTTTTGAGGTTTTGGGGTTTTTGGTGGGTTTTTTGTTTGGTTGTTTGCTTGTTTGGTAATAATTAGGAGAGTTGAGAAAAAGGGACAGGCAGGGAGGGAGAGACAGAATCCTTCACATGCAAGTCACATATCAGCCACATCTGTATAAAATGCAGTTAGGACAACCAGTGGTAAATGTGAATTCCTGTCAACTAACTTTCAAGAAACAAGCTGATATCTCCATTGGAGATTACAAGCAAACAGAGTCAAACTAGACCTCTGGAAACTGCATTGTTTACCTTTGCTAAGCAGTCTCATTACTTGAAATACTTAATTTTGTTAAGAAACTTTTTTTATACTCTTGTGTAGGTCTAGCTGTGATTAAATAGAAGTAATAAAACATGAAGATATTTTTCATGCATTATGATTAAGAGAAATTTGAGTTTCAGCCTTCTGTATGATTTCTGTTACCATAACCATCTAGTCATGTGTTATTTTTCCTCTTTCTTATTGTTACTAAGAAAAACAAAAAAAGCAAAGATCATAGGATGTTAGTATTTTTAAAGCTTTTTAAGGGAGACTTTATAAGATGCAAAAGACTAGCTGACACCGGCACAGAGATGAGAAAAAAACCATTATTATTTTTAGAGCTGGTCTCTTGGGCTGGGTATGGGCATTTCAGCTGAATGGAGAAAATCTTGTAGTTCCAGTGTCATTCTTTCTCTTTTTGAATATTTTAATTTCTAACACTGCCAAGTTAAACCATTTTATCAAAATTAAATTGCGTGAACTAAAAAAAATAAAAGCAAAACAACAGCAAAAGCAAGATCTTCTTTATTAACCACAGTGAATAAGGTGTACAGTGTATTTTCCCCAAGACCAATTTATTCTGTGAACCATGCATGCAAGCTATCAAAAGCTGTAAATTAGTGGTCACCTCAGGCATTAGAAATAAGAGCTCCTTTACAGGAGCTCCCATTGAGTCGGTCTTTTTCATCTTTGCTAATTAACACTTTTTTACCATTGCCTTGTAATAAATAATTGAAACTATCATGTAGGACATGATTCAGAAAAGGGAGAGCAACAACTCTAAACTAGATCATTTTCAAAGGAATCTTTCTCTGATTGGCTTCTTCAGTAAAACCTGGAATAACTGGAAAATAAACTGCTTTCTGCCTTTAAGAAGTCTTTGAAACTTTCCACTACGTGAACAGCTATAAGTTATGTGCATATCAAACATTCTGCTGGTGCTGAAACCTAAAGACTTAATTCCCTAAAAAATGCAGGTGAGCCATAAAATACTCCCAGCAGCACAGGACCACATCAGGGTAACCCTGCAGTGTGTAGTACCATCAGATCTTCTACACCGAGGGAGAAACTTTTTGTATAAAAAAGAAGGGCTTAATCCTAAAGCTTTTGGATTGGGTGGTTTTGATCCTGAATGAACAAGCAGAACCCCGGCCAACCACACAAGCAAGGTTTTCTCATCCTTCTCACTAGCTTCTAAAGCATCTCAAATTCATATTAATTCCAAGCTGGCATGAGCTCAAGCAGCTCCAAAGGCAGCAGTTATTTGCATATTTTGAGCTACCCAAGGTAAGATGATCCCAAAAAAACATTTTTTCAGCACTGGCTCTCACCTGCACTTTTGTGTGTTTCAAGTAACTGTGTAATAGCTAAACACACATCTGCATAGCCCTCATTTGCAAGAGAAATTTCTGCCATCCTGTGATTGTCACTATGAAGACTGGTTTGATTAAGCTGTGTTAAGCAAACATTAAGTGGGCCTTTCTCAGGATTGGTTCACACAGCCTCACTGCAAGGAAATGCTCTATGAATAAATGTAATTACAGAAAAGGAAAACCTAAAGGTAATTTGATAACCCTCTGCAGAACTTAGCAAGGTGCCTAAAAATGAAATGTTGACATTTCTATGGTTACTTTACATATAAAAGAGGTACCTTTCATGAAAAGCAAAGCACTTACTTAACATTCCTCAAAGGTGGAACTCGTATTCTTCATTAGCTAAGTTTCAATTGCCTTTGTCAAGCTTGTCTTCCCAGCAAAGGTCTCTGTCAACTGTGAAATCCACTTAAGGTAATTAGTATTCTGTTAGATGGAACAGTCTGTGAATTAGAACTGTAACAAAAGAGAACGTCTACTTGTTTCTTCATTATCAAACAAGTGGAGCTTCCAGCTCCTGTGGTGCCTGAACCTGACTCATTTTCATGACATACAGGCCACACTTGGCATAAGGATTAATAGCCCTGCTCAAAAATTTGATTTTCTGTTTTAGCAGAAATTATATTTCTAGATGTTTCTATTTTAATTCATAACAAGATTAAATCTTATTCTTTTTACAGTGGGGAAATAGTTTTCTCCTCATCAGTGCAGCACTTGCAGATGTTCAGATTTTATTCAAGAATTTCAACATTTTCTTTTGAGTTTTATTTATAATCCTTAGTCTTTTTTTTAATATATATTTGATTATGTCACAAATGTACAATGGTTATAGACTTCTGAAACTCCAACATGAGGCAACATCTGAAGTGCTCTAACACATCCTTTATTTTTGACATCTGTCACTGACTGTTTGCCACTTATTGACAGGTATATTTTATATGTTCTAAGTCAAAAACCAGGTAAACCAGGTTATTTTATCCAAAAAAATGGGGCATGCTGAAATAAACCAGGAAGCTTTGTTAGCATCAAACTTGCAAAGACTTGGAAAAAAGAAACCCAAGAAATTATAAGCAGATATACAATCTGGACAGTCATATAATCCAGGAAAAGGCTGGGTTATTCATTGCAGGGTCAGAGAAGAGATAAGAAGGAAGAGATTGGATCAATTAGATTAAAATCTCAGTGTTTGCATGCTAGTGCCAGAAACAGGATGATTCCTCTCTCAGGAATCTGTTACCCCAAAGACTGTCTCCTTTTCACTCCTTAGCTGCCCAAGGGTGTGTCCCCACCAGGTTCCCACTCGTTTGCACTCACACATGCAGGCTCTTCTCATTTCCCATGCTAGCTAAATTCAAACTAGAAGGGATGTCTGCACTGTCATCACACCTTCAGTACGTTGTGTAGACATAGTTTGAGATTAAAGCGTTTTCTGTTTGTCTCGTAGTGACATGGTTTGACACTGAAGTACGAAATCTCTTCGTTGATACACAAATAAGAGACATTTTTGATGCAGAAAATCTGCTTCAGTCACTAGGAAGGGTTTGTCTACACGAAGGCACAAGTGAGAATCTGGGAAGTGTGTGACTTGAGAAGCAGCAGCTGCTGCAGACTCACTCGCTTTTTGAGAAGTCTTAGCAGCTAGTTGCAGCCTCCCTGTGATTTAGCCAAAGGCGTTTAGAAAATGTTTTTGATATGTAGCAACAGACACACCAGGGTTTAGAATACATCCATGACTCAAGTCACTCCAGAAAACAGAGTTTAAGGAGAAAATTTTTCTCTTGCCATGAATTAAACTGACAAGACCATGAAAACATGGCAATGTTCTGTACTTTTAAGTACACAACTTTTACGTGTGAGTCGGAAATTTTGAATTTTTAAATTTTGCATTTCAGTTATGATTTAATACTCATAAAAAAAATAAAGAGAATCACATTAAAATAGCAGCCAGTGCTCCTCCAGGCAGAGCTTTCACATCCCCTGTTGTCCTGTGAATGTCCTTTGTACTGCTCAGTCATGCTCTTGCAGGATGCTGCTCAAGGAAGGAATTATTTTGGTCCATCTCATTTGAGTGTTCACGTAGCTGCCCTGTGGCACACTTACTACTGACAGAATTCTTCCCACAGCTTTCACATCTCTGCTGACATATGCATACAGCCTGCCTTACTATCTTATTTATGTATATGTTTTAGTTTTAAATATCCCTATACTTTTTCCTAAGTGCCTGCTATCGTTATGAATTGCTCAGGGAGCTTTCCAGAGCTGGGCTAATGGATACACATGTGGTGGGAGAGAAAGAGCAGGAGAGAAGGAGTCCAGCTTGCCATCATATTTATGTATTTATTTTCTTTTAAACATACCTATATTTTTTTCTGAAGTGCCTGGAACAATATCTGCAATAAAAAATATTAATCAATAACCATGCTCAAATCATTCAGTTCCTTCAGTTCAGTGCTGTGAAACAAATGTGAGAAACTAAATAGACCTTGTAGAGGGCCCTGTAGTTCAATAAATCCAAGGTCTGGCTGATCATGGAGACAAGGTAATTTTCACAATTGACATCTGCAATACTCTCCCCCCCCTTTCTTTTTATCTTAGACTAGAGAATTATGGAGCTTTTATTTTTTCCCCTAATCAATTTCTTTTTAGCTGTTGGGACGCAAAATACGAGGAGAAATAGTTATAAAGAAGTAAATGGAAAAGACTCAAAGTTTTAAGACTAGTAGAGCACAAAGAGATTAATTTTTACTGAGCAAAAGAATCTTGGAGAAAGAGAAGAATGAAGAAACTCAGTAAAAATATCAAGAAAATACTGAGTTTCAGAAGAAAACTGGGGGAGAAGAGAGTTGTATAAAAAGAAGGAAGTGCTAGGCAAAATTAAGTAGAGCTGCATGTCTGAAATGGTTTTTATTTTTTCTAAGTGTGTTTTCAGTTTTTCTGTACACTTTATTGGGTTAAAATCTGTATTTAATATTAGTAACTCTTGCTCCTGTAAATCTGAGAAATAATATGAAAGCAATTTCATCTTGTCAAAAGCTGTGAACAAAATACCAAATAATATTTTTTTTCAAAATCATGACTATACCAAACACTAGTTTCTATAAAAATAGCTTATGCTGAGAATTTTCACTTTTTTATTTTGTAAACTTCTTAGTTGCTGAAGTTTCAGGCTATTTAATGGAAAACCACAAGTGTCAAGAGATCCTTGTTGCAGGAAAATAAGGAAATTTACATAGACATTGTCTGTTTAGCATCTGTGTGGACCAATAAAAGAGGCCTGTCACAATGGAGAAATTAAAATCTATGTAGCAAAAACTCTAACAAGTGACAGCTAGAAGCATTTATCAAGTTTAATTTTTATTACATTTTTAAAATAGCAACTGAAATCTCTTTAAAGAGTCTGAAGTTGACATTACATGGACTCATAGCTTCTGAAACATAGCTCCTTTGACAATAGTTTTTAATTGAGTAATGGAAAGTGAAGACAACTTCTTCTCAAAACATTTATGGATGCAAACAGGGTGTCTGTGAATTTATGTGAGAAGGAGAAGAGGAATGTGCATTTCTCTTGTACTTACAAATCTATTTTCACTACAGGCATATCTATGTTTTTCCCCGTGTGTTAGCTATGGATATGATTTGTTCAGATTGGCTTTAAGTCTGTGCTAATAATTTCATATTTTCTTCGTGGGGTTGTAGTGCAATAATCCTCAGGAGTTTTGGTCATGGATGTGATCTCTTTGGGCTGAGATGGTTGCACAAGCCCAGAAGAAATTACTGGGGAACCATATAATCTGATTTTGTCCACACCTTATTCTGTCCTTTGTTAAGGACATCTTTAAAAACTGCTTTTATCATTAGGTTTGGAGTTAGAGTAATCCTTTTCTTAGCTGTTGCCTGATGATTTATTTAGTTTTATGAAGGCTCTGCAGTTTCAAAGTATATGTATTATTATATTCTTGTTTAAACTGAAGACACTTTTGTTTGCAGAGGTTTTATTAGTAATTGAGTGATTGTACCAGAGACAATGCATTGCACTGGCAAATCTGTCTCCACTATGTTTGCACACAGCTTGATATTCTTCTACAACGTTTGTGTTTTAAAGCACTGCAGTCTAGATGCTTAGGTTGATATCACACAAACAAAATGAAGAATGGAAAACCAAAGTGCCTTCTTATCCTCAGGGATGCCAGGACAAATTAGTGAAACAATCTGAAATGATAACAGTGTTTTCTGTTGTTATGACAGTCGTCGTATTTTAATTCTTTATAAGCTTTCATTGGGGCATTACCAACAAAATTCTCTGTACTAGCTGATTTGCTTTTGAGGTAAGCCTCCCCTATTCAGCACTTGTTTTGAGTCTGTGCCAGCCTGGTCCCCTGTGGATCAGTGCATCCAGAGAACCTCTCCATTTTCTAAGAGCCTGCCTGAGCTCCCGAGGTGCTCCCTTGGCAGCAGCTGCTGATGGAGATGCTGCAGCCATCCCTGCTCCTCCCTGGCTGTGTGGCCATGCTGCAGAGAATAAAGCAACTCTTCACTACTTATGGATTAGTCAGGAAATTCATCTGAGAGCTAGTTTTTAGTGGGCTACAGCTGTTCTGGGCTTCCAGCATGAGAAGTGTCTATAGAACATTTGGAGCATGGGGTAGGGGGGATTGTCACTGGTTTTTTGTATCCTATTCCAAGCTGTGAAGTAATGCTTCTGTTAATACTTGCCACCAACCTGAGAGGCTTCAGACTGAAAATCCGAAGGTAAAAGGATATCTATCACTCCTAATCCCTGAGCCACTTCTGTTTTCAACTCTTAAAAATACTATGAGTTGTTAAGTTGGGCCTTTGGCAAGAGTTCTTCAGAATTAATTTCATCTTTGAATTTATTAATTAAAACAAAAAAGAAGAAACAAAAACCAGTGAAGAGTCAATTGTGTTTATTTTAAGATACAAAATGCCATTTGTAGTATTCAGGTGATGTAGATGACACTGTCTTGTATAGAAACATGCTGGATCCCCCTCCTCTAAAATAAATATGCATAAACAAATAAAGCAGCAACACTCTATCTCACTCTGAGATCATGCACTGAACAACTAATCTGCTCTTGCTAGACAGAGGAAGCCTCTGCAGACTGAGAAAAGGTGTCATTAGCTCTTTTTCATTCCAGGACCAAAACCAAATAAAGCTAGAGCTGAAAACAAACAAAAATGTATTAAGCTGACAAGAAAGTTTCCAGTGGGAAATGAAAGACAACTAGAAACAATGATAATAACATTTTCATGTGCTTTCATTACATGAGCAATTTGGGGGTGTGCTGAACAATTCAGAAATATTTCAAATTGCTGGGTATATGCCATAATTGCTGGTTTACAAATATGTCAGATCCTTTAATATGCAGGCTGCTTTTATCCACTGCAAACAATTCCAGATCAGATGTTTTCCATTCAAACTGTTAGAAGAAAATAGTGCAATACAGAAATAGCATTAATTTTCACAGCTGCACTGATGAGGATTATTGAAGCACAATATCATCCTGGCATTTATCAATACATAATCTTAACTCCCATGGTGATCTCAATTAGTCTCACTCTATACTAACTCTATAACATAGAATATACAAACTTGCAAAACTAAGTATAAATCTCAGTAACTTGAGACAATGGCTAAAACAGACAGTTGTAAAGATGGTAGAATTAAATAGCAATTACCTTTCTTTTAAGTTATCCAGTTAAATGTTAATACAAAAAAAATTGATTTGGAACATTTATTGGTGTTTTTATATATTGTAGCAGTAGGGACCCAATCGGAGGATTTCACATAATAAGAAATCTCTTTAACTGCTTACTAAAATTAAAACAATTTTTATATCACTGTGCCTTTCTAACTTTGAGGTGGTTACTTAAACACCATAATGTCTCTTTTTTATATGGTTTTACTGGCTCTGGGAGGTGAGAGAGAAGGGGAAGGGGAGAGAAAGGGAAGGGGGTGTGATTAGCATGGTGTTGTACCTTAAATAATGTGCATTGAGCAGCTCCCACTGACTATTCATGAACCCTGCTTGAAATAAGTTATTTTCATGTGTTCCTCACATTTTTCCAGATTCTCATCCAAATAAAAATCAAGTGCTGTTTCAAGGTGTTGAGAATTCCAGTGGACTATCCACCATCTCTGAGCATCACTGGTATGCCGTGCAGTGGCTTTGAGATTACACAAAACCAATCTCCTGACCCACCTCTACTTAAGAATAAATTGGTTCAGCTGTGGAACAGCCTCAGAGATTGAGAAGGAACTTCTTTTGGGGGGAAACAAACGTGGGAAGATTCACACTCCAAGACTTTGCCTGCTGCATGACACCAATCAAAGGCTGCCCAGGGTGGGTGTGAAGCAGTCCCTGCAAAGCACAAAGTGAATGCTTGGCACCAAATATTTTGTGTTGTGTGCTTCAGGTGTATTGCAGAATTTGCCCTGGTAGCTGTGTCTTATGGCTTATGGAATGGTACCAGAACCAACATCAGAACCAGAACGCTTGGTCTTGAGATTTCTTGAGTAAAAATCAGGGAACTTTCTGATTCTCTTCACCTCATCACAATTTTATTAAAAAAAAAAAAAAAGGTGTTAAAAAATGTGTTGGTGCCCCTGACTGATGTGATAAATTAATGGATTCTTGTCTGTGAATTGTTATTAGAAGTGAGCTTAAACAAGACTCCGCAAATTTTAATTTCTCACTATGTTAAAGTCATGTATCAAAGAAAACATGGTGCAATGTCTAAATAAACATTTCCTATGAAAAAAGCATAAAGAATCATGTTTTAATTGGAAAGCCTTACCCAGTAAGGGTTTTAGAAATAGAGTGGATTATAAAAACAAAGATTTGTTTGGGCTGGATTGTTTGCAGAAGATTTAAAAAACAAAGATGTTAGAAAAAAAATTAATATATTAATATTATTTTACTTCTCTCTTGTATTCTTTGTAAATAGCCTGGAAGCAGCATCCTGTTAACACAGACATTTGGTGTAATACAATTACTATATTAAAATTTATGTTGTTGGTTTAAGGATGTCTGCTCAAACTGCCAAAGCCTCCCCCTTGAACCTTCTGTCCCTTTGCGCTATTTAATGTGACATGATTATCTTAATCGATTTGGAAATTCACATCAGGATATACAATGCACATATTTCTCACATACACAATTTGCATGAGATGGCACTGATATAACTTAATTACAAGAAGAATACAAGCAAAACGCTTAACATGGACAGAACTGTCCAGTGCTGGAGAACTGCCAACCAGAAACCCCAAAGACGCTTAGGACTCCAATTTACAGCTTAGGCTTGACTCTTGCTGTAATGACATTTTCCTGTTTACTGTATCATTTTCAAATCTTCCTGCATGGATCTGAGAGCCCCACCAGATTAACTGAATAAATTCAGAGGAGATTCTCTAGATCTGTGTCTATAAATATTGTAGGATCACGACAAAAAGCAGTGAAGCTAATCTTATCAGCATGCTACACTCAGGCCACCTAAATAATAAGAAATGTTTTGTAGGGCAGAAACATTTCTTGCAGTTATTAGTTGATAGCAAGAATGCATCCAGGTCAGTAATCATATGACAGTATTTACCTTCATGGCAAACAAGCAGGTGCCTTATGTTTGGGGAGTGAGACTAAATAAACAAAAAGGGGTTTTTATTTAGTGAAGGTGCAAATGGCAAGACTCACAGCCAAGATCAAAGTCTGAGGTTTGTTCAGACCTTGAAGTATTTCAGACCCAGGTTCTTGTATTTCCTTTAATCCAATGAAGCTGCTTATGAAGAAGAACTGTTTGCATACATACATATATATATATATATGCATATGTATGTACACACCAACATATAAATCTTAACTAGAAAATGGTAATTACAATGCTAAAGTAAAGGAAGCATTTAATTTTGTCCATTTTTGGATTCCAGAGTCTGGGCCTCCCTATTGCATGTCATACAGTGCCATGAGTTCATGTGTCACTCAGTAATAAGGTTACATTATCCTGTGTTCATATTATGTTAAAGTAATCTGCCAAATCCCAAATATTACACAATAGAAAGAAAATGCCATAGTGGAAAACTACAGGGAACACTGCATTGAACAGCAGTAACTACAATTTGAACCTCAGGAAATGTTTAGGACCCTTTTAACCATGGTCAGTCTTAAAACAGTAAATTACATATGTTTTGAGCAATAATTCCATATTTATTGATATCAATGTGATAAAATTGTCTGTGTGGAAAAAAGAGTTTAAAAATATTTTAAATGTAGGAAATACACTGACAAAGACTATGTCACTGTAACCTTCAATACCATGACCCAAACTCAGAATATTAAACAGAAGTTTTGTTTACTTTTAACATTCAGTGATGTGCTTGTATACAAAACTGTATGGTGGCAATATATTAATAGCAACAATTCACATTTTCTTTTAGATCTGGGACATTTGGAGAAGCATAAAATTAAAGTCAATAGATAAACTATGATTGTGGAATGGTTTCTTTAAAAATTGATATTTCCTTTATCTTTTATTTCATGAGTAGAATGCTATTCTCCTTTTAATCTCTAATTGGAAAGGTTTATTTTATAGGCTTTCAGAAAAATGCAGAATACCTTGGCAAATTAGACACAAAGATCCAGAGTCTTCTCTATTATTTCAAACCATAGATAATGGTTTCTTAAGTAACATATGGTAAATGTGCTGAACTATTCACATTTTTAAAAATCAAATTGAATATTTAATGCAAATATAGTTATTAAGTGCTCAATAATAACTAATGCTTTTGAGTGTCTATCAACAAAGAAAAAAAGTACAGGTTTTCCAGTTTGAGTCTTTCTGTGATGTCAAGAGCATTTTCTTTGAAATCTTGTTTTTAAAATTATGGCACTTATTCTGCTTGCAAGAAAGTGCTGTTGTCTGGGGAGGCCACATGGACACATCCTACAGGGAGAAGCCATCTTTTGGTTTTGGTCCTGGTGGCCATGTGGAACTATGACAAGGTGGTGAACACCTTTTTTGTGGGTAAAACACTTTTTTTTTTTTTTTTTTGTCTATTTGTGCTGTTGCTACTGTGCCTTTCTTATTTCATTGCTTTTTGCTTCCAGTAAATTTTGGTCTCAACTGACAATGTCTGCTTTTGTCCCTCCCTTACCAAAGGTGGGGGAAGGGGAGTTGCTTATTTGGAGTTTAATTTCCTCCTGGTGGTAAGCCACCAAATATAATGACCTGAACTCAAGTATGGTGGAACTGTGGAGGCCAAGAAAAAGAAGCTGAATAGTTTACATACCGTGCTTTGTGAAAATTTCCATTCCAATTTCTTGTGTAGCAGATGCGATCTATAAGGAAATTTGTCCATAAAAAAATAAGATCTTTCTATGAGAGCACTGCTTTTTCTCAGCTGGGGTAACTGCCCAGTGTTACTTTCGTAATGTTTTAGGGAATGTGATCCACAACGAGGCAGCTCCCAAAACCACCATTCTTTAGCACTGACATTCACTAAGCGTGTTCTCTTCCTTACAGACAAAAGTTTTATGCCTAACAACAGTGGCTGAACTGCAGAAATGAGGCAAATTTGAAAATTTTGAGCATGTTTTCTTTAAGACTAAAAAATTTATTTAAGAAATCAGTGAAGAGCTGCTGTTTCAAGTAAAGCCCACACCCATGACAGAACATTTTTTTGGAACACAGAACATGAGGCACATGAGACTTATGCTGTCAGTCTTTGCAACAACAACACCAAGGCACGTTTTGTGCTGTCTTTGCTCATCCTCTGGTGCGAGGAAGTATAAAAGTCACATAAAAGCCACAAGTGTTTCATTATTAAAGACAGAGACTCCCACAGTACTGTGGCAACCTGGATTTTTAAGGGGAATGCTGCTTTGCTTTGGTTAAAACTTAATTTAAAATATTAATCCTTTGTAGTTGACACAGTTCTAGTAAACTCCTAATTTTGTTTTGGATTTGAACTACTATTTGGATATTGTGCTGACTCATAAACTGCCCCGCCCTTACTTGGCCTGATTTGCTCCATGTTCTTACGTTGCATTAAGACTCTATAGCCCTGACATTTTCTGCAATGCTGTTTTCAACTCCAGGGTTGAGTATTGTTGTCTCATTTGTCTCAGCCCTTCAGCACAAGCAGGAGGCAGAAAGTGATGCTAAAGCTCAGATCTGTGTCCCGAAGTGCAGCTCAATATAATCAGAGAGATTGGTAGGCAGCATTTTCCCCCTAATGCTGAGGCAGGGAAAAGCCTGGGGCTGAGAAAGAACTGAAAGGGATACAGAATGGGGATGGAAAAGGAAGAGAAGAGATTCACTGTCTGAAATAGAATATATAGAGAAGATTGGACTGCACGAAGATTCACAGATATGAAAAATATGCGGGTGAAGATTAAACTTTAGGGAAAAAAATAAAGCAGAATTGGGAAGAAATAAGCAGAAAAGAAGATGAGAAATCTCAAAGCGCAGAAGGTCTTTGAGGTGATGCTCTAAACCTCATCAGTTCATCAAGAAAAGTAAAAAGACTTATATCCCCCAAAGAGAAAGAAATATTGCAGAAGAGTATTTATCTTTCTCCAGGAGTGCAGGTTGTCTTTTTTCAAGCCAGAATAGCAGAAAAAAGCCCAGAGGAATGCCTGTTCCAAGGTACTCGCCAAGTATATGTCATCCACCCCAGGAAGCAGGACAAGAGGGAGAAAAAGAAGAGGCCCTGTTCAGCCACAGTAGCACTCAAAATTATAAATGTTTAAATATTCCTTCAACTTTCACAGATTCTATATTTAAGCATGCCTTTTTAATTGAACCCTGGAATAATTTCAGTTTATATATAGCATTTATAAGCCTTGGGCCCACCTGTCCTAGGCCTATTTGAAGATTTATCTATTGAAATCTTGTATGAAGAAAGGAGGGAAGATTTAATTTACAAAGGCCTAAATCCAAAAGCCTGTTCTGAAATTTGGCTTAATTATTGATGTGCAGTTACACAGGGATTTCCCACGCGACCTCCCAGTAGCATCACATTACCTTGAAGTTGCAGTAACCACTGTAACCTGAACAGGTCCCTTGTAAAGAGCAGAAATATAGGTCTGGATAGGAAAAAAAAAAATCTTTAATGCATTGCACACTGTCAGTCTGTGGCCCCACTAAAACTTCTCTTAAATTATGCAGATAGTGGTCTTTGCTGCTTCTTTGAGGAAGAGAATCTCACAGGTTTAACGAATGTAGAAAGAATGGGATTTTCTTGGTACAGTAAAATTGCGGTGTAGCAACTGGATAGTTTCAGGCTGAGATTCTAGGATATGGAAAAGTCTTCTAAAGATAATCTGGGGTTGCATTTCCTTCTAAAGGCCCTGACAGGATTTCCAAAAGCATGTGAGGAGGAGTCCTCCACAGTATACCTGACGTGATATACATAGTTGCCTTTCCGAGGCATTTTTGGATATTCACATTTAGCCTACAGTTCCTTCAGCTCTTTGGTGGGGCCATTCTTATATCCATATGGCAAGACACCTACAATTTAAAGGCAATATTCTTGGTGGTTGTCCTTGGAAAGACTCTGAACAGGTGTGGAATATGAATGGACCTGTTCTTTCCAGAGCACTCTTAATAGGACACTATGGGAAAGGTTTCTATATCATTACCCTTAAAATGAGCGTGAATATGGGCATTCAAAAACAACACTTACCCAACAGAAAACTTATATTTACCAACTTTCATCCAGAACAAAAAATTAAGTTTGTTTTATGTATTTTGTTTTGTTTATAGGGATCAGTTAAGTCACCTCTGGGGCAAAATTGAGCAGCTGTTAAATAGTGGCAGCAATTCTGCAGAGCCATTTTAGGGAATAAAGAATAGAAGAATAAGTTATCTAATTGAAACTGTGAGGGCAATTTAAGTAGGCAGAATCAAATTACTCAAGCTGGAATTTGGCCATTCAAATATTGAAGCCTTTAAAGAAATGTTAATAACTATTCACAGCTTTACAAATATATCATCAAATCACAATTTTAGTAAGAATAAAAAGGGGGAAAATACATTTAGCAGCTTATGCTAGGGAAATATTGTATTAACTTTAGAGGACAAAAATGAAGGTAAATATTTAAATACATCTGTTATCATGGGATAAGACTTTGATGTATCAATCCCATCTTCACCAAAGCCTCCTCCTGTAAAACTCCCACAATGAAGTGCTTCTGTTTTGCTTTTGCTATGATAAATAGCTATCACAAGAAAGGAAATTTGGCATAAAACATGGATAACAAAAGACTTGATTTAAGTAAATAACTGTAGGCAATGGTTTTCATTACAAAAAGGTAGAAAAGATGGAGCAGAGCAGTGATTTGTTTTGCATAAACACATTAAAAATATTTTCTTTGTGATACATGACTTGTATACTTGCTATTCCATCATGTTGCTAGCTGGTGTGGCTATTCCTGAAGATCAAAAGAAATGGCAGAGTTAAAAAGGTGACTTATAATTATATCAGAAGTTAATTGCAGTGTCTGTTAGGTAGAACTAATTTACACTGATAATTTCTAGACAACTTAGTCTTCTTTAAAGTTTCACTGTGAAGGCTTATCTAGCCAAATTTATGTACACCATCAGGTTACCAATAATGATCAGAATTCTAACAGGCATCTTGATTTATTCTATTTCATTAAAAAAAAAAATACAAGTAATTAAAAATGTGATTTGCAATCTGCTCCTGTATGAATGGTTAGCTGAAGTTTAGCAAGTTTACACAAGAATCTGCAACCTGACACAAAGGTCTCCACTAGCAGTGGTGGTCCTTCCTTCCTGGAATCCTTCCTTCCTGGAATCCTTCCTGGAATCCTTCCTTCCTGGAATCCTTCCTGGAATTCTTCCTGGAATTCTTCCTGGAATTCTTCCTGGAATCCTTCCTTCCTGGAATCCTTCCTGGAATCCTTCCTTCCTGGAATTCTTCCTTCCTGGAATTCTTCCTTCCTGGAATCCTTCCTGGAATTCTTCCTGGAATCCTTCCTTCCTGGAATTCTTCCTGGAATCCTTCCTTCCTGGAATTCTTCCTGGAATCCTTCCTGGAATCCTTCTTCTAGGAAGCAGGAGCAATACCCATTGTTACCAAACTTGTCTCTCGCAGTCCCAAGCAATGGAGGTCTATGAAATCCTCCTAGAAATACAAAGTTTTGCACACTACAATGAATATCTCCACGTGGTGCAGTGCAGAGCATTCCTGTGCAGCAGCTACTGGTTTGTCCAGATGTCATCACAGCTCTGTTAGTGCAGTGCTTTGTCTCAGCTTATTGTGGCTGTGCTGATGAGTTTTATTGCCATTGGTCTGGTCACGGTGGGTTTTGAGATTGCTGCCTGATGCTCGAAAACACGCTGTAGGCAGACATCAGATTTATCTTTGGCTTAGATACAATTAAAAAACAATAACAAAAAAAACAAACAAACAAAAAATCAAAAAAACCATGAAAGGAAACCCACAGTGCAGAGGGACAGTTAAACATTTGTGTTTGAAACTCAAAACAGCCAACACACTGAGCAAGGTTGGCTGCAGGATACAAAACTAATATGCTTTTTACACATTAGCTGAGTAGCTAATGACTAGAGTGCTGTTCCCTCCTCATGACAAAGATTTCAAATCTCATCTTTCCAGAGCCTGCCTGAGGCTCCTCTACCTGTTCCTGTTGCGTCTGGCACTACTAACTGTGCAAGGCTTGTGGAGACCAGAGAAAAGGGCACACCTGTATTTGACATTGCAGTTTATGTGCTGAGTATGAGTTTCTCCCTTGGGCCAAGCTGCCCTTTCCATCCTTCTGCCAGGTGAGAATCGTGTGCATTCTTCTACATAATCATCTTCACACTGTTTCTCAGTCTGAAACGAAAGTAAGTGAGAAAGGAAGCTCTCAGGACAGTGAAAACAGTAGGGAAGGCTGAATGTCAGGCACTTTTTCAGCCTTGATGACAATTATGCACCTTTCTAAAAGCATTTGTGTTCCTCCCACATCCCCCAATAACTTTCTGCACAGTTCATTGCAGCAAGATTTGTGAAAGGTGGAGGTCTCAGAAATAATTACACGGGTCTGAGTTTTGCAGCCACAGACAACCTACACAACCTTGCATAAATGCTGTATTGGACACCAAAGATTCCTCCCTGCAGAGGTCTCCTGTATCCATGTTTATGTCAGGAAAATCTTTAATGGAGGTTCATTTTTTATCACACTAAACTAGACAACCAGAAAAAAAACACCCCAAAACACAATAAAATCAGTTTCCCTTTGTTCTACCAGTCACGGAACTGCCTTTTGTTTTTAACATGGCTTAATCATCCATAATTGTAGTAACAAGCCTCCCAAAAGGTAATAATGATATGCTATGACAAATTTTATACATTATGATACACGTCCTT
The DNA here is from genome assembly GCF_963513975.1 of Fringilla coelebs. Classification (NCBI taxonomy): domain Eukaryota; kingdom Metazoa; phylum Chordata; class Aves; order Passeriformes; family Fringillidae; genus Fringilla; species Fringilla coelebs. The sequence goes on along the minus strand of NC_140032.1, from coordinate 63,989,420 downwards.
TAGGCTTTATAAAGGCTCCTTGTGACGGTTTTGACAAGCTTCCCCAAGGCAACTGAGGCTCCTTTGCATAGTTCATTAGCTGAAGGCAGAAATGGGCTTCAAGGTGCTTAAAATAGATGAGTATTTTTTTCAGTTCACTGTTCATGGGGAGAAGTATATGTAGAATTATTCTGGGCCAAATTAAGCTTTAATCAGAAAAATATGTATTTTGGGGGAAAAAAATCAAAATATTTATAGCTGATTGCATAGATTGATAGATGACTGTTCATGAAACAGAATTTGGCTCAAACAAGACAACTGCTGTTCTTAGTTTTTAAACAGAAGTAGTTTGTCCTCCTCGTGCCAGAAACTCCACACTTTCTTCTCCAAGATCACGGTTTGCAACATTTATATCAGAGAACATTTATAATAAGCTAAGAGCATTTATAATAGGTTAACCTAGGACAGGATAATGAGTGTTTCTCAGTCACTCAGGGAGAGAGAAGTACAAAGACCTGACTCTCATCTTGAGCTACACTGCCTCGTCTTCAGCTCAGCCATCAGCAAAGTCCTGTGTGCCTTAACATATTAGCATAACCTTTCCATGTATTGTAGGTCAGAGAAAACTCCCATTTAAAATCCCCCTCATTTGTCAAGACAATTTCTCTTTTGACATCATCCAGAAGGTAGTGGCTCTTATTGCTATATCTCTACTATTTTTGCTGGAAACAGGTTATTGGAGCAGAATCCATAGTCTTCACATAATTACTTGCCTTCTACCTTTCTACTAATCTTGATTTTTTTGAGTGTGTCATTTAAAATTAACCTCCTGCTTTTCCCTCAAGTGTAGGTCCTGCATAGGAATTTCCTCAGTGGCACTTATTACAATATATCAGACAACACTAATAAAAAAAAAAATTGGTTTTATCCCTTTCCTATCCCTCTTGCAAGGTTATGTTTGTATACATATGTATGTATATATCCCCTAATCAGAATTTTATTGCTAATGCTTCAGGGCTTTGGAGCTAATATGACAGCCATATTGATTAACATCAGCTGTTGCTGATGTCAGTGTTCAGAGAGCTCATGGAGATTTATTCTAAGCAGGGTTTTGTGTCTCTAGTAACATGCAGTATGTGGTAACATGTATGTGACTCTGAAATGAACCAGTAGCAATCACAGTGGCAATAAAAATAGCCCGTGGATCTTATGTATTGACATGACTTATGAAAATATTCTGTAGAAATTAACAGATCATATTTTAACATTCCCTGTCAGGGAAAAAATGTAGAAATCTATGCACTAAATAACTGTCAATTTAACAACTGGTTTTCTTTTGTTTTTACATTTTTGTGACAATTAAAATGGCTTCAATAAATTCTGACATTATTAGATAAAATGTGAACTATTCATCTTCCTTTTCTACATAATTATTCTGTTAGGGTTTGTTAAAGGATTAAAATATTGTGTAAAAAAAACCCTTTGAAAATTTACAACTTAAATTGCTATCCTGAGAAGTATCTTTTATGGCTTATTTTTCAAAATATATTAACATCATTGATTATATGCATTTGTTATCATATGTTTGTTTGGTCATTTCTCATAAAATCAGCACAGACAGGAATAACAGATAGATGAGGGAAAATCTGTAAAGCTGGTCACACAAAGGATTTTTATCTCTATCTCTATGAAATAACTGTCAAGAGTAGTTAAAATCAGAATGCATGCAGTTTATAAAACAGACTAACACAGCCACAGCTTTTTGCATTCAGTGGGATCATCGTGTACCACAGACTGTAGAACACTGCATAAACAGCTGTGTCAATAGGAGATCCTTTCAATTATGTGTATTTGTATTTCAACCTAGGTTTCTATTAAATAAAACTATAGATCAGTGCCTATAATAAAAGAGGTCCTGATGTTCATTTTTTTCCCCAATGGCAATTTTACATGGCTTAGTTTTTAAACTGATACAGCTAAAACTTCTTCCTTATTCAGTATTTGAAAATGTCGTTTGTTTCAGTCCCAAATGTAACAGTCTTTTAAGCACATCTGTACTACCATCTACTGGAAAGGTGAGTAACTATATATCAGCAATCACTGCTTCTATCTGGTACTGAAGCCAGAGCAAAATAATAATAAAAAAAAGGGAAAAAAAAGAACCATGCATTTCTCCCACAAAAATTGCATCTTTGTGTGCACTTTAAGTTGTAGTGACACTAGAAATCTCTCATTGCTAATCTTTTGCAGAGATCAGGTTGAACCAAGGCTGGATAATTGTCACGACAAAATATTTCAGCCAAACTGAGATATTTTTATCCTCCTCTTTTGAGAAGAGGCTGCACATCAATAGTTCCCTTTCAGCTTCCGAGCTAAACAGAGGGAGGAGAGCGAGAGTGTCTGTGTGTACAATTACAGGTCTCAGGCAAATAAGGGAGACAGAGCACTCAGCAGGGCAGAGCAGAGGCAGGTACTGTGCATGCCATTCTCTGTGCTTCTGCACTCCAGATGCCAGCTATGTTTTCTCACAATTCTGTTGTGCCTTTCTAGGATATCCTGAAATAGCTCTGCTAAGTCTGGTGAATTGTGTTCTTGTTTAGCAAGGTGAAGAAACAGCTTCTGGAGGGAGGTGGGATTTCTCTTTTTTATAGGCACGTAGCAGCCTGCAACCTTCACTAGCCAGCTGTGAGCACACACACGCAAACACAAATGCAAACACTGTAGGAGTTTTGTGAATTATACATCTGGATAAAATCAAGGGAACAGTCCCCAGCTCCCTGGCATTTTACCAGCTTCCTAGACTATTACATTGCTTCTGCAGCTGGCCACACACACAGACACACACACACACACACATTGTTACCTACTTCTAGGCAATTCAGTGATATTTGATACCGATTGCAGACTCTTCCATTTTTGTTCTTTGAAAACATCCCCAGAAGATGCAGGGAGAGATGAGCAGGAGTGTAAGAAAAGTGTACATAAATGAAAAGCAGAGGATGGCAGCAGTGTTACTGCTTTCTGGATATGAGGAAATGGCTGTTCTCTGTACATCTATTTAAAATTGTATTTAGAATACTGCACGGGAATTATTTTAAAGAAAGTCCTTGTGTTGTTCTTAGGCACATCAAGGACAGATAAAATACTTTTTTCACATAACATTTAGATGAGGAACTAATAACAATGTATACTGTTCTTAACAGACATTATTTCAGCACGTGTAAAGCAATGAGAATGATTGCAGAGAAAACTTTAAAAATTGCATTTGACACGTTAGAACAAGCCTGTAACAACTGGGATACAGCTTATCCTTTTACATTTGCTTTCTACCAGTGAGTAGAAGAAGGAACCTTGCCTCTCATTAGAAAGCCATACAAGACCCATTGTGCATCATCAGAAATCAGTCTAGCAGCTCATTTTGTGTCTCTAAAAGCAGGGATAACTTATTTCCAATAACACAGCATGCAGCCCTTCTAAAACGATGCAGACTGAATTGCTGAGTGCTTTCCACAAAGGCACCTTAACAACATCAGAACACATAGAGAATAATCTCCCTCAGTCAAAAAAAGGATAAAAATGAAAGAAAGAAAAAAGTAATTTGAAGGGAAAAATGAAACAAGACAAGCAAACACAGTACTATCTTTCACATGCTTTGAGTCATCCTTGCAGGATTTTCACCTGTTTTGCAGTGCCCTATCACACAGGGAGAGCACACCACAGTGATTAACATACTTCACTGTTTCATAGCCTTTAAACCTCATGTTTTCATTCTTCTGTTCAGACCTCTCTGATACGAGTTCTTTCTGTCTCTAACCTGAGACTTAAGAACTTTCTCTGTTGCTAAAGAAAGCACAGATGGCTATTCAGCCTCTTTACTCCTTTTACTTTCTGTGTGACATCTACCTCACCCTGTTTTGAATGTCATCCTTTCCTTTCTCCAAAATGGACTTAACTTTCCTTGCTTCACTGGCTGCTTTCTGATATGTTCTCTCCTGCTTTAGTATATTTAAAATTAACTTCTCTGTAAGTTTTAGTCCTGCAAGCTATTTCAAATCATGGTGATTTCAAACCGTCTTTCTTCATTGACTTTCGTTCTTCTTGTCATTCGTCTTAGAAAATGTTGCAACATAATCTTTACTTGCACGTGCTAAAATTCAGCTGCCTTTAATTTTCACCAGTTTTTATCATAAATATCCTATATTCCCTAAGGTTGAAGATACCAGACTTACTGGCAACAGAATTCGCAGATGTAATACTGTTCCAACTGACAAAATCTCTAATATTGTAATTTTTCTTTGGCTGTATTATCTACGCAGGATATGACTTAAAAATGTGATTTTTTTTTTCCCCTGATGTGATCTATAAAAATGATATCTCTTTCAAATACTCAAGACTCAACTCTGCCCTAAGGCCTACACAATTCTAGCTGTTAATCATGTTGAGGGAAGTGATGGGATGGAACAGTAATTGCCTTCCTTATTTCTTTTTTCTAATTAAACTCTCCATTACCCTCCCTCTAAGTGGGGAAAAAAAAAATCCCAACAACATATAATTAATAGTTATATCAGTTCTTTCCATTATTTACTTCAACAGGAGAGCTCTATTTCTTACCTATCCATCTAATGTACCTTTCAAGACCATGAGGTCTGCATGCCCTCACTGGCTTGTACAGCTAGCACAACCAATCTCTAAACCTGAGGGAGGATGTGGAATACTGATACCACATAAAGGCAACATCTTTTCACTATCTCACCGCTGTCAATTAGGCTAAAAACTACTCTACTTGTTCCTTTAATTCAATGTTGTGATGGAGGAAGAGGGAAAATTAGAGAAAGGAAGGGGAAAAACATATCATTTTTATGTAATTCTAAAATTCATGTCTAGTCATACTTGGGCTTGTTGTATCTGTTTAATCTGAATCATTTGACAAGACAAATTGTTTGGCTGATCTGCACAAGGGTTTGTGGAGGAATAAACTGAACTGCTGTCTGAGAATGGGATTAATTCCTCTGAGAAATTCCAATATATATGTAAATTTCAACATGCTCATCTCTACCATGTGAGTAGAAACATGTACAGTAACGTGCACTTTTCAAATTTCTGACTGCAGTTTGGGGCCATCCTTCAAACTGTTCAGAGACCCTAACTTCCAGACCCATACCCACACACACAAACATAGATATAAAAGATACATATATACATATATACATATATACATATATACATATCTCAGATAGACTTATAATCTAATATGGGAAATTATTAATGTAGCAATGCAAGAAGCAGTAAAACCCTACCAATGTTCAGAACATTTCTTCCTTCAGGCATAGGTATAAAGTGCACCACCACTACAACAGCCAGCATGTTCCACCCACATAAAAAAAAGCACCCTCCAACAACAACCCTCCCCACCTTAAAGAGTGTTAAATTCTAAAATGTGATTGTACTCTCTGGTTGAGCAGGGCACCCAGCAGGAGGAACAGTAGCAAAGCAACACCCGACACCCACTCCTGGGCTGCTGCTGCATTCATGAATATTGCAGAAACATTTTAGCTTGATAAAAAGGAGAGTGAAAAAATCAAATAAAAGCACAGAGTAGGGAAAACAGTTCTCTAAGCCATTCACAGTGGGAGGAGAAAAATACAGTGAAAATGAAGAAAGGTCTTTTTAGACTAGAGAACATTTGAGATTGGAGTGACATGATTTCACTCTCTCTCACTATTAAAATCCATTGTTTTTAAAAATAGCAGATTTATACAGTTGCTTTTTGAAGCACGCATGTAAAAAATGGGGAAAGCTTTTCTTTAGATTACCTATTTCTGAGCGCTAAATCCATCTTATTAATTGTTCTTTACGTGGCAGGTGTGAGTGGATCCAAGAGCAAAGAGTGCCACCATCAGGGCGACTGCCAAATGGAAGCAGTTTTTCATGAAGGTTGGTTATCATCCCCCTTTCCCAGCTTTAAAGGTTATCTGTGAAAACTGTCCAAAATTCTCCTAGCTTGTCTTACCTGAGCAGTTAAACAAAGCTGCCTGAGTGGGTTACTTATAGAAGGTGGAGAGCTCTCTGAAACCATGTGGTTTTTTAGGTTTCACATTTTTCTGCTTGTGGTCTGTGATGTCTTTTGACTCTTTGACACAATGGCAAGTAAATCCCGGTCTTTTTTTCTTTTATTTAGTCTTTGGACACAATTTTTTTTTTTGTTTCCTCTACTTATACTCAAGCAGATATTAATAGTTCCTTCATTTAGTCTTGATGAAGATCAGACACACATGGCAAAAGCCACCTTAACCTCTGAATTAACAATACATGGCAGGCTCATTCTTCACCTCTCATATTAGGACTTGAACTCAGACTTGAACACGTTTTTGTTCTTTCACAAAAAAAAGAAAGGCTAAAAAAAGTGGATGTAATTTAAAAGTTCATTAAAAGTAATGCATACTGCAACAAGCTGAGTAACAAAGTAAATTTTGCCTTGGGCAACAAGCAGAATTTATTTACTTTTCCCCCTTTATCTTCCAGCCCTCTTAAGTCAGACTGTGATGGATGAAGTTAAAAGAGTTTCCATGCCAAAATCTGAATTCTCAGCAAATTGATGACAGCTGGTATCATTCCAAATTAAAGATAGGCTATTACAAGAGATCTGTTGATGGCATGAATTTGCTCTTTTTGACTGCTCACAAATGATTTGCGAATTGTTTTTGCTTTTTCATGTGCATCTGTTTGCAGTTGATTTTTGTTTGAGATACCGTTAGTCAGGAGAAATGTTAGTCATATGGGAAACTTGTTCATTCCTGTGAGACATTCATAGTATTTATTAGAAAACTCCTCTTACTATTTTCATTCTAAATAAGAGGTTATTTTATACTTAGCATTCGGTCTCTAATGTATTTTCTGAGAATTTTTTTGGTGGAAGATGCAAATGATAACAGAGATGTGCAGTGTGAGCCATTCAACAAGGGTTTGTGGGGTTTTTTTGTGCAAGTGTGCTCAGCTCTGCTCCTGAAAAAAATTTCTGCAAAAGAAACTTATCTATCAAATGCTTCATGACTGGACAGTGGTAAAAAGTAACTAGTCACAACAAGCACAGTAAAAAGACATTTTCTTTGCGAGAATATTGTGTAATTCTAATTCAGTTATCTCTTTTGCTTTATCAGTTTCTTTCAGATTTGTCAGCTCACTAGATACTGTCACCTGACAGTATCAATAAAAGAGAGAAATTAATAGATAGGTATAAACAAAAGAGCCACACCTGTTTTTTCTTTGTATCATTCCTTCCTGATGAGATGTAGACTGTCTTTCACTTTATTTTTTTCCAACAGAGATTGTTTAAAGTACATAAACAGTAAAAATCTTTATGGTATCTTTTTATAACTTGCATATTATTCACTCCTTTTGTCCTCTTGGCTCATTTTCTAAGGAGCAGGAAGTCCAGACATTTGATTTAATATTCTAAATCTCATGCTTCTCATTTCTGAACAAAAAAAAAAATGAAAAGGAATGGAAGGCTGAACCAAATTGTGTTCTGTGCTGTTGACATGATTATATAGACAAAAGGAGCCTCGCTGCAGTGATAGGAAAAATGAACTTGATCATCTGGAAAGTTTTGATACAGAGGAGAGATCTCCTTCTCTTTCTGCATGTTGCTTGAACCATTCCTTTTTCTCATTTATTTTAGGATATTTTGTTCAATGGGGTCTTTAAATGCTTTAAATGTGTGCCATCTTTATATTTCCCACAGCACAGAATTCATATACCTCATTCCTGATCATGTTTATTAGGAGAAATAATCCCAGAATAAGTCTTTATCATCAACTAAATTTTTTTTCTCTCTTTCTTCTCTCCCTTCAGTCTTGATTGAGGATCAAAGATCTGTTCTCTATCTAGTTCACCAGAGGAAAAAGATGTCAGAAATCTCAGGAGACATTTGTCTCACAAGAAGACAGGTCTGTATCAAAAGTGAATTTTATTTAAAATGGGCTTTAGTTTGTGGAGATTCACAAGCACATTCTAATCAAAATGGAGTAACTGCTGCACCAAGGCGCCTTTCATACAGAATATACATTTCAATGCAGCTGAGCTTGAGAGGGAAGATTAAAATGATTTCAGGGAGGGATATGCATGATTCAACACTGGGTAAAGGAATAATCTTTAGAGAACATGGAAAAGTAGACTCTTCTCAGAAATATCATTTCAGCTGCATGCAAAATGCATTAACACAAGTGAAGAATGTTGTGATAAAGTTCCACAGTACTGAAGCTGCAGTTGTTTGCTCTGATGCTCTCTGTGTGCATCAGTATTTACTGCATTACTGATTTGCATTATATGCCAATAAGCATGCCTCATTCTGGGCCTTCCCTGAATCCCATTGCTCCCTTCACTTCTCAGGTGCTGTAGTGCTAGCTGGACTTGTGCTGCCCCCATCCAAGGCTGATAAACTCAGCCATAAGAAATCACCCTTTCTTTTCATTAGAAATCCAAAAGGCCTTTCCTAATCTATGATTATAAAGGTATTTAGGACAAAGTTTTCATCCCCATGGAAACTGCACGCCTTGCAACACCCCACTGACAGAGAAATACTATTATTATTTTTATTTTAAAGACACAGGACAGTATGAGGCAGACAAAATTACTTCTTCAAGGTTGTACAGTAGGTCTACAGGAAAAACATGGATTTATCTGAGATTTCTAAGCTTCAGGCTACCACTATAACTACTGGACAAAAAATTTGTCTTCTTTTCAATAGCATGGTATAACCTAAATAGAGGAGTGAAAAAATCCTTAGAGGAAAGAAAATTAACCCTAAAGCACACATTTCAAATCTGTATATAACAGTATATCTACCATACATTTCTGAAACTTTGTGTATCAAGCATCAGACAAGCTTAGATTCAGGTTCTGGTATTTTCTTTTTTTGTCGTCTCCCAAAAAAAAAAAAAAAAAAAAGAAAACAAAACCATAACAGGTCTCCAGCAAACTAGAGAATCACCTGTATTTTCAAGACTTCAGACTGGCATTACAGATATTCATCTCCTTTTTGAGAACTTTCAGCACCCTGAACAGAGAAGTGATAATAAGCTATTGCAAATATGAAAGCAAGAAGGTCTTTTGCTTGAATACTTCACTGCATAGAATAGAGAAACAGTAAAGCATGACATGTTCATGTACTTAAACAGTGGTTGATCAGAGTTCGATGTAGACATCAGAAAGAAAACAGTAAACAGCATTGCATGATGCTTTTATTAATTCTCTGTTGTTTTTTTTTTTTTAATTTCTGCTTTAAAGGGAAAGAAGACTGAACTAAAGTTTGTCCAAGAAGAGTGGTTCTTAAAAATGTGGTTGAAATCTCTTTCCATCAATTTTATAAAATACTTTTTCATGACAGTTATGTAAATGGAAAGAGAAGAGGACAAGAAAGAGGTGGCCTATGTTTTAAAGCAGGTTGGATACTGCTTGCAAAAGTCATCTAAAACACCTTCCAAGAGGCCAGTTTTATTTCTTCTTCACTTTAGTAGGAGCACTTGTGTCCTTCCTTTTAGCATGGTGGTCTTGTTGAAATAATGAAAGATTTGTAAACTGAAAACAAGAAAAAGAGAGTGGCTAAAATGCACCTTTCTTTTTCAAACTCTAGGGTGGCTCTAACATAAGGGGCAGAAAATAAGAAATTAAAAAAAAAAAAAGAGAGAGAAAAATCATTATGATACAGACATTTACAGACCAGTTCCAGAGACAGTCTAGTTTTGGGCCTTCTTCTTTCTCAGATCTTTGGCAGTCACATTTTTTTAATGTGACAGTCACATTTGCACATCAAGGTAAAATGTTTGTTTTACACATAGAGTTCACTACTACATTTTATTGATGTTGATGTTTTAGTGAAGCCCTTAACGTTATGTAATGTAAATCTATATAAGACTCTACCCTTTGGAAGACAGAAGTGAAGAGACATTTGAGGATATTTTTCTAGGATATTTGAATTCCCTGTTTTTGGCAAAATAATAAAAATGAGTTATAAATAATCAAACACCTGGTGTTATTAGGAAACAGAAATGTTGCCTTTAAAAAAATGAGTGATTTGGCAACGATATTTGACTCTAGCCTTCCTTTGTTCCTGGACATGAGTTTACTCCTGGTTTCTCTGCCTCTTTTCCCCCAGCAGCACCAGGGGACAGGGAATGAACGTTGTGCTTAACCCCACCGCACATTCAACCACACATTTTCTCTGCTACTCCTTCCTCCTTGGGGAGAAGACTCCTCACCTCTCCCTCCCATAGGAAACAGCCCTCCACAAAGGTTTTGTTTCCCTTTTTAAGTACATTATCCAGGAAATCTAAGTACATTATCCAGGAGGCACCACCACTGCTGTGGATGTCTCAGCCTTGGCCAGACTCGGAGCCGGCTGGCGCTGTCTCCATCGGACTCAGGGGAAGCTCCTGGCAGCTTCCCACAGAAGCCAGCCCTGTGGCCCCCCACTACCAAACCCTTGCTACAAAACCAAATCCACCCCTGCTGCAGGAAGTATTTTCACCACTGTTTTTTTGAGTGCGTTTGAGTGCATTCCTGTCTGCAGAAGGAAAGTGGTTTCCATGGGGAGAATGAACTGCTGACAGCCTGGTGCAGGAGACGGCTCTCTGTCCAGTAGTGCTGCCTGTGTTCAGACTCATTGTAGCCTGATTGCTCAAGTGCCTAGGGAAGCATCCTGATCTTTTCTTGTTCACTTTCTGCCTTAAAAGGTTCTTTCTATCGTCCTTTCATTTGCATTGAGTAGGAGCTAAACTTTGGAATACTGAACTGGAAAGCATCCAGAAGCTACATGCTGGAACAGTGAAAAATCCTGGGATTTATCCTTTCTTGCAGGACTACCACCAAGAAGATTAAAATACACCCTTTTTTCTTTTCCCTCATCCCCTCCATTCACTTCTAAGTAGATTAATGCAGCTAAGTGATATGGATAACTGCATTTGTACAAAACATCTTCTGTGAACACTTTGTTTGCTAACAAACTTCAGGTTGCCAGACATAAAATGTGTGGATCTCAAAGTTAAAATTGCCTAAGCAAACAACAACAACAAATGTAACATTTTTTGTCTCTCTTGCTGTTGTATTAATAAAATAAGAAACAATCAAGACTATTGTTCAAGTGTGACTTTGTTTTTCAGCTTCAGAAAGCCATCCATAAAGAAATTTGGGAGGGGTATCAATATTGCAGTTAAGGCCAGACCTTTGGTTTAGGTATTCCATCACTTTGGTTTAGGTATTCCATGGATTAAAAGCAAAGCATGAGGTTCAGGTTGTAGCAGCAGCAGTAGCATACCACAAAGATCCAAACTATATTTTTCTGATATTCCAGGTGAATGTTTCAGCCACATGGCACTTAGTGAAAGCCTTGATCATTGCTCAGGTGAGAGGATTCCTTTAACAAGTTCTGGTCCTAAGCCTGTTGTAATGCATTGGATATATCCAGAGCCTCTTATTGAAAAAGCTACTTTCACTGAGGTCAAATGGGTTTTGCTCATAGCAAACTTTGCAAAACTGCATTTACCTGGGTTATGGTAGAGCTAATTGAAACTATACTCTTCGGTTTTCCTTAAGGCAGCAGAGACATATCTCATCACTGTAATTAAGTCATTCTAAATATACATTGATTATTCTGAAACCTGTGGTCTGATAAAAAATCCCAGTATTACTGTGCTTGAAAACATCACTTTGACATATTACTTACTACTAAAGTATTGTACTCCAGCAAGATAGTAAACTATTCAGTACAGTCCTCTCAAGGGAGTGGGGGAGGGAAGGAATATAAAACCAAAACCTTGCTAGTGCATATTCTAGTATTGATTTTAGCAAAATGGTTTAGTGCTTTCTATGAAGGGCTAAAATATTGCCCTGCTTTGTTTTGGCTGTGAGAGTCTGACTTTTCATCTATCTAAACTACTGAGGTTAAATCTAAAATACAATTTAAATAGCATTTGCAACCCAGCCCTTTTTAAAGCACTTCTGTGGATTGTCAGAAGCTAAGATGTGAAAGGCAGAGATGTGAATAGCTGGCAACAAAATTAATAGTATAGGTGACTTTATATTGTATATCATAGAATTGTATATCACAATTTGTATGTATCATCTGAGAGTTTTGGCAGGCTTTTAGTATCTGAACATAAACTCTGTGAGAGAAACTTTTTGCTTTCTGATAACTAGTGAACAAATCAATTCTACTCCTTTTTATTTCCTTAATTCAGCCTTACTGATTTTGCAACATTGTGTTTTCAATTTTCTTGGCAATAAGAGAAATTTCTGTACTTTAAAATTTGTCTCTGGTAAGAAGAGGCCTAAAGCCCTAATGCTGAACAACACTTCAGAGAGTTTTAGGATTAAGGTGGTTCTTGGAGTGCTTTTTCTATCTATTTAGAGCCTGACTCTCACCTTCAGAGTCCTTGGCTCATTATGAAGTTGGTGATTTTAGTGCTGTCTGTATTAGCATACAACTGCTCTGTAACTTCACAGCCTCACCCATCAGTGACTCAGTTATCTTGAACAACACAGTCCATTAAAAATGCTAAACTTATCAGTCGCATTCATTTGCTTTCTAAGTGCATAATGTAGGAAAGAAAACGTGGTGTATAAATTAGCACAGTACCACTGTACTGTGCAGCCACCACTACATATTAGTAGTTCTTGTCAATAGTGCTTTTGTTTATCATCTGGACTTGAAAAAAGAGTTAATTTCACTTTTTTTCAGATGTGTTAAAACTTCTGTAACATACAAGCAGAGTGTAAATTTTCCTCAGGAGGATGTACTTGATCACCTGCTGGGAAATCAGTAATGTGTGATTCTGAGAGTGGCAGGATCTCTTAGTGCTGCTCGAAGCCATCCTGTCATTATCCAGAGAAGAAAGCAGTCTGGCTGGTTGCTTTGCTTCAGCTCTGTGAAATAACAAGGCTAGGAGGCACAGAGAAGCAAATTCTAAATCTTTTAGACCTGCACTCACTGCAACAGTAGCTTGAATTATTTCTTTTCCTTCTCTTCTCTGTCTTGTGCTGGAACCAGTAATTGCTTGGTGACATGAATTCCTTCTACAATCCTGCATCATTCTACGAGTTGGCCATTTGATAAGCAGGAACACATCTAAGGATCACAGGAAGGATGTGGTCCACAAAATCAGAAATCTTAGGGTGCTCTGTCCTATTTGAAAGAAGCATAGAGGTGTAGGGATAGCTGTAGCATTGCTCAGCTCAGTCTTGGAAAACTGCAGGGATAGGAAGCCCCAGCTGTCTGGGACAATGTGGTCTACACAGATTTTTAGGGGAGAAGTTTTATTTTCTCCCAGTAAGAAAGTTTTCCAAACTTCCAGCCTAAATTTTCCAAACTATCCTCTGTTGCCATTATGCCTCATTTTAGAGCTAGATTTAATGATCTCAAAGGTGCTTTGCAATCTATGTTTTTCTATGATTCTATGATATTACCTCCCATCACTACTAGGAAGCATTTACCCTCTGAAGCTTCTGTGAGTTAAATATTTGAGACCAATCCATGCAGATTTTTTTCATCTTTGTCAGTCATTTCACTGGCCTATATACAAATTTTACTGTCTCTCTTTTGGCACCTTGGACTCAGCAAAATTGAACAACAGCATTAAATGTAATTCATTGAACCATGCCTAGTTATAACACTGGCTTTAGTTTGCAGCAAAGGAGGAGTTTGAATGTTTCAAACCATACATTTTGCAAATCAGTAGAGGATGACTGATCTTCTTTAGCGGTATAAGCATTTTCATTTTTTCACCTGTCATATGCAATTCTATGGTGGGGGTTTAAGAAAAAACAAATTTGATTCATGGTTAACTAGGTAATCCTACTAAAGGAGTTTAATTCTGTGCTTTTAAAGCTGTGTATTGTACCTAAATGCTAGGACAGAAATTGCTTAAAAATGGTCTTTATAAAAAAAATAGTGTTATTTTCTGGTTTTAGCTGAGGAACAGCCAAAGATACCTAAAACACCAAAAGATGAGTCTAATATAGCAAACAGTTAAATGTGACCTTAATTCTAATAATGAATTTAATTCATAGTAATATCCAAAAGATATTTAGTCCTTCAATCCCAAGTACTGCTTTTACTTTCAGGGGTCTTTGTTGCTTGATGTCTGTTTAATAATGCTATTCTCACATTAACTTCAGATTTCTGACCTTTTCACTCACAGGTCTCACTACTTAGTATTCATTTATTATCTGCAGCAATAATATCATAAGAATAATGCAAACTTAAAAGCTGATTTGCATTGGACAATTCTATTACTTACAGCTGCTTTTTAAATTAGGATACAGCATCCTAAGCCAGGTCACTTACAGTTTTGGTACTACTCCACAGGACTGAAGATGGTGATAATAAAAAGAGCAAAACCACGAGTCACCAGAGAACTAAGCAGCAAGAAGAAGAACTGGATGGGGAGGATTTTAAGAATGATACTGGCAGTGTTCTTACATTAGTATGAATATTGAGAGAAGTTAATTTAATACAGTAGAATTGCATTTATACAGCGGAATACTACATCTTATCTCCGGACTTTCTGGAACTCCGGATCCTCATTTGAACGAACCTGACTGTCACATTCATCCTTCAAAGGTAAATTAATTGAATACTGTATAAACAAGTCGGAGTTCTTACGGGAAGAAATAATAAACTTGTCTCTTTAACATGCAGAGGAAAACTTTTAGTTCATCCTTGTAGTACTGGAGTGAAAAATTAGTAGAATTTTGTAAAAAATATTTCATCCAAGTAAGCCAATACTACCATCCCTGTCACCATTCATATTTTCTGGAAAAATCCCTTTGCCAGGATTTCTTCTCCTGGGAAGATTAGAAGCCTCAGAGAAAAATGAAAACAATATATCCCATTTGCTTCTCCTGTGTTTTGCTTCTTTGGAATGTGGTTTGGAGATTGTTTACCAACAGGTGCATGTTTCATTAGTTTCATGTGAATGGTTTTACTTAATGAACTATCACAGTCCAGCTGTGTCAGACTCTGGAGAGAGTCACAAGTTTTCATTATCATTCTTTGTAGCCTTCTGTCTGTATCCTTTCTCTATTCTTTAGTATAGTTTAGAATAGTGTTCTTTAATGTTATATAGTATCATAAAATAATAAAATAATTAGCCTTCTGAGAACATGGAGTCAGATGCACCATTTCCTCCCAACGACGGGGGACTCAGAAAATCCCACACATCCCAACCTGTCTGTAAGTGCTTTGCATGCTCCTGAGCGGTTGCAACCCATCCAAGTGATAAGTCATATTTTAACTTTGCTAGAGGCCTGCAGTTTCTGAAAATTATTGAAACCCTTTAGGTTAGAGGGTGCTATATAAACCTTGTATGCTTCAAAATACTTTTTCCTGTCACTGCATGCACACATTTTCAGACATGAAGCAAAGATTGCGCTGGGAATTTTGCAATACAGATGGGATAATGTCACTAGCATCACAGTGGTTATTGAATAGTATGCATACTAAGGAGGAAAACTGAGACCAGAGGTGATCTCAAGGTGAAATTCCAATCAGTTCATTGCAGCTCTTTCTGGAAACAGGAGGCATCCCATTATTTTGATCTGTACAGTCCCCTGCAATAAAAGCATACCCTCTACTGAATCTTTCTAAAGCTGTTTATATTTACACATTAGGATTCCCAATCCAGTTTCCTTTGCAGCCCATTAAGGGAGCATCAGCTGCATGTGCAAATCTTTATGCTTTTTATTGGACTATATGCATTTCCCCTTCTTTTTTATTTTCTTTTTACTTTGACTAAACTATTTTCTTTTTTAATAGGAGCTCCTTGAAGTAGAAGAAACAGACACTCTCTTTGTAAAGTTCTGACACAGAAGAATGTAAAGAAAATGAATGATGGAAAAAGGTATTCCTAGACATTTTGTAATAATTTCTATAGTTTATGAAAATTTCACAGATCTTGAAACCCAAAGAAATGTCAATATAGTCATTCCTGTCTTTATGTTTGTGGAGAAAATGGTAGACTTAACTCAACAAATCTATTTTCTTTCTCTTCTTTCCCCCATGAAAATAAAATACATTATCAATTCACCTTAAACAAGATGTGTTTATTCCCCCAGAAAGATGCCTGTGGAAATGTTCAGTTCCTAATCTAATTTTTTCTTTTTTTTCCACAGCAGATAGGCATCTTCAGAAGTTATGAGAAAGTGCTTTAAACTTCAAAAGATACATATTTAGCTATTGTGGTGGACTGTGCAGGGAGCTGCAAGATTTTTCTTCCTGTAGACTTTTCATAGCAGCCAGACATTGCAGAATTATATTTTTTAGCAGAAATAAATTAGTTGATGTTATAAAAATCTCAGTTTACCAGGAGATTTCAGACCAAAACTACAACTGGCATCGTTCTGTTAGCTCATCACTGAGTGGAGGTGCTTTTCATGCAGCATCTTAATGCTGAAATCATCACCAAGAGCTGGATTCACATCATTCCTCTGTCTGAGACCTCTTAATCCCATTTATCCCAACTGTCCAGAGAACTCTAATTATGCTGATCTGTAGCACAGAGGGAGCTCTCCTGCCTTTTTTTTGCTGAAGTTTTTCTACTTTACTTAGAAGAATTCAAGACCTGTCAGGCAAAGATTACCAGCATTAACTGGATTGTGTAACCAACAAAAGCTGTCTTGATGCTCAGCCCTTATCTATTCACATCTTGTCTATTTCATATAAAAATACATGAAATTATTGAACTTAAGTTTGTCTCAAATTAAAACTTTATCACAAGGCAGGAGTTACATCTAAAATCAGCCATGTCTAAATCATGCAGATTTCACAGGTGGTGTTCAGGCATTCACCCTGGAATTCAGGATTACAGCATCAGTTATCCTCTCCTTGAAGTATTAATTCACTGACATTATCTTTCTAGCTGTCCTTGATTCATGATTTCCCTGTTAAGCCTGTGATTTTTTATGAAGATAAAAAGGAGAAAAATCCTGATGTAATCCTATAGTAAGCCTTGAGAGGAACAGCATGGGACTTTTTTTATCATACTCTAAATTCTTGGGAATCAGGCTAGCTGCTTTTTTTTGTTGGTGGTGGTGGTAGTTTTTTTATCACTGAAATTGCCATTATTCTAGCTCACAGTAGGAGGTCCCTTGTGGTTATGAGTTAGGAATTAAAATCTATACTCACACACTGACAGTGCATATTTTCAGGCAGGAATGGAAAAAAAAAACCAACAAACTGGTTTATATATTATCCACTAAATTTATTTCACACAAAATAAGCCTTTACAGCTTTAAGCACACAAACTTCTCTTTAACTTGATTTAATGTTTTATATTTCATTTGATAGTCACTGAAATGTATTGCATTGTCTCAAAATGGTGCTAAATTGTGAGCTTACAGAACAGGGTGGTCTTAATTTTTCCATCTGTATTATGAGAAGAGGGGGAAACTTAAAAATGAAGGAAGAATACTGTGCCAAGTGAAGGTTTCAAGAAGATAATTAGGTTTTTACTGTCACTTCTCAGTCTACAATTTGCAACCTGGAGGAGTGAGAATTCAGTCATTGAATAGTGTGTCAACACATGTATCTCATCCTTCACTGTGGCATTATCCTGCTGGTTTTACAATCTCAGAAGTGGACTTACTACTGAAACTTGGCATTATATGAAAATAAGGATTATTTAATAACAGCATTGTGATTCAAAGAATTTTGCCATGTAATTGCTTTTACCTATAAATCTTTGCATAATGACATTAGGCAGTGTCTTCATAATGACAATGGGCATAATCTTCACTTGCAGCATGAGGGGCTTGTTTTGGTTTGCTGGTTGGTTTTTTTGGTTTATTTGAAGTGATGGGGGATTTTTTGGGCTTTTTTTTTTGTTTGGGATTTTTTTAATACTTTTTTTTTCTCTGAATTAGAGGGTTCTCTAAACACAGACAACACAGATCCTTCCCACATACTGAAGAGATAAATTATGGATTATTTTAAACTTTTCTTTCTTTTTCAAATATTATCCCAATTAGTAACAGCATGGAAGATAATTGACTTCCTAGTTCTCTCTCTGTGAGAATGTTTGTAGGGACTTGTGGGCCAAGGTTCCCTCCCCTAAAATTTACCTTGGAGTGAGAGGCCAAGAAGAGCTGAGTTTTAAGCTTCCCCACTGAGGCTAAGCATGGCAACTTTATCATATCCCCAGATGCATTCTCAGAGAAAAAAATATTTTGACCATTGAAAGAACTGGGTCTTCAGGCACAGTGACAGCAGTGACACTGTGGTCACAGCAGTGACAGCGTAGTCACTGGCATGGAAGATGAATACAATGAATTCAAGTGAGGGCTCAAACTTTAAAGCAAACGGGTATTAAAAAAAAAAATGTCAGCACACCTGGAGAATGCAAGTGGCTTTAGCCTGCACCCACTTTTGTCCCTGATAGCATTGCCTCTGCTGTGAGGGATTGGCTGCCTCAGAGAGTTCTGTCAGAACTGCAAGGTTCTGGGCTTGAAAAAGCTGCCCAAATGGAGTGTTTGGCCTTGACTGAACTCAGACTATTGTTTTGTAATAAAAGTTATAAATTGAACTCTGGCAAACAGTCCTAGTGGATAAATGGTGGGGCTGATGCAGCAGCCTGAGTAGAGGCCTTATAATTTCTGTCTCAAGAATGTCAGCTAGCACATAACCAGAGGCATGCACCGTTGACATCTTGCACCTTTATTCCTAATTTGCCAGGTCTTTTCATCTGCTGACTGCTGTTCCTGTTGGTCTATGCCTGGGAGAGTATTTTCATTACTGAATACGGGAGGCATGGGAATTCAGACACCTCCTTCAGAACATAACAAGATTATAAGAGGAGTCATGAGACTGTTACCTCTGTTCATTGTTTGCATTAATTTAGACTTAGTAACGATGAAAATCCCTTTTCCCTGTTCAGTTACTGACTTCTTAAAGCTGTCAGCTTGCCCTGGTTGGAAACAGAATTTCAATAAAACCCTCCTCGAAAGACTGCAATAAATTTTCCTAAGCCAACTTATTGTCATTAAACATTTAGTAAGAAGATTCAGTTTAAAACATTGTGAGGTGGCCAACACTTCATTTAATTAACACTGATTCTGAAAGCACAATATAAATTTTAGCGCTTTTTTTAATCACTCTATATTCCAGTTGTGCTGATTCTAAAGCTTATATGATTATAATCATCATGCTCAAAGTAAAAGGATTTTTTCCCATGTCTTCCATTCCTTAAATTGTTTTTAGATTTCCCAAGGGGCACATATCATATAAGATTATGATGATAAAGATTTTAAGGCAATTATGTTTCTTTATTTGGAAGCTGAAGTTAATGTTTTTGAAGACTGCATTCCCAAGAGCCCTGGTAAAAAAAAAAAGAAGCCATGATGCCCTTCCCTTTACATTTTAGTCGACCAACTGGCACAAAAAAAAGAATAAAGGGTAGCCTATCTTTGTGAACCACAAGTCAATTTTTCACTTAATATATCTGCTTTTGGTTGACTAGAAGATGTCTGTAACAGAACATTAACAAACACTGTAATTTGCTGGGGTCAGCTAGGTCTGCAGCTCTGCGACTCCGAGCCCTCTTAAATTATGCTATCAGCTTTCAAAACCTTATTAGGTTTAACCCATTCCGGCGCCACTGGCTTCTCGGAATCACCAATGCACCTCTAATCAGAAAACCTCAGAGAAACCAATCTGCTGCTATCAGAAACCTCAGTACAATTTTGTGTATTAATATTTCAGAGAGCATGTAGGAACACATGCTCCCTGCTGAGCATTACAACCAAGGAGGCTACAATAACAGCAGAGATTGATCGCCAGTAAACCTGGCCAGAGAAACTGCTGTCTCTTGTCTGGCTGTGGACATGGTAACCAAAGAAAGGAAAATGAAATGGGTTATTTGGCTGGCGATTAATAAATTCCCATAACTGTCAGGCGAGACAACACACAGAGGTTGCATCTCTTACAGGAATAGAAAATACTCAAAGAGGCGTCTAAGCACTAAAATTTTTGCACCATTAACATATGGCTGACGTTATTGATCTGTGCTTTCTTCTTCATCCCATCTCTGGTGGAAAGACATGCAGCACATCCTCAGACAGGAGCAGCTGTGCATCCCCAGCACAGACCAGGCTCTGTCTGGGATGGAGGCACAAATCCCTGGAAAGGCATAGAGTGAACCAAGGATGAGAAACCCAATATCTTGCTTTCAAAGCTGGCCCTGCTGGCCTCATGTGGAGCAAGGCCATTCCTCAATCTAGTACTGCTAAAGTTTCATCTCCCCCCATTTTAAGCAAAATGTGATCTACTGAGAATGTTGACCATCATGGCAGAATTTAAGTCTTACTTATATTTAAAACAGCCACATGAAATTCTTACAAAATCGGTGTCGTGCTGATTCCTGTGATGTCAGGTGAGGTGTTATTTGTGTGGAGCAGCTGATTGAAATAAAGCATCAGCATTAGGTTCGGCTTTAACTCATTTACAAGCTATCTCTGAGACCTAAGAAGCAGATTTATAAACTACAAAAATAGCCTTTCATTGGGAAAAAATACATCCATACATACCTAATACTTTAGATTTCAGCAGTCTTTTGTCATGCATGCATTTATTTTTTTGTGTTCCAAAGAGGAGAAGTTAACAATAATTTTGTATTCTGTTACGAGATCAGCTTAAGGGGCCCTTCAGGACTGTCTCATCTCTTCAGGTTTTATTTCATTCTTTTAAACTTTCTTCAGGCTAGTGCACAGAAAAGCTAGTTCACACTGCTTTTATTCTTTTAGACCTTTGTATGTAAGCCATGAAAATAACTGAGTTTCACATAGAGACATAACTGTTGGGCTCTGTAGGTTATGGAGACATACAGAAAAAACTAAAATATGAAGTCTACAATATACATTATAATCTCTAAGCATTCCAAGAGTTATCTTGACTCTCAGGAATCCAGATTTGAGATGTTATCAAAAGTCACTAAAGCTTATAAAGCCAACAAAGTTCTACTTTTTTTTTTTTTTACTTACCTGCCACACACCCCTCCTGTTTTGATGTTCGTGATATTTTAAAGAGCAAATTTTGATAGTTCTCTGTACTTTATGGTTGAGCAGTTGATTCTCTACCATATCAAAAACAAGATTTTTTTTCTTTATTATTCTTCTAGATCTGTAGGGTTTCTTAGACATTCTTCTCACCAGCAATGACTTCTTCCCTGCTTTCATATCCTATTTTACCATGATTTTGCATCAAGGTAGTGTGGTGTGTTCAGTCTTTGACTTAAATCTCTTCTGCATTGTGTGATATATTGTTACTGTTAGCAGGAGTGACCGATTTACCTTGATCTAGTAAAATAGCTGGGAATTTGAACAGTTTATGCAGGATGTGAGAGATCTCTAGTTCTCAGCCATACCCCTAACACATTTTAGTATTTGCACTTCTTTGCCTCTAAGAACAAGCGACTAGAACAATTGAGGGAACTCAACAGAAAAAAGAAAACAACCAACCTTTAAGAACTACACTAAGTAGTATAGATTGATGGATTTTTAGACCCCATTTTACCTTCTGATCAGCATTTGCATCGGTAGAGCTACTTTATTTCATGAGTTAGCATCAGCAGTGTCTTTGCCCTTGCCCAGTCAGTCATTTGCTAGGTCATGCATGTTCTGTGTGCTCTCAAAGCGCTGCCAGCAGCTCCGAGTTTGTGTCAGCCAATTCCTTGCATATCCTAGAATGACATCCAAGATCAGATTATTTCAAAATTTATTCTTGCTGTCTAATTTCCTTTGTTGTTTCCAGACTGATTGACGGTTCTGATGACCCTGGAAAATCACCAAAGGCTAAGCAGGTCATTAAGAGGAAGAAAAGGAAGAAAAGTTGGGACATTGTGCAGGAGGAACCAACATAGAGGAAGCTTAAGGAAATGTTAAATATTGCAGGCCAGAATTCTGTGAGGTTTTATCATACGTCCTTCTTCTGTAGCATAATTATACCGGGTTTTGTGCTGCTCATGCTTGAGGTATTTTATAACACTTCTGCTTTTGAGAAAAGGAAATTATTAAGACTTAAACATTTTGCAAATAATTTTGAAAATGACTGCTCAAGATTTAATATTTATTATGGATTTATTGATCCATTTAGCACTTTGTTTAAAAGTGACTGAAGGAAGAAGCTTTTGGAAACTAGTTTATAATGTCAAAATGCAAAACGAATGCAAAACTTCTCCTGAAAAGAAGAAAAAAGCAACTATGTCCATCAGCAGCTATGACTACATGACATTTGTACCATTTGGTTAGTTACAAGGAAAAAGTTACATATAAACATCAAAAGGGGAATTACCCAAAGAGATCTCCTAATTTTATGGTAGCAACATGTTTCTAGCAACATTTTTTTGTGGGAGGGACTGGGGGAGACAAAAAATATTTGATCTAACATTTTTCTAGAAACTTTTGCTAAACAAAGAAATTAACTTCTAGGACTGTACCAAATATTTAGGAATATCAAATTGTTTTTCTTACTGCTGATATCACATTTAAAAGGTAAAGTTGTAGCTACTAGTGGCATCCTCCTGGTGAATTGGAAAGGTAGGATTCTGTAGAGGAAAAGAGAAAGTTAATCTTTAATTCCACAGTCATTCCACAGCATTATGAAGATAGCCATCTTAATGCCAATCTGACAAGAGAAAGAGGTAAAGCTGACTTAAGGTATTATGAGTTTATTTGTTAGAAGGATGCTGGGAGGGGGTACTGGCTACAGCGCCTCACTGATCAAAGCTAAACCATCTCCTAATCTTTTATGCATAGATTTTTATGACAAGATTATGGAAATCCCTAGCTCATCCAGTTGTCCAAGGCTGGATCATAGAAATTCTCAAGCCCATGAGGAATGTTACTAGCTATGATTATAATCATGGAACTCATTTCTTGAGTGAGTAATCCTAATACAAGCAAGTAAACCATTTTTTAATATTTTTTTTTTCTACCCACCTAAGCACTCTGATCTCATTTTCTGTAATGGGACTGTTGGCATGAATATGGATTAAAAGATCAGAAAAAATGATGAAATGTATGAAGTCTTTCATACCTGCTTTCTGGACAAGGCTTAACATCTCAAATTAATGTTTTTGGAGAAATCCATGTCTATTTCCAATCTGATCAGTGTAGCTAAAATAATTATCCTCTGATGTAGACTGCCTTGGAGGTCCTCCAAGAAAGGTCTAACACAACCCCTGCCCCCCTCCTTTTTTGCAACTTAAAAGTCTTTGAAGTAGCAAATATATAGTTAAGAAGAAAAAAAAAAATCTAAGAAAGATCAGTACCACATGTGTGCCTTTGATTACAGAAATGTTGAGGAAATATTTTCTCCAGTGGGGGGATGGGATGAGGGAGGTACAGATGTCACTGGTGCTTATAGTAATTTTATATTTTCATATACAAAAATTATCTTGATTTTATAGCAAGTTAGAAATTAAACCACTTCCTAAAATAGTCTTGAGGCAGAAATCTTCGTGCCATGTAATAAAATATATTTTTCTCAATTAAGGAAAACATTTGCATTGCTTTTTTCCTAGCCAAAAAAAAAAAGTTGGTTCAAGAGAAGCACAGTTTTATTATGCTTCCATGAGGATTCAGGAAAAAATTTATTAATTTATTCTGCTGAATTAAAAATGTAGGCAAGCTTCCCTTTGCCAAAAAGAGGTAAAGGCTTTCTTCCAGGTCTTGGTGGATCCTGGACATCAGCATTTCTAGATGATGTGACCTGTGTGGGGGCTTTAGGTTTTTTGCTTTGCCAGTGGTGTCTCATCCAGGAATCCTGGTTCACTTCTAACAGGTTTTTCTTGATGCTCCTTGGCTTTGTCTTCGCAGAACCAGAGTTGGCAATACTGTCTCTTCCATCTAAGCCATGATTTTAATGCACATTTAAACAAATTACATTGTTGGGGTTTTTTCTCCCTCCTGAGCTGTGTTTTAACTCCATTTGCTTCCCCAAATACCCTAGAAACTATTGTGTTAAAGAATGACAGAGATTCCTTTCCCAACTGATTGGATATTGTCTCACTACCTTGCTTCCAGCAATGCAAAACTGATGAAAATCAATAATGGTCTGGCAGCGTTTTACACATTGTTTTCCTGTCACCTTGGTGTAAGCCACATCTTACCTTTACAATTTCATTATAATATACAGCAGGTTCAGAATGGGTCTGTACTTGACTGGGAGAATGTGGAGAAACTGCTGTCAGTGAAATAATGGTTTGCTGTGGCTTTGTGTAATGCAGTCATTACTTAAGAACATAAAAGCTTGTGTGGTGGTTGCACACACTTCCTTCTGAGTTATTAGCACTTTTTACAAGCTGAGTTGTAATTCGTGGGAAAAAAAAAACCTGATAAACTGAGGAGCACTCCCCATGTGTGGGGCAGCACAGGTGTACACACATGCACAGTGCTCATGAAATATGTGCTCTCTCTCTGTGCATCACTTATCAAGGGGCTTTTTTTTGCCAAGTGTCAGCATAAATAAGCACTTCTTGCAAAACTGCTTTGATGTCATCAGTATGACTGCAAGTTTCTGGGCCTCTAGCTGGCTTTTCTGCACCTTGTTCACACATCTCCCCTAATCACAGGTCTGTAAAGTTAACTCTTGTTTACAGAATTTCTTGCCAACTGTTTTTCACAAATTAGTCCTGTTAACCTGTAGTGAAGTAAACATCCTGAAGAAAGTGCATTTTTTATCAAGCTCCAGATAGATTTGACTGTTGTTAACTCTGCTTGAATAAGTCTTATCTGGATGTCAAAATTATGTGGTGTTTAGCTGTTGGGACAAAATTAGTGAGATTAAAGGAGTAGTTTGCTGTAAACCTGCCTTCTCAGATTTACTAGAATTAAAAGAGTTGAAAAATAGTGAGGTGGTAGTGGAGAGATTTTGAACCTTGCAAACTTTAATAGCTGGTAACCTGATGGTGCATTGCTGGGGTCTGAAGGTCTGACTATTGGTGCCAACAGGTGATCAACAGTCCCTGTATATTTGGGAGCATGGAAGCATTTATGCATGCATATAAATTAGTACACACTCACCAATATAATGGGTTGCAAAGGGGTAGTGTGCAGTGAAAAGAAATTATACATTTCCCTTCATGAGACTAAAACGATTTGTGGGATGTACCAGTTCTTTTGTTAAACCCATTTCTGAAGAAGAACTGTTTGTTCCCTTTCTTTAAAAGAAAGCAATTGTTTTGAGGTAATGCATTCAGACTGCAGATAGGCATGATGTTATTATTTGTTGTTTATGTGGACAGGTACTCCTCACAAATCGTCTTTCGCAAGATCTGGAAGTCAGGAGTACTCCATAAAGCTTATGGAGCTTATATTTATGTTAATTTCTATAAAAATGGGGTATTTCTGTATGACTGGTAAGTAAAAGCAAAGTAAAAGCAATTTCAGGTGATTTCAGGTTTTTTTTTTTCCCCTGAAATCATCAAGTTGTCAAGAAAATTATTTTAGGTGTTAAGGGATTAGACTTGACAAAATTGTCAAAGCCTTTTCTTATACTGTGTACCTGACACACTTTCCTTATTGTTTTTTTTCTGATACAGCATCTTACTTCTAAACTATAAAAAATTTAAGTTCTTTAAAAAATATGTCAATACTTAGAGGCATATCGGGCCTTTTGAAAGTTGTTGTATTTACATATGTATGTAGGTATTTACAGACTACAGGTATTGTTACAACCTAACTGTAGAAGGATGCAAAAAGTAGAAAAGACCATTCTCCTTTTTTTTTTTCTTCTTTCTCCTTAGTGTCTCCTACCCTTTTCCTTCTATAACTGCAAAGCCTTCTGACAGAGTAGAGGTTAAAGTTCTTGCTTTGTAAGAACTTTACTTTGTCAAATAGTTTCTTTATGATGTAAGACAATATTTAGGATACTATAACTTGCATTGCATATGAGACAACAGCGGTGTGTCTGGTAGGATGTTTTTGCTTTCTTGATTACATGACCTGTTTTATTTTTTCTGATTGTTGCACATTTGCAGCTGGATATGATCGACAAAAGAATATTTCCCCTGATCAACAGTAGGATATATAGATATCTCTATTAGTGTAGATTCTGTTAATTACATAGTTAATCTTATTAGTTAATAACACAGGCAGCTGTTAATTATTATTTTAATGGATTTTTCCTGTTTAAATATTCTTACAGAATAAAGCAGAACAAGAGCTTTTTGTCTTGTGGAGGCTTCTTGCGCATTGTTGACTTGCACTCACATCAGAGGAAATGGAGTTGCATGTAATACTCAAACAAAATTGTTCAGTATTATTCAGTATTACCTTAAAAGATAATATAACAAAATTTAGTATCCAGCCAAAGCCTGAATAACTGCTAATGGTATCCTGTCAGAGTGAATCAGAAACTCAATACTGGACAGAGCACTAAGTGTTACTCATTTTCAACATTGCCAGCAGAAATAACAGAACAAATGGGCCGATACAGCACTGTGAGTTTTCTGTGTAATTGGCACCACCTAAAGCTGACCTTTAGGTTTCCAAAGCATAATGCATGTCCTGGGTACACAGCAAGAAGAGAAATAATGAAATTGATGGGCTGGACTCATCATTGAAAAAAAAATACATAATCCATTTTACACTGTCACATAATTCTTTGAGATTCTGGAAGCCATCCAGAATCCATTTTAGTATTTTCAGACAAATGGCTGACACCTTAATGATCAGCTATTTAAGGTCAACAATTTAAAACAGAGTAGTGTACTTGTTCCAAATGAAATTTAATGTTTGAAAAGGAGTTTAACATTCAGCTGTATATGCAGCATCTGAAAACATAAATTGACACCCTCGAAGGAAAATATCTGCCTATGTATGCATTTACACACACATCTTATAATGTTAATAGTCTCATAAAAGTTGATCAGTTTGATTAAAGACATTTATCATTCTCTAGTAGTGTACACAGGAGCATGTACATGGGTTATAAAATGTTCTGTCTGCTGTGACATATTGAAAGACACATGGCATATATACCCAAATCACATATAAGACCTTGTTTTTCTAATTAATAAACATTGTGGCAAAATTTTGCTCTAGGCATGTTTTGACTTTTACTGCATATGTTTTTAAAAGATTGTTCCAAGTACTGGAATGTCATGTGGCATCATTCTTTATTTCACAATTTAGTCATTACGAGAGAATTTTGTAGGTGTACTGGCTGCTGAAAACCAGCATTTCGGTCAATACAGCTTATTTAAATGAAAAGAAAACATTAACTGTGTTAATATCATTTTCAGTATTACACAGAACTGAACCATTGCTTTATTATGTTCCAGCAGTGATATACAAAATAATACCTACAGCAGGATGAGGTATAGTTCAAAGAATTACAAAGTGCTTTTAACATGAATAAAGCTAAAGATTAAGAGAATTAATGGCAACATTGGATGTAGAGCACTTCGGATTATCTTTCTTGATCATTTGATTGAAAAAACACTTCCTACACATGCTTTCTCAATACAAGATTAGAATAATTACATCTGAGTAAATGCCTCAAAAAAACCCTTGTGTTTATACTGAGTAAAACAATATGCTAAATTGCCCATGATTGTGCTTATACTTTCCTCTGCTTGCCCCAGCTGTTTTAATCAATGCCTTAATATGAAAAATGTGTGCAGAAAAAGCTGCTATCTCTAAGGCATTTCAGTAATTGTTTTTGCAGATATCAGTCTTAAAAGACAGCTTTAATTGCTCAAGAAATATAAAAAAAATTCTTGGAGCAGTCATACTGTAGATCACATAGCATGTGTCCATTGCTGATTAAAGGTCATGGATACAAACTGAGATTATGGCTCTGGTTGCAAGGTGTGTCTGGGGGTGTGTATTCTGTTGCCATCTGTTGAAGGTGGGGCAGTTACCTTCTGCTAGTTGGGTTAATTCTGTTAGAACCAGGTGGGGCAGTTTGCTTTATCTCTTCCACAACCAATCCTCCCTCCAAGGAGATATCTTCTGTTGATGGGCCATTGAGTGTCACTGCATGGCTGATAAAATTACATCATCCATTGTGAGATGCTCTGCCCAGGGGGAGGAGCCAAGCATTCCTACCTGGATATAATCTGAGATTTGGAACACCAGAGGTAACCTTTTCCCAGAGGAAGACCAGGCCCATCTACAGCACCCCCAGACCTTCCTAGGAAAACTCCACCCTTCTACAGGGTCACTGCTTCAACAGAACCGCACCTGTCACTGCAGGAGGGATGCAGCCTCCAATTTAACAGACTGCTACTAACACCCTGTTGAGTCATATTCTGATTCTGTCAGTGGTTTGTTTCCTTTTTTTGTACTATTGCATTTGTATTTTTATTTTTCCCTAGTAAAGGACTGTTCCTCCTATTCACATATTTTTGCCTGAGAGGCCCTTAATTTCAAATGTATAATAATTTGGAGGGAGGGGGGTTACATTTTCCATTTAAAGGGAGGCTCCTGCCTTCCTTAGCAGGCACCTGTCTTTTCAAACTGAGACAGGTGATTTGGCAAATATTACCTAAGTGTGATAAAACTGGCACCACAGTCTTGGCCAATAAAATGTGAGGTAAAGGTGAACAGTTCCTCCATCTGCTTCCTCAGAGATGATCAGATGGTGCCAGGGTTTCATTTAGAGCCTGGATAAAGCATAGGCCTGTGATTGGTATCTCCATGGCGTATCCCTGTACTGCTTACTCCAGATGAAATGACTGTGCTCTGAGCTGAGGGTCAAACCAGGGGACATACAAATGTTGTTTCTAAACTAGATTATTACCTAATTTTGTCAGGACCAGCTTCCCTCCTCAAGGCAAAATCACACTGGTGAATTAGCTTCTTACTTCTGAATCTTTTTTCCTCAGTTGCTGTCCAGTTGACTCAGATATAAATACTCCTGCTCAGCTGTGCTACTGGTAGGACTCTCAAAGGCAGTTCAGCTTGGTTTGCCTCTGTGGAAGCCACTTGCTTGAGCGACACTGATTATCAACCTTTTTTGTTTTCAGATGTTGAATAGCACATTAGTTGTCTTAGTATTACATACTTCCTCCAGCTGCTTTTATGCTTTTACAAATCCAGAATTTTCTTGTGGTATCTCTTCAGCAGTTCATCATCACCAAACACTTCACTGACCTTCAGAGTCTCCTCCGTTCCTGCGGCTTTATTGGCAAATGAGGCTGGGCAATAATTTCAAACTAAACATCTCAAAACATTTATTCTGTCCCGCACTTTCTGACAGAATTAAAGGGATATTCCATACCTTATGATGTTGGAATGCATGAGATAGAAGCCTCCCTGAATCCCTCAGAGAGAGAAAGAAATGTAGGGATTGAATTAAACCTCTAGAGAAGCTGAAATATATTAAGCCACACAGATATGAAATAGAAGCGTAAGTCTTAGTTTTAAGTAAGTAGAAATATATCTCAAGTGCCTTAAGAGACTGTGTTAGCTAGTAAAGGCTCTAAAACCCAGTTTAAAGTCCAGTAGTACTAGCTTCAGACATAACAAAAACAGAGCAGAACACTGCTTGCATTTCTAGATAGAATAAATAGAACTATTCATGTAAACATGAAATTATATGCGTAAATTTTGAGTAAGAAAATAGATAATACCATTTGTGTAAATAGATAAAATTACATGTGTAAGTTTGTGTAAGAACTGATACCACTTTCTCACAGTGGGAATTAAGCTTAGATTTGTGTAGAAAGAACATTTTAGAATTGTGTTTTTTCTTGATTGGATGATCTATGAATAAAATGCCCCTGTAACAGGGTGCAAGGAGGATGAAGAAAAAAAAGAAGGAAGAAGAAGAAAGGAGGGAGCTGCTGCTGTTTCTGCTCAGGACTTTAGGCCAGAAAGTTTTTAGGATGGATTTTAATACTCTGAACTCCTGGCCTTTGAGACTGATGTATTCATGCAATAAACAACTTTACTACAAACAACAATTGCTCCTGTCTCTTTGAAGACCCAAGACAAGCTCAACATTATGATATCATGTTCTTTATATGAAACACAAGAAACAAGGGGGAAGGGGGGAAATTTGTCTTCCCAAGTAACTGTTGTATGTGATGGGGCCCTTCTCTGCTGGAGATGTCGGAACACTTGCCTGCCCATGGGAAGTAGTGAAAGAATTCCTTGTTTTCCTTTGCTTGTGTGTGCTGCTTTTACTTTACCTGTTAACTGTCTTTATCTCAGCCCACAAGTTTTCTCACTTGTACCCTTTTGATTCTCTCCCAGATGCTGCTGGTGGGGGAGTGAGCGAGCAGCTGCCTGGGGCTCGGCTGCTGGCTGGGGTTAAACTACAACACATGGTCAGAAGGCAAATAAAATGCTTCAGTAGACAAAGCCATCTGATTAGGCCTAGCTCTGCATGACCCCCTGCTTTACAGGGAGTCATTCTCAAAGACCTTGTCCGTGTTAGGAGGGTACTGCTCTCCAATGGTCCTGTACTCCTGCCCATTTAATCCCTTAATTGCTCAGCTGGTGTGAAGTGGTGAACAGCTGTGCATGGAAGTGTGAAGGAGAAGGAGCTGCAGCACAAGGAAGAGGCACAGCCCTCCCTGGGAATGCTTCACTGCCATAAGGACAACAGGCCACATCTTCAGAGCTCTTTAAATAAAGAGGGGGGGTGTGTCTGTGGTAGGGGGAAGAATGCTAACAAAGTCTTAACAATAAACCATTTACAACTTCCTGCACCTTGATCAAACTAGGAAATGAATAGGAGAGTCTTAAGGGTCCCTGCCCATTGCACAAGGCTGGATCTCGTTGAACTTTAAGATCCCTTCCAGCATCAACCATTACGGTTTCTTTTTGTGATGTAGAATGAATGAGTCAGGAGGCAAAAAAAAATTGAAAAAAGTGACAACTTTGAAGTTCAATTGAGAGATGTTAATATCATCATTCTTCTTAGAGCATTATTAATGAAACAAATAAAATCCCTATCAGTAAATATTCAAAGATGATTATAATATTAATAAAGAAAAATATTCCTTTAGAATTTTTACAGTACATCTTTATCTTAAATATTATATTTTTGCCTTGATGATATACAGTTTGTTTAACCTCTCAATACATTGAACTAAAGACTCATGGAAAAAAAATGCTATTTACTATATTTGCCATAAGCTCATATCTTCTTCAGTTATTTACACCTATTCACAGTGGATGCAAACCAGTGTGAGATTGTAATTATCTCCTTGTGTGAAACAGTGCTAGAGGTTTATCATTTACACTTTGCCTGGCTGTAAATTACACAGTCAGCCCCAGACCATTCTCCCTAGAGTGGACTGCATGAAGAAAACTTGAGAATGAGGTCATTAAAGTAGTAAACTCTCAATTCATAATTTGAGTGTCAGTGTCTTGCTTGTGAAGAAAAGTGTTTATAGTTTTTTCAACGGTTATTGGGGTAAAATCTGAAAATTAGGATCTTTATTTGAACTGCTGAAGGAAATTGCCAAGAATGAAATAATGTTTATGACTGTTTGTTGGCTTGCATCAGCTACAGGTAGTTGGCCCTGCAGTTATGTTCCAGTCATGCTTTACAATGAATATTGTTTCGCTTTGTGCATATGGAGCTACCTGAGTGCTCTACTGTCAACATGACTGGAAGTTGTAGTGAGATCCTGGATGTCACAGGAGGTAATGTGTTAGTCTCACTGAATACATCAAGCACATCACAGGCTGAAGAGTAAGATGGTGCTTAATTACTTAATTATCACCTTTTTTTTTTCTGTTCACCCAGACCCTGTTAACACTTCCACATTGCTAAGGGATTGCCTAGGGACAGACTGTACTAAGAAAAGGGCAGATGCTGTCTTATGTCAGTGCTGTAATTTCTGTTTTCACTTCTCACCTTATGTTGTGAGAATTAATAATCTTTATTACTTGGAGCACTTTTGGTTTTTGCTTTTATGTCACATCTTGGATTTTGATTTGAACAGTTCTGGTTTTCAGAACAGGGACTTTTCCACTCAACAGGTATTGATATAGAATTTTGCAATGTGCTCAATAGTAACTTATCCATGGGTAAACTTTGATACTGTTGCAATCTCTCTGAATACAAAAAAGGACTTCAGTATCAATAATTAAGTAACATGCCCATATCCAATGAGAGCAGTTCTGCTTTTGGGAATAACTTTAAGGATGAAATAATTTTAATACTTACTTCTTGAGGAACTAGCTACAATTAAACATTTTAGTAGAGTAGAATTGGCTGGGAGAGCCAAGATAGCATACCTAGATAAATAGAAGGTTTAGAACAATAAAAATTCAGATCAAAAAAACCTATCTATGAAGTTAGTATTATTAGTGGAAGTTAGGATCTGTTACTTGGTGTATGAAGAATTCTGTGAGGAAAACTTACTTGGAACAAAAAAACACAGGGTCATAGGGTAGTTTTGGAAAGAGACCATCCTAAAAGCAAACCAATGACCTGTTTGGTGTTGAAAAGAACAGAAATATACCCAACATATATAATTTATCAGGGGCTTTTGGTGACCTGAAAAATCAAAATGTAATTGGAAGTAGGTATTATTGGGAACGGATATAAAATAGCAACATTAAATTTTTTTGGATGAGGAATATTAAGATTTATGAAAATATTCTGAAATCACATTTAAAGATGGGGAAAGCTAAAGGAAACTATGGTTCCAGCACCTACCCAAGTGAATTGGGAAATAGTGGGTAAAAAATATGATGCTGAAATGTTCTATGTTTTTCCTTTCCTTTCCTTTTTAAATTATTGGTGATCATGGTAAGATCACAGAGCAGTGTCTGTTAGGGCAATGGAAGTAATAGGTCTTGAATATTTAAATAAACTACACATCTAGATCAAGATAATATGATGAAAATCCTAGTGGGCTGAGGAGTTACCTGAAAAAAACCCTCTGAATTCTTAGTATTTGAAAATAGTCATGGGTCCATCTTACTCTACATGAATGGAAGTTATCTGGCACACATAGAAAGAAGGTTAAAATTCAGAACAATGTTGACAACAAGGAAAACTGTTAAATAGCTTCAGTGAGTAGAATAATGTTTATATTGAAGATCTTGCCAACACAGAATACACTTTTCACCCACAAATGGGGAATTTCCTTCTATTATAAGAATATATGGGTTTCCTGTAGTGCTTTTTGACAAAAAAGAAACAAATGTTTTCCTTCGTGTTTCTTTGTCTGTAATGCAGGACAGTAGAGAAATCTGCTCTGTCAAAGAAGTTGCCACTCACTGGTGTTAGGCCTGGTATCTCAATCGAGGTGTGACATTGCATCAGGTGGCAGAGAATAGGAAGTATAGAAAGGAAAGCCTGTTTTTCTTGATCCCTATACTTTAGTAGTTCCACTTCTTCCTTTATTCCCTTTGAAGTCCAGCTGCCCAACTATCCTTTCTCAGCCTTTTTCAAGGCTTGTCCTTGTGGCCCTTAACTAAGGGTACATCCTTTTCCTGGTTAGCAAGGATGCAAGTTGTCATTGGGAACCCAGAAGACACAGCTGACTGTTAAAGTCCCATGTGTCTTTTCATGCTGGAAACATTTAATACGTGGGTATTTTCCCTATATCAGTTTTCCAGGCTCCTACTGATTTTTCAGCAAGCGTGTAGAAACTTGGTCTTTTTGATATCTCTGTTCTTCTCTCAAACTGGGTTAAAATTGACCAGTAAATCACAGCATCCTAAGGAAAATAAGCAGAGAATTCAATTCCAGAAAAGTTTTGGGAAACTGGCTTTAAAACTATAATAAGCATCGATCCTGCAGCTCTGCTTTAAAACTGGTGGCAGAAAATCCGGAGAAGTTGCATAATTTCAGTTTACTGGATGGAAGTTGATAGATGAAAACATTTTGCAAGTCTACAGCTGAAAATCTAAGTCAAAGCTGAGACCTGAAACTATGTGAAGATGTGTGATTGATAAATGGAGTCTACAAAGAAGTGTAGCAGATAAATACCTGGTTTTCCTCTAGGAGATTGATTGTGCTTGAGAAGCAGATGATTCAGTTCTTTGAAACAAAGTCTGATTCCATTTGTGTGAGCTTAAAACAAACATGTTTTATTAGTTGTTCAAATCAGGAAGGCTAAAGCAGTGTATTCAAAGCAAAAAGAGAGTATTTTACCTGTCCCCCCCTTTCTGTGGGGCTTATCTCAGTCTCAGCCATGTGAAGAACAGAAGGGGCAAAAGGTTCAAGGACAAAAATTCACATATCCTGTTATATGATGGGATAGAATCCCTTAGAATACTGCAAAGATGAAAAGCAATGATAAAAGCAGAAGGGAAAAAATGAGAAAGAAAAAGACACTTCTGGCATTTTAAAGAGGACTTAAGAGGGTACTCAGGAAGTGAAGTGGAGCTGTGGAAGTGTGATCAGTGCAGTTAAGATGGAGAGGTATCATAGAAGAGATGTGCAGGAGGAAGGTACTTGTGCACTAAGTAGGAAAAACATGGGAAAAAGTTCTTCCCTTCCTCAAAAATAGCATTTCTTTCTCCACATCCATTTTCATGGATATATACGACACAAATGAGAAAAAATACTGTGCTTTGCCCCTGTCATTCTATAGCTTGTTGGCCTAAATATCTCAAGCCCATGCCTCAAACATAAAGCTGTTTAGTTAATATTTCTTTGGCAAAACCCCAAAGCATTAATGAAATTTTAATTTGTTTTGGCAAGTTGTGCATGGAAAAATTATTTTCACTTGGGTTTTATAGATTAATTTTTGTAAGCACTGGAAAATAGTGATAAATGGCTCGCTAATTTTATATTTTTTTCTCCTTAAGTCTTCTGTATCTTGGGTAACTTTTATAATTTTTCCATTGGAATAATATTTGTTTTTTACTATTTGCACCTCCAGTTTGTCTTTTCTTTTTCTGCCAAAATAATTGCCACTTGTGACTCCAGAGTTTTGCTGAATTGTAGGATTTCATACCTTTACACATAATCAGCTTGTTTAATGCTCAGTCAGGGCATGGTTTAGTGGTGAACATGGCAGTGCTGGGCTAATGGTTGGACTCCATAATCCTGGACTCCTTTTTCAACCTTAATGATTCTGTGATTCTATTTATTGCTCACATAAACTTCATTCCTTATCAGACACGTGAGCTGACGTTCTATATTCTCCAGCTTCTGCCTCTGATGAACTCAGTGCAGACACAAATATTATTTTATTAATTATGTATTATTATTTTATATATTAATAAAATATATTACTATAATAATATATTCACACCTTTTTACTGTTACCAGTGCCCCAGGAGAAAATGGCAACAATGTGCAAAGGAATGTGCTCCTCATATGTGTATTATCTATAAAACATTAAGGTGTGTATACCATGAAGTGTGTTTGTGACATTGCAGTCTCACCAGGATTTGCCTGGGTATTTCATCATTAGAGAAGATAGTTACTCACTGGCTTTTTCATTTCTTGGCTTACATGGAAAGCAAAGAAATTGTCCTCCCTCCTGCCCCTCCACTCACAATGTCTTGCTGGTATGGGACTGGGACATGACTTGTAGAATGCCTGCTAGGCACTGGCTGTGCTTAGAATAGCAAATAATGCTGGTGACAAGAGAGGTTTATTTTAATATAGGCAAAATAGCTCAGAGTCCTTTCCAATACTTTGTATAGTCTATTTTCATGCCACCTCTGCCAAGCATGAGAAAGAAATCTTGTTTTACAGTGGAGCTTTACTGAATCTGTCATCAGAGATATTAGTGGACAAGCACTTCAGGTTTATCTCAGAATTGTTTAAACTCACCATCTCCTGACACAAATGAAAAAAAGGATCCATATCCTTTAAAGAAATTTAAAATTTTATAGTCTGTAAATTTAATTTTCACTACAGCTGTTCCAAACTTTATATATAAGTATTGTAAGTTAGTTTGAGGAATAAAAAAAAATCTATCTTCAAAAAAAAAGTAATCATATGGGTTTTTCTTCTTACCTCTTCTTTTGTCTTAATTTTTGGTTACATAAGCTCAGAGCTTTAAAATAATTCTTTACTAGAGAATCAAAACTTAAGCCAAATTTACAGTTTAAATATTTGACATGAACTCTTACTTGCTGTAATTTAAGTTGTGATGAAGGATGGGTTACTTTTTGCAAGTGGAAATGCCTCATGTTGATGCACAATATATAAGGGAAATTAATAGCAGTAGTAATATTAGGGTGAATCAGGTAAAAAACCCAGTTTTCTGAAGAAGACTTGAATTTTAAGTTAATGTTTGAAAGGCAGTATAAAGTAAATGAAATATTAAGTCTTTCCAAGCTGTGTAATTGTGCTGACCAGCTGTGCTTCTTCTCAGGTTATGGGAGTAAATTGTTTTTGTGCTTATGTTTGAATAACATGATAGCTCTCATAAAATGAAATACTGAGATTATTTAGGATAACATTGTTCCCATCAAGTGGATTTTGGCTTAAAAATATTAAAGATATAGGTTTCCATCTTTAAAAAAATCTGGGATTAATTAGTATAAATCATTTTGATTTCAATATTCTAGGAGATCTTTTTATTATTTTATGGAAGGCGGACATACCCATTAGATGCTATAAGTTTTGCTCATATGAGAAACGGAATGTTTTCTTAATACCAGGTGGTTGGTGTTTTTTTCCCCTTTACAAGATTCCAGAATAAAAGGATTTGAAATACTTTATATAGGTACAAATAGAGAACAATGAAAACCCAAACTGTATATAAATAAATATCTAGATTAACTCTCTTTTTTCATCTCACTTTCTATTGTTTTTCCAATCTTGTGATGTCAGGTCTCCCTCCTGAAAAGGAGTTGCAGTTTGGAGGAGCCACACTTTTTAATGTACCCTTTGCATATCTTTCTTTTAGGGGGTTTGCTTCCTCTCTCCTCTTCTAAGAATGGCTCAGTCGTTAAAATTAAAAGAAATCAGTTTCAACAATTCCTTGAACTTAGCAATGGAGGCAATAATATCCATTGGGCATTTGCAGAGGCAGCTGTCATCTCTCCAAGTGGGTTAACAACTAAGCAAGCCAAAAATGTGTCATGATTTTTAATAGGCCTGGACAATGTTCAGTAGCAGAGTAAAACAGCTCTGTGTGTTCTGACAATTCAGTTACACATAAAGATGGACACAGTCACACCCAGTACAGCCCTATAAATGGAATAAAGGCAAGCACCCCATTCCTGGCTGTCTTCAGGATGTGATGCTTGCTCACCAGTCATTTTGGGGTAGTACCAGGCCTGATTTCTGGCTGATTTCTTGAGTGATATGACACTACATTTACTGCAGCTTTTCATTTTAAAACCACTTTCCTTAAATCATATTACAAACATGTTTGGGCTTAAAAGTTGTAACTTTTGCTGTTTTTTAATACTAATATGTTCAAAGTGTGCACTTAGAAGTATCTTCCATATATAAATATAACCTATGGTATATAACCTATGGTATAACTGCCAATATGATTTTGATGTAAATGATGGATTATGATATTGAGAAGTGTAAGCCACCCAGGCAATCACTGTTTTTTTAAACTGGAAAATGTTTCACGAGATAAAGTTTCTAATTTATACAGTCTTGGACATATAAATTCACTGACCAGAAGTGTTTAGCCCTCTTTGTACTAATCAGAATGAAAACAAACAAACAAACAAACAAACCCTAAACAACATAAATGATGATGCCTCTTTATGGCTGGAGTTGTTGTTTAGGCATTAAAGACTTTGAGACAGAAAAATACAAAACACCCCATTCACAGAAAATACTAAAAGTTATTCAATTCCTTCCTGCTCAGAACAACTACCTTACTGCTCATTCTGTTTATCCATGCTGTAAAAAATAACAACATCAAGCCAATTTTTCTTTTTTTGCCCCTTTACACGTTATGTCATTTTCCTGTAACTTGGATAAGGTAAATATAATTTAAACCAGTACTGAGTCCTGTCTGAGCAAAGGCTGATTTTCTGAGATGAAGACCCTGTTGAAAACTTTCGTTAGACAGCGACAGATTTTTGGGAGAAATTGATAACTAGAAACAAAGTTAAAATTGCAGTTACAAACCCCAAAGTCTTAGTTAAAATATAACTATCTTTAACTGTACAATTAATTAAGAATTAAATACTCTCAGTATAAGCATATATATAAATAAATGTTCAATTTAATAGAATAAATTATGAACAATATTTGAAGGTCTCCTTTTCACCTGGCTTTTCCTTGGTTTCTGGTTTTAGTTTTGCCATTCCTGTAGCAGCAACATCTGCTTCTGTGTGGAAGCAGGAGACTGTGGCCTTGTCTGTCTTCAAAGAGGGCTCGAGTTTCCTTTGCATTGGGTAGTGCATGTCAGTGCTTTAAATAAAGAACTACATCGACTTCTTTGATAAATACTGTAATTGAGTCAACTTCAGGTTGCAAGGTATTGAAAATCTTTTTGAAATATGGGTATTTTGTGATTTTGGTATGTAATTGTGTTGTAGATGAGACTTTTGAATGTCAGGTTTGCAGCTGTGGAACATTTGACTATGTATTCTGAGGAAAACTGCAGTATTCAGCTCTTTTACTAGGAATGATAAAAGCTTGACTATTAATAGTTGGATTGAAACTTGAAATTTTCAGAAGAAAAATAATAGTCTTTTAATTCTTAATAGTCTTTAATTAGAATTCTTAAATAATTTATTTACTCTGTACATGTCTAACTAATGCAGAACATTTCTAACTAAAACTAATATTATCCAAGCTATCAGTATAATTTGCTGGTTTTCTCATGTTTGTTATAGTCAGTGAGTTAGAAACCTTCCTTGATTTCTTCCTGAAGGCTTTGAAGTTCCATTATTTGGTTGCTTAAGGTAACTGTAAATGCTTAAAATTGCCTGCTATCAAATATGTAGGTAGGAGTGTAAGTTTTTTTTCATTACAAACATGGTGAACTGGGGTTGCATCTAAACCTCAGTTTACTGTTTTCAAAATTTCAGCTGATAAATTTTCTCGTTCTGACTTCTATTGGATATTTTATACAATTTCATCTAAGAAGAAGCAAAATATTTTCGTGATTTCTTCAGTAAAAAAGTGCTATACAAAACTGAAGCTTTCTGTGTACACATAGGGTAACGGAATTCTCTAAAGGAGCAATAAACTCATGTCTAAATTAATGAGCTTTCAAATGAGTAAGTTATTCTTTCATGTAAAGACATACATAGAAAGAAAAGACATAAATAGAAATAAAGTGGAAAATATGGAATTTTGGGTAGAAGGAGAGGAAAGGTTTACTTGTTGGCATTAAAAATATAAAAAAATAGATAACACCTTTCAAAACTGTGAACTTAGCAATGAACTTATCAAAAAAAAAGATAGTCAAGGGTAATTTTTTTTCATATATTTTGAATGTGTTTTAGAAAGAAGTCTTGAAATGGATTTAAATTACAGAAGCAGAGACTTGAGACAGTCAACTTTAACTCAGCCCAGCAGTGACACCAGGAGGAAAAAGGAAACCTTTATCTTCTAAAATCACTTATTCTCTAAGCCAGTACCTTGGTCACTAAACTGCTTTTATCATGTCTTCATGATTAATGCATAAAATCTGTAACGGGAGCAAGCTGATGCCACTCATGTCCATTCTTCCATGTCTGGAAATCTTGTACATTAATCTTACCTAGTTTTCCATATTCATGAGCACTTTGACTCCTTTTTTTTATATTGTCTTAATAGCTTACCTTTTAAATTTTTGGTAATTCTAATGAAGCCTTATGTCTAGAAATGCCTTTGTATGGTGTGCAAGAAACAGACAGACTCCCTGGTATGCCTTATGTATGGTAGATACCTACTTGTGTATGGGTAATTTTTTGCAGGGAAATAGAATATATTTTATATATTGATAATAAACTTGTTTTACTTTCAGGAGGAAAAACAAACTACATACTGTAGTTTGGTATGGCCACAAACAAACATGAAAATATGGGGTTGAGGAAGAATAATTGGGTTGAGGAAGACTAATGATTTTGTTTTATACAGCAGGTCTATGTCAAATCCAATAGAATGAACCATATATGTGCTTGAATTCCACTTTGTGCTTGCAGTGATGCTTCCAAACCTGAATACCTCCAGCAACATGAAGTCAAATGTATGAAAAAAAAATGCTCGAATGGTTCAGAAGGACATAATGTTGCTCAGATACTATTAGTGCTTAATTTCCCAAGACACAGGAATGGCCAAGTGGTATTTGTCTGGCCATATTTGTCAGTGTTGTTCAAGGAACTCTAAAAATTTTTTCCTCCTATAGACTGTGAGCTTCATATGCTTTATCTTTCAGGTTTTTGCCATATAACATTTGTTCAAGAAGAACAGGGAAGCACACTTGTCTGTCATTTGTCTGAGCAGGTAGAAGTTTTCAGCCACCAAGAGTTTCCTAGACTTTTGTTCCTCAGATCTCACAAGAGAAAGTAAGACTTTTGGGCGGCTTTTTTGGTCATTGCTAGAAATACTTGAATTAGAGAAGATTAAAACCTCACAGCAGGAGCACACAGTAAAGAGGCTGGGTGCTTTCCACTCTGTTTTTTACCTTCTCCCACATCATACTGAGGGCTCTGCTCTTACCTTCTGCAGGATCCCACGGCACTTCATAGCCACTGATACCTCAAGCCTGCTGCAACAAAGCACAGGGCAGGAGATGATTTGGAGGAGAAATAAGAGCATTGATTCAAATAAAATAATGTATAAATGTGTGGAAGATAGTGTATAGGAAAAATAACAAACAGACAAATGTCTGGTCTTGGGTACCAACAGTCTAAAAATCTGCTTCTAAATGTATTCTTTTTAAGGTAAAGGTTGTTTTGGGGCATGCTATCTGCTGATCTGCAGTGTGTATGCTTATTGCTTTTAAATAGTTTGCTCTGTAGATTGTATTTATGTAAAGCTGTGCTTCTGGGTAAAGCTCTGCTTCTGGGTGCACACTTCAATAAGAAATTTCAGTAAATGTTGAGGCTGTTAGGTTTAAACACTGCTGAGCTCCTAAGGTGATATGTGTAGAACAGTTCTCCAGAAGAAATGGCAAATTTCATTGGAAAGCTGTGAGCTGACAAACATAATACAGCTCAGAGATTGCTGCTCCCCCTGTGCTTTATGAGGTGATGCAAAGTTATTTCCAAGATCTGTGAAGGAAGTCTGATAGATTGATAACAGTAATAGCTTTATTTCAGCAGAGAGGTCAGTGGAAAAACTGTGTGTAATTTTTGATTCAGCAGTGAACTATTGATAATCTAACTTAAAATAAAAAATTGCCCAAACTTCTCATAAAAAAATAGCATCCTTTTTATAAGCAAATAATCACTGGCAGTTTTACTTTTCCAACAGTGTCTACTGCTTTGTTTATTACCTCATAGGTAGATTCAAGTATGAAACTCCTGGTTTGCAAACTCAAGAAACGTGTATATTACCAAAAAAAGCCAACATATACTACTACTTTGACCCTAATACAGTACAGGTATTTTAGAATATTATGAAAAAGGTCTGGTAATAGGGTAAATAGCTAAATTAATATTTTCAGGATTGAAGTATTCCTTGTGGAGTAAGACATTGCTTTCTCTTCATTTCCAACAGTGTAATTAATGGCTCTCCTGCTCTTTAGTGAGTGGCCTTTCTGTATTACTGAGCCAAATAATTCTTTTGAACTTTAAACCTGCAGCTGCGACTTAACAGATTCCAAGCCAAGTCTCACCTTTTTGTCTCTCCCACTCATTAACATCTTTCTTAAAAATAAATGAAAGTAGAATTTAAACCAGTGAAAGCAGAATTTAAATCAGTCTGCCTGCCCCTATCCGCAAACTCCTCGAGTGCTGGCAGATGAGTCAGCTTGACCATCTGCACCAGATGAGAAAGCGCAATGAACAAAGGTAAATGTTGTGTGTGCTTTGATGAAATGACAGGCTCAAATGGTCTCGTTCTGTCCCTGAGAAGCTTCATGTAAACACTGAACAAGAAAGGCAACAGAGTGGAATGATGAAAAACCTGGTGGTGAGAGCCCTTTGGGCAGAGGAGCAATTGTTGGGCATTGC
Source organism: Fringilla coelebs (assembly GCF_963513975.1). Lineage (NCBI taxonomy): Eukaryota > Metazoa > Chordata > Aves > Passeriformes > Fringillidae > Fringilla > Fringilla coelebs. The sequence goes on along the minus strand of NC_140032.1, from coordinate 63,947,435 downwards.
CCTCTGAGACCTCCTGGAGAGGAGAGGTCACTGCAGTGATTTCTGGCCATCCTTGCCAGGGTCTGCAGATGAGTCAGCAAAACTCAGTGGCTCATGTTAACAGAGGTCTCTGACAAATCTATAATAATCAGCCTGGAAAGTTGACCTCTGTATTTTGCCAGGAGTAGATCATAGCCCAATTAAGGCAGTGTAGTCTTTGTACCTTACCTAGGCTGAAAGCCAGATTGAGAAGGGTCGTGGAAGTCAAAGATGCCAGATGGCATAACAGCTGTTTAACATAAACTTCTCAGTCACCTTCTTCTCTACAGGCAGTTCAGACAGGAGATGACAACTGATAAAATTACCAGTTCTAAACTGGCATCTCAAAGGCAGGTGTGTAGCTGATTAATAGAAGAATGCTTTTAGCATTTTAGCTTTTCATGTTCTGATAAGAAAAGCAGAACTTGATAACATTTCTGAAAATTTGATTTTATGTCTGAAAAATAGTTAATCCTACCTCATTTTACCATGCCTATCAGGATATGGTTAAAATGTCCAGAATGCTTGGAATGGATCTATGTATTTCTTAGCAGTAAAAATTCCATTTTTCCCCTATTATCATTTCCTGTTTGCAGTCTCATCTTGAATCAGAAATCTGCAACTTCCTTTAAGGCCTGAATAATTTTATTAATCTGAAGGATATCTGCTGTAACTTTTTCAGTTTGTCTGGAGGGAACAAATCCATCTTTTTCTTCCTGAAAAAGCTGAAAACAAACTGACAGATCACATCAATGATATATATGTTAGCACTCTGGCAAATTAATTAGTCCATAAAATGATGGAGAAATTATTGGTAAAATTGTATTCGAGAAGTTTTTTTTTTTTAAATTTCCTATTGCCAGTTTTCAAACACAGAGATGTTTGCATTTTAAGAAAGAGGCAACAACTTTTCTGTTTCCAGGAAAAGTTAACTTCCTACAAGTAGATGTAAGAGTATTTCTTCTGATGGCCTTTTTGATAAATAATGAAAAATTATTTGAGTTTAAAAGGACTCAGTTCAGTTCAGCCTACTGTAGTCTAAGGTATTCTCATCTGGGACTGTCTGTATAGTTTATAAATAAAGCTATATTGCAGCACATGCTCCACAAATTTAGAGCTCTAGTTGACAGATGTGTAAGGTCATGTAAGAATCAGACACTTGAACTGTAATTTCTGAAGTTTAAACCTCTTTAAATCTGCTGAAAGTGCAAATCCATTAGGCCTTGTGATCTTTGTGAAGCCAAAATGAACACTCGTAAATGGCACTGAGTTTGACCTGAAATGTAGCCAGGGCAGGGGGAGGTATTCCCAACTCCTATAAAATGGTCTATTGATTGGAAAACTTGCCCAAGAAGTGGAAATCTGGGCTATAGAAATTCCCCAATGGGAGGGAGAAAGTGTCCTAGATAACCTTGTTAGCTATAAAGGTGTCCCAGCCGCACAGACTGTGGGGTCACATTTTGGACCACCCCACCCCCTGCTTCTCATACAGGCCACTGAGTAGAAAGGAATTCAAAGTGAGGTTTGAGAACTAAGAATAAACCAGGGCAAATCTGGATCTGTAGGCATCAGCTCAGTGAAGGCAGTTGCAGTTTCAGGGATTACTTGTGAATTTAATGGTTGAGTGATATCTAAAATGCACAATAGTGCATATAGTGAAGACCTAAAGGCAGGAAGTGGCTCTAACCCAATCTGAAGCCAGACTAAACTGGATTTCCTTACAATTTACTACAGTGAGAGGATGCTTTTTGGAAAATGTCCCATGTAATCTAAAGTTTTATGCTGACCAGCATGCACAGAAATGGAGACACTGGCAGATGGTTTCTGTAAACTTCCTGTTCATGTCAGACTGAATGTAGAGATACAGTTTTTATTAAAGAAAGCTCTAGCCACTCAATAACTAATATCTATTTTTCATAGGTATTCTGTTTGCATGTGTAGATGTGAATTTACAGAAATTGTCATCATAAAGAACCGAAGATATTCCTAGGTAGGAAAATGAAGGAGAATCCTGAAAGATATTTGCCTTCCTCTCCAGAGTAGTACAGAAAGGCAGGAAAAGGCAGTGACTTGTGCTTACCAGTAAGTGGATTTTTTTCTCTCTTTAGTCTTTCTTCTAGACTTTGCATTAAACTGTAACAATTTGAAGAACTACAGGCACACTCGTCTTTTTCTCCAGCTACCAGTGGCATCCTTGCAATACTAAAAGTGAAAAGAATCATCCAATCTGATGATGCAGGGAGCTTTAATATGCTCTTTTCCCTTACTCTCCTGTGGAGCTAATGGGTATCAGAAAGTAGCCAGAGATGAGAGCTTTTGCACATGTGCATTTATGGTTTCAGCATTGCCTGTGTGTTCAAAAGAAAAATGACTGTGGGACTCTTTTTTTGTGTGATGCTCTTTTGTTGCATCAATTGAGAAAGGAAGTAATCACTTGGGAATAGCTACTTTATACAAGTTCAAAGGACTCCCAAAAGAGAAGAAAGTCTTGCTTCTCTGTACAATACAGCAAATGCCAGGAAAGGTGGGTCATTCTCACAGCAAGCCATGGGACACAGGAGGCCAAATCTGACCCTTGTTTAAATTCTACTTGAAGTAACTGCAATTATCAGAGGATGAAGCTAGACAATTATTGATGGATTAAAAAAAAAAAGCATATTTGAAGAGCTCTTTAGAATACGGGGGAGTTTCATGATAGTATGCACAAAGGCTATCAGAAACTAGAGACTTGCCAAGGAATACTTACTGACTTTTTTCCTTAACCAAGTGCTGATTAGGTGTGTGTTTCCTTTCTGCTCTTTCAAAGAAATGGCTTCTTAGTATCTCTAGTCCCAGCCTAGGTGACCAGGTGTGTTGGTGAAAAGGTACAATGCAGTGTGGATCCCAAACATGACAGATCTCTAGACCTTACTCTGCTGGGAAGAATAGATAATCTTACTAATAAGATTTTATGGCATGCATCTAATCTGTACTGAAGCTTTGTTTCTCCCTCATTAGCTCAGTTCTGGCTTTATACAAGGCCTAGATAAAGGCTGACCCAAAACAAAGAGAAAATCTAGATAAAAAGTAAAAGATCTGCACATACTGATCAGAGTAGAAATGCAGGGACTGTTAGGGGAGGAGAGTACCGATATGCATCAATCCCAATGCTGTATTTTCAGGACTGCATAGTAAATGTGGCCTCTGCCTTTTGTTACAGACCTTGCTATGAGAGGATTTTCAGAGCATGCAGCAGTTGCTTAATTCATAGTTTTGTTGGAAACACCATGATTTTTATTACTGATTTCAAAGTGAACAGAGGTTGCATGGCACAAAGGACAAGGTAGCATATCAACACAATATTGAGAAAGCATATTTTTAAATACAAAAAATGTTTAAAACAGAACACCTGTGTGTACACTTCTGACTGTGCTCAGTCAAAGCATTTTTCTGCTGTGAAGTCTTTGATTAAAAGTGATTGAAACCACAAGTACAATTGCTCAGTAATTGCTTACAGCATCTTCTCACTGGTCTTGTATGTGATCTCAGAAAATGCTACACTTCACAAAGTCTTATTCCTGGAGGTCCCCAGCACCTCTCTGTGTTGGCAGAATAAAAAAAGATAAGAATGGATTTAACACCAAGACTCAGGGGTCTGCCTTCAGCCCTGTCAGATATCTGTGTTTGTATGTCTGTAGTTTCTGATAGCACCTTTCCTTTCTTGCTTCAACTTTAGCACCCAAAAGTACTCATAACTGCTACAAAACCCACGCTGGTGAAAGGATTCCAGGGAAGGATCATTTGTATTGAGTTTTCTCCCTGCTTTGTGTAGAGGAAAAATGCATTTTCTCATTATTTTTTTCAGTTTGGGCTTTTTCCTGCAAGAAGAGAACAGTCTATTTACAATGCCTTTCATAAAGTGAACAATGGCTGGTTTATAAAACAAGTCAGTTAAAAATGCTGGAACTTTTTGCTAGGAGTATTTTTCTATCTGACAAATTTGCGCCATTCAGCTTCACTGTACAAAAAATTTGCCTGTATTCCCATACGTAGCTCTGAATCTTGTCTCAATTAATTAGTTTTAATTTACTCCATCACTTTAAATGCCTTGTTTGTTAAATCTGCCTGCTGCAGCTGCTTTAATGCACAGTGTTAGCAGTCATAACTGACACTGCTGAATGAGCATTACTTGTAATAGATCTTATTATTTTTTATTGGAGTTTTTAAAAGCCTTTCCAAATTTATGCTTGACTCTGTTTTAACAATGTTTGCATTAGTTACCATTTATTTCTGTTTAGTTTATTCTTTTGAAGAAAGGAACCTCTTCAGGGGAAAAATGTAAGCAAGGAAGGTTTACTCAAGCAAAAGGTTTTTAAGTATTGAATTTAAATAATAGAGACAAGATTCTGTTGCCTGGTTTTATTTGTTTAGTTATCTCGTAGTATTTGTTGATTGTTTTTTTAATTTCTTAATGCAAAGATACAAAGTATATTGTACCATCCTCTTACTGTGTACTAATTAGCAGCTTTGCAAAAAATTTGGCAAATTAATTTGATAAAAACTGCAATTATTTTGATTTTTGCTATTGTTGCTCTGCAGTTTTTTTGTCAGCTACAGAAATGTTGACATATTCCCCAGGGCTTCCAGAAAACCATTAGCCCTAGGCTTCTGCATGTGTATCCTGGCAAAGGGTCTCCAACACTAATTTTGAGTGTTTGCAATTTTCAACCCAGCTGGTTGCACAGCATCCACAGTGAGAGGAATGAAGCCAGTTCTACAATTTGCAGTAAGAACATTCTCTGCTCCTTGAAGATTAAACGTAGTCTTCCTAAATCCCTCTTTTACTCTGAAGTATACAATACGGATTTCATTCAGCAAATGCACTATAAATGCATCCCAAAAAGTGGTGTAATGGATGGTTTTATTTGGTTGCTTCAGCAGCTTGTTCTTTACATGCTGTCTCCACTCTTCAAATGAAGGCATCATATTTCTTGTAAGATATTTAAAAATTACTCTCTGGTTTAGGACAAACTTGTTGTGATCACTATCTTATGACTGGTGGCTCTGTGATTATCTGTAACACAAACCAATGTCAGTTGTGTCCTAGTGGTCAGACAATAAACTGGCATATTGCTAATCTTTTATTTGTACTGTATTTCCTCCTACTTTGGTGACCTTCCCTAACTCAATAGCTATCATTTAAAGAAATAAATTATTTCTCAGTACCACAGTGTTAATTGGACTAGTTGTGTGGGGTCTTCTTCTCCTTTTTACATGGGGGAAAGTCAACAACAAATAATTTACTTTAGGACCACAAACTGCATTTGCTAAGTACAATAATGGTAAGTTTCTATTGCACGTGTGTGTAGCATTGATTGAAATTATTACTCTGTGCATGCATGTACTGTACAGGCCAGTTCCTGCGTGCTCAGGGACATTCATTTAGAAGGAACTTGGTCATATGATCACAGTGAGTCACTGGGGATAATTCTGTGCCTCTCTGGGGCTGAGGTTGTTTACAGAGAGCAATGGGAAAGAGCTAATCCTCCCTCAGAGCTCTCCATCTGCAGAAGCAGATGACTGTTCATTTCAGAAATTTGTCCTGATATAGGGCAAAGAGCACATCTGCTTAATCACCCAAATGGCCCGTTTTTATAAATGGGTGCTTTCTTGTATAACTATCATGCATACATACAAATACAGACAGAAACTCCACTGTAGTTTTGGTGATTGATTTCATTATTTTAATGGGTGATAATCCACATTGTGGAATAACATGGCTCTTTCAGGGTAAAGCTTTTACAAACCACTTTGTTAGAATATGCCACTTAGAATGGGGAAAGAAAAAAACTAGAGCAGCTATCACTAAACATACATATGTATTTGTGTCTTCTGAATACCTGAACTGAGAGACACCTGTTTATTGTAAAACATGTGCAAAGAAAGAATTCTATAAGTAGCAGATGCTATCTCTGGCCAAAACAAGAGAATACTAGAGATAGAACGCTTTGTTTGAAAGACTGCTGCCAGAAGCAGTAGCCCATTACCCTACACACTTTTAATGCTTCATGCTCTGAAGCCACTCTTTTTATCAGCAGGAACAGTGGAACAATTTTATGCATATAGAGTTAGACTATGCAGTTTTCTTGTTCAGCCAGTATAGTTTTTAACAGTGGGTAACCACCAGGAAAACATACTAAATAAACACGGTAGGGATTTCTGAAATAATTCTAGAAGATTTTCCATACATTGGACAAACATTACAGTTCTGTGCAGTTTTTGTATTTTGGAAATTGCGACAATATTTCTCTGTTGACAAGACAGATCTCAGCCCTAAGCAGTGACAGTGCCTCTTTAACTATAGCAGTGAGAGAGGCTTCATGGAAAACAGCTTTCTGTACTCTGAAGCTTCCCTGCTTTTTAAGTTCTCCCCCATCTTTCTTAAGAACTGAGAAAAAAGGCTTAATAAATGTGTGTGTGTATGTGTGTGGATAGAAGCTGATTTTCATAGGCAGAGAAGAAGGATGTAGAAGAGAAATAAGATGAGACAAGCGTTAAAAAAGCCCCTCAGACACACACCAATGTGTGATAGCCAAGTACCTGTTCTGACATCCCAAGTCAAGCTCTTAAATTATTAATACAGTTTGTCTTCTTTCCCAGTGGATGTTGTGCCAAAGTTGACTTACTTTGACGGAAATGTTTCATTTTTGAAAACCTGGCAGTCTCCCAACAGCCACAGTTCATTAAAGCTTTCCCATTAGGAAAAGCAATCGTTCAGTGACGTGTTTGTAAGTGCGGACTCTGCAGTACCTGTCCTACAGCATTGTGAGGAATGAACAGCAGCTCCACAGGGCTCCTGGAATGCAGCCTACACACCAGCACTCCGCATTGTATGTGGCACACATGAAGGTAGAAAACCCATACTGTGATAAATATTTTATACCTTTCCTCATATAAATTATTAATTTGGTATTATTCATTCACCTTTAATGAGCTAAATTAGAATCACATTTGAAAGATTGTTTAAAACATTATCCATTTTTACTTGTCTTATAACATAAGCGCATGCTAAAGATTCCATTTATCAAGCTGTAGACCACATTTTTCTTAAGATTTCCCTCCCCCAGTCCTGCTGCCTCTAGTGATATTTCCATCTTATATTTTTCTTATTTGTATGAAAAACTGTAAGTAGCAGGAAGAGCTGTATAGGTGTGCCACTGAGGTTGTGAAAAAACAAGCAAGAACAAGCTGTCATTCCTAACCCTCTAATTTCAGCCTGGAAGAGGTGCACAGAACTTTTCCTTTATCTGCTTCTTGTGGTGACAGCATGGGAATACCTGCTACAGCCACTCCCAATGACAAGGAGGCCTGTCTTCTTTCACCAGATGCCACCAGAATTTAGACTCAGGTGGTAATGCAGAATAAAAGCACCCCTTTCCATGGAGCATACTCAGAGGAATGTGGAAAGTACAGGTTGAAACTTTCAGAACAAAATGAAGCAAAGTGAGAAAAAACATAGCGGGGAATGGAAGAATAATCAGAAAGAATGAGTGTATTCCAGGTAATTGGCCAGGTAAATGGCATCAGAATGCAAAAGGGCATGAAAAAGAAACAGCAAACAGTAACCGAAAGGATGAAGGAAGCATATGTTAAGACATAAGACATCAAACACAAGTGTTTAAACATTACCTGTGCACTCTGTCAGATATATCTGAAGGGGAATGTTTTATGCAGTAATGTTTTCAACTTTATGAGTTAGTAATTATGTAGCCTGACTGCTTCAGAAAAGTGAATTAAAATACAGTATTTAAACTCCTATGAGTTGCTATCTCATCTGCCAGGTGTTAGGTATTTCAGAGTGGCTTGAGGACTCTATGTACTATATGGCTTTAAATATTGTACATATGTGAATACAATCACATAATTTTGAGGGTGCACATTCAATAAGGCATCTGTGGTTTTACAACCATAACTGCACAAAATAGGGAATTGTGAATGAATCCTTGGATCTGTGATTTTAACATAAATATGTGGTAAATATTGTTAGCTCTCTATTAAAAGGGACAAGGGCTAAATACAATGAGTATTGAGAAGAGATATAATTTCCAAGTGTTCTGTGTAAAATATATCATCAAAATGGAAGATTCCAGCTCAATCTCAGCAATATAAAATGAATTACTTTCATTTTAGCTTTTTTATTATATTTTTCAAAGAAAAGTGCAATTCTACTAAAAGAATCTTCCCCGTCTTCAAATTCCTGATCCTTGTTCACCAAAAAAAAGACTTTCAAAATTATATATTTATTACAAGGATTGAGCTGAATGCAATTCTTGTTTAGGTAGTTGTTCAGGTTTCATTTCTACAACGTCATGTGTTTCGTGAAGAGAAATAGCCACTATTTATAAACTTTATAAAAAACTTTATAAAAAGCTTGTATTTTTCAGGAGTGATTCACATTGCATTGCTATTATCTGGCAGGCATGATGCTTTTGAAATGAAGTAACTGGTTGCTGCCAGCCACGTGAAAGAAAACCCAGACTGCACCCACAGCTCCTTCTCAAGGGCTGCTTTATGCTGGTGTGGAGTAGAGGGCCTTGGCCATGCAGTTAGGCTCTTGTTTCACCTGGAGGGTGCTCTCTCCCTCCTAAGAATGGTATATGTCTGCATGATCCCTTTCCTGTGCTCTGTCTTGTGTGGCTCGGTCACTCCTGGTTTGTACTGGAATGGAACAGGCAGAAGTACTTGGTCAGCTGGTCTCAGATGGGTAATTTCTCTGCTCTGTCATTTTGCTACATTAAGGGAAGATCAAATGTTTATTCAGACCATCACCCATGGTTTTAAGACTAAGTCTATAACTTTTTTTCTGAAAGAGGCTAGATGTGCTCACAATGTCAGATACAGCAGAAAATCAGATTGAGGTGGTTTTCCTTGCCTTTCCCAACATATAGCTATGATCCTTCAGGTAAGACTCTATGTCAGCGTGACTGTGAGTGTAACTGGTGTGCAAATACTGTGTTCTTTAAATATGAACACAACATGACAGGGTTTGGATTCAAGAGCTTGACTTCACAGTGCCACAGACGTGCCCCTTGTTGTGCTGGGTCGTGCTATTCAAACAGAAGATGTTTGCTGCAGAACTGAACTCTGATGACCAATACACCTGTGTTTATTCTGGGCAGAGAGGCTTGGACTAAGCTATATGGAAGTGCTATTTCATTTGGTTTAAAATATCCCATTGACTAGGAACATTTTCTTATGATATTATGGTACATTTTTGCTGGCAAAGGCATCTTCATTGAGATCAGATTTTTCAAATTTAGTTCATATTGCAAGCAATGTTTATCAAATACATAGCTTTAAGAGTCTAAAAACATTAATAAATTATGTATCTCAGTTTTTCCATGATTTGCATTCAGGACTGAATGTTGTCAAGACATGTTTTTGAAAACTTGATTTCAAGTTTAAAAAATTGCTGTAATTTTCTAACTAAATAAACACACTTTTTTTTTCTTTAATGCTAGCAGCAGAATGAGAGACAATTTTTATGACTGACATCAGTGATGCTCCAAGGCTAGAGATATGGCTCAAATCCTCAGAATTTTGTACCTAAAACCTGTACCACTACCAGCTCACGGTTATTATATTCATACATCTATTTGGTTATTTTCAGCAGTAAATTCCCAAACACCTATGCTATTTTTATTGTAAGAGGTTTAATTTTTTTTTTAAAGAAATCCAGCACATCCTTCTGAGGAGACAGTTATTATTACTACTGTAAAATCAATTAGAATGCATTTGCATGGCTTAATTGACCTTGAATAATGCAAACTCTTCCACTCTGGCTGACAGGAGATGGAAGGAAAAGGCAGTGAGACTTGCATAAACTTCCTATTAAATTCAAAGTGCTAAAATGAAAGGAAAACTGACTTGGAATTTGTCTTAAATCACTTTTCTCTTTCCCCAGTGATGCAGATACAGCAGGAATCTGAAAAGAATTTGGTTAGCCCTCAGGAAGGAACAATTACATTTAATTTCAAGACATTTAATTATGGCTGACATTTGCTATTGTCCGTGGAATTCTTCTTTATAAAGATTAAGGTTTCAGAAATGGTAGTCAGGTTATTTTAAGTTTATAGTAAATTTTAAATTATTTTTTTCTGTTAGTGATTTCTACTCACCATGGTGTTTCTCCATGCACTGAGGAGCAATGCCGAGTTTTACTGAGATGCCTAAGCAGCTTTATTTGTTGATTTGCTCATCCATGCATTCATCCACAATGTGTAATTCCTTTCCAAAGCTCTCTGAGATGCTCTAACCTGTCATGACAACTCTCCAATAAAATTCTTATATTTTAAAGAGACAATACAGTTACCACCAGTGTTTTCCTTTGGTGGTGGTGGGAGAAGAGCTTCTGGCTGGTAACTTCTTGACTGTCTTTCCTCAAATTTTATTAATATTAAAATAATATAAATAATAATGGTAAAAGTATAGAATTAACATCAGCCCATTACAGGATGAGAATGGTCACCTCACAAACAGGGAGATGGACAAGGCAGAGGTTTTTAATCCATTCTTTACCTCTGCTTTCAACATGGATAATGGACCAAGGGGGTCTCAGTGCCCTGAGCTGGAGGGCCATTACTATGAGAATGATCAACTTCCAGTTAACCCTGAGCTTGTGTGGCATCTGCTGCTCCAACTGGATCTCTAAAAATCTATGGGGCTTGATAGGATTCATCCAAGAATCCTCAAAGAGCTGCTGATCTTATTTTAAATCCTCTCTCAATGATTTATGAGTGATCTTGGCAATCTGGAGAGGTCCTAGCTGATTGGAAGCTTGAGAATGTTGTCCTAATTTTCAAGAAGGACAGGAAGGAGGACCTTGGAAACTGGAGGCCTGTCAGTCTCTCTTCAGTGCCCAGTAAAATCATGGCAAAGTTTATTGTGGGAGGCATTGAAAAACTGTCATCAGTCACAGCCATCACAGCTTCATGAGGGAGATGTCCTGCTTGTTGAACCCAATTTCCTTCTACACATGGTAACCACCTAGGAAAAGCAGTAGGTGTAATCTCTTTGGACTTCAGCAAAGCTTTGGATACTGTCTGTCATGGGACCCTCTGGACAAGATGTTCAGCCCACAACTGGATAATCATGGGGTTATCCATGGTAAAAGCCATAACCAACCACCTTATGGGGTGGGTGAGCAACTGGCTCATGGGTCAGGCACAATGACCAGACTGAGGGGAGACCTCATGGAGGTCTTCAGCATCTCACAGGAGGAAAGTGTAGGGACAGCCAGTGATGTCTTCCCTGTAACCAGTGAGAGGACTCAAGGAAATGGCTTGAAATCGTGTCAGGAAAGGTTTAGGCTGGATATCAAAAAGAGGTTCTTCACCCAAAGGGTTGTTGGGCACTTGAACAGGCCCCTCAGGGCAGTGGTCACAGCACCAAAGGTGACAGAGTTCAAGAAGCTTTTGGACAATGCTCTCAGGCACATGGTGTGACTCTTGGGGGGTCCTGTGCAAGGTCAGGAGTAGGACTCCGGAATACTTATGAGTCCCTTCCAATGCAGCACATTCTGTGATTCCATGAAATGCTGTCACCATGTTGTGGGTTGTTTTTTTGAAGGCACATATTTTCCTTTCTAAGTCTACAGTCATATTTCAGAAAAAAAAACCACATAGCATTAACCTGGTTTTGATTTTTTTTTTTTTTTTTTGTTGGATTTAGTGAGTTCTCTTGGTGACTTTTCTTATTCTGATGTTGTGATTGCCTTGAAGCTACATTGCTTCGGGTGATTCTAACCACACTGGTATAATTGTACAACAATAATCTAAATATCAGAGTTACTGGAGTGCACATTACTAACCTTTCTGTTGCACAGCAGCAGTATTTGTGGAGAGAATTGGGCTTTCTTTTGTATTAGAACATCTCCCTCCTCAGTTCATCAAAGGTCTTCCTGCTTGACTAAGTCTGAACATGTATTTCTCAACCTCCCATATCAATCATTCCCTGATTTCTTCTCATCTTGTTTCCTCAAGTTAGCAATATTTCTTTCATTGCTGTCCTCTGTGGTCTTGTTGATGAATGCTATCATTTATTGTATTTGTGAGAAAAATCTCAAACAGTTGATGGGAGTTGTCTGCAAAGTTACAAAGGTTCTTCAAATACTGGAGCTGCTTTGTAAAGAAGCTTATTTTTTATTGTTCTCCAGCCTTATTAGAAACTTGAGACTGTGTAAAGGCTTCAGAGTGTCTGTAGTGATCCACATCATTATCCTTGTACCACATTTTTCCTTATGGGAAGTTGTCTGTGACTCTAGAACAGTGGAAATCTAGTGGCTTTCTTATTTCAGGAAGAAAAACATACAATTAATATGTTATGCTTTAGGAGGTCTATTTATTTTTTCTTTTCTTTTACTGTATTTCTAATTATTTTGAGTATTCCATCATTCTTGTGCTGACATTTCAGTAAATGTACGAGACCAAACATTAAAGGGCAGTCAATGCAAGTGAGACTTTAATTAAACTATTGACTCAGGACATTTCATTCTGAATATTATTGAACTTGCATTCTCTCACATTTCATTGATTAACTGCATTTAAATGTAAGTTTTGATTTCACATAGCCTATATTATTTTTAATCAAGATAATCTTGTCTTTGACCATGGCAATTTATTTCTGAATCAATGTTAATGACAATATAGTCTTAATTCTGGATTATTTATTTTAGAAAACTACTTGGAACAAGAAAAAGTGTACTTTGAACTATTCACATGTTTTTTCCTTCTACAATGTAAGTCCTTCTGACAACATTTCTGGATTTTTAAGCAAATACTATGAATTTGTGTAAAATGTGTCTGTGAAGGAAGTAAGCATTGAACAGAACAGAAGCTTGAAAGCATTTCAAGTTCAAGTACCTTGAACTTGCAAATTTTATCTCATAAAATGAAGACATTTTTCAATACATTTTAATAACGGTTTGTAGTAGAAATGGTGACCAGTTCAGATCAGTGTAAGCAAAGAAAAATATTTGACCTCTCTTTTTATAACAGCAGGTTTTATTTGAAAATTGATCTAGCCTAAGAATTATTTGAACTTCCAAAGTGATGAGCCAACATTTTTAGAATCAAATGACATTTTTGACACTTATTTAAAATTCTTTTACATTTTTCTTGTATTTTTTTCTTTATTTCATCAATAAACCACACCTCTGAAACATTTAAATTTTAACCTGATTACTTCTTCTGTTTTCTTTACCATAATTAGGGTTTCAAGTGTACCATTTTGTATGGGTCTGTGGTTAGTCCCCAGCTGTGTCTGAATCCTTAGCCTGGCCTACTAGGCTGTGACACCATGGCCAGATATGAGGTAGGCCTGCTCTAGGATAGTGACAACCTTGCTGGATTTATTTACATATTTACAGGTTACATCCCACCGCACTGTAAACATTGCTTTTGTTTAAACTAGTAGCTTATTATCATAATTTTTACATCAAAGGAGGAAAAGTAAGCACCTTCAAAATACAGCTCATCTCATCCTGAGGTAGATGTCTGCAACAGACCACTTATATCACACACAGTGTCTGTTTATCCTCAGCAATTTTAGAGGGTGCTCAGGGTGGTTAGCTCAAAAATTAATATCTCTAGTGCAACAGTTTGAAACCAGGTGAGATGAATCTTAACACCCATGGCAGCTATAGTCACCTTTAAAGGCTCTAAATAAATCGGCTCTCTTAGCAAATGCGTAATCACTTCCAAAATATTTATCACCCTACTAAGAACTTTGAGTCGAATGGAATACATTTTCTCTGCTTTGAATGTTTATCTTCTAGTTTTACAGTAATAACTGCACTGGGATGACATCTTTAAGTATCATGTTGTTTTATGTAAGATTCAAGCATTCCAGTAAGCCAATTCTTAAAATAAACCCTATCTGCCTTTAAGGTAAGTAACTTCTTAATAATAATCTTGTTCCATCAGCAGTAATTCTGTGAAGATATCTAAAAATTGTAGGATTTTTTTCTTCTGTTCAGGAGCTGCTCTTTCATACATATGAAATTATGAATAAAATTCTCTCTTAAATCTGGGGATTTGGGTAACCCAATATTATATATTCAGATTCTTTCTAACTCTCAATGAATCAAAATAAATTCAGAGTTTTTCCTGCTGAGAAGTAGTGTCAGTGATGAAAGGATTGTTTTCAGGGAACTGCAGAGGAATTGTCTTGAAGCATTTGTTTAAATTAAGCCTATGTTATTGGTCTTTTTGCATCTCAGATTAAGGGGAGTTGAATTCTTGTCATACAGGGACAAATTCATATGGTTTCACTTTTGCAAGCACTGAACAGATGCTGCTCATGTTGAAATCCATGAGTGCTGTGTGAGACAGTGCTTCTACAAATTCAGGCCAAAAGGTTGTAGTGCAAGTTAGACAAGACTGTGGGATTTGAATTTTTCTCTTAAAAGTCTTAAGGCTGAACCCCCTCAGATTAATGTGAATGTTTAAGGGTGTTTGAGCACAATTTTACACATGCTCAGGCACAAGATGCATAGTCTGAGGAGCCCATCTGAGCATTCACAGTGGCAGTGAGCACACTCATTTTGTGATGGAAGATTTGGCCTCCACAGCTCAAGGAAAACTTTGTCAGTGCATAAATAATCATAGAATCACAGAATTTACTAGGCAGGAAAAGACGTTTGAGATCATAGAGTCCAACCTATGAGTAAAAACTCTTCCTGACAGTTTCACATGGGAAAATATATCAGTGATGGGGGAAAAAAATTACAAATGTTTGTATAATATAGAAATGTTCATACATGTATAAACATACAATAAATATAAAGCAAAGGCCTGGCAGTCAGTAATGTCAAGATGTTAGTACAGTAGCTACTGCTGAAATTACTAGCCAGCAGAGTCACATTCCATTTTGTATTGTCTTGAAATATCTTCAAAAGGTCCAATGCTCATTAGCTTTTGTTGTTAATATTATTACCCCCTTTCAATAATAGTTTATAACATGTCTGCTTTTATATGTATATACAGCTGTGTGATTGCAGCATGGGATTGCTGGGAACTATGCAATATAAAACATTTCATTAACAACACTGTAAAATATTCAGAACTACACATAGTCTAGCTCCTTCTTTCTCCATCTTTCACTGCTTTCCAGGACTGTATGAGGAATATAGTGGGTGAAAAAGAAATTCAAGGATTTTTTTTGGAGGGTATTTGATAGTTTTTGTCTTGTTTCTACAAATAGCTTAAAAGTAATTTCAATTTCTTTGTAAATTACAAACTGACATAGATTTTCTTGTGAAATCTTTGCAAGCAATACAAAGGTAATGTATATGGCACTTTGTGTGGTTTGAGGAAAGCAGTACATCTGGGAGGAAAAGTGTTTGTTTCCACTGAGAAGGATATGCTGTGATGTAGTATAAAGATTTTCTAGAAGAAAGGACTTCTCTGTTGTACTTGCAAGCACAAAAGCATTATTTTGTTTTTGTTTGCTCTATTAATCTTACATACTGTACTTAGCCTGTCAAGATCTCCTTTTAGAGTTCTCTCCATGACCTGTGAAACACGACACATGAACCATGAAAATCAGACTCGTGTGTACCGAGTGACTTTGTGGTTCTGGTGGTTCTTTTGTAAGTTCAGCTAATACAGCTTCACAGGTCAGCTGTGGGTTATAATTGAGTTAGATCATGTCCTTGTGGCTTTGAAACAGCAGATCATGCAGCAAAGCCTTAACAGCTCTAACACTTGTAACACACTAAAACCAGTCACAAGCAACCATAGCTTGAACTCTTTCAAGTTGTGTCTTACCTCTGAGGGTGCCACAAGTTATTACTTTAAATGTAGGTATAGGTTTGTTCAGAAATATATATATTAATAGAAATAATTTTTACAGACGAATAGATGCCATTCCATTTGCAGTTGCCTCATATGGTGTGGTTGAATCAATGTAGTGCAAAACTTTGCTTATTTTGAATAAAGATGGAAAAATTTATCACAGGTTTAGAAAAGAAAAATATCATATTTTGGCAAAAAATGGATTATATTTAATTTAATACAAGCTTGGAAAATATTAGAAAGTTTTAACTAATGCAATATGAGGTCTTGGACTGGTTCCACATATTCTGCAAAAGCAGCTCTGTCTGTTGTGATGCTCCTTTCAAAAATGATGTTTCTGGCAGAAATAAGCTGTGTTAAAGTCCTTCCCTCCAGTTAGGTTAAGTTTACATGATCAGTCTTATGGATTTTTTACGGATTACATTCACTTGTTCTCCCAGACGAGTCTCACTGTTTCTAGAGAAGCAACCCAACATTGACTCTCAATTTCCCTTCCTGTGGTGTAGCCTGCATTGCCAATCGCTTAGCAGTGTGAGCTTTGCCTGGAGAAGCAGAAATTACAGTGTTAGTGATCCAGAGTGGGAATTGTCATGACGTGAAACACATCTATTCCCTGGGCAGTGTCCCAGTGCAGACAGTGGGCGTGCCAAGTGTCAGTGTGCTTCCAAACTGGGATTGCAGCTTTTCCAAGGAGCTGACACTGGGAACACAGCTGGATTACCGTGTCTCAGAAGAAGGGAGGCAGTGCAGGCAGTTCTGCTGTGGGGCTTACAGCACCTCCAGGCCCCAGGCCCACGCCGGTGTGTGTCGTGTTCCACTGCAGAGAACGGCGAGGAGCTCTTTTAAAAATAGATAGGAACAAAATTAAGGCAAACAAGACGAACGCTGTATCTGAGAATCGTTTATTGGTTAACAAAAAAACAAAATAAAAAGACTTACCCTACTAGAGAGAGCTAGAGAAGACAGAGAAACAGGAAGAAAGATGGGAAAGGAATGTGGGGGAGGGAGAGAAAGAGTGAAAAACAAGGTGTTACCACCGAAGCTGGAGGACTGCCCTCGACGTGCAGGAGGCAAGGACTGTGCTTCCATGGCCACAGTCAGGAGGTGCACAACTCCGGGCAGGGTCCCGATGAGGATTGCAGCAGCAGGCAGGACCAGAGGTGGGAAGGGTGAGACCCCGGGGGCTCAGGCAGTGTCATGGGGTGAGGCAGCAGGGCCCTGGCCAGGGGCATGGGGGGGGCAGGACAGGCACCAGAGCGAGCAAGAGCCAGCCAGGGCAGCAGAGCCAAAAGGCAGGCCAGGGCCAGGGCAAAGGGCACGAGACTCAAAAAGCCCCGATTCAAAAGCAAGTTTTGAGAAATAAATTCTCAAAGAGACAAAACTATGAGCTTCACAGCCCGCCCTGAGGCCTGTGACTTTTTACGGCCTCTCCCAAAGCCTGCCTGCTGGCCGGAGAGCATTGGCCCAGTCCCACCTTCCTCCCTCTGACCGGAGAGGCCCCTGTGGGTGGTTCGGTGTCTCCAGCTGCCTGTCCCACGTGAGGTGTTGGCCAGGGAAATGCTTCTTTTGGTTCTGCCAGGGAAATGTCTTCTTTTGGTTCTGCCAGGGAAATGGCTTCTTTTGGTTCTGCCAGGGAAATGGCTTCTTTTGGTTGCCTCCCGCTTGTGGCACACGTGTGACGCCTTCCCCACGTGCCTCTGACAGCCACTATTGTTAAGGCCTGACAAAAGTGAATTGGTTCCTCATAGCATGTCTGCCAGGAGGGGCCATCAGCATAAAAATTGGTCTTCCAATTCAGGCAAGTCTCTACATACCCAGCTGAGATGGAAAAAGAAGTTAAGCCACTGCAACAAATGAAAGGGTGGTCAGAGCTCCTACCTGGAGGCACAGTATGGACCGGGTTTGTTGCTGCAGCCGGAGCTGTGTCACTCCAGGCTGTAGGTTTTGCTGGGCTTTGGATGCTCAGCTGTGGGGCTGACATGAAAAAATACCTGCTGTAAAGATAGAAGCCTGCCCTGGAGGCGGAATTGTCTGCTAGCAGAGATGAAAGTGGCGCTGCTCTTGACTTGCCCTGAGGGTAGAGGCGCACAGTGTCACTTCCAGCAGCTCTGCACTGCATGGCTGCCCTGCTAGCCTTGCAATGCAAACTGCCTCCACAGTAGGGATCCTCCTGTAGTACAGCAGGAAATATCCGGCAAAGGAATACATTCTGGGTTCTGATGAGTTGTGCAGACCTGCCTCCACACACATGCTTCCAATTTTCAAAAAGTCTGGAGAGTAGAAGAGACTTGTTTCCCCCATTCCATCTCCAAAGTATTTCTTGTCTCGTGTTTATCAGGGCATTATATGTTTTGTATAATATGAACTTTGCTTTGATATACGGAACTCAACTAAAAAAAAAGACAAGCTTGAGGTAGAGATATGCATTTTTGAGTAAAAAGAACTTTTATTTCTTACTGTATGAAAGAGGGCCTCACTGTGTTCTTCATTTGGCTTTATATCCTCTGGGGCCATGCTGTATGTCAGACATTCCTGGATACAGACTTGTGGGGCAGTGGACAATTAGTTTATCTTCATGTCATGACTGTGGTTTACAAGAAAAAGCTTGTGATGACATCACTCTGCTGCATTTAAGGTAGGGGAATGAATTAGCTTTCCTCACCTCTCTAGGCATCTGTACCAAAAAATCCCAGTGCTCCAGATTGCTTTTATTGGCATACCGTTTTTGTGGGCAGAAGTGCTTAGATTAACTGATTCACTTCAAGTGTGCTTTTGTCCACTAAATAAATGAAGCATAGACATAAGTTATTTTTTCTTCAATTTTAATATTCTAAATTGATTCACTCAAATGGAGATAGAGACTAGATTAAAAAAAAAAAAAAACAAAAGCAAAAAACAAAACCAGGGTGGTTTATTGTAGTTTTGGCTGCTCCATTTACATTATTTCAATTAAGTTCTAATGATATTGTTTAGAAGTAACACTAACCTGGATCAAAATGTTTGGCTTGAGTGAATATTTTTAACTTGGAATCTGTATGTAATACTTTTAATCGTGACAATAAAGGACTGAGTCCCGTAGTTTGAAATTAGTCAGTAACTTTAAGATCGGAGTTAAAAAGTCTTTTGGATCATTTACTTGCTGAACTCATGGAAAAATTATAATAAATATCTTGTAAAGATATTTAATAAGTAAAGAAAGCAGTTAATAATAGGGGAAATTGTGGTTTGTACAGGGCTGCATGCATGCACATTATAGGATTGATTTTGAACTATTACAGGTGATATTTTGTGTAAATATTTTTCAGTATTTTTCTTTGGGTGCTAAAACAGAAGCAAACGCCTTGCAACAGAGGGAATTATTAATGCTTGAAAGTGGTTTATATAACTTCAAAAATTTTCTCAACATCTCAAAGACTTGACTTTAAAGAATGACTAAGGTACTCTATATGTGATGGTTCAATGATTGCCAGCCAAATTATTAATTCCAATAGCAGATCAGACAAGAGACACAGCAAAGAAAGATGGGTGCAAAGAGTAATGTCATTTTAGTGACAGCATAAAGCAGCAGAAGTCTTCAAATACATTGATTAAGGCATTGTATCATATACTTTGTATATTAGCACTCTTGAGGCAGCTTGTCCTGTCCAGCAAGAGGACTTTCTGCAGTGCTCTGAGTCCCAATTGCTATAGGACTGAGTCAGAATTTAGCCAAAATACTGAGTGCTAGAGCCATGTAGGTGATGTTCTTTCACTGTGAAACACAGTTTGCTGGTGGGTGTGGGTTTTTGTTTGTTTGTGGGTTTCTTTTCTGTGGGTTTGTTTGTTTGTTTTGGTTTTTGTTTGTTTGTTTTGGATTTGTTTGTTTTTGATTTTGTTTTTGTTTTTTTTGTTGGGTTTTTTGGTTTCTTGTTTTATTTCAGGTAATAATTTAAACTGTAAGTAAAACTGTTTCAGAGACAAAAAGGAAAACATGACATGAGCATTTAAATAGTAGCTGTCCTACTGGGCAGAACTGCGCTCTCATGAAAAAAAAAGTATTTCCTAGGTCTTTCACAGACTTTATATAACTTACTAAAACCGTGGTAAATTATTCTTTAGATTTTGTTCATGCTATTAGCAAGAGCTGACATAGCTTTTTGAAAAGAGAACACCCCCAAAATTGCCTGCCTTGTGTACAAGCAAGCATAGGGGTTTTTTTCCGCTCTCTACTTCCACCTGCTGAAAATGTTCCAGTCTCCAATCTAATCAGCTCTTTACTCCTCTTCAGACCAGCTGTAGGAAATCAAAAGGAGATAACAGTGTAAGTCAAGTTCAGGAAGTTTCAAATCTGATCAGAATATCTGTTTGGCTGCATCCTACGTCAGTGCCTACAGTAGTAAGTTTCTAAAATACAGGAAATTACATTCTTGAGAATTAAGTGTTCAAGAGATGTATCTCCATTAAAATACCATGGTTTGGGTTTGTTTGGGGTTTTTTTGTGTTAGTTAGTTTGTTTTTGTTTGGTTGGTTGGTTTTTTGTTTGGTTTGGTTTTTTTGTAACTAGTGATATGGTGCTGCTCTGTTTCTTGGGTATATTACCACATTCTCTCCATGAATGTTAAAATTATAAATGATTGTTGCCTTGTCAATAAGGGAGCGTGAAATTTGGTTAGCATGTAGAAAAATATGGTCTTTGCATTTTATGTTGGATTTAATACTTTTCTTCTTGCTTATGAAACTCATGTCTTTGCTTTTAACTGAAACTTGAAAGTGTCATATGAATTCAAAACTCCAGTATCACAAATTATTGAAAAAGAAAAAAGCTGAATAGTGTGACTTGTGATAAAGTTACAGTGCTTGTGACTATAAGCTGAATTTATAAAGGAATATTTCTAGATATATGTTCACTCTATTACTAAATAGATACTAAACAGATTTCCTTCTTTAGATCAGTAACTTATATGAAAAGGCTTTAAGAGTTTTTTTGAGAGTGGTTTTGGCATGAGAGTGAATGTTAATACCAAAAGTGTGTTTCAGTATTAAACTGTTGTTTATGAAGCTGTTATTTAGATTTGTTGTTTTACAGGACTAAGAGGTAGATGAAACTTTCACTTTCTTGTATAAGTATGTATATTTCATTAAACCACTCATTTCACCAGTGGTTTTCAGCATATATATCTGAAATAGGATGTCAGATATGGGATACATTTACACCTTGATTTATCTCATGAAGTAGCTTTGATTCTTAGCCTTTCCTAGTAGGGAATTGATGCAGTGTTTGATATGAGTTATCACCTAAGTGTTACAACTTGTCAAGATATCACTTTTGCTGTTTTATTATAGGTTACTGCCTATCCAGTAGCACTGGCTTTGCTCTGGCTTTCCAGGTGAGAATACAATGTGTAGTATGATAATTTATGATCAATAATGCCAAATGAACCAAATTATTAAGAAACCTATTTGTGGGTTGAACCTATCAAGGGGTTAATCCAAACCACACAAATGGGCAAAAATGACAGGTTTTGTAATCTGTTCAAGGTAATAAACAGATTTCCTAATGATTCTTACTAAGAAGCCAAGGACCATGCCACTTTGATGCTTTCCTGGCTTCCTTGTTCATTTGTGATGATACCTGTATCACGACTCCTGTGCTTACCTTGTGTTTGCTGTGAATCCCTGTGCTGATTACTCCTCTGTTGGAGTTGAAACTGTTCCTCTTTGTTGGAGTTGAAACTGAATTTTTAGCCCCGAAGCCTCTCATTTTACCTATGGCAGCATGGAATACTGAAAGGGGCTATTCTTGTTTGAAATGCCTTCAGCATGCTTTTAAATTCAGGGGGGATTTTTGTGGTGTATAAACCCAGTGAGAGGTTTTATAGCTAAATGGCTCTGATGCTGATCTAGAAAATCATCATGAATCTCTACCCATTTCTATATGTTCTGAAGCAGGGAAAAAAAAATAATCTTCAACTCTTAATGTTCCATTGCTACTGCCAATGGCAACATTAACAAGGGTCATGGCTTGTGGATTTTTAACCTTTATGGTACCCTGCCTTGCACCAGAAAGGTATAAAACATCAGAAATTTATCTGTTAAGCAATGTAAATATGCATGTTGCTGTCTTGTTTCAAAGTGTTACAAGACTCATAAAAGTCCTTGAAATGTATTTATTGGTTTGGAGAACTGGAGTTGCAAAGCTTTTGAAGTAGATATTAGTGAAACCTATTCAAGCACTGAAAAATCATAAGGCAGAGTAGAAACCAATACTTGGGAATTGACTGTAGACTTCATCAGCTGTTCATAAAATTCAGTTGGTTGTTGAAAAAAAAAAAGATCAATTTTACATAGTGCAACATATGAATTGTCTCCTGACACTTAATATATATTCTGCAAAGCATTACTGGTATATTCTTGAAGGATATTATTGACTGTGGTTTAGAAATCCCAGGTATTAAAAACAAACTGCTCTGTCATCCTGTCAATGTATCCTTCTTCAATTACTTCTCAGTACGGGGTTTTTCTTTTAACTTCTTCTCCAGCTCATTGCCAAATTTAAATAGCTTTAAAAAAGGAATTTCCATAATTTTTCTTCGAATAACATTTTTGATTGAGTATCACTATAGGTTATATTGTTGCTTCATCTAAATTTACATCCTTTTAAGCTCATCAGATGTTGCAGAATTCTACACTGCTAGCACTCTCCTAGTATTACCAGCTTAGAATCTCAGGGAAACTTTCGTGCATCCATAACTTTGGCTGATTTTCATCCTGTGCTCAGTATTTACTGTTTTAAAATCATGAGTAGCACTTGTGATTTAGATTCTACCCAGACTTTCTTTTACTCACCATTATTACTCACCGTTTTCTTTGTCTACATAGTGGAAATAGTAACCTATAATTCTAACATCTATGCAAAATTCTGTGTATCTCATTGTTTGAAGACAATAAATGTGGTTTAACAGAAAAGAGAATTCGACAATCTGGGTTTTTGCATGAGAAATAAATACATAGCAATTAAAAAAAAAACCAAAAACCAAGAAGCAGATAAGTCCCATTCCATAACAGTTTGAATACTGAAGTTTTAGCTACCTTTTTCCAACTGTTTTGAAAAATCCTGCAGACATACTCTTCAACCAAAACTTTATATTCTATTGTTCAGTTTTTATTTAACAGTGTTTTAAGGTAAAACAAGGCAGAGATTTGATGCTGTTGATGCAACTGAGATACAAATGGTGTATTGCAACTGCCAGAAACTCTTCAGATCTTTCAAAGAGTAAACCAGAAAAAGCTTTGGTCCCAGTTCTTGGTTATCAATTCTTAGTTGCATGTGACTCATCCACATGACTCATTTTCTTCTACAGATTTCAGTCACATATTTGGAACATATTACTTTTAAAGTTAATAAATTACAAACTCATGTTGTACAATATGCTTTGTATTTTAATTAAAAACAATAAACCATGTATCTGCATTCCTAGCTGCTACATTAGATTGAAAATGAAGAGCTGTGTTAAGGTGTTCTGTGAGACAGAAGTAAGTAATACCACAGAAAAGCCTGCATATATTATTTCAAATTTGATTTGTAATTTGGAAAAGGTATTATTGTTATTAATTTCTGCAAGAGGAAGCAAAGAGATTTATTCTTTTATGCCCTAAATCTTTTATCTTCATCCTCTTATCATCAGTGTTTGCATCCACAAGGAAAAGACTTTCCATCACCGGGTGATCACAGTGTATTGCTTTTAAAAAAATTATTCTATCTGGGTTCAAAAATATTTTAGTCATTATTGTGTTGCAGTACCAACAAGCTGTCATTGCTGGCCTAACACACAGCTGAATCTATAGAAGGGAGAACAAAGTCATCAGTTTTATTTGGTTGTCTTTAAATTACTGTCTCATGTAACTGCACTATGAATAGCTGAAACATTGTATTATATAGCTCTTAATGCCTGTGGAAAAAATAAGAAAGCTTGAATAAAGTTCTAAAAAAAATTGCCTTTTCTTTTTTTTTAAGGTTGAGAAAATAGCTAAGGAAATACATCAGTTGTTTACGCATCTATCTGTTGTATTTTGCTGGAAGTAATTTACTCCTTTCTATACCATCCTATCATTCTAATTACTTTGGGTAAAAGTTTTCCTATTTATCTATGATCAAACCCTGCGCCTTAAAAAGGATAACAACAGGAGCCAATATGAAAGAAAGAATCAGACCTTGTCTATGTGTGTTTGCTTTGTGAAAATGTTCCCGGTGATTCTAAGCAACTGAATTACAGGAATATGAATGCAAAGTTACTTTATGAAATTACTAACCTGCCACAGTAAATAAACAAAAACCACCAGAATAAACAAATTTACCAGAATTATCTCAGTGGTTTGATGGTAGTGACACACTAATCCTTGAGAACGGTGCCTCCTTTGCATTTTGGAAATACTGCCACATATGTGATTATTCTTACAAGTAGCTTATTCTGATGGACCCACAGAAATGGATTGCATGGTACTTCTGCATGTCCTAATGAAGTCTAAAAAATTTTTTGGCTTAATAATGAATGAACAAGGACTTTAAAAATGTCTGTTGTCATTGTAGTTCCTCCTATGGCAAAGCAGCAATCACTTTAGGTTTCTGTGAAGTGATGGGACACATTTCTGTACAGCTGGGCATTAACCATCCCACTGTCTCACAGCATTTTTCTTTTGTTTAAAGATAATGTTAATAATCCACAAAGAGGTTTTCAAATGAGCTTCATTTCTGTCTTCCAATTGCAACAGTACTTTAATAATATTCTGGAAACTCTTAAAGGTATTAATTTTTCAAAACCTGTTCCTATTCCAGCAGAAGCACAAAGTCCCAGTACTGACTTTCAAATTAGAAAAAAGTTCTAAAAACTCATGGTATTTTACAGTTTTAAAAAATAGTGCATTAAAAGTTAGCAAACAGTCAGTGAGTGTTCATCAATTTAAAATGCTAAACTTCTATAATCAGCCATTCAAAGAATATTATATAATCAAGATGGTAGCCCCTTATGGCATTTAGCTAATGGGCTGTAGCTCTTAAAACTCTAATCATTAGTTTAGAGATTTAGCTATACAGAGAATGGGCACAAAATCCTTCTTTAATCTTTCTTTCACTAAAATTGTGACCACTGTAGGATATTAAGGTAACAAAGTGATCTTTATGATGGTTTTGTGAAAGTCTGTTTTAGTGATATGAGTTAGGCAAATCTACTTTCTAGTCTTAGGATAGTAAATTAGATATTTACAATTGATGAATAAGAAGCTGTTCACTTCATAGTAACCTTTTAATACAGTGGCCTGGCTTTATGCATACTTTATAAAATAGTATCTTTCACATTAAAAACAACGTTCTTGTCCAATACGTAAAATAATTCTTGTATCTCTGGCATGAATGTGAAAAATAGCTTTGAGTTTTCAGAATTTCTGGCTGTTTAACTCTGGTGATTCTTAAGTTTTTTGTATCTGGTTTTTAACCAATTTAATACTGATATGTAGGCCCTTCATCTGTTAAATGACAGCAAAATCCAGATAATAGTCTCAGTTATGACAAATCTAAATATTTCAATGTACTGTAAGAGAAAAATATGGTTGTAATTTGTGTAATTTTGGCTCTGATCCTGGTAAAGATTGACTTTGCCTTATTGCATATAGTTACTGAAGTAGATATGTTAATCTTTATGCATACATGCCAGCTAAATCAGAACCAAGTAAATTTCACAGGTTTTAATTTAATTTTATCTTAGCTTGATTTTTAATTCTTTTGTAACCTACTGGTTTTGCCTGTTCTTCACTAGTATATAAGCAGTTTGATTTCAGTCATTGGGATGCCTGAAGGCAGAAGTAAACCCTGCTAGTCACTACTGGGGTTCTGCTGGGCTCTATTTCGGGGACTTTGTTCTCTTCAACATTTTCATCAATGGCATGGACACCCTCTTCAAGGAATATTCAGGAAGTTGGCAATGATACTAAATTGGGAGGAGCTTTTCATTCCTACAGAGGCAGAGGGACCCTGCAGAGAGACCTTGATAAATTAGAGATAGGTTTAAGAAACACAAGTGCTGGATTCTGCACCTGGGATGGGGCAGCCTTGGATGTACGGACTGACTGGGGAATGAGAGGCTGGAGAGCAGCGCTGTGCAAAGGGCCCTGGGGCTCCTGCTCGATGGAAAGTTGAATGTGAGTCAGCAGTGCCCTGGCAGCCAGGAGGGCAGCTGTGTCTGGGGGCATCAGGCACAGCATGGCCAGCTGGGCAAGGGAGGGGATTGTCCTGCTCTGCTCTGCACTGGGGCAGCCTCACCCTGAGTGCTGGGGGCAGTTTGGGGTGCCACAATATAACAAAGACATGAAGCCATTGGAGAGTGTCCAAAGGAGGGCCATGAGGATGGTGAAGGGTCTGGAGAGGGAACCTCATCAGAAGTGGCCTGGTGTTTTGTCAGGGGAGGTTTAGGTTGGGTATCAGGAAAAGGTTCTTCACCCAAAAGGTTGTTGGGCACTGGAACAGACTGCCCAAGGCAGTGGTCACAGCACTAAGCCTGACAGAGTGAAAGAGGCTTTTGAACATTGCTCTCAGGCACATGGTGTGATTTTTGGGGCCAGAAGTTTGACATTGATGATTCCTGTAGTTGCCTTCCAACTCAGAATATTCTATGATACTCTGATACTGTGGTGTATGTTACGTGAACATAGCTGCCCTATACCTTGTTTCCTTTAAACTTGATGATGTAATCTTATCTTCTGTCACTGAAGCAAAAAGAAATTTTAAATTTCTTATCTTGAATCAGAAAGCACAGAGTAAATTTCACAAAGTTAATCTTGAAGAAAAAAATTTATCACCATTAATAAGAATGTGGTGAGCAAAAGGTAGGAGTTTCATCAAATCACGAGGCACAATTTGCTCATTTTATTCAGCACATTTCAGTCATTACAGAGGTCATCATACAAAAACACCAGTAGTAACAGAAGTATTAAATATTTAGGCATTAGGCATGTGTCTGAGAAGCAAGCTGGTTAGCTTTGTGTAGATTGTGGGTGGAGAAACTTTTTGTTTTGAGGAGCAAGAACTCTTCCAAGTCACCTGCAGAGGGGCTTAGTTCAGTGTGATAATACAGAGTAAAACCTCACAGGCTCAGCAGCCATCTTCTCTCTACTGAAGGTCACACAGCACGTACAGAATTCCTCTTTAGCATAGGAAATACTTTGTGTTTCTTTATCAGTTGTCAAATCTGCCCTGTGAGGACCAGGAGCTCAACTCAAGGACCCTGATGCAATCCTTCCAGCTCAGCATCTTCTGTGATTCCTATTCCTGGTACTTCTACTGTGATTTGCTGTCAATTTGCTCCACCACTAATCTTTCTGGCTTCAGGTGACCACTCATAATGCACTGTATTTCAGAAGAGTAGGGGCACAAAAATCTGTGGTTGCAGTTGATAATTTTTGTTGTTTGTGATCAAGTATTTGATGAACTTAAGCTTACACAGTATTTTTTCAATAAACATTGCACCATGCTTCTCCAAATAGATTATCTGCATGCTGAATAAGTGGAAACATTTGGATAGCACAAAAGCAAGCAAGTCAAACTTTGTGGTTAAGTTGCTTAATTAATGTGCTGATGCAAACTGATACTCAAAAATTCTACCACTTGCTCTCCAAGGCTGTTAACATGCCTGGATGCCTTTACTAATATCCAAGGCATGGTGAACAAAGAACAGTTCAATAATACTATTTTGGACAATGATGTAATTCAGTCAAAATTAGACTTTTCTCTTGGTTTGGCAGAGACTGAAACACTTTTCACTCAGTAGTTCCCAGGTATGTGATGTGCATGTGGCTGTGCTGGCAGGCAGTAGCAGCACTGCCTGGAAAGCAGTTGAAGGAAGGTGGTTGACTGATCAGAAGTGTGACTGAGCTTTTATTGTTCATATTCCATGGTGTCAGCATGAAATACGAATGTATTGTTTAAGATGCTTTTTAAAAATAATAATAATAATAAAGTAATTGAAGTTCCAACCAATCTAAAGGTGTTAAGCTTTCAAAGAAAGAGATCAAGCTTTTTTATAGTAAATGCAAAATTCAGATGGTCCACATCAGCAGTGTGCCAAACCTAGCATTGTGCATGAGAATGGTCTACAAGAACTTTATGCATTCACATTTAAGAAAAGAAGTGTGGGTAAAAGGGAAAATTGTTGCCTTGTTCAGACTCATGGTATTGTAACAATCCCAAGGAGTTTTTGAGCATAATACATTTGGTACTGAGAAAGAAATACCAAAGAAGTTAGATTGGTTTGTAATAGAGCTGAGAATATTCACACATTTTGTGGAGTATGTATTTTACACATCATATAATTGGAAACAGAATTATAGGGTGAACTGAAAGTCGTGGAAAAAGAATTATAGTGATTTGAACATGCTGTAGCTCTTTCTGAGGGTGGAAAGTAATAGAACTATCAAACCAAACAACAAAAAACTGAATTTCTTACATTACAGTTAAAAAGAAACATTCAAGTTTTATTCTTGACCTCAAATAACAAATCTGCAGAATGCATATTTAAAAGAAGAAAAAAAAATCCTAGGTAAATAGAGTAAGTTGAAGTGTAAAACAGTTATGTATAGTTTTCAGGCTGTTAACAGTAAGAAATAGTATAGCAGAACCTTAGAAAGAACATAAATATCACTGTAGGAGGGGGGTCTTTGTAAATGTTTCCAAGAGCAAGAATTGGTATGATTAAAAAAACATTCAGTGACAAAGAAAATGAAACAAAAGAACTGTAGTTAGAGTTATATACATAGTCCCTGAAACTAGGTATATAAAATATTATACTAAGCTTGACCAGTGCGTGTGTCTTTTGATCTTGTGTGTACTACAAACATTATTTTCACCAGTGTATTCAGGCACTGAATAGAATAGCTTGTGCTTGACTGAAGTGTATTTTTCAGATAGATGTCTAGTTTTCATTTGAAGACGTAGAGAGGTAGAAAATGAATTACTTTTCTTGGTAGGTTTTTCCTAATAGTTACTTTGAATTTTTCTGGCTTTGGCTTCCAGCTATGGAGTTGTATTAAACCTTTTTGTGCTAGAGACCTGTAGAAGCCCATATTTTTTCTCTTTTAAGTGCTCGTATTCTGCTGTCAAGTCACCTTTCAAATTTTCTTTGATGAACTGAGCAGACTGACACCTCTGAACATTTTTACAAGCAGCAGTGAAATACATTTTTTACCTCCCTCTGAATAGTTTGAGATCATTCTTTAAAAATCCAGCCCTCAATATCATTTTTTTTAGCTCATCACCCATAATTTTCTAATTTCTTAATGATTGATATGTTGTATAATATAATCCCTAAATATAACTTCCAAGGAATCATAGTTACATTTATATTTGGCTAATGACTTTCGCTTAAAAGCTGCTTTGGGCATATATCTCCTAATCCATTCTAAATTCAAATTAGTCTAAGCTTTGGTGAAACTGCATAGACCTAATAAAGTCATCACAGAATCATAGAATGGCTTGGATTGGAAGGGACCTTAAAGATCATCCAGTTCCAGCCCCCCTGTCATGGGCAGGGACACCTTCCATTACACCAGGCTATTCAGAGCTCCATCCAACCTGGCCTTAAATCCTTCCAGGGATGGGACACCCACAGCTTTCTCTAAGCAACCTGTCCCAGTGCCTCACCACCCTCACAGAGAAGAATTTCTTATTAATAATCCATCTAAACCTACTTTAGAACTTGAGTTCCATTATAGGAAGGTGTCAGCATTTTTTATAGGTATAAAATACCACTATAGGTAGGTGCCCAATTTTTTTTTTCATTTTTTGTTTTTGTTTGAATCTAAGGATTTTAAGTATCATTCTTTTCTTTAGCAGGGTTTAAAGAGTCAAACACTTGCTAATTGTATTTCCACATTACCTTACCTTCACCTGCATTTTTTATCAGTATCCTAGATGTACCAGGAAATTTAATGATTGTGATGCATCTCAGGATCACATATTGAGCTTTAAGAACAAAGCAAGCACTATATTTAGACTGTAGGCTCATCTCTCCTAATATCTTAACCTCTTCAACAGCTTCTTATGAACAAATGTTGAAGGAGTGAAGCAGAACAGAAGGATCCTTTCCTTACACGCACACTCAATGGCATCAGCAATTTCCTGAGGAATTGCATTCCAGATCATTGTGCTTAATAGCCACTAATGGATTTATCATGTCTTTCCTAGGGACCTCAAATATCTGGCTTTTGTTGTGCTCACTATGGTGTTCCAACAGGTCACAGTGAAGACTGTATTACTTTTTTCAGATTGTTAAAAAGCAATATTAATACTTTTTAAAGCTGTTAATAAAAACCTTACTCTACAAGACATACTCTGGGTTAACACTTAATTAGTTTCTTTATGTTGATGTTTTTGGTTTGGAGGGGGTTTTTTTGTTACTGCCGTGAGTGGCCAAGAGTCTTCCCCATTATAAATTTTGTTGTTGCTTTTAGGATCTATAAAATCTTAGACCCACTAAAGGGAAATGGAACTCCTGTATCCACAAAAATAAGTGTATTTAAAATTGTCTTTGTGGCCTAGAAAATCAAAACAAAGATAGCTTATCCTGTCAGTCTCCTCACTCTCTGTATCTTGCTGATGCCTTCACTGTTGTAGGGAAGAATTACTGCCAGAGGAAATAAAAATTAAGGAGGGGAGAGGGCAAACGGCACTCATAGAAAAATCTCTTGTTGCAAATCCAGCCTTAAATTTAGTCCACTCTGATGTGTGGAATGACACTCAATAAAAAGAGGCAACTGAGGATCCTACCCAGAGGCATCTTCCAGCAATTTTATATTTTGACCAGTTGTTTCACAATGACGAGAATAGTCCTACTTGAGGTTAACTAAAATTGTCCCCAGATCACCAAAAACATAATCAGAACAGCTGTAGTGATGGTAGTAAATCATCCCAGGCTGCCCAGCTTGGTACATTCCTTTTGGACCATTTAGCAATGATGAGGGATGAGGAGAGTGGGAGGGAATTTGAAAGACAGTGAAAGCAGCTCTCTCTGTGCCTTTTGATACAGCTGCCCCAGATGCTGATGCTCCACAGTGCCCTACAATTGCTTCACACATGTCAGGAGTTGATTCCTGTTGGATTGTCAAATTGAAGTTTTTTCACCCTTGCCTTCATGAAGTGTCTTTAATTTCATTTTGAGGAGTGACCATAAGCCCAGGCTTGAAATGAGACCTATGTTCCTAAATTAAGGTTTCTGATCCTCCTGATGGTAGCAATCTGTTTATCGTTGCAGACCTGGAAAAATTAATCAATAATATTTTCTTCAGATGTATTGCTTTTCAGACTCATTCCAATTCTGCTGGTAGACCTTACCCAAGATCAGGAATCTGTTGAAATCTGGAAATGAAAAATTGGGTACTCAGAGCTGCTTGCAGTTATCTTCTATAACTTTTGCTAACTACAGCACTAATTTCATCCTGCTTTCTCAGATTTCAATTCCAAACCCAGCCTTCAGTGAGGTGGCAGAGTAAGAACTAAACTAAAAATTAAAACTAAGGCACTTTTATCTCTTGATGTCAGCTGTCAGCTTTGCTCATCAGCCTGATAGGATTTAGCAATGGTTCAGGGCTGCACAGCTCCAGTCTCTCTAAACCTGAACATTAACCTCAGTTCTATCTCTTATCTTTTAATACAGACTTGACATCCACTTTTGCCTCTTCTAAAACTGAAAATAAGATATTCAAGTCATCTAGTGGTTAATAAGCCAATCTCTGTAGCTCTTACTTTCCTTGGGTTTTTCATTCTTCATTTACAGTAACAATAACTGCTGAGACTCCGGTATGTCCGAGTTATATTTTAGAAGTTGGCAGCCTTATTTGGTTTCATTTTGAAAAGTTATTACTAATGTCTAGTACCAATACCAATATTTGTTTGCCTCCCATTAATATCCTTAATGGATTTTACAGTGGTTTAATCTCCCTTGTTTCATTCTTCAAGCTGAACCTTTTTTTGATAATGAATGGCTTTCCCAGGTTAAGGAATTACTATGTTTACTGCTTGCATATTGCATAGAAAGGATGGCATTTTACGAACTTCTGTCAGCTTATTATTCACATGTCCTACTGTGCCATCTGTGTTTTGAGCTGATTTTCATTTCAGAAATTGTTTTTCTAAGAATTTTGAGCGAGTAGCTGGATTTTTCTGTGTTGTTCTACACTAAACCCCATAAAATCCACGGTGCCATTCCCTGACTTGCAAACTCGTGGCTGTTTCTGTCAGTGCAGGCTTGTTCCAGGAGCTCACAGATCAGCCATATCCAGCTCCATCCATGGGTGTAGCTCCTGCCCTGCCTGTACCCAACAGTCTGATGGATGTTAGGGACCTCTCTCAGCCACCAGGCTGGTAGGAAATGCAAAGCACTGCATACATGGACACCCAGAGCTGTACCCAAAGCTAGTTACAATACTTGCACAAATGATAAGGAAAGTGCAACTTTCTATGGTCAAGTGAATAGGAATATGGAGGTAAAAATAAATCAAAATAAATTATAAAACATATAGTTACATTTTCTGAATCTATGAGAACAGCAAAGTCTGCATATAACCAATATTATCCAATAATAAAATTATATTCTGAAGAACACTGTGCCTTTAATCTGTTTAAACATACAATTTATACATTGAAAAAAAACCCATCAGATAATGCCAATGAAAATAGACTCCACTTTTGGGAAAAACCTCCTAGATTTATAAATTTCTGTTTTTATGCTTTATATAATGTCATTTTCATTAGTATTAAACAGAGTGGGGATATTTTTCTGAGACAAAAAAGGAAAGTAATTTTATCTGCAAATCAGTTTAAGAAAATACCCAAAATGCTGGTGATTTGGAAGTGTCATCAGTGTATGCTTTGAAATGTCAATGCCAAATTACAATGAAGAAATATTATTTTAGCAATATGCAGTAATATTACATGATCTAATGAGAGTTTCCCAGTGAAGAAATGTCAGTTTTGCATAATTATCACTTCTGTTGATAGGACTAGAAAGCAACTGAAAATCTTACTTTTATGAGAAAAAAACAAGTGATTTCTCTCCAAAGGATTTTTCAGTTGCATTTTATAAAAGGTATGAAGGAAGGTATTTGCAGTGCCAATAATGTGTAAAATTATGCAATTTTTTTTTTTAACTGAAAAGATATGTAATCTGAAGTTTGTTTTTTTTTTGTACAGAAGTCTGTTTTATTCAATTAGGATATTGTCTTCTTGAAAACTTGACTTTTATAACTAATGTTTAATTTCTGTTTGGAATGGATTTTTTTTTTGTCATTGTGTGATTAATTTCTCACATGCTTTAATTCTTTCCTTCAGAGTGTTTAGTATAGAAGAAGAGAAAATGAAACATTCCTTGGAGATAATAAGTTGTCAGATTTTGCTTTTGTTTCCCGTGTGGCATATGGACATGTATAAAACATAAACTAATACTGCTGGAGAATGCTTTTAGAATATAGATAGGTCAGACAAAAACATTTTCAAAACTAATTGAGTCCAAAGTGTGCAAAGACAAATGGTTCATTCTCAGACTTTATCTCCTGGAGATTCATAAATTCCACTGGAAAACACAAAGCTGTATTGCAAAGGATTGGGTTTTTTTAGAAGTGTCTGTCAAGCCAAGAGATAGGAGTCTGATAACAAGACCAGTGCTGAAATGGAATGTAGGGAGCTGATTGCTGGAACTTATTTTCTAAAAGTCTCGACTCTTGCATTAAACTTCCTCTATACACATCTGCATACACAGTAAAGAACTCTTCAGTTAAATACCAGTGCATGTTAGGAATGTTGAACTTACGGAAAAATTCCTTCATTATTTAATGCATTATCATTTAATATTGCTGATGCTAAAACCATAAAACACAGATTTTTTGGGGGGCAGGGGGAAAACCCCACTAACTTCTTGAAATACAGAAGGAATTATATGAACAGGCCACTATTAATCCAGTAATAATGACCTAAGGGGGTATTTTCATTTCCTAGATGCTAAAGTATGTAAACCAGAAAAAAAAGGTCAGAAAAGGCACATCCCTCTGATAAAAATGCTAGAAAAATATTAATAATTGATGAGAAATACTCAACAGCTTTGTGCCTCAGTCTTCACTGGCAGCCTCTTTTCCCATGCTTCTCAAGTGGATGGGCAGCAGAATGGGGTCTAGGGGAGCAAAGTCCTTCTTACTGCGAGATAAGATCAGGTTTATGACCATGTGAGGAACCTGAATACACATAAAACCTGGTGATAATGCATCCCAGAGTCCTGAAGGAATTGGCAAATATAGTTTTCAAGCCAGTCTCCATCATGGCAGTCAGGTGAAGTGAAAAAGGGAAGATGGTACCCATCTTTAAAGGGGTAGAAAGGAGGGCCCCGGGAATGACCTGACCCCTACACCTGGGAAGATCGTGGAGCAGACCGTCCTAGAAGCTGTGCTAAGACATGTAGAGAATAGAGAGGTGATTTGAGATAGCCAGCATGGCTTCAGCAAGCACAAGTCCTGCCTGATCAACCCAGTGGCCTCCTGTGATGGGGTGATTCCCACAGTGGACAAGAGGAGGGCTTGCTGTAGGCAAATGTCAATGACTACAGATGTCATTTATCTGGTGTTCTGTAAAGTGTTTGACATGATCCCCCATAACATTTCTCTCTAAATTAGAGAGAAGTAGTTTTGATGAGCTGATGATTATATAGATAAGATATCCTTAACTATATCTTCAATTCAGCCCAGGAAAGTTTCCTTCGTAGTTGAAAAACCAGGAAAAAATTTATTCTGAAAATCAAAGCACATCCAGTTTTTGCTTTAAGTATATAAGCTTTGTATCAACTACAACGTGACAGCCAAAACCTTTTAAGGTCTCACAATGTTCCAATTCACACAGGTCTGAAAGTATCCTATTTTGCAATTAACCTAACATATATATTCCCAGGCTACTACTGAATAACAGCAAAAATTCCATCAATGAAAGTTGCTGGTAGACAGTGGTATACAATTGTTTCTTTCTAAACAGGAGCAGAGAATGATCTCCTTTCCTTTCTATATATTTCCAATATTTGTCAAAAGAATAGGACCTCTACTCAATGCGTATGTATATATTCAAGAGGCTGATTTTTGCCAGCAGAGAAATTTGTTCTAAATCACTAAAAACAAAGTTT
This sequence comes from Fringilla coelebs, assembly GCF_963513975.1. Taxonomy (NCBI): domain Eukaryota; kingdom Metazoa; phylum Chordata; class Aves; order Passeriformes; family Fringillidae; genus Fringilla; species Fringilla coelebs. Next base: position 63,912,409 of record NC_140032.1, on the reverse strand, counting down.
AAAGAGATATGAGAAGTTCTGCGTGGTGAATCCAAAACCACTGAGGATTGTTGTCGTTTGTGGTTGCTTGTTTTAACTTTTGATTAGTTGGTTTTTTTTATATATTTTTAGGTATTTTTAAATTAATGTTATTAAATTTATATATTTTTATTGTTATTTTGCTATTGTTATTTTACTACTCATTGAACCAGTTTGGGTTGGAAAGGACCTTAAAGGTCATCTTGTTCTAGCCCCCCTGGCATGAGCAGAGACATCTTCCACTAGACCAGGTTGCTTAAGTCAGGCCTCATGGTGTCCATAATTGGCATGGACAGCTTATATTGCTCTTATCTGTAGGTGTGATGAAGGCAGCAGTAATAAGGACAAATGAAACAACAGGGAATACGTAATTCTCTTCTTGGAAGTGTCTCAATTTACTTTGATAAATAGGATACAGAGAAAAGCCTGACTCATCTGGAAATAAGAACTGTGGCATAAAATGCTAGACAAAGCTCTGTAAAAGAAATGTAGTTTTATGCCACTGAGCTTGGGGTAAAATGGTAATGGGATATCTATCTGTTCTTCACATGCTGAAATACACTGTGTTTCTTACAGTTGTGGGTAAGTATCCTGAAAGATATGAAGGAGAAATTATGGGAGAATTAAGAATAAAAACATGTCAAGTCCAGGACTAATAAAACCTGGCATACAATTTAAAATACTTTCTTATTGCAATATTGATTCATAAAGCAGACTTGGAGCCGACCAAGTTCTGATAAAATATGGAGATAAAAGCAGAAAAAACATCTGATAGTTTGGTTTAGCTGTGTTATGTTAGGAATCCACGACTAGAGTCAACATTGGACTTGGAGACTTGGTACAACCCTGTGCAAACCGTGAGCAGAGAAGCCCTGCCCTCACAACTGTACAGTCACTGCGTGAAGCAAGGACCACAGGGCAATGTCAGGTGGGAAGAGACCTCCGGGGCTGCAGCCCCATCCTGCTGTGAGCAGCAGAAACAGCTGAGGTCAGACCAGGTTCCTGAGGGTTTTATCTTGTTGGGCTGTCAAAATCCCCAGGATGAAGTGCACGGCCTCTCCTGGTAATCTGCTCCGCTCCATGCCTGTTCCATAGGGATCATGCTGGGAAGTACACTAGTGGGCTGTACTGGAAGGGAAAGGAAACAGGTAAAGATTCTATATGGAACTGTTAGATACAGCCTTGCAAGTAGAAATGTAAACACAAAAGATGTCTTTGAAATACTGGAACACCTGTGGATTCCGAGCATCAGAGAGGTGATGAGAATGCCTGCCCTTCCTAGGATTTACCATCCGCTATTTGCAAATGTCTCCATCTGGTTTAATGCCAGGAGAGTGCCAAGAAAATAAAGGTTTATTCACCATCTGTCACTCCCACGTGTGTGCTTTTGAAGGTGCTTTTGAATTTGATGACTTTGATTCACAGCTCAGTCCAGTACATGAGTCATCATGAAACCTAGGACTCAAAATATAAATAGGAAAATACAATATTAAGTTTTTATCTTGTGGAGTTTCAAGTGCTGAGGCCACAACTTTCCTGATAAGGAAAACTCCAGTTTGTGTGATACTTAGGATTAGTAAATAGTAGCATTATGACTGAATTTTGTTCATTTAGATGTGCTGAATGCAAAGCAAGACAAAATAAGTAGCTTGGCATAGAAAATTTCATCTTCAGAACCTGATCAGAATATTAACTGGGGGGATTTTGTGTTCTGTGAAACATCTGCACACACTGCTATCTTAAATTGTAATATTAAAAATTAACCCAGAGTGGAGCTGCAGAACTTGCAGGTTCTGCTCAGGTACAGGAGAGTGTAGTACAAGGAAGAGCTTTTGTGCTATACTTCAACAATTCCTGTTAGAATCAGAATCTTAAACCATCCTGGATATCACCCATTATAAGTTTTTCTGAGAGTCCATCCTCATCCTCTTATCACTAAGAAAGCGTTAGGGAGAACTTGTTCATAAGGCTTTTAGCAGCCTACTACTCATTGTAGATACCATTTGTTGAGCTGTGACTGCATCCATTATTTCAGCACAGTTAATAAGCCTCTCTGATTGAGGCTTTGATTCTCATGTGATATGTTCAAATTTAATAGAAGAACCTCAAGAATACAAGTATATAAAGAATGTCCCAAAGAAGAAGTATTCATTCACATGGACTAGGTTGTTGATGGTTGTTTAGTGGACTTTCAGACAATTGCAGCTCCACTAAATAGTTCTGATTCTGTCAACAGTTGTTATTATTTTTCCTAATGATTAGGGGAATAAATTCAGCCATCATCAAACTTCAAATAAAGCTGAGTTAAAATCTGCAATGATTACATGAAGCACTATTGGTTCTTTCTAGGGAATTTAATAGGGATGAGTATGGAGGAGGTTTCTATTTGGCTGTCTAACTGCGGCATCCTAGTCTTTGCAGTTAAAAGCTTGATAATGCCATCTAGGATAAGGGATCCCTATAAATTCATGAGACTCCAAGACAGATAGTGTCCTCTCACAGTCACAGCAATGATGAGAAGTTATCTGTGCCTTACATGCTGTCTTGGTGATCTCTTAGTCTTTCTCTTACTCTTTTGCATTAACAGTGTGAAAGTTCAGCATCTGTTGTACATTACAGATCCATTCATGTTCTGGGATGATTCCAGAGGTAAGTGGAGCTTCTCAGCAAATGTCCCAGGAGATGGCCAACCACTGTATTCTCAGGAAGGAATGCAAACACGTGGATGCAAGTGGTAGCCTGAAGAACCTTAGTTAGAGACAATTGTGCAGCAGTGGACACTGAAATCATTCTCATTTGATTTTATGAATAGGTAATGGACACCTTCACCTCTGCCTAGACCCACACACTTTTTCACAGTACCAAAATGGCCCAAAGCTGAAGCAAGAGGCTTCAATACACTTTGACTGGAGAGTTGGATGACCATAAATATGCTCAGGATATGTGTGTGTATATAAATTTATGTGTACACAAACACATGCATGGTTATATTTAAAAGACACAACCTGCTTTTTGAATTCTACTTTTCCTGCCTTAGTCCTAGGATAGGAAAGTCTAGGTGAAGGAGTTCCCAGTAGCCACAAATATCTGTGGGTGAAAATGGTATTTAAATAAAAGAGGAGCTGATGCTTAAGGCACTGTATTTTAAGACTAGAAGTCTCAAAATGCCACCTTTGTTAATAATTTCATATGATCTTGAGCAAACTGTACTTACCCTAAGTGAACAGTGCTTAATTTTACACATATTCCTCCTTGTGAAGTTTAACTAGACCATTTTAATGATCAGTGTGAAGAGAATTGTCATTGAAAAGAGATGGGGTTAAACAGTTGCTCACAGTCTAAAGAAAAAAAGAAAAGGTTAATATTTGTTAATATTCTCCTAATGTCACATATCTATGGCTTCCCATCTGCTAACTGTAGATAAAGGGCTTTTTTATTTAATTTGTTTTGCCCAGTCGGACTCCAGTCCTGCTACTTGTATCAGCCAAATATATCCCTTCATGGTTTAAAGAACTACTGATCTTGAGTAATCAGTCAGGAAGTCCATACAGGGGCAGGTGCTAATTTATGAGCCCTTAGAAAATGTATTTGGGATAACAATTACTTATGAATCTAAGGCTAGACATTCCAGCAGTGGAGCCACACATCTGTATTTATAATTTAATCCAAGTAATACTTCCCCTCTCACCTGTATAATGTAATGAAATTCCAAAGCCCAAGTTTTGTTAAAAGAACAAACCAACACAAAAGTTAGAGCAAAATGAACCCCAGATTGTGGTTCTAACTAGATTAGCTGTTGAAACCTGCTGGAGGCATATTTTCATCCCCCAAAGAAACAGGTGATTCACATGGGTCTGCAGGAGTGATGCCTTGAAGAAAATTGCCTGTCAAAAGAATAAGAGTGTGTATTTTACTGTATGGAATCTGGTTTACATTCTATAGGAGTTTCCCAGGATGTTCCCTTTGTAATTTTTGGACCTGAGTTAATATAAAAATCTTTTTAAGTTTTCATCTCAATAGAAGCCTTTAAATAAATGTTTAGACCTAACAGGAGGAAAGACCAGGTTTTGCAAAAATACTTTTTTGTTCTTTTGATGAATAGAAATGTGTATTTTCTTGACACTCTGGAACTTTCACAGAAAAAATGCCCACAAACGTTTGGGAAAACAGTTTCTTAAAGGGATGTTTGGTGATTTTTTTGAGTCCAGAGCAGTAGTTAATTTTGTTATTTCCCTGAGGAGGACGATTTGATGAAGTAGTTCTCAGAGGCAGTTGTAAACCTATTTTGTTTATGACATTACTCATTCTTCCCAAGTTTCCTAAAGCATGCCTTTTTGACCTATACACTTGTTCTTTCCTTCCTGTGGTTCTTGGAGGGATTTGTAATGCACAGTGTACATTTCAGTGGTAGGAAAAGTTGTCAGTTTCCAGATGAGGAAACATAATAACACTTCATCATATTATGTTTGGTAAGCACAAAGCTCCTAGGGAGATACAGCTAGCCCCATGAAGTACAAATGAAATATTTGGAATCATACTAACCTGCAACTCCACAAAATACAGCCGCTGAGTAAGAAATAATACTTTCTGTGTAAATGTTTGAGCCTGCTTATTTCATCAAATGAGAATAAAGGAAAAAAAATATTTCAGAACCCCTTCAGCCTTGAGGATCACTAGAAAGTGTGGGTACAAAACCAGACTGTTGCTGAGTTACTGGAAGTAATTACTAATTTAAGAAAGATGTAATTGTTAAAATCTCAGTAAAAACACGTTCTGCTATAATATAAACAGCAAGAGATAAAGGTCAAGAATAAGATCTAGACAGTTCAGTTCATCTTGATGGAGTAAGTTATCAGTGAATTATTTGTTTTAAATTTGGCAAATGTAACAATTTACTGTTGTGTACAACATTAAACGATCCAGTAAATTAAATACTCAGGTGTAACACTGAAACCCCTGAGACCATTGAAGCACTGGAAAATGAGAAAGGGACATAAAGAGAGCAAAATATTGGATATGTATTACAAAATAATAGAAGTGTGTTAATGAAGACAAATTGTATAGTACAAGATTTTCAATTTCATTATGCCCTTATGATGTTTTTCACTGCTTAGCAGGATGTGCCACAGGCTTAGAACAAGTAATTAAATTTTTTTAAGATTCATTTCCAGGCCTATGTTTTCCCAGGGCTGTGCCTTGCTTTATAATGCATTGCTTTATAATGTATTGCTTTGGCCTATAACTCTTACTGGGGAAAAGTGTAATTATTTTAGTCTGGTCTCACACTGGGGCACCAGCATTCTCTGTCTTGCATCTCTTCTGCTACCACTTAATGTACCAGTACATTACAGACTCTTCATGGAAATGGGTTCTGGTAGTTTCTGTCAGTCTTCAAGCTTCATGTCCCAACAACCCCGATCATCATGTCTAAATTTTTTTTCTGCAAAGTGTTTGAATCCATTATTTTATCAACTCTATCTGTTGCTACTTTGGTGATATTGTAAATGCCTTTTAGAAGCTGCATTAAAGCCCAAATCTTAATGTTCACAAGAATATCAGAAGCAACCTGAACAGCCTGGGCAGTATCTGCAAAGCATTGTCTACTGCCTCAAAAATTGTAGGTCCAAAGGTCAGTCTGAGATTTCCAAGGGAATGCCTAAGTGAGAAGAAAAAGAAATTCAAAACGGATTCATTGTGAAATAAATCAGCTTTGTGAGTTTTCCAAACATTGTACTCAATTCATGCAATTGTGACCTTTACTGCTGCCTGTAAAAGAAAATTACTGTGAGGCTTCATGGGACATAAATAATTAAATGCTGCTTTTATTGACTGAGCCAAAGGCAGGGTTAAGTAGTCTTAAGTGTATGCCCTGGTAATAGGGGAAAAACAGTTTCTGTGTGGAAAAATGTAATTATTATTCTTACTGATAAGGCAAATACACATATGAAAATAATTGAATTTTACCTTTACTGCTGCTAATGTTATTTTAAAATTCATTTGTAGTTATCTGTGTAGGTCAAACTGCTTCTAATTTACAATCTTTTATAGAACTTTTATTTTTACAATTTGTTGACTTTTCAGCAAGCTCTGACTCATTAAATACAATGACAGATCATATTTTCCTGTTTTGTCACCTCCCCAAAGAAGAATATTTGTAGCACAAGATGAATGCTCCCTAATGTGGGTCTCTATACCTCACATTTCAGTAGGTAAACCCCAGTGTTATTCAGTGTGACTGTGCAGTTCCTATCATGTCAGCTTTGCAGGGGCTTCACCCTGGGTGACTGTGAAAGGGAAGACTGAATTCAGGATTAACGTATTGACTTGCAAGGTGCTTAGCCTTGTGTCCTGAATACATTTCTGACTTACCAACCCATATCTACCATGGCAGATTTCCAAAATCTTTGCTGGGAATATACTTCTTTTCAGTAAGACTTTTAAAAAACCTTTGAGATTTCTTTTTTTCACCTGAATTCATTAAAGGCTTTAATGTCATCATATTTAGCATTTTTGTGTGTGCGTCTTTGCCTTTGAATCTCCCAGAAAGCCAATATGAATTAATCAGAATCATACCATGTACTACTTTCCTTAATCTTTTTTTTTTCCCCTTAGCTATCACACAGGAGCACATCAGTTTTAATGTTATGTGACAGTGCTTTGGGGAATCTGCATTCAAGCACTATTTTCTTACAGTTATTCTTTTATTTCATCCACATTTCCCAAAATCTATTGTATGCCTTCAAGAAACCACAGTAGGCCTGTGCTATTAGATATATACACAAGACTCCAACCTGGCTTTCCTTCCAGGGAACAGAGGAAGAAATTTGCTCTATGGAGTTTAAAGGGAAAATAAATCCTTACAGTTTGGAAGCATTACTATAAAATGAAGATTAAATTATTTCTGTAATTTCAGAGGTTGCATTAATACCTTGTGCTGTGCTGTAGGATGAGTAGTTTTGGGAAGCAGTGAGAGAATTATTTAGAATCAACCAGAAGCTCACACACTGTTGAAAAATATGTTGAAACCCCCTGTTTCTTTTCAGAAGGCTGAAAGTTAACATTTTTTTTCAGCAATTTTTGGTTTGCATATTATTTTCTTATCACTTTTACCTTTTCTTTTCAACCAGAGACAATACTTTTTTTCATCACCACTGCCAAATCACATTTTTGATGACTGCTTCTTTGCAGGTGACAGATTCCTTCTTGGCTATGCTTCAAGAGAAGATGAAGCATTGGCTGTTCTTAAAGAGGTTTGGGATGATTTAGAAAATGGCACCAAGTTCAGATCCTGTGATGTTTTTGTTAGAATATGTGTCACACCAAATAAATTGTGTAGTACCAAATAAATAAATTAAACCAAACACCATCAGCTACAGAATGTATTTAACAATCTCCTTGCACAGAGTGTATTTTGGTGTGCATTTTATGTCAAGTCAGTGTTTTATAGACAATGAACCTGGTTAGTTTAACATTTCATAGGATGAGTTGTATTCTCATAGCTTACATCTTGCTGACAAGTTCGACCAGAAATGGTATTGAAGTCAGTAGTGTTCACCACCCTGGAAGTAACATGTTAAAGGTTATATTCATTACTATGTCAAAAGGCTGGAAGTCACAAAATGTCAGCTAACTCTGTGTAAGATTATGACAAAATTAATTAGGGCAAAGTGGACTGGTTATGGCCCACTGCAAATGGCATTGTTGGGTAAGTTTAAACAATCACAGAGATAAAGATGACAAAGTGCAAACCTATCAAATAATACTCTGTCATCCCTAAATTATTTCTGCTCATCCTTGGTTTGAATGGGGATAGTGTCTGTTCTGTACTTCTCCTTCAAGGCAAGTTCATCTAGTAAAAGAACTTGAAAAAAAGTTAATTTATAGGCATTTTCTGATGCCTTTTAAAGATAATAAGGTGTTCTGAAGTTAGACTATGTGGAGAAGATTCCAAGTTATATAATGCATATTCTTTGACATCATTACAGTGTTTAAAGCAGAAACAGGGTTTGGAAAGCAAAGATTGTTTTTAAAGTTTAATGAGTGGTGCATAACTGCAGTTAAAAAAATAATGTGTTTCTATGATTTGGAGTTGGTGGTAGTTTATCTCTGTAAGGAATTTTTGATTTACAGTATGGGAGGGTTTCAAGGACAAACTCAGGCTCTCTCAGTAGCAGGTAGGATTTCCAGCGCTCTCAGAAGTCTCCTCAACTTAGAACTCAGGTATGGGGAAGCAAAGATGAATATAAACCAGATATGCCTAAACCAGTGGTGCCACTTTTCTCTCCTCTCTTCCCTGCCGGAAGGTAGACTGGCTTAGGACTCTTAAAATGTACCTCTGTTGCCAAGAGCCATTGATCCACAGGCTGTGTCTCAAATGTCCTCACTCTGGGTAAGCACAGCCAGTGTCCCAGGGTGATCACTCAGAGTATTTCCTGCAAACAAGAAGGCACTTAAATGTTCCCAACCTAAGCTCTTGATACCTACCTGCTTCTTTTCAAATTCTTTTCTTCAAGCTTGGTTTTAATGTTGAAAGCCAAAATGCTTTATGTAACACTGTGTAAAATTATCAGCTCTGCAGGTTTTATCCCCCCTCTGATTTTGTGTTGATTTTAAAGACAGCTACTGGGAAAAGTAATGCTTGAGCTTTTTGGTTTCATCAAGAAACATAAATCTGACTTTCATCTGAGAGTGTATTTTTGGCACCAAAAATTATGGGAAGATAAATTGCAGGTACCAATGCAAAACTTTGCCTAACACTAGTGCAGCTAAATCCAGGTTTGACAGCTACTGCTGAGAACACAATATTTAGAACAGTGGTTTGAGTAGTTCAGTCTGATGAGGCTATTAAGCACAAAAGATTAAAGCACATGAACAAGATGTTCTAGCAGAAATGCTGCAAGTTACTTCATATCATATGTGCCTTTTATTAATGAAACGAAAAATGAGCTCAGAATAATATCATAACCAAAATATAATTTAGAAGAAAATGGAATGCGTGAATAATGCACAGAATTCTTACGTAGCCTACCATTGATGTTAGAAAAAAATGCTGGTTGCTGGTATTTAGGTTTTCAACAAAGGCAAAAAAATCTGTCAATAGATTGCATTAGAATGGGGATGTTTATACACAAAAGTGTTGAAAATGGAAGTAAAAAAAATTAATGTGTAATTTTTATTAACATTCTGTTAATGTTTACAGACAGCCATATAGTATTGCAATGAGCAAATAAATCATTAATGTTTAAAGTAGCCTTGAAGTATATATCATTCCAAGCTCAAGCATTACATAGATCATGCAAGCCTATTTATTAATCTCATCTTTGTTACCTTTTCAAAAGTTCACATTTATACCAGAACTTCCTTTGAAAATGTATATATGCACCTAATCATTGATACTGCAGGAGCAAGTGTTTAATTCTGTCACTTTGATTAGTCCAAATGAGATGAAGTGTATAAGTATTAGGACTCTGATTTTAATTATTACTGCTTTAATATTCTTGTGTCCTTAATCAGGCACAAGGTTCATTGTCTTTGGTTTGGCTGTGCCCTTTAAGCACCTTACTGGTATAGTAAGGGAGCTGTGTAAAAGAAAGTTGTAACTGGAGTGTAACTCCCAGAAGATAGTTTCCAAACCCCTGTCTGTAATCCTCCCATCCTTTTTTCTACCATATCTGAAGTTTTTCAAAACATTTATTTTCTGCTTGTTTGCCTTTTCCTTCCTGCAGTATCACTAGACAATTTTAGTGTGGCAAATTACTGTGGCAAGTATTTAAGTTTTAGTCATAATTTCAAGCAGAGCTGCCTTGTTGTTATAAATTGTGAATATACATCATGTTCTGTTGAAAAATATTCAGTGAGTTGAAGCTCACAGAAAAAAAGTTATTTTATCCTCTTTGTTTAAAAAGAAGGAATATGTTTTATTTTCTCTCTTTGAGGCAGTTCCAGAGAAAATAAAACCAGTTGCATGTAGTTTATCTTACTTAGGAATAGATTATTTTGAAGCAGGAGCTGAGTGGAATTTATCTCCAATGGGATATTACCTTGTTTTTATTAAACTCTTGAAACATAGGGAAGTGGAAGTGCACTTGTTGACTGCAAGAGGCCAGGTTGTGTTGATCCTGAGCCCAAGGCACCATTAGAAACAGGCATGTAATAGGCTATAGATGGTAATCCATCATGCCATTAAATCTATTTTTTCCCCATTAAATCTCTTCTATTCTTAGAAAACTGAAATCTCATTTTAAAGTTAGAATTTGTTTGGCTTTTTTTTCCTCTGTTCATCATCTAAATTGAATCTTAACCCCATCAATTTTTCGAACCACTCACCATATTCACTAAAAACATAATAAATTCCTTTCCTTTGTGGATTTTTTATATGTTTGGGTATCAGCATCTTCCCTATTGGTCTTTCATCTTGTTATGAATAACTCCAGTTTCTGCTATCTATAAGATACATCTTGTTTTCTAGACTGGGGTTATTTCCAGTGCTTTTCTTGGACTGTCTCCAATTTGTTTGTATCAGTCTTTAAATGCAATGTCCAAACCTGAATGCAGTATTGAGCTGGGAAAAGCATAAAGAAATAACTTCATATCTTCTAAAGTCTCTTTAACTGTAAATAAAGAAAACCTTTTGCTGTTTTCCCTGCAGCATGTCTCACATGTAATCCATTATAGCCCACAGGTAATTTCCTGGAAAGAAATTGTTTCTTAGGTCCTTGTTTTTCACTGTGCATCTATGCATTCTGACCCAAATAGCCTGATTCTTCTGGAGAAAATTGTGTAGCTGAACTTCTCTTTAGTCCTTGCATCTCATTTTTTTTCAGGTAGTTTCTCTGACTTGGAGTAGTGTGGAAACACATTTTTGAAAATCTTCAAGGTTTCCAAGGATGAATTAGTGCAGAAACAGATTTATCTATATGCAGAGATATTCACTAAGGGATTGGCTATTCCACCCAATTCAGGATGGGATGTCAACCTTCTCTGACCCAGTTCTGCAGAGGTACTGCAGTTGCACTGATAGATTACTTTTCTTAGCTGCGTATCTCTGAAAAATCTACTTTACTCTGCCCTCTGTAAATACTTTTTTAGCACTTAGATTGTATTTATGCCCTTAGAAAAGATGGGCATGTGGTGTGAAAACAGCTCAAAGCCACTGCAAAATCAATCTCAGTTGACCTATTTCTACAAGAATTTCGCTGGAGGGGAGGAAAATTGGAGTATGTTAATAATCTCTAATTATCCTTCCTTATTGTCAAAGACCCCAAATCTTCCTATCTTTCCCTTTTCTGTCCTTTACCCTGAAACAGTCTTGTAGCTTTAACTTATTTCTAGGGATTAACATGATGGTTTTATTACTATTAGTGGTGATTAATATAAAGTGTGAAAGGAAATATATGTTGTTCTTGCAAGTGTATTTGCATTTTAAGACATTTTCAGAAGGGCAAATGACACCAAAATGATTATGTGTTAAATTAGTAATTATAGGTTAAGCCAGTGTTTTGAACATCCAGTTCAAAAAATATATCCAGATAAAATAATTCCAGAAACTTCATTTCATGTGATCTTCATTTTGCTTCAATATGTGCAAATTTTAGAATTATGTGCAGACACTTTGGAATTTCCAAGCTCATTCATTAAGGAATAAATGTGCATCTCTATGTAAAGTTTTTCTGGCTCTTGTAAAGTCTGAATTTGTAACAAAATATAGCTTGCTGCTCATCAAACATCTGTTGGTTTCATCAGTATGTGTTAAAATTGTGAACACCCCACACAAGGAATCAAATACAGAAGTAGTCCTGGAATGAATTCAGTCATCATCTGAATTTATTAGTGGTTTGTTAAACAGATTGTTCCTAAAGCCTTAGATCTTGCATTGCATATGTAGTCTGTATACTCAAATCTTTTTATAATATTTTCAATATTCAAAATTAGAATGTGTTTTGTGATTCAGGATAAGTATATGACCTTCCAAAATTTGGATTGCAGCTCTTGAGGGGTAAAGATAGTCTTAACCTTGAAAATGTAGTTTCAGATTATTTTTAGTGGGCTAAAAATTATGGTAATGGAAGGACTTCTAAACATAGATAACACAGCTGTGAGAACTCATTCTCCTTTACTTCTCACAGAGGGTAAATCTTGGTTAGTGAATTTTTTCTGCCCCGCCTGCTCAGTATTTACTCTTTATTTTTTGTAACAGGTGGGTGAACAGAATAACCTGACTCAGTTAATGCTTTTTCCACCCTACCTAATTTGGGAAGTTAGAGGAGCTTCAGAATGTGAAATCAGGCGTGTTAACTGGCATAGCCCATCAAGCATAAGGAAGAGCAGTAGAATATCCTCACTGCTACTGTTGATAATATATTCAGAGCATGTCACTTTCTGATCAGAAAATATGTTCATTGAGATATTGTGCAATTCCATCCATTTAAATTAGCTGCAGGTTTCATACTTGGCTGCATGAGTGCAGCAGTCATGAAAGCTTTCACAGAGCTGAAGCCCTTCCTACCTGCTGCCTTGTCCATCCAGTTACACTGCATTAGGTTGTATTAAAGTTACTGAATTGTGATATAAATATAGAACTGGTTGAAAGTACACTGCATTAAAAAAATAAGGATTCCTAAGGAGTTGTAACAAGTTGAAACTCAGGTAGCTGCTTTCAATATAAAGTTATTTCCTGTGACTAATTTCATAACATTAGAACTTGAGGCTAACTTCACTGTGCTTAGAAGAAATAATTCAGTGTTTGTAAACTATTTGTTTCTGAATCTGTGCTGTTCATTTACAGCATCAACAATGGAAATATAGCAAATACATTTCTACTGAAATTTTATTGTCTAAATTAAACCCAGTTATCATTGATGGTCTTAAATAGGTCTGGGAATCTATGCAGACATCTCAAAATTATAAAGTCTGAAATTCAGACTTTAGTAAAAATGTGTGTGTGACACATATAAAGCAAGATTTCCTATTAGTCACTTATGTATATTTACAGAAGTTGTTATTTTAAGAAGGTCTGTTTGAGCTTCAAATTTTTATTGGGTGTAAGAATTCTTTATTTTATACTATTTGGAAGTTTATGTGAAACCCCTGATGTTTTGTAGTTCAAAAAACAACTATATGTATTTTATACAGCAGACTGGGAGAAAACTGTTGTGAAGTTGTATTTGAATCCCAACCTTTAAACCTGTATAATGAAAATCACCTTTTAGATGTATAGTTTTAACAGTATAGCTTGTGGAGTATGGTGTATTTTTTTTTCCATTATATTCTGTATACAGGGGGGAAAGGAGGAGTGTTGAATATTCTTACATTTAAGTAAATGAAATATCACCTCATTTGTGAGGTTTGGCTGAAGTTTAAAATTGTAACTTTATTTTGCTAGCCGAAACAAAATAGCTTCTCAATCATTATTGCTTCCTTTTTTCATAAGCAATTTATGTCCATGAAAGTATTTCTATTAAATTAAGATTTTGGCAACATGCTGTATTTCCATATAATCATCTAAACCTGAAATTAGATGTATGTATAGGAAAAAGTTGTAATCTATGGAAAAAAACCCCAAATTTTCAAATTGCAAATCACAAAAGCTCAGCATAACAAGAATTAATTATTTAATTAATTAATACAGCTAAGAAAATGTTTGCAACAATGTTAATATTTCCAAGTTCCTTCAGATCCCCACATCCCAGATCAAAAGACATTCAAAGCAGAGTGAGGATGTGATGTGCTTGTCTCATTAAAATACAATACCTAACAAGCATTCAAAACTATGCTCATTTTTAAAATCTGGTTTAACAGCTGTTGAGAATTTTGGAACATTTTCCATTCCATTGGATCCTCTTGCAGGTGAGTCCATGCACATTATGTGGCTACCCAGATGAGAACAGTTTTTAAATAAATAAAAACATCAACAGAAAGAAAAGGTTTCTTCAAGGTTGTTAAATATGTTGCTGCTGACACAGAACCCTAAGGAATTTGCAATGGAATATTGAAACCAGGTAGCTTTATGTCACTGTATTCAGCTACAGTAGTAGAGAATAAAATTGCTATTCATAATGCAAGTACTTTATCACTGTTCTTGCAAAAAAAAACCTCCTGTGAACTTTGAGACCTTGAAAACTAATATGCCAGAAACAATAGCGGAGAGATGGGAATTTAGAAAAGGTAATTATTGAGCTGTTGTTAAATAAAAACCCTTTTGGGTCTCCATATCTGGAAACATAAAAAAAGCAGAAAGCTTGCTAGTCAGAGAGCTACTAGAAAAATGCATTTTAAGTCAAACCATTATAGACTAGGGGGAATATAATTCAGGGTTTCACAGAACCTGTAGAGTTTAAATAAACAGTATCGAGAGTTTTGTTAAAATAAATAAAAATGTAAAGCTATTTCAGCTAAACACTTCCCTTTTCCCAGGGGAAATTAGTTGGTATTCACTGAAGCAGGGAGTGAGAGATGGTATAGGGTTAAGGAAAAGATGGGATCAGCATCCAACATACCATTTTTTATTGACTCTCAGTAATCTGATCCTTACTCTGGTCATAAAACTCTTGGAAGTGAAGTTATACAGCTAAAAGTGTAGTGAACAGTTTAGAATAGTTTGAGTCTGAAGTGGACCTCCTTTATTTAAAGGACCCTTTTTTTCATTTTTGTTGCCCATTTCCTTCCTGATAGCTTTGCAGCTGTTCCCTGGTTCCTCAATTCTTTGCCTTCCTCTGTACCATCAGGAAGTATTTTCCTGCTCCTTGTTTTACTTGAGGAGGGCAATACCCAAGACAAGGCAGGTCTGTGAAATGGAGCAAAGTTCAGAGGCAGATTTGAATGGAGAAAGGAAATGTATTGGGTTTGCCAGTGAAAGGAGATTTTTCTCTATATATGTGTTTCACTTTATTTTACTTTGGCCCAGGAAATCCAGGAGAGGTTTTTCTATGTTTCAAGTACAGGGTTGGTTTGTTTATTTTTGTCTGACCTGAGCTATTGTCTAGCAGCAGTTTGTGCTAGGGGTCAAGAATCTGATTTCTGTGCTTAAGCACATGTTTACAGGCCAAATTCAAGATGTGTATATATGCCTGGGACACACAGTAAGAGATGTTATCAGGAAACTAAGTTTTTAGAAGGCATATTTTGGTATTTTAAATCTATAGTGGTTTAATATTTGTTTTTTGCAACCTGGGGAAGAATTTCAGATTTCCACTGTGACTAATTGGTAAATGTGAATATTTCCTTGCCTATGATCGCCTTTTGATGCTTTGAAATTTCTTTTGTTCCATCAGAAAGTAGTATCTTGATGCATTCAATTTTTACCTTGGTGAATACTGAAATTTGTACCATTTAATTTGAGAAATACATGCAATCAGATCTGTAAAATTGCCTTGATGTGATTAAAGTCTGCCTTGGAATCCTGTGGTCTTAGTGACCACAGTGTGGATGGAAATCCTGACAAAGGGAAACATCGATGACCCTTCAGTCAAAAATTAGAAGAGGAGAAGGATTTTTTTGGAAAAGAACATGTGCACCCTACTGGGAATGTTGCCTTTCAACCAGGGCTTTAGAAAGCCCTTCAGCTTCTGCTATTGCACATCAGCAGCCTGGATAGGGAGAGAGTAGGTGTGTGAGTTCAGGCAGGATCACGTTTTTGTATATCTTAATGTATTTATTACTCTTCCCGGTATAAACTGTACACAGGAAGAACAAGGGATCCTCATTTCAGCTCACAATATGGACCCTCATATTCTTTTTCAAGTACAAAGGATGCAAGCACATTGGCAGACTAAAATTATCTTCTATTTGTGTTCAGAGCAAGAAAAAAAATAACCACTTTAATCAATTTGCTGCCTTGAAATGCCCTATAATTTAACCATTACAGAATTTTATTTGATAGTGGCTCCACCAAATGAGCTACTTTGAAATGAGAAATGTCTTTGTCAATTAACACTCCTGTCGCTTGTGCATCGTTTGTCTAAATAAAAATGTAAGCATTGAATTTCAGCAGACTACAGAGCATGCTATTATACTAATATTTGTGTTCTTTTTAGTTCCCTTGTATTTGGGAAATATGTGTGCATGTCTGAAGGCTGACAATATCTTCATCACCTCTTCCAAAAAGCCTTAGATTAGAACTACTGGAATGCAATCAATGTTTTACTGAAGGGTCTGATGTTTTGGTGAGATCAGTAGAAAAGTGTGAGGGCTTGTTATAGAAAGTTGTCTTAAGTCCATGCTACAGCAACTGTCAAGTCAATTAGCAAATATGTAATAATGTTGACTTTAGGGATTTTTCTCAGTTGTTTTTTAGTAAATAGACGTGCTCTCAGACATTTTCCATATTAAACTCTTGTTTTAAGCATATACACACACATTTTTAACTTGCTTTCTTTGCTTGAAACTGTTTCTAACCTATGTCCAATTATCACAGCTCTTGATGGACGAGGTCCAAAAGTGGAAGGGACTTGTGTGTGCTGATGCTTATCCAGTGGATTGATAACAGTTGGTAGCAGAGCACAATCCTGGTGTGCTCAGCCCTCATCCCCTTCCCTCCGTGCTCCATCGTGGGCTGTCTTGTCTAATCTGCTGTGAGTAACAGAGCTAGGACAGTAACAAAGCATGTTGTCTTGGCAAATCTGCTTAACCACTGGAGGGTAGGAGCTCTGCTCTTGCTCTGTGCAGCCATGTCACTTCTTTTCCCTCTCTAACCCCGGTAAACAATGTTTGTATCACTTGTAAAGAACAGGAATTAAGTGTGTATCCCGGCTGATTAGTTTGGAAAATTCCCCACTATGCCTGACATATCCTAACGTCTTCCTTTCTTCCTATAACTTGTTTTATATTTGAATGAACCCAAGGTAGGGCTGCTCTCATGCAACCTTAGCCATGCAAAAAGTCAGGTGATTGTCCAAACAGTTCTAGCCTTCCTGTCTTACACATTGGGATATTCAGTTGTCCTAAAATATCCTAAAATTGGAGGACTGACTGGTCTGATGAGATTTTACACGTAACTTTCACCTGAAGAAATGTGAGCTACATCCCATCATGCAGATTCCTCTGGAAAACACCACATGGCTGCTTTTAGGTAACTTCTTCCCATGGATGAGCTTTGTGTTTATTCACAGGGACATTTGTGTGTGTGTGTATTGTGCCCCTTGTGATATTGCAAAATGATTTTTTTCCCCTGAATTATCTTTGTTTTGTTTTTTTTTCTTTTGTTTGAGCTTCAGAAGTTGACTTCATTTGTTACAGGACCCTGGCTGTAATGTTTGCTTTGTATGGATTGGGAGAATTAGCTAGTGATTGTGATCACTTCTTGTGATTCTTATAGGTCCTCTACCCAATATCTGCTCACTGAAGGCTTGCACTGATGACAATATTCTGTCAGTGCTGTGTAATTCAGCTTGTAAGAGGGAAAAGACGGCATCCAGCAACCTGATGTGGTGTGCTTTATTTGCACTTGAATGACAAGGACTTTTTTTTTTTAAAGTTTTAAAACAAAAAATAGGAATGAATTTTGGTCCTGTTTAAAAAAGAAGCAGAAGAAGGAAAAAATAAAAGATGTTAATCAAAAGAAAATAAGGTGAATCCAAAATGAAAGCCTAAAAGTAGGGAAGAGGAAAAAAAACACTATATTTTTGGCAGAGACAAGATCATGCTTTGTTTGCTCTCTGTTTCAACGAGTCCATTTTGTACTGGGCAGACTTTCTTTCTGACCTATAGTTGTAGGGGAGATAACTGAGGTACCTTTTTGGATAATACATAGGCTTGAGGCTGCAGTTGCTAAGTAAGGTGCATTTCAGGCTATGTATCAGTAGACCAATGGTGGATGTTTTAAGCTGTTTAGATTTGCTCTGGTTTAATAAATAGTAAATAGCATCTGTTTCAAATGTTTGGGTATACATATGCGGGTTTTTTTATACCTAATTCCCTGCTTAAGTGTATAATTCCTCTGCTTTAGACCAAGAAAGAGTGAAATTGAGTAAATAAAAACTACCTGAAAACATTTTCTTCTGTCCAATCTTGTAACTTGCCCTGTCATATACTTTCCACTGAAATTCTCCTTTTTCAGAGGAATACAGGTAATAGTTTGAGAAAGGTCAATCTTAAGAAATGTGCTTTAATTTGGTACTACAAGCTGAGGCTCAACAATAAAAGAGCCCTCTAAATTTACCATATGCTTCGTGAAATATATCATTCTTGGATTTTGCCACCTGAGAGCTATTGTTAAATGTTATACATATCAGTAGTTACTTTTTATAGAAAAAATATTGCCCTATCAGCCTGCATCAGATAACATGGAAGAAATGCAGTGATATTAGTTTATGTGCATGATTATTATATCTGTGTTATCAGAGCTTTAAATAGAAATCAGATGTACTCAAAAGAGAAAATGGAGCTGTTTTCAAATGGTCTGCATTCTGCTGGTGTTCCTGAACCTGCTGTTTCCTAATTGTATCTTGATGGCTCCCATTTTATCTCAGCTGTTTATTTAGAGTGTCTAGATTGCTTTTTAGAGGCTCTCAGGATGTGTTGACCTTTATTGACCAGATACACGACTTTACTGCAGCATTTCCCAGGGTGAAAACCCAGGAATACTGTGTTCAGCTGTGTATACATTTTACAGATTGTCTTGAGTTTTGTGTCCTCTGGACTGAAACTGATAAGTGATGCAGACAAGCTTGATTTAATTAAGAGACCAAACTTCTGTAAGGTGCTAGGGTTACCTAATTCTGTTCCTAATGGTTAAAATACATCTGCATCCAAACTCTTTCAGAGTGTCCTTTAATTATCGGCCATAACTTTGTATATTTTGTGCATGTCTGCAAACTGCATGGGATCAAGTGATTCCTCAGGAGGATTCTGCAGAAAAGTAATAGGTAGAAAATCATTGCTTAAAGAGTGAGATCAGATTAGTAATAGCTAAAGTCATAGTAAGATGCAATTCCATTCCGTTTATTTAGCTTATTATTTTTATTTTTTTGTTAATAGTTTGACAATCTAGTTTTTATCATGATTTAGGAAACTTCTTGCTACTAAAGTTTTGGATTTTGATTTGCTACAGTGATCTATTATTATGCTTTCTCAAGTATTAAGGTGAGTATTAAAACACTGGGTCTCTTGATTCTGATTATCTGTTCTGAAGTTAATTCTTTGAGCCTTTTTAGCTCATCAGTACCTTTCCTGCTAATGCACACATACCAGGAGAACATCTGGTGTTTATGAACTCTTTCATAATGTGGAGTTTTTACTTGTATTATGTACAATCTTTTGTTTAAATATTTCACTAAACCATTTTTAACAATTTTTTCCCCTTCCTTTTGCATGTGTAGGCACGTGAGCTTTCTGGATTTAAATTGAATAGAGGAAGCACACAGCCTGTACTAGCAGTGCTTGCTTCTCTAGAATCTGCTTAAATTTCCTGCATGTTGGACAAATGAATGCAAGTGTATTCTTTACATAAATAATTATCATAGTAACTGGGGTTGGTATTAAATGATCAGAGTATGTAACTATGCAATATTATTTTCATAAACTCTATGTTTCTTTTACATGCAAGTATCAAACATAAATGCTCTCATTTAAAAATTTGAAAGCTCTTTTATTGTCTTACATGATCATGTAGTAGAAAAAATAAAACATTTCTCTCTGTAGAAGTTGAAAGAAAGAGTATTAAGATTTTGGATCCCATTCAGAAAAAGAAAATCCCATCCACCACTTTTCATGTTTAACAACCTTGAAATATGTCAGGATATTCCTCGAAGGATGCTAACTTTTTGGCTAAGCAAGCCTTATAATTATGACCTACAATACTTGGATCTACAAATCAGAATGCACTTTACAAAAGGCAGTCGGTGAAGATACAGTGTTTTAATGACATTTTAGTTAATCATACGAAATAAAATAGTAATAATAGGAGATTATATGGTCTACAATGGGGAGACAGTATTCTTGAAGCTTTTCAAAACTGGTGATTTCTTAAAAAACACTGAATTCTAGGAATTACCTAAATCCAAGGTTATTTTTCAACTAACAAAACTGGCCACTAAAGTGTTTTTGTTTTCTTTTCTTCAAAATTCACACCTGCAAATATATTTTAATGTTTGAAATTGTATTAAAAACTCAGGATAATTTAAACTACCTAATGTGACTTAGTACTTATTATTTTTAACACAGTTTGTATATAAAAATTATTTGTCAAAATGAGAGAGATTTTTGTGGAAAGAGGTGGAGGGTTCAAAATTTTTCAAGAAAACATTTTAGAATAAATAAATATTAAATATGCATGAAGCAACAGCAATATCTGTATGAGAGTTAATCACCACACATTGTGTTCTCATGTTTCTCCAAATAGCAAAATTAAAACACTGACTTGGAATGAATCATGCTGTCCAGATGAGTGTTGCATTGGTAATGTTTTCAATGCAGAGGGGAAGAAGGATGCTTCTGTTCATTATCTGATGTCTAAATCCAAAAGAAGACAGATAACTGAAAATGTTCTTCATGAAAGCTGCTTTTTGATAAAAATGTGTTTTCCTCCTTTCCCTTGTCAATAATACTTCAGTCATTTTAATGACATGGAATTCCTACACCTGAGAAAAGCTCTTTTGTTTTGAATATCTTGGAACCTCACTTGAAATCATATTTCCTTTAATAAATCAGTGTTATTATGAACTTGCATGTGGCATGCATTGCCATTTTGGGAAATAATTGTGACAATGTTATTGATGGTATTTGTACCTAGAAATCAATCTATATTAAACAGATTTTAAAAGAAATATATTGATAGAGAATGAAAAAGAAAGCATGATTTTTTTTTTTCATTCTAAGAGCTCTTTCAAAAATATTTTTAATAGTGACATGGTACCTTGGGGAGCAATACCTTAAGCAATATTCTCAGTTATTCTGATGAATTTCAGATTTCCTTCCTTGAATTCTTTCTATTTTAAGCTTGATTTTGATTTGGAAGTACTGTCAAAGTGAAAGAGTGGTATTTGAAAAGAAAATCCCAAGAAAAAGCCTTCTTTATCATGAGTTTCTCATTGTATTTACAGTTCACTTCTACTTCTGTGCTTCTTTGTCATCTTGGAAAGCCTATATGGTATTTTGCCTGATTTTCACCTTAGAAATCTATCCCAGATTTGTGGATTCAAACACCATACCATTTTGTAAGCACATGTTTTTGGGTAGAATGAGGGAAAATAGTGAGTTTCAATTTCCAGAGAAGTTTGTGAGTGTGTTC
The DNA here is from genome assembly GCF_963513975.1 of Fringilla coelebs. Classification (NCBI taxonomy): domain Eukaryota; kingdom Metazoa; phylum Chordata; class Aves; order Passeriformes; family Fringillidae; genus Fringilla; species Fringilla coelebs. The sequence goes on along the minus strand of NC_140032.1, from coordinate 63,891,168 downwards.
ATGCAAGATAGGAGATCTAATCTTAGGAAAGTGCAAAGGCTTGCTCTGAGGCAAAAAGAGTGAGGACTAGTAGAGAGATCTGTTTAGAAAATGTGGATTATATATTTAAAGGGCAGGGAGAAATGGTGCAGGGAATTTATTCAGAACATTGGATTGAATCCAGAAAGATGATTGTCTAAATTTGTATGCTTGATGTTATTGTAATATGATGAGAACACAACAGCTCTCTGCTTGATTCACTGATATTACAGGCAGTGTTGCCATCTACATTCTATTTTTTTTTTCCATGTAATCCAAGTCTGTGTTTTACATTATAGGTCTACATAACTCTAAAAATATATGGATTACTGGAAGTACATTTCCTTTGCAAATCCAATGTGAATGGAAAATTCACTAACCACAAGACAAATATTCAGTTCTGTACCTTACCTTCCCCCCAGTAACATGGTTAAATTAATTTTTAAAGATCAGATATTTAGATTGCTTACCAAGAGCAAATTTAGAAAGTTAATTTATGAGTTAAAAATAATATTGTTCTGTTAATTTTAAACAGTATTGTAGAATTCAGAACTATTTTGAAAATGCAAATGTATGGATAAATAATTTTTTGTTTACTTAATAAAATAGTGTTTGGCAGATACTACACTCAGAGCTATTAGATAATTGAATTTATATGCAATATAAGTACCAGGTTGCCATGACATTACAGATACTTCAGAGAAGTTTTTGGTACCACAACTGCTGCTGTTAAGAATGTGCACTCTAAAAAGGCATGGTATTACTGCTTTCCAGATGACAGCAATGAATTTTCACAACATTTTAAAATAGCTTTTTTGACTCTTTCTACAGTGAAATATCAAATAGAATTAAACTAAATATAACAGAATAAGTTATAAATATGTGTGTGCACACAAGCACTAATAAGAAGGAGCAAGGTTATAAGGAACTATGACTAGGATTTACAAAGAATTAAAGGACAGATTCATAAATTGTCTTATTATATTTTTTTAATGGAGTAAAAACTCAGACTGATCAGCTATACTTCTTGGAAAAGAGTAACTGCAAAGGCTCCCTAAAGGCCTGAAACAGAAGTACCAAAGCTTTATAGTTTTAAATTTGTATACCTTTGGTTTAGAAGTCAAATCATTTAGAAATCCTTTAATGTCAGGTTGTAAAAAACTAAATGAAAATGATACAAGAGGTTTTTTTTTTTTGCTTCCTAATGCAAACCAAATCCTTTTTCCAAAACCAATTTCAAATGGCATTTGAAATCATCATTTTACACAGTACAGGAGGCAGTTTCAGTCTGAAGGTCGCACCATTGATGAGAGGTTGGTCTTCTCCAATGTGCTTTCACGTACAGCACTTTCCAAAAAAAAAAATAGTTATCAGAGCAGGGCCCACTGCACATTGTGTGCCTGTGTAGCTTAAGACACACTTCATTTCTCTGATGAACCTGTAACATGTGTGGTCTTTGGAGCATTAGAATTGGTCCAAGGATGACTCTTTGCCTTTGTTCACCTCAGGGATGTTTTCCCATAGCTAATACCTTAAACTTCTTTGTTCCTACACAATAGGACAAAAGGAAATGACCTCAAGTTGCATCAGGGGAGGTTTAGGTTGGATAATAGGAAAAAATTCTTCACCAGAAGGGTTGTCAGGCATTGGAACAGGCTTTCCAAAGAAGTGGCTGAGTCGCCATCTCTGGAGATACCAAAAAGATATTGAAAACTGCCTGTGCAAGATGTGAGACATCAAAATGTGATATAAACACCTAACACTGCAACATTGGTGGCAGCAGAGCAAATTTTAGAGAAAGATTTTGCAGGAGGGGATTAGGATTCCTTTTAAAAACAAAACAGGCGTGACTCATTCATCTCTGCCCACATATTCACAAGCACTAGGACATATCTTCACATGCTCTGGGCTGGAAGTCAGCTGCCCACATGCTCATCATACCCAGGCAGCTCCTCCAGCCTTGATCTGTGTGCTGGATGCTGTGGAGCGTGGTGGTCCTGGGCCAAACCCTGCCCACCATTTTGGGATTTCTCAGGCTGGCCATGCCTACAGATCTGGGAGATCCTCTCTGTCCTCTGTTGAAGCCCACTGGAATGCCTCTCAGGGTTTCTTCGCTGCCTCTCTTCTGGATGTCCAGAGAAGCAGCATGTGAGATGTGTGCAGTGCTCACCATTACAGAATGGTGTTGGGGCTCTTAGCTCCTGCCATTTGCAGTTCTCCAGGATCTGCTTCTCCTGTGCCTTCCACACCTACCTGGCCCCATCATTCCATTCCTAGTGCTGCTGTTGGTGCTCTCTGTAAGAAAAAAACTCGTCCTGTTGTTGAGTGCCATGTACTGATGGCTCCCAAATTAGCAGCTGCATTATGCTGCTGTATTGGCTGTCCATAGTTGGATTATTCTTAGGGCAGGTATTTATCAGCTCAGCTGGAAAAGGCAGGGAATGACCTGGGGAAAGCACACCCGGGGTCATGCTTCATGTGCGCTGGGCAGCTCTCTCCCTCATTAGCTCTCTGTGCTTCTTTCAATGTCTTATCATTGGCAGACAACCTGTGTTCTGATCCTTTGTGGAAGGGAATTTTTTGCCTCTTATGGGAGCAATAGCTGCTAGGATCCTTTGTGGTCCATGCTCAGCTGTAATCTGACTGGGAAGGAGGAGCACAAGCAGGAGACTTTTCTGGGACAGATCAGCTGAGGTGAGCACCGGCGAAGTGCAGAAATTTATTGTACCTGTGGTTAACTTTGTCTCTTCCTTCAAAGTCTGTAATTCTCTGTATATATGTTTACTGTTTTTGCTTCTGAACCCAAAACCCTTATTTTATCTTACTGTTAACTAAGTAGCATGGGAGACTCCTAGAAGGACCCTTTTTTAATAAAGCTGAATTCCTTTACCGTTTGTGAAGATGATAGCAGATGATATCTCCTTTAACAAGTCTTTGGCATTTTCATAAAAGTTTCTAGCAGCCTTGACCTCCAGCATTTTTCTCTAACTTTCTCAGGTTGGATGGGAAAATAAAAGCTTCTTCCTCTGAAGTTTCTTTCTTTTAGTGGCAGCTTAATAGGAACTTTTGACACAGCCTGCTCTTATGAGTACATCTCCATGGAGAGGCTCATTTTGGACCAACAAATCACAACAGCTACGGCTGAATCCTTTGTGCTCTGACTGATAGCTAATCTAAAAGAAGGCTTTTAATTTTTGAAGGTTTTTTTTTTTTTTAAAGAACTATCCCTAAAAGACCTGTACTCATTCATTGTCCTAGACACACAGCAACACAATCAAGATGCATGGGATAGGATTTAATTAGGCTTCAGCTGTATTTATTAACTCATCTGGGAGTTATCCAGCACTAATTCAAATAGGACAGATCATGATTTTTCTCTGGTGGAAGCCTGGATTGCTTCCTGATTAACATTATTGTCCACAAGATGAAGAAGTGGCTTGGTACCAAAAGCACCTGGGTGCTGGCACTTGTAATTACTGATGTCACCATTCTCTGTGTCAGGGTAGAGAGAGGAAGGGAAGAATATTATGATGGTGCTGTGAGGATAAGATTTGTTATCTTGTCTTGAAAAGTAAAAAAAAAAAAAAAAAGGCAGACTAATATTATTTTTTTTAAAAACAGTTACTTGTCACTGCTCTGTTAGAATGCTTAGCAATATTTCCCAACATCTGAAAATAAAAGCCAGTATATATGAACTTTGCTGTAGGGAGTTTAAACCATAGCTGAAACTAACACCAAGGTCCTGATCATATTTCTTTGGCAGCCTCGAGCCCGTAAGCAGAAAGCAGACATCTCCTTACATGTCTACTTCTTCCCTCAACTTAGCACAGCAAGTAACTGCTGGGTATTTGTTTCCCCACAAGAAATAATTATTCTGTTTCTGTGGTTTCTGCACTCCCACAGCTGTTTCTGGCTGAACATTTCTCTTCAATGAAGTAACAGCACCTTGTGTGCTTGGATTGTAGACTGAGATTGTATACAAAATACATGAAAATTCTAAATTTGGGGAGGGATAGAAAGGGGAAGATAGTGACTGTGAAAGAGATCTGCTAAACCTTACAGCAGGTTTACGAAATGAATTAAAAATTTCAGACAGAACTGAATCTCACTAAACTTCATAGTACTGAGAAATTTTGTACTGGTCTGAATTACACAGCTGCTTTTTATATATTTATGAAGTAAAATGTTTTCTTTCACAAATTAACAAAGATGGTGTTGCCTTACATGAAACATTCAAAAGGACAAGCAGCATTTTCTATTGAAACCAAGTTTGAGTTTAAAATAAATAAAAAGACTAATGATTCATTAGGTTCATGGAACTAACTCACTAGAATTCCCATAATGAGAATGTTTGCTTTCTACAGAAGTTTAGGAAATATTTTGGTTCATTAGAGATAACATCTGGTCAGCTATAAGAAGTTTTCCTTACTTCAAAAATGTTTTTATAGGAGACTCCGCTAATGCAGATATTTCCACTGGCAGCTGGTTTTAAACTGAGGATAATGGATTCATCTATCAAGGGAAACAGTATACATATTCAATCTCTTGCCACCAAAGTTATAAGGATTTCATGTAAATGTGAAAAGAAAGGAGTATAACAGATGACTTCAGGCTTGCTTAATGCTCTTTCTCTGATTTTTCAACTCTAGGCATATAAAAGTGTTGTGCATTTATCTTCTAATGTTGATACATATTTTAGCAACTCAGTACACAATTGGTTCTGCTAAAAATCCTCAGTCCTTCTGCTGCACATAATATTTTCTTGAGAATGTTGTTTTCATTTATTTCACAGCTTTCAGCTAAATGTCCAGGGTAACATTACCAGTCTCAGAATTTTGTCACATATCTGTTTATGCCCATTGTTGGAACACTTTGCTTGGTAATTCATACAGATTCAATTTTCAATCTGGTGCATCCACTGAGACTTAGCTTTCCATTAAGTGATCTTGTCTGTGATTTTAAAGACATCTCACCTCAAGAATATCAAATTATCTGTCAATTAAGTAGTTTCAGGGATCCTAAAGACCAGTGTGCTATTGAAAACTGTGAGTTTTGATGTATCTCATGCTATGGTCTTTTTGCTGGACGCTAGTTTTGGCAGTGGTTTCATTCTGTAGTGCTGCAGCTTTTTCTTCTTTTCTTTTTCTATGGATCCTTTAGCTCAACACAATTGCGGTCCAATTTTCTGCTAGTTTCCATTGCTTCCCTAGATTTTTTCACTTGCTGTTTGTGAATTGGTACTAGAGCAGAAAAGATTATTTTATATCTAATGCCAGAGTCTTTTTATCAGTAGAATAATTTATATATACACACGTAATATAGAGAGATACATATGCAGGAGAAAATAATATAGGAATATTATTAATAAGCAAAGTAACTAATTTAAAATGTAGGAAATACCTTAATGAAGATTTTTTTTCATGCAAGCTTAATTGGTCTTTCCTTCTTTAACGAGATGATCACTCTCTCCTTCCCCTCTCAGAGCCCACGCACAGGGTGCCCTGTGTTAGTGCATGTGCAGATATTCACAGCATCCTTGTTACCATCCCACTGACATAAAAGGGGATGCTGGTTCAAAACTCAGGAGCCACAGCTCTGTATGGATGATGGATCCCACCCTCTGGGGGGGCTGGGGGTTGTGTTTGGAAGGGAGGAACTCTGTGGGGAGGCTGACACATTGTCCGCGGAGGCTCAGCTGCGGGGCTGGGTGCACACACAGGCGCTCCTGTCTGGAGGAATGGCACCTCTGGCTCCTGTCTCCTGGCATGTTTCAAGGTGGATGAAATGACATTTGCCACTAGGGAACAACAAGCAGGCAGCTCCAGTGAAGAATTCCTAAGCAAGTTAATGTTGCCCTCATTTTAGAGGTGTAGAAGGGAAATGCTGGGAATTTAGATTGAAAGTGTTGTGTAGCAAAGGAGGTAGGTCAGACTTGTCTGGAGTAGGTGATTTTGTGTGCTCAAAGAACTGTTCTCCTTGTTTGCCAGTGCAGCTCTGAATGGTCAGTTTGACCAAATCTCTGCCTCTGAGAGTAAGCACCCTGAAAAACAGATTAGTACATGCTTAGGTTAACTTCAGTTCTTATACTTGTCTTGTATTAAGTGGCAACTTTGTGGGATAAAGTCCAGGTTTCTAAAGCAGCACATGGCTGCACTAATATTCCCAACAGTTAGCATCAGCACACGAGTCTGTGTGTAAGATAAAATGGTGTCAGTATTTTATTCTCCTTCGTGTACACTGCTTTATGTCACAGGAACAAGAAGCATCCTTTTCCACTGAGATCAAAACAATTTTCTGGGTAACAGAGGGATGGTGTGACTCAGGAAACCCTGCAAAATTCCAAAATCTGAAATAGACATTTGTTGTCTGCAGCAAATATCTCTTATCATCTCTTGCACGATGATATTCTTGACCTACTCCTGCCTCTACTTTCTACTCCCTTTCCATGTTCTTGTCAGCTTTTCCTTTTGATTCCAGTCCCATCCTTTCCCTGCATTACCTGTTCCTTAAATTTATGGGAATGTGTTTTTTAAATATGTACCCTCCTGGTTTTGCAACAAAATAGGATCATTAAAATTCAGTACAAAAGGATAAGATTTTTCATTGTCATTTTCTGCTTTGCTACAAATTTCTCAGAGCAAAATTCAGATCTGTCTTTCAGTTCTAATGCATATTTATCAAATTTCATACTAGAACTATTGCTTTGTGGGCTTTACAGTCCAAGCACATTGATATTCAACATGCCTCTTCCTACTCTTCCAGAAACTAACTTGGCAAAAAAATCAACTGTGGATAAACACAAGAAAAAATATGCTGCTATCATTTAGAAGAGTACCTTACTTGCTCTTTTTAATATAGATGACAAAGTCTTGTATAATTCTGAAGTTTACTAAAAGATACCTGGTGAGTAAGGCTGCCTGGAAAATGTGGTTCATTGTTAAGCCTGTAATGAAAAGAAAAAAGATGTGTAATTTTGCTTTGCGGGTTTCAAAGATCTCTCCTTCCTGGCACATGCTGCATTATAAGATAGTGTTTTGTAGGTATCTCTTTCCACACTTTCTGTTTCAGAGCACCCAACCTTCCTCTGAACTAAAACAACAAAAGGCCCTTTCTAATTCAATTTAGTAGAGGGCAAAAGGCAAGACTTCTTTTTTTTTTTTTTTGACTTCTTTTTCCAGAGTGGTTTTGATATCACGCACAGTGGACTCACTATTCAACTGAGAAGCATGAATAGAAAAATCAACCTGACATATTTTGGAACTGTATTTAGGTGTGTGAAAGGACTGATATTTTCCTGCACCTACTATTCTTAAGTAAGTATGAAAATGCAAAGTGTTTCTAATATGTGTGTGTGAGTTCACATTTGTAAAATACATGTTCATTTCAAATAGCATGCATTACAAGCTAGTTTAAATAAATAATTATTTCTGTAAATAAGTAATTTAAATGAGGATGAAGTATACCTGACTTTCTGCTGTTAAAAATTATGCATTGCTATTTTTCTCCAGTAAGTATTAAGCAATCAAATGAAAATCAAGAAGTCTGTGTAAGATTCTGTGTTTAGTTTTCCCACATAGTGTGTAAGAATGAGAATACTATATAATCCTGACTGAAAAAGTTGTCATTGAAGATTGTTTAATGATATCATGAGGGAAATGGGGATCAAAGTTATGTGCTTTGTATTTTCTTTATTTTGCTAAGACTTAGGGAAAAACCTAGAATTACCAGAAATTCTTGCTTTCACTCAGACTGCCAGTGCTTTAAGTCTCTTGTGAAGTGAGCCACGTTCATCTACATCACACAGAGATGTGGCATGTGGGGACATGGTTTAATCATGGGCTTGGCACTGTTGGGTCATCAACTCTACAACCTTGGAGGTCTTTTCCAACCTAAACAATTTTAAAATTCCATGAACTTTTTCATGTCCTTTTCCTAACCTTTCCTACCCCAAAATAAATTAACAAAGCTGTTGTTTCTGGAGGAGGTACATCACTTCCTTCTGCTCCCTGCTTTGGGTGTGCAGGTTCTTTTCTGCACCTGTTCTTCCATCCCCCAGCAGATCAGCTGTTTACTGCTTGTGGTTGCACAACATATCCATTGCTTCTACAAGGGAGGATTAGTAAAGGCAGTTGATGCTGCTTTTTGTTTGTTCAGGTTTTTTTGGTCTTCATTATTCCTCTATCAGCTTTGAACTTGTGCCAGTAATTTACAATAGGTTGTTCCATGCTTGTCAAGCAAGATACTATACTAATTTGTGAAACAGTTCTAAGCAGGATTATCAACGTGGGACTATTTCCCCCCCTCACCCCCCCCCATTCCCAAACTATATTTTTACTATAATTACTGTTTCTTTTCACATTAGCCAGAAAAAATAAGGAATGATGAGCTAAGAGTTTAGATTCAGTCTTGGTGAGATGAATCCTAATGTCTGCTTCAGAAGTTCATTGTTTGGTTTTTTTTTTTTTGTTTTGTTTTATAAGTAGCCTTTTGGATTTGAAGTATTTAAAATAATTTCTTTTCCTTTAGAAATACATTTTGCTCCTGAATTGTGTTATACAGAAGTGAGTCAATTTATTTAAATTACTATCCTGCATGGTGGAGATAAAAATAAATATATAAATAAATTAGCAGTTTCAGACATCTGTGACAGAATATATGAATGGAAAAATGGTAATAGTTAAACTGAAAAAATTGAGAAAATAGTACATACTGACCTTTTAACTCTTTAAGTTTAAATGTGAAATGCCACCTCAAAAGGCAAGAGTGAATCTCACACCTTCAGCATTTTAAGTCACTGTTTTGCTTTCAAGAATGTCTGTTTGAGTTAATTAATTTAATGTCCTGATTTCTATTTAAGTAAGCATAAACGAACAACAGAATATTATTCCTGAGCAGTCCATGCTGATAAAACCACCTTACCTTAAGAACATTGTATTGAAAGGTTGGCACCTCAAGCAAAACCAGATGGATTTTCAATAAGTAAAAGTTCCATGTTTTTCCTCCTGCATTCAGTTCTGTAGAACTTCCTTCAAAGGCAGACTTGAAGGAGGGCAGACTTGAAGGCTTCCAGAAAGGTAGAAGTGCTCAATCTGAGGCATCAGAGAAAGTCTGAATTTAAGAAAAAGTACCTAAATTGTCCAGGTTTTATGTAATGGAGAAAAGCACTTTGTGTTTTCAAGAATTTTTTTCACTATTTAGAGTGTGTTTGTATGGGGACTTCCAAAGACACTCAAGCTATCCAGAAAATTCACTTGTACATGAAGATCTAGTCCAGAACATGTCTGACAATGTCCTTAAGACATTCATCTTTTCTTGTTGTCCTCCTTATTCACCCTTAGCCACAAAAACAGATCTCAATAAGAGCTTTTTTTCACACAGAATATTTTTTCCAGCAAATTACTGCATGCCTTTAATTCCTCAATGTGTAATTGAAAACTAAATATGTGATCAGTTAGTTCTCAACAGGTACAGACAAATAAAGAAGGATTACTTTCCTTCTTTCCCTTCTGGATTTGATTCAAGTAGCTTGGATACCTTGCCTCTGAAAGGAAAATGGCTTTTGGAAAAGTTGTTTTCAAGGCTGATATTTTATGAAAATAAAAACATATGAAGAAGACTGGTGTAACCACAAAGCTGTAACTGAAGATCTCTCACTCTTATCTGTCAAGTGTAGATAAGCAGCATTAATGTCAGTGTTGATTCTGGTTTACAAACATCTATATAATTTTTGTTACTTCAATGTAAGGTTTTTTTTTCTTTTTAAATTCAAGTCAGGAACAAGATTTGACTTCCATTCTCATCTCTGCTATCCATTGCTTCTTAGTCATTGTCTTTTCCTTTTGCAACATATATTAATGTCTTAAAGTGGATAAGAAATATCCAGCATCCTCAGTACACATTTTTTACTTATTTCCATTGCTTTCTGTCTGTTTCATTCCACACAAACTCATTTCCCCTGTCATTATTTTAGATGCATTTTTTAATTAAAATATAATTGTTTGCATAAATGTGAGATGCAAGTAAGAATGTAGTAGAGTTGATTTTTAATCAAACATTTTTTATATTTCATTGTTATTTTATTTTTTTAGTTTGTAGTAATTCTTTGTGAGCATTTTTTCAGTGAATTATGAGGACAAAATTTAAAATTATTTTTAGCACGTGGAATTGTGTCTACATGAACATGTGAGGATTATTGTTTAGAAGCTCTGAATTAGCTTTTTAAGTCTATGAAAGAATAAGTTGAAATTAGGTCTTAATAGAATTTATTACCATTGTTGGTCTAAACCACATTTTGTCTAAACCACAATTGCAAAAGTCTGCAAGAGAGAAAGGCCATTAAATATGTCTCCTGTCAGATAACCCATCTTCAAAATTATATATTATTAAAACATAAACATTCAGAAATGAAAAACCATAGAATCAGTCTTTTAATCCTTTGGCCACCTCCAAAATTATTAGAAAAATAAAAATACCATTTTCAAAATGTAAAACAAATTCCTGGCAAATAGGTGAGTAGAGTTGGCATGAAAAGGTTCTATCATTCCATCAGGAAAAAGTGAAGGAGAATTTAATAATAATTATTACATCTGATGTATTACTCTGTCTGAATATAATGACGGTGCTGTTCAGACATCATAGATGAGTTAAGATTTCACACACACCTGAAAAAAGGAAGGTTGAGCAGATTCAACTCAGCTTGTGGGATCTGACAGTTTTAATCCAGATAAAATAACACCTGCTTGTGAAGCATGGGAAAGAGAAGTATCAAAAAAATTTTTAAAAAATAGAACTACGAGTACATTTTGCAACTGTTGTTTGGGAGAGGTTTTCTCTTCACAATTAATGAGAATTTTATTTCCTTCTTCCTATATTTGTTTTGCTAAGATAATGTTAAATATAAGTATTGGAAAGTATTTTTGAGCACGTGAGATGCTGTCATGGTGAAACTTTCTTTACCATTACCTTTAAGATCCAAATAAAGCTGGGTAGTTTTCCCTGGGTGAAAGCAAGCATGCTTTCAGATATTTGGTTTTATTTTTCCCCATGTTTACTTCTGTTTTCCTTCCTCCACTTCAGCTGTGAGTGTTATCAAGAAATAATGGCAAATGCAAGTTTTCTGCCATCCTGTTCCTATGCATCATTTACTGCATCAACAGGGGTTCATTTTCCTTATAAAACAGCCATACAACCCCACAAACCCATAATACTTCTTTTTTTTTCCCCAAGAAAGATCTTTTTCTTGCTTACTCTTCTCCAAAAGCTTGTATTGACTAGCAGTGATGCAGAATGTCATGCAAATGCTTGCTACTACTTGGGAGCTATGCTTACTTAGCCTCGGTTCTATTAATAATGGTGTGAAAATAACAGCGCTATAATAAGCAAAGCTGTAAATGCAGGTCTAATAATTTTATGCTGCCATCTAGTTTATAGGCTTTATGGAGACTCCAGTTAGAATGTTATGAAGAGTTATACAGATCTTTAACTGCACAGTCTTTTAAATTATGCAGTCCATGAACACAGTTTTTTCCCAGTGCCTCATGCTGAAGCAGTTAATTTTATATCCTCATAGTTCCAGATATCAAAGTTTCTTTGTCTGTGTTTCCCTATCAGCCAAGTTCTGAGGTTTTCTGATTTTCTTTTTTCTTGTATGTTTCTTTCATAGCTGTGTTCTGAAAATGGCTATGTGCAAAATTGCTCCTAGTTTTAATTTTCAAAGTCTAAAGATTTACTAGAAGAAAATGACTTACATTTTCTTAGTGGAGAGGGGGATTGAGTGGGAATTCAGCACGTGCCAGCATATGATCCATAATGACCCCCATAAAAAAATTAAAAAGGCCTTTTTCTCCTCGCACCATTGATACTTAGACAGCCAGCAGTTGTAGCTAAATATTTGCTAAATGTGGTCTTTGATTAAAAAATAAATAAATAAATAAATTTATCAATTCTGATACCTGTTTTCAGATATTAAATGTAGGTCCCAATGTGTATAAGAAGAACATTTTTTATTTGCCTACCTTTCTGAAAACATTATCTGTGCTTGATTTGGTATGGATTTCACGGCTAGTCAGCTCTGCAGAGCCAATTCCCAGAGAGGACTAGGGGTCAGTCTAGGGCTGAGCTCATGAACCTTCTGGGAAAGAAAATGACCTTTAACAAGCAAAATTTGCATTACATTAAAAGTATATCCTACTGTGCAAACTGGGTAAATTTTTAATGTATGTTGGCATGTATTTTTGAATACAGAAGAAGTATTTTTCACATCCAGAGAAACATTGTGTTTCCAGTGTGTGTCAGTGGGAAGTGAAAGGGGTGTGACACAAGGACTGGAGACGGCTTATTTATATATTTTTATGAAACTTCCCACAAAAATGTGAATAGATTACATGAATACTCTTAAGAATCTGTTCCTCTTTCTCTCCCACCTTATCAATTATGCATGCAAGTGCCTGCAGTATATATACTTGGTGTACTGAGAAAATGACCCAGAGGAGATCTACATTTTCTTTGGGAAAACAAACTAAAAGCAAACAAATATAGTTTACCTCAAGACATTTTATACTTTGCTGAGATTGGGTGATGATGTACTCAGCTGTAAATGGTGGGAAAGTAAAGTCACTGAAAATAAACCCAAGATTGAAGGACTGCAATGACAAGCAGAAAAAAAAAAAAATAATGCCTAAATTGACTGTCCTCTGCTTTAACAGCTATGGCCAGCCTTTCTCCAACACACATTTTCAATCAAAATCCACAGAGGTAGATGGTAAACCCTATAATTATGTTTGAAATCTTTGAACTGCAACCTCAAAATAATATATTCACAACTCAAGATTTGGGTTTATGGGGTAAAAAATTCTTCTACAGAATATAGTTTCTCTGTTGTTTCTTCACTGCAGAAAGATGGATTTTTAAAAGATGGAAGAAGGATTTTTAAAAATCTGAGTTCAGAAATGCGCCTTTGAGTGAAAAACAACAACAGATGTCTGATTATTCCATGGAAACCTTATTGTCATTCATTCTAAATCTCCTCTTGATATAATTTAACATAAATAACTCAAAATAAGTAAAATAGAGTATGAAATATGTCATTTGACAGAGATAAAGTTATAAAGTAGTTTAAAGTGGTTTCATGATTTTACTAGCTGAATTAAATGTTTACTGCAGGTGTATGGATGTTTCATTTGGAGAGAAAGGCACATTGAAGCTTTTATCATTTATATGTATTGGCATAAACACACAATTCACCTTCCCAATCATAAACAGAAATATATATCAATTCTATTCTAAGATGTTGAGACAATACAGTGTTGTATATGAAAGAACAAGTCTTACTGCCTTCAAGAAATCCTATTTCATTTATGAGAATTTTTGTAGGTAGTGATGCACCATGCACTGGAGCATTGGAGCAAATTTTTATTAAAACCAAGCAAATTAACAGTATTTTCCTAATTAATATTGGGGGATATTGAAAGTGCTAGAAATAAGCACAGATTTTATTAGAAACTAAGAAAATCACCAGTATTCTTCCAAATTAATATTAAGGGATATTGAAAGGGCTAGAAATTAGGGCAGACTGTAAGAAAAAAGGATAGAAAAGTAGTAATCTTCCAGTGAAATAGCTTATTTTACATTATTAGTTAAAAGAAAATTAAATTATTCAAGAACACTAAAGGGTTAGACTGCAATTAAAGTTTCATTTCTTCAAGCCTCTAAAAATTATAATAAATGGCTAATGCCTAACAATTCTCATAAGTACAGTAGTAACTAATGATGAAACTCATAAACATAAAAATTTTAGGTGAATCTTACAAGAAAATTCAGCATCTATCATCTCCCATTTTTATCTGAATTTTTTAAAGGGAAATGTTACATATTTGCATAGAGTGAAAAAATTAATCAGTTGCATTTTAAAATAATGGAAAACATTTTTCTATTGGAATGGAAACATCAGGCCTGGGTTACAAAACAGTGAGATTTGTATTAAGAGATGGGCTAGAGTTCAATTATATTTTCTGCCTTTCTTAATAATAGCTACAGTTCTTTATGTTGGTTGTTAAAGTATTTACATTGATTTCTATATTTCCCACATTTTAAAAAACTTTTTTTATGCTTTTTTCCCCCCCCTTTTCATTATTTTCTTGGTGAGATACTGAAATACTTCTTGAGGAGCTGAAAATCATTTTCGTTTTTCTGGTTTTATCTTCCTCTACAAAAGATAGTAATTTAAATCCGAGTATGAAGAATTCTGCTATTAATTTTAGGGACTTTTTTCCTCCTTACCCTGGTAGACTGTTTGCTAGAGAATAGGACACTGTGTTTCCTAAATCAGTCTCTCATGTCTAGATCCATTTGTATCTAAGGAAGATGTAGGTGAATGGTTGAGTATAGGCTTGAGGGACCAGCTCCAGGTCTTTGGACTCCTTCTGCCTTGGTTTAGTTACCCAAAGTTTTCATGAGCCTTTCTATTTCTGTACCTCTTGCTTTGGAAAGAGAAATATCAGTGTTTCCATGGATGAGGTATGAAACTGCTATCAAACTATTTTAGATATAATTCAGCTCCTGAGAATGCCATGCTAAGTTTTCTTTAATGATATTTAAGTACACATGTAGCTTATATTAATTTTGATTCTTTTTTCTAACTGAATAGTTAGAAAATCATTCTAACAATATTGTACAGTTTTAGCTCTCAAAAGGGTGAAACAATCCACTTGCATTGGGAAAATATGTTTCTGCAACGAAATAGAAGACAAGATGTAAAACCTTCAAAGAAAACAAAAAAAATTCCATATAATGCCTTAAAATAAGCCTTAATGCAAGGTTCCTTTTTTTCCTAGTTCACAGAAAAAGGAATAAATTGCAATAGAACTCTTCAACACACACTTTTCAGCTTAATGGATCGAGTTGAATAGGTCTCTTTTTACCTGGATTATCACTGCATGGGTATTGAAAAAAGGTTCCTTGTGAGCTGAAATTTCATCCTCAGTAATAAAGGGAACTGACAGAGCTTTTCAGAAGTTAGCAGCATTATTTTGAAGCCTCTCCCTATCTCAGCATTAAACTATTAGAGGCAGTTATGCCATGTCATTGTTTTTGACAATTAATGCTTCAAACAAATATGTTGAAATAACTGTAAATTAAGAATATGGTAGCTATTAATTTGTAGTTAATACTTCCTTTTAGTCATACCCTAAAATTGAATCCATAAGGAAATAATAAGGTGCTTATTTGGTGTTGCTTTTATTGTATCAGAAAAGTTCCTGCCCCTACTCTGAAAAATGGAACAGCTTTTTAAAATTCCAAAAGTCTAGTTCCAACTATTGCCAGCTCCTGCGTCACCAGACTGGAGCGTCCTACAAATTCTGGGTAAGAGTGGCTAAAAATGTGCAGGAGTCCCAGATGTATGCACATAGCTCTTAATTGCAAGGAAACAATTCCCAAACTGAATAGGAGTTGAAAAGGACATGACAAAAACTAGTAAAAGGGCAAGTCCAAAAGCTGAAAACTAACAAAGGAAATTGAAGTTGAGTTTCTTTACTGATTCAGATGACTTTACCATAACCTTACATGTTGGTGTACTAGGCAAATGACCATTTGGGAGTTGTATCTTTTATTAAAACATCATCAGCTATAGAAATGAAACTGTTATTATTAAATGTGTTTTATGTTTAGATTTGTATTATACCAATGTTGTGTATCCTCTAAAATTTCCAGTGTAGTTTATATTTCCTAAAACCAATGCTTTATTCATTTGATGCTAGATCAGGCTTGTACCATAAGAGGATGAGGAAGGAGCAAATTCAGTCAAAGTCAAACACCTGAGGTATTAAGGCATGTACAAAATTTTGCACATTGAAAACATGATTTTTTCAGCAGGTGGGAGAATACCAGGGGGAAATAGGATCTGCCAGGCCGTTCCTGGGGACACAGCACGTTCCTTTTTCAGTATTTGATCTGTAAGTTTTCACAGTTCAAATTGCAGTGATAAGCATGAAATGAAAATTAGAAGTGACAGAATATGGCTGCAGCCTTTAAGAAGGTTTGCTCATTTGCGAGCATTTGGTGAACACGAGGTCAGCATAGTGTCCCAGAAAATGGCATTATATCCCATAAAATACAGTCACACTCATTGCTTAACTACCTGCAAAGTTCTCTGACAGAATCAAAGCTCAAAGATCAAACTTGCTTAATCTGCATGTGGCAGCTAGTACAGCTAAAGTACTAAACACATTATTCCATCTCTTCATCAGTGAGGCTACACACAGGTTTTACAGAACTGATTGAAAATCTTCAGCTGGGATCGTGTGAAAATATGAAGTGGAACATTGATTAAATAGTTATATTTTAAGTAAGTTGCTTGAATATCCTCATTTTTTCGCTCTCCAGTCTTCTTTCCAGTGAAGTTCAGCACTTTTACCTTCTGACTATTGAAACTCTTCAGAGAAAGCCACACTTCTTTGGCAGTAATCAGAGCCCTGAACGGCATGGGATCGTTTCCCTGGTTTGGTAGGTTCTCAGATTAAAAGATGCTTGATTTTTATTTTTTTTTCTGGGTTGTCTTCAATTAAAATATGTCTGAAAAGTAGTTTAGAATAAAGTCTTCAAACAGAGGTCCAGGCTGCAGTCAGCAAAATTATTTGAAGGGTAACAGTGTGACTTGAAGGACAGGCACATACAGAGGAGATTTCAAAAGACTGGAAAAGGTCACAGTAAGGGAGAAGGGGCTTATAGGTAAAAAAGACAGAATAGAAGGATGAACTGAGGAGGTGAAAAGGACAATAGGTCTGCAGAATATAATACATGGTGAAAATTGAATCCATAAAAGATGGAAAGCAACACAGGAATAATAAAGATATACTACCTGTGCACTACAAAGTCTGATGAAAAATTAAAGGGGAGATTCTTTCAAACAAGGCTATTTGAAGACGAAGTGAGGCTATAGAAAAAAATTTTGCAGCTCATGATCAGAAAGCTTAGAAAATATGGGAGGAAAAATAAAAGGGAAGTCTCTGAAGTAATATAATTGACAAGGTTGACAGCCTCCTAACCGAACTGATGAAGATAATGAGCATGTGGAGTTACATTTTTTAAATCTATTGAACGAATGTAATATTTGAGAATGCAAAATGCATTAATGAGCTTATTTGCAATGCCACTGACCATAGCGAATTTTAGAAGGGAAGCTAAGCTTTTCTGAGAAACATTGCAGGAAAACTGGACCAAAAGATTTTTGTTTTGTAAGAGCAAAACTCTTGCAAAGAAGTTAGGTGACAGATTTTTTTCAATATGTCAGTGTTGATTAAGTAGATTAAAACGCTACATGAAACCCAGATATTGGAAAATAGCCATTCCAAGTACCTGAGTTTCCACATACAAAAGTGGAATTAGGCACATAGTGATATGTACACTTAAAAAAAAGTGATGATTATAAATTAGGTTTCATAATACAGCTTTTTTTAAACCTAAGAACCATTACCAGTAAGAATTTTTTGGATTTTTTCTGTGACTTTTCCTCTGGCCTTGAGAAATATAAAGGTTGTGATGCTATTTGTTGGGGACAGCAGACATCAGCGCATGTCATGTCATAGAAAAAAAATACAGGGTATTTCCTCTTTTGATATGAATCTGAAGCTGCTTAAAAAGCCAATTTTGATGTCCCTGGTAAGGGTGTGGAGCCAGGCTCTTTTTTAGTGGTACTCAGGCAATGGGGACAAGCTGAAACACAGCTTGAGGAGTCTGTGTAAACCCCTCCCAGGGGCTGGGGTGCCACTGGGATTTGTTTGCATACATAGATGCACAATTACTGTGTGTATATTTCTCTTTCTAGCATTAACCTGTCAAAATGCATCAGCAAAAACTTATGTTCTTAAAACAGATGACCTTTGAAACTGTCTTCAATGAATGAAGATGGAATTGAATACTCAAAATGTGGTTTTGAATACCAACAGCAGGTGGTTAATCGAAAATGATCTTGAATGTGTTTGGTATTAAATGAAATTGATATATATGATGACACCAATTTTGAGAATTTTTAAGTTGACCTGTGCCCTTTTTTTCCTCATCACCTTTGAAATCACATTGGAATCTAAGTATTTGTGTAAGGGTTTTTCAAAGGAAGGTGAGTTTTCATGATGGTAAAGGACTATAATTTGTGACCCTTTTACTGGATTTCTTTCTTCTTTGCAAGGTGCCTAAGCTTTTAGCTACTCTCAAAAATTGCTTGCTACGTTTATCTTCTTATAGACAATACCAGATTACAAAGTGAAATTACTCTTTCAGTCTTTCTATTCATGTTTTTTTATTTCTTTTCCTTGCTTTATTTTTATTTTTTATCTATATTCCTAGAGTACCTAATTTTGATAGAAAAGATTCTTAATCTCTAGACTCCGAATTCCACGAATCTCAATCATATTGCTGTTGATGGTTCAGCCTTCTTAGTGATTATAAACATTTAACAGTAGGTGTCATTAGATTAATTAGTGGGAAATGCTCCAATCATTTCACATGTGGACTTTTACAAAATTTTCCTGTGTAATAATTGATACATAAAATCTATTAAAAAGAAAAAAAACCCATGAAAAATCTGTTCTACAAAAAACTTTTAATGTACCATCTCTCAGCTGGGCCATCCACCAGTACAACCTCAAGATTTGAAAGCATCTTCACATGTAGAATCCAACTTTCTTTTTTTTTTTTTTTTTTCCCAGTAGACCACTGAAAGTATAAATGTTAAAGCACAGAAATATGTCTACAAACTATATTTGAAAGTGGTGCAGTTGGTAGACTGCTACTCACCACATGCTAACACAGAATAATAATACACATGGTGTGAGTGCGGAGGGTGTAACTGTGAAGGGGCTTTGGTCCCAGTTCAGGTGTTGAAGTGTGACAGCTCCTGGATGACCAGACAGGGAAATTCCTTAACAACTGGAAACTATTAATCCGAGGTTTTGCAGATAGCTGCAGTTATGCTGAAATTTAGGTATGTGATTAGATGGTATGTTGAGTTTGTGAGGTCCCTAGGACAAGGTGAGAGATGAGGAATTTGACTCCATGTTCTCAGAAGGCTGATATTATGTTATGTTATGTTATGTTATGTTATGTTATGTTATGTTATGTTATGTTATGTTATGTTATGTTATGTTATGTTATATTATATTATATTATATTATATTATTATTAGGTTATATTGTAATATTCTGCTATACAAAAACTATACAGAAAAATAGAGAAAGGATACAGACAGAAGGCTTCACAAGAATGAGAATGAAAAACTTGTGTCTGACTCCTCACAGTCCGACACATCTGAAGGTGATTGGCCATTAAGTAAAAACAATTCAATCAAACGTGCACCTGTTGGTAAACAATCTCCAAACCACATTCCAAAGCAGCAAACACAGGAGGAGCAATCAGATAATTATTGTTTTTTTTCTTTACTGAGGCCTCTCAGCTTCCCAGGAGAAGAAATACTGTTGAAGGGACTTTTCAGAAAATATGACAGTGATAATGGTAGAATGAAGCAGCTGTCGGTATGAAAACTTTGACATAAAACTAGCACAGTTACCTGTAAGTAGAAAGATCTAATGCCACACAGACTTACGTTGAGAATGTTTTCTCTGTGCTTTTGTATTTCCTATGTGTTTCACAATGTTTCCACTTGTGGGAGCTAGTGGGAATTAGTCACTAATTAGTGAGATTAGTGTGCAGGCATCATGGCAGGATGGTCATCTCCTCTTTCTCACCATCCATCAGGATCATGTCTGAAACCGTTTGCTTTATTTAAACTATTGAGTGCTTACATTTTTTTCATGGAAATAGGATAATCTTGTTCTAGATCTGCCTTTTGTGCTGTATGCAGTATCTGCCTGACACTTAAAAATGCCAATCAGAAAGAAGGCAGCTGTTTGTTCCTCCCTGTTTGCTTTTCAAAATCATTGCTGACCTTTTCTAGCTGAATTTAAGTGGTTCTCTGCATAGCCAGCTTTACTGGGCCTCAGCACCTTGCCTCTGTTTGGTGAGATAAAGCAAGTAAACACAATTTCCCCTGTTGGGAGTTGGTGAAAGCCAGCTGGAGTTCTCAGAGGAACCATGTGGAAGGGGTGGGAGATCTGCAAGGTCGTGACGGGAGAGCAGGAAGTGTCTGTGGGCAGAAGTGATGGCAATATATCACATCATATGCATTTTGGAGGGATCCAGGATACCTCTTGAATTTTATAACTATTTGAAACATAAATTTCCCTGCTGGTTTTGCTGAGATTTCAGTCTTTTAAGAATCCCTGTGCTGTTTAAGATCACGAATTTTGCGTGACTTTCTTATCTTCATTCCCTAATAATGCGCTTTGCTAAGACAAAAAGACCTTATGAAATCAGAGCTGCAAGTATCATTTCAGTGTGGCTTTTTCAGCTGGAAATTTCAGACATCTATACATATTTGTGAGATAGTAATTAATACAAAGTTACATGTTTCAGGTACCCTAAAACTTTATGTCAAATGGATGAACACCTTGTGTTCAAGTCAGAGTGACTACTTAGGGAGGGACTGATATTAGATCGAATTTCCACATAAAATAGGGACAGATGTAGATGTTCCTTGGTCATTTCAGTCTTACCTTATTTCAGTGCATTCAATGAAATAAAAAGGAAATTAAATATAGCCTGCTAAAACCCTTTTGCAAAAGCATCTTTTCAACGTAGCAAGCTTACTTCAGGCTTCCTTATGAATGCAAATTTAACAGCAAAGAACTAAGAAAAATTAAACATTGAGAAAGAGTAGGTATTTCAAAAGAAATCAAGAAATGACACCCTTTCTTTTTCCTGTGGACTCCTCCATAAAGCAGTTTCATCAGTAATTCAAAAGCATTTTGTGTCTGTTTTACTTGTGTAACTCTTAACCCCGTAACCATTCAGCAAGTAGTATGAGAGTGTTTGAGTGATAATAGAAAAAAATACATAACACACACACACAAAAAGAGTGAACCTACCCCCAAGTAAGTAAAAGTGAAATTCAAGTTGTCTTTTATTACCAGGACTGATGAAAAAGTAAGAACCCACTGTGAGATAAAGATCTAATGCTTTAGTTTTCAGGGCTGACAAAAGAAAAACTTTTTATGGCTACCAAACAAAAGCATATATGGGGGGGGGGGTCGCTTTGAAGTACTTAACATGCTGACTAGGTTTCTAGTCACCCTCAACTCTAAAATAATAAGGAAAGTTTAATACATGTTTTGTATTATTTCAATCAATTATTTTACAAAAAAAAAACAAAAGCAAAAAACAAAAAAGCCACCAACATCGAAATTGTCACAAGATCGCATCAGAGCAAAGCTCAAAAGTTCTATAGAGATGGAAAAGATTTTTTTTTTTAATTCTTCTTCTGCAATATTATTAGAAGTTACACCTTTCAAAAGCACCCACTTTTTCCACTTTTTACAAGGCAACTTACTCCTAGTTTTAAAGACATTTAAGAGCCTTAATCACAAGGATTTTCAATATCGCTTAGGGCCAATATACACAGAGAAGTTGCTTTAGGGCCATATGCTCCCTGGAGTAATTGCCTTCCCTTTGCAATAATTGTGATTTAGTCCCCAGCAAAAGCCTTTGGAGGTTTGGAGGTGGTGGATGGCCTTTGGAGGTGATTCCACCATCAATTAGAAAGCCAAGGGGCCTTCACACACCATGGAGGCGGCACGTGACAATTCCACTTGTGCCCAGTAATTTCTTTGCATAATTTGTTTGTGTATAGTAAATGTAACTCTAAACTGTATTCATTTCAAAAGTGCAAATGGATATAGAATTTTTAAATCCAGTATCAATATACTATCAATAAGTATCTTTACTTGCATTTTGAAAGGATTTTAAATTATATTTATTTACCACATGAGTTCATTAATGCCTCTTTTAATCAAATATTTTAGTCAGTATGCAGGAAAAAAAATATAAGTACCA
The DNA here is from genome assembly GCF_963513975.1 of Fringilla coelebs. Taxonomy (NCBI): domain Eukaryota; kingdom Metazoa; phylum Chordata; class Aves; order Passeriformes; family Fringillidae; genus Fringilla; species Fringilla coelebs. Next base: position 63,869,211 of record NC_140032.1, on the reverse strand, counting down.
TACAAAATAAGCTGCATTTTTTTCTAACGTGGAAGATACATTTTCATTCTGTTTAACATAAGCTGCTTAAATACGGGGAATTAAAAACAGTCAATACAAGTTTTGAAGTAAAAATCTTTAAATTTTAAAACTTATAAAAAAATATTAAATTTAATTTGGCTAAATTTAATTAAATTTAGTCTCATTTTATAAGCTAGAGAAAGTAACTTTAGACTGCACCAGAAAAAAAATCAACTTTTTTCACTCTAAGTTGCAGCAAATCCTTTTTTCCATATGACTTTCACCAGCTCTTTAGCTACAGAAACAAAACCAGGAGTATTGAAAGATTTATGATGTTTAATTCTGGGATCAATGTTACAATATGTATGTTTTATTGTGAAAAATAACACTAATGATGAAATGGGAGGCTCAAGAATCATCAAAAATATTGAGGAAAACAAAAAAAAATTGAATTAGGTTGTCCTATTACAACACAGGCAATTTGTAAATACTTTTTATCAGGTGATTTTCTAAGGTTCATTTTTGCAATCTATAATAACTATTTGAGTTAAGAAAATGTTCCATTTGTATTTTTTAATGTATTCTAAGCATGTTGGGATTTTTTTTGTCTTTATGCCACTTCCAGTTTCCATGCTTGCTGGGATTTAATGTCTGAGAAATCACATCAGTGAACAAAAGGAATTGACTTGTGGTGTAATTTTCTTTCTAATTCTAGATTGGATCCTTGAATAATGATAGAAATTGTATTCCAGAAAGGCAAGTAATCATCAAGTACTCAGGGTAAAAGTCTTAAAGCATCCATTTTCTTGTGTGAGGAAAAAAAAAGTATATGGGAGTAGGGTTTGCATATTTTTAAACTGTCACTATCAGCCAGGGGAGCAAAAATGGAGCTTTGGATTCCATTTAGCAAATTTGAGATGTGGTCGGTGCTCTGTGTGGGAAATAGGAGAGGTAAGAGGGAGGTGCCTCAAACAAACAAAGAGAAATACATATTGTAGTAGACTAATACAAGGTGGTTAATGAGCAACAAAGTTAAGAGGGGGAATTGAGGGAAATAGTAAAGGTAAGAAGAGTTTCAGAAAGCTGAGAAAGCAGGCCTTAGAAACAGAAGGAGAACTAGAACTAGCTGCAGCTGCAAAGTCTGAAAGTAGAAAAGTTGCAATAGTACAGCAAGCAAGGACATGAAACAATAGCTTGAGTTTTAGGCTTGGCTAAGATAGACCTTAAGACTGCAGAAAATATGCTTCAGTAAGATAGTAGAAGGTTTTAAACTTAATAATGAAGCATTCTGGATTGTATTAATAGAAGGCATACAGCAAACATTGTGTGACTCAGGTGTACATGTACTTTTAGTGATTGGTTAGAACAACTGTCTGTAAGCTTAGCAATATGCTATTGGCTAGAAAGTTTACAAAATGCTCCGTAACAAAGAAATCTTTGGCTGCTGCTGGCAGGACGTGAGCCATCTTTTGGTTGTCTCAACTATGTAATGAGGCTGATGCTGCAATAAAGCTCAAGGAATGTATCCCAGCAGTCCAGTCATGTTTGTGAAAAAACTACCAATACAGCCTGCATGAGCTGGGCTCCAAATTCCTGCCCAGCCACAGCTGGAGTTTTCACACATATTAAGAACTCGGCCTCACCCGAGAAAACAAAATGATTTTTACATATCTGCTTCTCACATTTGTCTATAGAAGGAGTTTGAAAGTCAGGGTGTATCTTTAAATTTCCATTTGGATTCAGCTAGGGGTGAATTGCAGCAGCAGCTTTCTGAGGGGTGCCTCCCAAACTGCTGGTTGGGGTGGTGCAGCCTCAACCACAGAGCCCTTGCAGGCTCCATCCTTGCCCAACCCAAGCCTTTGCATCAGGCACAATTAGATTAATTGCATCCTCTCGAGAAAAGCAAGGGCTTTAAACACAGAGCATTTAACGAGTTCTAGCAGTGATATGACAAGGAAGCTGGGGGGAGCCCCTGTGTGCTCCAGCAGGTGGCTGGATGACAATAATTGATGTCCTGTCAGGGTTGTCAGCTATCTCTCAGCCGAGCATACGGCACCTGACGGGGCTCAGAGCCCGGCCATGCGTCACTGCCAGCACCAGGGTGTGCCTTCCCTCAGTGCAGGGGGCACCTGCTGGGACACCCACATCCAATTATGGTGTGGGAGCCGCTTCTCCTCGTGATTAATGACACTAATTGAAGTTAAAGTCTGTGCACGCATCAAGGGCAGAACAGAACCTTCCCAATTTGTCTCTTTTTAAACAGCTGACACCCACTCTTCATGGAGAAGTTCCAGCAGTGTAGGTTTATAAACATTTACAGTTCCACCTTTTTTTATGATGGGATTTATTATCCCATCATATCAATTTTGATAGGAGATATTTGTGCTCTACCTTTTATTTTTAATTTTTTTTTTTTTAAGGAAAAGCTCTGGGATCATACATTCTGCTAAGTATCTCTTTAAAAATCCCCAATCTATGAATGATAATAGGAGTGACATCTTACATCCTAACTGGTTATGTTGAAAGTCTAAAGCTTGGATCAGAGTTATCAACATAGGGGGACAGTTTTCAACCCTGTCAGTAAGGACAGGTCAGGTTTTGTGTTCTGTTTGTGGGTGATTTATTTGTTTTCTGGTTATTGATGAATAAAGTGCAAGTCTCTACACTGATGCTTGGCTGATATTGTTCCAGAAACATGGAACAAATGAAGTAATTGTTTAGAATTTATGATTGCTGAAGAGAAGTGACCTCTCACAGCTCAAAACTGAAGGAGTTTATACTGCTCTGATTTATACTACTTCAAAAAAACTAACTAAAAATTATCTGTCATTTTAAAGGATACAATGAATAGCCAATAATGTCTGTGTAGTTTGAAATCCCTGCTGTTTGTTCTTATCTTGCTTTTTGAATCATAATGAATATTGAAGGCCTTTCACAAAAAAATTATGCATGTTTTAAGTTTGGAACAGTTAAAAATAGTAAATAGTATTTTTTATTAGCATAGATTTGAAATAAAACTAAAACTTTTTAAAATAAAATATTCTCAACCACAAACAATACAGCTCTTTTTGATCTTTTTTTTTTTTTTTTTTTTTTTTTTTTTTGCTTACCCAGGGGAACCCCAGATTAGTATGAAGCCTGTGTAGACTAAAAATCAAGGTCTTATAAAAGCATTGGAAAAGTGGAATTTTTATGAAAAATAGGGTTTGCAACCAATGTCAGAGCAAGACTGCTTCACTGTGAGAGCGACTGAGCTCCAGCACAGGTTCCCCAGTCTGCGGAGTCTTCTTCCCTGGACATATTCAGAAGCCACCTGGACAAAGTCCTGGGAAACCAGCTCCAGAAAATCCTACTTGAGCTGAGGGGTTGGACAAGGTGCCCTCCAGAAGCATCAGCTATTCTATGATCCTGTGAGTTATGCATTTTTTTTTTAATTTTTGAAGTTTTTACCTGTTACAAGGAACTCCTTCTTTAGCAAGAGATTCTGTGTATAGAGAGGCCTATTATAAGCATTCTACTTAAATTTGTAATTTTTTAAGAACAAAAGGGATTGGTGTTATGATAGTCACCATAAAAAAGGGGTTTTTTAACTCATTTCCATATTATTCCTATTTTGAGTCATTAGATTAAAATATTTAGAAACTAAAACTAACATTTTAGTGCTTCAAGCAGTGAAAAATCAAATTTCTACAAAAATTTACTGCTTTCAAAACTACAAATATTGCTTGCAAGTCTTTGAAAAGCATTCAATGCTCTTTCTACAAGGCAGACCCAAACATGGGGTGGTATTTTAGTGGTAGTAATGGCATTAGTACCCTTCTCATGTTTAGTATGCTAATGTTCCCTGCATAAAGCTTAATTCTGCTAATTAAAAATGAGAATTGTAAATTTCCAGGATGTAAATGCTTGCTTTGGTTTCTCATTGGGTTTTCTTTAGGTTTTTTTGGGGTTTTTTTGGTGTGTTTTTTTTTTCATTTTGTTTTGTTTGTTTTTTTATATGTTAGGAGGAGATTCAAACTGCTACTGCAAAGATAATCAGGTGAAAGAGGAAGTGGAGTTGAAGGAAGTTTTGTGAGTGATAGGAAATGTGTCCATCCTTAGGATGGCTGGATGCTTTTTCAGACAGTCAAGACGAAGTTACTATATATAAAAAGTTATAGTTTACTAGAAATATTTTTGTAACAAGATTTTAACTAAAACTTTACCTGAGGGTTTTTTTCTTCAAAATTACTGGAAACTGGCTACTTGAAATTTTTTGCTGCCTCCTGTAGTGACAAGACTTAAAAGAGTCTCAAAGTAAAAATCCTCTGAACTGAGGGACCAGAATAGATGGACAATATTTAACCTGAACACTGCAAAATGTCAGTTAATGGAAGTGGGTGGGAACTGTCCAGTTGTCATTTACAGCCAAGAACAATATTAGTGCAGTGGGACCTGATAAAATAAGGTGCCTTACTCAGAGTAGTCTGCACTCCTGTCTGATAAAGGAGTTTATCCACTCTGCTGTAAGACAACTAAGTAGCAAGAAAAACAATCACCATGCCTGCTCCTAAGTTTAGAAATAAAACCTCATTCAAACATTAGCCAGAGGTAACACCTGCCCTGAAAAGCCTAAAACAGCAGTAGTGTCCCTTGGGTTGGTGGCTCCCTGTTTTTGCCTTTAAAACAGATGGAAATCTGCGCCCTGCATCTTTCACAGAGATGAGATGATTACGTGGTCATGGGGGCAAGGAGTGTCTCAGTGCCTCTGGTTCCTAGAGGGAAGCAGAAGGCCGTGTATAGGTTGCAGGGAGACTGAATCCATCAAATTCCTTCTTTGGCATCAGCACATATTCAAGCAGGCAGCGTGTTGCTGCTTTGAATTACTGCTCCACGTAAACAGGCAGAGGTTATACTCCCCTATGCATATATTATTATACAAAGAGGTTGGTTTCTATGGTAGCTATAAATCAGTTTTTTCACATTGTAAGCTGGTAAGGATTGTCTGCTCCAGGAAGTTCAGCTGTGATACAGCACAGGGTGAAATAATTGTACTGGTTGTTATGATCCTGTTATTAAACTTGTTAGAGAGATGACCCTAAAAGAATTAAGCTGCAAATGAGACCCTATGCCTAAGGTAACAATATGGATTTTTTTTAATGATAAAAGTAAGGAAAAGAGAGAGAGGAAAAAAAAAATAGGGGAAGCAAAGAGAATGACAGAGAAAGATTAAGTAGAAAATATCACCACTACATAGACCCTGACAGAGTGCCATTGATCTGCTTCTTCTGATCTTCCTGGTGCTGAGGGTCCCACAAAACAAAGAGTTCAACGGAATGCCCTGAGGGATAAGTTTGGCAGAGTGTCTGGCAGCAGCCTCTGGATCTGTTGCACCCCTTTGCAACAGGAGCAGAGCTCTGTGCGAGCCCTCAGCAATGAGCCTGGGAGCGCTCTGGGGTGTTGGATGGATCATGGCACCTCCTGGAGCACTCTGGGGTGTTGGATGGATCATGGCACCTCCTGGAGCACTCGGGGGTGTTGGATGGATCATGGCACCTCCTGGAGCGCTTGGGGGTGTTGGATGGATCATGGCACCTCCTGGAGCGCTCTGGGGTGTTGGATGGATCATGGCACCTCCTGGAGCGCTCAGGGGTGTTGGATGGATCATGGCACCTCCTGGAGCGCTCAGGGGTGTTGGATGGATCATGGCACCTCCTGGAGCGCTCTGGCAGTGTTGGATGGATCATGGCACCTCCTGGAGCGCTCTGGGGTGTTGGATGGATCATGGCACCTCCTGGAGCGCTCGGGGGTGTTGGATGGATCATGGCACCTCCTGGAGCACTCTGGGGTGTTGGATGGATCATGGCACCTCCTGGAGCGCTCTGGTATGTTGGATGGATCATGGCACCTCCTGGAGCACTCTGGGGTGTTGGATGGATCATGGCACCTCCTGGAGCGCTCAGGGGTGTTGGATGGATCATGGCACCTCCTGGAGCGCTCTGGCAGTGTTGGATGGATCATGGCACCTCCTGGAGCACTCTGGGGTGTTGGATGGATCATGGCACCTCCTGGAGCGCTCTGGGGTGTTGGATGGATCATGGCACCTCCTGGAGCGCTCGGGGGTGTTGGATGGATCATGTCACCTCCTGGAACACTCTGGGGTGTTGGATGGATCATGGCACCTCCTGGAGCGCTCTGGCAGTGTTGGATGGATCATGGCACCTCCTGGAGCGCTCAGGGGTGTTGGATGGATCATGGCACCTCCTGGAGCGTTCTGGGGTGTTGGATGGATCATGGCACCTCCTGGAGCGTTCTGGGGTGTTGGATGGATCATGGCACCTCCTGGAGCGTTCTGGGGTGTTGGATGGATCATGGCACCTCCTGGAGCGCTCGGGGGTGTTGGATGGATCATGGCACCTCCTGGAGCGCTCTGGGGTGTTGGATGGATCATGGCACCTCCTGGAGCGCCCGGGGGTGTTGGATGGATCATGGCACCTCCTGGAGCGTTCTGGGGTGTTGGATGGATCATGGCACCTCCTGGAGCGCTCGGGGGTGTTGGATGGATCATGGCACCTCCTGGAGCGCTCAGGGGTGTTGGATGGATCATGGCACCTCCTGGAGCGCTCGGGGGTGTTGGATGGATCATGGCACCTCCTGGAGCGCTCTGGGGGTGTTGGATGGATCATGGCACCTCCTGGAGTGCTCTGGGGGTGTTGGATGGATCATGGCACCTCCTGGAGCGCTCTGGGGTGTTGGATGGATCATGGCACCTCCTGGAGCGCTCTGGGGTGTTGGATGGATCATGGCACCTCCTGGAGCGCTCTGGGGTGTTGGATGGATCATGGCACCTCCTGGAGCGCTCTGGGGTGTTGGATGGATCATGGCACCTCCTCAGCTACCCCTCCTGGGAATGTCCCGTGGATGTGGCCATCCTGGCTGGGGTTTTACAGCTGAGCCAGTTTGTGGGAGGGAGGATGGGTGTTCACTGCCCGTGACCAGAGGTTACAGGGCACCCCCAGAACTCTCCTCCTCCCTTCCTGGCTGTGGGACAGGGTGTGCAAACGTGGGCTCAGCAGATGAGCACGGGGGCTGCAGCCTCCCCCAGCACAAGCCTGGACAGCTACTGGGTTTGGCTTCCTTGTGGATACTTGCTGGCTTTCTTTCTCCTGCCTTAGTCTTGTTTCCTTGTCCCTAGACCAGAGGTAACTGAACAATAGCATCACCTTTATCTTGTCTCAAGCTCCCTTAGGTGTCTCACACTCCAAGATTTCAGTCAGGAGTTATATTCAGCAGTGGATGGGCTTATGTGGCACAGCTTCTTTACACACTATTGCCAGAATGCCCAGAAAGTCCTTCAAAACCATGCTTGAGCCATTAACCATAACATTTCATTCTCTCAGACTGTTCAATTAAAAATATACTACAAGACCACAGAGCTGCAGGTTTCCCTGTGAACCCTGACTGGTTTCCCCATCTGCACTGACAGCTACAGAAGGTTTTTAGGCTTAAGGTTTGCAGGCTCTTCAAGACTGGCACACCAACACCACTGCTCTCTGGATTCACAGTCCTAGAGATGAGCTAATATTTGTTACACTGAAAAAAATTTCTGCAATTCATGGACACATGGCTTCTAAGCCTGGGTGCTCCTATATTTAGCAATAAATTTACTCAGAAGGTCTCAACTAACTTCTGTTTTGTGTCCTGTTCTGGTCTTTTTAGGTGAACTATCAGTGAGCAAAAGTGCACTATGAATTCAAATCCAATTTGCCAAACATTTACTTTTCCCACACAAAACAGATTTTTTTTTGTTTGGGTTGTATGATTTCTAACTGGTTTTTATATCCTCTGCAGCATCCCTACGTGGATGGGGCAGATGCAAGAAAGTCAAAAGCCCTTATAGTTACGTGACAATATATACAATATATAGAGAATTAGAGAGCAAAGTGTTCCACACGTCTTGCTTCAAATACTCTAATGAGAAGTACTACAGAAAAACATAGAGACTAGGAGTTCAAATTCAAAAAGGAAACAGAAAAATAAGTGAAAACTTAAGGAGTAATCAGCTAATATTATTAAAAAAAAACCAACTTTGATAGTATATCCAAAGAAAGAAGCATTTTGTTTCTGTTGCAGAGGTATGGAAGTAATTATAGATGATGAAAACATTACAGAAAAATACTTTATTTTTTTACTCAGTTGAAAACAAACATCCTCCTTCTCTTAAAGAGCAACAACAACAACAACAACAAAAAGCAGTGAAGAACTACTAATAACCAAACACAGAGCTTTTTTGCTTTTTTTTTTTTTTTCCACTCTAAGCTCTAAAGGAATGCAGAAGTAAAATAGCTTTTGCTGCCTGGATCATCTAGATCACAGTGACATGATACCAAAAATGAAGTTACCATCATGACATTCACAGAGGTCTGGTATTAAATTTGCACAATAGGAACAAACAGCTGTAAAGGAGAAATACAGAAAGAGGTTTCAACTCTTGAAAGTGTATAAAATGACAGATGGAAAATGTTTTTTTCAAGATTCAGACACTAAAAACTCAGTGTACTTAAGAAGAGGAGGGAAAATAGGTTTAAAGTGAGGGCAAAAGCAATTCCTGTCAGTTAAATATGAGGGATAATCTCCCAGAGGAAAATGATGTTGCTCCTATCATTTAACACTTGAAACTGGGTTGTGGAAAATGTTCCAAAACATACAATATTAAAGAGAACAATTCTCTACTGTCAGGCCATTAATTTTTTGCTCTTAATAAACCTCTTCTGTATTATGGTTCTAAAATGCAAAATGTACAGGTACCCTTCCTTCTTGAGAGCGTGAGCACTTCTGTTGTGTATGGCACTTACATGTAGGCAGAGATCTGCATCCATAACTTATTTTTCCATGTAGAAAAATGAGCCACAAATGTTCTCAGTCACAAAATTAATCAATAAGTCTCCAAATATCAGTCTCCAATCACTGTGAAAAGGATGTTGACTTTAAAGCTGTCCAGGACTTCATCAGCTTGATTCCTTCAAAGATACTATCTGAAGACTCACCTAGATCATTTACTGCATACAATTTGAACTTGCCTGAATGACCTTGACATCAGTGATCAGATAAAGATGCACTTGTTTCAGATGGTTTTAGTACATCATTGATTATATGTTTCTTCTACAGCTCAAAATCTAGTCTAAATTAATTGTTTTACACTAAACATGATTTTGCCAACTTCATAATCCCAAAGACCATAGATTTCTAAAACAACTCCCATGTCCTATTTTTGTTGAATTAACCTCATTTAATCTTTTTTCACCCGTCTAGCACAGAAGAATAAGATTCCAGGACTGAATTTGCTATCAGCCAAATCCTTTGCTTTTTCAAAAGAAGAGGAGTTTCTTTTTTACAATAGTTTAAGTAAGAACTCAAAGACATAAGGAAGGCGCCAGCCCCCTGCAGTTATAATGGGGGGCAGAGGGGTGGGAAGGGGAAAGTAAGCAGGTCTGAGCAGCTAGACATGTCTGAAGAACTAGACAAAGGTTGCAGAACATTTTGTGAGTTATACAGTTAACTAAATGGACTTTAAAAAAAAATATTAAAAAAAAAAAGTTTATACCTATAGCATCTTGATCTAGTACTTGAACTCACCAGCTGACTCACTATTGGATACCGAAAGGTGCATAGCTTTGATTTTTGCTATCTGGAGCTCTTCCATTTATTTCAGTTTGGATTTTTAAAAGCTCGTTCTTAATTTTATAAGCATATTTTTAGAATAAATAACTGAAGCTGTACCAACTTTTCATTTTCTTCCTCTTTCCTAAGAAAAAGCCTCCTGTACAAAAGGAATGCAGACCCACGTTTTGTGGATGCTTTTTCCCACGAGCAAAAATAAATAGCAACTGATTATACAGCAGGAAGGAAAGAGGAGGGGAATGGGGAAGGAAGATCTAGAGATTTTTAATTTGGCTTCTTTCTAGTCATTATTATATTGTCAGTTATTGTGTTGTTTAATAAGCATATTAAGTAGTAGAAGCCTAAAAATAACATTACAGAAAGGAAGAACCTCTCTGTCTTGTCCCAGTAGGATATATGTAGAAAAGGATCTTGAAATCATCTCTGTTCTTACTGTATTTCAATGCACAGATGAATGATTACTCAAATTGCTTATTGATCATAACTAGAGACTTTCACAGCTAATTACATAATATATTAAATGCATGTATTTCTGCTTAATTAGTCATGTACTAGCAAGATGAGATGTTTGTGTACATTATATTGATAGAATACATAACAAAATAGGAATCTAGCTTCTATCAAAGTACAGACTTTAATAATAATCCAGACAGTAATGCCAGCATTAAGTCATTCATGTAGAAGGCAAACCAATTTGATCTCTTTGTCAATGGCAAATGTAAAATATATCTCCCATCTATTAAAAAAGAAATCACAGAGAATAATTTCATGAAATGAAAAATTTAAAGGACTCTCTTACTTCACCAGTGATTACATTATTCCTTCTATTATTATACTGATGATTATATTATTCCCCTGCTCACCTTTGTCTTTGCCTGATTAAAATGTATTTTCTGAAGACCCACACAGAATACCATAGGACTCTGTGTAAGGATCTATGATAGTACTTTTTATAATAGTGGAACTGCTCTGCTTTGGAGGGAAGGGGAGAAGGAACAGAAAGACAGATGAGGTTCCTTTCTATCCAGGGGAACAGCAAGAGTTTGTGAAGGATAAAATAGATTTTTTGCAATGTTGATCTTTATGCAGTATGGAGATTTTCCTTCAGGAGGCCACCAGATTGTCTGGAGCAGGCAATGTAAGGAAGCCTGACATTTAGGATTACTTCTTTAAGGCAAAAAAAGGTTTAAATGGTAGCAATGGAAGAGCCTGCTGTGCCTATGTATAGCAAAAGGAGAGAATGTTTAACACTTGGTACAAGGAGCTGGATGAGTGAGTAAGGAACATTTTTCCAGGCATTTAAACAACTGGAATCTTAAAGGAAAATACCATATTGTCATGTCTGAGAATATACATGCAACTTGCTCATTTGTTTTTCTTTTTTTCCTAGTCTCACATCTGATTTTGATCAAAACTTGCTTTCAATCAAATGTGTTTTGCTTAGCAAAGGACAAAAATGGGGCTGGGTTGGAATTCCATAGTCTCTTCTATTCTCTCATGTAAATGAGTATTCAGAGACCATAAAAAAAATTCATCAAGTCACAAGTGTCCACTCTCAAAAGAGGCCACAAATGACAGCATTAAACAGCATCCCCAACCTGCTGGCCCAAGCCCAGTTACTATCATACTACATTTTGAGAGCTCTGAAGGGTATTTCCTGATGGCTCGTGAACATTTAAGTGTCTGTAAAATTGCACTTGAGAATAGCTCCAAAATCTCTATCTGAAGCTGTGATCTAGTTTTGTGTGACTCAATATGTTTTAAACTCTGACCTCTTAAATAATAAATGCTTTTTTAAAAATAGTATTGATATTTGAAGCCTAATAAAAGTTGTCTTCAATTTAAGTGAGATGAAAATTAGCAATGAAACACCTCAGCCAGTTCCATTCTGCTGCCAAACACTTTCACTTTTTGAGAAGATATGTACATGTGAATATGTCATAGACTGGCTACTTCAACCACAGAAAATTATAAACAATCCAGGAGAACAAAGACATAGTTGTAATGTTTATCACATAATGTAACAACAGGAAAAATTGATTCTAGAACACTGACCACAATCACCTTTTCATTAGGGCTGATGCATTTATTATGATGGTTAATTGTGAAACGTGGTAGTGTAAGTTACACAAGCACTCAGTTTTACTTGTAGTGGTCTAATTCTTTAACTTAAGTTCTTTAAGAACTTTAACTAAAGAACTTTAAGAACTTCAACTTTTTGGAATCTATCCTGTACCTTTTCAGATATTTAGAAAAACTGTAGGGCAGCATACTTCCTACTACACTGAGAGAAATGCAGAACAGATTTCTGTATTGATAGCCTGTGCCTTCAGCTAAATAGATTTCAGGTCAGGACCCACTAGAGCCTAGAAGAGGATCAGAAAATCATCAGGAAGAGTGACAGCTGCCATGGTTTTACCCCAGCCAGCACCTCAGCCCTACACAGACAGGCGCTCACTCCATCACAGTGAGGATGGGGGAGAGAATCAGAGGGCAGAATTGAGAAAACTCACAGGTTGAGATCAAAGTTAACAGATAAAGCAAACGTCTGCAGGCAAAGCAAAACAAAGGATTCATCCAGTGCTTCCCATGGACAGACAGATGTTCAGCCATCTCCAGAAAAGCAGGACTCACTGCTGGGATCAATTGTGCAAGATGTGTCTCCTCCCAACTTCTTGTGCAGCCCCGTCCATTTGTTGCCAGGATTGTGTGACAACTAGGAAAGCCTTAGCTGTGTGTAAGCTCTGCTCAGCAGTAAGGAAAACATCCTTGTGTTACCAACACTGCTTCTGGCTCAAAGGCAAAAATATAAAACACAGCCCCCACACCATTCACTGTGAAGAAAATTAATTCTACCCCACCCCAAATCAATAATAATGAAGGAAAAAGTTGTCTTTTGACCCCTTTTTCAGAGGTAAAAATAGGGTACTTTTGCTAGGTGGAGGAGAAACCTTCTCCTTTGAAAGCACAGTAGATATTGTTTGTCTGCTGAAAATTCCAGTTTGATTATGCATCTGAAGCATCACGTGTGGGAGAGCAGCCCTCTGTGCTTCCTTGGGGAGAGCTTGGTTTGCAAGCTAAATGCCTTAAAATGGGATTCCTGTAAGTATGTCAAGAAGCAGTTTCTAGCAGCCTTGACAGTTTGCTATTAAAAACTCTGGAGAGGCTTAAAGGCTGTGATTTAGTTTTTCATATAAATTTTGTAATCAATAATAATTTTGAGAAGTTCATCTTTTGGGTTTGAAATATCCTCGTGATCTATGGATCTGGATCCTATCAGTTTGTTGAAATATTAAGTGAATCTCCTCTGTGTCAGTGGTCTGAATATAATGTGTTGTAAAAAATAAAGACTTAAACATAGATGTTTCTTAAGAAAAATCTAGACAATAGAAACATTCACATGGTCATTTGTCATTGAATATAATGCCATAAACTGAAGTTGGATATGTTGAGGTCATACTGTAAAGTAGATAATAATCAAATATTACATGGTTCTTTTTCTATTCTGCATTTTTTAAATACTTTATTTCAATCATACTGTTTAAAAATTAAGTTGTGTATTTTATGTCTGACAATGGTCAGGAGCAACAGAGCAAGCAGGAATTCCAGTGTGCTGGACACAATAAAGGAAAAGGGTGATGATGAAAGGCAAATAGCACCTAGCAGTTTTAATACAATTGTCTGGAATATAAATCTGTTTCTCCTAATTGAAAGCAAGCAAACAAAACAAACTTAGTTTTCTAATGAATACAGCATTATTTTAGGTTATCGCTGCCCTTTTAATAAGGCAGATCTTGGTGCTGTTGAGTATCATTTAAATTGACCTTGTTGAGACTAAAGTTAATGAGAGCATTTATCAGTGTGATCTAAGAGGAGAATGTTGTGTTCAGAACTGCTTTCTAGTTTACCACTATAACTTTAATAAACCCTTTTTTTCCCATTTTGGTGGAAATTTCTGAATGGAAATGCGTATATAGCGTGCATTGTGTGCTTATGCAAATTTTGAATGTCTTTAATTATCAAAATTAGATCAAAGCATGTATCTGTGGCTATTTTTCTCTGGCTTATATTCATGCTGACTTGAATGGGGTTTCATACTGTGTAAGTTAAGATGGCACTTGGGCTCATTTAATTTACACTTTCTTATGTATTATTTTTACCCTCTGTTCACAAATTTTCATCAGTGATCTGAACAATCCATACCTTCTTCATTCCTACAGGGTGTATGAAGTTATATTTGAACTCATGTTTAAAATGCAAACTAAGTGCTCTTTATGCCCTTGAGGAAGAGCACTACTGCTATCAGGAATAATTAGGTTTTAATTGTCATTGACAAGTTACTATTTGTGTGACTTCCTCAGACCTTGTTTACTTGCTCATGCTTTCTTTCTTTTGTGTATTCAACATCCCAGATACTTCCTTCTAAATACGTAATTTTTGATTTCTTGGATAAAATAAATGAAAAAAACACCCTTACTACTTACTAGCAAACTCCTTTAACCTTTTCTGATTCCTCCAGTTTATTTGAATGGCACAGTGTTTTAATTCTGTTAACCAGAGTAAAGAACACAGAGGGTCAACAGACGCCATATAGAAATTCTGTAAGAGTGTTAAAGACTTTATTCCTTGGCATTGCTAACAAATCAATACCTGGCCAGATTATACATTCTTTTGGGGGGAATATAGTGATGAAAAAAAGCTTATTCCTTTTAGAAGTAATTATTTGCTTAAAAGATTCCTTGGACCTTCTAAACCCGATTGCTTTTTGAGTGTCGTGCACGATGCACGCTTGTCTGTTTGTCCGATCAATACGAATTAGATGTTCATCCAAATCTACTAGCTGTGTCAGCTTTTGGGTCCCTGTCCTTGGCTAAAATGTTCCACTGGTTTACCATTTGGGGTGGATTCTTCTGAATGCTCTGGAGCTTTCCTTTTGATTTGATGCAACTGCAAGAAGATTTGTGCTCCTTGGTGTAAGGAAAAACTTTGCGAAGTTCTGGAGCCTTCCATCATGTCACTCCTTCAGTGCGCAGAGGTTCTCAGCTGTAAATCCAAACAAGGTTTGTGGCCCATGAGCTAAATTTCTCTCTATACAGTCCCTTTTTTCCTCCTTGCTCCTTCGGTTCCCAGCACCAGAAAGGAGAGACCAAAAAGATTTAAGGAATAGCTGAGGGATCAGAGCTTCATGCTGTAGTTCAGCAGCTTTTCACAAAGCAGCACTCTTGAAGTGGTGGCTCATAAAAGAGAAATATCTACAGACACAGCCCTGTAAGGACCCCTCAACTCTGTCATTCTTTCCTGATACCTTCTGTAATTCTGAGCTACCTTGAGGGAATGTTCCAGAGCTCATTTCTGTTGGATTATCTATGTAAAAGGTGAAAAAACAGATGTGCAAGTTACAGTAGACTGGGATGGAATCCTAAGTGATCATAGGCTGACCAAAACACTTGGATTAAGGCCTCTATGTCTGTTCATGCTCTTGGGTTTTTCCGTATGTCCCCTTGTGAAATCTCTGCTTTTCTTAAAATACTTCCCTCTTTCTTAATCAGAGAAAAAGTTAATGCAAGTAAAGTCATTCTAGAGGACATTCTCAGAAACACAAGGATAAAACAGGGGGTAAATGCCAGGGAAGGAGAATATATTTTGCTGCATTTACTCAGTTCAATTTTAAAATGCCACTGGTGTTTGGCATTTAGCCATTTGTTAGAGAAAACAGATTCTGAGTCTCAGAGTCCTAATGATGTACTAGAGATTAGAAGGGAAAATTATAATTAATTTTGTGTAAAGTCCAAAGGCAAAATGCACTTGAGTTAGGAAAAAAAAAATTGTCCTATTTCAAGTGCTGGCATTCTTCAGAGTGATGATGGGGACATATACAGGAAGAGGAGCTAATGAGCTGCTGTTTTCTAATCAAAACAAAAAAAAAATCTAGTAATAAAATGACAAGCTTCCCATTTCCATGTCATTTAGAAAATGACAAAAATAGCCCACTGATTACTCAATGAAGAAAGAATGACAAAGTTTAGTGGATGTGAAAAATTTTGTTGTCACTTCTCTTAGTAGATCAAATGTATTGCTTAGTTTGGTGAATTTTATAAAAAAAAATTACACACCTATCGTATTTCTTACGATAGGTGTGTAGTTTATAGATTAATAAAAGAAGGTAAGTTTTGATAGACACTGGTGGGGTTTTTTTTGGTTTTTTTTTTCCCAAGCCTTTCCAGTTGAGAAATGTTTCCAGTTCCAGATATATGTTTTTCCACCTCTGCCTATCTGTCTTGGTTAATAATAGATACATGACATAATTAAGAGGAAATAATTTTGTGCAGCGGTCAAGATGACAGCTTCTTGAAGAAACTGAAAAGAAAATATTGGGAAACATTGATTTGCTCCCTCATAGAGAAATGGTCTACCAAGATGGCACATTTGAAAACTACCAAAACCACTTTCAAAAATTTCAGTGGGAAGAAAGGAAAATGGTCATGAATGACATAATAACAGAAAATCCCAAAAGGAAAGATATTGTTCACCTAGAAGGATATTGTTATACAGAGGAGCTATAAAAATAAGAAATATGTGGAATAGTTTTGAAAAATTACAAAGTAACCTTAACTCCCTAGATGTACCTCAAGTTTAAGTAACTCTCCTAAATCCACTGATTTTTTTTTTTTTTTATGTCATTTGCTTTTTTATTTTACGAGCTAGGTAATCAGCTAAGTAAGACTGGTGAGTAAATCAAATAGGAAATCCTGGGGAAAAGCATTTCTTAAGGATTCTTGAATATTTAACCAGATGGAATTCCCCTTACTTACTAATATTTTATAAGTAAAATATTAACTTTGTGTTCTAATTTTTCTGAGCCTTTTACCCAAAACTTAGTGATAGTGATAATCTTCACTATAAGTCATGTTGTGGTAACATTCTCAAGCAAAGGATCAGCCCTTGGAAACTTGACATTAAACTTGTGTATATTTCAAAGAAGAGTGGCCAAAACTAGCCTTTAAACATGAAATACTCTTCAAAAATTATATTGGGGATATTCTTCACCTATAGAACAAAAGAACATGTTCTCTGTCTCCCATGAGTGAGGTTTCATTGAACACCCTCTCCTCTTAACGTCTTCCCTAATCTCAAGGGAATGATATAACATTTCTTTTTTTTTTTCTTTTTTTTTTGTGGAGAGGGGTTTGGTTTTGTGGTAGAGTTTGCTTGGCCTGGCCTAGTTGAGATAAGGACCAGGCCAGCTTTGGTATTTGCTTTTAGGTTGAAGGAAAAGAGGAAGTTTTGTTGGTTTTTTTTTTGTTTTGTTTTAAAATATGTTTTTCACAGAGATGTGTATAGTTTTTTTAGTGGTTAAAATTTTTTATTATTTTTTAGAATGTTTTTAATGTAAAACTATGACAATCTACTTCTCACCTCTGCAAAATACACATGCCAAAAATTATTATTATTAAAATTATATTTTATATTTAACTTTTATGTAGAACAATAAAACTATTAAATTTAATAGAAGGGGGAAAAATTATATGCTATATCATGGCGTGTACACAGCATGTGCAAGGATCCTTACCCACTTTGTGCTTCTGTGTGTGCTGACTGCAGCAATAGCCAGTTCCCTCTGTGTGTGAGACAAAAAAGGAAGCACAGCTGGTCAGTACACGTGGTGTAATGGCCATAAACCAAAGCACAAGAAGTTCCACCTCATCGTGAGGTGTGAGAGCGTTGAGGATATAAGAGCACTGGAACAGGCTGCCCAGGGAAGGTGTGGATTCTCCCTCTCTGGAGACATTCCTAATGCACATGGGTGTTCTCCTGTGCTGCCTGCTCCAGATGACCCTTCCTGGACAGGGGGTGTTCTGGTTTGAAAGCAAAACCAATGAGACACTCCGAGTCAGAAATACAATTTATTAGGGAAAGGGAAAAGAAAACCAAAATACATGCGATAATACAAAAGAAAAACCACTGTCAGAGTCAGAATACAGCCTGACACCCTGTGGGTCAGGGTGTTGGTAGCAGCCCAGTTGGGTTGGTGGTTGCAGCCCTCCTGGAGGGGCAGATGTGGTTCTGTTGGAGCAGTGATCCTGTAGAAAGGGTGTAGTCTTCCTCTGAAGATCCAGTGGAAAAGAAGACTGCTCCTCTGGGAATGCAGTGGAAAGACTGCTTGTTGTGTCCCAAAACCCAGATTATATCCAGGTGGGGATGCTCAGCTCCTCCCCCCTGGGTGGAGCATCTCACAATGGGCTGATATCATTCTCTGAGTGATGTGGAGGGTCCCCTAAACAGAGATGGCTCCTGGAGGGAGTTACCTCTGAGTCATGCAGAAAGGCATTGATGGGCCCATTAACAGGAGATAAGGAAGAAACAATGCCCCTCCTGGTTTCAGCAGCTCTTGAGGATGGGAATATATCTTAATATAGTATATATCTTAATATTGTATTGTACTGTGTATTGAATATATCTTAATAGTCTAACCTAGGACAGGGGGAACGGGCTGGATGATCTCCAAAGTCCCTTCCAACTGTGACTATTCTGTCATTCTGTGAAGATGGAGTGTCTCCTCACAGACTTTATTGGTTCAGCTAAAGTCTTAGGATTTATCAATGAATTAACTTAGATGAAGAATGAGATTTCATAACTTACAGGAACTTTCAGAGCTTTGTTGATAACCCTTGTTCATGGCCCAGCTTCTGCAGCTGAAAAATCCAGGGTAAAAGATGTGAGTTTGTGATATATTGACATGTATTTCAAGCCTTATTTTTCTTTCTCCTCAACTTTGTTTTCTGAAATGAACCTTCATTTTGCTGCCTGATTTTTCTTGTGATATCTCTGCTAAACTTAATGTAGATATTTTAGTTTTACTGCTATGTTGTAATATTTTTCCCCAATGTTCAGCTGCCTAAGCAGGCACTTCAAGTCTAGTCAATTTTTAGTCTCAGAAAAAATGAGTCTGTATGATTTTTGGAATTGCAATTTAGCTTCAAAGAATACAAAAGGCACTGGGTGGGATGAAAACATCTGTCTGTACTGTATTGTCATTTATTGTGAATTTAGTGTTTTCTTCGTTGGGTAGCACAATTCATATCTCCTATTTTGAAAACATTATTCTTTCTTTCAAAGGTCCATGTACCTTTTGCTTATATAAGAGCGTCTAAATTAAAGTATTTAATAGCAGTATAAATGTGCATAGGCTTAAGATCATGTACACGGTATGGCTCCTTTTTTTTCCACAGAATGAAATGGCTTTTTACTCTTGTATTTGTCTGGACAGCTTTATTAAAGAGATCAGAGACTTCTTCCAAAAATATTCTCATGTCTGTATGGTTTGCATGAAAGCAGTGTTTTAAGAAACATGAAAAATTGAATCAGGGAATGTTTAACTCTATCGGTGTGAAGTATGTATACTTGCACAAGTACCTGTGATTAAAATGTAAGCATAAAAACCCGGACAGGAAAAATCCAATATTTCCAGTCAGTCTGTACAAACATGCTTCTGACTGAAATGATCTGCCTTTGGACCAGCTCTCAGTGATGTAAAACTGAGATAGCATATGTTTATTATTAAATGTCCTCTGTAGGGAACAAGCACATCTGCAAATCTGCCAAAGGCACTTAGGAGTGTTAGAAAGAAAAATAAGAAGAGGATGAGTAGGAGCAAGAGTTACCTGCATAGAGGCACAAATGACTCACAGGATGTACCAAAACTGACCAAGTCTGACATAGGCATAGGTGTGTTGGAGGTGCTGGAGCCTGTCCAGAGAAGGGCAACAAGGCTGGTGAAGGGTCTGGAATACAAGTTTGGAGCTGGGAGTGTGTATTCTGGAGAAAAGGTGGCTCAAGGGAGATCTTATCACTCTCTACAGCTCCCTGAAATGAGGTTGTAGCCAGATAGGTGCTGGTTTCTTCTCCCACCAGCGACAGGACAAGAGGAAACAGCCTCAAGGTGTCCCAGGGGAGGTTTAAATTGGATGGTAAGAAAAGTTTCTTCACCAAAAGGGTTCTTGAACATTGGAACAGGCTGCCTGGGGAAGTGGTGTAATGACCCTCCTGGAAGTGTTCAAAGAATGTGTAGATGTGGCACTTGGGGACGTGGCAGTGACAGGGTAATGACTGAACCTGCTGATCTTAAGAGTTCCTTTTTTCAGCCTAATGCCTTTTCCAAACTACAGCTTCCCATTCTTCCAGTTACAACCCAAATCCTGGTCTTGAGGAAGCCGCTCTGAAAGGGACTGCAGGATAGCAGCTTCTCAAGGACTGGTGAGTTTTGGGGCCAGATTACTTCTTGCTGATGATCCCAGGAGGTTCATAAGGGACAAGTAAAGACACAGACATTGATCAGGTTATAGTGCTATTAATAATATATGTGCCTTTATTTTTTGTTTATCAGAGACCCGTCAAGTGGCCTGCTCAGATCTCAGGCTGATATTCAGAGGATTCACACAGAGGGGTTTTGCAATGTGCAGTACTGACAGCCATGCAATACCTGTTGTGTGGCACAGGATTTATGTGCCCTGGGTATTGATCTAATTCATACAGAATCCACAGGAATATATGAGGTGAGAGAGACCAGTTATTTGTAACACTAAAATAAAATTTCCATGTAAAGTTCCACCTTTATTTTTTATTGCTCTAGTAGATTTTGTGGCAGCCAGATATAGTGAACTGTAAAAACTGAAATAAAATAAAAAAGCCAACCAGATTCTCTCAGCTAACATCTGAAAAGAATGACACCTACAGAGCAAAAAAGCTAAAGCTTAATATTTACAGAGTTTGATGCAATAAATAATTTCTTCTTTTCTTTTTTTGCTTTTCCTGTAGAAAAAAAAAAAGAGATATAAAATGAAGATATCAATTAAAATTGGTAATAATTGGTAATATTTTAATCAATTAAAATTGATAATACCAATTAAAATTGGCAGCTGCTGCAACTGGTCTTCCTACCAAAAGGCAGCAGGAGCAGCAGTACAGAAATCCAGTCCAGGAGACTGCAAACTGATAGTAAATTAGAATGGCACATTCTGTAATGGTAAATTCAGAATGACAATATTAATTAGGAAAACTTATTTAAAATATATTTTCCTGTCAATCAGTTCCTTGCTGCTAGTGTGCATTTTCAGATTTATTGGATTAGGGAAAAAAAAAAGTTAAATAGTTTTGTTTAAAAGTCAAATTAGGAAAGAAATAAACTTCTCAATGTATGTGCAATCCTGCCCACAAAAACACATGCTAATCTATTTTATACCAATAATACTTAATGTATATTAACCTGTCCTTATCCATGCAGATGCTTGAGGTGTTAGTGTGTCCAGATCTGCCTTTTGAGTAGTTACTTGATTCCTACTATGGGCTGAAAAAGTGCCACCCTAAATTCCCACATGTATTGGTAATTTAACCTCAAATTCATCTCAGGCACTGAGTGGGGACTCTGGAGTAATATCCTTCCACCTTTATGTAAACAAAGAGAGAAAACTGTCCTTCTTCACAAAATATCAGGGCTGAGAAATAGGGTTTTCAACAGCTCAGATTGACATGAAAGTTTGGATAAACCCTATTAAAACTGAACAAATATTACCTGGATAAATATGAGTAGCTTTACAGTTAACTGAGAAAGTCATATAATTACAGGCAGTAGCTGTAAAATTGGAACCCTGTGAAATCATTTGTTTTGTCACCGTGCTTGAGGAGCTGCACAAGTGATTGAAAGGAAATATTGGACAAGACTTGGCAAAGATCTCACTTTTTTGTCAAAAAAATGGAGGAGCTAAATCCATCTCTTTCACAAAAAATAGGACAAATATGCCAAATCCACTTTATGTAGCTGCTGTTACATTTTTCATTGAAATGGTCGATATCAAACATCTCTAAAACAAATAGAGATTTCTCCATGTCTCACTTTCTATAAAACAGACAGGTCTAAATTTAGATTCCTTTATACAATTTTTTGATACTCAGCTGTATCAAAGTACCAAAAATTGTATTGGCCTTTAACCTTTACTCTATGTCTATTTACTCAGAAATAAATATACCCTTACTTACACTAGTAAACTTTTCAAGCTGAGTACAACATTCATTTTCTTTCCTATCTTTTCCTATCTATTTAAAATTCTGCTACTTTGTCTTTTTTTTTTCTTTTTTTTTTTTAATAAGGGTAATTTTTCATCCAGTTTCAACAAGGAAACAGGAAAATATACAGGAAAATATGTTTAAAAAAGCCAAGCCAGTTCCTGCTTATTTGGGTTGTCCTTGAAAAATTCAGTCTTGATGGTCAAGTACTGGTAACTAAAAGACAACCTTCAAGGTTTCAAACAGAAAAAATTTTAGATAAAATCTAATTTACATTTATTTCATTTACATTATGTCTGCTTTATATAAATAGGTGTATTTTTTCGACCTATTAGTTTAGTATTTTTACTAACAAAAAGTTCAAATGTCTGTGTTACACTTAAAGGAACATTTAATTATAATGATATACTACAGAAAAAGTAGTAGTCCTTTTTCTGAATTGAAAAGTTTTTGTTATGAATTTTTGGGTGTATCTTCACCTCATTTCTCCTGTGGAGTTTATTTTGTAGAATATTCCCACGAAGGGGCTTACAGATGCAGTCAAGATTCTCTTTGATTCATCCAAATATATTGATCTCCATTTGCCTCCTCTGCTAAGGCTCTTTTCCAGTCCTATATTAATCTGTGGAATTCTTCTGAGCTAGCCCTGGTGCAGCACCATCTTTCTGAATCAGAGCTGATAGAATTGGACACAGATTTCTGGGAGGGAGGACTGTCAGAAAAGGACTCACATTTTTTTCCTCCAACCTCAGTTGCATGCTATTTTTTTTTTTTTGTAGGCTTATAAGCTTGTAATTGCATACCTCATCCTGTTTGTCTGTTTATATGCATATTATCAACTCATTACTTTTCTATCAGTTGCCTGGTTCTTCCTCAGCATTGCAAGACTTAATGGAAAAGAACATTAGTGGTTGAAAGTGGTTCCTGAGCAACCCTCAGATGAAAGTTTTCTAGGCTTACTGACGTAAAATGGCTCAACTGTGTGAGTAATCCATTTTGTAAAATGAAAAGTAGTTTGTCATCACCTAAAACTCATTTCTTTGTGAAATGGAGAACAAATTTGTTATCTATTAATGGCTGTCAGTACCCAGGTATCTGCTTGGTATCTGTTTATTTCTTGACAGCTTTTTGGTTTTGGTGGTGTTTGCTGCTGTCTCGTGACATACAAATATTTTTTTGACTTTTCTTTTTTGCAATCTCCTTTGCTTGCAGGGATGATCACCTACTTACTAATTTATATTCCAGACTTTGATTAATAAAAAGGAGCAATTAAGTACTCTAAGTCTTGAAACCTCAGCAGTGAGTAACTTTCTTATTCCAATGTGTTTTTTCATAGCAAAGGTGATTTTCTCTCCTTCTGCCCAGTAATTTCAAGGCAAAACCACCATTCTACACTGGCTCTCAGCCATGGAATGGGCACAGTTACCAAATGCTTTCTTCCATGGCATTTCACATCGTGTCTTTCAAATGGACAGTCAGGAGTCAGAGGCTGCTGTTTATGATGAGAAGCACAGTCACAAAGCCAAAGGACCAAAAATATGAATTTTACCCCTTTTATGACTGAGCCAAGGCTGGTGTCAGCCATCCAAAGGAGAGGTGGTGCACGGAGATCTGACTTGACAAAACAGCAAAGAGAAATGCCAGTCCAAATTGAGTATCATGTGTAGAATTTGAATAAATTCAGCAATATGTGATGGCTACGTAAGGAT
Organism: Fringilla coelebs; assembly: GCF_963513975.1. Lineage (NCBI taxonomy): Eukaryota > Metazoa > Chordata > Aves > Passeriformes > Fringillidae > Fringilla > Fringilla coelebs. The sequence continues at coordinate 63,845,782 of NC_140032.1, read as the reverse complement.
CACATAAAATTCCTGAATGTTTTGAAGACTGAGAAATCATAGCATCTGAAATTTTATCTGAACTTGATGGTTTATCACCTTCTGGAGTGGGTTAGATCCCTACCCTGGTTCAAAACATATTCAGATTAATGGCTGAGCTAAATTTGTTTCCCTGTCTTAATGCAATTTATATTTATACAGGGAGTTTAATATAGATAGAGAAAAGATTAAAGATTTCTCCACTTATGAAAATATTCTCTGTATGCTAACAGATGTGAACATTTCAGAAGCAATGGAGTGGAAACAACTCCAATATTTCTCTGATTGACTTCAGTATCAGGCTAGATTTTCTTAGCTATAAAGTTTATAACAAGTCTTTAAACTGTTTGTTTTGGGTTTTTTTTTTTGGTAGAGATTCAGGGAAGTAATTTCCCATTTTAAAAAGTTCAGTTTCAGTTCTTGTAATGTATCAGTAGGAATTTTTTTTGTGGTTTATGCTTCTGTTGTAAAGCAATGGACTAAACGGATTGGCTTAATTTAATTTAAATGAAATCTGAATTAATTTTGGCCAGATTTCTTAATTTATTCAAACATTTTAAAATGCCTCATGTCATTCCTACCTTTAGGCTCTTGAGTAGCCTTTACAATGCTGACCTAGAAGCTTAAGTCATTTAAAAAAAATAATACTTTTATTACAAAAGTCTTGAAAAATTTTGTTGCTTACTGACAGCCATGTCTGCTAGCAACTCACCTTGAGATCTTCAGGTTTGCAGTTCATGTGATTCCAGTAACTGGTTAAAAGAGGCAGGAATGTGAAATTCCTCTCAGCAACTTTCTCAGCCATACAGCTCTACTGAACCATGAGCTGGCCTTCCAAATGTAGCCAAAGCAAGAAACCATCTGGATGACACACCAGAATGGAAGATTATGTGAGTGCAAATAAGATAACGTTTTGTTTTAATAATCAGATCATTAGCATTTCAATAGTTCATCCTTGTAGCTGACTTTCAGGTGACTGAGTAAGAAGGGCAGCAATAATGTTACCTTTTGTGTCTTGTGCTCTCAGGTAATTGTGCTCTCAATTAGTTGGTACTGCATAGAAGCAGAAAAATACATGCAATATGTGCTTGTTTCAGTTTAGTGGAGACCTTCACCAAAATAATTTGTTAAGGGTTTGTTTTATGGAGAGTGGTCTTTACTAGCAGCTACCCTGTAATGGTGATGTTCTAGAAAAGAGCTTGTGATTAAATCAGGTTCCTACCAATTTTAAATATCTTTTTTAGCAGAATAAAACATAAGAGTGAAGATAAACCATGTGCATTGTACATGAAATTATTATAATATTTAATACAATCAATGGAGTAATTAATAACTGAATAACATCCTATTCATTGTGGGCACTGCAAAAAAGAATATGGCCAAAACACCAAGTTAAGCAGAAGCTTAACTCCCCTCTGACATATTAGTGTAATGAAGAATAATGCTAAACAGCTTTTCAGAAATGAGTTGTGGGAATGTAAATCATAGAATGGCACCAAAAACTTGCAGAATGCTACATCAAAACCCCCAACATTTCTATTATTTGAAGGGAAAGATTTAAATAATTCCTTTCTGCTTCTTCATTCATTTTGACTTTTGCACAATGTTCTATAGTATCTCTCTGGCTTCTATGCCTTGTCAGAGCTCTGCCTGATAAGATAATGTGTCCATTGACACTCATGCTGCCTTAGTAGATTTCATCTACTTTTGTTTCTTTCTTTCTTCTAGTCTAGAGAACCTGGAAAAAAAATTGGATTAGGTTCTATTCCTTCACCTGTACTTGTTCTGGGAGGCAGGTTTTTTTTACAGTTTTTTACAATTTTCAGTATAAACTACAGCTGCAAAAAAAAGCCAGGATAGCTAACTGCCTGCAAGAATGGAAAACAGCAGAGCTGTAAGAGCAAATTTGAGATAGAATATTTAAGTTCCACCTTTATACAGAAAGTCTGGTAGCAGTTATACCTCTAAAGTCTGTGAAAGATGATGATGTATAATGTAGGTGAACTTCAAACAGAGCACAGATTGCACAGGTGTTTTATAAGTGTTCAGTCTGACCACATTATCTGGTTTTCCTCTAGTAAGAGGAGATGTTAGTTTACTCATACATGTCATAACTCAGAAAAGTTTTGCCCATTAATACTGAGTTTTTCTTCTTTACTGTATTTCAAAATATTTGGCTTTTTTAAAAAAATTTTTTAAAGCATTTTTTATTCTTTTCTCTTTTGTCATTCTTTTCTGTTCCTTGTCTGAATGATTAACAGAGTAGGAAAAAAATGTTGATGTGCAAATGCTGCCTTTGTTACCATTCATAAGATGTAATGGTGTTTTCCATGTACATACATTTTGGTTCACATGAACAAATTTGGCAATTTGTTGGTTTGTGCATTCGGTTTTGCTACACAGAACCTCAAACTTTCTCTAGAGTAAATCCTGCTCTATAAAATGCATTTGGAAATCAAAGTCTCTTTTTCTTTCTCTCAATTCAAGAAAGATGAGATTGATTTCCTGAGCTATTCTTTCTGTTCATCTCTATCTACCCACACATACACACATAATTCATATGCGTTTATATGTATGTACATCTCTGTAAATAACACAACTGCCCTTGAGTTCTTTTATATACTTTGAGTAAACACTTTCTAAAACTACCCCTGTTTCATTTGCTTTTAAGATTTCATAGATGGGCTGCAGGGATTTGTCCTCTACCTGCTTGAATCACCATGTGAAGTGAGTTTCTCCTTCCTACACTTGACTTGCAGCTATACCTTTCCTGGTCTGAGATAGCTAATCATTTCGTATTTGCCTTGTACATAGTGGTTTCATTTCCTTTTTATCATAATCCCTTCCTGAATCCCTATGAATATTTATTCAATATTTCATTATCTTGTATATAATCAAAGCGACAGTACATTTGGACGCTGAACGCTGAGGCACGTAAAGATGCAGTCCCTTTGTAAACAGTAAGAAACCTAATTTCCTCTGAAATGTTTATTCCAAATGCTTTCTGAAACAGAAGAAGAGAATAAAAGAATTTTAATTCCATGGTGATACAACACATAGCTGAGAGTGGTTACAAAAGGTCAGAAGCTGCTTCTTTTTCACTGTATCACAGATGAGTCTCCAGCCCCACTGGGGTTTTCTGCTTCTGTCACTGTGCAAAGAAGCCCTACTGCTGTTTAAACAGGGAGTCTTTTGGGTTTGTTTTTCCTTTTCCAAAAAACCCATTTGCTGTGAGCTTATCCCCAGTAAGAATATAAGAATATAAATTGGTACTAAATTTTTATAGAAAAGTGGTCATTTTTATGGATTGTTTAATAATCACTGCTAAGTAGGAAACAAATAAAAGTAATAGAGATTTTGATTTGTGTCACACGTGACATGGAAGCATTAGTCCAATAGTTGTATGAATTCATTCAAAATTGCATAAATTATCCTTTGCTACTTCTCATAAGCAAGAAATCTAGGCATGGATACAAAGGCAACATTGGCTTGCAATATTCCAAACTGCAAGGTGTTAATAGTTCATCTTCCTTTATGAGGAAAAATTGGAATAATTAAATAGTTAAGTGGATTTACTCAAATTCTGATTGAAGAGATGTATTTGAGTTTCAAATTAGGTCCCAAGGTACACAGCAATCCAAACCATAAAATATGAAAAACAGGTTTTTTGATCAAAAGCAAGCCCTCATTCCCTTCCCCCCCCCCCTTTACCCCCCTTAAAATATGACATTGCACCATATAATTGCACAGGAAATTAAAACTCTTTTCACAGGTTTAATAATAGATGAGATATAGGCTTTGAAATAATAGTTTTTATTGAGCTCTGCCATTCTCCAGCACAGCATGCAATCTGTGGCTTACAACTTTCACCTCTGTCAGCTCAGAGATGGATTAGCAAAAACAGCACAGGGTTCCATTTGGAGACCACAGGAAGCAAACAGGTGCCAAAAGCACAAGTCACTCTCTTTAACTCTTTTTTCCTTTTTTTTTTTTTTTCTTTTCTGGTTTTGATTCACTAAAATTCATCTTGGAAAAGTGCTCTGTAGAGTTCTACTCCATGGTCAGCAAGCTCTTTAGGAAGCTGTACCTGCAGGTCAGTATTGTCTGGATGCTCCTGCCTGTTCTCGTACCATTTTCATCAGACTGACAAATTCTGCATAATCTAACACAGGCATTGCAATCCAAACTCATGACTGAACCTGGGGGTTTTGTCCTCTCTCTGCAGTATAAGGGTGTGCTTTTGCCTTAGTGGGGATGAAGAATTCTTCTGAGCAGTGAGCTTTGCTGTCTGCATTAATTGATAGAGAAACAGGAGCGCTGCCTGTGGAGAGCAGTGTTCAATAGGCAGCAGTTGTTTCAGTTGCTTCTGCAGGCCAATTCTCCATCAAGAAAGATCTTTGGAAAGGCTGGCAGGCAGAAGAAAGAGAAAAGTTAGATTTTAGGCCTGTGCATTCAAGGACATTGTTTTGGAAGTGGGAAAGTAGAAACAATTTTAAATTGTCAGTTTGCAACGTGTCTTGTGGTCACAGCAATTACAAATCACACTGCGTGCAACAAGCAGTAAAAAGCTCAGTAGTTTAACCCATTTCTGAGTTACTCTCCTTGCAGAACTCACTGCTGAGGACAGTTGGAACCTAGTAATAGACATAAATACATACATGTATATATATTTATATATTCTCAGATAAAACATAAAAAGGTCAAATATTAGAGAACTCAGGGAGCAGAGCTGGCAGCCTTTGTAAGGATTTAGAACTTTTCAAATGTAAAAGAAAGCTTCAAGAAAAGCTACAGAAAAACCATGGGTTTTGTTTTAGTATTTTAAACTTCTTTTCTTTCGATACTGCCAGTCACTTTAAGAAAGCTGTTTCTTTTCTAATCACTGCTGTCATTGTTTCCAGAAGGATAGGAAGTTGTAACTCTTCATTTATGCTTTGTGTTAGCACTGTAATCCTGCACACCAGAGGCAGGTAGGGAAAAGAGACTTGTGTGAATCTGATGTAAGGTTATTACTTCATGAATATCTGGAAATATTTGAGAAAATCTCCAGGGAACCACACTTATTTCAACATTTCAGCTCAGCATGGCAGACTCTGAGTTAAATCATCTACACTAATGTAAAATGCTGATTTTTAGTGCTTGATACTGCCATGCTTTAGCTGGCCAACAATTATTTCCTATTGAAAGATAACATGTCTCAGAAACCCTATTTTTTTTTTTAATCTTACTAAAGTGGGACATGGTATAATTTTATTTCAGTGCAGTCTTATCTGCATTCTGACAGAGCTCCGAGAATTTCTTCATGCTGTGTTAGGGTGTTTCAATACATTTAATAACATCTTAATAAATGTACACCCCAGAATGACTTTTCAAGAACCATAACATTAATAATTTGCAAGCTTAAATCAGAAAAAAGGGTCTGTGAAGTAGGGTGTGTTTGATTTCTCAGCAGACCTCTGAAAGGATGCTGGTTTCTGGTGTCACCGGGACATTAAGGCTGACAAGCACAGGGATTTCTTTTCTTCAACAGAGCCACAAAACAACAGATGAGGTTTTCTGAGCTGCTCACTCTTGAGTGTGCTGTAGGTGTGTGTGTGCAGTCAGGACTGACACAGCTGAATGAGCACTCAGCACCAGATCAGTAACGTGCCCGAGTCTTGGGAGGGGCAGATGTCAGCCCAGCTCAGTAGTTTGTGAGGAGGTTGAGGTCAGGTGCAATTATTTGTGTCCAGGACAGCTGATGCCAGGGGCAGCTACTTCCTTGGCAGGTTTCTGCTGGGAAAATTTAAGACCCAGTCTTGTACCTTTTTTCCACACTTCTTACTGGATGTCTTTTGCAGAGTGCTCTTTATTCCCAGCTCTGTGAACTACCCACGGCTTAAGGAGTTATGAAATTTGTGGGAATCAGTAAATTAATTAACTTTCATGTGTTAATGGCCCCCTCTTCCTCTGTGAAACCAATTCAGGGATCACAGCATTAAATTACTGTTTGGACATGGTCTCTTGTTTCCTAAGCAAACAGGTTTAATGATGTAGACTCATGTTCTGCATTTGTAACTCTGGGGTAACACCCTTGGTTGAAAAGCTGCATTTCTGTGGCTTTGCCATTTCTAACTCTAAGGGGAATTTTCTCAGCAGATGCAAAGGAACATAATGATTTTTCTCTTTCTATTTTCAAAATAAACAAAATAAGTAAAATTTAAATAAAAATGCCTAACAACATAGACTAACATGAAATATGTACAAGTGCAACTTTAAAGCATGGGTTGAACAAGGAATTTAGTAAAAGATGCATATAAGAGAAAGATAGTTGATTTTAATATCTGGAAACAAAAAATTCCAATTTGGATAAATTCAGCTTGTAAATAAAGTTGAGATTTTCTCACAGGAACAGGTATTAAAGATTGACCCAAACTATGTGGCATGTTTTATGGCTCCTTTTTGGCTGATGGGTTTAAATGTCTTAAAGGCTAGAGATTATTCTTACCAGTGGTGCTGGAAGTAATTTAAAACTGTGGTTTTAATGTAAGAATCATTTGACAAAAATGTAGTGTTTGTTCACAGAAAGACAAATCTCTGTGTGTGACTGTGTGTTTTCTTGGGGTGAGATGGTATGTGCTGATGAAATCAGTTCTGCAGGCAACATTCTGTTTACAGAGGAAATAGATTTTCTGATGGAAGGCATTCAGTTTTGAGTTTGCCATGTTGCCACAGACGTCTTGATCTACCGGGTACCCAAAATTACACCTCCTGGGAGGTGTTTGTCCAAAGTTCATCAGGCTGAGTAGCTGTAGGAAAGAATATTTTATAGCATTTTAAAATGAGCTGCTTTTTTTCCTATCAAAGATTTGAAAATTTGGCTATATTATACTATATACACTTATTACCAGTGTATTTACACAAAACAGAGTAATTTGTGTATCAATACTTATTTTAAAAATGAAAATCAGAGAACATCTTGATTCTTGATCCATGCCTTTGACTTAGGTTGATTAGTTGTTGCCTCAGTTTAGAGTTAGCTGGATATCCAGATTAGGCTTTGTCTGCTTCTTTTCTGTGCCTTATTAGCAAAGCTGTGTCTGTGTGGAATTTAAGCACTGTGAAGGTGACTTACCCTGTGCTGATTTTGTTTTATGGCCATATACCTCTTTCCCTTTTTTTTAGTTTTGGGAGATGATGCTTTGATAGCAAGCAAATTATTCTTCTAAAACCATAAGCTATTGGCATGGCATTGTTGGCAGCTGCCTAATCTGGTTTAAATTCTATTTTCAAAAGTATAGGTGGATGGAGGCAAAGGGCAAACTGCCTGTTTCATGCCTAGACAGGTGCTGTGATTAGGATATGATAAAATACCCCAGGTATTTTAATACAGCTCTACAAGGAATGAAGTTGGTCCTGAATTTATTTAGTAGTGGTTTCCCTGGAGACAATCTTTGTGAGCTGGTTAAATTCTCAAGAAGAAATGCTAATAAATAAATAAATAAATTCATAATTAATGGGGCTGACTGACATTGGCCTGGCTGCCACATGCACCCTTCCTCTGAAATGATGATTTACATTTCTTGCAGATGGCAAGTATTTGTTTTGGGGGCTCTTCAAGCAACTCTTTATACTGTAAATGATTTATGATGTTCTGGCTGAGATTATTTACTGAGAATCCTAATGCACTGAGTAGGGATTACAAAATGGTTGGTATTACACAGACAAAAATAAATTTTAAAATCAGGGATTGTTTTTAGAATAAATACTACAAAGTTTGTTATTCATAAGCGCCTGTAGCTGATGCTACTACACGAGCATTAGAATTAATGTGTTGGAATACAAATAGCAGAATGGTTTATAACCTAGTTCTCTTGTAGTCCATAGCATGTGCTGATTTATACTGACAAATGCCAAGAGATGATGTGACTCTGATTCTTTTTCCATCTGTACTTTGTAAATTAGGGATCCACAGAGGAGAGCACAGCTGTTAGTCCTTTCTTGTTTCCATCTTTTGCATTCAATAATTTGGGGACTAAATAAACAGAAGAATATTTCAACCTGTAGCTTAGGCAGTCTGCCACTTTCCTTCTCTGTGTTTTAGGAGCTAACATCCTCAGCCTTCACTTCCAGGGTTTAGACTGAAAGCATCTCCATGTTGAGGAAGCCTGTGGATTTACATGTGTTATTAACATATAGAAAATATTATAATGAGAGGTTTCTGTTAGGTTGTCTTTTCATGGGAGTAACTATGCACACATTACACACGGCTCAGCTCCATGTAGAGGATTTGCAGTGAGTGGTATTTTCAGTGATTAAGGCCCAACTTTAGTTACATCAGCCTGATCACCCCAGGTATGTTTAGAGTCAGCTGCAGGGGAGCAGAGAGGACACCACAGACATTCAAATCTGAACTTAAACCCCAAACATTTTAAATCACTATAAGAAAAAACCATCATTTGTCACTGTCTCTGATGAGTAAAAAGGGGATGCCATCTTCATCAGTAACACTCCTGTGTGCCACTGTTCTATGTTTCAGGGTGAGGGTATTGAATCCATATCACAAATTAAAACGCACTTAATGACTGTTCTGTGTTTTGCTTGGATTAAATGAATGAACAACAAGTGATATCCATCATATAAATTTAAACTATCATGTGATGAAAGCAAGCAAGACTTGTTTTTTGATGATTTTGTTTGTACTGAAGAGTGTGCCCTAGGACACGATTACAGATTCCCATTCCACTCTGGTTTTATGAATTCAACAAAGCAAAGCAGAAACAAAACAAACAGAAAGCCTTGATAGAATGATAAAGCAAATGTGTGGAGCAGTAAATCACTGAGGACAGGATTGAAACTCTTTAAATTTGCTGTGCAGAATCTATTATATTTGCATTTAAGTGATTTCTTTAGCTCTCCACTTCTTTTCTATAATGCACATTTAGCACAGCGTAGAAGAAGAAACAATCAAGCTTTATTTTTTAGTGTTGGTTAGAAACATATTAATTTATACTGAAAGTAGAGATTCTATTCCATCTAGAATGGCTGCCTATTCATTAAATGTGTCATTAGGCAGACACCTCAAACAAGTTTGTTCTTCAATTAGAAGTGAATCAATTCTTTTACATGATAGCAGGCAGAAAGGTTTCTATGATGGAGCACTTGTTGAGGTATTGTAAACAATATTAACAGCATAGCAAGAAAATTGTTTTAAATGTGCCTTTTGCAATATAGTCAATCCATAGGTCAGTCAATGAGTAATTGGGTGGAATATATTACATATTTTTAAATTTTCTATTAACGTAGTCTGTCCGTTAACCATAATCAAGTACAGAATTTAACTATATACACAATAAGAAATCATATATGCAGTGCTTTGTTTCTTATAGTAGAGGTATAGCATCTAGCAATGTCTTTAAGACTTGTTTTTCATGTTATCATGGTTACATACTTTAGTTTACTCTTTTGTAGCTGTTCTGATTTTAAACATCTTGAATTCTAATAATGTTGAAAAAAAATTAAATCTTTTTTCCTGGCAATTTATTGTCACAGTATGTTAGGTTGGATTCAAACCTATCCAGGGGACCCCCAGCCAACTCTGTTCAAGCTTAGATGCAGGCACGCCACTGGCCAGAGGTCTGGGCAGAGAGATGTCCAAAGCCATCAGCTGTCTAAGCCCAGGAAATTCAAATTCCCCCTATAAGGAGGGTCTGAACAATAAAACAAGATGTTTTGAGAGAGTTCCTGTACCTTGTCTGCCTCTGACCAATGACCTCACATAAGCATTTATCTTGTGTCTCTGGTGGTAACTGCCTCTGTGTCAATTGTTGCATTTATCTGATTAAGGGTTGTTCTGAAAAAAAGTTCAGGAAATGTTTTTTGAGGTTAAAAAAATGTTCACACATTTTTTTTAAATGGATGTTATCCTTACAGATTATTCAAAAATTGTTAGTCCTCATTTTTAGTGTTTAAAAAGTCTGTTATGCAGGAATTTAACTACAGCAGTGGGAAATCTGGTTTTTAAGCAGTAGGCTTGCTTTCAGATCCAGCAAGTATAAAATCTTAGCATTTACTGAGGCTTTATATTTGAACCATTTCAAAACAAAATGATGAGCTAGAAAACATTCTTTTCTCTCTGTTTTCATTGTGCCAACCTGTGAAAAACCTTGGTATCTCATTCCTTAAACAGAAAAATAATAAATCAGTCAAACAAAATTTACAGGTGTGCCCAGGTTTGCTGTAAAAGTTCACAAGATATCTATACTAGACAGTAAAAATCATGAACACCATAGAGATATCCTTTTTATGGCATGTGATCATTTCCCCTCTCCCTCTCAAACTATCATGTCATGCGCTGCCAGCAATAAATCTCTTATCCTTTTTTGCAAGAAAAGACTATCTTATCACCTTCTCCCATTACATTTCCTTGGTTCCAATACTTCCAAACCCCTTTTGTCTTAGCTGTTTCCAAATTAACATGGCATTTCCTTTGAATTTTTTTTTCTTTTTTCTTGTCAACTTGGGAGAAGAATGCATATTGCTCAAAGATTGCCCATATGAGTTTGTCTAATAAAACAGTTTGTGTTTTTGAGGCAGTGTTGTACCTCTAACAACCCTGTTAAAAAGAACACTGCATTCCTATACAGTGCTTGAGTACTGCAAAAATTTCAGTCAAGTAATGTTTCTTTTAGTTCAGGGTTTCCTACTGGAAACAGATTTTGTGGTTGATAAATCACAGTTACTGTGGAAGTTCTTATATTGAAGGGGAAAATAAAAGGGTATTTTTAAGAAGATGATCTAAACTAGGGTCCAGCCTCTGGATATTGTCCACTGTAAACTGATTTGATACTGCTTCTAATTCTCATCTTCTTTTGTGTCTGTTAAATTGTTTTAATCTAAAATTAATTTCTATTTATGCAGGTAATGTATTTTATATCATAGACTTTAAATTCACCAAGTTTGATTAATTTCGAACTTACAGGCCTGGTTAAATTTAGTCATATACTATGGCTAACAGTATATCAGAGAACAGTAGAAACCTGTGAGAAAGGTGAGATGGGACATTCCCTGTGTAGGTAGGCACACAATGTTGCTAAAATCTATTTCTACTTTCAAAAACTAATTGGCAATGTTCAACCTCAAATAATGTTTAAAAAATAGTCCCATATATTTTCAAAGAACTAAGGATAAAGATGATTACTTTGATGAAAGCTGGAGAGGGATTTTTACAAGGACATATAATGAGGGGAAAAGGGGCAGTGGCTTTGAATCTAAAGAGGGCAGATTTAGATTAGATATTAGGAAGAAATATTCTTCCATGGGAGGGTGGTGAGATCCTGGCACAGGTTGCCCAGAGAAGCTGTGGATGCCCCATCTCAGGAACTGTCCAAAGTCAGACTGGATGGGACTTTGACCAGCCTGGTCTGGTGGAAGGTGTCCCTGCCCACAGAACTGATGATCTTTAGGGCCTCTTCACATCCAAACCATTCTATAACTATGATTTCATGTAAATGTATGATGTAAGAAAAAAAAGGAGGTAGAAAATGATAAGTTATAAAGACAGGGAGGGGTTACTGCTGGAAAACACAGTGACATGGGCTGGGAGCTGAGCTGCACATTGCTTGTGGAGAGGGAGCTGCCAGCAAAGACACAGATAAAGCTCTGCAGATCCTAAACACAATTTAGATTCCAAACACAAGATGTTGTTTTATTGTGAAGAGTCCCATTACTGAGTGATAGGGCAACAAAATAGCAGATGAAATTCAATATTGATAAATGCAAAACAATATTCTGGTGGAAAACTAGTTTTAGGCTTATAAGCAGTGGTGAGCTCTATATTATCCATTCCTGTCAAAGAGGAAGTGGCAGTATGCTTGACAGCTCTGTGAAACCAGCATCTCAGAAGCAAACAGAATTTTAAGAACCTTATCTGCTTCTGAGGAAGAGATAGAGAAACAAAACCATCAGTTCCCCTATATATGTCCATAAAATAGCATGACTTGAGTACTGGGCATCTCTCTGGAGCCTCCATTTGGAAGGTGAAAGTCAAAAGCTTACAGAAAGAGTCAGAAGTGTTATCAAAGTGTGGAGCTGCTTCCCCACAAGGGGAGCTTACTTACACTCAGGTCCTTCAGCATGGCAAAAAGAAAGTCAGTCATGGTAGGGAAAGTTGTATGTTTCGTAAACACGAGTGTTAAAAAAAGAGTGACAGTAAGGTGCTCACAATGCATGTGCAAAGCACATCAAATGAAAGAACAGATTTAAAGCAAACAACTTGCTTATCAAGCAAGTAATTAGCTTAAAATAAATTATGTACTTCTTTACACCAGAGTGGCATTAAATTACATATGCTTTGAATGCCAAAACTTTACATGCGTTCAAAAAAACCCTGAAAAAATCACAAAAGAAAGCCTTACCACCATATGTGACATGCAAAAAAAGAAACACAGATTTTTGAAAGGTGGGCAGATTTTCTGAAATAAATACCACTGGTGTTTTTCTTTTTGTTTTACACCTTGTGTAGACATCAATTTTAGCCAGCCAGAGGTAGGACAGGCACAAGGCCACACGGACCTTTGTTATAACACTGTTTTATTGTTTGCACCTCATGAAATGCAAATAAATATTTTTTTGCCATTGTACTTTGGAAGCCTCTTTCAAAAAGTAGAGATAAATGGTGATTCTGGACATCAAGTATGAATAATGGCTAAGAAAATACTTGGAGCTATTGGGCAATTTCCTGATAAATGCAGGATGTGAATCCTAATGTTTCTCAGTTTTTAAACTTTTCCAAAGTACTTCTCAGCGTTCTGTCCAACCTTTTTTTTTTTGGATATAAAGCATTTTATACCATGTTTCTGAATATAAATATATTTTGCTACTATTGCTGTCTGAAGCAGAACATGTTTTAAAGGAATATACAATATATAGATGATCAGAACAGAGAACTGTGATCCCTGATAAGTCTGCATTAGCATGTGTATTTTGTTCCATCTTTCCAGCACAATTGTTCATAATATGATTTCAGAAGGGACACAAACCTGAGAGCCATTCTCTACTGATAAACATGACCAATGCTACTTTCAGGATGGGAAATCAGCTAACCGGAAAACAGATCTGAAATAGTTTCATTGACCATTCCTTATCCAATATTGGCAGATGACTGATTTTTTGTTTTTTCTTTTTCTATTTCAGTTTCACTGACTTTTATTATTTTTTCCCTAAAGTTTACTGCCTTCTGTCTCAATACTCCATTGTGCTGTAGTCAAAGAAGTCAATGACTGCAAGAGGCTTCCAGAGCTGCTTAAGACTTATTCAAAAATGGCAGGATTAAATCTGCAGGGAGAAATAAAGATCATTTTTGCCATAAGATATTTTCTAAGCTTTCCCTACCTCAGTACATAATTCATTTGATTATCTTACATGCTGAGATTTGTGAACTATGAATTTTTGAATCTTGCATGACAAAGTAAGTTCTTGTTCACTATTCAAATCTTGCTCAGACACATTTCTTTGAACTGAGTGTCTGAATTAGAGCTTGAACATCTTTTCATTAGGTGAAAATGTCACTTCAATAGGAAGCACATTTGGTAGCAAATGTTAATAGGCATGAAGTAGGTATTGGATTTTGTAGTTACACTGCATTTCTTCATATCAAAAGGTTATGGAGTATACACAGATATACACTGCCTGCCAGAACTCCTGGAGTTAGTACTCTTCATTTGTCCTCTACTTTGATTGACTTATGTTGGCAACTCTAAAAATAAATAATTGAGGTTCTTTGCTAGGTTCATTTGCTGTTAAGACCAATCTATGCCTTATCAGAGTGTTTGAGGGGAAGGCTACTCTCCCTTTGAGTTACTCTGAGCTATTTAAATGTCTTGATAAGGACTTTCTCTGCACTGCTGTCCTCAAGCTCAGCACTTCTGATCTGCAACAATAAATGATAGGAAAGGTGTTTTTTGTGCAAAATAAAAAGCTATTCTTGATGGATTATTTATATAGGCTAATCTTTTTAAATCAAAATATTGAAGCATTTAGCGGTGCACTTCAAAATCTATATCAACTGTTACCTTTGCTTAATGTTTTTAGCTTAAGACTGTTATGAGCACAGAAATTACTGACGAGGCAAAATTTGAGATATTTATTCTTTAAGATGCATTAATTGCTTAAAAACCATGTTTCTGACTATGCTGCTAAGGGTCATCCTCAGAAAGTTGTAAATGTCATTCCCACAGAAACAAGCAGTCATGTTAATTCACTCATTTAAAACTTGTTCAGCAAAAGAGAGTTTTCAGCAGGAAGATGAGACAGGAAAATTGTAAACAATGAGGTTAATTGCCATCAGCTTCTTAACCCTTTCAGCTTAATATCTCATGTAAGTGTGCTCTTGGTTTTAGTGAATTATTTTAGCCAGGTTTTCTAGTAGAAGGAATTAATCAAGATCATCTTTTCGGTTGGAAGAGCTGGAACTGTTCCTTCATCTCCCATTATTAGAGGTTTGTGTGTCCCCTTCACCACTGGTTATCTGTCACATATTTTTACGTTGTGGAAGCCTACATATAATTTACTAGAACTACAAGAACTAAGATGAATATATAAATACACATATAAAAATGCATATACTTATAGATGTATAAAAGTGTGTGTGTGTGTGTGTATATAAAGTGTAAGTTTTTTACATTTTTTTTCTTTTTTTTTTTGTCTTTTCTCTTTCGAGGACACAGGGAGCTGGGCCACACAGGCACAAGCTACCCGTATAAAAAAAAATTCCCATTTTCTCTTAAATTTTTTGATGGAAGTCACATATTTTCCATTTGTTTTTAAAATAGTCGTCATCTATACCCTGTTACTGAAGTAAAAGCTGAAGTAAATTTTGGATTAGGATTTACCCTTTCAGGATTATCAAGGATAGGTATTTGATTAGGTACTTAAATAAACCCTTTATTTCTTGCCTTGCAGAACTTCTTCTCGGGTACAATTCTTACTGTCTTCCTTTTTATGTAAAATTTGCACTTTAATTAAGACTGCTAAGAGAAATGCCACACTATCTTGTGGATGAAAAAAGGCTTATTCATAGAAACAAATTCATTTCTTAGCTCCTAAAGCTGAATAGACCCTATCTGTGTGTTCTGCCGCTGTTTAAATATTACTCCTTTCTGATTAATTCCCTGATTGCAAGTGATTTAGGATGTGCCAAAGTTGCTAAAAGACACTTTCACTTGAGAATAAACCTTCCAGGAATAATCACTTCTGAAGAAAGCAAACATGAGAAATGAAAACTACAAAAGAGTGAAAAATGATAGTGAATCTATCTGTCATTTCTTCATTTATGCCTTCACTTGGGTTCATTTTATGGTGGAAAAGGATTTGTTGTCACCTAATCTCGTCACCATAACCTTAGCTGAGCAGACATCTGAGCAGAGCAGGAAAGAGGGTGATCCTTAGGCAGCCCCACTTCAGCATCTCTCATGTGTAGGTGCTCCTGTTCCTGGATCATACTTACAGCCAGAAAAGTGCTCGGTGGGTTTGTGCTCTCCTCCAGCTTTTTGTTCTCCTGGGCACTCTGTGTATCTTTTGTATCTATCAGTCATTTATTCTTGTTTTTTGCCTGTTGCTGCTCTGCTTCTTAGTAAACTGATATTTTTTCACTTACATTTACTTTGTTCCTTACTGCTGGAAAGAGATTGGTTGAATCCATAAAGGGAGTCAGCTCATTCCAAGCTGTTCTTCTCTGAACTGTCTCATACCAAGCCACTGCTCCTCTGTAAGTGTACAGTGTTGTCCTATAGCTTCATGTGCTGAGTTAGTTTATCTGAACCATCATTGTTAGCATTTTCCATGAATAAAAGAGCAGCATTGGTGAGTCTCTGTGCTCCTCTGAATTTGCACACCAGCCTTCTTCAAACTGAAAACTCATTTTACTAGGCTGTGTGTTCCTGATAAACAGAGCAAAGTCTAACAATGTGATATGTCATGAGCAAATATTCTAGAAACAAACAAATCATCAAACAAAACTCATTTAAGCAACTTTCCCCACCACCTCCCCTCCTTCACCAGAAAGCTTCCTACAGCAGGATCAAATACTTGGAAAATGGTGAGTCAATAAGCCCTTCAGCTTTCTCCCCAGAAGAAAGAAATAACTTCTAAATGACAGCTGTATGTTCAGTGATGATCTAAAGTTTTTTTTTTTTTTTGTATTAACAGCAAGGTTAGTATAAAAGTGAGATTTTTGTTTTATTATTAACATTATGACTTTGGTGTGCTGCTGTGGAGGTGACTGCTTCTACAGACACATCTGAACATGGGGGAGAAAAGAGCACCATGTGCTCACCAGGAAAGGACAGTGAAACACAGGATTCCTTCCCATCCTTTACACTCACCCTGATGACCTGGGGAGCCTCTGATGAACATCACAAGTGACTCTGCCTTGCCCTCAGAGCAGATACATTGATTGTCCCATGGGGCTTCCCACTTTCTGCTTGGGCACTGTAATTCTGCACTGCTCTCTCTTTGAGTTGAAATCTTACATTCAGCATCAAGAATCCCTTAAATTTTGGTGTAAATTCTGGCTCATTAGTGACATAAATAAGAAATCATATCATTTAAAACCTATTCCATCACTTTATTATCTGCTCAAAGCATGGAGTTGCATTTGCTGCTGTTGTTAGGGCTTAGTGTGATAAAGCATGAGAAAAAGAGAATAAAGTGTGGGCTAAAGTGTGTGATCTAGTAAATAAATAAACTGGAGCTTGAAATTTTGGAAATAATAGAACACTTAATTGCTATCCTCTCATTACAAAAATACATCAACTTAGCTTTATATTGCACAAGGTCTTCAATGTAAAGAAGAAAAGAACCCAAATCTACTTAATATTTTTTGGTGTTTTTTTTTTTTCCCTACTATAGATGGGACTAATTATGAAAACAAAGTGATTGATAAAAGCCTATGTATTTTAAGGTTTAGAAAAAGCTCTGAACTAAAGCACTCTACAGTTGCTTTGATCAATATTTTTAGGTAGGCTATGATGAAATGAAAGTAAGTGAATATTCAGTTTGATCTGTCCCTGCACATTCAAGAAATACTGTTACCAAACTATATTCATTGTAAGAAAAAAGGAAAAAAAAAAGCTGATTTATGTCTTTCAGATTTGATCTATAGGGAAAAAACCCCAATATTGAACATACAGTAGATTATATCTTTTTTAATACCAAACAATTTATTGCAGAAGGGTGTAAGTAAGTCAATAAATACACTATTTTGTCAGAATCACTGATTTAAAGTAAGTGAAAGATGTCAGGGACACCTGTAAACATCATTTCATGTAAGTTGCTCTAATGGAGCACAATCAAATAGTTTCATATGCATACCTCCTATGAAAATCAGAGCAGAAATTCATGGAAAAAGATTTTCTGACACAGTATGAAAGTTTTCTTTGTTCCACAATCCTGAGCAGAGGGGAAAACTCCCTTTAAAAGCCCAGAAAAGTTCTAATGCATTAGAAATGTTAATTTCTCAGTTCAGTTTTTCTGATAATTTAATGCCTTTGGAAATCACACGGAAGTTTTGACTGATGATGTGGCATTAAACTGCATTTTAAGTATCAAGAGAAGATGCAGCAACATCATTACCTTGAATTAAAGAGCAAGAAGAGCATTCTACTGGGAACATTATGGTACCTATAGGAAGGAAATAATTCATGAGTGCTCTTCATCAAATTAGCTTTTTACCTCAGTTCTAGAATAAATGATAAAATTGTCTACAGAATCTCCCTTAAATCAGTAGGGAGCTGCACCTCCTAAATCTCAATAACTGTCTGGGGTAATCTTCAAGAGCTCGGTGCTGTTAGAGTTTGTGCTAATGGTTATAATGCAACATCCTCTAACCCAGGGCTTATTGCTACTTATCTAGCATGTACTTGAAATGAGGTGACATAGTAATGAGTTGGTACAAATTACCTTTATAACTTTCAAACTGCTTCTAGTCAGAGGCAAGCAATCTAAGGAAAGCTATTGTCTGCTTTTTTCCCTGAGATAATCGGGATGTATTCCATTTGATTGAATAGGGCTGTTTGTTAAAATATTAGAAAATATATCAGTGATTTCTATTATCTACCTCTCCTTACTTGCTCTGGTTGCACATCATTACTTACTTGGCTTTACCAAAATAATGACTTTTATTTTTTGCTGATAACAACAAACCAGATTTTTGGATGGTGCATGAGCACTTGCTATTATAACACAGCCTAAGTATTAGAATAATTTGCAGTTCTGTGTGTTAGCTAATGCCAACTGGAGTGACTTTGCTTATGGCACATCAAAATTCATAATTAAAGAGTATGCCTGCAGACACTTCCTAACACAGCAAAGCACTCTCATAAGCACAGGGATGCTGTGTGCCTGGCGCCTCCCTCATTTAAATCATTTGGAAAGAAGGTTGGAATGGTGTAGAGAGCATTATCTGCAAGCAGATGCAGTACATGACAAGCCCTTTAGACTGTCATTTTTGCAGAAAGAATTTGACAGACAAGCAAGTTTTACATATGTAAAGAGTCAATGTGAAAGATAACTCAGTTTTGTGGACTTGCAAAATTTAATGTTTGTGCTAGACTTGAGTGATTATTTATTTAATGTATTCACTTCCACTTCTAATAGAACAGACTAATTTGCCACTAAATTGTTATTATTTAATGTTTATTTTTGTCAGAATGGGTTTTTTTTAACTTGTATGAGTTGATCTTAAGAGGACTTCTTCTGCTATGTGGTACTTTTCAGACTGTGTGAAGTAATGGATCAGAAAAATTTGAGAGAAGACTTTTAGGATGGGACTGATGACAATGCAAGAACTTCCAGTGTGGATTTTCTGACCATCAGGTAATAATTTCACATCTGTGAAGAAGAATCCTTCTCGTGTAGAATCATGAACATGCAATGTGGTTTGCATACAGGGCCATAAAGGATCCTGTGAGCAGTAACAACACTCTATGCAAAAATGTAACACTGGGAGGTAATTAGAACCTTAAATGCTTGAACACCTCTAAAAACTGATCCAGGAACATTTTTTTTTTAATTTGGAAGAGTTGCAGTTTGTAATATGTTTGATCAGAGTTTAAAGCATTAGTTCAGTCAAGTTTTATCCACACCCTATTTGACCTTTTTATTTCACTCTGAATAATACTTGATAATTTTAGTGATTGTTCACTTCTGGTCAATTTCCCAGTTCTATGTGATTTTGTTTGTCATTTAAGCAGACAGCTTCAGGATAAGCATGTACAGGACAGCAGGGTTTTGGGCCCCTCTGCAGAGCACACAGGGTAGCACAGAGCCAGATGCAGCTGCAGCCCTCCTGTCACTCTTTCTGGACACATTATCAAAGGAAATTGACAGTTTCTAAGCATTCCTGAAGTTGGAAAATGTGTTTGGAAGACAGAGCTTTATGGCGTGGTTGGACAGCAGGTTTGACAGTAAACTCTGTGAAAATGAAGAAAAATTAACAATGAAAATACAACCTTGAGTTCCCAAGATAAACTTTACTCAGTAGTTTCAGAGTTGTGGGTCAACACATGCAAATTCCAAATCCTTCTTCCCAAATAACATATTGCAACCTTGAATTCATTGCTCAGCATTTCTGGGTATTCATTCAACAGTGCTGTCTTAGCTTTAGCCATGTGGTTTAATAAATCGAAGTCAACCCTGGGCAGTCTATTCTAAAGTTTGATAACCCTTACAGTAAAGATATCTTTCCTAATATCCAATCTAAACTTTCCCTGGGATAATTTGAGGTCATTTCTTCCTGACCTGTCACTGATTACCTGGGAGAAGAGGCTGACCACCGCCTGGCTACACCCTCCTTTCAGGGACCTGTAGAGAGTTCCTCCTTTTGTCCAGGCTAAACACCCCCAGCTGCTGAGCTGCTCCTCAAAGGACTTGTGCTCCAGACCCTTCCCCAGCTCCACTGCCCTTGTTTGGGAGGGTGAATCCTGCCCAGATGCATCCACACATAGACAAAGCCTCACTCACATCTGTGTGACTTTAAGTTGCTAAAAAAGCAGTAGGATCTAGAAAAGCAAAGTTGTCACAGGTAAATTAAGTTATAATGGTCTGTAGCCCTCTCTGGGAAGAGTGGAGGAGGTGAGCTGCTGGTTTGGAGGAGTGCCTTGTTCCCTGTGAGTGGTGCCACAGCCTTGATGGGTGAGTGTCAAGTGTCCAGGGGTCCTAGAACAGAGGTCTTAGACCAGATGCTGCCTTCCACACATTGTACCCACCCAGCTTTAGAAAGTGACTTCTGAGTTTTAAACACTTGGTGAGAGCAGGACAAGCCTGTACCAGCACAGCTTTAATGCTGTGGGTAACTTACACTAACTTATGCCAGCTTTACATTTGCAGCTCATCTTAAGAACTAATAAGGGACACTGGGTTTACACTGACTCTTTCCTTTGATGGTACAAAAGAATGCAACTTAATAATAATAGCTCAAAATACCATAGCTAATTTTAGTTCAAAGACTTTCCTTTTTTTTGTTTTTTAAATGTGGTAGTTGATAGTCTTTTTCCTCTTCAAAGGAGGAGAAAATAAGCAACACTTTCTGTGAGAATAAAATAATGAAACAAGAACATGGCTTACAGGAAGAATTTTTAAGGCACTTTTATCTGAACTGATACTGACTCTTGTAAATCTTTTGGCAAAATTGTCTTTCAGAAAACAAAGCAAAAAAACCTCATACAAAATAAAAAAGAAATCTCAAAACATTTTTCACTCTTTATGCCTTTAATAGTTTGCAGGGAGATACAAAAGTATTTTCCTTGGTTCTTTTTTTTTTCTCTATGTGGCATATGTGCCTTTTAGCTCTTTAATTTTCTTCCACAACATCTTTTTCCCTCTCTGCAATTTAATGACTCCCAATTTCCTTTTTCATTCCATCTGGTTCACTCCACGTCTGTGAAGCATTATTCCTTTCAGACACGTGGTAAGCAACAACACTATGCCTAATTTTTTAAGTGTAGGTAGCATTTTACAGAATCAATTGTTCAACAGTTTTTTCAGTGGAAAATAGGGTGAGTCTCCCTCAAAGAGGACAATAGTTAATGAATTAGAGAAATAGTGTAACTCAGCTATTGAAACATTTTCCAAAGCTTGGTCTTTGTGTGTTGGTGTTAATAGCAAAACATTTAGGCTCAGGTATCACTGAAGCAACTCTTAGAGTTTATGTGTAAAAGACTTTCCAGATCTTCTATTCCTGACTTGGAGAATATTCCTTGTTTTTGACCTCCTTTGGCCATCATTCAGCTAAGAAATGAGAACCTACTTTTAAAGTTTTTGTGGAGACATGCTGCTATACCTGTTGAGACAGCTTAGTGCTTGTTAACTATGCTCCATATTTCTGTTTTCTCCTCTAAAATAATTTAATAATTCCATTCAAATGGTACTTAAGCTAATCACATCCTTGGACCTGGTTAGCTCCCAAAATTGTGGTGTTAGGGCATGGGAAGGATGATATATTTTCTCAGAGTTGTCCAATTGTTCTTGCTTCAGCTACATAGTTGCATAAAAGAGCTTTTAAGGGTTCTTTGCATCTGTTCTAAATGACAAGTGTCTCTCAATACCCACTGCTGCCAGCAATTCATAACAATTTCCATACCTCTCCATAGCATTAAATATTTAGTCAGGGCTATAATAAACAAGTTATGAACACAAGTTAAAGTGCAGTCATTCACACCTACACTGAGAAAAGAGAAAGAGACTTTAAGAGTAACTCATGCTAAAGAGATAACTAGTAACATTAGGAGTTCAAAAGCAACCAAAAAGTCCTGAAATGCAGTCATAATGACTCATAGTAAGAGACTTCTTAATTAAAAATTATGGGGGTTTTTTTTCACATTTTCATTACAAGTAAAAATTACATTTCTTTTAGACCAGTATGTTTCTGCTTCAGTCACTAGGCATTAGGCAATGCCAAATTACAGTTTCACAACAGCATATTAATCATGGCTTCAGACCATTTGTTCATGCTCGTCATATCATACACACATCGCTTTTTATTCACTCCTGTTTTCTGTTGCTAAATCTGAGAAATAGATTTCGTTCTTTCCAGCCTTCAGACTTACAGAGTTTCAAAATGAGTATGACACTCTCAGAAATGCATTCAGAAGGGGTCTGTTTGTGTCAGCTTGTGCCTGAAATGAGTGCAGTGATACGAATACAGAATCGTGTCCATGGTTATAAAACGCACAGATTTCGAACTGGACTTTCAAACAAAAGTTGGTTTGTCTCCATGGTGCAACACTAGACTATTTGAATTTATCAGCCTGCCCTGCTTTTAAAAGTACCTCCTGTATTTAATCTTGGGTTTCCTTAGCACCGCTCCCGACCTAAAGATGATTGGCAGAGAAGAGCTGAGGATAATAGAGGTGGCCTCAAAGAAGGTAACATTTATTTATAGTCAGTCTAGTCAATATGATATTCCAGGCCTTCCTTGCCACCTGCAGTGGCCACTTCTCATTATTTCCATGGTCTCAACTAATCTAACAAATGATTTTTATTGATTATGCACCGAATGTACCTGAACACGAGTTCATTGCAGCATGTAACTTGTTTAACTCTTGCCTGTGTAATGTATAGCTACTGTGATGGCTGTCTAAGCATAGGTTAATCTTTGAGACTATAAAAAATATCCTTGCAACCTTAAAAGGTATGGTGCTTTGCTAGTCTTCCTCTAGTATATTTTTCAGTGATTTCAGAATTGGATAATACATACAGTAGCTGTGCAAGATGAGGGGATGAGAAGATTTCTAGACTCTGGCTTTCACTGAGCAAATGCAGTCAGAAACATTAAAAGTTTCTGGATTTCATGCCTAACTTACCTGGGACATAGATAACGTTTCTGTAATCAGGGCCCATGTGCACTACTGTTCCTTGGAATTAACGAGAAGATTCACCTGCTGAGTTCACTGCTCACATTCAATATTCTGCAAAAATTATTTCTTCTTACTTACCCTAGTTACTGAAAAAATGAAATTTCAGTATGCTATGCATTTACCAAACCTCCTCATTTAGTGCTAAGTTAGTATATAGGTAGATAGACGTTTATTCCTAAAGTCTGGAGGTCTACATAACAAATAATGCTGCAGTTATGGTTTATTGAAAATATTGATCACTACTGATTTTTTCCAAGCATAGCTTGAGATTCTGACTTAAAATGGGATCAACATCTTTACCTCTTCTCTTGCTAAGTAACTGTTACATTCACACTTGGCATAACCTTCTCTCCTGCTTATATAGAAGGCAATGTTCTCTGTTGTTTCCAAGAAAAAACATGCAAAAGATTAGCAAAAGATCAGCTGTGATTTCTTTTTTCTTTTTTTTCATTTCCCCATTCCTTTAACTACTACCCAAACATACTGCAAATCCCACTTACCTCCGTATAGATCCATTTTGGCAAGTAGTCCTTGGTGTTTTTGCAAGATTTAAAGCACCATGGGAAAGCAGGCATTTATTCTGAAACTCTGATAGAGTTTCAGAGATAGAAGCAAGCTTTTGGCAAGTCTGCATCCAGGGGAGCAAGCATGGATAAAATAACAGCAGTGTTAAGGTTTTGCAGGCAGCCATTCAGTTTAGTGATGATTGAAGGGAGCATCTGGTGGCTGCAAGTGGGGAAAACCAAGGAGGAAGGAACAGAATTCCCACCTGATCTCCTGATAAACCTCCTGGGGCCAGCAGTCAGTGTCATGGAGTCCTCAAGGGCTGGCAGGAACCTTCAGACAGAGGACTTTGGGTTTGTCTAGTTTGGTTTAATGGAGACCAAATGGAGACCTCATTATTCTCTGCAGCTTCCTGAGGGGTGGACATGGAGAAGGAGGTGCTGAGCTCTTCTCTCCTGTTATCCAGTGAAAGGATGGACACAGGGGAGCAGGTCAAGCTGTGCCAGGAGAGATTTACACCTGACATATGGAAGCATTTCTTTAGTGACAGAGAGGTCAGATGTGAAAACAGGCTCCCTAGGGAGGTGGTCAGTGCCCCAGGCCTGTTGATGTTTGAGAGGCATTTGTAAAATGCTCTTAATAACAGGTTTCTACTCTTGGTCAGCCCTGCATTGATTAGGCTGATGGATTTGATTGTCCTTGAAGGTCCATTCCAACTTTGATGCTCTGCTCTACTCTACTCTACTCTACTCTACTCTACTCTACTCTACTCTACTCTACTCTACTCTACTCTACTCTACCCTATTTTACTCTATTCTAAAACTGAAATGAAATTAATAGAATGAATTGTTTATTTAATAGGTTTGAAACAAAGTTGCCTAAATAAGTACAAAACTTCCGTCAGCAAAACCTCATAAGTGGAAATGGCATTCTTCCTTGCTTGGAATGTATATTTAAGAGGAATATTAGGGGCCACTATCAAGACAGCACCAATTTTGATTTCTTTTTAATATTCCATCGATTTTTTTTTCAGCTTCCTGATCTTTGAATAAATTTTTAAAGTAAGCTTTATCTTTAAACTTTTGTTGGACTATTTTCTAAAGGACCTAAAGAAAGACCTGGTTTGACCTTATTTTACAAGAGCTAGAAGCTGCTACCTCTAAGGATTTGCTTTTTGTCATTGAGTACAAAGAGATGATCTAAATCTCTCACAAACTAATGTCACAGCTTTACTCTCAGTCAGATTTCTACCATCAACAGCATTTGCAGATCCTTAGAGATGTAGGTTAAATTAGCCAAGTTGAATGAAAATATGAATCTCTGTGGGATCATAGATTATTAGATTATCTCTTCAATATTGACAACTAGACTTACTCATAGAAGGGCTTTTTCCTTAAGCAACTCTCTTAACTCCTGTTACTCTGTAGCCCCTGGGTTTGAGAACTGCAGATGAATTAGAGCTGATGAATTCTGGTAATGAAAGAATACCAGGGGCTGAGTTTTCTATTAGATAAAAGATTTTTCTTAGCTCAACTGCTTTAGGTTGCCCACATTCTAAGCAGGAAGAAGAGAGGAGAAAAAAACATGCATATGTTTTAACTTGGATGGGTAACTTTAGTCATTGCGTATGCCTGGTGTTTGCAAACAAATAAAAGCAAGGACAGATAAGAATAAAATAATAAAAGCAAAGATGGATAAGCATCGGGAAAAAATGAGGCAAAACCAGAAGAAAGAAAAGTTTTCATGATCAAATAAAACTTCTTGTTTCATAACGGGAAGAAGCAATTTCTGGGATTTCTGTACAATTGTATTTGTTGAATTTCTTCTGTCTCTTTCTCACAGAAAGTAACTAACAAACAAACAAAAAAACATTTTGAAAGGGCAAATGTATCTCGCATGCAAGATAAGAGAGCCAAGATAATTTGCTTTATATAATTGGGAATATTTCATCACTCTTTTGTTAAGATTATATCCAATAGAAAAGAAGCTTAAAATTTAGACACTCTCCTTTATGTGGCTTGATGGGCCTATAAAATTGTTCCATCTACTGTCAGTTAGCATGTCCCTACACACTCAAAAATGTGTAGCAAAAATTGTTTTTTGGTTGTCACGTTGCTGATGCTTATAATAAAGCTCTGGCTTCCATTAATTGCTTACAGAAATGCTTTTTTTGACATCAGAGTTTCTACATCATCTTAATTCTTTTATATTGTCTTAAGCTTCTGAAAAAAAAAGCTCTGATGTGTGAGTTAAAACTTGTTTGTTTTTTGTAAAGAATTAGAGATACTTTAGGAACAATTAGGGCTCCAAAAGCAAAAGTAATTGTGCTGTTGGTGTATGATTAATATTTGTACTTATGTTAATAAAAGTCAACAGAATAGAAAAAAATTAGTCTTCATGAAAAAGAGCAACACGTTTGTCAACTTTAAACATATTGAAGCAACTCTGAAGCCATTAAAATGTCATAGCTGCATGTATGATGGTCTGCTTTCAGAGTGTGAATTTTTATTAATTTTTATTATTTTTAATAACTAATATTTTAATTAATTGTTGTATTAATTATCAATATTTGATTAATTCTAATTTATATTAATAATTTATTATTTATTAATATTATATTATTTTTATTAGTTGCTGTTTTTATTAATTATTTTATTTGTATGACTCTTTTAGCAAGATTCCAAAAAGTATGCTTGTTCTGCATTCATGCTTTTCACAGGAGTGACATTATTTAATGAATTTTTTTGTGTATTGCAGAAAAAGGACCCATTCATCTTACATGAAAATATTTTGAACAGGTATTTTCTTTTTGAGACCACTCAAAAGGAAGAAAATTAAATACTACAGTCTCACTGTTATTATTTGTCAATCATTAAAATCTTATTTCAGTTTTACAGACATTCATGAGCAGGAAACAAAGATTTACCCAAACCTGAGTTTATTTCTGTACTTAAGTTCCAAAAGGAGATAGAAAAATCTTGTCTCTACCTATCAAATATATACCCTTAAAATATGAATTTTATAGGTGACTGAAAGTTGATGTAAATAACTTTTATTTACTTAAGTAACCTTTATCTGAACTTCTCCAGTGTTGAAATTCATGTGATTTTTTTCATTCATCTGTTTGCCATAGTGAGTGAAATAACTCTTTTTTTTTTAATACATGTAAATGCCTTGTCTATGAACCTAGGAGAAATATGACTAGTACAATCACCTTGAAAAGTTATAATTTCATGTTAGAAATTTGAAAACAAATGCAGTTCCTTGTGTCAGTGTTGTACTGAATTGCAAATGAAATATTTAGGGTGAAATAGTAACAAATGTCATTCATTAATTCCCGTATACTCTGTGTATTCTGAGGCAGCTGCAGACAATTGGCACTATGCCCCTGTTCTTTGCTTGAATCCATTATCTTGTCCTATCCTGGATATTGTGTTTAGCATATATCAAGGTAGGGAGAAAGCAGCAAGTATTCCACTTTGATCTGCTTTCTTCTGTGTGCTAAAAATGCTGTGAAGTTAAAAAAAAAAAAGCAAAATTTAAGAAACATTAAAAGTGAGATCTTTTTTACTGTTTCACCAAAACTCTTTGCAAATTCTTTGTGGCCTGAGGGAGATACTTAAACTAGTGCTTTAAAAATAGGGCTAAAATCAACCAGACTTACTTTGTTTGCTGTGACTTAATGGAGAGAATATTGCTTTTCCTGGGGAAAATTTACATTGAAAATTGGATTATTGCGATGTACAGCATTGCTAATATAGATTATTGTTCAGGGGCTTCCTGCTACCATGACTATTCATGTTTAAAGTAAGGTGTTAGGAATGTTCCTGTTGAAATCACTAAGTGTTATTAGAGAACTTAAAAATATGTACATTAGGTAAAACTTTGAAGAGCTCTGTTCAACTTCTGAACACCAGCATTTTTCTTAGTAGAATTAGCTTTAGACTTGGGGAAGTGTAAAGTGAACCTCAGTATTGAATGAATAGAAAAGGAACGGTATCTTCTGGGCACTGAAATATGATTTATATCACAGATGTTCTAAAACAGATTCAAGTTTAAGTGGAATAGGGCACATTCTGCCTCTGCTGACAGGAAAGAGAAGAAGACATTTTTAAGGATAATATTGTTTAACCTGAAATACTTTAATGTTATAATCTAAGATCTGATGGCCCATAAGAACATTTGAAATTGTAAGGAAGACAAACTGACATTAAAGCAGATCTGCTCATGTCTGTTCTCTATTTGTACACAGATGTTTCAGTGTGTGTACATTTAGCTTTTAATACCCTGGAATTAATTCATTGGCATCCTGTGCTTGAGACCAAATTTACTGTGATGTCTGAATAATGAAATCTGAGGCTCCATGTTTATTACATTGATCTATCTGGCTGACTTGAAAGCATAGTATATCTTTACCATTCTATGATTTACATAGCAATGCAGTCAGTCTGACTTGGAGTATAGAGCTCCTCCTTCCTAGGATATCTTTGGATTTTGGGCTTATAAAGTGGAATCAGGAAGAAAAGTAAAAATTAAAAAAAAAAACAAAACCAAAAACAAAACCACCACCAAAACCATAAAATTAAATTAAATAAATTCAATGAGATAGAAGAATGAAAGTGACAAGGAGTTAGTGACTCATTATGAGGACATTTAAAGGAATAGCTTCTCTCACTGGGTCTGTCCAGGTTACAGTATCATGACATTTGGGATTGAGGCATCACCTAAAAAGAACAGAATATTACAGTGTCTAGAAAGGCTTACTAGCAGCTGCCCTGCTGGTTCTAAGTGTGCCTTGGCACATGAACAGACATCTAACTGGATGTATAACTCAAGTGCTGGCTTTGGCATAGGCTAAGTAATGCCTGTGAGGTGTTGCAGTGCAGGATTCCTTGTCTCTTTCCATTCTGGACTACAGTCACTGGGGAGAATTTGTAGTCTGGGGAGACAGTGTTTAAAAACCCACCAGCTGCAGTCCTGTTGCACTGTCTGGGGTCAGGGGTAGTAAATAAGAGGGAATTTTCTTTTTTTTTTTTTTTTTTTTTTTTTTTTTTTTTTTGGTGTGAGGACATGAAACTCTTTCACTGGGTGGTTCTGACTGGCTTTTTGTTTGTTTCCATGACACATGGTTTGCATTGCTGTATTAAGAGTGTCCTTCTTGAAGCCAGTGAATCCTTTTTTCATTTTTATCCGCAGAGCTTTGCCCACAGAGCTGGTAGCTGTGGTCTTTATGCTGTTTTGCTGCTGCACAGCATTACATTTATCAGTAAGAAGGCTGCATGAGGCCAGGTATCTAATTAACAATATTAGGAGGGCACAAGTTGAGGGAGAAAGGAAATGCAGTTTCTGATGAGGTCAGGTTGGTAATTACATCTAGTGTTCTTCAGGCAGCCTTGCACTAATCCATGGGAGCAAATCCCATTTACCTATAGGAGAAAGGCAAGTAGAGTCTTGTAAGGGTACATATTCATGATGTTCACTAAAATAACACATTTTTTCATACTGTCTAGAAGACCATGCCTGCCTGCTAAACAAGCAGCAAACTGTCTGAACCCACAGCTGACAACACCAAATTCCAGTTGGTGTTGTCAGCTGTGGGTTCAGACACCATTGTGTCCTGCTGTGTTGTTCGTTTCAGGCTTTTAAGGGAAAAAGGGTAATGGTTTCCAGTCATTTGCATTTGTGGCTGGCTGCCTGTTTATGCTTTGGAAATTACCATGATATACCTCTCTATAAATGAGAAATTATGTTGGTAAGAGCCTTACCAGAAAAACAAAAAAATCCCCACTTCTAAAAGTTATGCTTACATTAAGAAAAGCATTTCAAACATATGCACTGGTCATAAATCAATTAAAAAAAACCCAAATCCTCACTAAACTATTTTTTGGGTTTTTTTGGTTTTACAAAAGAATTTAACAGATTTTTACCTTTACAAAATTGAAGATGCTTTAGCAATTCCATCGGGCACACCTTAAGTGTCTGTGAATTTTTTCTTAATTCTCTTCCTTATTTTCATTTTGTTTGCCATTTTATTTTTGGCATATCACCAAGTGCTCAAAAGCTACAATGTTTAGTGTTTCTTTTTATGTGCATATGTGTACTGTTTGTAAGGAGGAGGGGATGTGGCCAGGCAGATAATGAAGGCAACTCTGAGGTTAGCAAAAGTGACCTCACTTCCCCCTGTGAACAATCACAGATTCCTGCATTGCTTATGAAAAGTGTGTGTATGAGTTGATGGTGGCAAAGGTGGGGGGATGCAGGGGGCTTCATCCTAAACCAGGAAAATGGTAGAGTGAAGAAAGAATCAATATTCAGAGCACTGGTTACAATTTTGTGCAACTGGTAAAAGACTCTCAAGCAGCTTGTGGAAATTGAAGTCAGAATAGAGTTGGGGTCATTACCCCCACCCCTTATGAGACAGGCAGAGCTGGTCTGAAACTGCACATGTATGACTGGACTTGCAGCAAGAAAGCAAGGTAGCAATTATTTAGCATTCTGTGTCCTTGTGGCACTGGGAAACTTCCTTCTCTCCAGCAGTCAGGGGAGATGGAAGAGGGCTAAAGGAGTCTGAATGATTTATGTACTGCCTGAACAGATTCCAAGCAAACAAAAAAGTTTCTGATGCCAGGTCTGCGCTTCAAAAAGAATCCTTAGCCTCAGTATTGGTATTTTTATCACTGTTGCCATGTTGACATGAAATGAAGCTGTATTCTGTCATCCTGTCTGGTTCTTTGTAGCTTGTGAGCTAGAGTCTGTTTAGACGTGTTTCTTCTGTCTTAAAAGTATGGTCCTCCTCCTTTCACTCCTACTTCCAATTCCTTTATGCCAATTGAAGCTCTGCAGCTCTTGCATTTTGGCCCAGCTCAGGCAGTGCCATATGTTCTTTTCTGTGCCTTATCTTATAAAGTTTGCAAACTTTTTTTTCTTTTTTTTTTTTTTCCCTCTAGACTAAGAATGTCTGAGCTGTGTCTGTGTCTTGGAAGCAATGCAACATGCAGAAGGGAAGGATGTGTCCTCTTCCCTTCAAGATACCATGAAATGATGTAGGTCATTGCAGGGAGAAGCAGAGCAGACAAAAAACAACCCCAAGGGATAATGCTCAGCAGTATTTGGGAAATAGAGAATATGATAGTGACTTATTGAAAGAGGGTGAGGAGCTGTAAGAATTGTTAGAGAGACCACCAAAGGATTTCAGTGTAGAAAGGCAGGCACAAGAACAGAACTGTAGTTTCATATTTTCAAATGCAAAATGATTTATAGGAAAGAGAGGAATTAAAAGACCTGGATTTTGCCCCATTAACCCGGCTGTGTTGTGTTCACACAGATATGTTTCCATTTATGTGACTGACTTTCTCCAGAATTAATTGTATGTGTAGACAGTCTTGGATGATTAGTTAGATGGGACTGTGAGAAAGCTGCTCTAGTGGAAGGTGTCCCTGTCATTGTCAGGGGGTTGGAACCAATTTATCTTTACCATTCTATGATTTACATAGCAATGCAGTCAGTCTTTGCCAAAATATGATTTGGAAAATGATGCAAGTACTGGTGACAACACAAAGTGCATGAACAGGCAGCTTGTGTGTTTTTTGTTGTTGGGAACTCTTTGTACAGGTCAGAAATCAAAGGCCATTCTGCATGGGAGGATTGATTGTGTTCCATGTACTTCAAATTTCAGCCTGCAGGAGCTGGGAATTCGCTACTTCCCCCAGTCTACCCCTGCTGCAGTACAGGCACAGAAACTCCATACCCAACTGGAAAAAATCTGCGAAAAATCCTGCCAAAACTATGGAGTAGCAATAAAACAGATGAAGGGCATCACTGATGTTGACGACTGATGGAGCAGCAAGAGGAATTTGTTAGACAAAGCTGTCAGGAGAACCTGTGAAGTGCACAACTAACCCTTCAAACTAAGAGAGAAAGAAAAAAAAAAAAAGTATTTTTAAATTCCTGCAGCTTAGCCTTGGAGAAAATTCTTTTGTAGTTCTAACCTGGAGAGCCCTGAATGCATGATCAATCTTGGACAGGCTCGGCCCTGTTTCCTACCTTACACTCTTTGTGTCCTCCACAACTGTGTTTAAATAGGAACAAACAAACAGAAAAACCCAATCTTTTTCCATAAACAAAGGAAAGGCAACTGTAATTAGTTCATTCCATATGACAGGAGAGTTAGCTATTTAGGTGTCCTGCTGCCTTGTATTAATTTAATAGATATTCTATGTATAAAATAATACTTTGCAGTATTTCTGCAAGGGAAACAATCTAACAGACACTCATGAAAAATATATATATTTTAGCTCTTTTTTATCAATCATGCCTACTTTTCCAAGTTATAGAATACAGAATCAAAATTGAACTCAACATATTAGCACAATACTGTTTAAACTTTCTCATATTAAAAATATTTGAGCTGAAAACTTCTAGTTTTTTTCACTTACATTTTTATGTTGTTTAGATTATAACAAGTCAAGAGGCAATTTAATTTAATACAGAAGGTGAGAGGTACTGATAAAGTGATTAGCTAAGCAAAATGATAGCTTGAACAATGGACAAGGAAAAAATACTGGCTGTTTATTTGCAGTTTAACTGAGAAAAATATGGAGAAAAGGGAGAGGAAAAGTTTGCAGGCACCACCTATGAATAAAAGTTGCTTTTTTCTAGGAGCAGAAGTGTAGAAAGCTAGACTAGGAAATAGGGAAGGTCAGAGTATTTCTTTTTAATGATTTCTCTTTGACAAGCTTTACGAGTCCAAGCTAGGACAATTTAAGAGGTTGTCACCTCCAGCTGTCCATCACATCCATTGAGTGGCACTTAGAAGTCCCAAAACTGGCTAAAGAGCAGTGGGTCTGGTCTTAAAGTGCTGTGATTCAAAACTTAGCATAATAATGCAAACCAGCATTGATTTTAGTCTGGGTTAATATATTGAACTACCGTGTCTAAGAGCTCCGATTCATGATGATTTTGGGATTTAGCAACCTTTAGGGGCAGAAGTCAATTCAGCCATCCTTGCTGAGAGCAAGGAGAGGCTAAAGAATGCCTCTAAGATGCAAAATTGGTTGATCTGTGCAGCCAGAGTAACAACACTGATGGTCCCTGTGGGCATCTAGAGGTGCTTTTGCTGGGCGTATGAGCACAGTGGAGCATTTCAGTGCTTTGTTAGTCCTGCAGACATTGATCCACTGAGCTCCTCCTTTTCCTTTTCCTTTTCCTTTTCCTTTTCCTTTTCCTTTTCCTTTTCCTTTTCCTTTTCCTTTTCCTTTTCCTTTTCCTTTTCCTTTTCCTTTTCCTTTTCCTTTTCCTTTTCCTTTTCCTTTTCCTTTTCCTTTTCCTTTTCCTTTTCCTTTTCCTTTCCCTTTCCCTTTCCCTTTTCCTTTCCCTTTCCCTTTCCCTTTCCCTTTCCCTTTTCCTTTCCCTTTCCCTTTTCCTTTCCCTTTTCCTTTTCCTTGCCATCCCATTGCTTTGAGTTGTTCTCTGGAAGTGTGGGTGGCTCCATCATGAGCATTGCAGTGGCTAGGTCATGTTTTACTGTGAGCACACAATCTAACAAACTCTGGTTAATTAAACAATGTTCCTCACATTACCAGTTGATAAAGATACTGTTTTCAGATTCAGGCTGGTGCAGCATTCCTAGGCATAAGCAACTCTATATGACAGGCAGGGTAAGGTCTCAAAATCATAACTTATCCCCTCTGTTCCAGACAGAGCTGCCCTGAACATGTTTCATACAGTACATACAGCTGGCATTTCTGTATTTACAGGGTTTTGGGTTTTTTGTGGGCTAGAGGGCTTTAATAAAACCCAGTGTTATGAAAGGTAATACATTAGAATAGTCACAAACAAGAAACTCAAAAGTTTACCTTTCAACCATAATGATAAAGTACTGCCTCCACCATATAATAAATTTAAATGGTTGGTATATGTATTTTTGTAAGGAATAATTTTGACTAAAAAAGACACTTAGATGTGTGTTGTTGAAATCTCAGCAAAACATGTCACATTCAACTTTTCTGTTTGTTTTTGAAGACTAAAATTAAGTAGACAACTGTGAATTGGAAATAGTGATAGTTTACTTTCTGTACTACTGATACTGGAAGGATTTTTTCTTATTTTGATACAAAGCTGCATAATGAGTCACACTGCAATGAGAAGAGCAGTATCACTTTTAAAATTTATAATATGTAAAGATGGACTAAAATACTGTCAACATATTAACTCCTGTTTACAATATAAAGCTAAACCCATTTGTCTCACACACCTGAAGTATTTCAGAGAATATGAAGGGTTTTATTGCTGTTAGATTCAGAAATATTTTGGAAGTGAACATCAGAACAGACAAACCCTCAGGTTGAAGTAGGTGAGCAATTAGGTAAGAATGTTCTCATTACTCTCTACAGGCCATGAGGTTCCTTCTTGAGGCTTGAATTCCCCTTGTGTATTATCATCATGAAGATACCATAAACTTCAAAGGGAAACCATAAGAAATCCACATCAAATCTGAAAATGACCTTTGGCACATAGAAAGGGGGAAGATTGCTCAGAATTATAATTGCAGCTCACAGGATGTAGCACTCTATTAATTGAAGAGCATGATTTTTTTTTTTTTAAATCCAAATGTCAGAGGAAATTTTTCTTGTTTTTTTGTTTATTCACCAGAAAATGCTTAATTTTGTAGGGAAGATATTCCTTGGAAAGACTTGCCTTTGATTTTCTGATCAGCTTTTGGTATATCATTGTTCTGTGGGTTTTTTTTTTTGTTCATCATAGTCACCAAACTAGTGACAAAGAACAAGCTCCTTCACACCTTTGCTCATATTGATTTTTCCAAATGCACTTTTTTGTTGCTATCTATCACAGCAACTATGCCTTTGCAATAATAAAAAGAAAGAATTCTACTTAGAACATGCTGGATAGTTTCTAATGTGGAAAAACTAAAGGAACACTGGACTAATAGGATCATATTCAGTGAAAAAAGCACTCCCAGGTCACTGAGATTGCTTCTTGAAGATGTTCCTTGCATTGAAACACTCAAAGTTTTTCCTCTGCATGGTCTGGGACTTTTAATCAGAAGTATCACTACAGCTGCAATTAAAATGAAGCTATATGAGCCCATGCTTATTTCAGACTTCATATAGAGAAAATCTCTTCTCTTTCCTGCTTATGAAAGGTGATCATGAAAAGCCCTGCAAGCCTCAGAACTCGAGGCAAACAATAAAAAGAAAATTTAAAACATTAGCTTACAATGTTTGGTAATGCAATGTTAGGGAAGAGTGAGTTTTTTAAAGGGATTTTTTTTCCTAATGAGAAATTTCTCCTACTGATTTTGAAATTAATATTCTGTACTTTTCTTTTAATGTATGAAAGAAAATATTAATATTCTCATAAGTAGGGCACCATCATTTGTTGCATAATACTTTACATTTATGTTTTCCAAATCAGTTACCTCAGAGAGTGAGCATAAATATGTAGGCTTTGAACAGAATGGCCAAAATAGAGTAAAATTACCTTTCAATAATTCATTTGTATAATTACACCCTTAGGCTTCTTAAATTATGGCAGAGACTCATTCAGGAGCTTTTATTAGCTTAAAGAGAAGTGCAGTTTCTTACTCCTCTGAGAAACTCTGATTTTTAAGCCAGAGAAAAGGGTGAAGAAATTTCTTTTGGAATTTGTCGGAGCAAGATGGAATTCACTAAATCCAAGAAACGTGATATGTGCTGGATGTTTGTTTTTATAGGAATCTTTGACATTCTGGTAAGGAAGGTGACTCCAGTATATTAAAAAATATCTTCCATCTTCTGATGTAAAATTTGCTGTCACTACTTCTGTTTTAATTCAACTGAAATAGTTGTATGCTAAATGAAAGTTTGAATACCATTTCTGAACATGTATATGGGATTTTCTTCTGGGATGTAGAAGTAGAAGACAGGGATTTCAAGAGAAAGTAGAGATTTCTGCAGATGTGCTCTGGAACATGCTGAAGCATAAATGCAATGTTTTCTGTTGTCAGCAGACACTGTAAATTAATTCATTATAAGAGCTGTGCGCTTAGCTTCTGTTAGCATTTGCAGTGCAGATGTTCTCTTTTTGCTCTTATTTGTTGCTTTGCTTTTTAATTTTTGTGATGATCACTTAGTATGCAATTCAATTTATGTTAGGAGACCTCAGAAGAGCTCAGAAAGATTTTAAAAAGTTAATGAAAAAGTACTACACTTTATCAGGTCAGGTATTTGGTTTGGATTTTTGCTTATGTAAATCCTTGTAATGCAATTTTTGAATGTTTATCTGCACCAAAACCTGGGATTTTTAATTTTGTTGTTGTTGTTGTTGTTGTTTACACATAGATAATCTGACCATGATAAAATACATTACCCTGGCTCCAATGTACAGCACTTGTATAGTGCTGAATGGCAGAGTCAGTGTGCCCTGTGACTAAATTTGGCTGGATGTCTCCAGAGAGCCACTGCTGGTCTGTGAAAGAGCTGAACATTATGCATCTATTCATACCCTACTTTAGCAATAACACTTTTGTACCCCAGCTATGAAGGGAAAAGGCTATTTAGCTATTCTCTTTCCTTCTTAATTCATCCAGCAGAACAGTTTACTTTATTAATTATTCATTACAAGGAAATCAACCGTGATTTTGAAACTTATAGAGTAGGAAAAATGTGATGTCAAGTAACTTGTGAGCAGAAGGTTCAGGGCCTATCAAATGAAACATTATATAGTAAATTAACTCTCAAAAGGTAAAAGTTCTTCAGATGGAAAGAGCAATGATGAATTGTTTTAAGCAAGAACATAATACCAGGGTCTTCTAATAAAAAGTTCTGACCCATGAATGTTCAACAATCTGCTGATCTCAATTGAGTGGAAAGATTGCCAAATTTAAAATGCACTGGCCAGGTGATTGAGGCTGATTTCCAGCACATACAAATGGTGGAAATAACTCTATTAACATCCATATGCATCAAAACTTCTGTGCTTTACACGACTCTTCTTCAAGGATCTGGAGCAAAGCTGTTACCATAATATGCACATTTAAGAAGCACATTAGCACAATTGCAAAATGGCTGCAACAAAAATATTGAAGCTCAATACAGAGGAGAAGATACATTTAATTGTGGTACAAAAAATGCCTACCACAGCATTTGGGCTGTAAAGGTGATGTTTAGCTGACTTATTTTGCTAAAACGCAATAACTCAATTGCAATTTTTTTTTTTAAAGGAGAGAACTTCCTACAATAGAATCATTTAGGTTGGATAAGATGTGTAAGATCATGGGGTCCTACCATTAACCCCACACTGCCAAGTCACCACTAAACCGTGTCCCTGAGTGTCACATTTGCACCCCCAGAGACGGTGACTTTACCACTTCCCAGGGCAGCCTGTTCCAAAACCCAACAACTCTTTTGGTGAATAACCTTTTCTTAACAGCCAGTCTAAACTTCCCTTGTGTCAATTCCAGGTAGTTTCCTTCCATTTTCTCATTGGTTGCCCAGGAGAAGAACCCTGCCCCACCAGGCTGCACCTTCCTTTCAGGGAGCTGTAGAGAGTCTTCCTGAGCCCTCTTTTTCCAGGCTGAACAGCCCCAGCTCCTCCAGCCCCTCCTCATCACTCTTGTGCTCCAGACCCTTCACCAGCTCCATTGCCCTTCTCTGAACATGCTCCTGCACCTCAACGTCCTTTCTGCAGTGAGAAGCCCAAAACTGGTGTGGCCTCCTCAGAGCTAAGTATAAAAGGATTGATTGTCACTGCCCTGCTCCTGATACAGCCCCAGGGTACCATTTGCCTTCTTGGCCACCTGCACACGTGCTGGCTCATGTTCAGCCCCAGATCCTTTTCCACTGGGCAGATCTCCAGTAGCTCTTCCCCAAGACTGTAGCACTATACAGATTGGGAAGTAAGGAAAATAACACAAAATTCAGTTGACAGTTGATAAAATGAAAATATTTTTTTACATGTGAAAGTTAAATTTATATTTTTAGTTGCTTTGAGTGAAGTATGATGAAATGAAATGAAATGAAATGAAGTGAAATGTAATGAAATGAGCCCAGACTCAGTGGGCTTTTTCCTAGCCTGAAGGTATTCTTAGCATTTATGTTGACATTTGGAATAGCTTTAGACTTTTGCAAGCCATGTAACAATAACCTGTAAAGATGCTGTACTAGCATATTTT
Source organism: Fringilla coelebs (assembly GCF_963513975.1). Taxonomy (NCBI): domain Eukaryota; kingdom Metazoa; phylum Chordata; class Aves; order Passeriformes; family Fringillidae; genus Fringilla; species Fringilla coelebs. The sequence continues at coordinate 63,808,198 of NC_140032.1, read as the reverse complement.
CAGTTAACCGTGAAGTTATGCACCAAACTGTTTATGAAGAGGATTCTTCATAAATCAAGCTCTGCTGAACCTTTAGTTGTCTTTTTTTTTTTTTTTTTTTTTTTTTTTTTTTTTGCAAATTGTACCTGCCCATGTTCACTTATACATGTGGGCAAAATGGAGTGTCATACACATCCTGCCTCCTCAAAGGAACATTAAAGCTTATTTTACTTCTGCTTTCTTACAGTAACAGAACCAATATGGTATTACATAGAAACCAAATGCTGTTGAACTAGAACAGTACCAATTGTCCATGGAGAAAGAAAGCTGCAGTCATATCTGGGTTATTTCATGTAAAATAGCATGTCTGGAAGAATAAACTTGAGACAACATGAAGTGTATTCTCCACATTTCTCTGTTTTGAATATTCTCTGTATTCTGCTGAACTTTGCAGTGAAATCCACTAAAGAATTCCTCATTAGATAGAGGAAGGAAAATGGAAAATAAATGCTGAGTGCTGCTTAAAAGTCTATAAAGGATCAACAGCATACCAGCATGTAATATAATTGTTTTCCCTAGTGATCTAAAAAATCTATGAATATTTTAATTTCAAATATGAGGATATGCACATTATCTAAATGAAAACCTCCAACACAATATCTTAAATAGAATCAGAATAGAAACAAAAATATTTTTCTGAAATCCTGAAAATTATGGCAGCAGAGCATAAAATTATTTTTTCATTAAGATTGTGGCTTTTATAATGGTATCTCCTACCATTCATCTGATAGGGTGTAATCTTCTTTCTTTTGATGGAAGTAGTAATGCCTGTAAGTTCACAGCAGCAAATGGTTTGGTCTCATGGTGTAAAGAATTGCAGGACTTCACAATGAACTTTTGGCTCCCAGCTCCTAATGTCACATTTCCTTCAATGACCTTTTTTTTTTTGTATAAGTCTGTGTGTGCTCATCTGGGTCAGAAAACCCAGTGGTGGTGAATTATAACTGTGTCCATTGCAATGTTCTTATGTGACTAAAGAATAAACTTCTGCCTTGAGTGGAAAAACAGGAGACTTCCTGAATGTAACAGAATTAAAAAGTACTGATGAGAGAGGTTTGTTAATTTGATGTCAGGCAAAGAGTGACAGGAGGGAGGGGGTGTCACTGTGGGGTTCCCAATGCAGCCAACCTGTGACACCTCTGAACCTCAGTGATCCACAGCTCTTTCCAATCCCTTGGAGAGGAATGACCTGGTTAGATCCTGGGACACAATAAAATGCATTTCAGCTCTCAGTTTGGCCCATTAACCTACCACTTTGTTCTCTGCAGCCTGAATCTGCTGACCTGCCTGACCAACAGGACACGCTGCAAAACTAATTTGATATTATTTTATGTTTTTCAGCTTTGGAGGATTAGTGGGATTAGGTCCTAAAGTTTGTTCTGGGTTTGAGAGGGGTTTTACAAAACCTCTTCTGAATCTGAGATGAGTAAATGAATTGTCAGTCAAATATTTGTACCGTTCAGCGAATTTAATGTTTTGATTTTATCTAATTCAAACAGCCCCTGTATTTGATCATTCTGAAGAAGCTAATATGTTGTGTTTGTATTGGAAACTGAATTAGGAGGTGGCAATATCTCTATAAAAGCCTGAATAAACCAACCATGATAGCTGAAACCACATTTTACCAAAAGCATAAAGCTCACACCTTCAGAACAAGCTGATTAATCAAATCAATACGTACAGTGTGAGCATGGGTAAAGAAAAGCTGTGTGCTGCATTGCTTCCACATCCAAAATGAATAAGCAAATGTTCATGTAGGTCCATGGGTTACCATTTAATACTTATCCTAAAATATGATCTGCATGGGAGATTTTTATGGTGTAAGTAAGAGGAAAATAACCAAATTAAATAAAAATTGGTTTCTTTCCCGCCCACCCCAAAATAAGATAAGTGTTCTTCCAGAAAAAAAAAATTAGCAAGCACCTTGGAAAAAGTTGAAGGACACAGCTATAACTTTTTCATTTCCAATTATGCAACTTTTATTTTGGTAGAACAAGTGTGTTTCACTGATAAGAATGTCTTCTAAAATATAATTGAATATTTTAACTTTTAGTATATGTATAAGTTGGTTTATTATTTCTTCTCAGCCATAATGTATAATATTTCGCATCAGGATTACCTTTTTTTCAGATGAGGTCTTTTATAATCAAACCTGTTTCACAGTTTCATCTTATCATTATATTACAGTCCAATACTCTTAACATTTTTATTGTTAATCAGAAGCTGGCAAGATTCCATATCATGTAGCTCTCCCTTGCTTCAAAAATGCAATATTCTAAACCTAAAAATGAAGAAAAAAAATCTCTCTAAGATTAACAATAACTGCAAGAGAAAAATGAGATCAGGTGAAAAGCAGTGCTCTGGTAATCTGACTCAAAGTTATGAAAGTTGATGATTTAGAGAAATGTTATTTGTACTTTGTTATTGGATAACTAAATTGATGCATTCAATTGTCATGAAATTATATTAATTTTTCTGTCATAGATGTGTTTTGCTGCATTTGATGTTATGACTCACCACTGAAAGTGGTAATATTGAAAACTAAACTAACAAACACTTTTGAAAAAAATATTCCCATTTTGTGAATTTTCTTTTGATATTCTTCTTGCTTATCTTCTCTGGTTTTTAGAGTGGCATTTTACTGGGTTTAGTTTTTATAGACAAATTTGGAGGCAGGAATTGCTAGTGGGCTTCTGGTCTGACTTCTGTTAAATCAGTTCTTTCTCATCTATTACTTTTTAAGTTCTGGTGGCTAAGAGCTTTTTTTAATATATTTGAACCTCTTTACTACAGCTAAATAGTTCTGTTTATACCTGAGAATAATTACGGATTAGAATTAATAGTTTTTTTCTCAGTCTGTCCCAAATTTCTCTAAAAAGGTCAAAATAAAATCAATAGGATGACAATACATTTTTGGCCCTCAGATGGTTGTGACATTTGCAGTTACACATGGATGATATAGTGCTGAGCTTCTTGGATGAGAGATTAAAACTGTCAGATCAGAATTAAAGCTGTGCTGCAAATGAAAGGACAGCCCTGCCACAGACACACAAAGAATCAGCATTATTGAACTAAATGAAAATCAGATCATTGCTTTAACCACTCTGAGACTGCCAGCACTGTAGAACCCCTATGGGTAGCACCTCCTTGATATGTGGTGTTTAATATCAACAGTTAAACCACACCAATCCGCTGCTATTTTCTACCTAAAGACTACAAAAATAAGTCTGTGATGCAGCCTTGATGACATGATTGATTTAATGCTATCAGGTATACCAAAGGTCAGTGGGTCATAATGACAGTCTTAATGAACTGTTAGAGAAGTTATTGCATGCTTTATGTTTGAGTGAAAATGCAGATATATTTATTATTACAATGCCACAGCTGTTACAGATTGTCTACTTTATACCTAAGACAAGATGAGACATTAGTAGCTGCCTCTGGTGCCTTAAATCCTGAATGATTTGGAATAGACTTAAATGTCGTTTCTCACTTACCTATGACATTTTAGAGGCAAAAGTAGCAATTATAAATGTAAATTTTCTTCCTTGGAAAAGCAGTGTGTCACCTGCCTTGGAATGTTTCTGTACCATAAGATTTAGGGTAAGATTTTGAAAACTTCAAAGTGACAGAAAACATAGTTATTTTTTGATTGACTAAGAAGATGATTTGAATAAAAAAGGGTAACTTTAGACAACTGTGTCTGCCTAGACTAAATATATCAAAAGTTTTATAGACTACTAAAGAAACATATTCTGCTGCAAGAAACCTCACATCTGAAATATGATAGTCACAATCTGGGTATTCATTGCATCTTTCTGTATGAGAATATTTTACAAGTGTAAAATGAAATTATTCTTTTTTTACAAGTGTAAAATTGAAAGCTGTAAGTTAAAAGAGACTTTAATATGCCATGCTGCAACTGTGCCATCTAATTTCCTGTATTGTTCCCTTTGTCCATAGATGCAGTGTTTGTGAAACAAGACTGGCTTGTCACGTGGCAAAGTTTTGTACAGAAAATAAGAACACACACACACATATATGAAAAATATCACTTATCAATAGCAAACAGATTAGACTTTTTTTTCCAGTTTCAGTGGTGGTTTGAAAATGCTTTCACTATCAATGATTCAGTCTGTTGGACTCTTCAAGCTAGAGGTCTTCTGCATCCTCAAAACTGGAGGAACTTTTCTCCTCTCCAACCTTCTCAAATTAAAGTAGCACTCATGATGCTTTTGCTTTTCATGTATAAAACATGCTTGATGTATTTATTTGTTACCAGAGGTTAATCAGCAAAAATATCACCCAGAGAGATTATACTGGTGTAGAGGTAGCTGGCTTCAGGCTTTGAAACCTGAATTTACCTGAAGCCTTTCTTTCGTATTCAGGATTCAGAACCATGGAAACCCTTACTTAGTCTGACTAGGATGAAAACAGTGAGGCTTTTCTCCATTCTCATAACAGGTTAGAGGCTTTCTGCATTTGTTTGTCTGTGACTGTAATTATTATATGTAAAAATATAATATAATATTAATATATGCAAATATAAAACAGTCAAGCACAGAAACAGTGTTTTATTAATTTTAAAATAAGCAATAAATATACATTAATAAAATTATGTATTTTGATATGGGAACTATTTATATATATTATGACGATGGCATTACAAGTTAACTGATAAAATAAGATGGATTTATACCACTAAAAAATAATAGTGTGACATGCCAAACAAATACTTCTACTTACTACAATTAATTGATACTACTAAGTGATCTCATTATTTTCAAATATCATTAGGATCAAACTTCTTACATTTAGAATCCAAAAGATATATTGTGCTGAATAAATGTGGAGCTTGTGGGTATTTTATCAGTTACAAGAATGTACCAGTGGACCTCATTATTCACAAAATATCAATAAACCAAACATTTATGCACTTCATCAAACCATAAGGAAAGCTGAAATGTGAATTTAAATTATATGAAAATAAAAGGATATTGAATGATGTGTAAGTAACTGCACATAACTGAGCAGAATATTCTCAGTCTTATTCCTTTAAATATAAGATTACTTAATATTATATTGAATTCCCATTGATTTAAATATTACTCAAGTATATAAAGTTAACCATGCTCCAGGTTCAGCAGGGGTTCTTAACTCCTATTTATATTCCCAACCTCCTGCTGAAACCATGTGATTAGACATTTGCAGTATCGGACTTTTCCACTTGGTTTTCTATACACATCATTTATTTACCCTATTGATTTCAGAAGTAAAATTGGCTTATTATCAACTCCAGGTTTTCAGAAATGATGAACCACAAGTCCTCTGCTGCAAGTTATGAAATACTATTTCTTCTTATTTTTGTAGATCCTTTTTGTTACAATCTCACAACCTTATGCAGAGGAAAAGGGCCCTTAACAAACAAATTTGTCTCAAAGGAAATAAAATAATTCTGTATCTCCTGTCTGACCAACCAAAATGCAGCTTAAAACTTACTATATACAAATTTGTGTTAAAAATGCTGAAAAATATTAACTTTAAAAGGAGTTATGATGAGAAGATTTACCCTCAAATTGCTAATTTCCTACTCAGTATTGCAATACTCTTTGGTAAAGAACCCAGGATGTTCACATATACTTTAAAAATTATTAGCACAGAACACTGGTGCCTATCAATTTCTTCTTCCATCCTCTTGATTTGTGTGGTCAATACTGTAAAAGGGAAGAACACAGATCCACGGGACGTGGTGGGATGCATTCCAGGGTCCTGAGGGAATTGGCAAACGTAGCTGAAGTCATGGCAGTCAGGTGAAGCCTCAGGTGACTGGAAAAGGGGAAATGCTGTACCCATACTTAAGAAGGGAGGAAAGAAGGATCAACCCTGGGAGCTACTGACCTATACTGCAAGAACTGTGAGGTGCTTGCCCACAGAAAATGTGGTGCCCCATCCTTGAAAGTCTTTAAATCCAGGTTGGATGGAGCTCTGAGCAAACTGTTCTACTGGAAGATCTCCTTGTCCATGGCAGGGAATCTGTAACTAAATGGGGTTTTTTTAAGTTCCCTTCCAACCCAAATCCTTCTGTCATTCTCTGATTCCATGAACTGCAAGGGTTGAGCCTGATGGCTTGGTCTGGTGGAGCTTTCAATCTTCCCTTCTCTCAGTGATCCAGCTGTGTCTGCATTTCAGTGGGATGCAATAATATTTTTACTTCCCACAATTGCTAACCATGCCCTCTTCAGCATCTCCATCCAAGCCCTATTCTCTTTAATAATAACATTAATGAAGCTCTCCATGTTTCATGCTTGATGCTGTTGGTATTACACGTCCAAAAACACAATCTTCAGATGCATTTCCATCTGATGAGAGGTGGCTTGACTGCTGGTTTCAAAAAATAAAAGGTCCTTTAACTGAAAAAAAGGAGAGAAATGGAAAACTATTAGGACAGATATTTCTTTTGCAACCTGTAAAGAGGCCTCACATAGATTTTGGTCTTGTTTTTTGCCAATATTGCAAAACCCTATATATTTTACATTTTAGATATTTCTAAAATATTGATGTTTCTGTCAAAGTATAAGAAGGCATTTTTTATTACTATTTTGCAATTTTAGTATGGCCTAGAATCACTGTAGCTTAGGAAAATAAGACCTCTAATATCCTTAAGATTTTTTTTTTTTAATTTTCTTTGTATTTATGCTGTGGATTGAGTCTCTTCTGTGTACTTAAGCTGTGTCTTCATCTATTCACACATAATTCAGTCCAATGATTCTGGTCAGATCTTTCTATACAGTGATCCTTTAATGTATTAAGGATATGAATCATCATATTTAAGAAAACCCAGCAGAAGAAATTATTTAATAATAAAACAACAGTAACCTCAGCAAAAAAACATAAAATGACTTCGTAATGCTTGAGCAGCCCCATCTCTCCACTATCAATATAATAAGATAAAGGGAAATTGGAGTCGTGAATTATTTTCTTTTTCAAATCTATACTATGAAAAACTAACCCTGGAACCTGATTATAATTTAAAAAGAAAATAAATTAGATTGTAACACATTAATGTGTATTCCATTTTGCAGTCGGAGCAAGAGCAAGAAGGAGAAAACTGATTTTTATTTTTTGATATATCAAACATTCCTCTTAGACTTTTTGCTGTATGCTTACTTGATAAATCTTTTCATCCACAGTTCTGCAGATAACTGCAGATCTGGAAAATAGAGAATATATGGAAAAAATAAATGCATTTTGTTTTTTTAGCTTACATTTAGATGAATGAGCACACAGAAAATATGAAATCTGTAGCCTCCATTTAAATAAGAAAAATAAAGTCATACAGAAACTGCAGATCCCAAAAGAATACCAGGATTAACAGCAAGCACCCTCTATTGCTATTAGAAGAAAGTGAAAGAAAATGTTGGTCTGGTAGTTGAGAAAATTATCAGAAAGCAATGCCAAGGGAAATTGATTTTCTGTTTTTCAGTTCCCACTAAAAATGTACTTAGTGCAGTTACTGTTGATTATAAGGAGAAAAATCTAACACTGCGATTAGAAATGAGTCACCAAAAATTTGAGTCAGGTGCTGACAGACCCACAGGGCCTCATCAGTGTTACCCAGGGGTGCTCAGAGGTTTAGAGAACCTGGGTGGACACAGTTTAATCCAATCTGGATTTATGCAGCAGGTGGGACTGGAGATCACCCCCTAGGCTCCTCCCAGCCCAGGGTATCCTGGGTCCTGTCCAGCATCTGTGATTTCACTGTGTTCCCCTTTGGAGAGCTGGAATGATCCAAGTTAGCCAGAGCCTGCAGAATAGTGGAAGAGAAAGAAATGATTAAAAGAAAGAGTCTAAAAGGTAAGATTGAGTAAATTAAGGATGCTAAGTCTAGGAAGAAGGGCACTCAAAACCTGCTGCTTCTAAAAGTATGGAGAATACTAAAATCTGCAAGAAATTGACACTTTATAGAGAAAGACAAAAGTTAAACTCATCATCTTCTTCACATCCAGAAAGGTATTTCATGAAAAGAAAACTCCCAAAACCAACAAAGCCAAAAACCTCAAAAGAAAAAAAAAAAAAAAAAAAAAAAAAACACCAAAAAAAAAACCTCCTTTCTCATTTTCTCATATAAATGATTATTCCATGTGTGTTCTAGAAGGAATTAGGAAGGAGTGATAGTGCTTGGAATGAAATGTACTGCTTGTTTATCCACACAACTCCTTTTCATTTCTTTTACATTATGTTAAAGGTCTGTTTGGGTTTTGAGGAGCAAGGGATGAAGTTCTTGTTGAGGAAAGAGAAGTGATTCCAATAGCTGTGCTTGATGGCCAAAAAGGCTCCTGACAGACAGTCCCACAGCCAGCCTGTGGGGGAAAAAAGCCAGTGATGAGGAAAAAAGCCGGTGATGGATTTGGAGAACAAATGGAAAGGAACAGGGAAAGGAGCAACAAATGGGAAGGAGCATGTCTGGGTACCCTGGAGATCATTGCTTTCCTTTCTTTCATCATCAGGGGATCACACAACCTTAAAAATGTAAAGACATTTTTATATTCTTTTAAGCTAAAGACATTGAGGAGAAAATATTTTTATTATATATTAACTAAGGAATATCTCATTCTGGGAAGTGTTCAAGGCCAGGTGGGCTGGGGCTTTGATCAAGCTGGTCTACGGAATGTGCTCCTGAGCACAGCAATGGGGCTGGAATTGGGTGTTCTTTAAGGTCCCTTCCTACTCAAAATATTCTGTGATTCTGTCAAGATGAGCAATCATTTCTAGCTGTCCTGTGTCCAGTGAGAGAGTCTCTGTAGCTCTGCCCATTTCAGTGTCCTAAAAGAAGGGCACTGATAGAGTTGCCCAAGTTCTGTTCACAAGTTAAAACTGAAATATTGTTTGCCATCACTCGACTTAATTTGCCTTCATAACATAATCTTCTTGAACACAAGATATGTGAGTATCTAGATTTGCCACTGAAGCCAGTAAAAAAAATAATTCTCTTAGAAATGCTGTGTACTATCATTTTGGTGTGGAATTAGTTTTTTTTACTGTGCCTGTAAAATTATGCTGCTGGGAAGTAATCAGAAGTGTTTCTGATTGAAAGCTGGAATTCAAAAGTGACAGGAACATAGCTGCAAATATGCTAGCATGACAAAATTAAAGTGATGTTTGACATCTTGAGTTTGCCAGTACCTAAGAAAATGACTAAGAAAAGAAGGAGCTAAGCCAGCTGAAAAAATGGGGTGATGAGAAGAACTGGTACTCCTCTGATCAACAAATTGTGTTCAGTAGGTTTCTTCTTTTTTTTTCCCTTTTTTTTTTTATTCCTTTTTTTTTTTTTCCCCATAGGTGTCTAGCATATGCTTAATAAGTTACAGAAAATAGTGCAAGGGGATTTCATATTCTCCCTATACAATGATGGTCTGGACCCTGGCCAACTCTCAGTGGAAGGCAAAGATTAAGTTAAATTTTTTCAAAACTCCTAGGATTTGACCGAGACCCCTTAATATGCTCAGTTCCTGTTAGAATTAATTGCTGGCAACCTTGAATCTCTTATGTACTGATTAGTCTTTTCTACTATGCTGGCAGCTTCACTGCAGCCTCCAGTAGGACTTTACACTCATTTTTCTGTTGCTTTACTCTTAGTGTGCCCTTGTGTTAAATAAAAGCCAGTGACTGCTGTTTGTGGAAATCGCTGCCTCCACATTGGAAAAGCAGTCCCTTAAAATGGAAATGTTAGTCAATGCCACCCTGTTAAAGGTTTACTACTTCAAGAGGACAATTAGATGATATGCAAATTACCACTTTCAAAAGTGGGATTCAGTGTCTGGCTCTTAAGAAATAAGAGAATCACAGGGCTGGTGTGGTGAAAGGCACTCGCTCTGCCGACTTACAGCAGCGCATATCTAAGTGCTCATGAATTAGTGATGGCTCTGTGTGCCAGGCTTGTGCTCCACTTTAATCTTCTTCACTTGGAGTTCTCATCTTGTTCTGAGTCTCTGTAGAGAGAGGCATTTAAATTCCAGGGGTTGGGAAGCCACCCTCGGGTTGCCTCTGTGCTGAAACCTGCCCACTGAGGCTGGGTCTGTGGGTGTACGTATTCCTGAACATGAGCAAAAATCTGTCACAATAAAAGGCAAATTTAGATTTTTCTCAGAAATGTCTGCTGAGGCCTTTTTGGTTCTGATTGAGTACAAGAAAAATGTCGAGAGATCAAATGGAATGTACATGCAAACTGCTTGAAAACATTTTATTTTTGTTTATAACTTACACAGGTGATTTTTGCATATGTTTATATGTGATTGATTTTATTCTGTTGATTATGGCAAAAATTATGCATGATTGTATTCAGCTACATAAAGTGATTATTGCTTGACAGGTTCTAGTGATCACTGCAGGATTATGTGTCAGTGGGTATAAATTTGAATGTTATTTTAAACAGGCTTGCCCTGCTCCTTGAGAACTGTGGGTATATACAATTTTAACATTTCAGTAATATGTATTATATTGTTTAATGCTGTAGCCTCTCAAAGAAGATAATCTGAGCAGTCATCCGTTATCAGATTCACATTGTATTTTGAAAAGACAGTGAATAGGCTGTTGTGTGTGACACCAGAGGAACTCTATGCAGAGCAAGAAGTAAGAATACCTCATAAATACTCAAATATTAAAAAGGATTTGGATAAAAACATAAAATTATTGCAGAAGATGATGTAGATATCACAGAATCATAGAATGGTTGGGGTTGGAAGGGACCTTAAGGACCATCTCTTTCCAACTTCCCTGCTGTTAGTAGGGACTTTCCACCAGACCAGGTTGCTCAAAGCCCCTACCAGGCTGGCCTTGGACACATCTGTCATTGTCATTTGTATTTTTTTTGGCAGTAAGTTTAAAATAGTGTGTTTGTAAAAATGGAGAGGAAACTTCAGGAACTGGCCTCTGTTTCTCCATAATTCCCCTAATCTCCTTTGCACACCTTTTGTTTATTTACTCTGTATTGAGATGGATAGTGTTGGAATTACTAAAGGAGAATGAAGATCATATAAAGACCCCATAAAAGAAATTACCTATAAACCTAGAAAAAAAGAATTAAATTTTCTTCCAGAGATTATCCCCCAGAACAAATATGAAATTAAAGGATGGGAAATTTGGGTGGATGTCAAAAAGTCTTCAACAACATGAGAAGACCCAGTGTCTAATGATAACTTTTGACAGGTGTGCTGCAAAGATTGAATAAGCAAGAGATTGCAAACTGTTTGTCATTTTCTCTTGCAATTTTTGTACTAAAGAGAAGAAAAATACTAAAGTGGTAAATTTAAACGTGTTTTAAGGTTATGCAGGAAGTTACCGGAGGCCCAAATTTAAAGATTTCCGAGCTGTGAAATGAAATGTTACAAGATTTATGAAGGGTTGGAGTTCAGTGAATGTGCATTTTAAGAAATGACTTGCATTTTAATGAAGTGCATTACACTTGAGAGGCAATAGCTTGGTTATCCTTTCTGAGCAGTGACTTTGACCGTGTGTGACTGTCAAAGAGAGCTCATTATATCAAAGAAGTTATAATTCAACTCTGTAGATTGATATGATGGCCTCCAATATATGCTGTGCTTCCAAAGGCAACAGGAGTGGCAGTGAGTGGCATCCAAAGTGGTAATTATTTGTGGGGAAGAGATTCATGGTGTCACCTTGCAGTTCAAAGGGCTTTTTTTTTCCAAGAAAAGAATTTTTAATTCAGATCCTATCCTCCATCTCAGGGCTACCCTACCTACAAAAAATTTGTGTCTGTCCTATTGTACAGGCTGTGAGAAAGCATTTAAGGTACATGGGAGCAGCCATTAGTAATTTCCATTATCTTTGTAAATATTGGGAGTTTATTTCTTTACATGTTTTTCCTGGCTTGTGAAATTGCTGACTACTTTCTTAGCCTGCTTGTTCAAGGGTTAGTGCTAATTTGCTAAACTTAGTATTAAAATCAAGTTAAGACCTTTTTTTTTAAAAAAAAAAAAGGAATTCCATTAAAAAAAAAAAAAATCTCTCTGTTAATGCTGTTATCATCCAGGCAACTTAGCTTGCTTAAATTCTGATTGAACACCAACCATTCCAGCTTTCTGATTAGACACCTTCAGCTGGATGGATATGAAAATATGAACATGGGTAAGAAGATCTTCCCATTGACACCTCTATTTGCAAAAAGCTGTTCTCCAAGCCGTAGGCGAGCACACAAATCTGTCACAGTGATATCCCCTGTAAAATAGCAGAGTAGCAAAATGGTACACACAAGATTAAACAAAACACTGCTTGAAATTCTAATATGTCTTCATAGTTCTGAGGTTTTGTTTATTCATTCAGTCTTATTCTTTGTATAGCAAACTCCCGCTGGGGTTTTTTTACCTTCTGCATCAAGGAGTTGAAGGAAAATCCTACAACTACAGAACAAAACCAGGCTTAGTTCATATGTTAATGAGTCAGGATAATTGCAGCTTTCCCTGGGTAATCTTGGTGTCAATTATTCATGAATGGTTGACAGCAGACATGACATTTCCAACTGTCAGCTTTTAGTCGTTTTGTTTACAAGTGCAAAATCCTTAAGGATGAAACTTTAGATAGGAGTTAAAAATTGGGATTTTTTTTTTCCAGGAAAGATGGAAAAATAGGAAAAGAAAAAAAAATGGAAATACAGTGAATTTTCCTCATAAAGTGCAGAAAAATAGCCTGTTCCCGCCAATAATGTTTACAGTATTGTTGGAATGAAGCTGTTGCTCAGATATTGGAATCCACTGAACCCCAAAATCTGTGCTGAGCCCAAATAATGATGCCATCTTCCTTCATGGCACATAGATGGTGCTGCCCCATTACAAGGGGAAGAACCATGGTTTGCTTCCCATCCTTTCAGCACTTTGTTTCCAGCTGATGCAGTAGCTCCTATCACCTGTAGCACATTCAGCTTTGCCCTTTGCTTCATATCCCTTTATACTTTCAAAACAACAGCAATGGTAAAGATATTCTCAACTTCCCCTTTTGTGAAATTGGGGCCCCCACCTGTAAAAGCTGCATAGAAGTGAAAACACAAACTTTGCAACCTGCAGTAGGTTCTCTCTCTAAAAGTCAGATTTTACCCACTAAATTCCCATGTATCTTCAAGTGCATCTGAAACCATCTCTTCATGGATCCACTGGATTGGAAGCAGCTCTCAAAGGTCATCTGGTCCCAACTTTCTTGTCCAAAGCAGAGTCTAGACAAGATGGCCCAGCACCCTGTCCAGCAGAATCCTGTGTGTGCAGCCCTGCCACTGTGGACTTTGTCAACAGAGGTTATGCCCGAGGCTGTTCTTATACCTGTGAAGAAATCACAATATTGCTAAATTCTAGCATCCTAATTGAAATCAATTTGCAAGAGTACAGCAGGGAAAGACACTTAAGTGCCTACAGATGCAGATAGTTACTTAGTGAGGTTTTTCAAAAGATTCTATGCACCTGACTCACATTATGAAAAGTTTAAGGAGTCTCAGTCCATTAATAAGCTATTCCGGGTTTTCAGTCTTTATACTAATTTTGAGATAATGACTGTTTAAGAGAATGCTCACCCAAGCTGAACATTTACATTTTTTTCTTTTTTTTTTCATTTAAATACACATATTCTTTAGCATAACATGTCAGATATTGTAATTCCTTTTTTTCCCTAAAAAAAAAAAAGGAAAAGGTAAAGGAAGAACTAGGGTTTAATAATTATCAGGTTTCCTTGAATAATTAAAGTAATTGATTTTTAGAATGCATCAAAATTCAATGTGTAGCATGGTTTTTCCAGAAATCTGGTCTCAAATCAAGGGCAGCACCTTAGACATGAACCCAATTCTCCACATTCTTGTTGGCCATCTCCCCATATTAACTATAATTTTGCAGTTTTCACTCATGATTCACTCAGCTAACCACTCATGGTCCACAAAGTCTGGTAGCTTGTGTTAACTCCGGTCCCTCTGGACTCATGCTCCTTCTACAGCTTCAAGACATATTAATTTTCCATTTCATTATTTAATTGACAATTTTTAGTTCTTAGATTGAAAACAGATATGTGGAATTTACCAAAAGCAATGCTATTTTAATACTTTTTTATTATCAACTTGTTCATCCAGTCTTGTATGGTATGATTTTCATCAGTTCTTCAAAAATATGGGGGTTTTGACTTTTTTTTTTTTATTCAAAGGTGCAGGAGATTTGGTGGTTTGATTTATAGGGGAGTTTTCAGTATAATTATTTAATAGAGAAACATGGTTTATGGGATTTTTTATTAGACAATAGGTTGCAGATAGCAACAAATGTTTTAAGTCTTTTAAATAAAAATAACTCAGATGGACTGGTCAATAAAATAATTTGAAAATATCTATTCCAAAGCCTCTGAACCTCAGGCAGACTTCTTTCTTTTAATCACCTCTGTTTTTATACAAAACCATTTGCTTATAGGAAATGTGCCTGCAATGCGTATCCACATCCAACTTTAAAGTTCTTCTTGTGTCAATAGAACAAACAGCATGAAAATGAAAAGTGAACCATGATACATATGGGTTAAATTTATATCTCTCAGCACACCCTCACTGTTTTTACATGTATATGGAGGTGTTTATAGGCTCAACTTTTATGATTATTTGCCTTTTGAAGACAGAAGGGGAAAGAGGAAGAGAAGGGGCCTCATGTGGGTCTTTCAGATTTTTCAAACATGTGTGTCTCAGGTGGATGTTGTGGTGTGTAGTGCAGCTTAAGCGCCCTTGCCAGTTACACTAAAACAGAGATTTTATGAAATCTCAATTAAAATGCAGAAGGAAACACCATTCCGCCGTAGAAAACTCAAAATATCTTCATGTTGATAAAACAAACTGTTTTCCTTGACTTCTGGTATTGATTGAGTGACTTCTAAACCACTTGATAGTCTAAAAGTATTTCAAATAAAGGGCAAACATGACCTTTTGCCATGATTACGTTCCCCAGGTAGTTATTTCTGTTTGCATGCACAGACAATCAGATACTGTACTGACTTTTAAAAATGTTCCATAGATGCTGAAAAAAGGGTGAAATTTCCTATTCTAAATTAGACAATAATATTAAAAGCATCCCAAAAGACAACTGTGAAACAAAAATTTTGCTTGGCAAACTTTCATGTTTCAACTATAAGGCAAAGATAAGTAGTATGAAAAATAGTCCAAGGAAAACTATTTATTTAATTTTGTATTCTGAAAAAATCCTCTGTGATTAATCCTGCCATATAAACACCTACCATCAGCTTCTTCAAACTGGGAAAAAAAGCTGACTTTCTTTCACAAGATTCCCCATTCTTTAAATAAGCTGCACAGTGAAATTCCTAGTATCCAACAGCAAATAATGTAAACTCTTCAAGAACCACTTGTTTTTAAGATTTTCCAATTTCTCTTTAACAATGATGAAGTACTAGTGCACAATAACTCCCTTTTTTTAGATTACTGCAGTCATGCATCTGTTTTATATTTCTGATATATAAATATCAGAAATTCCTAAATTTTTACAGAATTTCAGTTCAGGATATAGTACCACAGAAAATGTCTAAAGCTGGTTTCTGTTTCAATCTTTATCTTTTATTATATAGAGTGTCTTTAAGACAAGAGTGTCTTTCAACAAGAGTCTGTGATGACCCCCTTGAATAAAACACTTCTGGTACACACCCAGTATGTCTCAAATTTGTTCACAGTTCACACAAAGGTCTTTAAATAAATATATGAGGCTTCTGACAGTTTCTCTATTAACACATATTTTCTCATCATGTCCATAACAATGGTTGGGTTGTTATTTATGACCAAATACATTATTGTACAGGAGTTGAATTCTATCAGTTGTTAAAACATCCAGAAAAAAGGGTCAACTTTATCTCCCAGGCTCCTAAATTAAATGACAAAAATAAGTAGAACTAACATTATTTTAAAAAGCAAAAGTACATTTTGCAAACCAACCTTCAAAATCCATGGAATTATGGATTTCTTGGTAGATTTTCTGGATTTGTTTACTTGATGCATTCAGAGTCCCTTATTCTGACAAATTAGAGTATTTTCCCAGAAAATGTCAAATTAATAATTTGTTTTAACCACAGATAAGGGTATGATATGGAGAATTGTGAGCCTAACAAGGCAGATTGCAATCAGAAATATATGTATTGCAAAAATACATGAAAATAATATCATATCATATCAACTGTATGTTATAATTGATATAACCCAATATCATTAATATAATATCATTAATATATGAATTGTAGAGAGAAAAAGGCAAATGCCAGAATCTGGCACCCTTCAACTCTGGGTACAAAGAGTCTGACTGTGAAAAAGTCTGTGTAGAAAAATGCTTCACTTTGGATGATGAGGCTACAGGGACAGTCACTATTTATCTTACACAGGGGTCAAGCAAAACCCACCCTGAGGCTGTCAGTGAGTTTAGATTCATGATTCAGTCAGATTTTTATCTGTCTTTTCTGTCAAAGCTCCTGTTCCAGTAAAACACTTAGCCACTCTGGTGTCTCTCGTTCCAATCCATTCCTATTCTCTGCTGTTTCTTCAGATTTTAATGCATACTTTTTTGACTTCTGTTAGGAAATTTGGCTGCATTTATCTGCTAAGGGTTTTTTTCTGAAATGAAAATGAAGTGAATGAGGAAGTGAACATGTTTGTTATTCCATATCAGTCCCATTCATGACCTTTTAAGTGTGTAATAGCCCTGTCTGAGTAAACATTGCTGCTGTGTCCCTGCTCTGCCACACTGCCAGCTAACCCTGCAGATCACCTCTCATATTCTCTAGTAAGGAGACAACCCTTTGCTATGGGTCTGCAAAGGACATCTAATCATTACTTCAGATTTGAAATCAATTCTCCAATAATAGCATTTATGTTATAGAATGAAGCAATTTTGTATGTTATTGTATATTAATTATATGCTATGTTATGCTATTATAGATAAAATCTTTCCAAATCATAAAAAATTAAAAGTTAACAACAAGATAGCTATTCAACTACAAAGTGAACTATAATTTCACTGGTTTAGTGCAAGCATATTCTTGCCTACTATTTCTTTTTGCAATTTCAAAGGGCTGTGAGATGTCAAAGAAGCAAGATCTAATAAAATTATGCTTGTCACCAATATAGAGTTATAAATGATAATGAACTCATTTGCCAAAACTAGCCAACTTCTTTTTATGATTCCTAAAGTATCAGATCCCTACTTACTAATGTATGACTCAAAGTAATTTAGTGGGTGTTGCTTGTGTGTACCTGCTCTTGGATGTCTTTGGAAGAGGTTGCCATCACGCTTTGGCTGTTTGAAGTGACTGAGATGGTTTGATTCCTTGCTTGGAAGTGGAAATGCTTTCTGCTAGTACCCATTCCTAGAAGAATTTGGTAATTTGATGTTCTCTGATTTTCTTTCTTTCACTGAATTCACCCACTTGTTTGTCTGAGAGAAAAGATGTGGATAAACTTCGGACATGTATCACACTGTGTTCCCAGTGTTTCTGGGGGCAGAAATCCATGTAAATGTTGGATTTACTGTCCCAGAGTTAGATTTCCAATAGGGTTGAGACTTCTGTTCATACAGTGTGCTTTCCAGAAGAGCTATTAAAAATGAAAAAGCAAAATGTCTTTACCAGTTCTGTCAAATCAATGACAAAACTCCCATTCATTTCAGGAATAAATAGCTAACCCTCAGTGACCCCACAATAGCTGGAATTGTCTGCAAGCTGAAAGATTTTCTAATAGGCTACTTAAGGCCTACCACATCAGCTCCTAATGTGGCACTATACATAAAAACCCCATTTTAAAGCCCATAATGATATGTTTATTCAAATTTCAGCAGTAGGTCAAGGAAATTTATCAGCATTCCATAAAGCCTGTGCATTATGTGCACTGTTAAATGTCAGAAAATTTAAGAAGCTCTTAGTTATTATCTCTATTGGTTGCTTTAGATATACATGATAAGCATTTAAATAATATTTAAATGCTAATTTAAAAATCTCAAATAATTTTTTAAAAACCAAAAATGAAATGAAAAAAGTGCAAAGGAAATTTGGTCTCACAGCAACATTTAATAGAAAACTAGGCCTAAGCAATCATTTTAATCTCAAATAGAAAGTAAGTTTATGCATTGGTTTTAATTGCAGCCTTTAAAAATTCCTTTTTCATTTCATCTTTATTCTATTACAGGATACTACAGACTTGCAACACATCACTTTTTACCCCTGCTGCTTCTCAATTTGCCATTTCACTTCCTGCACTTCCTTTATTCTTTATTTTTGACTTCCTATCCTATTCTCACATCTTCCTCCTTTGGTTTATCCTTCTCTCAGTATTGTTTTCTCTATTTTCTGTTGCATGTGAGTATTTTACACCTGCAAAGTAGCTGCCCTGTGATGAGTATCAGCCATGGGACAATGCTGTAACCTCCTTCCAGTAGTTTTCTGTGTCATGCTTGTTCTCTTTTATGTCTAGGCTTCTTTGCAGCTCCCCTTCATGATCACTTAAGCCCACAGCATATATTCTGCCAGGGAAATCAATAAGGCCAAGGACAACTTTGCATGTTAGCTCTCCTGTACTTTTGCTGTCAGGAGTTCACATTAATGAACCTTCTTTTTTTTAGGTGGTAATTACTGAGTGGTGAGTACAGAACAACTAAACAGCTGTTGTTGTGAATTTCTTTGTTAATTATACTTTGAAATGAAATTCCAAGCTTATTGCACTCTAAAAGTTGTATTTCTTTGCCAGTGAAAATCAGATGATTTTAGAGATAGTAGCAGTAGTAGATCCACCTTTGGTGTCCTGAGCTACAGTGGGATGATCATGGAAACTCTGACTGACACAAAACAGGGCTGGTTTTATTCCTGACATTGACTTTTTCATGCTTCTCTGTACCCAGAGCTGTGCTAGTGGAATCATGTGGGGAGGTGGATCGTGGGCCTGGTTTTCATGTCTGCATGGAAAAAATAAATCAGTCTGAGCATGCTCCTGATCAAGTCTAAGATGAAGTAACTTGGCTGTTGGTTTTGGCAAATATTAGGGATGGACCAGAGGACAGGGAAGAGAAGAAGATATCCACCTTTATTTCAGTTTAAGATGACCATTAAACCTCAGCATTAGGAATGATGACATTACAGAGCCATAAAATTGCAGTACTGCAGAATGGCATCATTCATATTCACAGATGAAATGTCCTAATTAACTTAATTAATCTGCTCAATATAGCCAGCAGTATTGAGAAAGTGACAGAACTGAGCAACCAAAGTAGAACTCTTTTTGTGCAGCACATCCCCTTGCTGCTGGGCAGTGAAGGAATTAACCACCCTCACACAGCCAGTCACAGCAGCTCAGCTGAGGGACACCCCTTCCTAAAAAACCTGCTGTGGTTGACTTAGGAATTGCTCCTGTTTTAATTCACTGAGTGGTCAAATGGATTATTTGAAGTTGATGCTGATGTGTAAACAAGCTGCTCCTTGCACCTGGCTTCTTGAAGTTTAGACTGTAAACAGTTTTTAGTGCCAAGCTTAGTAAAATATATTGTTTAAACGTTCCTCCAAAAAGTGAAAAGTATTATTTCAGCAGACCATGTAGTATTTCATAAAAGATTTGTAAGGCTTTCACTTAAATTGAGTAAGTGCTTGTCCTCACATGGTATTTGGTTAAATATCCAGCATAAACAGAACAGACAATTGGGGATACAAGCATCATAAAGTCACCACCACAGGACAACTTCCTCCATTATAAATCATCTGGAGTAGATGTTTTATTTGACTTTTGTGGTTACTATGTGACTTTGCACTCCATCAGTAAAATAGATTATGTGCTGCAAAGTTTCCTGGCTCTGGAAATGGAATAATGGTGTGTGTTGACTAGAACCATGCCCATGCATCACCGAAGGAAGCTTACTGGAAAACTTTTCACTGCACTGCAACACAAGTCCCTCTGCTCTGACACCAGCTCTCTGTAGAGGTAAGCCAAATCAAGGCAAAATTATTGCCCAGATGAGTAGAGATCAAAAATGCCAAAATGTCAGCAGTACTATTGTCGGAACCCAGGACATTCCTCTGACTGCCCTGGATGGCTCAAGTCCCTGGCAAGGGGCTCAGAGACCTTGGCATGGAGTCAAAGACACCTGTGCCTTCCATTTCAACCCATGGAAACAATTACCAACTTTGTGTGAGGATTTACAAGCCACAAGGGTTTGAGTAGAATGATAGTTAATTTGTCACAGGGCGAAAAAGTAGAATTTTTGGGGTTTAGAATGGGGATTCAAAAGGCAAGATGGAGGAATCTGGGAGTGTCCCGTCTTTCTTCTTCTTCTTCTTCTTCTTCTTCTTCTTCTTCTTCTTCTTCTTCTTCTTCTTCTTCTTCTTCTTCTTCATCTTCTTCTTCTTCTTCTTCTTCTTCTTCTTCTTCTTCTTCTTCTTCTTCTTCTTTTTCTTGTCCTCTATCTTCTGCTGTTATGCTGACACTTCTGGATTGGTTTAGAGACAGACTAACACAGGTGATAGGTATTGGAAAATTATGGTAAATAAAGTACACATAGCTTTTGGTATAAAAAGATAACACCACCCCAAGGGCGGTCAGTGTGCCACGAACCAACCTGCCAGACAGAACTCGCTGGGTTAGAGAAAGAATGTAATAGATAAGGGAAAATAAACAATATTAAAAACCAGAGCCAAGGAATCCTGACTTCTTCTTCGGTCGTGGGGCTGGGAAAAAAGACTCTTTAATACCTGGGGAGCCATTTCAGCAACACAAAACCCAAGACACTATAATCTAATCTGAAGTAATTGTTGATTCCTGAGTTTTTCCTTTACTGTTGCATAAATCATAATCTCTCTTTATTCAACTGATGTCTCATAATGCAAGAAACTTGAGTGGCTGGAGCACATCAGAAGCAGCCCCTGGTATGTGCAACAGACCTGAAAGGTCTTTCCCATCATCACTCACACTCCTCTGCCATTACCTGACAGGTATTTTGATGGACAAGCACTATAGCTCATAAGACATTTGCCCAGACTAAAACATCTGTCTTGCGTCTGCGTGGATTGCAGTGCCCACAGAAAGCCTGAAGGGCCACTGCTCCACTCCAGGTTGTAGCACTTGCTTTTCAGAGGTAGAAATGACAGCATAACATAAAGCAAACTTGAATGAGCTGTGAAATTACAGAAACTGTTCAGTTTGCATCTTGTGAAATGATTTTACAATTCCTCTTGGATCAGATACCAAGTATGCTCAATAAATTTAGGAATTTCTGCATTAGAGGGTTGCTTAAAAAATAGAATGTCTGTTAAGATGCTAGCAATAGAATGCTATTATCATATTTATTGAGTCTATGTGACAAATAGGCATAGCTCCAGAAAAGAGGATTGAGAATTAATTTGGGGATTTTATTTTCCCCACCTAAAACCTCACCCTCTTTTCTAATAAATTTTAAATTAACCTGCAGTGAATTTTTATTTTATACCAGCTACTCACCTGTACAAATCTGAAAAGGAAAGGGATCTGTATATATGAGAGAGTGAGGGATAATTCTGAACTGTGAAGTGAACACTCAGCAAGATCAATTCTGCCAATTATGAAGACAAGCATATTACCCAAACTTGCAAATATTTACTGTCTCAGAGTGTTTCTGGCTGGATTATTCTATTCTAATAAGAAACATGCACATAATAAAATATTTTGTTTTCTAACTTTGCCTTGCTCCATCAGTAATGGATTAGGTTGTAACATTAAGTAAATTAGCACTAGAATTTTTTTACAGGGACTGACACAAAAACAGCTCCAATGCAATGTTTGCTTCCTGTTATTGTCACATTGAGGCCTCAGTGCAGAGCCAAGGTTTCACACACATCTGGACATGAGTTTTAATTCTCCATTGCTGCTGTTACAAGGTGATCTGACAGCTGAAAACATCAATGCTTTAAAGGTTTCCTTTGGTGATTAGAACCCTTTTCCCTAACCTTCATCACAGTTTAAAGGAAGCTTAACATCTAGAAAGAGCAAGACAACTCCACATCTTCAAAGGCTGGTTTTGCAAGCCTGCATACCAAACAGAAAACCTATCCCTGGAATGGATAACCTTGGAGGAACAAAGCTGTGCCTGATTTACCTGTCAAGTAGGTCAAGACAACAGCAAGGAAGCCACAGTCCTTGCGTGGTACTGGAAATTCTTTTTCAAATTAATCTCAAGTCAAGCATGAGTCACAGTTTCATTCTTATTAAAATAAATTGCTGCATTATTCAGCTTGAAAATACGAGATTAAATATGTGGCTGTGTGTGTGTGCATGTATGTGTACATATTTTTTAATATGTGTGTATCTAACTCATGATGAAAATGTTTTTATTCAAGAGGTGCTGGTGCAAATAGAGAGGTACAAACATTAACTTCTAGAGTTTTTTTTCCTCCATGTTCCAGATAAGCATTTGTCTTTGAGGCTATAGAGTTTTCTTTGTAAGCTTTCTGAATATGTTGTTTGATATACATAAAAAGCTGTTTCTTTATCAGAATAAACAGACTGCTTGTATACTGGGCAGAAAGAACCTGTGTTACTGGCCCTCTGTAAATAATTCAAGCTATTGACCTCTTTTGCTTGTTCTTTTGCTCAAGAAAAGTTTCACTTTTTTTTCTATCTCTTTCCAGTTCTTTTATTTATTATGTCCTTTGGGTTTTTTTCTGTTTAGTGCTACCTCTGTGTTCTGTCTGGATTATGAGGACGAGAGAGGACCTACTCTGAGGCTAGCAGAAAATTAACATTTTTGTTAGCTAAACTGGCACGGACAAGACTAAGGAGAAATATCAGACCTGCAAATACAGATCAAGGATCAGGTACAGACATTTTTCTTCCTATATGTAGTTGTGTGAAACTGTAAATGCAAACGTTTATAGAATCTGTACAAATTAATATTTAAGCATAATTTCAGGGTAAAATTGCAGCTACTAAAAAAATAAACAACTCCAAAAAATAAAACCAACAAAACAATACAAAACAAAAACCAAACCAAACAAAAAAATAAAAAACACCAAAAAACCCCCCAAAAAAACCCAACCAGGGAAAAAGAATAAACAAGCACAAAACAGGCACAGAGCAGTTGGGGAAGAAGGGCCTTGTTCTTCAGTGTTGAGCAGGAATTTTTACCCTCCATTTGTGAGAAAGACAGAAGAGCTGTGAGGTCAGTGGTTGGGAGCAGCACCCCTCCTTTCCTTCCTGCCTCCCTCAGCCCAGCCCAGGACTGAAAGGGGTGAGCAGAGCACTCCTGAAATCCCCAAATCCCCTGTGTGATGCCGAGGGTCCCACTCCCTCACCGTGGCAGGGCTCCTCTGAACTGTTTTTTCGCTGTGCCTGACAACTCTTTCCAGCAGAACAAGCGAATACACTCTGTAACATTTTTTTCCCCCCCTAAGGATATCCTTTCTTTCTTGTTAATATTCGGTATGTATTTGATCTCCTTGCCTTCACAAGACAATCAAACGTGGCTTGTCAGCAGTTTATTAGCAAGAGAGAAAGAGGAAGGGCAGAAAGAGGTTATATGCAAGAGGAAAATGTCAGGTTTAGATAAAAAATTATGAGGTTTGATCCTTTGACAGAGTCAAACTCAATGTTTTAAAATCAAAGCTTTCTGTAATCAAACCATGAAGCTGAACTGATAATCATGCAAACCATTGTTTTGCTTGAACCAGAAGTAAATTGTCATTTCAATGCTTTTCTGAACGCTGAAAGAATTGAACCAAACCAGACTTTTTGGTTGCGAGCTAAACACTGCAAATAAAAATATACAACTCCCTAGCAGGGACTTATTTAGTATGAGCCTTATTTGCACTTGATAGGAGCTTCAAAGCAGAGTCATGTCACAGCCTATTCCCCTGCCTCCCCTCCCTCCCGCTCCTCTGGCAGGCACAAACAGCACAAACCCTCTCTGCAGCCACATGGCATTGCCCTTCTTTACCCTGGGCTGGGAGAGGAGGGAGGCAGAGTCTCTGTCCCTGGAGATGCTCAAAAGCCACTTGGGCATGGTGATCCTGCATCAGCAGGGAGAAGAGTGGGCTGGGTGGTGTCCGGAGGTCCCTTCCAGCCTGGGTCAGTCTGGGGTTCTCTCTCAAAGGAGAACTCATCCTGGAGATGAGTTAAAAATTCCACCTGTACAGGAATATTGGCCTGCACAGAGAGCTCCACATGGGGAGCAAGGGAGAAAATGTCAGAAGCACAGACTCTGCTTTCCAGCTGCAGAATTGATAATGCCCTCTCAGATCTATTTCAATGTATGCAAGAGAAAGGGCTTACCTGTCATTGCAACAGGAGGTTTGATTGTGGAATGATTTAAAAGTCTGATCTTGATAGATCACTCTAATAAAATCAGTGGAGATATACAGCTCTGACAGTAATGTGTAAAAAGTGGCTGACTGTCTCATTTTAAAATACTGATTTGTATTAGTTTTACTTCATTGCTTTCAAAGAGCTTTTCTAGATTTATATTGATGCAAGCAAGATTAGAAACAAACTCAACATCTGCAACTTTTGTATTTATTATTAAGAAATCTCTGATTCTCAGACTGATCCACTACTGCTCCAAGCAACCCAGTTCTTTTCTCTTCCCAGTCCAGTAGCAGAAAATACACCTTTTTTTTTTGCAGTGAATATATATTTTTTTAACTTTTAATGCTATTTAGCACTTAATAGAAATCTGACCCTCTTAGCCTTATACTTTGTCTTCTCCCTGCAGCATAAGCATGCCATCACCTCTAATTTCTGTACCTCCAGATCCCAATAGTCCACATATAAGGACGAGCAGAAATCTGGTGCTTGGCAGCTGGAAAGCATGCCAAGGTTCAATGCTCCAAAGGCAAAATAATTTTTCTTACTTATTTTGAGTGGTATGAGTAACTTCTTCGCTTGCACAAATGATCTAGGAGTAAATCTAGGAGCATTAATCTTCCCAGTCTCTCCATCTGCCTACAGTGCAGCCACAGCCCTCCCTCACCTCTGCACTGAGCTCCTCAGAGCTGCTCAGAAGCACAAGGGGGCTGCTCTTTCTGGTAGGCTACCAAGTGTTTCAATAAAAGAAGTGAAATCTTCTCTCTGTGTTCCTAAGATTAATTTTATCTTTCAGGAAATTACCAAACAATTCCTAAATACGAATATTTTCTGGATTTTTTGATCCTTTTACACAAAGGATTAGAAGAGCATACTTTAATCATGTGTGGAATACATCATGTATGTAGTCCTCAGATCCTTGAGTGTCTGTTGTATTTCTCTTCAGTGCAAAAATCAGATAAAGAGTGGAAAAATAGCATTTTAGGACAAATAAATCAGTTTAAAATAATGGCTCATAAAATACAGAAGCCTGTGCAATTTCTTTTTTTTTTAATTGAAACAGATTGAAGTTATTCCAAAAAAATATTGGTTTTTATATTAGTATATCTACTCTGTCTTCCTGCTAAATCTGTTGTACAGGGAAATCAGGGAGGGAGGGAGGGAGGGAGGGAGGGAGGGAGGGAGGGAGGGAGGGAGGGAGGGAGGGAGGGAGGGAGGGAGGGAGGGAGGGAGGGAGGGAGGGAGGAAGGAAGGAAGGAAGGAAGGAAGGAAGGAAGGAAGGAAGGAAGGAAGGAAGGAAGGAAGGAAGGAAGGAAGGAAGGAAGGAAGGAAGGAAGGAAGGAAGGAAGGAAGGAAGGAAGGAAGGAAGGAAGGAAGGAAGGAAGGAAGGAAGGAAGGAAGGAAGGAAGGAAGGAAGGAAGGAAGGAAGGAAGGAAGGAAGGAAGGAAGGAAGGAAGGAAGGAAGGAAGGAAGGAAGGAAGGAAGGAAGGAAGGAAGGAAGGAAGGAAGGAAGGAAGGAAGGAAGGAAGGAAGGAAGGAAGGAAGGAAGGAAGGAAGGAAGGAAGGAAGGAAGGAAGGAAGGAAGGAAGGAAGGAAGGAAGGAAAAGAAAGAAAAAGAATGAAAGAGCAAAGGAGAACAGAATTTTCAGTATTATAATTTGGAAAATATTAACTAATGTGCAGGCATGGGGATGTATTTTGGCACATGTGTGGAGCCAATTCTATGGGTTCAGCACAGTGTAAGCAGCTCAAAAGAATCCCTGTGACTGGAGGTGAAAACATTCCCTTGTCTTTGATAAAGAGAAGTGATATTCCTCTGTCTAAGGATAACTTACAAGTGACTGACATAAGCAGTGTATGAAACCCAACAAAGTACTATATTGTATTAAGACAATTGCATTTGGTTTTCAGTATAAATTAATAGTAAATCAAAATATTCTAGATGACTAAACATTAAAATCAACAAATAAAACATGCATAATTGGTATGAGACAATGTTCAGATCAAAATGACAATCTAGTAAACACAGATAATCGACCGAATTATTTCATTCTTTGGTTTGATTTGATATAATAAGAGCCCAGAGCAGACCCCCAGATCTGAATTACTGATAACTAGCTGGAGCAGCTTTGGCTCACGCACGGACTGTCAATGTGTCTCTCAACTCATTTCACACTTGACCTCCCGGAGGGCAGCGGAGCTGTGCACAAACCTACGCTGTGCTTTCTGCTCCTGAACTTTGTTAAAAAGGGAAAACTGCGCTGGAAAATCTATATGGAAGTTGTAACCAAACAGAAAAACCTCATGGCTGAAAGTCTCAAAAAAACAGAAAGGAAGGAAATAAATTCATGATTTGAAAGCTCTGCCCACATAAAGAGTTATAGTGCCTCTTAAGTGTAGCACTCTGATGCATTAATAGTCGGGGCAGGAGTTCAGTTTAACTATTGCTGCAGCTTAAGGTGCACAATTACATTCTTCAGCGTTGACATTTTCACCTTGATAAGCATAATAATGCCATGCAGATGCAGGCTAAAACCCATAATTTCAGCACTCTGCTTCTACTCACGTTGATTATAATAAGGCACGGCACTGAAGCATGCACAATCCTACATTTAATTGTCAGCATAGCCCTTCATTTAAACAAGAAGTTAGTTAACAGGATGCCTGCTCCAAGGAGTGTGGGAGGCACTGCAAATAGCTGGGGCTAAACAGAGGAAGTTAAATGTGCCAGCAAAATGTGCAAAAAGCTGGTGAGGGCCTAAATTCACCTCCAGTTTCTCTGCGGGTTTTGGTGCAAATTAAAAATAAAATGTGATATGCTTATAATTGCAAGAAAAAAACTGGGTTTGTTTGGTTTTTTTTCTCTTCTTTCCTTTGTTTTTTTAATGAAGGAGAGTTTCCCTGCAGTTAACTCTACATCATTAGGAAGCAGCAAGCCATATGATGACATCGAAAGACAGATTCTTGTACATATAGAAATACCCAAATATAATAAACATGTCTAAGTTTGAAAAGCAAATATATTATATTAAAAGAAAGCCTATGTAAATTTAGCAAGACAATAATATTATGCATTGCATTTTGTTTACTAAGTCCCATCTGTGAGGAAAAGAAAAGCAACATATAGCAAATAGAAAATTATTTTAATTGGGACAAGAGTCATACACGTACATATGTACATGTACTTTTTTCATACATGTATGTATGTATATGAATCTACTGTTTGGAGAATATCTACCTTATAAAAAATGGGTATTAACAATAAAAAAATCTTATACCTGATAGAATTTCTTGTATTTTTAACTTGTGCTCTATTGTTGCCTATTGCTTGAAGCAGCACTAGTTAAAAAAAGAACCAAACAACCCACACCCAAAACCTGAAGCAACCAGAATAGCCGTGTTAGTATCCACCACACAATTCTCTTTTATGATGCCATAATGCCTTGGTAGTATATTTTAATTCCTAATTTAATTGTATGAAAAGAAGATTTTCTAAAATGAATCACTTTGAAAGGGAAGAGGGTCTTTGCCCTGGCTCATTAAATGCTGTGTTTTGCTTTCCAGGCACAACGAACCATCAGGCACCGCACGCGCTTCACGAGGTGACATATCCACAGAGCTGCAGAAGTTCTGTGGCTCGTGGCTTTCTCACTCCAAACTGAGGAGTTACCTTGTGATTGCCAGTGGAAAGGCAGCATATGCCACACGCTGAGCCGAGGAGCTGGTGGGAGGTCTGGCGACACACCGGGCAGGCTCCGGGGCTGGCTCACAGTCAGACCACGTCTGCTCTTCACTGAAGGTAATGGCAGCCCCAAACTCTGCTCCTGAGCATCTGGCACTAGACCTGCTGGCTTGTTTTGTGAGAAATTTTGTGATGTTGCTGTGAAAAAAAGTTGCCTCTCTGGTGAACCCAGCCAGCCTGACAAGATGCCTCTGCACGGGTTTAGCAAAAAAAGTTATAAACTACTGTGCTGGCTTATATATCATATAAGCCAATGCAAAACTATGATAATGTAATTAGCCCATGAGCTTGTAGTAAATACAGACTTCAAAGCAACTACTGTAGCAGATTTATGCACATTTTCTGCCAATTTATTTCCAGCTCTGCCTCCAACCTAACTGGGTATAATACTTCAAGGTCGAATCTCTGCCTTGCATTATGCCAGATGCAATTCATAAACTTGCAATCAGTTGAGGTTTTGTTAAATTTAATTTTTTTTTATTCTTTTATATAAATTAAAGGGGAACTCAACAACTTCATTTTTTCAATCCAAAAAACCAATAGGTAGATGTGGGAGGGAAGCCTTTGTAACAGATCATGGAGTCCACAAGTAGTGCTGAGAGCCACTCTTCAGCTACAAGCCCCACTCCTGCTTTGGGAATGCTGTGTCACTGGCCCTGGGGAAAGGAGCAAATTTAGGGAGCTTTTCTGGAAGTGCTACACTGCATAGCACTAAATGTTGTCAACAGAAGACATTTGCCATGGAAACTGGGTTGCAATGTGTTTCCTCTGATGAGTTGGCTTTTGGTAGGTCAGAATGCTGAGGTGGTACAAAGAACAAAGCAGCTGGATAGTGAAGAACTCCTTATGGAGAATAATATGATGTTGGTGGTAGGACCTACAATTAATTTAAAAAGTGCACTATAAATTAAGTGCTTATAGTTTTGAAGTGATGTGTAGTGCAATTCAAATGTTAGGTAAGATCTAAACTTACTGAGCTTTAATTAAACACTGCATTCATTTAAAAAAAAATTATAAAAAAGAAAAGGAAAATGGTATTTATTTTGTGGAAGAAAATAGTTGAATGTGTTTATATGAATCATTTAATATCTGTCAACAAACGATTACCAGATCTCAGAAGCAAAAATCATATAATTGGCCCTTAGCATTTAGAAGCAGTTGAGTGATTGGGAGGATTCTGTTATATAAATATTGTCACATAGTATCTTATCTTAATAACTAAATTATATAGCATTTATATGACAAATCATATTGAAGGCAACATGCATAAACATTTATTATTCAGAACATGAAGTGAGATGAGACAACAACTAATCCCCACCATAAGCACTGCTTTTTATACACTAATACTGATAAACTGAAGCAGTCAGGCTAAATTGTCTCTACAAGCCAACTGGCACCTCTGGAGTTGTCCTGATGTACCACAAGAGAGAGTTTCTTCAGTGATTTCATTACATCTAAATTAATTTTACACCATATTTTGTATTCCATTATGCTCAGAATTATGCAAAGACAGTGTTTACTACTTCATGTGAGGTTGCCTTTCAAAACCAATGATAAAATTTATGTTGGAGGGCCAACACATATCATAGCTTTCTCCTAAAAATCTTGCTACGATTCCTTTGCAGGATGCTGTAAAATCAATAAAACACCATTATCATAATGCAACAATTTTCTGTGCATTCTTCCTGTGGCTGGTCGTCTCACTTTCCTGTTAAGATTGTATCCTCCTCCTCTGCTTCACTGCTGCTCTGACCACATTTTTCTGTGCTCTAATATGGGCAAGATGAAAGGCTGTCACTAAGTACAAATCTTCCTCTGCCATCTGTAATGGAGCCTAAATAATTTGTCTGGGTTATGTCATCATCTTGGTTAACTTCAAGGTAACTTGAGTATATATAAGAGAAGGTCATCCAGCATTTGACATGATTGTCTCAGAGTTTTCTTAGACCTGCCAGAGAGTTTTATTCAAATTACTAGGGTTGCCTTAAATACTGATTTTTTTTTCTTTTATATCATTCTTTGTTTTGCTTCCTTTCTTCCTCTTCGACATGCAGATGTAGATATTCATCTATAAAAATACAAGCCCCATACAGAAAATTTATTTTCCTTCAATACTTGGGGAGGTGGGGCAGAGGCATCTGCATTGGCACTGGCCTAATGCTGACATAAATCAGGTTAAGGTGCCATGATGGGAGGTGTCTCGTGAGCTCAGCTGATTGTGAGAGACTGTGCCATCAAAGCAACAGAAATACTAGAGCTGCTAAAATGAGAGGAATGGATATGGCAGCGTTTCACTTCTCCAGTTTGAGCCAATGTCAGTGCAGAGGTTCAACAATTCTGGATTTTTTACTGTGGCTAACACTTCAAGATGCAGTAAAATGAGAAAATTAGAAACATGCTGCTGCTGCTTTCAAAATAAAGATTTTACTAAAAATGCATCAAAAATGCTAAATCCCACAATATTATGCTCCTGAAAATAAAAAACAATAACATTCCCTTCTCAAAACATTGTAAAGCAAATCAAAAATATTCTTGAAAATGAAAAAAACAGGTCAGATGCAATGCTGTTGCAATAAGCAGGAAATTCAGTGAGGTATCTCTATCCCTTTTTCTCTCTGTCAGTGCTGCCTGAATCCAAAAGAAGTGTCTTGAAATGAGTGTTCGTCATTGCCTCCCAAACCCCACTGGACACTTGATGTGCAGTTTGTAACTTTCTGGAGCAGAAGGGATAAAACCAAAACTGAAGTGAGTCACGAATCTTAATTGAATTTTTTTTTAATAGCATAATTTTCAACAGTGATTGTTTCATACTTTCAAATTAATTTTAATGTAGCTGAGCTTATGTTTCTACTTTAACCCTCTTTATATTTTGAGCGTATTTGTGATTTTATAGAGATGTGGGCATGGGGGGTTGGATTTTTTTTTTCTTATTAGCTTTTTAATCACTTGATTTCTGCATCAATCCATAAATGCATCAAAGTTACTATTAAGCTAATTTAGAACACCGGTTTTATTTAGGGTTTTTTAATCTGGGCTATTTTGATAATAAGGGAAATGTTAATCCATTCTCATTGGAGGAGGAGGAAAAATTAAAAAAAAAAGGTTTGAAATTAATATGAAATATTTTTTCTCCTGATTGAATTTTGAGTATTGTTTAACTGAGTCATAGTCATTGTATCTACTTTCAGATGAGAGCATGATATGGAGTATTGCTGAGAGAATGAACTCCTGGTGCAACTGCCATAGAGAGGTGACAACTCCTTTCCAATCTTTATGACAGCAACTTTAGTAGGAATATGATATACTTCTTTCTGTATATATACCATATACTTTCAGAAGTGTTACCTTCTTGAAACCTTTTCATATCAGCAGGAAATACAGGGACAGAGAGCAATATTCCTGTGATGGGTCTGGCTGCATTTCAACTGCTCTGTTTAATTTGCCATATGAGTATATGAAATAACTTTCAAAATTGAGTATTTAAGGTAAGATTCAGCACATCATAAACTAGAAAAGATGGCATGGGGGATTGGGATGAGATGATGTTTAAGGTCCCTTTCAACCCAAGCCATTCTATGATATATTATTCTGCTCCCCACAGTCCAGCAGCCTCCTTCCCAGGAACCTACTATCTCTAACCCTCCCCTCCCCTCCCCTCCCCTCCTTTGCATTTGTGTTTCTCATCACATTTTCCTCTGTGTCTTTTTCCTCCTAACTTGGATGATTTCATGTCCTTGTTTTAAACTGCAGCTATAATCAAATCAGAAGCTTGCCTCTGTGTTCTTTCTCTCCAATGTACTTTCATTAAAACTTCAGCACATGGAGCTCACTCTGGGACAGAATAAGAAAGGACCTGTAAAGTGTCCTTATTTTAAGATTTGTTTTACCTTGGTAAATGCATTTTGTCTAATCTGTTGCTCTATAACCACCTTAGGATTCAGAGTTTTCCCCATTGTCTTCTAACTTCTCCAAACATTGCGGCTGCCTCAGTCTTAGCAGAACTCTATAGAAATAAAAGAGCGACTGCTCAGTTATTTCCCACATGTCATTAATTGTAGATATTCTAAACCTTGGTCTATTGTAATATACCTGAGCTCTTTCACCTGTTTTCCTGTTTATTGCAGCTTAATTATTGCATTGTTCAAAATCAGACAAATATCAGAATTTAATTTCATTTTTTAGATATTAGGAAAGCTTGCAACAGAATTAAGCTAAAATTAGATTGTAGTAACTCAATTTTTGCTTCTAGTCATTTGGGAGGCTTCTTCTTTTTCTTTTTTTTTTTTTTTGATAATTCATTAAGAATTAAATTATGCTTATTTGTTCACAACATCCCTCTGGCCTTTAATATCTTGAAATATATTAATTGTACCCTCACCTCCAGAGGATGAGCCCTTGTTTTATGTGAGTTTCTCCTACTATTCTCCCTGGATAGATAATGATCACTTTTTTTCTGCCCATTTTTCTCTCAGTACCAGTCAAGGACGCTGAATTTCCATTTTTGGAGAAGGGACTTGTGCTAAATTACTATCTCAGAAACAGAATGTGCACAGCAGAAACTGACAAATCGTGGATGGATTTGGATGAAACAGGCATTCAAACTTTGGCTCAATGGTTTTCCTTTTAATGAAACCAGTTCTAAGATATTTTAAGCCTTTATGTCAAAGGCTTTTGGCCTTTGCTTCAGTTTATTAGCTATTTAGGAAATTTGCATAAAGGCATATGGTCAGACTTTAAAATAGGTTGAGGTTAAAACTGTTTGATATAAGTCCTTGTGATTCAATTGTTCAGTTTTGCCTGGGGTTTTGGTTCTCCTTTTCTTTTTAACAAACTGCACAATTTATCAGATATTGCTCAGAGATTTAGAAAGATGCTTAGGAACAAAAAATATATGCATGCACTCCTATTTTTTGTAGAATTACTTTATTAAATACTTACCATCTTGCTCTAGTCAGAGCTATGAAAATATCTTGTTCCCCACAACAGTTATTCTTGATTTTGCTTTCTTTTGGTTTTGTTTTGTTTTATTCTCCTGCCTTAGCTCCCTGAATGCCTAGCCTTGCCCTCTATCTTCTTGTTTGCATTTTCTTTAAATCAGCTTCATTTCCCTCCAAGTTATTTCCTGAGAGTTATTTTGCTGTGGAAAGCACCCTTTTTCCTATAATAACAGAGGCTTTTAAGCCTCTCAGTGTAAGCTCTCATATTAATTAGCTCAGAGGTGTTGCCACTCTTTTCATACTCACCAGTAGTGAAATGGTCATCGAGTTAGGGAGACGTAACACTTGTGACCATCCTCACATTCTCCCTGGGACAAAAACGTATTTCCTTATTGTCCTTTCAGAGAATGGAAAAGGGTTGCTAAACTGGCCTTGCTCATGAGAAAAGTGTACCAACTAGAGCTCCCTGTGCTCAATTTCTTGTGGGATACCTAGGGCACCAATGCCAGTTCAGGACCAGCATGGCATCTTGCTGCTTCTGGAGTTTGCCATCCGTCCCAGCTGGACTGTTTCATCTCCAGGTCAGCCAGGCCAGTTTAATGTCACACATGCTGCTGCTAGCAGGTTGTATCTTAAGAAACTGGCAGTATATCATCTGTGAATTTGTTTCTCCAGTTGTGCTGGAAGATCAATAAATTACAGTAGAGGCAGATGAGAGTCAGTCATATCTTAGACTGGCCTGGCTGCTTCTTCTGTGGTGTAATAAAACTTTGATGAGGATGAATACCACTTGTAAATTTACGGTGGCCTATTCAGGAAAAAGAAAAAAAAATCTGTTCAAAAGGTAGGCATGTTTTAGTTTGGTAAGAACTGAAACAGAGCTGGCACCTTCTTCTTTAATTCTTGCATTATTATGGCTATTCTTGAAATAATTGATTGCTTGTTTACCTGTTATTCCTGACCTCTGAGGTAAACTACAAAAAGGCTGCTCAGATGAAAAAGTTCTACTGCATCAGACATATTTAAAACACAAGAAAATTCTTAGATATACCCAGTTTCTGATGTAGATTTTCAGACTTAAAACAATTATTCAGCAAAGGAGAAGTATTACTATGTACTACAGAGAGAAATTTTATAGAGAGTTTGAGCTAGCAAAGCAGATATAATGCACAGCATGACGTTTGTGTGATCAAAATTTGTCGTACAAGACATAATGCAGCAGCAAAAATAATCATAGAGCTGTCTGCAAGTGCTTTATTTTCATGTGTATTGTCCAATATTTTTTCCCAGGACCAACCAGCAATCTTCCACCAATGACCCCTACATCCTGCTTCTTTTCCCTAATGCCTTCCCTTCCACCACATCCCACCTCACTTTTTTCCTGTATTAACTCCCACAAGCAATTCTCCCTTTAGCTTTGGTGACAGGCACTCATCACCAGCTCTGTCTCGGAAGGAGAAGCTGCACAGGCACTTTCTGCAGTGCTGGGAAGGAGAACTGCAGGTAGTTCAAGAGCACAGACCTGAGATAGAACAAGTTATAATTGAGGTGCTACTGACCAACTGCTAATTGGCTTCTACAGAAGGTAGGGGTCAGTTTGCTTGCTGCAGGTGTACCAGCTGAGAAAAAAAAAAATCCCTACATAGGAAGTTAATTAATTAATTGTGTCTGTAAGGTTGTTTCAGAACTTTAAACTCTAAGATTTAAAATTTCTCCTGTAGGGACAGATGGGAACAATGCTGTCACTGCTTTGGCAGTGGCACTGGTTGCCATTGGTAACAGATTGAGCCCAGTAATCAGACTGGACTACTAATGGCTACAAGCACACTTTGCCTAACCAGAACTGGCAGGAGGCTTTCCTTACAGTGATAAATGTACAAGCTGTGACTTGCATTTCATTTCCAACCTTGGCAAGCTAAAAGAGTCTGTTAATGAATGAAGACATCTTTAAGCATGTGGTTGTATGCCAACAGCAGTTGGTAATCCTCCATATCCATCTTATTTCATTCCATTTACGATTCTACTTGTAATCAAGCAATAAATAAACTACTGATGCTTGGCCAGCAATACCCACATGACCTTAAAAAATGTTTGAAATCTGAAAAAAGGCAAAATATGCTTGTCACTAATATTGCTTTCATTTTCAGTTCAACATGCAGATAAACAGAGTGCTTGAAAGTCACTCTGAAAATAAACTGCAGCGAACTCAATCAAAACTTTTATTTATTATTAAACATGATGAACCAAAAAAAAAAAAAAACCAAAAAAAGGCATTTGGAAATGGTTATTAAAACTAGCATTCAGCATGAGGTATTTCCTATGTAGCATATAACAGAGTATATTAAACTCAATAACAAAATTTCAGTAAGCCCCTGAGGTTTATTTATCCTGATATTGATATTAAAGAGGCTGAATTTACAGAAAGCTGGAAACCTTTGGCTGGTTGTATAATTCTCAGTATTTAAGGCAGAACTGCTTCTTTTGTATTAAGGAAAAGCTAAGCAGATTAAATAAAGATATACTAAATTTCAGTACTCACCCTGTGAGTCGCCCTGTGTTTGATATATTTTGTCTTTTCCTTCAGCATCTATAGTCCCTAAGGGCAAAAATAAAAGTGTTTTCCCATTCCTATTTTTCCCTTGAAGAAACTTGGTTTCTGCCATTCATTTAAAATGTGTCTATCTAAGGAAAATAATTTAGTAATTATTGCTGCTGCTTTTCATCTTACAGCACAATTTGATTTCACAACCCTTCTTATAACTCCATTATTATTTCTCCCCATTTTATAATTCAATTAAATAATGCACAGTCAAGAATTATCATTTTTCTAGCTCTTTACAATCTTTTTCAAAACCTCAAAACTACTTTGAAACTACAAACTCATTGTGGTCAAATAACTGTCTTAAGAGATGCTGCAAAATTCACCTCACATTTGCATTGCAGTCCACAGTTAAATTCAAATGTTTGAAGCACCTAAAAATGTTACAGAAGAGCTTATGGAACAGGAAGGGATCTCTTTCAACACATAGCTAATAACTAGAAATGAGAAAACTTCCCCACAACTTCAAACTTCAGTGAAAGAGAAGACTTATGGCAAGTCAGCACTCAGTCCTTAAAAGTCACAGCTGCAGGGAACATTCAGGCTTGCATGTTTGTTTTTTGGAAGCAGATTTTAATCTTTTTGATAAAAAAAAACAATCTATGCTAAGAATTTTAAAAACATTTTTACAATAACAGACCACACAGATGTCATCTAAATCATGAATATTGTGCACAATGTGCACAACAGGAAGGAGGCTGATGTATATTCTTTAAGCTGTTTGAAGAAAATCACAAGAAATGTGGGCACTTGAGCTAAAAATAAAAGTTAGGGATATAAAACCCAAAATAGAGTTTTTGCAAACCCAAATGAGCTATTTTTAGGCACAGTCAGCTCAGAAAAGACCTGTTACCTCCTACATCTTTTTCTACATCTTTATGAGTTTCGGCAAATCAGAATAGATTTCTTACCTGCTAGGTGTTTGTTTCTCCTCTCTGCAGGCGCATAGCAAGAATTAGTTTCTTCCTGATTCTTTTTCAGACAGAATCAGTAAAAAGATTTATTTCCCTCACTTGCCATCAAAATCTGTAAATTTTTCACAAAATTTCTTTAATATTTTCTGTAGATGAATTGACGTATAAGCTGCTACTTCATGTACCAGACAGCTAATAGAATGAGGATCTTCAAAACTTATTCTGCCCTTGAAAATATTTCTGATCAATCCTCACAATGGAAAATTTTTCCTTAATTGGAAGTTTTGGCTTGCTAAGGCAGTGTTTTTGTACCCAGCTGAAGAAAGGTTCACTACTGAAGTGAGACACTCTCATAACAGTACCCCCACTACTGGCACTGACATTAATTTTGGTTTGTTCAGGATTGTTGAGGGGGCTTTTTGTAAACATGTACAAAACAGAAAGGAAATTTGAGATTTTTTTTTTTTTTTGTTTTGGTTTTGGGTGTTTGTTTTGGTTTTTTTTTAATTATATCCAGATTCTTTTGTGTTTATGATATTTAGTGAATCCCTTGATGAATTGCGGTGCTGAGAAGACAGATTCTGCTGCATTCAGTGACCCTTCATGTTTCAATCCAGATTTCTAGGGATACTGAAGAGATACTGATGGAGAGAGACAGAGAAGGAGACAGATGGGGGAGAGGGAGAACTTTTAGTACAAGGTAAAATATTAACTAACTTAAACCAATAGGAATAAAAATAATCACATTTTTGAAAACGTATCAGTTTAAGTTTGGTTCTAAGGAAATGCGTATACCTCTCAATTTCTCAGTGTACAACTCTGCCTGTGGCAGTATAAATACATTTTTGTTCTACAAAAGAGAAAGTTTGGAATTTGTTACTATACAGCTTCTGCAACTTACTGATAAAAAGCTGTCCATCAAAAGGGTTGGTGACGTGGACATATCATCTCACTGGTGAGCTATTAAAAACACAGGTTGATTACATGAAGAGTGTAGAAAGATGGCTTTTCTCTGAGCAGTAGAATTTGATGTGACCAAAAAAGAGAAGGGCATTTAAAAAAGACTTTTGCCAGGTTTGAAATGGATCACTCATCCCAGGGATTTTTTTTTGGTGGACTTGCAGTGCTGACTTCAGTTGAATCAGTTCATCTCTCTGAACCTTTATTCAAACAAAGCGAAGAAAATAATAAGATCTATTTAATGTAAATTTTAAGGACTTTATTTTTTAGATTTAAAATTTGGGATGTGGCCTTTATTCTAGCAGTGCCATGAGGTATTTGTGACCTTCTGGATAGCAAGTGTATTGTGGAGTCAACATTCCTCAACATATACATTTCCTCTTAAGATTAACTCTTTCCCATGACCAGTAGCAGCCTAGAATTTTGCTCTTGAAATGTACAGAGCCATGAAACCTCAACTAATCTGTCAGTTAGGAATGAGCTTTTCACATTGAATTATTCTATTGATTTCCCTTTCTGAAAATTTACCAGCTCCTTTAATATATGCTGTATGTGCACACTCCAAAATCAAATTTGGCAGGTTTCATCAAGCAACTATAAGTTCAAGAGGCAAAGTGAAATCAACTTCATCTCCTCCATTCTTCTTTCTCACCCACATATGCCTTTGTAGTAGAAATATTCTGTAGGTGCCCTTTAAAATGCAAAAAGCTTTGACAAAAGAAAAGCTTTGTATCGTGGCTTAAGCTGAGATTGGAAAGCAAGAAAAGCTACAAATTTTACAGGGCATTTATTCACTAGGAAAAACAGTCTTAGTGGGAGTGAAAGAATTCTCAGTTATCTTAAAGAAATCAATCAGCATCAATTTACAAAAATATTTTTTCGCATCATTAATAACTGCTGTTTTTGGGAGCTGCCAGAATGTTTTCTCAGTTGAATCTTCCTTTCAGAGATCTGACTATAAATGGGACCCCAAAATCTATTTGCTGACTGAGTGATAAACGTGTGTTTAGTAGCAACACAGTCACAAGGTGAGAATTTACCTCAAAGTGAAATCATTTTTATTTAGCAAAATGCCTGTCATTATTTCTGTTTTATCTTTTGCTTGGTACATGAACACAAAAAGAAGAAACCAGCTGAGTGTTTAAATATTTTAAAAAGCCAAGTGATAGAATACCCAAGCTATCTATAAAGGTCTGATGATTTTTCAAAAGCAAAAAGTAATATCAAGGTTAGAACACACAGCAAAGTTACTGAGAAACACATTGTGATTTCTATTTTCTATGAATCTCAGCTGTGAAAGCATTTTATGCCATTTTCTAATTAAACTTTTCTTTTAATCTTAGCTGCTAAACAATTTTAAATAAAGATAATTCACCCCCAAAAAAAAGAAAATAATAAACTCGTATTGAAGTTAAACCTAATACCAAGCCTAATCTTTAATTCCTCTCAGTGTTTATGTCCAGTCAAGACTTTGCTAGCAGAATTCAATCATTTCCTGATCTTCTCTTTCAGTGTATCTATCAGGAGAGGATACTGCTTTCCTGGCGTGTGAGGTGTTCCCTTTGCTTTATCCCAGGACCATTTTATTTGTAGGTTTTGACTCCAGTAAGGGCTCACACCTGCTTGAAATTTAGACAAAACAATGACTCTCTGTTGTGTAGTTACCAAATCAAATGTCCATCCTTGCTTTGGTTTGGAGGTTTCATACACAAGACAGGAGAAAAATTTAATTTTTAACAGTGGGATTATAGCAGGATGCACAAAAATTCAGTGCATATGCTTAAGGAGTGGAAAAATATGGATCATGTCAGAGGCAAACCCCTCTCCCTAGTTAGGTTCACAGGAGCAGAAGCAAGGTGGCTTAACTCACCTGGACTATTTTTACTCACACACAGGCTGACCCATTTACAACTAGACAGCTTTCTAGTTAATTTAATTCCAAGCCTATGCCCCAAGCTTGAGTGCAAGAGACCTGGGTTCACTCTCTTCTCTGCTTGAGAAGATCTGAATTCTTACCTTCCAGGAGAATATCCCATAAGATATTCATGAGGGAGGAAAATATTTCCCCCCCTCCTATTTCAG
This sequence comes from Fringilla coelebs, assembly GCF_963513975.1. Taxonomy (NCBI): domain Eukaryota; kingdom Metazoa; phylum Chordata; class Aves; order Passeriformes; family Fringillidae; genus Fringilla; species Fringilla coelebs. The sequence goes on along the minus strand of NC_140032.1, from coordinate 63,768,600 downwards.
GCTGAGAGCTGTTCCACTTTGCAATAACTAATTAAATATTCAGTGCACCAAAAAACCACTAAAGTTGAGAGCAATTCCTTAGCCAAGGGCTATGGGTACCTCCCTTAAGATGAAGAGGCACAAATCCAGCTCTTGCTCCGCTGAAAACTTTGACATGGTAATCAAGGAAACAAGGGCTACAATATTTGCTCTCAAGAGCGTGAACCTGCTCTTCACAAAGCAAAGGAAATAGGACACATCCTCTCTCCTTAGGCACAAGAGTATTTATTTTAGGGATGCACGTGAAATGTTTTGTTGAGCCTCTTCACGCAAAACTAAAAATTGACAGTGGGACTCCAACTAATCAACTCCAAATCAATAAAACAACCACAGAGCAGTGCCACCATGGGCTTCCCATCAATGTACTCTGGGCTGGGAAAACCTGTGGGAACAGCATATTTACCCACTCACATGGAAGAATGGGCTTGCAGAGTGAAAATGGTAATATAATTTAGAAAATTAATTGTTTTGCTATTTAAATAAATTACTGGTGGGGTTGGAGGTTACAAATCTTAAGGGTTATTGTTTGCTTAGAGCAAAGTAACATTAGAATGTTTAATTCTTTTATTCTATAGTATTCATAACTGAGTGGTGATAATTAACATAGAAATATGCCTTTCCTTAAAAGCTTGAAAGAATAAAATTCTTTGTTAATTGGTTAACTATAATAATGATTAATAATAAATAAAGGCAATCAGATTTCTTTCCTGGGGTTATCATGTGTGTCCTTTTAGCAATTTGTAATGGACCTCTGGGTTACTTGTTCTAATTAGTGGGTTGGGACACTCTTGTTAAACGTGTACTAAATAAAACCAATCTGGCAATATGTATTTTGCATGATGTGTACCACGAGAACATTGCCACCACACAGAGAACAGGCTGTTCCATCAGTGCTACACCAAAATCTTATTGAAAGGGAAAACCACTGAATTTTAAAGCATTGTAGCCATTTGTACCCAGAAGCTGTTTTTCCTGTCTCCTGTGGTTACTATTATATACTTTAAATTAAAACAGCTCAACAAATGATGGATGACCAGGGAAGCTGTACAGCACTACATGTATAGTACAGGACATTTGTTGCTGTAAGTTAAAGTCTGTGGTCAAATCTTAGAAGATAGCTTTTTTTCTTTTTTTTGACACCCAAAAGAAGTCATAAGAGCAAACCAGCATTCCCTGGGTCCCAATGGATGTCCTAATAAAGAAATACATTTTTGCTGGCATGTTTTGGCACAAAGAAACTGTCAGCATGGAGCATACCTAACCTTCTTGTGTATTACAGACCAGTTCTCTGGAGACCCTTACAATGCTAAGATAGAAATGTTACAACATCAGAGTCTGATATTAGGATGAATATTCTCATTTTTAACTCTTCATATTGGAATAGTTAAAAATTATGTCCAAATCAATTTACATGTGTCATCTTGACTGCAGCCCCCCAAAGTGAACTGAAGGAACCATAAATGAGGAAGGGGAGAGAGAGAAGAAACGGAAGGAGAGAGGGAAGGAAAAGAGAATCCTTTACTTAGGAGTTAGTTTTTATATTAAATGATGAAAAATGCAGAAGAGCCTGGGGCAAGAAGAAATCAAACATAAGTTCAAAAACAAGAGGTTGGTCTTATTCATGATTTTTGGAATTTATGTAACAGAAAATACATCAGTAGTTATGTAGTTGGAGATTAAGTGACTACCCAACAACTGTATGATTTGTGGAGTTTGAACAAAAAATTTTAAGAGCTTATCCAGGAGAAGAAGGGAAAGACCAACTACATCATCAGCTACTCTACAATTGTAGCAGAAGAAGTGGTTTCTAAGTGTTCTCATGCTCACATTTGGTAGATTATTCAGTTTTGCCAATTGGTTTTACAAATATGTTTTGCTTTAGTCTCTGATTTTTTTTCTTTTATCAAGGTTGCTTGTGAGTGGGAAAGTTCTTTTATTGAGTGCCCCACTGGAACATGTTTCCCTAGTCTGGGGTAAAGAGAGCATTTTAAAGTTTTGTATTCTTCTCTACAGAATTAAAGAAAAGCTATCATAGAAAGAAACTTACTATTTCAATTTTCAGAGACTGTCATCTTCAATATCAGTTTCTATAAACAAGGGTTTACTTAATTTATAGTTCTGCATAAATATGATGCTGAATTGTAAATTCAATTTTTTTCCTTTCTAATAGAAATCAATTTTAATTTTCACCCCAAAATTACTTTTGTCACACATTTGATTAACTGATTTATTGTTCACTGTTATTACTGTAATGTGACACATGTCATTTTTTAATGTGGCTTGATCATTTAGGACTTCTTTGTGAAGGTGCTGAGCACACTCCCAATTTAACAAAATCATTTGACCATGAAAACAAAACCTCTATTAATAACGAAGAAAACTACCTATGTAGTTAGCACTTTGAAGTCTCTTCAAAGCCAACAAACAGCAGCAATTCTTCCTCATTTTAATGGAATCCATACCTAAAACATAAATCTTAATCTGAAATGAACACTCAGGAATTTCAGGAGTTCAACCCTACTATGTTTTTTTTTCCCTTCACATATTACCATGTTTCATTCTTTCTTTCTCTAAGAGTCTGTTAGGTGGAAGTAGCAGTGTTGAAGGCAACACTGGAGTAGTACAGATCAAAATATAAATCTTGTGGAGATTTGAGGAAGACAGAAGGCTTTCATTTTATAAAATAGCTCTCTGAATTTTCTTTAAAGGTTTTAAATATAAAAGGGCTTTTTCAGCCCTTGTACCCCTCATCTTTCTCTCAGGAATGACTAAAGTGTTATGAGTGAATTAGTTTACTTGATAAGAAATCACCCTTAAAAGAGACAGAATAGGTTGTTCCTAAATAAGAGCTGTAGCTAATTAAATATACATAATTTCATTCTTTCATTTTCTTTGGCAAAGCTTCGCAAGACTTAATATTACTTTAATCAATACATTTAAAGTGAAGCAATAAAAATTGAAATTAGTTTTGAAAAATGGAAATTAAGCAAACACTTGCAAAGAATTCTGTTCTTTTGTCAGAATGCCAGAGCAGAAATATGAGTCAACTTTATGAAATTTATTAGAGAATTAGTACAGTTACATGAAAGGGAAAATATGAAATTTTTCTGTTTTAATTATATGCCCAATTTGCTGCTATTACAGTAGTTTTTTCTTGATTAAAACATTAAATGGGAACACTACATAGAAATATCTGGCATATTGACAGTTGGAATTGTTGAATGAGCCAGCTATTGAGGCCACTAAAGAGCACTCTCATCTTAATACTGAGCACATTGTTCTTTCTAATGGAAATGCATGTGAAAGAGCTACCAGTAAAAGAGAACCATTGAAGGTAATTTCATCATTCACTGAATCATGCAACAATCATGTATAGCACAGATTCATTTAGGATGTAACAATGCTAGGATTATTGAAGAAAACCCTAAATTTTGTGGGTATTTTTCTTCAACAATTTTTAAATCTATTGATAGCAAGAGGGTTTTTTTCATTAATTTTAGCACTATTTTTCTTTGATCTTTGCAGCATAGATTTTCATAACTGGGTAAAATTAGCAATATTGCAATGCAAAGTTGTAGTTGAAATGCACATACTTTGCTTATTTTATTATAGAACTTAGTAGCCTGAATGTCTGCAAATCTAAATGTGAAAAAAATGCTTGTCAAAATTCCTAGTTAGGCTTTTATGCAAGCAATATTTTTCCTCACATTCTCAGCAAAAATTAATCTTTTGTCTAAATACATGACAGTTTTGACTGTTAAGCAGAAGTCTGCAAACCCTTCAGCAAGCCTAAGTTCACCTAAGAAACCTTTGGAGTGTTCTCTGAGGGTATTACATTTTGGAGCAGCTCCTACTGGAGTATTGTTCCATGCCTTACACCAAAACACTGCAACTGGAAGTGCTATTTTCCTTATTAAATAGGTCAGTCTGCAGGCAAGCCAACAAGGAACCCTAGCCCTATTCCAGGTGTTTAAAGATCTTTAAAAAATGTGATGGAACAAAAGGACAAAAGCTATTTTGAGCTCCCTTGGAAAAAGGCTGGCTAATGAGCTGCTCACCTTGCTGCTTCTATCCCAACACAGTAAATTATGGAGGGAAATATTCACATGTGCCATAGGACAAGTTGGACTGGTGAGGAACTGGGGTACATGAGATGAGATGATAAAAGACCTCACCTTACTTTGATGGAAATGTTGCAGCTTATTACAAGGACTGATTTTTATTTTTTTTTCCTTTCCTATTTCTTGCCCTTCAAATGCAAGGCTAAACCAGCTTTTCTATCCTGCAGTATGCAGCTGCTGTGGAGATCTGTAAGAAATCATAGAATCACAGGATGGTTTGGGTCAGAAGGAATCTTAAAAATCGAGTTCCAGCCCCCCTGCCATGGGCAGGGACACCTTCCACCACATCAGGTTGTTCAGAGCCCCATCCAGCCTGGCCTTGAACATTTCCAAGGATGGAGCATCCACAACTTCTCTGGACAACCTGTGCCAGTTTCTCATCACACTCACAGAGAATAATTTCTTTCTAATGTCTAATCTAAAACTTCCTTCTGTCTTTCCTGTCATTACATGTCCTTGTAAAAAGTTTTTGTCTATCTTTCATGCACAATTGCTGTTTTATTACTTGTAATCTCATTAGGAAATGGGTAGACATGGGTACTGACTTCTGATTGAATCCGGAAACCCAAAACCTAGCAGAGATTCAGATAAGCAGAACTTCTCACCTATTCTTCATAGATTAAAACAGCAGGTAAAATAACATTTGCAAAACATTCCTGGATGCAGCTCCTCCAATGAACAGTGAAGGATGAGCAGTAAATCTAACTCATATCCAAGTACTGAAACAAAACTGAAAACAGTAAAGGAAAGGAGAACATTCAGGACAGACAAGAGACTCCTTGGTGGGGCATAAACCACGATGACTTTTCAGACTTAAATCTCAGACACCTACTTCTGAGGACCAAATCTAGAACAAAGGCCTTCTCTCCATCTGAGAGATGTCCTCTCTGTGACTCCCTGCTGAGTTACAAGGAAATTTATCACAATCATCAAGTATATTTGGAGGGTGTATGCATACTGTGTTCTCTCTCACTATCATTTCTTTCTTTCACAGTTCATTAATTCTGCATATATAAACCCAAACTGATTTTTGTCTATTACTATGACATCTAATCATCTCTTCTCTTGCACTTCTGAAGTCTGTATCATTATCACTTTTCCCCACATTGTCCTTGTTTCAGATAATTTTCAAAGAAGCAGTTTTTATCTTTTCTTCCCAAATGCACTCCAGTCCTCTCTTTTTTTCTCTTTTTCTTTTTTATCTGCATGGGTATTTTTAACATTTCCCAGCTAGTTATCCACTCCAAAATAGTAATATGCTGCTCCTGCTCTTCCACAGATGTTAAGGACAACTGGACTAAGAGGGGATTCCTGCATCTCCCTGCTGGCTACAGTACTTTTGATTAATACCTTCTACCTGTTATTGCCTAATGGCAGAGTTCTCAATCAAGACAACTTTCTGAATTATATTTTCAGTTCAGAAATGCTGCACCAAGTAGCTTATTAAGGAGCATATGTATTGCATGCAGCTCATATACTTTGCAAACTAATATTTAATTCTGTTTGAAAAGATCTGTCCTCACCACACACACCTGCAAGGCATATTTGTCCCACCTGCACCCCGAACCAGATGGAGTTTTGCTGTTCTGGGATCAGGGAGCTGGCACTGGTTGCTGATGCTAAAATGTGGAGCAGCAGTGAAGTAGAACAAAGCTGGTGCAAAAAAAAAAAAAGAAAGAAAAAGAACAAAAAAAAAAAAAAAAAAGAAGAAAAAGAAACAAAAAATAAAAAAGAAAGCCCCCAGCTGTTCAGATACTTTAGGCCTACTCCAGTGCTTTGACCCAAATAACCTGATCTGCAAATAGCAAATAACTTCTGTGTTCTAAATCAAAGGGGAAAAATAAGCTATTTGGGTCAGAGTACGCAAAAAAAAAAAAGGTCTACCCAAATGACTAGTCTCCCTCAGACACTGGTGTGTGCTTATCTTGTGGATCTTTTTAATTTGCAATTTTCCCATGGCTCCAGACAGATGTGTCAAATAGATCTGAACACTAAAAACATTACCTAAAGCCACAGTGATTTTTAATATCTCCAATAATATATTTATTTTAAATGCAACATGCTGTAAAACTAGCACAATCTTCCTAAAGGGTCTAAAGGATGTGGATGATGGACTAAAAATAACCCCCTTGCCTTTATCTTGCAATTTCCACCCCATAGCTCACTTTGGTGTTCACTTAGTATAATGACATTGTGTCTTTCCAAAGTGATCAGAAACATCTTGACTTCTCTCCAAATTCAGCCTCTGTTCACTCTGGTGCATTACTCATCACTCCCAAAGGATTTTTTGAGGCAGTGCACAAGGGATGGGATTCAGAACAAAGAGCTTACAAGCAGATTGCTTCAGTAGAATACAATCGTTTATAAATTTCCTATTCATTAAGTTCTACATTCCCAAGAAACGTTAATACTAAATTTACACTCAATTCCAAGGACTCAGCTGGATCTCTATCATAATTTATAATGACACAGTGAGGAACTACCCCATTATTATAAAGAATGAATTAAAGGTGCAAAACTTCCTCAGAAACAACCAAATCTGAAAGCACTCTCCAATTATGTTCCTTAAAGGATACATTTGTAATTTTGGTGAACTTGGGAGCCATTTGCAGGAGAAAAATAATAGGTCTGGTTATATCCAGTGATGGAAATGATCTTTGAAAAGTTCGTCTTTTATACCAATTCCTCTTTGTACACTTCATTTGGGACTATCATAAAGGGCATATAATTTCATCATATGCAAATGTAATAGAGCAAAACCCCCATAATTTAAAACATTTGTTTGAATCTTATTTGCTTGACTATTATAATTCAGGGTGTTCGCAGAGATAAATGACAGCAAGAAGGATCCTATTATTCTGTTCAGGAGGAGAGACTGGGACAGATATGAGTCATTTGGAAGAGTGAAGAGAGTATGGAAATTTATCTGCAAGTAAGCAGCTTTTTTGGGGAAAGGCAATACTGTGAGAGACAAATAGAGAGTTCACCGAGGGTGGGAAATACAAGTGGTGGTTTCAAGGAAGTCACTTCACAAGGATTATCATTTTCCCAGTGAACTGACCTGGGACAAACATAGCCATCCCAATCCTATCAACTAAAACCACTAGGAGGGCTCCTGCCCCCATCACACACCTGCCAAAATTCAGATTTTTCTGACCTGTTCTTGAACAGGTCTCACAGTGATCGCCCTGAACCTGATGTGCTTTATTACAAGACCAAAGAAGTTAGCCTAGAAACCAGTGTAAGATGTGCCTGCAAAGGTTGTGATAAAAAGCCAGTTTCAATGGTACCCTGTGATGCGACACATCCCTACCCAGGACCCAAGCTTCACAGTGACCAGGAGCTGGACCCCTGTCCCCTCTCCCCAAATCTGTCTCCTGAAGGATGAAAGATGCCTTTGAATCCCTTTACACATCCATTGGATATCTGGAGAAATGCAGGACTAGCAGTGCCTCCTGGGGTGCCTTTTTCCAGTGCCCACAGCACATAATTCTGTGTCAGGAACACTTTCTGTCCATGGTGTCCTTTCTTCCCCTGAATCCAGTTGCTTGATGCAGAAGGAAAAGCATGTCATACATTTTAAATAAGAGAATTCTACATATTAAATCAGTGGGTTTTTTAAACATGAAAGACTAAGACTCTTACCTTAAGCAAAATGGAAAATAACACCATGAGAAACATCACTCCTGTTTGTGTTAATTAGATGAGAAAATTATGTTGCTTGCACACAAATATCTGAATAGTTATTTTAATCATCTTAATATTATTAACTGTTTGGATTATAATTTTTGAAGTAAATTTAGGAAATTTTTGATATATTATTTTGAATTTTCATAATTATCCCTTAGCATTACATTCCCCACCCCCCCAAACTGTTGTCTAAATTAACTGACAATTGATCCAAAGGTGCCAGAGGTATTTCAATCATTGAAATTATTCAAAGCCAGATGCCACTCAGTTAACACTTAGAAACTGTTGCCCCCCATATGCTTAAAAATGTCTGGAAATCCCTGAATAAAGAATTTAATAATGCATATGCAACAGCACAAACTGATTTCAGAAGACAAGCATATGGAACAGCAAGATCTAATACCTGTGGACCTACAGTATAATTTCCATTAATTACCAGGCAAAATCAGGACTAATCAGAATTCATTTTTAATTCCTGGTATGAAGATAAAAAATAAATCAATAATTATTAATTTATGTTATCTTTTATTACTGGAAATGAAATTTTCTATACTCATACTCTGCAGTATACAATATGTAAATTACTTAGGACAATCTCATATGGGTTTTATTTTTCATTTATAACACTGTATTTGCTCAGCAATGTGAATATTTTTTCACATGGGTATACATGCAGAAATGGATCTGGCAACGAATGCTGAAGTAACAATTGTACAACATTTCACAGATAAGAAACTGCTTTCAGATATCCACAAGTTACTGAAAGATTGACTTTGAGAGATAAAGAATTTTATAGAAAAATTATCCTTTAATTCATATTTAATTTTTAATGTCAAATTAATTTCTAATGAAAAGCTGAAATGCAGTTATGGCCTATGATGGGACTTAAGCATGTTTTCAAATGTTTTCCTAATTGGAACTTTAAGCTCATGATTTAAATCAAGTCCATAATTAATGCAGTCCCTTATATTTATTTAATTGGCTGGGTTTCAGTTATCAGAAGCACTCAGCTGTCTATTCCTCCTGTGACACTCGGTGCCCTTGAGCAATTTACCATTTGTGGCCCCGTTCCTTCAAACTGTGAAATGGGCAGAGTAGGAAGTACAAATTTGTCCACAGCATCACCATCGCTATTCAGCAGATTGCTATTCAGCTCCCAGCTTCATTGTACTAGGCAGGCACAATAAAGCACAGCTTCTTCTACAAAGTAATGAGTTAGAGGAAATAAAGGAAGCATTATCATCTCTGTTTTTACAGAACAGTTTTGTTGGAATTTATGAAAATCTATTACATGTTCCTCATCCTTGGGAGTTACCCAATAGACCTTGAAATCATGCTGTGAGAAGAAAACTGTGGATTTTGTTTTCCAAAAAGCAGGAGTTGCACTAGGAGAGTCTTCAGGTGCTTTTGAAAGATCTGTCCCTAAGCAGCTTGACCATTCAAGACATGCACAGCTGTGTTAGAAACTAAATCCACATATCCTAAGTTTTGCTTCATTGCTTTTCTGACAAGACCTTCCCCTCCCAGCTCTTTTCCTCGCAGATAAATGTATATGAATTTGCAGTATAAAAGGAGTATGAAGTACAGAAAACTGCAGTCATCCTCAGGAATAGAATTCAGTGTCTACCCATTAGCAACTGGAAAAAGAAAATTACTTCTGAAATATTGAGTTTCAGATTAAACAAAAGACAAAAAAAACCCAAACAAACAAAAAAAATTGAACTGGTCAGAAGCAATACTTTTGCAATTAAAAGAGTTATTTTTTATTTGTCCCTTATTGAGAAATGGCACAGATGCTTTTGCCCAAACCTGCCATTGAAGTTCAGCCCCAGGGAGAGAACCAAAAGAAGTCTCAGCCTGAATGGTGAATGTTTCCAAGACCAAAGAACAAGGAAGGAAAGTTGGTGTGCAACAGAAACAGCAGCAGGTCCTGACCAGAGCACTGCTACTCTAATAAAGGTTTATTTAAATGCATTGGTGTGGAGAAGGTGAAAATATGCAGGGAATTCTGAGTTTTCTCTCTGACTTACTACTTAAAACCTGTTTAGATTGAAATGGAGAGGTTTCCTTGCTCTTCTCCAAATTTTCAGGGTGTTGGGTGCTGTCCTATGAACCTAAACACATCTGGAGGAGAGCATACCTAAAAAACCAAATTAAATAGTAAACAAACAATTTTTTAAAACTGTAATTCTAATATTTAAAATAAATCAGTAGAGCAACTAGATGGAAAAAAATAAGGTGGTTTCACTACCTTCATAATAAAAAAACCAATTTTTTTTTGTTTTTTATTATGAAGGTAGTGAAAACACAGCAGTGGTTCACAGGCTTTTTGATTTAGGTTCATACTCCCTTTAGATTTTGATTATAAATAGGCACCATCACTTGCATCACATCTGCAATATACTTTTTTCTGTGCATTAGAATGTAAGCACATAATATTAATTGCTTGCAAGGGTAGCCAATTGCAGAAAATTGAGTTTTCCTGACTTTTCTTTGTGCACAGGAATAATATAGGTCAGAGACACAGCCCCCCCGAGTCTGGCAAACAAGCCACTGCACTCTCTCATGGAAGACAGGAGAAGGTGTTTTTTAGATAGACAACTGAGCAGAATCAGTAAGTTTCACCCTGAAAATATATGCAAAAACCTGCAAGCACACGTGTGGTTTTGTATTATTTACATATATTTACAAGCATAAACATACTTTGCTCCTTTTCCTATGTATATATATGAAAACCTGTATGTATATGTGTGTGCATGTATTTATTAGCAAAAAAAATTTCAAAAAAGTATAGATATATATTTACAGGAAAACACTTAAAGGAGAAAGCAATTCTCAATGTCTTTTGACTAGAATGAAATACCCAGCAAATAATCTAGGAACATTCTGGTATTATAACACTCCTAGAAATTTAAAATAAACTTTTCCTTATTATAATGTGTGACCTAAGAAGTGCATTCATTTTTTAATTTTGAAAATAATGGATGCTCTCAAGACTTTTTCCTGACTCACATTATATCATAATATTGAGTATTTCACCAAACTAAAAAACCACTGATATGGCAATACTTAGTTTCCATACAGAACAGCTTTTCTCTCAGCTTCTCAGAAGGACTTCTTGGGGTTTTTTTGAGATGCAGAGAGCCATATTCTCTCACCCAGTGTTCACTGCAATTAATGAACAATATATAGAATGGGGAATTACAGAATTTAAATGAAAGCCATTCATTAACTGTGCAAAGCTTTAAATGTGGGGAAAGATAAATGATTACCAAAACAAAATAACAATTAAACATGCTTGTACTAGATTTGTTTGCATAGTAATTGCTATATTTGCCATTATTAATTAGAATTCTCATTGAACTAAAGAAAACCCTAAATCTGTTCCCTCTTTTGGTGGAGTTGAGAAAAAAAATACAGCAGAGAGAGAAGAGGAATTTACCCTTTAATGTTTTTATCAACAAATTTTCATGATAAATTATCTAAATTCCACCTTTGGATGGCAAAAGAAATTTTCCTTTCTTCTTAAAATGTGATGGATTCTATTACACATTTTTTAATGAATTTGAAATTGCATTAGCAGAATATTGGGTTAAAAATAATTTTATAGGAGTAATGTTGGGTAAAAAATATACCTAGAACTTGCTCAAAGTGTTCTAGCTTGAATTTTCATAAAAAGGAATTATCTGTCAGTGAAGAGATTGTTCTTTTAAACACATAATTTCCACTAACTGGGAAAAAAAAATGACCCATGGAATCACTTAAGTAGATCAAACTTGGAATATTTTGAATAGTGGCATTCTGCCTTGATGCCCTATGGGTGCTGCAGAGCTGGTACCTCATTTTTCTGGTCTGTCACCTTGGCTGGACTCCCAGTTTGTTGGCATAAACCCTCAGGCACAAGGATGCCTCTTGTCCATCAAACAGCTGAGTTTCCATGATGTAACGTCCTGCAGTCGGCAGTTGGATTTGTAATGATCTAAGATCCAAAGATAACTTTCTGTATAAATTTAAGATGGTATTTTCTGTATAAATTTAAGATGGTTTTGCCAGATATTTCTCCACAAAGTTGCCTTAAAGTTCACAGTCTTTTCCCTTGCCAGGGTTATATGTTGATCTTTTCTGTCCATTCTCTCTTGCCCTTTCTATCACTCACACTCATGCACCATATTCACCAGGAAAGATAACCCCTGACTCTGAGGCATCCAGACAATTTGGATGAATATCTTTGCTGGAATTTGGAAATGTAAATGAATTGAAACACAATCTACTTGATTGCAATAGTTCTGAGTCCAAATTTAATGTGCAGACCACACGTGAAAATCTGGTACTAAGAAATTTTCTGTGAATTTTATGAAACAGCTGAAAATGTACCAAACAATGGTAACTATTTCCTTTGAGTTATTATATCTGTTTCTGGAAGCCATTCACCTTGGCATTTCTGAATTGCCTTTGAGATGTACTTCCAGATATGAAGGACCTGAACCACCCCTCTCCGTAATTTTGGAGTAAATCAGAAATAAAAGCAATAAAATAAATGTGAGTTGACCAATGTGTGATAAAGAATTAAGACCAACATTTTACACAGAGATAGCTACATTGGCATGTATCAAACATAAATAAAGGCTAAAATATTTAGGAGTTACTTTGAGAAACATTTGCACTGATATTTAATCACCTAACAGTAAATTATATATAAATGTTGGATGTATTTATTACCTACAATGCTTTACATGTTTGCAAGCATATCTCATTGCTGTGATTTGTGCTGCTTGTCTCCTAATCTGAAGGCCTCCTTTAGAATTTGTGGAGGTAATGCATAGCTCTCTGAGATGTATTTTTTACTCCACAGTATTTTTAAGTGTACAGTTACTGTAGGCCAGCTCACATAATTAAAAAGTTGCAGATTAGCCATTGTTGTGCAAATGGCAAGATTGTATTTTTGTGTAAGCTTTGTCACTGATTTCTTTGCTGAAGCTACTGCACGCTGTGTCTATATTGAGAGGTGGAGCTACAGCAACCTCCTTCTGCTGACAAGTCCATTCTGAGGTTTATATCACAAGTGTCCCAATGTGTGAAAAAATAAAAGAATTTTTTAACAAAGGAACCATTCCAACCCTCCTAACCTGGGACTATATCAGAATGGAAGACAGACGAGAAGGGAGAGCCCTGTCTCTAAGAGCATGGCTATATATCAAGGGAAAATGAAAATTAATTCCCAGCCTTGAAATGACCTGAACTGGTGAGTCTAAATGGTTTATTTTTAAAAACAAACAAACAAAAAAACACAAACAAACAAAAAGAAAAAGGGATCTTGCCAGCTATTAGGAAGAAGAGTGTTGTGGCACAGCCAGTTTTAGTGTAGAGGCACATTTCATACAAGTAGTCCTGTTCCTTCCACTGGCATTGGCTTAAGCTCACCAACCTGGCAGATGCACACCAGTGCCAAACCCTGTCCTTTCATCATTTGCAGATTCCCAGGGGGGATACTTACTAAATGCTATCGCAGTAATTTTAACCAGGGTAGTTATCTTGGAAATGCGATGTGCTTGAAAAACATTCCTTCCAACATCTGGTTTCCAAAGGGGAGCTGAAGGCAGGTTTGGCTCCAGAAGTGTCATGCCTCAAAGGAAGAGGCATGAAAACCTGCCCTGAAGCCCAGGTTTTGCAGGGAGCTCTTCCATCCCACCCCACCTCATTGATAGTTGTGGCTAATCCAATGCCTGGACCAGAAGCAGCAGAGCTGGAAGAGCATGGCTCAGGGCTGGAGCTGTTCATGCAAATCTCCTGTGCCATGCTGCACAACATGCCCTGAGGCTCTGTGGCTAGGTCTGGCTCATTTGGCATGAGGTGACCAATGTGCTGAACCTGACCTCTGGTTGCTGCCCCATTGTCAGGGCACAGTGCTCAGCTGGCCACTGTTTCACTCAGCTCAGTGAGTGCACAGCTTTGCAGCTAGTTTCTTCAAGTTCTGTTGTCATGTGAAGATTAAACATCTGAGCAAATAATCACAAAGCCAAAAGTGGCCATTTTCCTCAATAACACATCTGCTAGGATGAAATCCTGATCCTTTGTGCTTTGTGTGTGCTTTGATTGCCTGGGGAACTGGCATGCTAATTTTTGCTCAGAGGTTATAATATTGAAAGCCTGGGTTTTGTTTAACAGTCAGGCTTAACTCTTGGGCTAACATTTTTCCTGGAGTTTCCAATACGATCACATAATTATGTTTCATAAGTGAAGGGCAGAGTTACGTCCTAAAAAAAAGAAGATGTGTGTTAGTTTGTCGGTCAAGTAAAATGATTAATTTAAAGCAACTCACAACAGCTACAAGGGTAGGAAAGATTATTCACTTATTAAAAGGCAGCTATGCTCAGTTAGGAGAAAATAGATAAGGGCTGGATCAAATTTTAATTATTTTGTTTGATTTTTCCCTTGCCACAATGAGGAAAAAAAAATCATTCAAAGAGCAACATTCAACAACTGAGCTTCTTGAAATGAAGCAGAACAGAAGCGTTGTTGATTTTGACTCCAGCTCAGAATTATATTTTTAGCCCCTGAGGGGGTTTCTAGGCTGACTTGCCCAATCCTTCTGAACAACTACAGGGCAATACAATACAAAACAATACTGTCACATTTACCCTATTGATAACTATTCTGATATTTAGAAGCAGTTGTTTGAATTCCACTCCATGGTACATACAATATAGTAACATCAACATTCCTGCTTCCTCTTTCATAGGATCCTGATATCCCTCTTTTTAGTTTTCCCTGCTCCCTCTTTCATAGGATCCTGATAGCCCTCTTTTTAGTTTTCCCTGCTGTCACAAATAACTAAAGTGCAACTACAGTCAGCATCACACTTCTCCATGCAAATAAGCACTGAGATCTTCAGATGATGCTGTTTACACCATATCTCTTCTTTGGTCAGTCCTTTACAATTAGACAAAATAATCCCACTACTGTGATGCTTCCATCTTCTTTGGGACATAAGTTACCACGTTCTCATCCCTAGGAATAACAAAGAGCCACATATTCCTTGCTTTTCTTTTTTTTTTTTTTCATTTATTTTTAATAACTTTTTTAATAACCTTACTTTGACTGGGTTTTCTATTTCTATTAACAGTGTGTTGGCAAAAAAGAAGTGTTCTCCCTTTGCTGCCTTTTTACTTTCTGCAAAGCTGCACAGGGATCCAGTTGCAGACCAGTGTCCCATAGGCACGAGAAGAATGACAACTTTATCCATACAAGCTAATCACCAAAAACTTTCAAAGGACTTCATCATTTCTGTTACTAATTAAACCTGTCTTTCTTCCTGCATGTCCAGAGACACATCTTTGGAGCCTGTCTGCTGCAGATGCACATAATCTGAAAAACCTGGAAGATCTTAATTGACTTTCTGCAGCATTTTTTTCAGAGCCTCTCTACAAACACACCCTCACCTGGAGAGGCTGGAGCCATATCTTCAATACCTAAACCTGCAGATATTCATTGGCACAACAAAAATCAGGTTTTGTACCTGATATAAATTTATTCTTTTGTGGACAAAGTCAAACACAATCACTAAGGGACTATCTTAGAGAGAAAATAATTTTATGTTAGAGAAAATAACTTTTCATGTGCTGGTAAAATTAAATCATTTCACTAAAGAAAAAAAGGCTTTTTTTTGTTTAATTATTTGCGTTAATTTCCACACCATATTTCACAATTCAGGAAAAAAATCAGCAGTTCATTTAATATTGATTATGTTTGATAAAAGTATAGTACGGATAAATTGTTCAGATGATTGTGAGAGATCTTTGAATGATATAAAACTACAGATTTTTCTAGAATAAAGATCTAGAAAATCTTAATTTGGATTACTTGATATAAACTAGATTATTATTAAGTTTTTTGGGGTATTTTAGGGAATATATTTTTAGGAATTGAATAAACCCCATATTTACTCATTTCTATGTCTAGTAAACAAGGAAATTAAACCCTATGTCACATGATTCCAAATCTGTTCTGTCAAATCAGGTATCCCAAGGCTATCAATAGCCATTTTTATACAAAAAATTCAGACCTCAGAGAAATTTACTTATGATGAATTTGTCTGCCTTATGATGGATTTTGCCAATCCAGTAATTACTAGAGGTAACAGAAAAAAGGTCCCATTTGAAGGAGAGGGAGCTATTAAAAACACCTCAAATCAGTCCTCACTGTAACACTCTTTTCTTCACCTTTTGTAAAGCCTGTTCCAGAACATAACACAGTTCTTGTTACACAGTTGATCAGTTTTAGTATTATGAGAAAAACCCACTTCCATGTCATAGAGAAGTGACTATTCAAAGATAAATCACAGCAAAGAACAAACTTGATGCATCTTTCCTGCCACCAAGGAAACAATGCAGACTTGGTTTGGACCAAACTTTTGCTCTTTTTGGGCCTGCAGTCCTCAAATGGTTGTCAGCAACACAGGAGTGGCACACACAGAATGTAAAAATCCTGCACCCACTAAACTGCTCCACATTTCAGGATGTCTATTTCCAGACAAGGAGAACAGATGGGAAACACTTGATGGAAAACTTCACAGGAATACAGTTAGGCAGGGTAGAAAGCTAAGTTTCATAAATGTCCAGGTATGCAAATCTTACGTGTTATCAAAAGGTATCTTAGAGATAGAAGTTAGGAAAAAAAATCAAATTGTTGTGAAATACTGTACTTTGTGCGAGCATTTTGAACAGATATGCTGCACATAATAAAAGGGGAAAATTTGTATGTGGGTATTGACTAAGCAATGGGTAATGGCTCATGACTATTTACAGCTTTTAAGACGTACTTCAGGCAAATTTCTTTAACTCAAAATGCAGATGCTTCGTCTCGTTTATATTGGCTAGCTGAATAAAGGTTTCAAAAGAGGCAAAATAAGCATCTCAATTAAAACTATCCTAATGCAACTGAATTTGACATTAAAGAGGGAGATTTCAGTGTAGTACATGGAGTTGTTTTTTTCCCTGTGCTTTACAATTATGATGCTGCTTTCCATAACTATGGAATACTAAGATTTCCCCAGTTGAAGAGTTCTACTTTCCTCCTTTTTCGTATTTTAAGGTGAATGTCTATATCTAGATCCACATCTTGAACTCATATGATTTCATACCTGCCTTCATATCAGCAGTGTTAATTTCAGCTTTCCTCACTGAAGATGAAAGATGAGGTTTTGAGATACCTGGCAGCTTTTCACCCCCATGACAGATGATGCCTTTGCTTCCTTCTCTGACTTGAAACGAAAGGGCAGTACAATATGTACTTTGCAAAAGCTTGCTTAATACCCCTCTGCCTCGAAAAAAAAAATCACTGGCATTAAATTCCCTATATCCTTTCCACACCAGCTTGTTTTACAAAGATTTAGAGGGTGATTAGTATCATTACCAGACCTTATTTTTTTTTTTTTCAGGGCTTTACTCATTACTGGGGTTAATCAAATAATGCATGTTAAAGCCAGGTCAAAGTGAGCTATGCACAGAAGGAGAAACAGCACGGAGAAGCTTCAGCCAACCACTGCCATCAAGTATAAACTTCCCAGGTTAATTTATGTGAGACCATATTAGTTCCACACAGGAGCTTCAATTTCAAAGCCAGGGAATGGACCAGGTGATAAGACTGAAGAATGGTGAGACTTAAAGGATAATTCTCATGTCTTGACTCAGCAGAGTTAATGACAATGAGAGCACAAACTCCCTATACCTTTACACTTTGCATCCTTTTCAGAAAGAAAGGAGTAATTTCCACAAAAGCAGTAGCATGCAAGTATAAATAATAGGGGAATGAAACCATTGACAATCATTACCCTTTAGCTTGCCTTGAAAAGCCATTGCTGCAAGGTGAGACCAGGGCACCAGAGAGCTCATGGTATCCTGTGTTTCTTTTATAAGGGCAGAGCTAAAAGCCTAGATAAAGTTAAAATGAGACTGCCAGCATTAAAATGGGGTGCAAGATGGGACAGGGGGAAATGAAGGTCAACAGGATTGTCTACTAACAGGACATGAACTTCCATTACTTAATGATACCCTTGTAATCTGTCAGAAGTAGAAAGCTTAAGGAGTTAGTGAGCAAAGAGAGTCAAGTGGAAATTAACCAGAGCTGTAGAAATATTTTTAAAAGAAATTAAGAAAAGATTCAGAATTAAGCCATCTCAAAAACTAAGATCCACAGGCAAGCAAGTATATTTGATAAGGTACATCCAGGACATATAATTTATGTTCTTATTTTCAGGGAAACACCTTATTTTAAAAGAGATTTTGTTAACACATTGGATAGAATATTCCTCATGTTTTTCCTTCTCATTTTTATTTATGCATTTAGAGGCCACCTAAATATTTTGGACTAAAATGGAATGTTTAGACCTGGTTTTAATGTGAATACAGTAGTTCTAACGGCTTTTTTTTAAACATTAAACAGTAAGGATGGTAGGGTATCAGAGTCTGCAAACAGACATTTGGCTAAAGCCTTCATCAAGATGTTCATGTAGCAACAGAGGAAAATATGCTGATATAAATATTTTTGTTTATATTAATCTAAAATTGTATCAATATGTATACAGATTTAAGAACATTATATTTCTACCTATATTCATATAGTTTTTTAATATATATGGCTATCTATCTATCTATCTATCTATCTATCTATCTATATATATATATATATAGGATTTGGGATCTTTTTCCCTCTTTGAAATCAAGCTACTCCAGCAAACAGGAGAGATCTCTTTAGAAATTGAAATATGCCTACAAGCGCAGGAAAATGGATATAATACATAATCTCTATGGTTAGTTACAAATGCATTTACCTTGTGGGGATTTTTTTGTGTTTGTTTTATTTGTTTGATTTAGTGAGAAAATTCATCTCCCATCTTCTTCCCAGCTTGGGTCCTTCACATGTTATTTTTTCCAAGGCTGGTCAATACAAATCCCTGATTTACAGAGCCATTCTCAGTAATTTATTTAGATTGCATAAGAAGCCAGTGGCGTCAGAGAAACAGCAAGAGCTGCTCATCTGTTTCTGAGCTGAAATACCACCTGCCAATAAAGCTGTGGTTTCAGATAAACCCTACCAACAGATAGTAATTCAGATATACCCTACCAATTTAATTAGGACTTTTTAAGTGAAGGCCATTTATTTCTAAAAACAGCAACAGAAAAAAGTCACAGACGTTGCTGTGTTGGCAGATTTTGCCCATCTGATAATTCTGATATTTCCAGAAATGTCTTCCATCACAAACTGTACTAGTGTAGTCTGTGTTTTCTGTTGTAATCTCTGTGTTAGTATCCCTTTTGCAGCTCATGTCAGGAGATTAACACTGGTTTCCAGGCCAAGTCATCACATTTTATCCTCATAACCTTATGTCATTTAGTCTCACCATGTCCTTTCAAATGTGGCCAGTTCTCAAGCAACAGCATGAAAATATTTCCATTCCTGCTGGCCTTTTCAGGATATTAACCCCTCCACATGCAGAGGTATCTATAGCACAACAAAAGAGACTCATGAAAATTTGAATTTTTCAAGTTTAGATTATGTGTCAACTAAGTTGATGAAACATCAACCAGTTGCCTTGGTGCTCTCAGGCTCTTTTACAGTAGCAGCAAGGAAATCAGCATCTCTATGAAAACTCTTTTGCATTGTCACAGAGTGGACCTTAGCATAAACAAGGGACCCAGCTGTCATTTCTTTGCAAGTCAACAAAGATCCTTTCAAATTTGAACTGGAGAACACTTGACAAGTGCAATCAGCTCCAGCATTTGTACTTTGGCACACTGAAAGGGACTCAGAGCAAAGAGGGGCTTGATGGGTTGGAAGGGATGATGCATAAGAAAAGCTTAGCAAGATTAAATATGTACAGCTTGACTAACCAACAATTAAGTGGGGGGAGAGGGAGAAGATATATCTGTCAAAAGCAATGAGAAGGTAAACACCAAGGGGCAAGAGTAATTATTTAAAAATACAAATGGGATATAGCTAGAAATAATGAGATCCAATTGAGAAAAGGAGGATGTAATCTGAATTTGAAGAATGACTTACTCTAAGTGAGAAAGGATATTTCCACTTTTTTCTCTTGAGAGTATTCTACAGTGTGCTAGATCTTTCTCAAAACAATTAAAATGAAATGGTTAAAACACAGGGGACTATATTCTATGTTACAGTCTTGTATTTGTGGGGCTTTGCTTTCTGTCCTAAGAGATCTTTTCTAATTGCAGTGATTTTTTTCCCCAAAAAATTAATAAACAAAAAATCCAAATAAAATGAGAAGTTATGAAATAATAGTTGCTTGGGAATAGGGAGAAAGGTACAAGAAACATTGAGGGGAAAAAAAATGAATAAGCTTTGTATTAATTAAATATATAATGCAAACCATATCAAAATTTTTAAGACTTTCTAGTCACTTTCAGGATACTAAGAATCTCATGCTTGTATTCATTCAATTATGTCACCTTGCACTGTGCCTTGCAGATCCAGATTTTTATTAAATCTGATATAGAAGCATATTTGAGAAATATTTTAGGATTTAAAACAAATACTTAAATATGTATTGCTTTTAAGTTAAAGAGTATGGATTAAAGGAGAAAAGCAAATTGCAAAACAGTTGCAGTCTTATATTGAAAGAAATTAATTCAATTATTATGTTAAAACATACTGGATCTACAAGCAAAAAAGGAGGAAAGAGAATTTCTGAATTCTTTTTCATGTGGAATTAACAGTAACATGAAAGGAAATTCAAAACTTGTATGACAAAAATAGAAAGACACTTCCTAGTTCCTCTACACAAAGGAATGTGTTCTGATAGGCTGAGTGACATTATCTAGTGTTTTGAATAGTAATTATCAATGAATTAAAATTCAGTCTTTTTATTAAAATTTCTGCTTGTAGTGAGCATTCTTTCATTGTCATTTCCATTTTCATCCTCAAATAAGGACTTTGCTGACTGAATTTTTCTGCTTGAACAGATAAAATAATCACAAAAAAGCAAAACCAGTGGGATGTAATATTTCTGTGCAACTGAAGACCTGTATGAAAAGTGAAATACTAGCAATTGGGACTACATAATTTCTATTTCAATTAACTCTTAATTGCAATTGATAAATTTGGATTAAATGTAGATAAGTAACTGGCTGATGTAGATCACCATTCTTTCAATATAGTCACTCTTTATTTTTTCTGTCGCTCTACGTTTTTTCCTTATACCATGTATCTGAATCAGAAAACTCCATTTAACTTAGTAGTATTCACTTTTTAAAATCTATCTCAACTGATTGACCTATCTAAATCAGAAAGCTGCTGTCTTCAAAGATGGTCACAGGTCGTCCTTCCCATTCTCTATGCAAATGCGCTTAAAAGATTTTTAATAATTTATTAATAATAATTTATTAATATTAATTTATCAAATTATTTATTGCTATAATGAACTGACATGCCTGTCTATGAAATCAAAAAGATAATATGAGAATTGTATAAATAAATTAGGACTATTGAGAAACTTCAGAAAATTGTCATGATAAGTGGACATACATAAGAATAATCTTTTCAAAGCAATGCAAGTTTATGTAATGATCCAGAAGAGTGAAATTTCTCTAAAAATCAGCAATATCTTTGAAATAATTGCATTTTAAAAGCACAAGCTAGTGCAATGGAGCATAATGCACAGAAGTGCAACCACACTCATTTTAATCAGGAAATTACTTTGTTCTGTACAATGCTGTTACACTAAAATCACAAAATATCGTTCTGCTTAGAAGATGGCTATAAATATCAGAAAGGATTTTCAGGCAGATCTTCACTGATATGAAGCACTTAATTTACAGACACAAAACCAGAGCCTCTATCAATTCCCACAGAAATCCAAAGGATTCAATGAAAACAGAGCTATACCAACTAGGTTCCTGAAAAACGTCACTCAAATCATACATCAGTAGTGTGAGTTTTAAAAAATCTGGCTGCAAAAATCAAATTATCATTACCTGCATCTATGAGTTGTTAGAGGCAGCAGACTTAATTAGGTTATCTCTTCACTATTCCTCCAAAAGAGACTTGCAAACACATGAGTCAAACAAAAAGGGTGCTCTGGGGCACTGGTCTTTATTGGCAGGAGAACCAGCAAGAGATGATCAGGGAGTTAAGCATGGTGGCTGTTTCTTCAGCCTCCCTGTCCCTTTTCTACAAAGAGGAGTGGGAGAGGCAAGAGAAAATGCTTGAATGATATCAAAGTACAAAGAGCAAAAATATGTAAAGAACAATTTGAATTCATTTATGCCGAACACCACCTCCGGCTAGACACTAAGGAAAATGTTACATCCTTTTTGTTCAAGGCACTCAAAGCTGTTGACCAACAGCTGAATTACTGCCATTTCTGCTATCAGGGCCTCCTCTTCACAACTAGAAGCTCTAATTTTCACTCAGTAGTGCTTGAGGGGCCTGAAGGCTGAAGGAAGGGCTTTGGGGAGCCCCAGCTGTCTGATAACCATCCCTGTGCAGTGGCATTGCCATGGCCTCGTCACCTCTACTGGCTGTGGCTCTTTGTGTCCCTCTCACAGCACCTTTCACACAGCTTCTCAGATAAATTTGGTCCAGATAGTTGTAGGGAAGTTGTTGGCTGCTTCTTTCTATTCACAGAGTCATAGAGTCACAGAGTTATAGGGGAATAGAATCCGAATCATTAAGGGCTGGAGGAGATGTCCAAAGTCGTTGAGTCCAGCCTTTGACCAAACACCACCATGCCAATAAAACCATAGCAAGAAGTGCCACATCAAGTAATTTCTTCAAGACTTGCAGGGATGAGAAACTCACAACTTCCCTGGGCAGCCCATTCCAGTGGTTAAACAACAATTAAGTGAAGAAATTCTTCCTGGTGTACAATCTGAACCTCCCCTGGTGCAGCTCGAGCCCGTTTCCTCTTGTCCTGTCACTTGTTACCTGGGAGAAGAGGCTGGTTCCCCCCAGGCTAAAAACACTTTTGAAGGATTTGTAGAGAGTGATAAGATCTCCCCTGAGCCTCCTTTTCTCAAGGATAAACACCCCCAGATCCCTCAACTTCTCCTCACAGGACTTACTCTCCAGGTCCCTCACCAGTTGCCCTATATGTCCCTTCATTCCTAATAGGAATTTTAAAAAATCATATAATATGACAAATATTTACTTCCAAAAGCCTACAATATCTCAAGCTTTGCATTTTTTCAGTACCTGCACTAAGCCAAAAGTACTTTGAAAAGTAGCAGGCACCTTCTTCATTGTGTATGGTTACCTAAGTCCCACCTAGTCCCATTATGACCCATGAAATTATTAATATTTCAAGGTAGTTAAGTTGCCTAGCTTGATCTTTATGGTCACTGATTTCTTAGTAGGACATGATCAAAACAATTTTATCGGTTTGTAATCATGTATCAAGTTTTTTATCATTTGCCTTAGTTTTTTCTGGCTCCTGTGATTAAATTTTTAGTTATCCTTGTGCTATAGCATCCTTTACTCCCATGATAGTAATGTTGTCCTTAATTGTGATATCAATTAAATTAATATCAATGCAAATGAGAGTATAAAACCTGAAAGATGTCCCTTGATGTATCTCTTGTCCACAATGAAAACAAAATTTGAATATTTATTTTTATTATTATCATCGTCATCATCATCGTCACTGATATTATCATCATTGTTATCACTATTCTTCTCAGGCAGAATTTGTCACTGTAAAGATCATTGCTTCACTAATTTTGTACGATTTCTTGAAAGAAAAACCTCTTGAAAAAACTAAAAGAAGATTGCCACTGGAAGAGGAGATTTGGGAAAATCATTATAAACCTAACAAATTCATAGGGATTGACAGAAGATCCGCAGAGAAATATTTAGCTCACAGAGCTCATGTCTCTTCAAAGCCCAGAGATTTCAGAGGGACAGAGAAACCTCATGCTGTCTCAAGAAAAGTGGACAATTTACTTTCAAAGGTGAAATGCCTCTGCACTCACTTTTTAATTTAATAGCCATCTCCATGTCAGTGTCTTGTGCAAAGCTCATCAATGATTTTCTTTAAACAGAATTTGATTTTAAATTGAGAAATTATCCCATCTACTGAAATGTTTTCTTTTGGAGAGGTTAAAATATTACAAAACAGCATCTTTTAGAATATATCTTAGACTAATGAGCATCCTGTGAAAATTATATTTAGAATGAGCAAGAAGATCTTTTAATATTTAACTAAATTTCCCTACCCTAAAACTCTATGCAGTAAAGTTTCAGGTTGAGCCTGCTATTTCATTCTGGCCTGCTATTTAACTCTTTCATGTGTTTATGCAAATCTAAAGTAGAGCTTTGCTTAAAGAGGGTCCTGCCTTTTATTATCATTCCAATTTTTTCCTTAACTGCTATTTTAGCCTGAAATAAGAGCTAAATTAAAATAATTAAAGAAAAAAAAAGTCTCTTAAAAATACCATCTTAATTTAAAGAAGTCTGTGTCTATAAAAAAATCAACATATTATTAAATTAATATGGCAACTGACGTTTTCAAATTATCATAGAAAGGCAACAAAATAGTGCATAAGTCTTCTTGAATACAAAGCACTTTTGGGTTTTTTTCGACTATCACCTTTGAATCCATCAGGGAACAGCTGATAACAAAAAGCAAGAACGTATTTTTTTAAATGGAGAAACTTTACTCAGTCTAAAATTAGAAACTTTAATCTAAATGCACTTGAATACTGTATCTTTTGAATGACCCTTCTTTACTGTTGTACATAGAATGTAAACTATACAGAAATTTATGCATTTAATAATACATGTCAACTTATGAACAGAATACATGTCAACTATGAACAGAAAATCTTCAAATTTCAAAACAACTCAAAAGAAAACTCTAACTTTACAGCCATCAGACACACAGGAGAAAAAACTTTGTTTTAAAAATAAGAAGGGTTATTCTTCAAAATAGTCCATTACAAACGAGCTTTCTGTGAGGGTTAAATGCACAGTTAGAGAATCAGGTCATATAGAAGAGTGCAATAAGAGGAAACATCTAAAAATATCATAAAGATAAGGAAAATTTATCTAAAAAGCTTGCTTGGTGAGAATTTAGATCAAATTCAATTTATCAATAAATACATATCCTTATATAGAATTTGCAAAATATATATTTCACTTCTTCATTATTACTGGTTTTCCTATTTTTTTTTTCCTATAGAGGGAAAAGAAAGGTAAAACCCAGAGATTAGAGAGTAATGATTGAAAGAAATTGTGAGCTTTAGGGGAAAAAAAATGAGAATCAAGAGCCAGAATAACACTTCAGCACATTTATAAAATGTGATGTAGCTTTGATATAGTCAGGAAACATAAGAACAAAAGGATTGTACTGAAGGGGACAAAATCATATTTGAGTGACAGGCTTGTCCTATATGCCCAAGCCCAGCTGTAAAACACACATTTCATTCTAACCTTGTGAGAACTAAAAAAGAAAGGTCGATTCTGAACAAAACTACATAGAAGAAGGAAAAAAAAATAGAGGAAAAAAAAATAATGAGAGCTTAACTATCAAGCACTACTTTCCAAGGAATTACACTTATCTGAAAGTTAGGTGTGATTCAGTCAATACAACTTCAACACATAAAACTACATCACCAGCTTCAGCTCTTAAAGAACACTGTGCCCCAGAGCTATAAAAACTGTTGATTTGGAGTCTCAGTTTTCAGCCAATGTAAAATCCACAAATTCCATTGGATTTACTAATCCCTTACTGATAAATATGAGTACAATTTAAGAAGACCAGGTACAATTTGAAAATGGCTGGTCCAAGTAACCAAACCCATAAGCAGTCAGATTATCCTTCATTATTTCTGTCTCCTTCCAGCTGTATAACATCAAAGAGTGGAAAAAACCCATTATTGTGGTTCAAATGTTAGGTATTAACTCTGAGATTTCAATGAACCTCTGCAGAAATGGCTGAAGCTTTGTGATGTACTTAATTCTCTGATATTTTCTATAGCAGAACTTAAGAAAAGGATGTGTTTTTCTAGCAAGTGTTGTATTCACCTCTCACAACTGTTTTCACACAATTTATTCACCAGGGGATAACATTTACTCTGCAAATATATTTGTATCACATTAAACCCTTGTCAGAGTCTTAAAATCAGATATTTTACATACCTTTATAAACTTAATGTTCTAGTTATATAAGAAGCTTAAATATGCTGGAAATAAATATTGATTTCTGGAGCTCAGCCACCATAAGGGTGACGGCTGTAAAAGACTCTCACAGAAGAATAAATAATATTTACTTGTCCCTATACAGACCCTTATTCTAAATTATTGAACAAGTGACATGTTTGAATTAAGCACATAAAAATGTGCATCTTTCTGTTTCAGTCTTTACTATCAGCACTAAAATTCTCTCTAATAGCCCAGATATTCTCCAAGCAATAGGATGTGAATATTTGTAGTATATAAAATTGGTTAAACTTTGATTTGCAGAGAAATGGAGATTAGATTATCCAGCTGGAAAAACAATTTGAAGTCTCTTTACATAACTGAAAAACTTAACAAAGCACAAACCAAGACTTTTAAAAGGAAATCCTTTCACACATTCCATATCAGGTATAAGGATTGTCATTTTAATAAAGATGAATTTCTCTGAGGTTATACTTGACCAGTGGAAAATTATAATATAAAAAAAATTTCTTGTTTTGCACAACTTTTCTTGAAGCATCTTTTTAACATGGACAGCCAGCAAGGTTTTCCTGACCTGACAGGACATTTCTCATGGCTTTCACATTGAAGATGAGGGCCAGCCACAAACACTAGAAAATAGCACCTGGGCAGGGGAAAACTCCACTTGAGATTTTGGCTCTGATGTCTTTGGCTTCCCTTGCTGCTTTACAGTGTTTTCAGTGCCAATAACTTTTGCTTTGTCTTATGGATACATACTACTGAAGAGGCAATAAAAAAACCCAAGTGATCTTAGCCTTGACTGAGCAAGCCTTGGAAGACCATGAGGATCTGATATGGACTTCCTTCACTGGGGCAATGTCTTGGTTTGAAAAGGCAGGTGTCTGCTAAGGAAGGCAGGAGCCTCCCTTGAAATGGAAAATGTAGACCCCCACCTTCTGAATTATTATAATTTTGAAACTTTCAGGGGCTTTCAGGCAAAGATATGAGAGTAGGAATAACAGTTCTTTATTAGGGAAGAAAATAAAAATAGAATAAACAATGTGGTAATCCAAAATAACACTGACAGAGTCAGCATATGAGCTGAGTCAGGGTGCTGGTAGCAGTCCCATTGAATGGTGGCTGCAGCCCTCCTGCAGTGACAGCTGTGGTTCTGTTGGAGCAGTGATCCTGTAGAAGGGTGGAGTTTTCCTAGGAAGGTCCAGTGGTGGTGTAGATGGGCCTGGTCTTCCTCTGGGAATCCAGTGGAAAACAAAGCTGCTCCTCTGGGAATCCAGTGGAAAAAAAAGCTGCCCCTCTGAGAATACAGTGGGAAAAGGCTAACTCTGCTGTTCCAAATCTCAGATTATATCCAGGTAGGAATGCTTGGCTCCTCCCCCTGGGCAGAGCATCTCCCAATGGATGATGTAATTTTATCAGCCATGCAGTGACACTCAATGGCCCATCAATAGAAGATGTCTCCCTGGAGGGAGGATGGGTTGTGGAAGAGATAGAGAAAACTGCCCAATTAACATAAGAAAACTGCCCCACCTCTAACAGATGGTGACAGAATACACACCCCCAGCTACATCTTCCAACTTAAGAAAGACAAAAAAAAGAGCTCAGTTTTCACTGACCAGCTTCATTCTGCACAAATTTTTGATTCACTGCTTACTGTATCTCTCCTTGTGCTGTAAAAGGCACTTCTTCCAGAGCCTAAAGGCATAAAATATTGGTGTTCACTGCATGTTCTGCCCCATCTCCTCACCAAAATGCCCCAACACAAGGTGACAGAAGGATATAGCCTGAAACTCAATGCTATGGATTAAGTACTGTAAATGCTTCCCTAGAAGGCAGTGGCAGATTAAGATGCTGCTGTATCCAGAGGGCAACTGGCTTCTACTTTCCCCTGGTTTCTTCTGGTAAAGTCTAGATAGGAGTTTAAAAGAGATTTTTTGACATTTTACATCTTACTGTGGCACTATGAGAATAAGCACAGTTCATAAACCAATTTGACCTGTTCAGCTTGCAAACAGCCCAAGAGCCAAGCCCAACACAAATATGAAACCTGCACGGCAGGCAGCTAACAGTGACTCTACAAAAGTGGGGCTAGGCAGTATATTTCCATTTTGGCATCTTTAACAAGATGTGCATATCTTTTAAATTACAGTCAAACACTCTGTGTTCCAGGTGCTTTAGATAAAGAATAAAAAGGATTTCCTTGTTCTCTATTTAAAGAATTCCGTATTAAATTGATTTTCAAGCTTCCTGCCATTATCCATGCTAGAGTAAAAGACTTTCACTGTATAATATGCAACAAGAGTCCCTAAACTAGTCTGAAGTTCAAAAGGCAGCAGTATACTCTGCTCCAGCTCTGCTTTTCTAGAAGTTCAGAGGAAATCTTATGATTGGCAGTAATTTCCAACACTGCTGGACTGCATCAGGATGATGATTGGAGATACTAGTTCTTGAAATACATACTTTGTAGCAATGAGGCTTTGATAAAAGACTTGAATTCATGACTTTCCTAATGAGCATGTGTCCATAAGAGGCTGTATAATGATAAAGAGCCTTATTGATCAAAGAATTTCCCCATTTTTCTGTGCACTTGTAATTACTTATGAGTGATATAACCTCTCTTATCTTCCCTATCAAATTTAAAGAGCATAATCTTATACAAAAAATTAACATCAAAATTTAGCAACGCTCATAAATATGTGCCTTAAGTCAAAAAAAGTCTGAAGCATCATGGAAATCTGTTGATTTTAGCTATTTATGCTCCTTTAGAAACATGCTTATATTTTGGAAAACAGGCTGAATTAAGCATGCATCATCATGCATCTAGACTGAGAAAATGAATGAAAGGAGAAACTAGTAGAAAGCAGATTTTAGGAAAGATTTTCTCAACTTTTATAGCCTCTTAGAATCAGGGTTTTTCATTATTGTTTTGTACATTTGATCTTAGTCATGTTCTATGACTAAATCTCCCTGTAGCTAATAATAATGTCTAAATTTTTGATCAAGATACATGTTTTAAATATTTAGTTGAGACACAGGAATTAGAAATGTCCCCTTTTTATTTCTGTAAAATGTAAAAACAATTCATCTCCCTTTTACTCTAAAACTGAGATTCTGAGCCCCCTCAGATTCAGATGTAACAGTAACAATGTCTAAGCAATGGCAAAGGCAATGAGAGGAGTAGGAAATTAATGGAAAAACAGCAGAAAATGACAAGAGTATAGAGTTACTTTTTGAGATTTACTTAGAGGATTTCCCCATGTATTATATCTATACATCTTGTATATATATAATGGATTTAAAAGTATGTGTGAAGGAGATCCACCAGCACAAATTCATATAACTACTCAGTGTTTCATTATCCTTTAGCTCATTCCCCAAGAACCCCAAAACCAATGCTATTTTGCAGCTTAAGAAACAATCATAGCAATCAGTTGTAAAAATTAAATTAACTACTTATCTCTGTTGTACTCTTTGAAATTCAAGATCTAGGAGTATAAAAGACAATTATTCTATGTTATGATTTAATTACCAATCTAGATTTCAGCAAAAACAGCAAGTAAGCATCATAATCCTTTCATTTCTAATACCTGAAGAAAAAGAAAGCTTTGGAGACTAAAAAATGTTTTGTTGAAAGAAAACCGTATTTCCAGTCATAGGAAATAAGATAGAATTTTTACACATGCTTCTCAAATAAGTACCTAGATGTACTTGGTTCTCCAAAAAATTCTCAAAAAAATTCAGTGTAACCATAAAGATAGAAACTTGCTTCAATTTAAGCTTATTCATTCTGAGATATTCATAAGAATTTACTGAAAATACATTTTCTCTTAAGTTTGGGATAAATTATTATATAGGTAACATGAAAACATGGAGTAAGGATGAGTAATTTTTTTCTTTTGAATATGTATGTCAATTTTCTATCTTATTGTTATTCTTCCCACTATACACCTCCCTAGATTGGGAAAAAAACATTGTGTTCACCTTATCTCTAGTTCTTGATACACATTCTTTTGAACTGCCTGCAATGCCCAATTGCCTATGGAAAAAAAAATGTATTTAAACTAATTACTAATATAGATATTTCAGCCTCTGCTTTGTATCAAATTAAGTAGGTTATTCTACTACTGGCAGTTATCCTTATGCTGAGTAAATTACCAACTCACATAAGCAATATTTTCCTTGGTATTCTTTATCTTAAATTCTGATTGCTATGGCTGAATATCCATGTCCTGGAGGTCAAGATGAACATGGAGAGATATTAACAAATAGGAAATAAAAAACCTCTCAACTTTTTCTTCATAATACGAAAAAAACCTTTTACCTTGGCTTGACAAGGTGGAATAGACCTTAGGAATGGATAGCAATGAAATGTCATTTCACATACTTTTATACCTGTGTTGTACTTGAGAGGAGGAGAAGTGGCATATAGTTTTAAAAATTTAATTTATTTTCAATTTTCTTCTGTATTAAGTCAGCTTTTCTTCCTACATCACCAAAAAGAGGAGTGAATCAAATCTGAGGGACTGGCTACAGATTAGCACAGCTATGGAGATAATGCAGTTTGCACAAATGATATCAGGTACAAAGATTCTCAGGATAATAGCAAAGTGGGGCACTCTGCCATACAGACTACTGGAAAACAGCTTCAAAGAGAAATAAAGCTTAAAACAGTCTTATCTATCACACTTATCAATGATTCCCTTCCTACACAGTTTCTCAGTTCTTGAATTCATTTGGAAAGCTGGGAGATACTCACCCAAATTAATCAATGAGCAAGGTAACAGAAGCATAAGGTGATTAGCTTAAGCTGGATGATTAAGCTTTTGAATGTCCGGATTTGGGGAGCTGAATCACTCTCTTTGAAACTGTTTCCAGCAGTATAACTCCAAGTCCTCATTAAGCCTTGCTTAAGCTACATGATTTTAATATTTATTTCTCACCTCCACTCCCCTCAGCCTCCCCATCCAATGTTTGGGGATGCAGCGGTGATGGGCAAAGCTAAGAAATTAAGTTTGTGCTCTGGAAAGTCTGTGTGGGATCTGCACCTCTGTGAGACAACCCCCTGCTCTTAAATAGATGTGAAATTTCCTCTGCAATGGTTTGGATAAGTTCTCACCATCAACAGGCCCTTATTCCTCCTGCAGGGTCCAGTTTCTCTATAGATAACCATTCCCAAGCAACCAGCAAATGGAAGATCTTTTACTACAGACTATTAAACTTTAAAACAAGACTATGCAGCCTTTAAGCTCTTTTATATGTAATCAAAGTTTTGAATATTTTATAACAGCTATCAAGAAGTTGCAAGATACCAATCATCCACTACATTAAGTGGTCCTGATTCAAGTATCTTTTTCCTGTAATTTTCTTTCAGTTTATTGAACATGCTAACTATTACAAAAGAAGAATTAGGGGGTTGTTTTCAGGAATTTTTTTTCTGAATCTATTTATTAGTTTGGTTGCGTTGGTTGTTAGTTTATTTTTAATCTTTTTGAATGATCACTGCTGTTTTCCAAATAAAAATCACCAGCCTCAAGTACTTATAGCGCAGACAGGGCAGAGCAAAAAGCTGAGTTTTCAGGCAATACAAAAAAATAAACAATAAAAAATGGTAAAACTGTTTTCACATGTTTAAGGTAATTAAATGCAGTTTAGGTGCTCCATTGAAAGAGCAGGTTAAGATCAGTTACCTCAAAGGTTCTCAGATAAAAACCTGTCAATCTGTTATGTCACATGCATCACATCCTTCGTCTTGACACTGCTCCTGAGTGATTATGCTGGCCTCAAAGTTTAAATTTTTGCACTTGAAATTACCTTTATTTTCCCCACATGCTTTATCTAATTCTTACAGAGGTGTTCATTTCCTCAGCCATTTCTTTTTTACAGATTTCATTCTCCCATGAAACCCTGCAATGCTTTACTGCTGGCACATAGCATGACCTCATGGATAGACCATTCCACAAAATTTCAGGGAATCCTTCACCAAAGAATTTAACTGAAGTAAACAGCCTTAGTATCATAGAAAATATTCTTATATGAATAAACACTGACCTAAAAGACAGAAAAGTAAGTAGACATAAATATTTAACTCTTGCAAGTGTAGGGAGGTCTTCCTCTTATTTCCTTTGTACAAAATGTTTAAAGCAGGATGGAACACTGAACAATCACTCTAGATGCTGGTTCTATGGTTGAAATAATAAAAAAACCAGCAAAAATCATTGTTTCTGAGCTGCAGTTCTCATGCAGCCTCTTCACTTTCCATTTTTTCTTTCATAGCAGCTGTTCAATATATATGGTGTTAATTGTCACAGCAGAGAGTAAAGGAAACTTTCAACCCAAGGATACAGAAGAGGCTATTTCTGTTGAAATTCATCAGTAAATATTGAAAGTCCTTTTTAACAGTTCTACTTCAGAAACATCAGGTCAACTGAATGACTTAGGAAGTCAGGAATAATTATAAAAATAATTGTGTATTAAAGTTTTTGTACTGATTTTATGATTTCTCAGCTAAATTATTCCAGAGTTCCAACTAGGACTGCTGCTTGAGAAAATAATGACAAGGCTGGAAATTGCCAGGTGACTATAATTATTGCTATATTAATATCTGGATACCATAGAAGTTAAATTTGCAAGATCATTTAATAAAATATCAGAAGTGTGGTATAAATTTAATATCATAAAAATGACAGGCATCCTTAAGTAGGTTTGGGGTTTTTTTTTTAAATGGTGAAAAAGGGGTTTTAATGGTGATAAAAAGGTTTTTAAAGAAAACCTTTAAATTTTTTATGATAACAGAGCTTAACCTTGCTGTACTTGCCATGGTGGTGAGCAAACATTTAAAATTAATTTCATATCAAAATACATCTCTGTAGCCATTTTAAATTCATATATAAGTAAATTGATTTCAGTGGGAGTTATGTACTTAATCACCTTTGAGGAAGTGGGCCTCAGTCCCTAATCAAGTCTGCTTAAATATGCTAACTGAATTGTTTTGAAAGTGCTGACATTCTGGAGCTCTGCATGATCACTGGGTGTTTCTGGGTATTCTTTGTAATAGCACATATCTAATTTTGTTTAAGAAAACACAGTTTGGTAATTGGCAAAGCATTTTCTCTGATTATTACCAACTCTCATCTTTTAAGTATTATATAGATGTGCATGTTTATTTGGGATGTAAACAATAAAAAGTACTGCATAATATTTTTTAATATCCTTCTAGACAAACCAATATATCTGTGAGACATCTGTGTTATTTTTCTCAGACTGGCATTCCTTCCTGTGATGATGAGTTCAGCTAGTTATTTCATTTATTTTTTTCATTGTAGATTGTGCTTTCTGACATCAGAATTGTACACCATAGGCTTCATTCTTCAAGGCTACAGGACTCTCACAACCTTGGGCTCATCATGTTCCTGAAGGTGGATCTTTCCAGAGAGATTACAATAAGTGCTAAATCAAGATTAAAAAAAAAAAAAGAATGTTTTAGATAACTAAATATTTTCTTCTGATTGGTTCTTCAGAGCTTTCATTCTTTATAAAGCCTTTGTGTTTCAATTAAAGATCTTGAACTACTGGAGGTTCTTTAAAGTAGGTTCCTGATTCTTACTAAGTTCTTCATTAAATTAGCACGAACTCAAGCAGGGAATTAAATATTAGATAATATATATTGTGATAAAAATCACTTTTCCACCATTTAACCTTCAACATTAGGGATTAACATTCCAATGGAAATTGTCTTTAAACAAAGAGCTAAACAGTATACTGAAGTAAAGGAAAGTGGAGTCAAGGTTGTTCAAAAGGAGGGGGAAGAATTGGCAGGGCAGAATTTAGAAGGGGCTAAATTAATATTTTTGATGTGGGAAATTTATAGACTTTGAGCTTTTTACAAGTATAAGAACTTTTTTTTTAATCCAAAACTATTGAATTAAAAATTAAGATAAATTTGGAAACATGAAGGAAACTTGAATGTAGATACTGAGGAGAGGCAAATAATAAGATTTCTTTAAGAAGATTATAGGGCTCTAGAGCTTCAGATGCATGGAAAACTGGTGGAACAGGATATATGAGATGGAAAGATAAAGAAGAGGTGGCATGCTAAGTTGGACATGAGAAGGAAGCAGGGAAGAACTGTTTATTAGAAAACAAAGAAAAAATAGTTTGGTAGTAAAGAGAATAGTCATTTAAGAGAAAAGTGGAGGGTGGTGGATGAGTGGGTTTAGATGGGTATTAAAACCAGCAGCAACAATAACAAAGAAACAAGACAGTTATACATGAGAGAAGAAAGAAAATTCCTGGGGAAAAAAAAAAATGAAAAACAGAGACACAGACCACAGATGAGGGTGAGTGGAACAGAAGATAACAATAAATAACATGCCAGCTACCGGGGTGTTTCTTGGCGTAAATTATGCATAAACTTGAAGCTAAAATGAATTTTACATGCTGCATGGAATGTGTTGATGCCCACAGAGTCTTATCTGAAGACCACTCGAATCAATGGTAGAAACCTCCTGTGGTTATTGAGAGGCTCAAATCACACTTGGAGTTTTGCAGATCCAAAACAATTTGACCCATGAAAAACACACATATTTTGGGAGGACTTTGATCAGGCCTTGCAAAAGCTGTGAGCGCTACTGAACTGAGGTGCTGCAGGTGGGTCTGCAGGTACACAACTGCCAGACTCAGCCCCTTGCTTGCCAAGGTCATCAGCTTTAATTATGAATCTGTTCAAGGCTTTTGTGACTGACACTTCTGTGGGTATCACAAAGTGTCTTGCAGATTTCAGGCAAATAATATCCTGGTGAATGAAAGCTTGAGTATATTTTCTGTCACAATTGCAGCAATTCAGTATCAATCTGGCAGCATCATCACGCTTAAAATTCTGTGCCCACTGCCATCATCAGTCTGGGTTTTTTGAGTGGTTTATAATTCAGCTATTTTAAACCATACTAAGCTGAATCTCTACTTACAATTTCTTGTTCTGGATTTATTTTGTTCTCAAAATATTGCATTTAAACTGTTTCATTATCTTTCTAGATAAGCAACTGAAGGAAATAAATGTTTCAGGAAATACTGTTGCTGGCTTTTTACTAAACAGTGTTATTTTAAAAAGGAAATTTTACCCATATTACATCGCCAACTCAGAGAATCAAGAGAAATGAATCCAATACCCCTTGTTAAATGTGTCAATGTATTCCTCTATTATTCTTGCTTTCATTGCAACAATAGTTTCACTGCATGGCAGGTTCCCAGCTTTGGTCAGGAAGAAGAGAAACGTTTTTATTCAGCCCAATAAGATTTTAATGCAGTTTTTTGCTTAAATACCTCTCTCTTCTATGGGTGGGGTATTTTGGATTTGAATTTCTAGTTTCTGACATGTACACAAGAGTTCTCCAAATGTGCCCTTTCCCACTACCAGTTTGCAGTACCTGTCTTACACAAGTAGCCACATACATTTAGCTAGCTACCATACTGAGTGAACAAATACTCTAATCTGTCCTTCTGGAAAACATAATCCTTACAAAATAATGTGAACAGTTGCTAATTTTAAGTTGCTAGCCTAGAATCAAAGGGATTGTATTGTAGAATCAAGATCATCGTTGCAGTCATCCTTCACTCAAACAAAAGCAATGGTTAAGTAACACTGAAAGATGCTTAAGGCAGTTCATGACCAGAATATCACCTCTTCCCTAGGAAGCAGTTTTTACCTTAACTGATCCTTTCCGCTTGTTGTATAAGCCATTTGATAAGTGTTACCCACTACTGGGGAATTTCCACTTTGCTGTTCACTTTCAAAAGCAGTTTCTTTGAACATTCTGCTTCATAAACCCATACTTGCTCTTTGATTTTTCTGTTAGTTCACATAGACTCATTTCACATGGAAATTTGCAGAGCCTTCATTCAAAATTCAGTGAGATTTTATGGTACAGCCTTCCCAACTATTACCAGTTTTCCATAAACCACAAGGGCAAGTTAAGCAGATACATAACAGCATATTTTTGGTACATTTCTTACTTCTAAATTTGGAATATTAATGGAGAGGACATACTACATGCCATCCTAGAAAACAATTTTTTTAAAATATATATATTTATATAGTGACACACATATATATATTTATACATATATGTGTGCAGGGACATAATACCTCTCTGGGTGGTCCAAAATACACCAGGAAACTCCTATCCAATTTAATACTGAACAGAGGGCAAGGTGGGTTAGTTCATTCCTCATGCAGTCAGACATTGCTCTTACAGTCAGAAGCAGAGCCTTCCCCTGATACTTGCAGACAGTTTTCAATTGTCAAAGCACTGAACTATAGTTTAAACCATAAAAACCATAACTATTTAGGCCTCCAGGAGAGAATTCATTAAAGACCCATCACCATTTTACAATTGGTTAGGCAGAGAGCTTCAGCCCGTTATCCCAGGATAAATGCATTATTGTTGAATCAGACTTAAAGGATCAATCTTGCTTAACTAGTCCAAGGAAATGCAGCAATTAGAGCTCTGTTCTATCGAGAACCAGCCCAGAAAGTATTATAGGACAGCAGGTGCCACCTGCCCGAACTTGAATGCATGCAAGTTAAACAGCATTGTACAAGTCAAGGTAAAATTAGATCAGAGAGCTGCATCTAGATGAAAAGAGGTTGGAGTGAGGTGGGAGTCTGCCTCTTCTCCCAGGCAACCAGTGACAGCACAAGAGGAGACAGACTCAAGTTGTTACAGGAAGCTTTAGACTGGATATTAGGGAACATTTCTTCACTGGAAGGGTGATCAGGCATCGGAGCAGGCTGCCCAGGGAAGTGGTGAAGTCACCATCCCTGGAAATCACACACTCAGATAATGTGTGGATGTGACAGCTGGGGCGTGGCTCAGTGGTGAACATGGCAGCCTCAGGTTAACAGTTGGACTCAGGGATCTCAGGAAATCTTTTCAAACCCAAACTCTTCTATGAATATATGAATAGGAATAACAAATGACAAAAAGGAGGTGTAATTCTAGACATTTTACATGTAAGAGAAATAGATAATCTATATTACAGAACATTAAGGCTTAAAGCACTTAAGAGATAGAAAAGGCTAATTTCAGGTTGATGCTATTGTCTCACTGTATGCTCTTTCTTTTGCAAATCAGGTTTGCATCAATCAACTAAGTGCTGTTCTAAATTTATTATGAATCTTGTTTCAATCAATGTAGAGGATGGATAACATTACGGAACAAGAAATATTTTTTACCAAAAGTTACTCAATGCTTTCTTATTTTTTCTTAATTGTGAAATCTGAATTACCGATGCACTTATTTTCTGAAATGCCAAAACGTATTTAGATAAGCTCACACATAAAATATTTCTGACCAGATATAAATAAATATAACAAATATAAAACCAGGAGTACAAAAACTGCACAGAATTTGTTAATAGGTGGGTTCATATGGGTGATGCATGGGAATCCCTAGTAAGCCTGCCAAAAAAAGCTGTCAACTGAGAAATTTGGTTGCAGATGATAAATCAAGTGGTGTGTACCAGAGAGGCAAAAACCCTTTCCCTGTCTTTCCTCGCACACAAAGATTACTCTGAGAAAATTAGGTAAGTCTTATAAGAAAAATTAAACTGGTGGGTACCAAAAAGCTTCACAGTGTGACAAGACTTCTGAAAAGGTCAGCTTCCAACTATTTGACTTAATAAAATTCAGTGATTTAAAAAAAAAATAAAGAGAAAAAACATAAAGCACTTTAGAAAACTCGAGATATTTTTCTCAAGCTAATTTTTTCTTAAGAGTCATTTTTCCTGCTACTGATCAATAGTACTGGGAAAAAAGAAGATTCATCTACTGATGCCTATTTTCTTCCTGTCTAATACAAATGTGACCCTTAACTAGTCAAGGATTTAGTCACTTTTGTCTTCTCCTACACAGTATTACTGAAACAGTATGAGCAAGAAATCATTGCAGCAGTTACAAAAGAATTAGATAAGACAAAAAAAAATTAGTCATTTGAAAATGTTTTTTTGGATAAGTACATTTCATTAGAGGATAAGATCTCAAAGAGGTTAAGGGCATTTTTTATGCATTCCTGTTTCATAAACAATGTAACTGCAACAACAAAAAGGACCAACTGCAATTACTAATAGCATCTGCCATATTCTTAGCCAGAACAAACCCCTGCTTCTGTACATTCCACTTATATAAATTTCAAAGGTAAGGACTTTTCAGAGCCTTAGAAAATCACAGTATGATCTACTTATCTGCAAATAAGCTGTGGTTCCAAAATGAGCCTTAAAATATTAGGTCTCAGTAGGGCTTCATTCTAACATAACTTCACATGCTTTGTCAATAGAAAGGATTTGTGGTTTTCTTCTTGGAGTTTCCAGAACAGAACAACAAGCTATGAATGCTTGGGGACACAATTAAAACTGTATTTCATAAAAGTCAACCTTATTTTGAAAGGAAAACAGAATATAAACTCGCAAATGCAACTCTGGGACCCGTATTTACTTGGGGGTATAAATTAGCCATGCTATGGTACTCCATTTTATATGCCTACATATAAATGACAGTATGGAAAATGCCAGGTATTACGTGTCTAAGTGTTTTCAGAGTGGATGTAGAGAAAAAAACCCATAAATGGGTGTAGAGAAAGGACCCTGTAAACTAGCAGTCAAGAAAAAAAAAAGAGAGAAAAATCTTTCTCACCTACTTTACAGAATGAGTCCTTATTATTAACCTCCAAAGTACATAATGAACCCACTGAAGATTTTCATTTCACTGTTGTCATCACCAATAGGTCATGTTATGTACAGCTTTAGGCTTTTCTCCCCTAATGTACCACACGAGGAAAATTGAGCACAAGAATGCACTAAACTTCCAAATTAGTATGTATTTTTATTGATTATTTCAATTCATTAACAATCAGCCATAGAATGAGTAGTTTTAAGCCTTTTTTCTTCCCTAGCACTGCACTACACAAGGAACACTGAATAAGCCTTCTGCTACATTTCAGGCTCTCTAACACAAAAGTTTATTTTGAAAGAAAGGGACAGACACCTTCATCTCCAAAGAAGCGAAATCTGTTCTGATGCAGATTTTCTGTAGGTAACAGTTTTGATTCAAGAAATCCAGAAATTGCAAATTAAAACTAGAAAGTTAGGGTTGAATACAAGCTGTAGAAAGATTTGTCAGATGCTACAGCCAAGTAATGACTAGAGCCAAAAAAAAAGGTAAAAATGTTTTCTCATATTTTCCTACATGACTCAAAGCATTCTGCTTTCCTTCCTTTCTCCCAGTCCTTGTCCCCCTGACAAGCCTCACTGTAACTCCACACTGGGGCCTGGGAAAAGATTCTCCACTTGGAAAATGCCATTAGCTCCCATACCCAGAGCTCATGCCAAAGGTCCTCAAGGGAGGCCTGGACAGGCCACAGGAACTGACTGCACATATTCCAGGGCAAAAATTGGAAAAGATGGGACTCAGATGTATGAAATCTACCTCTAACTTCTTCCACTGCTTGTACTTTTCAGCAGCCTCTTGTCACTCTTCTCTTCCCTACTACTCAGCCCACCTCCTTTCTAGCAATCCAAACAACTTCTCCCTTGCTCCTTCCATCCTAATCCTTCTTTAAACCTTCCAAATATCTCCACAGATAAACACACCAATTACTTTTCTTGTTAGAACTCACTGTCTTCTGGGTTTTACTCTGTTCTTAGGTTGTTTCCCCATACTGGAAACCTCAGCCTCGGAGGTGCACTTGTAATCCCTTTCCCCTTCCAGAACTCCTGTCAGTTTTTGGATGCAGTTTGATACTGGCTGGTGGGCTGATAGAGAGGGATGAGGTTTAACAGCTGCTGCACTTCCCTTGGAGTCACCCACACCGTGTGAAAACCAGCAGGCTACAAAATTCCTTGGCTACTCTGCCTGCACATAAGTTTTTAGGCTATGCTCATGCCTACTGAGATTATTTATCCTTTTTTTTTCAGAAAGCTGCTGTCAGTGTTGATTCTCCCTAAAGGTAGTAGGCATCAGGTGGGAATTTGGAAAGCCTCTGTATATGAGACCATCTGGGGCAGGGCAAGATTTTTGGCCATGCTAAATCAGCTGCTGCTTCCAGTCTCCTGCTGGTTCCCATCATTCAGGCCTCAGTGTCCTGCCCTGCTTCCAAGGTGTGACTGTGTGCTCATACTTTCAGTCATCATGGAAATATAAATAAATAAATAAATAAATAAATAAATAAATAAATAAATAAATAAATAAATAAATCTGGAACAGGGGATTTTGTTACTCGGCTTATCAGGAACTTCCAGCTCATTTAATCAAAATACTGAAATCAAAATCTACCCACATTTCCCATGGAAGCTCCGACGTTCAGTGCAATTGAAGTAGAGGATGAATTCCTAAAATATTGAAATAAAAGGTTTTAAATGCATTATTATACATATTGCAATGTAAATCATAATAGGTAAGCCTAGAATAATTTTACCCTGACTTCATGTAAAGATGGAAAACCATAGTACATGGTCTGAAAGGCAGTCATAGCAGTATGCCCACTTTGAATAGAATATCCACTATTTTTTTTCCCTTTGGGGGAAAGAGCGTGCAAACTCATTTTTTCTAACTAGATGGAAAAAAACCACAAAACAAAACCCCAAAAAACAAAACCCTGAATAAAATGAAATGAAATGTTCATCTTCCCATCAGAAAATATGATTGTGAAGTTAAGTGCTGCTGTTCTGCTATATTAATGATAATGAAATTCATACAATTTCTTCACTCTTACAGCTTTTCATTTCCATGTGATACTATAGCCCACTCAGCCCTATCAATGGCAGAGGTTGCATCAGTTTATGTACAAGCAGCAGCCTCATTTAGAGGAATAAAAGTTGTTTATGTTGGTTTGCTTTTACAGAGGAAGGTAGGATAAATAATTAACCCAGTGCCCCCTTTCCTGCTGGTTTAACATTTGTGCAATTACCCAAAGCTCTGATGGTTCCAGAGCCACAGCAGTCATGGCAAGAAGAAGGGTTACACTGAACACCCACTAAAAGTTGTCAATGTTCGTGTTAATGCAGGAAGGCATCACAGGCACCACCCTCTGCTTGTTTCCTTCTCACCCACACCTACTTCTTTCCTTCCTTCAACTTTGTAGGACTAAATCTTTTTGTGAGCTGTAGGTGGTACTTTCATCTACGTGGCATCTGTAAAATGGAGACAAAAAGACACAAATATTCTAAAGAGAGCAAAATGTCTATGTCTCACTTGGGTTTTTCTTAGAATTTTTAAACTCATCTATATTTGGAAGAAAGCATTTGAGTGTCTCTTAAATTCTTAGAACCAATTCTTCTCTTCAGGTTTTAAAATCCATATACCCTATTTGCAGGTTGCTATCTCCTATTGACCATTAATGTCTGTGCATCAGAGCTTTGCACAACTGATGCATATCCTGAGGGCTATCAGATGATGGAGTTACACATATAAAGGTATTGCATAAATTCTGAAGCAGCTTCTTTCAGTACTTCTGGATTGCCAAACTGAGCCATCTGGGATCTCTTTAGTCAAGTTTAATTTCAGTGGTTCAGATTACTGGTCAAAATACTTCTGAGCATTGGCATAAACTGTGCTTCGAAACAATGTCTGCAACTTGCTGAAAAATTCTATATGTCCTGGAATTTCCAGATAAATTGGATAGCAATTAGTTTTTTCTTTGAGAAGACATTAATTTTCTGAAACCACCAGGTTACTACTGATTTGAGCTCTAAGCACAGGAAAAAAATGTAGCCCAGATTGAGGAAGGAGAGGAATTAAATGCTCTTCACTGTTATTTGATTTGTTTAGTTCACAGTCTCTCTTGAGAAAACTGTTTTTCCCCCCTCCTTTTTTCCTACATATTTGCAGCTAGGTTCTGGTTCCATGTGTGCTGGTGTCACTGCCATGGATGTAATGCAACACAATGAATTTTAGCATTAAAACTCCATAGCTGAACATCTCACTTGCTTGAATACCCTTGCTTCTTTGAAGCAGGAAATGATCTGATTTTCTAAATTATTCCAAGGCAAAAAAACTGCTGTGTTGGTTGACATCCCTATCAGTTTGGACTAAATTATTTTTTATTTCCATAAATTGGAGGACTGGAGGTACTCAGTGTACTCATCTAATTCACTTTTTTGCATAACACAGGTCATATGATTTTTCTGATTTGGCTCCATTTGAATCAGACTACCTAATTTAGAAATAGCATCTAAACCTGACTTTAAAATTACCAGTGATGGCCAATCAACTAAATCACTTAGCTGGCTTTCCAGTTAAATGACCTCATTTTAATTTTATTTTGCTTTTAGGAACATCTAATATCTGATTTCAGTGCACCTATGAACTGCTTCCAGACTCCACTCAGATTTCTGTCTGCTGGACTGAAGAACATATTATTAAAGTTTCCTCTCCCATGTAGTGAGTACATACTCTGATCAAACTACTATTTAAATTTCCTATTTACAAATAAACCACATAAAACCATAGACTTTATCCCTTAAGAAAAAAAAAAAAGTGTTTCAATCTTTGAAATAGGTTTTGTAGTTTTTTATTGCTCTTTTCCTATTTTATTAACAAACCTCAAAAACTGTTCATGACAGAGCTGAACAGACTCTTCAAAGGATGAAGGGGAAATTCAGATGGGCAGGGATCTCTGTAAGTTTCTACTCCAGATGGCTGCTCACAGCAGGATGAGCTTGGCTACCAATATGTGCTGCTCAGGGCTTTATTTGGTCATCCTTGAAAATCCCATGGACATCTTCAACTTAGGGCTCAGAGCCCCAAGCTTAAACACTTTCAGGGCAACCTGGGCCAGTTTTACTACTCTCACTGTAAAATATTTAGTCTTTAAACACAGTCTAAATCTATGCTCTGTCAGTTTTAAAACATTATTTCTTGTTCTATTTCCACAGTTCTACTTAAAGTCTGTCCACTTGTCCTTGTCATTCTTATAATCCCCCTTTAGTATTTAGAAGCCACACAGAGACCTTCCCAGAGACTTCTCTTCTAGGGGCTAAACAACCCCAAATCTCTCTCTTTTCTGGTGGGAAAGGTGTTTCATGCCTCTAACCATTTTTGTGGCTCTACATTGGAGCCACTCCAACAGCTCCATGTCCTTCCTGTGCTGGGAGCCCAGAGCTGGATGCAGCACTGCAGGTGGGCTCTCACCAGAGCAGAGGGGCAGAAT
Source organism: Fringilla coelebs (assembly GCF_963513975.1). NCBI lineage: Eukaryota > Metazoa > Chordata > Aves > Passeriformes > Fringillidae > Fringilla > Fringilla coelebs. The sequence goes on along the minus strand of NC_140032.1, from coordinate 63,725,381 downwards.
CCCCTCCCTCCCTCCCTCCCTCCCTCCCTCCCTCCCTCTCCTGCTGCCCACAGTGCTCTGGATCAGCCCAGGACACATTTGGCTCTCTGGGCTGTGAATGCCATGGCAGGGCATGTCCAGCCTCTCCTCCACCAGCCCTTCCAAGTCCTTCTAGGCAGGGCTGCTCTCCATCTGCTCATCCCCAGCCTGGACTGACACCAGGGATGGCCCCATCCCAGGTGCAACACCTTTTACTTGGCATTGTTAAATAAACCTCATGAGATTTGCACGGACACGCTTCCCAAGCTTTCCCAGGTCCCTCTGCATGGTATCCCATCTCTCTGGCACGTCAGCCACATCACTCTGTCCGGTGTCATCCGGTTGACTGCCTCCTTGAACAGATGGAATTTTTGCTCTCACAGAATTTACTGTTCTGATCCTTGCCTTTCCCATACTCCTCAGGACTGTCAATTCCACCATTCCATCATCACTGCAGCCCAAATTGCCTGGAAGTTTGATGTTCCCAATTAGCTCCGTTGTGTTGGTGACCAAAAGGCCCAGGTTCCATCTGCTCCAGCAGGTCTCCTACCCTAAGGGTCTGTCTGGCATATCAACCTCCTGCTCCTCGAGGAGGAGGTCATGATATGGGGCACAGGCCTTTCCGACCTTGGGAACACATCTGGAGTAGATGGATCATCTTCCACCACCAATTAACTTGCCTTTGACAGTCAGAGCCTGTTGTACAGAAGGAGCTGGGAAGGCGAGGTGGGCAGAGAGAGGGTTCACCTGGCACCCCAAACATGTGCTTGCCTCCGTTCAAGTTATTGCATTGGCACCCCAAACGTGTGCTTGCCTCCCTCTCAAGTTATTGCATTCAGGGGGAGAATACAGGATGCTCTTTGTGTTGGTCTCCTTCCTGGGGGGTGTTCCTGTTTCTGCCTATGTTGGTTTTGCCTGGTGTAGGATTAATTTTCTTCAGAGGAGATAGGACGGGGCCGTGGCTTTGATTCACGCTGGAAACAGCACTGCAAGCACAGGGATATTGTAGTTAGTGCCTCACCAGTGAGTGGTTGAGTAGGGATAGAGCCAGGACCCCCAGCTGACCTAAGGAATATTCCAATCTGAGCAGGTAAAGCTGGTGGAAGAAGGAAGTGGGGGGCATTTGGAGCAATGGTGTTCCTTTTCCCAGGTCACTGTTATGCATTTTGGAATTCTGTTTTCCTGGGAATAGCTGAACACCTGCCTGCCCATGGGAAGTGATGAATTAACGCCTTGTTTTGATTAATTTGAGTGTCCAGCTTCTGTTTTACTGTCTTGACCTCAACCCAAGAGCTTTCTAACTTTTATTTCCCTAATTCTCTGCCACTACAGCAGAGGGAGTGGGGCAGAGTGCTGCATCACCCTCACAGGGAAGAATTTCTTCCTAACATGTAATTTAACCTGCCCTCTTTCAGTTTGAAACCACTCCCCTTTGTCCTGTCGCTACATGTCCTGGTAAAAACTCCTCTAGATCTCCTATAGCAGCACCTTTAGGTACTGAAAGGTGCTATAAGGTGCCCCAGGAGCTTTCTCTCCTCAAGCCTGCAATGCTCATCAGTAGCATATGGCATTTATCACTTTGGATTATGTGGGAGATGGAGTAATTAGAAAGCAAAATGCCTTCCATAGTGTATAAAATAATTTATCAAGCACTGAGGTGGCTGAAAAGTTGAAATGTGCTGTGTAGCTTTGAGTGCAGCACCTTTGAAAGCTCATCCTGAGTAAGACAGACTGAACTATCTGAACAAGAAATCTCAAAGGCATCTTGATATTAAGTCAATATTTATTATATTGAATTTCTCCCTGCTCAGAAAATCCGTGTAGTGGCAATAAAGATCAGTCCATTCTGTAGGGAAGGTCATCTCTGGGAACATCTCTCTCCAGAGGACCAAAATGGACTCCTAAAGGAAACAAACCTAAACCACATCTTTTGTAGGATGCTACATTAAAGGTATTTTGGAGCAGAGGAACTCCAGAAAACTGATTGCATGCTGCACATGGATGTACAAGCATTTGGGTAGGAACCTTGATGAGCAAGGCTCAAGTCCTTGATGGGTGTGTTTGCTTAAATCAAAAAAACTGAACTGAACTCAGTAACTCCAGGACCTACTCAGTACTCCCTGTGCTGTTCTGGATGCAACATCCCCTATCTTTTTTTATTTCTGAGATAAATTTGCTCACCTGTGGCACTCTGCAGGGCCAATTTTTGATACAATAACTTTGTGAAAAATGAAATTTGACACAAAAGACTCTATGAGCACAGAGTCTTTCAAGATTAAATCCAAGTTTTGCTGCATTACAGTTAGCCTGACTGACTTAGAACTTTTCATTAGGAAGAGGTGAGAACTTCAGAATCTTAGAGTATGCTTTAGTCTCTTTTTACTATTGATCTTTTCTAATGCATCAGGCAAAAAAAATGCATAGTCTAAAGAGTGTACAAGGACTTTATGTTATGAAAATAAAGTTTTAGTATAAAATATGATAATTCTGTATGATAATACTGAATATGATAATACTGTACCCATAATGTTAAGAAGAAAATGCATTCCTGCAGGAACTTGGGATTTTAAGCACTGAAATCATTGAATTTGCTCAAAGGTATTCAGAAGTGGTGAATGAAAATTAATCCATCATTTATAATAGAGCAGAAATGAAAGCATTCAAAGGAAAACTAATTTAAAAAATTTTAATGCTGATTTATATTTTAATTATATAATGCTTATTTACAATTATAATTATCCATGTGCTTCTAAGAAGAGTGGCAGTGTAAAGGAAATGGGTTATAAATATTCTCACATGAAAGCTAGAAACTAGGCATTTAAACATAAATTCCTCTGTGATTGCAATGTGACTTCTTAAAAATGCAGCATTAATTTATTACCATACATATATCCCCATAAGACAGTCATTGAAAAACTGCATTTTTAGGAAAACCTCAGCTTTTGCTTTATGTTGTTTTTAATTTTGAAAAATTGTATGCGTTTCTAGGAGCTTTTCATCTTGCCCTGTATTGTCACATAGGGAAGTTGTTGCTGTTATGCAAGCAACGGATTTAACAAATTTCCTTCCCACTTTATTTCTTACTTCTCTCCTTCCCACAGAGTTTGGCAGTGTCTCTTTCAGTCTAGTTTTTGGTTCTTTTTTCCCTTTAAGTCCCCCTTTTTGGGGAGGGAACGTGGGGTGAAGATGTCTTTTTTATTTCCAAGAAAGGATTCTTTATAAATACCGCTGTGACAAATTCATTTCACAGCACAGAGGCAATCAGCATGATGCCAAAGTCTGGCTGGGAACTGAAGGGTCAAACCAGCGCTCTTGCCAAAGATCAATGGGACGAACTCCTGAACGACAAGACTCTCAACTGCCTCCATGCACCACCTAAAGAAAATAAAAGATCAAATGGTAGGTTCTAAGAAGGAATAAATGTATGTTTGTGCCTGCCTTTCTGGTCCCCTCTTTAAACACAGCTTATGAAAAAAAAAAAACCACATGTAAGGGACAACAAAGAAAATACAAGCAGGAGAGAACTGTGTTCTTCTGATAAGCTGTACTCTGATTCACTGCAAACTTTAAAGAGCATAGGTAATTAACCTTATGGACAAAAAAGAATAGTATATGAGGAGACAAGGTAAATACTCTCCCACTCAAATTGTTTCAAACAAGACTCAGTCACTTTAGTAGTTTTTTTTGGGTTTTTTTTTAATATTGTCAGTCAAACAGAAGGTACGAGACAAGTTGGGGAATAGGGGGCTAGTAATGTCTTAGGGAGAAAGGGGCACTCTTGATGTTGGAATCTTAATTCTAGAGTCAGGAGATGTGTATATATATATATATATTTCACAACTAATATTTAATTTTAAAAAAAGAAAAGAGTTTGAAAATGAAACAGAACTCTCTGGATTTAGGCATTTACCAGATATCAATCTTACTCCTCTGTTGTTGGCATATAATAATATATCGACTAGATTGTACTGGGCCAGCTTCCAATTTCATTCTGCAGTATGTTTCCCAGGTATTTCCTGCTGATTTTAAAATGAGATATTATTTAAATCTCCTCTACGTGTTACTGGAAGAAAACTTTGATGTCTTAAACATCTGTCAATTTTAACATCTACTGTTTACTTGCATGCATCCTACTAAGAAAGGAAAAAGTTTTACTCCAGAAGTCTTTCTGTTTCACAGTCTTTTTAGCATAAAGACATTGTGAGTTTAAAAGGAAAGTACAGCCTCAAGTCTCCTTATTGAATGAGGTTGGTTTGGTTTATTGTACTTTTTTTTTCTGCCAGTCCAGGTTAGCCAGATTTTATCTAACAAATAATTTATATCTCACAAGATTATATGGTTTTTTGTCAGTATCAGTGATATAATATGTTCTGTGATTAAAAAGTTTTCAAAGAGAAATTCCAGAAAAATGTTCCAGCATTTTGTATTATGTTTTTAAAGGTCTATAACTGCACCAGGGAAAAAAACCTAAAGCTGTAACCCAAAGCTGGTTTGAGATCTTTCTTTCCCTGAAACCAGAAAAACACATTTCTAACTCCCTTTCCCTTAAAGTTTGTACACATTTGAAACTAAAGAAAAGTACATAAAAGACTGAAAAGTTGCTGGTTTCTTTTAATCATCCCATAAAGCAAATTTATGAAGGAGAGCGCTGATGAATGTCAAGGGTTTTAGTTACAAAACAAATGGCCCAGCAAGAAAAGAATCTAGAACATTAGATCCTTGATAAAAGAGATTAATAACTTCAAACGGCGAGTGTATGTCCAAATTCATATTTTAAAACCCCTCAAACTTTTACATAAATAGTTTTCTCTTTAGCTTTCATTATTATTTGCCTTTGTTCTTCTAGTCAGCCCTGGAAATGTCACAGAACACATTGCAATAACTCAAATAAGAGGTTTTTTTCCTTTTCCTTCTTCCACAAAGTAGAAATTTTTCTGGAAAGAATTTGGATCCTAAAATCACTCTCTACTTATCAGCCTTTTCAACACAAGAATGTACATGTTCAAAGAAGCTAAAACTTACTTTAAGTACAGCTCAAATATTTTTCTTAAGTAGGATGTGTCATATTTGGATGGTTCTGTAAAAGGGCTTTCATTCTATGAGGTCTTGAGATATGTCTCATATTGCCCAACACAAAGCCTAATTTGGATTGTGAGAAGCAACAAAGAGTATTATTTCTTCCTAAGTTCTCACTGCACAAAAGCTCTCCTCCTCTTGGGTGTCACATATCATCATCAGCATCAGCTAGGATCTTAGACACATAAATCAAAAAGCTGTCAATTCTTCCAAAAACATTTGTATGTAGTGACAATACAATTTTCATGCCTGACAATATAATGAAACACTTCTGTGTGGAAGCTGCTAGAAATGTTATTTACTTGACTCAAATGACCAGCTGCAGAGGAGCTTGTCAGGGATCTCCACTGCTCTACAGCAGCCTGTGGTCTAGAAGAGGATGGGGTAAACAGTATTTCTTCTGTAAATAAGTACTATCTAGGCATGGTTTATTACAAGCTCAAAGTCACTTAATTAACATGTGTACTGAAATAGTGCCCATCAAAAATAAATCAGATTAAAGCATGGCCACTGCTGTAGAAATGTTTAGAAGAGATCCTGCTGTGAAGAGCTCATCATGTATATAAAGTGAAAAGGGAAAGCTTGGATCCAGCTACAGCAGAACAGTTTAGAGAACCTTCTGGAAGCCTCTTTGAAAGAGAAGCCACGGTGCTGCACGAACAACGTGACTCTGAGCAGGGGGGCAGCAATCAGCCAGAAAAATATTTTCCTAAATGCAGTGTCTGATGTGCACGTGGGACCTCACTGTCATCGTCAGTGTTGCACTGGCCTGGGTTTTCCTAACAGATTGCCTTCAGGCAAGGGTTCATTCTTCATCCAGAATAAATACTTCCCACCTTCAGTGGTAACTCCACCATCTCCCTAGGCAGCCCATTCCAATGGTTAGGCACTATTTCAGTGAAGAAATTCTTGCTGATGTGCAGCCTGAACCTCCCCTGGCACAGCCATTCCCTTGTTCTCTCCCACACTGGTTGCCTGGGATAAAGGGCCTACCTCCAGCTTGTGTCCCTCAAGAACTGACACATCTGTTTTCAAAGGAGTGTTCCCAAATGCAAAAGATCAGGAGCACACAGAAGCAAACCAATCTGCTTTAAAAACGCTAAAACTGCAACCATAAAAACCAAAAAAAATTAAAAGGATCTCCTACATATATCAATGACAATAACAATAAAGATGTGTCTCAGATCAAGTATTTTGATCACCAGATCAGAAGTTATTAATATGAAAACAAATGTTATTGATATGAAAACAAAAAGGTTTGCTACAGCTGAATCAAGCAGGAATGGTAACAGGAAATAAAATGTATGTCTGCTGCATAAGGAATGCAACAGAGATCTAAAAGATAAAATGAGAGGAAACTGAAGCAGAGTGATTTATTACCTAGTCAACTGAATTTAAATTTGCATTAATGTTAAACGCTTTTATGACTGTTCATGGATTCTGAAAACTGTAATGAATGTCCCTAGACACCAAGAACCAGAGTTAATTCATATATAAACTATTCAGATATTCTTACTGGAACTGACAAAAATTAGCGAGCTAAAGAAAAAGCACTTTGTGAGGTCAGTCAGCAATCACACAGATGAATCAGCAGCATGAAAGCTGTCTCAAGGAAGAAAGAACCACAGGAACAGAAAGAATCTAATGAAGAAAGAAATAAGCAACCTGGTGAAAACTAGAATATTTAGACAGAAATTCTGTCTAAATGCTGGAGCTATTGTACTTAAATTTTTTCTTGATTTTTAGAGCCAATAAAAGAATACAACATGCAAAATAAATTTTCTTAGTAATAGAATACAAAACTATGATTAGTGTTGTGATTTATTTAGATTATAATGATCTCATCTAATGCCACACTGATACTCCTCAGACCCACCAGAACAAAAATTAGAAGTTTTCTCTGCCAGTTCAAGCTGACAAACTGCAAGAGCAGCTGCAACTCTGATTACTGTCTGTAATGCAGCTGGCTTCCCTCTGCAGGTGAGCAACTGCTTTGTGTCTCAGTATTTTATCCCCAAGATTCTTACCCAGGCAAATTTCATGGAATTAGATTCCCTGCCCTTCACTCCAGCTGTGACCGAGCTTCTGGTGCCAGATTTGGGGGTTTAATGGTTACACTGGAATTACAGAATAACAACACAGTGGTAACAAAAAGCAATAGAGTAAACCTCAGACACTAGAACTTCACTGAGTTGTTTGCTTTTACTTTAAAGCAAACAAACCCTAACCACCACCCTAATTCCTCACAAACAAACGGCATATCCAAACAAAAACCTAATTAGCTTTAACTTAATTGTGAAAAAAGATTCCCACGTACCCACAAATGCATCTAGAAATCCGGGTTGTGTAACCAATTCATAAATCAGGTTTCCTTGAACAATCACACAGCACTGATAAAATTGTTTCAATATAGACTGCAGTAATTAGCCCTGCTTATATGGAATAAAAGCATCCTCACTGAAGTTTGTGTATAGAACTCTGCTTCTTCATAACTTTACTAGAATTAAGAGGGGAAAAAACATTGCTTTTATGAATATAAAATTAACATGCACAGTTAGCCCAATAGCAGAATCACAGAGTCAGCTAGGTTGGAAAAGACCTTTGAGATTATCAGACTCAACCCCTGACCTAACACCACCTTGTCAACCAAGCCTTGGCACTGAGTGCCACATCCAGTCTTTTTTTTAAACACCTCCAGGTGCCTTTACCACCTCCCTGGGCAGCCCATTCCAATGCCCAATCACCCTTTCTGTAGAGAACTTCTTCTTGTGTCCAGTCCAAACCTCTCTTGGTGCAGTTGCAGACTGTCTCCTCTTGTTCTGTCAGTGGCTGCCTGGGAGAAGAGGCTGACCCCACCAAGGACTTTTCTCCAGACTAAACACCCTTTTCTCCAGGCTAAACATCCTTTTCTCCAGAATAAACACCCTCAGCTGTTCCTTACAGGACCTGTGTCCCAGACTCTTCACCAATCTTGCTGCCCTCCTCTGGAGTCGCTCCAGCATCTCAAATTCCTTCCCAAACTGAGGAGCCAGAACTGGACGCAGCACTCCAGGTGTGGCCTCAGCAGTGCCGAGCACAGGGGGAGAATGGTGTGGCCTTTTGAAGACCCACAGAGCTCACAAAGGAGACAAATTATCCATTACAGAAGTGGCCAGATTAATTTCTGAGATTTCACCTCTTTAATTTTCTGTCTGTGTGACCTAGCAATATCCTTAAACAGTTCCTGAGTTGCATGCCCCTTTTTCCAAAGGTGATACACCCCTTTATTTCCCTGAGCAAACTTTTTCCCTCTTGAATTTCTCCTGGATCTTATGGGCTACTTAATATACATCTTTAAAGTCATTCTTAAGACTTTCACTATTATAAATAAGCCCCTCAGACAGATGACACCACCACACAGCCACTAAAAGACCTTAGCTCACGTCCGTGACACTCAGACTTCAATCTGTGCAACAACACTTGAGCCAGCACTAATAAAATTGCTCACAGACTGTGTTGACACACTTGGTGCTTGTCATTCCAAGACTGCCTGACACCTGATAATTGCTAATCACCAGATGCACTTATCCCATCTTGAGGAAGCACTGATGTTGCTCCTTTCTGAACCTTTTCCAGGTGGTTGAGTACTGCTGGTGTTTTATGTGGTGTGACAGGAGGAAAACCAGGCAGTGGTCAGACCAGCAGCTCTGCATCCCACTTTGTTAGTCACAACCTTTATTGGGACAAAAAGCAGCTTGGTGAAGTTGCTGTCAGCTGAGAAAGCACTATGAATAGAAATAATGAAATTCCTTGGAAAATTTGCCTCCTTTGTGAGCTCTGTGAGTCTTCAATAGGCCACACCAGACACTTGCTACGTCTGAAGCTAACCAATATTTTAAACAAATAAAAAGATGCATGTGGAAATCCCAAACCTTGACAGAATACAGTTTTTGTGAGAATGTCAGCATTAGGCTTCCACTAACACAACTGTCTCCTCTCCAAGGGTACTAATATAAATCCATGTTCAGTCCAGAAAAAAAACAAAGACATCATGCACCAGACAATTAGTAGACTTTTCCAAGCAGTTTTCACGCAGAAAGATAAGCTCTGCTAATCCATGGACAAGAGAGGAAAATATTGGTCTGCCTTTTAAATCAGAAAATTTGTACATTAAAACTATTAGAACTTCTTTTTTCCCCCAAAATGTTATTTAAGCTCAAAAGCTTGTTTTCCTACCAGAAAAGTAGAAATTATTCTGGTAAAGTATTCATAAACAGAATTACCTTCAAAGCCTGAATGTATTTATTGAACATCATGAATTCCCACCAATTTTAATGATTATCAGATACGGGAGTCAGACTGACACATTTTGGATTTTGATGTGCGTTATTATTTGGTTTTTTGTTTTGTTTTGTTTTTTAACCAAAGAAAGCTTTATCCCAATTCTAACTCCACATTCTCTTCCCAATGAAAATGTATAGTTGGTAAAACTTTGTAAATACTTGAAGAACCACATTCAGGAAGATTAATATGAGTCCTGTCAGAAGGTTGCAGAGATAGAACTCCTGCAAATTTAAACACAAGACAAGCAACGTGGCTTGTGGAATATCAGCCATCCTGCAGAAAGCATCTACTGAGAGCAAAGGGTTTAAGTGAAGTGGACTGGCAACAGTATTTCAAGAATGACAACCAGTTAGGGCATGAGGGGTGATGGCCAAGACACTGCAATTATCCCAAATTAATGGTGGTTTATAAGGATTTGACTCAGTATACCCAGGTTCACACTAAAGCCGTGGAAATAAATAATTTGCAGCCTGCTATCCCCTGCTAAACTGCATCTTATCTCTGCTTAATGTTTTACACTGTTTCTCTAAAGAAACAGACTTTCCTAAAGTCATACTAAAAACTCACACATTATGTATTCGGCTGTATTAAACATAATCAGCTCTAGATAAAAGTTACATTTTTGCGTATTTTTGGAAGCTCTGATGCCTACTGGCAATGAATTAGGTCACTGAGGCAAAGCCAGCCCAGAAAGACAGATACATAGTAGTGATTTCCACTTGCATGATGGTTTTGGTCCCTGTACACTTTTCACTTTTCACTACAGCAATCCTGAAGTCACTAATCACTGGAGCTGCAGCCAAAGAGAACCCAGTCAGGCTCTCATGCTGTAGCCATTTACTGGTGTTAGCAGCAACTTCTAATGAACCCATGGATTATACTGCTATTTAAAACAAACAAACAAACAAACAAACAAAAACCCCAAACACAACCCAAAATCATTCCCTTTCTGTTAATTAATTAATGACTTGAAACATTTGGTAAACAATAACAATGTACTGAAGTGCTCTAAAAATTTTGAAGATGTAAGTGATGGTATTCACAGTCACAAAAAGAGCTATCAGATTAAAAGGATATGCTTTGTTGTATCTGCTGTTGTAAACATGGATTGGCTTTAACAGCCAGAATTAATGGACTCATAATTTGAATATAATTCTGATGTCAGATATTAAAAACTTTTGCCTCCTCTTAAGAAGTTACAGAAATAAATGATAGTGGTTTCTCACATCTTAGAAGTAAAAGGTTATTTCACTTGCATCAATTAGCAATATATTTTATGCATAAAAAAAGCTGACATCCCTTTCTAATGCTCACAACTTTACGAGGGTTAGCTGGTACAGCTCAAAGAAATCAAAAATGTTTTCACTCTTTTGCTACGGACTGCACCTTCAAATGGGAAAAAATTTAGAAGCATGTGGCTATGCCAATGAAACCACTTTTCACTCCCCCTTTTCTATTGCCTAAGTTCTGCAAACATACTGGGAGGGTTGCTTGTTCATGGTAGGTTTGGTTGTCTTTGGTTTTTTTTTCCAATTAGACTTGCTTTTCATGTGCTTTTTAAATTTATTTTTTCTTTTTTTTAAGTAGCACATTTTCCCTTTGGAGGTGAAACTGGTTATTGACAGCAGAATATCCGTGTAAACTCCTTTGGCAACATACACAAGGGATGGAGACCTTGGGCAACCCCTAGGGATGGCCTGCAGGAATGTGGAAAAGACATCATCTGCCACTGCTGGTGAGTTCTGACCTCTCTGCAACAAAGACTGCACACCTGCTGGGGAGCCTGGGAGTGTCAGTGTCTAAAGCACAAAAGAGATCAATGTCAGCATTCACTGGGCCACCCTGAGCCTTGTGAACACACACCACAGGTCTGCTGCTTTTTTTCCCAAACACACCAGCCTGACCTTGTCTTGTTGAAGGAAATGTGCCCAAGGGCAGCAGGTTCAGTGGCTGGGCCACATCTGCAGCACAGCTTTGCTCACACACCCAGAGGGCAAAGAGGCTGCAGAGAGAGTTAGGGAGCTATTTAAGCACCCTGCTGACGTAAGGAGCTCCTGAGACCTCAGAGACTTGACATTCTTAAATCTTTCCTTCTTCAAGGAACATTATGTTCTTCCTCTCACTCATCAGCCTGTGCACAGCTTTGTGGGTTTATAGTGCAGTGGTTGAGCTCTGCTTAGGTTTGAGTCTCTAATTTATGCTGCTGCCTTGTCATGGAAGGAGGAAAATGTTCTCCCACAGATACGTGGTCATGGACAAATAGAAGACAACTCAGAAACCATTGCATTACATTATTGAAAAACAAAAAGATAACAACATTACTGAAACCTTTATTAAAAACCACTCACCCCTGTTTCATACTCATGGACATACAGAAAATTTCCTTTGGTTGTGGCTAAAGTTTTCCAGATTAAGAGCAACACAGATTCAGACTAATTTTTTTTTTTTTACTTCTGTGTTCTAAATCAAATAATTTTATCAATGCAAATTTTATTATTCAGAGAAAACTTTCTTAATGAAGGAGCACTGTGAGCCAATCTGAAGCAACCCCCCATTATCCAGTCTTTTACATACACTAAGTCTTCCATTCACTGTACAGATACACAAGCATGAGACTTTTTATTTGTCTTTACTTTGTGTTCTTATTAATAAAATCACCCTGATCTGCTTTATACTGCATGGACCAGACAGCTTTTCCTCAAGGTGCCTGATCAGCCATGTAAATGAGTATCCCATTGCAGCACACCAGCCAAGTCAGCCATAAAATACCACTGCATGGTGCAAAGCTTGTCCCTGTCAAGTTGGCATCTATTTGATTCACCTCATAAGCACAAAAAAATTAATCTTTCAAAGAAGCTTTTTGTTTGGTTTGGTTTGGTTTTGGTGTTGTGGTTTTTTTGCTGGTTTGGTTGTTTCTTTTTTTTTCGTGCTTATTATCTATGGTATCTGATTTACCTGACAAGGTTTTGTTGCAGGGGGCACGACTGTAGGGGCGACCTCTGAAAGAAGGGAGCAGGAGACCCCTGCCCATGCTGATCACAGACAGTGGCAGCCAGCTCCAAAACAGATCCAACACTGAAAAAGGCTGAGGGTTTTTTTCCTCCTCCCTCATGAGCAAGGTCTCTCTCTGTCTTTCTCCTCCATGCACCTACACAATTTGCTCACAGAAGTTCTGGGCAAGAGAAGTAAATGCACAGCCCACACCAGCTACCAAAGTGGCATCTCTGTCCAGCTACAGCCTCTAGGTGCATCTTCCCCTCAGTCTGATAAACTCCTGGCTGCTTTACAGACAAGCTCCACACACATGGCACAGGCTGCAGGAATGCTGCCTAATGGGATTTTCTCAAAAGTTTTACCAAACTTTGATCAAGGAATAACAAAATCGTATTATTACAGATCGGTTCTTCCCTTTCTCTAGCCCCATCTTGCTGTTTTAATCAGTCCAGCTGAGCTCTGTGAGAGACCTACTAAACTGCTGAAGCTTATTTCTCACTTTCCATCCTTACCTGAGGATAAAAAATATCAAACAAAACCAAAAGAGCCCTCTTCAAATTTGAGTGTTTTTTTTTTAAACAGCAATAATAATAAAAAAAATAAATTGGAAAGAAGGCAAAGAAAAGATCCTCTGTATTGCTTTATATTTCTCTGCTACAATTTGTTTTGTGAAATGTTGCATTTTCCATCACTTCACTGAGAAAATTAAGTTATCACTGTTGGAAAACAAGGACATAAGGAACTTACTGAGGTGTGATAAACTAGTTTTTCAGTATCAGTGAAATTCAAGGACATCCATACATATCAGAGGAAGAGGAAAGCTTTCTGTCCATAAAATTTTCTGAATATTAGCTAATAAAATGAAAACAGCTATTTCTTTTTTTGTATCCATATTGCTATTAATTACATTTTCATAACAGTACACTATGCTACACAAATATATTTGAATTTTGTTTGCTGTACTACGGAATGAAAAAATATTTCTTAAAATTATTTCCAACTCTTTCAGTTTTCCTCATTACCTGTTCTTCATGCACATATCAAAGATGAGTAATCCCCAAGGAAATGAGAGGTGGGAAGGAGGGAGATGCTATAGAATAAAAAGAGCTAAAATATAATTAAATGCCAAAGATTATCTAAGCCAAGAAGGTATCGCCCTGAAACAGAAATCCCAGTAAGACTATGATAGAGCAAAACAACAGGATGAAAATTCAGGCATCTTGAAAGGTTCTAAAGAAAATAAACAAATCTTCAATAATTTGTAGACAACCTTGTCTTGTAGACATCCTGGTCCAGTAGATGCAAAGGCACCAAGCACAAATTCAGGGATTGTGGGAGAGTTCTTGCTTTGGGGAATTCAGTAACAAGCCATGTCTTGTTATATAAAGCAGCTTTGAGAAATTGTGGATGAATAGCAATTTGACTCATTATTTACTAAACAGAATGCTAGTAAGAAATAAACACCTATTCCTTTTCTTCCCATGGGTGTTTTCAGAGATGAGGGGTCCAGAAAGAGGGTGATGGAACAAACTAATAAAACATATCTTTAGAACAAGATAGAACTTACATGTCAGTTCCTGAGCTGCTGAAGAATGGTGCTAATTTTTCACAAAATGCCTTTCTTCATAATTTGCTGTACTCATTACACTTTATAGTGTGTCTTAGCTTGCAAATGCAAGATGTGGCCAGGGGTGTGTATTCTATCAGTATCTGTTAGAAGTGGGGCAGTTACCTTCTGTTAATTGGACAGTTTTCTCTATCTCTTCCACAGCCAATCCTCCCTCTGGGAAATATCTTCTGTTAATGGGCCATGAGTGTCCCTGCATGGCTGATAAAATTACATCATCCATTATGAGATGCTCTGCCCAGGGGGAGGAGCCAAACATTCCTACCTGGAGATAATCTGAGATTTGGAACACCACAGGCAGCCTTTTCCCACTGCATTCCCAGAGAGGAAGCTTTCTTTTCCCCTGCATTCCAGAGGAAGACCAGGCCCATCTACACCACCACCAGACCTTCCTAGGAAAACTCCCCCCTTCTACAGGATCACTGCTCCAACAGAACCACAGCTGTCACTGCAGGAGGGCTGCAGCCACCATTCAATGGGACTGTTACCAACACCCTTTTAGGTCATATTCTGACTCTGTCAGGCATTTGTTTTCTTTTTTTTTTTTTTGTACTATTGCATTTGTATTTTTAATATTCCTAGTAAGGAACTGTTATTCCTATTCCCATACCTTTGCCTAAGAGCCCCCTTTAATTTCAAAATTATAAAAATTTGGAGGGAGGGGGTTTACATCTTCCATTTCAAAGAAGGCTTCTGCCTTCCTTAGCAGACACCTGTCTTTTCAAACCAAGAAACAGTGTCAGGTATTTACAATATGAAGAGGGTAATTGATGTCCTCCTTGCAGCCTGTAAACCCATTTGACCTCACTGTTTCAAAGCTTTAATAGTAAATGCATATAAATTATTCTTGTTACTACCTACGGTGCTTCTTTTAATCAAAAATTTATTCTCCTACTTTCTGCAAAATACTTCAAGAGAGACTTACAGGAACAAAACCACATCAGAATTAGTGATCAATGTAATTATACAATATTGGATTCTACCACTCGATTTACATGTTCATCTGTAAAAATGAAAGACTCATTATAATTCCCTTCATCTCGAAGTACAGCTATAAGAACATACAACCACTTCCTAAAGAAAATCAGAAATACAACTAGTTCAAATATATATATATATTAAAAAAATGCACTAGTGAAACATTTTTTTGTGCAAAAGATGCTGATGCAGTAGAACAAAAAAAGGTTCAAAAGGACGCATCAATTCTCTTGACATCTTAAAAGCAAAACCAAGAAGACTAGCTGGCCTACCAGCCTGCCCACACAGACTTTTGCTGACCATGTTTGTCCTAGACAATTGCCCCTAAAGGTCTCCCCATTATTACTAGACAACAAACTTGCTGGAAATTGAATTGACCTCTGAAGGAGGCCCCCCCAGACCTCCAGCTGGTAACTGGGCAGTCTGCAGTTCCACTCAATCAAGTGCACAAAAGTCTTTCAAAAGAAATGTTAACCTGAAGAGTTAAAAGAAATTACTTGTTTGAGGATGACTGTTTTTTTAAATACAAATCAGCTGCTGATAGATTTTTATATGCTTACATGGAAAATCAGATCAAGATGTCTCTCTACTCAGTTCAGTTCAAAGCTGATTTTTCTAACCTGGGGAAATTCTCACACTTCCTAGCCCACAAGAATATATTAATGTCTGAATTATTGCTTAAAAATTAAATTCTAGTACCACTGCTCTTTCTTCTGTCTATGTTAGATTTGATGTAAGCAGAACATGTTTACAAAACAGGTAAAAGGGATAACAAAGCCAAAGAAATCCCCAAATAAAATGTGTATGTCTTAAAAATAAATCAGCTACTTACCTGCTCAGTACTTTAAGGTTTTAGTACCTCTAAAACCTGCCCAAGAAACCATGTAGGTGCTATAAATAACCTAAAGCCTAAGTGCAGATCTATTGCGTGAAGGCAAAGCCTACATGCTTATTGCAGATTCCACCTGTGGTGGTCCGAGTGACTGCAACCCCAGTTTGTAACAAAAAACCCAAGTTCATTAAAGAAATGAGCTTATAGACTCATCACCCACTATTCAAAGTAATTATTTATCATGATATGTAGACTCAACCAGTAAATAATTACATATAACTGTCTAAACAGAAAATTGATTATTTTTAAAATTGCAAAGCTACTGTAAAATTTACAGTGGTAAAAGAGGAGATATGCCAAGCAGTCACCAAAACAATTAGATTTACCCCTTCGTGATGCTGAGTTGTTTACTTCCCAGATAAGTGATATGGCACCTCATCAAACATAGAAATATCTTCATGGGGCTCCTTATGATCACCAGGCTGTCTTGAAAATTAGGAAAGGAACGTGGGTGTAAATGCCTGAACGTCCTTGGATCCACGGGCCTTCAAAGGGAAGACTAACTAGGAAATTTAACACATCCTACCATAAAGACAAGATGGGAATTTGTGGGAAGCTCTAAGACTCTAATCTGCCTGAGTGCTCACTCTTGGGGGTGCCTTTGAAAGCAGTACTTGAGAGGAACTTTTAAAAATTTTTTAAAATATTTTTTTTTAGTAAGCATCTCAAAAGGAGCTGTTTTTAAAACAGGCTTTGAAACAAGATTGCCTGTGATGGTAATACCACTAACATCTAAACAGCAAAAACATTTCCAGAATCCCTGCCTAACTCTGGCCATCTCTTAAGGAAAACAATAATAAAAATAAATAAAAATAACCCCCCCAAAACCTATGAAAACTGGATGCTACACCTAACCAATTTCATTTCTGCCCTCTATTTTACTAAAAAGCAAGCAAACAAACAAAAAACCAACCAAGGCAAGAGAAAAGAAATACAATCATAGTCCCTTACTATTTTTCCCCTCCAAAAGTCTTAACTGCACAAAATAAAATCTTCCTCTTTTACTTTGGAGCACCTGGTTCCCACTTGCTAGCTAAAAGTAATTAGCCTTTAATTATCACAAGTTACATTTTCACCTGCAAATCACTGCAGAGTCAGGCTTGCCCCATTAGCATATTCATCTCCCACCTGCAGGCATGAGGAAACACTTGTGCACTTCAGATGAGGGATTAACCTTTCAGTTTCCCAGGCCTTTGCTGTGCACACACAAATCCAAATTTGTGGACGTGTGTACGGATTTCGAGGTCAAACAGTCTTTTTTTACTAGAAATGGATGTTGAGGGCTTCTTATACTTTTCTACAAGGTTAACCATGGGAAAAAAAACCTTTAAATGTTTTTACAGTAATACACGTCGATGTAGGAAAAAAATCAATGCACAGAAAAACTATCCAATCATTTCATTTTTCTCTCTCTAGTTTGATAGTGTTAAGGCAATAGAGATCTTTAGACATTGTTGATATATTAATGAAAATATGGAGCATGAAGTCCTCGTGAATCCTTCAAGAGTTTTTGCAGTACAGGTGATGATCTCCAAAGCAGGAAGTCTGTTTCTCACTGCTTCAGCTGACCTCCCAGCAACTTATTTTCAGCTTTTACTGGGCTTATTATAAAATTTATTCTCCAGCTGAATTTTTCACAACTGATTTTTTTTGTAAATATAACTTTTTTTTTATTTTGCATGAATACAGGTTGGATGATGTAAATGTTTACAGGCTAAGGCTGTAACTGTGGAACCAAACACATTTTTATGCAGGTGGCATGTTCCAATGACTTCAAAAGGCCTAACAGTGTGTACAAACACATCACTGAGGTGCATATTTTTAGGAAGAAGGCAAAGAACTCTGTTTTGTTTTACGGCAATATCTGGGTTAAAATGTGCACAGCTTAAGTAACACAAAACGCAAATAACACACAAAACACTAATATTAACTATGGGAAGTCCTACCTTAGGGATTTACTTTCTTTTACATTTAAAAAATAAACTGAATGTCCTTCACATCAAAGGACCACAGATCCAAAATATCTATTGCAGAACCTAAACAAAACAAATGGAAAAAAATCCTTAATTCCTGAATCTGCAAATAAAGTGTCCTCCCAAATAAAAGAGGTAAACTGAATTGGTATGGTTGACCTCCTAAAACAATAACCAAAATAATGATCTTACATTTTGAGTATTTTTTTTTTTCTCATGCATTACCATGCATCTTTATGCCACTGCATCTTTATGATTCTGATCAAACTCTGTTGACAAATTATGCATAAATATGCAAAACCTGCATAGCATTGTTTATAAAAATTGTTTATTAGATTTGCTATAATGAGTTCAGCATAACTAGGTCACTGTATCATTTTATTATCATCATCATATTATATTTGTGAAAAATGTATCTTAAAACAGTATGGAGACAATAAAAATTACACTTGTGAAGTAATATTAAAAAAACAGCTTATAGAAAGATTGATTCTGTGTTCTCTTTAATCTGTAAATAGATTTTTCTTTTTTCCACATATAAAATACAATTTACCAGGCACAAACAAAACCTACAGTGGTGAACAAGTGCTTGTGATAACAGCTACAATTTCTCATATATAAAGTATTTCTAAATCTTTTTTGAAACAATATTATATTCTGTGTTGTGCTTCTTCATCAATGCAAAAAGGTTGACTACATTTCTTTTCTGCACTAAAGCCTTGAGACATCAGGATAAACAACAGCTCAGATATTAATGCAGCTGTTCATCCTGTTAGATTTTTTTTTTTTTTTGCCAGTTTACTTCAGATACATGAAATTGGATTTCTGGAGGCTTAGGCAGGTATTTAACCCAAAGGCTTTGATTTCTTCTGAATTAAATTTCTTTTTTTGGTTTCCACAAACGATTCCATCCTAACTTGAAAAACCCTCATCACAGAATTTAATCAAAACTAATTGAAAAAACAGTTTTCCTGTGGGAACTTAACAAGACAGTATTTTCTACTGAAGATAATTTAATCAAATATTTCTGCACTGTATTCATCTTTCCTTTTTGTCCTGCTTCATACTGATAGACCAGAGCCTTCTGACGAGATGCAGTGATTCTGTAAGTAGGATGGAATATGTGTAAAATTAAAATAGCTTAGAAAGGCAAAACGTCTACTTAAATTGGACAGCTGGAGTCTTTCTTTTCATAGTTAATAAATTGATTTCATGAGAAGATCATACTGTAAAACAAGAAATATTTTTGGGTTGAAACACCTTGCTGGACCAATGACCTTACTTTTCCCCAAATGAAGCTGTGGAGAAGATACAAAGGAAATAATGCATTAGCAAACACTGATGTTAATGCTAGGAGTTACTTGTTTATTTTGTCCATTTCTAGAATCAGAAACTACCAATTTTAGATTGGTAGTTACTGCTAGTATTTATTGGTAGTATTATTTTTTAAGTCTATCTCAAGCCATATAAAAATTATGAAGGTATGTATGTAAATGGTGGAGATAATTTTAATGGTAATAAAGCTATAACCCTAGCCCAAATTATATTGAATTTCAAGGTTAAAAAATTCTAAATATATAAAAAAAAATCATGGTCCACAACAACAACAACAACAAAAAAAGTTTTTAAAAATATATATACATATACATATTTTCTGACAATTCTTCCAATTCATATGATTCCCTCTGACTTGTTTCCCCTCCTCTACATTACCCACTCACAATTTTAACATTGCTCTTTAGGATTTCCAGACTTATAGGCACTAGATATTTCTGCCATCAGGAAACAGCCAAAATACCATATATTTTAGATCACATTTCCATGACATAGAAAGAGATTTATGTGTGAAAAATGTGCATTACCAATATGTATCAGTCACTTTTGCATCAATTTGCCATACACAGTTGCAGCTAGCAGACTATCTTTTCATTTGTGGGAGAACTGTCATATTTGCCATGAAGTTTCTTCAAAGAGAAATATGACACAGTTCCTTTTCTTGCTTGGATGTCACAGTAAATACAGGATATTCAAAGCACATTTTCTATACTGAGACAGAGCATAATTATAACTCAACACATTTGGCTGGAAATCAAAACAGCTACCCCATCCCAAATGTAAAGACGCCAAAAAAAATTCATTTTCACTTAAATAATTGCAGAATTTTCAGCACTGAAGACAATACATCAATTTCTTGACACTTCCTTAAATTGGCTTTTAACATGCAAACTCAAAGAAGGTAATTTGTCTTTTGCCTTCACAGCCATCCCTTTATAGTTTACTAATACAAAAGTGTCATTAAAATATTGTGCATTAAATAAATTCTCCCTCCCTAGCAAAGAATCCACAACCATTTTAAGGCACCTGTAGGTGTTTCAAGCAAAGCTAAGACATATCAACTTTCTGGTTTTGCAGTTACTTTATTCTGATTTTATTTAAAGTATTTAAAGTTTAATTAGAACAAGTTTAATTTACACGTTTTTTTAAGTATGCACCTATCACCTCACACTGACAGTCCAATAAAAACACCAGCATATGATTATCACCAATAATCAACCTTAGTAATCCTTGGCTGTACCAAGTCATCAGCAAATCTCCACATGTATAAGTGTTATGATAACTTTAAAACCTTTAAATCTGCTTTATGAGACACCTAAATTCAGCAAATTAAGTATGCATATTATGTAGGCAATTCAATCAGATATCTTTTTTCCCCCTGAAAAAGAAGATTAAATGAAGCCCTTAAAGAATAGGTAAACAGGGAGTCATCACTTTGTGGTCCAGTATCAGCAGAGTGATTCTGTGTTATGGGGCATAGAAAAATTATTTTCTTCTCACTGCCCAGTCATGAGAAAAAATGACTAATATTCCTATGGATGACATATTTTCCTACCTGGAACATATGCTGTGAGCATCTGAGGGCTGTCAGTGCTCAGTAAGAGCCATTATTGACATACTTGTTCTCCAGCAAAGCCAGTTCTATTTCACTGCTCCAAATGCTCAACACGTGAATCTTGGATTCTCTCTAGAGCTTCTTCTGCTAAGTGTGCAGAAACAATTATTTTTCATTTGTGTTCTGCTAAGATTCAGTGAAAATGCTATATAAAGACTTACTGATAAAGTGCCCTGAAGTATGTAAATATTTCTAAATATTAATAAATCCATCAAACAATCCAGACCACGTTCAGGAATCCCTGCAAAGAAAATATGTGTCCATGGCCGGTTGATTCTTCTTTCAGTCACAAATGTAGATTCTTTTCCAGGATAAGCCAACTATTACAGACAATGGTCAAATATTTTCTCATGATTTAAGAAATTAAGAATATTTTTTATTTAAGGAAAGGATACAAAAAGAAGAGGCCTTTTATTCTAACCTACTAATGCTGCACTGAGACACATCATTGCATTCCCAGCCCAGTGAACCCAACCCAACTGTAATTAAACAAAGCTGCTAGTTATTAAATCAAAGATTCTGATTTATTGAATTTTTGTTGTTGTTGTTAATGCTAGTGGCTTACCTTCTGAATATTTTATATGTTATACATGCTACTATTTCAGGATTAACCAGTATATAAGAATGGTGTAGATCATTAAACATACCCTGCATTAAATTTTAAAGTACTATTTCCATTTACTTTGGCAAACTAATAATGAGGAATACATTGTGGATTTCATCTGAGAGTTAATAGGATCATTAAATTTGGAAAACTCTACTTGGTATAACTGAATAAAAAATTGTTTTATTGTCATTGTAAAGGATGAAGTAAGAAAGAAATTTAATGAAAAGGATAACTAGCTGAATTTCTTCTCCCTTAAAACCACAGCTTCACCTTTTACCTTCTCAGTCTTTTTCTCTTTAGAGGATAAGGGTGATATTGGCATTATGAGGTTATGAGTAGAAAGGTCAGACAAAACAAAGGATTTCCAGAAAACTATTATTTTTTAAACATTATTACCTTGGAATAATTCTGTGATTTTTTTTTTTTCCTCACAGAATCATACAGGATCCATTATGTTGGAAAAGACTCATAGGCACACAACCCTTTTCTTGGCATGTGTGAATAGCCCATATTTTTTCTGCCTTTTTCCTTTATCAGAACTGCAGAGGACTCCAATATACCTTGCATCTTCTGTGTCTGTGTCATTCATAACAGCAGCTGCCTTAAAGTCAAGGCTCCACCAAACCCTCTAAGTTTTACTGTCCATACCATTGGAGAGGTAGGAGAGAGTTTTTTCTGCTTTTCATTTTAAATTACATAGATGGTTTGGTTTGGGGTTTTATTTTTTTTTTATTGTGTAACTTTCCACCTGAAAGTTTTTCCCTGATTCATAGTTGATACCAGGATGGTTCTACTCCCCTGCTGTGAACAGTTGCTCTGAAGGTAACTATCGTTTGCTAAGTGATATCATCTACTTCTAATATTCCACACTCCTCTACAACCTCTCTTTCCAACATTTTCTTTATAGAAAATAACCCTGAATTAATTGGTTTTCTGTAAGTCATGTTAACTGGAGCTCTGATTGGTTTTGTTCTCCTTTGGATTTTCTCCAATCAGTCAACATTATATGTCCATTTAAAGGTCTGAAAGGATGATGGATCTGATGGATCCTTTAAATTCTTGCCCATGTGTACTGCCACAAATAGCTCATATTTTTATCTAACATTTTTTGCAGAATTATATGTGCTTTTGAATAAAATGAGAAGAGAGGTGATATTTCCCTCAATTTCTTATTAACATTCACAAAATGCTATTTAATTTTTCCATCTCTGTGTTGGGAACCCTTAGGTCCCATGCAAAACTACTTCCCTGTTCTCAGGCATAAAGTCATTTCCAAGCTTCCTTCAGATGTGTCATCAGTCTGCTGCATTATGAGAGATTGAACCTTTTCTTTTCTTTTTTTCTTTTTTTTTTTTTAAATTTTCCTCCCTCTCAAGTTTTCCACTTATATTCCAGTAAATAAGAAAAGTAAACACTGAAAAACTCCAGAAACGGGAATTTCTTTTTTCCCTTAATGTTACTATGGAATGAGAGAAACTCAGAAAGGGGCAAAAAAGAATCTAACAATCTTTAGTAATAATATTTTTTTTTCCCAGAACTTGTGACTGGAATTGCAGTTATCTATTTATCAACTAAAAAGATTAAGTCTTAGCTTGGACTTTTAGAGAATAAAAGGGCAGAGATATTTATTTAACCTTTGTATAAGCAACCACCACGGATAAGATAAACCAGCAAATGTCTTTTTTTTCCTGTAGAAACTATAAATCTCATAAACAGAGTTTTTGCCTATAAAACCTACAATAACTTATTACTTTTTAACAAAAGCAAGCAAGGTCTCCATACTTGGTGGCATATATGAAATTTTCCTCTGCAATTTACAATAATATGACCATTCAAAGTAGGACTGGAAAAATAATGCACTGCATTTTCTTAAAAAGTGGGACTGAATGATGACTGATTGAGTAATCTTAAACTGATTTCTTTGATGAACAGAAGGAAGTTATCACATAAGAATTAGTTCCATAATTACACAAATGATCAGATTTCTGTTTCTCCACCTTATATAAAAATCATCTATTTGCCAATAAATTCAGCTTGTATTTATTATTTTGTTTCCTAACTAAGTGGGACTAAAAATAAATCTTTAGGTGATCAATAGATTTTAAAAATTGATGGAAGACTCTGTATTATGTTTACACAATACTACTGATTTAACTATGTAGAATTGAATACCAAAGAAAAATAGATGGTGTAGAAGTTCAGGACTTTTGCAGAGTACAAGGTGCAATAAAAAATGCAAAATTATAAAGCTTGCAAAGAGTAAGCATGTCCCAATCATGACATTTTCTTTACAGTTATGAACTTATTGCATAAAGTAAATCTAAAAGAAACCATTCCAACTTTCATAGCTGTGTTGAAAGTCATAGAAAAGGAATGACAGAACTGAACCAGTTGGTCATTTCTTAAGGTGTAGGCAGTGTTTCACTGTCTCTCATTGGATTGTTTTGACTCCTGAAATGAGGTTTCTCTTTGCTCTTGCATTAGGTGTTAGCAAATTCAGAGATTGGTGGGTCACTAAAATTTGATGTAGTAGACTTGAATACTCCTAGCAGAAACTGGAAAGATGCACACACATCCTACCAGTGGTCCTGCTCAGACCCATAGCATCAATACCACGCCCCAGTGACCCACTTCAACCGATTGAAATATATATATAAGTGGGGAATAAAATCACCACAGAATATTAGTAGAGTCCTGTATTAGATTTATGTAAAACCATATCAGTTTTAGAGATGAGAAATAGTTATG
Organism: Fringilla coelebs; assembly: GCF_963513975.1. Lineage (NCBI taxonomy): Eukaryota > Metazoa > Chordata > Aves > Passeriformes > Fringillidae > Fringilla > Fringilla coelebs. The sequence continues at coordinate 63,701,195 of NC_140032.1, read as the reverse complement.
TAGCTCAGTGTAAGGTGTGAAGATTATCCTAGAGAAGTTTCTGCAAGAAAGTTTTTAATAATATGTGCTACACGCAATTCATGAGGAATTGTCAGTGTTCACCATCCTAAAAAACATGAAAATGCAATTATTATTATTATTACTGTGTTAAAAATGAGACATTTCAAAAGTAAAATTTTTAGGCATTTTTCAGGGAGACCCCTCCCCTGTGAAGGGATCAAGCAGGAAATAAGAAAGGAGTGTGATGTTGGGAGCCTCTAGAGAAATGCTCTTAACCTTACAGTGAAGGCATCTCTATTTTTGCCCACAAAAGGAGAGAAGAGTGAACTAAAGTCAACAAAAGTTCACATCTAAACTAAGAAGTTAAGAAGGGGGAGAAACCAAGTATGCTTCTATCCTTGTCCTTAGCTGTGGGGAAAAACACGCTTCTGGATTGAATAACACTGTCAAAATAAAATCTATTTTATTTTAAAATGAAGATTAAATATGGTCTCCATTAAAGGCTCAGTTTTGTCTCATAATTCTGTTCTCAGAAATCTCAGCTCAGGTTGCCAGAACTTTACTTAGCTGTCCATAAGGCTACATAGGAAAGCATGCATGACAAGTGAACCTGTTTTAGGATTCATTTGACAGGTGGGCTTTTCCCACCTTTCCTTTTTGTTTTAGACATAAATATTTAACTTTGTCACAGAACCTGAGCCAAATAGTCCTGATGTCTTTCACAACAGCATGAGGGAAAATAATTACTGTTCTCCTGTTTTCTCTGTGCTCATATACAAAATTACAGCACAAGATATCACCAAATTTCTATCCTTTTTTTATCTGGGTTCTTTTTCTTATTTTCTGTGTGGATTATGTTCTTTTCCTGCTAACTATAAATCAGTAAGAATTTTCCCTTTTTGCACTTTGTTCAACTGATTAAATCTATTAATGAGATTAGTTTAACAGAGTTGACACAGCAACTATGAACAACTGTCAGATTTACAGCCTCAGCTTCTCCAAACCAGAAGAAGATGAATTCTAAAAGATGCATATATTGCTCAATATTAATAAAAAAATAAATGATAATTGGCCATTTGGGGAGAAAAATGGATCAGAAAGGTGGAAAATAATTTGAATAATTAAAAATAATAACAACTTGCAAAATTTCACTGAGTATGAATGTGTATTATTAGATGTTGAGTTGCCCATGTTTTCATGTCCATAAAATCAAAACAGAATCAGCACTTTGCTCTAAAAAAAAAAAAAAAAGAAGTAATGATGGCACACTGGTTATCATACTGATACCAGAAAAGAAAAAGGGAAGTGGGGGAGGTAGGGACACATAAATATTCAGAAACTTTTTCCTGGAGAAGTTTGGGTAAGAGAAGATGCGATCACATCTTATTACTTTCAATAATATTTTCCCCAAATATGACACACAAAGTTTTAAAAACAAACTGTCTACATAAGTAGCATAAGCTATAAAAGCTGAAAATAATGAAAGAACCACCCAGGACCTATTTTCTACTTAGCTTTTGTTGTTGTTGTTGTTGTATAATAAATACAAACCTAAGTATATCCTTGTCTTTCTGCAGAGAACATAATGTTTTTGGCACAAGATTTTACTCTTACAGAAATGGTGAAAAAAAAAATTTAGCTGTCAGAATCTTAGAAGACCAGTTTCTATAGTAGTGAAAGTTCACAGACAAATGGTATTTAATTTTGAACTCATGAATATAAAATTTAAAAACTAAAAATTTAAAATTTTAGAAAGGTTTGCATGTTCTAATAATCAATAACTGTTTTTATTTCTAAAAGATACAACTCTATTAAGATCCCTGACACAAATTACAATGCTAAATTTATATAATTTGTTGAATACAGAAACAGGGATTGGAAATATAAATCTGTGCTCTGATCAACAGCAGTTCAGGTCAGGCCTTGGTTGGCTTTGACCATTCAAGTCATCAAAATCTTCAAGGATGGAGAGACCACAGTTCTTCTGGGTAATCCTTTCTTGTGCTGCCCTATATGAGCCAACAAAACAGATTTTTTGTAACATGAGATATAAGTTCCTGTGCTTGGACTGCAACCATGGCATCATTGGCAAGGAAAAATTTGATATTAACAACAAACACATTAAAAAGACTACATTAAAAAGACTGATAATATTGAAGGGAAGAGGCATGAGAGATTTTGAAAATTTCCTGTGGAGGGAAAAAAATGTATGTGGTGTCAGACAACTTCTACATCAAAAGCAGAGTTATTGTGTTCACTAACACTGTAATCAAGTAGATAAGAATGGAAAACTGCTTTCCAGAAATCATCACAAAAGAAGATATTTGTGTAATTGCTTCCAGGCTTAATGAAACAAGCGATAGAAAATTTTTGCTACTGCAAGAGTCTCTCCATCAATCAAATGAAAGAGACCCCTCCAAGGTAATATATGTCAGACCTGAGCAACCCATGCCACATAAAGTTCTCAGTTTAGAAAAATGAAATAAGAAGAGAAAAATCAACTAGAAGATCTGCTGATAGAATAATTGCAACCACTATGTTGCTATTTTTCTCGCACTGCTGAAGGACAAATACCACAATTCCATTTTAGATTTTTCTGAATCTATGTTCAGCTATGAAATGCACCACCTTCATAGAAACATATATATATCCATAAAAACAACTTCCAAATGATATGATTGTTTCCATTTACTGTGCTTTGGAGAACCTTTGTCTTTTTTTGCTGTCACCAGTCCCATGGCAATGCATCTACCAACACACTCACTTGGGAGGAAAATCAGGAAAATCTATTGCAGACTTTAGCATCTAGCCCAATTGAACTATGGCAATCTGTTGTCACAGTACATGGTGAATAATTGTATATCTTTGTGGTTTTTTGGTTTGGGGTTTTTTTTTTTTTTTGTTTGTTTGCTTGGTTTACCATGTTTTGCTGGGTTTGGAGGGTTTATTTTTGCAGTTGGTGTTTCTCTGTATTAAGATGCATTGTGGTAGACAATACTTTTGATGTTACCTCAAAGTTCAAAAACTTCAAAGAAAAGCTGAATCTTTGGATTTCTTATTGACTTGATAACCACCACCACCAAAACCTTTTTAGACTGAAGTCATGTAGGGCAAAGAAGTCTGCACAATCACCCAGCAGGTAAATTGCAAAGATTATTTCTCCAAAAAACTGGAGCTTCCTAAGAGTGTCTCTAATGTACCTTTTGTTTTGTAACATTGGTAGAGCTAATTGTAAATTACTAATTACAGCAGGGTGATAATGTTCCTCAAAGTATCTATTGTTTAGCTTTAATGTCTCTTTGTTGAGTGCAAAGTGAAGCTGATGGATTTGAAAAATGCAAATACTGCTGCAGAAGTTGCTTTAACTGGAGAAGCGTGGAGCAGGAAAGGCCAGAAGCCAGAATTTATGTTCAATGGCAGTTCAGAGAAGTTATAAAAAATTTATTATAGTTTTGTTCTGTATGCACAGTGTATGACTGACTGATATAGGTTTAGAATGTGTCCTAAACTTGACATTTAAAGAGCCTAGAAAGGATATAACTCAATGGGTCATGTTCAGCTCTGACTTAAAGCTTTCCTAACAAAAATACATTATTAAGGAGAATTCACTAATCTATGAGCTGCATAGAACAGATTGCAGTTTTTCAACAGTTAGGAAAGATACTAATGAATGGATGTTGTGAGAAAAGTGTAGGTTGATCAGAATTCATTCAGAATACATTATGGATAAAAAAATTAACAGATTATAAGCAATGGTGAATGCATTCACCTTAGCCTGCTGGTATTTCTAACTTTCTACCAATAGCTGTACAAAGCACTTGGCTGAAAAGCCTTAACTGTGGTTTAGTTATTTAAAATATAGTCACCTTCAAATCACATGAACTGCAACAGACCACACAGAAAGTCTATTTTATTACAAGCATGATGAAAGATGAAAATCTAATACTTTCGAGAACAAAACACAATTTAAGACTTAAGGAAAAATACTCTAACTGAAATTATGATGGCTACTGCAAAACTAATCATCATCCTTGCAAATGCAATATTTCTCAAGGAAGACTTTCTAAGACTGCTGACCACCTATGTATATACATGGAGCATTAATTTGAAAGGCAACTTTTAGAAAAGACTGGAATCACAGGAGGAATTCCTGGACTTTACCTCTGAATATTGCAAGGCCTAAGCAATAGGCGCTTTTTCATCTGTTGAAATATGAAAAATTGACCACTGTCTTACATTACAGTGTGATGTCACCTTCCTGTTAGGCAAAAGAGGTCATTTACCTTCCTGGAGCTGCAAAACTCAGATTGTGCCTTCCCTGGAAAGTCCATTGATGTTTTGGTTTAATTGAGTATTATAAACTCTTAAAATAACTTCAAGATTTGGGTTAAACACCACCAAACATTACATGCCACTGATTTAAACAAGCAACTGCCCAAAACTAACTATACATTCTTATTCTAAGTATGAATTCATAGGAGCCAACACATTAATCTGCGCTGCCAATCAAATATCCTCGTCTAGGACTCGAAAACTGTCATAACTATTTGTTATGTGCTAATTTTCAGTCATGGTCTGGTAAAAACACTCTTATAAGTCCAAGGAATAACTGGCAGTTTTGAGAAGAAACAATTTCCAAAAGAAGCCTGCAAGAAGGTTTTTTTGTAGATACAAAATATATTTGGGACTATAGGTGGGAGTCTTTCTTTTGCAATTTCAATATGGAATGAAAAAGGGCCAGTGAGCCACTTTCCTTTCAATTTACATTCAAAGCCTAGAGAAATATTTCATCCATGTTCAGAGAAACAAACACCATCTTCTCATCTCTCACAAGTGGTCAACACCTTTACAGAACTGATTGGTGAAGTTGGAAGGCATCTGCTTATCCTCCCATGTCTCACCATCAGCAGCAGCTTCACAACATCTGTTTTTTGCTTTTCCCTTTGATTTCTTCTCATATCTTTGCCTATTTTAAATCCCCAGGGGATTGGTGCTTTAAGTCTTACCATCTGCTACTTAGCCATTAAAAATGAATACAAGTAAATATTAAAGCCTGGCTGGAAAGCATGTGTGTGTATATTCACAGATTTTAAGTGTATATTTTTTTAAAGAAGAGATACTAAGCAAATGGAATGAATAAAACTTCACTCAGCCTTATTTTAATGGTATTAAATGTCATGTGAAATATTTTAAGCAAATGTAATTAAAATCAATACAGTTTCAAGTTAAAATTAAAAACAAGATTAAGGTCTGTGCCCATAAAGAATCACACAAATCTCTAAATCCTGTTACCTATAAATAAACATCCAAATTCTTAATGCTTAATTACCTCAACTTTTGTCATTATATTTTAGTCAGGCTCCAGGTCTCATTCTGTCTTTCCTATTTGAATTATAGGAAAGCTATTCTCAGAAGTCTGAGAAAGGTAGTTATAGGCTGTCAAGTCACTTCATTTTCTCTCAGAAAAAAATGAAATAGATTGATCTTTTTAGTACAAAACATATTTTACAGACTGAATCATTCATGTAGGTCTTTTTATCTGAAAATCTCTGTTGTTCATGATGTATTTCCACCAGTAGTTACAATACTCTACTAGTTATATCTCAAAGCTGTGCTCAGGTATATTTTAATTTCCTACCACCGCTTATACATTATTTTTGCTGTTAAATTCTTTCTGCATTGAAAATGTGTCCTTTGTTGGGTATCTTTATTTAATTTTAAAATCTTTTAAACACCAGCATCTATCAAAATTGAAATTTCCCACCTCATAAGCTTTATTTTGAAAATTATTTTTCTGCAATTTCTGACCATTATTTGTACCATGATATCTCTTTTTTTATTTTACTGTTTTTCTTGTTTCCTCTCTTAGTTGGTATGTTGTCCTCTTTTAAGTAACAGCAATGGAACTGTTTGGGGAGATCATATAAAGACCTGTTTAACAGTCCATCATTATTGATCAATTATTGGTTTTATTGATAAAGGGTGTCTATATTTTCTCACACAGCTTTGTGCACAAGTATTCTTGGTATTTTAGTTATAAATATCATATTTCCTGACAGTTAATATTTTATGCAAAATAATATATCATAATATTTAGGAAAAATCCAAATGGTTTTTTTCCCAATTTTACCCTAGTCTCAAAAAAGTTACATATTACATGTTGGTGAGCTCTAAGTTAAGAGAGATGAATCTAAATTTGTACTTTGTTAAAGTTTTTTTGAAACTTTATTGCTTATTGAATATTTTGTGAGTTAGTGATCACTGTGAAAAATTCAGTAGATTAGTAAACCATCTTCTCATGTGGAAAGAGTTTCTTTACTATATGTAGTGTATGCATAGGAGAAATTTTCATTTTTTTATATTATCTCTATGTATTTTTTGTATGAGTAAAATGCATTTGCATTAAGCTCTTGCAATAATAATACAACACTTTCTTGTCTATTTATTAGTTTTCTTTTTTGGAACAGTTCTATTCATGTGAAAAAATTTAACAGCCAGTACCAATAATTTTTCAATTTGCAATGAGATATAAAGTACTTACAAAAAGTCATGCCTATAAGTTCAGAGTACCTCATTAATTTTGCCAATATTACTTCAAAATTTATTGAGCATAAAGACATTGAAAATATTTTTGATGAGAAATTGATGAAAAAAATTTTTTCAGCAAGTTTCTGAGGTAGTGTTAGCAGTCAGTCAAATGGTAGATCACCCTATAAAATCTTGGGATATTCATTGTCCTGGTGTGTTTGATATTATTGCTCTTATATGTACCTCCTTACAATGCTTGTATTATCAGTTTGTTTCTTGCTTGCATCCTGTATAGTCCAACAAAGCTAAACCCCATATTTGTATGTAGCATTTAAACTATTTCCAGAAAATATAATTTAAAACTATGATATCAGAATGCTAATAAATATTGACTAAAAAAAAAAAATCACCATTAAACACAGTGAAGTCCTTTATTTGGAAACCAAGATTTATCTCTACATAAAACTAAATGTCTTCCTCTCCATCCATGCCTCCATCTTCAGCAATTCTAACACTGCACTGAGGTATCAGCCAGTGCATATTAAGACTATTTTGTTGTGTTTAGCTTTTATGTGTTGGCAGTCTGGTTTTACAGCTTTTTAAACAGATGGTTTTATATCAGTAAAGCTTAACAAGACACAGAGCAAACAAAAATAAAACCCTCACTACCAATATTGCTTTTCATTGCCCAGTTGCTGCCAACTAAGATATATTGAACTTATCTCTATCTAAAAAGCCAACAAAAAGATGCTGTTTCACAATTCCTGAGTGTATAGTTATCCATTTACAAGACTAAAAATTCTAGGAGTGAGCTTGTGAACTGTGTAGTTAGAGATTTCAGTCATGAACATTTACTGTAAGAATTAACGAAAAAGTTGCTATTGGCATGATCTGCTGCCAGATTTGACTTCTGCTATTTTGTGAATACCAATGGAAATTTCAGCTCATGAGATCTAACAGACCCTGACATTTTTTTTTTTTAGGCTATTACAGCAGATTTCAGAGCACACATCATATGTGCATTCTGTGATATGGTAGATGCCAGTAATGATGGATAATTCCGTCTCTATTCATAATTCCAGAAGCCATGGTTTTAAATAGGTTCTCAGGGCTAGAAAATAATTACGAATAAGTTTTTATTTTGTTGGTTTAGTTCCCTGAAGAAGTAGTTTTGGGTGATGCCTAAAATGCAATCATATATCCAGAAACATGCATTGCACTTCTCAGCTCAATCTAATACATCACCCAATCCTATTACACTGAAACATAATCAATTCACAGAAAGGTACTTTGTCTAACTTTGACTGTCCAGATGATAATAGTTGAGCAACTGTTTTAAAAAGCTGTTTGGTTTTTTATGTCTTTCCACCCAGATAATGAATGCATAATTTAAAAGAAAAAAAATTAAAATTAAACCCATTAGTTCAATATTATAGCAAAAATGCTTATACACCAATGGAGAAAAGAAACCCAAGATTTACCCAAGATTGTTCAGTATCAAATAATTTTGAATAAAGAAGTAGATCTTTCACTTCTATGGTTCTGTAAAATTGTAACTCATGTTAGAAAGGATGTTCTGTAAGACTATAAGTGACCTAAAATGCATATTGTTTAACAACATGTATGTGAGATAGTATAATGAACAGATATATCATAGCAGAGCTCATACTTACAATTCAATTGCAGAAGTCCTTTTACCTGATTGAGTGATAAAGAATCTTACCTTAAATTTAGCACTAAAACTTTCAAAATTATTCCTTATAACTCTTTGAAGATCACCTTGAAAGTCTTGGGGACTTTGTGAACTATTTCCCAAGTTCTAAACATAGCTGCCAGTCAACAGTCATATACTTGCATTTGACACAGATATAATGAAAAAAAGTCCTCCTAGGTCTCGAAGGAGTTACTCTAGATTTACACTACCATTCCTGAGATACACAGAAGTTTGCATCTTTTCCTAAGTCTTAGAAAACATCAAAGACTTAATTTGCAGCCTCTAATTTCAGAATTGCTCAGGGAAATCAGATGATCTAGTCACAATACTGCAAAGAGGGAAAACACAGGGATTCAGGGCCCAGACATACAGGACAGCTATTCCTGTACTCTGTTTTCTGTGGCAATCCTTGCCTGAGCAGTGCCAGGGACCTTGAGAAGTAGGGCAATTTCTGTGCACACGGAGAGTCAGCAGAGCTTTAACTAGCACAGCACTTCATTCAAGAAGTCAGCTTCAGAACTTCATTTAAAATTATCAGGGGCAAATTATCTGGGAACACAAGAAGAAGCAATTATTGGTTTAATTAGCCTGTATTCACCACGTTGTGCTCCTTCTCTTTGTTGGATTGCCAGGCAATTTTGTAAAATCATTAAGCAAGGGAACTATAATTCCACGATGACCTAATCTGCAGCTCCATCCTATCACACTGGAATATTTTAAAGTTATTTATGACTGTCCTCAATAAAAGCTAAGTCCATTGGGCAAGAAACACTTTGAGTCCTCAAAATTCCTAATGGCTTCCCTTCGTGAAAGGTTTTTGTTGTGTTCAGTTATCTGTTCCTTCCTACGCTTGAAAGAGAAGGTTTTTTGTGAAAATAATTTAATGTTACTGTGGAAATGCACAGGACACACAAAGATATATTTTTCTATCCCAGGGGAAATAAAAACAAAACACAAACATTTCATTTTCATCATAACCTTTGATAAAATGGGCATGAAGGAAGATTCAAAACAGTGTAAAACAAACTCAAAACATATGATATAGATCTTTTTCCTGAGAAGGAAATTGAGTAAATAACAGTATTTTTCTACCTAATCTCTTAGACTTTGACAGTAGGAGAGATTTAGAAATGCAATTCGTGGCTATTTATTATTTTTTATGTCTTGCTTTCATCATCAGCATCTCATGAAGTTTATGTTGTTTCACTGCACCTTTGACACAGGAGGCTAAAAGGAAGTCTAGATTTATAAATCATGTATCTTTATATCTCTTAAGCAGTAACTTAGTATAGTACCAGTCTCCAAAAATTACAAAGCTTCATCACACAGCAAGCTAGAAAATTGCATATGAAACACTTGGAATAAATTAAAAGTTGAAAATATCAATTGATAACCATATATGAAGATACCATTTGCCTAATTAAATTAGGCTGAAATAAATCTGTAATTTTTACATATGCTTGGCCAAACAGAAAACTGATTAGGACAAAAGAAATGGCATTTTTGTTTCCAAATGAACTTTTCTAAGAACACTTTTCTAAGCCTTATCTACTTTATGAGTCAGATACATAAAAATTCTATGCCAGTTTAAGTTATTTAAAATATAATAGAGAAAGGCAATTGATTTTTGTAATAATTTTGTGGAAATCAAATAAACATAATTTTTACATCATTAAAGAAACAGAATAACTTGACCACAGCATTTTAATTTACTACTGCTCTCAGAATGTTGACCTGGAGCAAGTACACAGCAATTAACTGTGTCACCTAATCCTGATACAGCAGTGTCAGAATTTTAAACAGTTTCTGAACATCCAAAGGCACAAACTCCTAAAAGGCAGAAAGGAAAAGGCTTTGGGTATATCTGAAACTTCTAACTATTCCTAACTATGGAATTATTTAGACTTTAAAAAATCTGGTTTGAGCTACTTGCATCTACTGTAGATAAAAGATAATGTCTTCATAAACGTGCTTAATGAATTAGGTAAAACCTAATTTCTCCATTAAATTTTACCTGTAGCTCTTTAGGACATGAAAATACATTGTTTACACTCTACACTGAAACACTCAAAATGTGTTCTTTAATACATGGTTCTTAGTCTTATATTGCTTCATTTTAGCCCGGGAAATTAAATGAGCATTTAGTTTAGACTCTCATAATGGTTTACATTTTAAAGTGATATGTGGTGCTATAAAATGCAATCAAAGAAAACTGCAGTCCATGAAATCCCTAATAAAACAACAATAAAAAACTGCAAATCACACCTCACCGCTGCAAGAACAAAAGAGAAATGAAGCACTAAAACAGTCAAATGTCACACAAGAATCCTGGTCAGAGCAAGAATTTTAATATGCTCATCTCTGTCAGCACTGCTCATCCAAGTGTCAGCGCCTAGAGACGAAGGAAAACTGTACAAGTTGTACAGTTTTCATAGGCAAGTATGGTTGTACTGCTTTCATAGGCAGGATTCTAAGGCTGTTTAAATACACCTGAAAGAAGTTAATTCATGCTTTAAAACCTGTACCAGAGAAAATGGTACAGAGAAATGCAAGAGAAAATCACAAACAAGTGGAGCTCCTGAGAGACAAGTGGGGATATAACACAATTGGATAAGTAAAGCACAAATGTGGAAAAAATTAACGGCCAGCATTGCAGAAAATCCTGGGAAGGTTCTGGGAGAAAGACTGCAAACCAGGACTCTCTATTAATATTAAAACCTTCCTTTTCAGACCTTTCAGACACCTGGCTCCCAGTTTCATTGTCCTAGCTCTTTCTCCTCAATGACTATGTGTATCTGTACTACATTTGATAATCATGGTCAGTTCAGCCATAAGTTCATTGATGCAAGAGGCTGATTTGGTTTTTGATCAGTTCAGTTGTTCCTGCACTGCAGTTTGGCAGTCTTGGACTTGATCTCTACAAATATTTCACTCTTCCTTTACCTTGCCATGCAAACCCCATCATGTGTATCTCAGATGACTTTTTGAACTCTGCACTAACATCTCTTTTTTTTATCTTATCGAAACAACTGTGACAAAGAGTAGCCTAAATCAGCTGACTTGCATTTCTATATGATGAGAGTTGTATGGTCCAACTTTTATCCCTCCTGTCATGGCATTGTGTGCCCTTCACAGTTGCAAGGACATTTGCATTTTTCCCAGACAATAGAGACCATTGCTTATTTTAATTCTTTACCTTTCATTGCCCGCATTATTTGCAGAGGAAGGAATAACATCCCTAGGAAAGATCTTACCCTCATACCCTCAAATCAATGGGGTTGGCTTTTTCCTCATGAGAGGCTTTCAGTGATGCCCTGTGTACCCCTTCGAGGAATCATTGTGGTGCTAATGAGCTAGCAATTATCTTTTGAAGCTCAGCCATTCTTGATGCCCATCACTCACAGGAAACTGGGAGCAGGTACACCAAGGAAGCTGTGGAAGAGGCGAATTCTCAATGTTGTGTTTAAGGCTGTGTTTGAGAATGAACTCAAGAAATCATGAAAGCTGATGCTACAGTCATGCATACACTAGCCTTTAATTTTCAATATTTTAAATAGCATAAAGACAATTCTTAACATTAAAATCAGTAACCTGATTTTTTAAAAAGAAATATTTGCCATGGTGTAAGAGGACTGAATTAATGATTTAAATTGACTGCTTGCACAGATGACTTTTAGATAAAGCCTCCTAAGAAGCATATTATTTCCATGCATGGCAATTTACATGTGAAATTTCCATTAGTGATAATGGCAGTGGCACGTATAAATCTCCAGTTCCCTTTAACATTAATTGCAGTCATCTGTGTAAGTACTTGGATTTTCAATGACATTATACCCGTGGCTCTACAAAGTCAGAAGGCATCACAGCCTGGAGAGGATAAACATTAAACACTGTCATTACCGGTGGCAGGTAATAACTAAAATCTGTATCTGCACCATTGTTGAAATATAGCACCACATAAATTTGAAAAAATACTAACGAAATATGCTTGCCTAATTCACCAGGCTCTTAAAATAAAACCAGCTGACAGAATTTTGAATTAAGCTGATTATAATTTTTAAGTATGCTCTGCTAATTCTCTGAAAGTTATTAATTTACCATTTATTTGAATAGGTCTGTAGAATCCACTTTAGACTTTTCTAAGTCTTCAAGAGGTAATGTTTGATTTCTTGCAGTATGGGTTTTTGTGTGAACTTTCAGGGCAGCTGTTGAAAACTATAAGTGAACCAACAGAGCAACCTCTGGGATTTTTAAGAGTTCAAATAGGCTTCATGTTAGATGCCAAGAGATTGAGCAGAAACAACCTCAAGTCAACTTTAGTTGTGCAACTTCATTTAAACTGAATTTCAGTAATAACTGTTAATTTATCAAAACTCGTAGCTGTCAAATCATCTCATGAAAAATCACAAAGTTAAAAGAAAATAAATCAAAATTGCATTTGATATCTTTACAAGAGCTTTATATCAAATCTGTTTTTAATTTACCATTAATTTTACATTATATTAATTTTGATTCAGATAAGGAAGCATTACCTGATTACGGTACAAACAGTAACAAGGAGTTATTTGTTTGACAGCCAAGAGGTCTCATCCTGCTCAAGTTTCCAGGAATGAACAGTGGAGGCAGAGCGCTTGGATAGTGCAAATAAGAATTAAAAACAAATAAATTATTTGCAAAAACATAGAAACAACAACAAAAAAATCTCTTTGAGAATCTTGTGTAAACTCATACTATAATAAACTGTCTTGTTGCTTGAGGTGTTTGCTGAAGTGTTTCTTAGAACTTGAAAAAATTTATAGCACTGTACCCATGACAGTAACTACTGAAATGAAATACAAAATAAGACTTGTTACAATCTTCACAGATCCTCAAACTACAAAATGAAGGATGATTGGAATTATTTTGGATGATGCATGACAATAAAAACGTCAGCTGTGCTTTGAACTAATTGAAACTAGGCCTTACATACACTTGTAATTTATTATCAATACTTCGATTCTGAAATGCTCTGTAAGCAAAATGTTACTAAGATGAATTTCTTCTCATGTAAGGCTAAAGGTTTAACAGTTAATAATTCCAAATATCTGGAATTATTGCCTGACGGTGCCTATTTCTCCTTGTTGACTCTAAGAGAATCTTGAGCAAGTATCTCAGAATTTGACAGCAATTTTTGGATGTCAATCACCAGACAAGAGAACTGCCACCCTTCTTTTACACCTAACATCCATCAGTAGAATTATTATTTTATAAATAGTTATTCTAGTCCTCCTGGGGCATATAAATTCTTACCAGAGAAATTCAGTCTGGGTTCTTCAGTTGTCTTCTTTAACTACATCTAAATTTAACTTCTGCCAGCAGCTCCGCATTGGTCAGAGATAACTCATCAGCCCTCTGACAGAGCCATGCTGGCAGGTTTTCCAGCACACCTATCTTTAGATTAGCCTGAGCGCTGAGTTAAATTGCATCAGCAGTCACGGCTCCCTGGAGGCTGATTCACAAAATTGGGATTACCTAAGGTGCTCGTGGTTAAAGGTACAGCCTCTGTGTCTTTCACATTCCACTCGACTGAAATACCTGCAGGAGTAGGGGGATAATTTAAACTTTTCACTGTGAGTGAGTCCTCAGCAGCTGTTTTCCAGCTGTGAAAGGCGTTTGTGGGAACAGCGCACCGCGCGCTGGGGCAGCGTTAAAGCGGCGACGGTGACGTGCCGGGCAGTGCAGTGACACTCAGACATAAATCAGTGAATATCAATCAATCAATCAATCAATCAATCACTCAATCAATCAGCAATGAATCAATGCCTGTATCTGACTGCCCCACCCCATTCTGAGCAGAGGTGGGCACATACACACAAATATGGGCCAGGACACTCTTAAACTGTCGCTTTAGTGAAGAGAAATTTTATCAGTTCTGGTGAAAAAGCTACAATGAATGATTTTCTTGAAGCAGTCCAGTATTTTTTCATCGATAAATTCGAGGAATTATATTTTGTTTTCCCTCCTGTCTCCCTCCACACCTGGCTTTTTGTTTTAAAGCACTAGAAAGTATTGCATCTCTTCACTACAAGCCAGCCGATATCTAAACAATTTTACACATTTTTTTCATTGCAAACATTTTAGCATTTTAGCACTATTTTAGGATTCCAAAGTAAAATAGAAAGCAGTACTCATCTGTCACTGTTCTGTTTAGAATGCATCTATTAGTTGTGAAGTAGAATTAATTATCTGCTAGCTATCTGTTTTGCTATATTGGCATGAAATGTAGATGGAGATAAATTTATGTACTTGGCACATTAAAACAGCTTCAGTATTCTATCAACTGACTGGAGGAGTAGGTAGGGATTTTTACACTTTAAAAGGTAGAATTGCATTTCCTACTTTCATAAGTTACATCAAGTAGACATGTAGTGTGATTCACAGCAAGTGACAGAGAGGACTGGATTTTTTTAAGGGGAGAAAAAGATCAAATCTGTAACTGATTAAATATTTGCTCCCAACAGACAAAAAATTTGCAAAAGTGAAGATGGTTTTCATTTTTTTTTTGCCTTCTAAACAGCAAGAGATGGTAAAATATAAAATATTCTTGAAATGTAAAAGGAAATATGGAATTCTAGCTTTGAGTCACAGCAATGATTTTACCAATTTCCCTTAAGATTTTTTAAAAAACTGAAATATGTTACTATTTATATAATTTTCCACCTTCACGTCTGATTGCGAATATGTGAATTTCTTCTTTATGAAAATATTACAATTGTCTAGATATGTTTGGTTGTTTAAACACAATCATGAATTTAAGAAAAGAACTCCAGAAATTCTCCTGACTATATATAGGATGGAATCCACAAAATGATCCAACTTCAGCACCAAATACTGTGGTTTTGCCTTACTTCAGATTATACTTTTTCTTTTCTTATTCTATAACTTAAGGATTAAATTCTCAATGAAATTAAGCATGATTTTTATAGCTGGCTCTTCTGTTAAATATCTCACCCAGAATTTTGTATATCATCAACAGATTGACAAGTCTGAGAGACAAAGACTTTTCTTGGAAACACAAATATTTCTTCCCAAGTGCAGTGTCTTAAACAGGGCTTTTGGATTATTTGTTTTGTTTTGACCTTTCTATTTTTTTTTTTTTTGTACTATCACCTGAAAAATAGATGTTAATACTAGAGTTGTGAAATCTGAAATGCCTTTTTTTTTTATCTTCCTACACACTGAAGAGGTCAAACATTCATTTAGGGCCTACCTTATAAACCACATGAAGATACTGACATGTGATACAATTCCAGAATTCAGTTAACAGAATTAAGGATGCACAGCAAGCAGCATGCCTAGATCTTGGCCTGGACCTTCTGAGTTTTACTGTGTTTATTGTCTTCACTATAATTTCTTAAGGTTATAAAAGAAATGCTGCAAATGTGTCTTCCAAGAGGGTTACAGTATTGATGTCAAGTGTCTCTAATAGACTGTTTTTATCTAGGCAATAATTTTGGAACATGCATTCTGAGGTACAGTGCTGGGCCTGGGAAGGCCATTTGGAATTCAAGATGCTTCACGAATGGCAACATTTATAAAGTGTGATTGCATCCAGTGGTATTCACCACAAATGAGCTTGCTCAGTATTCTTCACATTATGATTTAAAGTCCCCTTCTAGCCTCTGAGGATATATATGAGATGCAATTTATTCAAAATTCAAAAATATTGCAGATGAATTACAGACTCCCATAAAAACATTAGCTACACATACATATATTGTAGATATATCACACTCTGGCTTAAATAAATTGAGAATTTACTGCAGCTTACACAGAAAAAAATGCACAGGCTATTAAATAAGCCATATTCCAAATCAGATACATAACTTATCTAATCAGATACTTAATATATTGAATCAAAATCACTGCACCTGCTACATCAAATACATCAGAGATTGAATGAAACATACCATCCAAAGAGCATATCGATATTAAACTAAATCATGGTGAACAGCTACGTAATTTACTAAATTAAATAAATTGAGCCAATACAGTAGTCACTGAGCCTAGCATACAGATCATAAACAAACACAAAGCTTGGAGGCTTTGAAAGAGCTTTTCGTGTGTTATCAGTTAGGTTTCTGTATCTTTACTTGTATCTTATCTTTAAATGGAGAAAGTCTTCCAGAGCCTTGGAAAATCAATTTTTAATCATTGAATAAACACCTGGCAATTTAGGTATCACACTTGAACAAGAACTGCTATCATTCCTAGGCATCCAATGCCTTCAAAAACTATAAAATTAATAGTAAATCAGAGATTCACTAAATTCCAACTAAAGATATTGCTTTAGAAAGTCTAAAGAAAATTTCCAATTTTGGTTGTTTTTCCTCACACCCATTCTTATAAGAAAGCCATAATGAAAAGCAGCAAGGTGAGTACAAGATGAGAAAAATCTTATTTCAGAGACATTTTTAAATAAATAAGTCACATGCTTAAGGTCAGATGGCAAGTTTAGTGTGGCACAGACCAGAATTTTTTCTTTAAATAATTTTCCAAAGGACAGGTACTTTCAAAAAACATTTACCTAAGGCTAAGTAGTAAAGCACCAGACTTCCTATGTTCAATTTAATCAGAGTTCTGCCAATTAGACTGGTTTAGTCCAGTAAGTTCATAATGTTTTATCTTAATTAATACAGCATACCATTTTACTAAAAGCATTGTTGAAGACAAATGTAAATGAATATAGACATTTTGTGATACATTCAATAGTTCAGTTATAAAATAAAAATAAATATTGATTTTCTTACTTTTTTCTTTTTTTTTTAAAGACTTGTTTCCTAAAAGTGACAGTTGTAATTCCAAATGTCATGTCAGTACTTCTGCTGCAAAATCAAGAAGGCACTATTGCCAAAGTCCAATATATAATTGTATCCATTTTGGAGACAAGCTGACCTTATACATAGAGTAAATCTGTGGTTCTAAAATAATTCATTCTTTTAAAAAGTCTATACAGGTACATAAAGCCAAATGAAGTAATTAAGATTTATGATTACTACACAAAAATATTTTAATTGGTAGTTTGTGTTTCATTTGATCTAATGTTTAAGACTCCCTAAAGCCTGATGTAAGCATCATGTTGACACTCAAGTTCACACAGAAACTCCTACCTTTTGTCAATGAAGTTAAAACTCTGGTCTCACGGGAGGCCCATCCTTTCAGGAACTGGGTTGGACTCGATGATCTCAAAGGTCTTTTCCAACTCAGTTAATTCTGTGATGAGAATCCAGAGCTGGGAGCTCTGGACATTTGTTTCCTCTGAGCTGCAAACCTATAAAGTTATTATTTTTATCACGTAATAAATATTTAACCTCTGTTTTCTTGAAATGGCACAACTGCAGACAAGAGATACAGGAAAGATTAGAACTTTTATAATTTTATCTCACATTCCCTTCCAGTACCTCTAAGTGTTAATATCCATGGGAAAACATAAAATCCTCTCCAAATTCTCTCAGCCCCTGAGAAGGAAATGATGCTGTTGCTCATTAAACATTTTCAGTGCTTACCTAAAAAAGCAAGGTGGTGTTCTCTGAAAGCATTAACAAATCCTGAGGTGTCAATACATGGACAGATAGAAACTCTGCAGAAACCTTTTATTTTTAATTCTCTTTGCCCCCTGAACAGGGGGACCAGCTGGAGTCTTTCACCCACTAAAGCATCACCTATAACTCAAACCAGCAATCAATAGCAAAAGCAGATGTTTGATGAAAACTTCTCTTGCTTTCTCAGCTTCAGTTCCCTTAACCCACACTGAGAAGTTAAAGTAAGAAAGAGGAACGCTATTGATGTAAAGGGCAAAGCGAGGGATGAAAAAGCCATGTCAGAATTAGAAAAGGTAAACTTCTTTTTACAGAGCTCTTCAATACAGTGGATTGAACTCAACAATCCTGTAATTCTCTAAATTAGACTGCTTTCATGTAAGGCTCAGAGTTGCTGTGTTTTGAAGAAAATACATTTGCATCCTTTAGAGACATTCAACAGTGCTTTAGAAAGCCATCTAGTGAAAGGTCAATGGTGCAAACACTGCCTTGCCTATAACCTTTCATTTCTAATGAAATGCTCTACAGATTCCCGAGGGGAAAACAGCTTGTAGAGCTCCTATAAATTTTATTTCAAAAATCAAGTTCCCACACAGCACATTTAGAGAAGCTTTTTAACTCTGCTGCCCACCACCTTGCAGGAAAATCAGTCACCTTTAGCTCTCATCTTGTCTTTGCCTTAATAGCCAAGGAGGGATAGGCTCAAATTTAGTCCTGTTTTTCAAAACTGTAGTTCTGAACAATTAGCTGGCTGGAGGTTGCTGCGTGGTTTAAAGTCTTTCAGGATAGAAGGACTGTCGTGTTTGTAATTTTCCTAGAAATATACTGGCTATTTTCACATATAGCAGGGGAAAAAGTAAGGCTGATTTCAACACACAGTGCACAAAGCAGAACCCTGTGTGTAAACCTGCTTTTGTGGGGGTTTGTTGTAGTTCAGAGGCCCCACTCATGAGGATGTCACTGGAAATGTGGTGTTAGCAATTATTGCAGCTGAAATTGAGTGAAACACTTGTGTTGCCTCAGTAGTAGACTGGATACAAAGGGGTGCTATCAGTTCCTTTTCCCAGATTTATTAGATGAAAGTGAGTAACGTGGAGCAGGCAAACATCCCAACACTGAGCAGGGACAGCAAACAGGAAGCAGTTTTGCACCAGCATCAGAGTCTGCAAGTGAAATATGACTTTAAGGAGACAAAAGTTTGTCAAGAAGTCAAATTATGTTAGTTCACACAGCATTAAATGTCCAAGAGCTTAATTTAGCAGAGGAGCTGCTCTGATAAATCTGTTCCCTCTTCATGCCAGATTACTGAGAAAAGGATGAAAAAATTCCATTAAAGAGAGGAATAACAGGATATTTTTGATAAGGAGTTTCTAACTTTGGCATATGATTATGAGGCATCATGAAAAGAGGTTTGCAATGCAACCATAATGGAAAGTTCACATCCAGGTTACAAGGAAGAAGGTTTACACATACTAAAACCTAAATTTCTTTTGTGAAACTTGTAAACTGAAACCACATAAACCCCATGATAAATCAAATGCATGGAAATACCCCTATTACTGATAAAGGGAGTCAAACCTCTCAAAAGTTATAAAAGTATGCAGAAACTCTACAATACATATCCTTAATATTATATGTCATTCCCACTAGTACTTTTGGACAAAAACTCCAGGATCCACTGAGAGTTTTAAAAAGAATTCTGGATATGTAATGCCATGCCAATATTTTAAGACATATGGCATACCTGATTTATTTTATTTTAAGCTGACCTGAAAAATACCTGTTTAAAGTAAGGAAAAAATCTGCACCAAATTCCTTAGGGAGCCATTAAAACCATAACTTACATGATTCCAATCATATCTTCCACTTACACATATATCTATATATACTTAAGTGTATATATAGATGTATGTGTGCTACTTAAGGTGAGACTTGGGAGGGCTAAATCTTTTCTTTGTTAGGTATAAACCAAAAGCAGAATTTGGATCAGAAATTTGTGACTGGCTTTAAAGTTTCACAGAAACTTTATCCAAGTCAATTTTTTTTCAGACATCTCACTATGGTGGGATTCTTTGCTGGCATCATCCACCCTGGCAAGGCCAGAGGACCAAGTCTGTGGGCTCGGGGTCCTAGGACACAGCATTTCACACAGTGCAGAAGAGAACTAAGGCTGTGCTCTGATATCAGAAGTTTCAGACTGAAATAAAGGCTGATTTCCTCCTTTTGCTGTGAATCAGACCTTACTGAACATCCCCACCAAATACAGCACCATGAGCTGCTCTCCAAATCACCCAATTTTAGAATACTTTGTGCTCTGCTCTTTTCATACTTCCAGTCATTATTAGATAGAGTCTATCTGCTTAGCTCACAGGAGTACAGAATGCAACAAAGAAAAAAGAGCCTTGGAAAAATTACTTGACATTTTTGACTTTCCCCCTAGAAATAATTGGAGTCATCTTTAATTTCACCCAGGCTGGAGATAGTGTACTAAATAGTCAAGTGCTCTGTTACAGTGCTGTGGAAGAATTCCAGACTTTTATATTTAATTTTTTCTACTTTTTTAACTACTTACATAAGACATTTGTGATTGGGCATTATGGCATCAATACCTTTGGCTGGAGAGTTATTTGGTAGCTACATTTTCTACTTTTAAGTTCATGACATAGGTCACAGAAAACAGTCCTAAGCCATATCTAAATAAAATAAAAGTGTATAAATATTACTCAAAAATAGGCATGCATTTAACAAGCAGCTAATCAAAACTAGTTATAAGGCATTTTGCAGATCCTTTGGGAAAGCTGAAGCATGGTTCATTAAAACAGGATGGGGAAAAAAATCTGTATTTAAATTTATTTGATGCCAAGAGTTTAATCAGAGAGGAGAGTTCCTTTTTACTCTATGAAAATCACATAAAAAATAAAGGAGTATTTAAAATAAATGTTCTAGGGATACACATTTATCTATTAAAATAAATAACTTTTAAAAATTATTTTTAAAAATTATCTATTGAAATAAATAATATCTATCCTTTGATAGATAACCACCCCATGATCTGCTTTTACTATTTGAAATAGCTGCATCACCTGCTTTTTAGAATTAGTAAAAAAAAAAAGTTAAAAAGAAATGAAAAAAAATATTATAAGTTACATAATAAGTTTTGGAAAATAAAAATTTATTTGTAGGCAAATGATTTCAGGCATAAATAAATAATTTTATTCCAGCAAAATAAAGATTTCCCATTTTGTTTTTCAACCCCTAGAAGGGCAGGTAAATAATGTTCAATATTTCAACCCTCTTAGATACCTCTTGAAAAAAAAATTAACAAAATTGATTCTCATAATAAAAAGCAGAACAAAGCATGCTTAAATGCATTTTACATAGAATATCAGAGATTTTACATAGAGATGGCTTTAAGCAATTAGACTCAAGTTCTAATCAACTATTCTGAATTTTCTTCATATCTCACCACCTTGCTGTATCTCTTTTCTTTCTCTCTACAAACTGATAGTCTTACCAGTGGCCTTTAAAAAAATGGAAGGAATTGATGCAAAATGTTTTGAGTAAGTTCTTCTGGCAATGATACAGACTGGGAGGGGTACCCAAAGCTCAGGGCTGAGAAATGGTGCTTGGGAGCAGGTGAGTCATTACCTGTGAGAAATGAAATGCCAGCAGCTGTTTGGGGAACTTTTGCACAAACAAAGCCCCAAGACCTGGAGCTCTTCCAGGTCAGGATACAGAACCTGGCTACTTTTCTGTTTATTTCCCACAGAGTACCAAGATTAAGGCTCATTCCTTGCAGATTTAGCATAAATACTTATCAGCAGCTTTGCTGAAATTCTGCAGGTGCTTTGGGGGGATTTTATTTTTTTTTTTTTTTCTGACTTAGAGAATAACATGTAAATACATTCTTGTTTCTTGAACATCCTGTTTATACTGATAGCACTAAACAAGATTTTATGCATCTCTCTCATTTCCTGATAAATTATGTTTTTTCTGATAAGCTGGAAACTCCCATGCCTTCTTAGTACTGCATTTTTTCCTTTTTTCATTTTCCCAGCTACCATGGCATTACACTGAAATACAGGGTGAAGCACCTGGCTCATCACACCTGAAAAAGCACAGGTGCCATATGAAAATTGAAGCTGTAATAAAGCAAACAATCAATTAAACAAAAGAACTCGGTAAAGGACAAGAGAAACCTGCTGTAGGAATTCTGGGACACAAAAGGCATAGCTGAAAACAGTGAAGGAGACAGTGAAATTCCTTTCTTACTGAGCCTGCAAATAAGGCTCAGATGCAAACCATCAAACAGGTAAATAAGAGCCAAAACTGCAGCTTTTGCTTTGGCATTGACCCTGTGTGATGCTGGGCAATCTCACTGGACCTCAGCTACAAAGCCTCATGTATCCTCATGCTACAAATAATTTTGAGAATATAGCGAAAATCAAAATAAAATTGCTGTTATTAATGCACTTATTTCCTCTACTATGTGCTTCTAAAAGACAAAGGAATGAGAGGAATACTTTGTTTCCCTCCTGAAAACGTAATCAGTATCTTCTGATCCTTGGATGTGTACTAAAAAACACCCAAAAACACCCCACAAACATTGACTGGGGAAAAAAAAGAAAAAGTGAGATGTATTTTTCTCTTCTGATATCTAACCCCAAGCAAGCAAGCAATCAATCAAGCAAGCAACCAACCAATTCATGGTTTGTCTGGGTTATTTTCTACTATTGAGAAAACCCCATATTCTTATTAACTGCTAGATTTCACCTATGTGCATGAAAAAGGCCCCATTAGACTGTTTGCATGTTATTTTTTCATCATCCCAATTCTCTCCTGCATCATTCTCCCATCTCACAGAGTTCTACAGAGAGAAATAACTCCTTCTATGTGTTTAAACAGTGAAACCCAACATCTAAACAAAAGGTGTGACACAGAAAACTCATTGATATTCTTGGCATTTGATTTTCATTCAGATACATCTGTCTGTTAAAAGAGTTGTCACACAACTCCCTGGTTTCAGAAACCTCTGTCTAAATCATCTCTGGCATTTTCCACTCAACTTTTCAGTAGGAGTTTGAAATACACCACCCTGTTATTTAATCCTGACTCTCCAAAGAATTTAGTTATTAGCATTTGAAAGAATCTCTTACCTTTAAAGAAACCTTTACAGCCACGGTTCTGAAAATGCATAACACATCTTCCTTGGAATATTTATTTCTTTCACAAAGATGAGTAGATATCATGTATTTCATTGAGGAAGTTAAAGTCCTTCCCTCATCTTTCCAGACACTGGAAGTAATAAGGATGGATAATGACAGTTGCCTTCTTACAGTGCCTACAGATTTTCTTCAGTTTGAACAAATTCTTTTGGTCCCCTTTTTCTGGTTTCTCTGCACTGTAACTAGAAGGGATGGGAAGAACTTCTCTCTATACAGTCCTACTCATTATAGGGATGAATGAAGCTGAAATTGAAATCTGACTTTCTCAAAATGTACCAGACATAAAAGAAATATATTTTTGAATATCTGGAAATGAGAAAATCATGGGCTGGGAATTAATTTTGTGTTAAATAAGAATTGGACTGTCCTAATAAATAGGAGTCAAATAAAGCCAGGAATAGAACACGTTGCATGTTTTGTCAAAAACAGAAAACCTGCTAGGCTGTATTAGAAGTGTTATTAAGACTGTCAAAATCTGTTTGGAATAACACAATAAGGTGTCATGACAACTCCCATTGCAGTTTCTTCAGATGCCATAAGCAATATAAAATCAGAGAATATTAAAATGTGTGGATTTAATTTTTTAAAACGCTCATATTACAAATCTTATGATTTCTATAAATACATCTATATTTATTGATATCATCCTTTCTGCCACAAACCCTAAAGAAATTAAAATCAATGTTTCTCTTTTTCCATTGTAATGCAATCCCCTACCATAAACACTGACACAATCATAGCTACTGTGTTTACCTCCAATAAAATTGAGAATAGCCAAAGCCCATCAGAAGTTTCTGTATTTATTCACAGCTCAGAAAGATGCCTGGACTTTTATGTTTTGAGGCCACTCCAGAAGACTGGAGCTGAAAGAAACCTAAGGTTCCCAAATGACCACAGTACAGCAGTACTTTCTCTTCTGGTGCAATAATACTTGGAAGCAAAAACACACGAGCAAACAAACAAGACTTTTTCTAATTTTTTTTTTCAGTATTAGCATTAATAAAACCATATGCTCCCTAGACAATGCTTTTTTTAATTAATTGAGCCTTTGGGTGATATTCTGACAATACTGGTGTCCAGAAAGTAGAAACTATTCCAGGCTCTGGCTCTCAATACAAAGCCCTGAGCAGAATTTCAGCTTCTTACCAGGGCAAACTGTAGAAGTACAGCTCCTTTTTTTTTTTTCCCTTATGATTTTGCTTTTCAGATAAGAAAATCAGGCACAGAAAGAAAAATTATGTAAAAACAGAAAATAATAAACCAAAACTCCTAATTTCATTGTGGAGCTGAGAAAAAAAATTACCAGATCTTGTCTTGATTTGAAAAAGCTCTTTTGAAAAGGTGAAAACTAAATGCTAAATTGAAATACAAGAATTTTATTTTTTTTTTATTTCACAATGTCATATAAAAATGAAAACTAATAAAGTGCAAAGGTGTTTCAAGCAGTTCTTTATAAATACTTGTGGTTTTTTTTAAAAAAGAAACAAAACCAAGATTGTGTCTTTTTTCCATTTATGGGATTTTATTTGTTACTTATTTTTATAAGGTGTATATGAATGACTATCTAATGAAGGACTTATGACCACTGGAAAGCAGCTAAAAATGCACAAGCTGAACATCAGGTGACTGGTTCAGGTAGTGCTTACAGGCCACCAAAAGGGGAGAACATTTCTTTATGAGATACAGAGCTGTTGCAAAATTGTTATCATCCCAATTATCCAATGCCAACTGGCAATGGTCTTGAGGAGGATCTCTACAAATAGTTAGGAGAAATAAAGAAGAGTAATGAAGAAATTGTAGAAATTTGAACTGGGTAAAATTTAACTGGGAAAATGGTAGGAATCCTTGTGTGCAAACAACACCAAATATTTTCTATTACCAATGTTCTCTGTAAAGCTGATGTTCTATGGGGTTTTTTTATGTGCTCTAGGAAAATGTGATCAAAATTTACATTAGGTAAGAGACTAAAACCTGTCTTGAAATCAGGAGGGGGCAGCAGGAATTTCTGTGAGAAGAGTATACTGAAGATTTTTAGTTTAGTAAGCTTCACCTTAAGGGATTCCCTTGTTCTCCTTAGGCTGTTCCACTTCCAGAGATGCAGTGAACGACTGCTACCATACACTTAATAAATTTTGAGTGTGGCGCACAGACCCCCTGAAGAAAAAAGTTCTTTCTTAGTCAATCCAAAGAGTTTGTAAAGAAATGGATTCTTAGGATAAGTCACACATTTCTATGTATTTCTCAGAAGTGGACATTTTAACTGGATGCCAGCCAAACTCCAAAATATTTGAATAGAAATATTTTCTCTTGTGGCTTGCTTGGTATTCTTTTGTGTGTACATATATATATATATATATATATATATATATATATGTATAAGAGGAATATTTGCCAAATTGTTTATCAGAAATAGATTTATTCTGTGTAAAAGCAGTGCTGGCATGTTTATGTGAAGAGCTCCCCACTGCCTCTGTTTCTCTTTCCTACAGGTGAAAGAGAAACAGAGGGGTCCTGGATTTTTAAGTGATGAGTTTGTTTACACCCAGGATAAATAAGCAGTATACATTTTGCATATAGTAAGTTGCCTTTGCAAATGCTCAGATCAGGTTGTTTCACTTATCACTGGTTCCTTCATTGGAAATGACAAAATATTTCAGAGTAGCATCTTCTTATTTGTGTCCAAAAAGGTCTGTATGACAAAATTTGTTTCCACAGGGAAGCAGGATATTTACATGGCACTAGATCACTAAACATTGGCTCTTTTACTGCTTTACTTTCTCTGTAGCCCAGAACAGTATGTGGTATTTATTGGTAAACCTGGCAGAAAAGTGTACATTTGCCACAGAGAATGAGTTTCCTTGGCTACAAAAAAAAGTTTCTAGTGTTAATAAATATTGCCCAAACTCTTAAAAAACAAACAACAACAAAACAACAAAAATCACATCAAGGCCGCGTATTTGCTTTTATCTCATTAATGTGTAAAAATTGAATCAGGATCATAACCTCAGTTTGTGAAGAAAAGGCTTCACTTGCAGAGGCTAATCCTGAATGGAAATGGTTTATTTAAGAGATGTAGCACAGTGTTGGGCATTATTAGGATTGACTGTCTCCATATATATCAATAACCTTGATTTGAGAAAACGTGTTGAGCTATAATGACACCTAAAATGGAAGAAAACAATTGATATGAGAAAACAAAACATATATATAAATAAACACAATATATTGAAGAAAGCAGAAACATAGACAGCTGCATCCTTTTTATAAGCATTATATAACCTCATTAAATATTTTGCACACACTTTGCTATAAACAATTATAGGAGCTTGGTGTTTCTTGTGGCAGAGATGTCTTTTTATTTGTACTAGGACATGGACATCAAAAGCAAAATAAAACTTACTAGACTGGCTTGTTGGATTCCAATAATATTCCCTTATTTCACTGTAATTTGATATAAAAGCCAGGAGGGACAATTACATGGTTATTGCAGTCCCCATTTCATTTCTCCAGCAAAGCCTGTTATTTATTTACCACCTTCACATTGGATTGTTTTCAGGCCCACACTCCTAGTAAAATATAACCCTTTCTGCTTTTGGTGACTGTTAGGATATTTCATAGCTACCAGTGAGGCATCTGTGGCTCCTTCAGAGTTAAAAATGAGCATTTATGAGAAAAAACCAACAAGTGAAAGTCAAAGTACTAACACTTTCTGCCAGATAGTATGGAATGCACTTCCAATTGCCATCTAAATGTTGCTGGAAAATGTTAAAGAGCATTTTGTCTATCCAGATTTTCTGGGCAAGAGCATTCAATACAGAATACTGTGTGAAGGAAACTTCACTGTGTTATTTTTTGAGTAGTAAATATTGTTTACAAAACCTAAGTTTTAATTACCTTTGAGATTTACAGTACTGATTTGGCAGATCTCTCCCTGTTTTCATCACAGCAGGAAAGGGAGAAACAGCCTAATAAAGACAGGTAAGCATAATTGTTCATTACACATTACAATTTCTAGAGGGGATTTCACTTGCTGCTGAAGGGTTGAGACAAGCTTACAGTACAAGAAAAATCTTAAATTAACAAATTGTCTCATATCTTGAAGCAGCAGTATGAAATGTGAAGGCACTCTAAGGTAGTGCTCCCCTAAACCCTGACTTCCAGGGTTATCAGACCACTCTGCTGTGGCTGCCAGCTTTGACACTGGCAGAAGAACACTAAAAAAATTAAGTCTGAGATTGACAGGGAGAACAAAGAATGTTACTGGTGTCAGCATGATGTTTCCTGACTACATTTAAACAGGAGGAGAAGCTTGGCAGTTGCTGGGCAAGAGATAGGATTTTTTTTTTCCATACTATATCTATCAATGTTGTTGTTTTTTAAATAGCAGCGGTTTGGATCAGATTGGATCAGATCTGTTTCTGTTGAAATAGTATGAAAATCCTGAACACCTTCCCTATAAGTTACAAATAGCTGAATAAGACAATTCTGTTTAGAGACACTAATAAATGCAACCTCAAAAAGCAATCTCTTCCTAAAAGCATCAGTCAGTTTTGTAAGGAAATAATTCATTTTCTTCTGGAAGAAATAGAAAATTTGACTCTTAATTAACAGCATTAACTCAAAAGAAGTATTAAGAAACAGAACAGAGGACAAGAACTGAAATGGAATCATTATGTCTATAGAAGAAGATTAGAAGCCAAAGTGTTAGAAATTTGTAAGACAAATTTGCAGTGGGTGAGGATCAGAGTATATCTGGGAGAAAAGGGGAGAACAGAGCAGGAAAGGGAAATGGAATATTTATGGAATGATGGAAAAAGGAATTTAAATGGAACAAAATAATCAGCCCACTCAATGATCTGCTAAATTTAACTTCAAGTGGAATCTTTTTCCTTTATACTCCTGTTCTTTTAGACTTTATTTATTGGTACCATAATGTATTTCAGGGTATCACCTAAAAAGGAGGTACAAAAAAGAGTAAATCTAATAAGAAAAAGCGTGAAAGAAAGTGGTTGATATGTGTCTGGTGTGACACATATGTGTCGATGGTTGATATGTGACTGTTGTTAATAAGGACTAAATGGATGGCATAAGAGTAACGCATGAGTTTGACTGGCACAATCACAAGATTTTATACAGAAATAGTTTCAGGATCCTGCCCTGAGCAGATGTGTCATGGATACTGCATGAAGATTATGCCTTCCTAGCCAGTGACCATTCCTAGGACACAGACTATAGCTGAGCACTGGAACACAAGTCCCACTGGCACTGTGAGAACGCCCCTGGTGCAGAATTGGCTCCCATCAACCAGAATTCTCCCAAACAATACAGGCTGCACACCCACTCTCACTCTGCACAAAGTCATTTGGGTTTGGCAGCTCAGGAGCTCCATGCCACATTACTTTCAATACCTGGGAGGGGATCCTGGACTTGTTAGCACAAATGTAGCCTGACTCCAGAATACACAACAATATTTAAGCTGTTGTGTGTGTCTCCTTTTCCTCCATCAAGCTGTGACACCAATACAGCTTGGTACTAACAAATAGTAAAAGGAACAAGTTTTCTCTGAAGCACTAAGTCTCTTTTATTTTCTCTTCTTTACACTGAACAATGTTAATTCTGAAATTTTCCTGGTTTACTCTTTAAAGCGTTAAAACAAGGAAGACAAAAAAATTTCTAAAACTGTTTTTTCATGTAAATCACACAGTCTTAGTACTTCATAAACCACAAAACTGGCTGTGCACAGGAGGGGAGAAAGCACTTGAATTCTGAGACAAGATGGCAGCTGCAATTGCAATTTTAATGTATAGAAAAGGTCACCAAAGTGCTGAGCATAATGTGTGATGCTCCAGTGGTCCTTACCAAGACATCCCACTTTTGCCTTGGGACATTATTGTAGAGTTCTCTCCTTTATACCCCAATAAGTTTTGCTGCCAACTCATAGAGCTGAGAATAATTAGGCAGTATAAAACAACAATAAGACATAACTGAGGTATCAGATCTATTTGATAATTCGTAAAGGACTATCAATCTGTTGTCATGCAAGTTAAAACTTTTTTGAGCCGTATTGCTAAATTTTAGGTCCTTAGAGCAGAAACAAAACTCTGAAGGGCTTTTCCAAAAATAATACTCAGATTTTTATCAAGGGTAAAGCTTGTTTTCATTCAGAGAGGAAACACTGGAGGCTTCCTGGCAAATCCTATACATTACAGAAGGTCCACTCACTCACACCAGCTCACATTGGTGACCAGGTCCTGGTATTTCCATCTCTTGCATCTCCCTACACAAAAGCCTCAATAGATCAAGTAAAACTATAATTTTAACACTGCAGTACATGCTATTAATGATTTGGCGACAATGGCACCAGGGAAACATTTGCCTTGTCTCATTAATATCTGCTTGCCTCTCTATTTCTACCTTTCTTTAACTTCCTTCCACCTCTTCCCCAGAAAAGAGGTACTCACACTTGTGATGGTAGCTGTTGCTGCTCTCTGGAGACTGTGAAATATTGAAAACAGAAGAAAAAAATAAAACACACAGAACAGATGAAGAAATCCTCAATCAACTCCAAGGGTAAAAATAGTCAAATGTTGGTGGAAAGTCTTAAATTTTATTCTAGTAATCAATAGGCATTTCCACCAGTAAAAGTGGGTCAAAAGGACATGTTCAGTTTTCCAGTGCAGTAGTTAAGAAGAGAAAATGGTGCTACAAATTATAGCTATTAATTCTGGAATAAAAATGAAAACTTATGAACATGTTTTCTCATTATAAAACGAAACATAAGAAACTGCTTTAGAATCTCCCTCTTTTTGTCCACACATTTGTGTATACATCTAGGCGTATATATAAAACTTCTATTAAATTAGAATTAAATTTTGATATTAAATGAAAATCTCACAATTTCATATTTTTATAGAAATAATAGTTAGTTCTGAAGTGAAATGTCTTCTACCCGCTTTCAAAGTGAAGGATGTTTAAACTGAAAATATTGCCCCCATCCTTGTTCTAAAATTCCAGTTGCCATTTTCTGTTCTAAAAATGTGGGAGCACATATATAGAGTTTATTCTTGGGGGAAAAATACCAGGTGCATTGAAACTAGAAAGCAGCGTTGGAACTAGAAGTTTCCACAAAATAGACCTGATTTGAGGAAAATGAAGTGGCAATATTTGTGAGATCCAAAGAGGAGCATCCACCACCATGATCCAGTCAAATTTTGATCCACAACCAACAATACCAGTACCTACAAGGACTAGTGATTTTGTTCTACAAGTTATAACATGTAGTTAGGAGCATATGAGTGCCCCTCTACCCTCTACCTTTTTTTCCCCTGCATCTGATTCAGGCAGAGAAAATACTTAAAACTACAAGTGACTGCTCAAGGATGTTATCTGCTACAGACCACAGGTTTTAAAGAAAGAACAAATCATGATCAGGTGTATGAAACTAAACTGTCGCCATTTACAGCATGATGCCTAAATGGGATATTTCATTTAGTAAGAAACTTTCTGCCGGCTCACCACTGAGATATGTGCAGTGTTTTGTAGCAGGTAAGATAGAGAAAAGGTAAAATATCATCAGGTATTACTGTACCTGATAAACATGCTCAGAAGCATACTTTTATTCCTCTTCAAGCAGACCCCCTTCAGCTGCAAACTAGTGCCCTATCATCACACACCTTTCAAGTGAGACATGGTAATGGCCTCTGTGCACCCTTACTCGTCTATCACAGTGCATTTTTGCTACATGAGAATAAACCACAATTTATGAAAATGAAGACACACATTCAGAAAAACTGCACAGATTTCTGTCATTCATGTTTTAGGTTAAGGAAGTTTTTCTCTTGTGTTATTTTTATTTTCCTTCATGTTTCTACTTTCTTTATCCACATGTGAGTGCATGCAGTATTAAAAGAAGGGTGGAAGAAGGAGCAGAAAGTGATTAAAAACTTGAAGGAAAAAAAATTATCTAAATACAGATATAAAATAACTTTAAAAATTCATAACAAATATTTACAGTTTAGATGCAAATGGCTAATGTGTCTATTTTCTTACTTGTGTATGAAAAGCTTAAATCAATTCATAGTACATAAAAAGCTGGTAAAATCACCTCTCCATTATAATTTAAATATTACAGAACATGCTGAAATCTCTGGGTTTTGGGCACTACTCATAAATATGTACTCACAGAGTTTTCCAGCACTGAAATAGAATGTTCCTAGACTCACAGCAAAGCCTCTGCTTGATCTGCCTGTGGGCAGCAGCAAGCACAGAATAACACCTCACCCTTACTTTCATGCTTACCACGAGGTGAATAAGAGCAGTCATTTCCATTTTCAGAGAATTTTGTTGCTTTAAAACACATCTGTGTTAGCTACATCTATGCTCATGAAAATATATACTCCTCTTCTGGTAGCTCCCCCAAATCACCTTGTTTTACTGAAAATGACACATAGGCAAGAAATGTCTACACCTTTTTAATATTTCTATAAGTCAGATCACGGAACAAAGGATTCTTAATTTTCTGGTATTTTTCTCACTGGCAGTAATATAAATAATGGTAAATAACCCAGAAAATATTGTTCAAAGATTGACCATAAACAGAAACAATAACACTTAGTGGCATTACACATAAGCCTCTTAGAAAAAATTATTTCAACCATTAGCAAAAAAATTCCTTACAAAATGCCAGGAGTCAGCATTCTCTGCAACATCTGCATTTTCAACACTTAAGACATCTTTCATTAGAGCTCAGCTCTAATTATTTTATTTCTTGCTTCACACCTGAGTAGGTAAACATCTTTTAAAAAGTCAGATGAAAAGCTTTGTATATATAATTAGATTTTCTAAAAATTTATTTTCTTAGTTGTAAATTTAAACCCTCAATTAAAAAATATTTGAGATTTATGGTTTTTATTATCATATCCATAACCTTATGCCTCAACATGCCCAAGATTATGCCTGCAAATAAAGGATAAACTTCTGCTTTCTTTCACTTTAATATTCTGCCATTCTTATAGCTCTATTTCCAATAAAATTACCATGGGTACTTAAGCAAAAATATTAATAAATAGTAAAAGTAAAGAAGGGTTGCTTGTATATTATTTCTTTCTCTAGTCCCAGCACTTTGGACTATGTTATAGAGTCTAGTGATAAATTTTTTATAGCTATGATTATATCTTCAGCAAAACAAAATTTATGTACTTTTTATTTGGTCTATAAAAATGCAAAGGAGGAATGGATAAAATTGCTTAATCTGGTTTAGTGCTAAGGCCAGGAATTTAAGGATTGTATCTCCTATGAGCCACCCTAACTACATATACTGAGAACAGGCAAAGAAAATCTGTTTCTTTGATGAACATGAATGGACAGTTTGTATCAGACTCATTGTGTAAGATAGGTGAGAAAAGGAAGATGGCAGTTTCCAAACATCCTCTAAAACAATGCCCTATTTAATTAGGAAAATTTCTGTTGAAGTTCTGCATCTTGGAATTAGAAGTTGATTTTTTCATTAATAAAAGCAGATTTCATATAGCATGTGAACCTTATATAATTGAACCCATTTTTCAGCAGAAGTGCAATAGAAATGTGTTGTGCCCATAAACTTGATCACAGAAATTTCAAAGATGTGAGGCAACCCATGCCTGTATAGCCAAAAGGCTTTCAGGTCTAATGTTTATATGTAAATCAAGTTCAGGGAAGACAATGATGTTTTATGACATTCCAATTTTATTACAAGGACAAAAATCAAAGATATTTATTCTCTTTAATTAGTGCTGATAGAAACATTTCTGTTGCAGCACATTTCTAAAAGTCCATTCTGAAATGGGTGGATACCCAGTCCTGCCTTAAGACATGCTGTCAGAGTAACGATTTGTTAACCATCACATATTTCAAATTTTACAGGGAATTCAGTAAAACTGGCAATGACACTCTTTCCATCCAAGTCACCTCTTCTGCCAGAAATCCCAGAAGGTCATTGCAACTATGATTTGCATGGCTGTCCTTGGCCCAGCATTTCTCCATGTCCACAGCGAAACCCACTGACCCTCCCCAAGGAATGTAAGCCAGCTTTACAATGGTGTCAGACTTATGGAAAGAAACCTCAGATGACTTCATGGGCAAGGTCTGTTTGTCTTACCAGAAACTCTGGAGTCTCCCCTGTAGCACAGCATTTTGTGATTCACAATCTGTACATGTTAACATGTGCTAGAAAAAATGAGGAGAAGAGGATGGGTAAAAAGAAGCTGCAGGTGAAGATCAGAATATTGATGAGCTGAACAGTGAATTGAGACCTTCTGAAGATCTAAGTAACCTGAGATCACTCGTGCTCCCTTTGTCAGTACCTTCCTTTCCTGGGGGGGGAATCTCACCAATCTGCAGCCCCTACATAGATCCATCCAGTATGCAACAGAGAAGCTCATGCACCATTTTAAGTGACAGACCACAGGCATGAGATGAGTAGAAGATATTATATGCTTGGATTTTGCTTACATTTGGGAAGAAATTCTGTCTATGAAGGAAAAAGCAGACATTTCTTATCAGGGTGAGTTTATGTGTGGTGGTCTGGAGAGGGGAAGGACTTTGTTATTGATGGCTTATTTATGTTCATTTATTTTTAAATGGCAGCTGTCTGAAGCTGCTCAGTGTTTGGAGCGTGAAATTAAGTCTCAGGAGAGATGGATTAGATGAGAGAATGCCAGGGAGTCAATCAAAAGTTCACATTATAAGTGGTTTACCCTATAAGCTCTGAGAACTTATCATAAAACTTCCCAGCATGTCATTTGCTAGGTGCAATTGTTTTTAAAATCCTGCATAATAATATATGTGTACATACATATATATAAAGAGATAAAAAGAGAGAGAGAGAAAGAGATATCTCAATATATATGGATATATAGTTGATATATATATAGGTAGGACATGTGTCCTTTCATATTGCTGATATGCAGTATGCATGCATGCAGTATGAATATTCAGGACTATGGTATATTTCATGTAAAGACAGCATTGCTTTCTTCTTTCCTAATGAAAAATATTTACTAAAGACAAAAATACTATATAAACCACTGAGATGCCAAATATCATCTTACAGCATGTGCATTTGTCATGAATTCTTGCCTGATATGCAATCCTTTTTCCAGCCAGTAAGTTTATTGCAGTGCCCTCCACTTTTTCTATTATATTATCTTGAAATAAAATCTTTAATGATACTAGTCTTTGAGACATTTTTGGAAGGAACAGGAAAAGAGGGACATTCTAATTAAATGTACTCATTGTCGATGGCAGTTCAACATTTTCACTTCCATAACTCCACTAAAAAAGTTCAGATGAAACATGATTCTTAATAATCAGAGACACAAGAGCACTATAGAGCTGGGGTTTAATATTATTCTTTGACTTGACACTGTTGGGGAATACTTTTTTCCCCTGAAATATATTTAATAAAGTAATAGCAATCAAACTGCTATAGTAAACTAATAGATATAATGAAACTCTATTAGCACCCAGAGACTCCTAAGAGTGCAAGGAGACAATATATTAATTTAGAATCAATTCTTTCATTAATTCATTCCTCTTTCATAATTCTCACATGCTGTCACGGTACAGCACATGTAATAGAAATGGGTGAGAAAACAGGGGGATCATTTAAGATATTATTTTATCAGAAGAGGGAGGAGTTGTTGATCTTTAGTAAGGCATCACAAATGTCACTTCTGATATCTCCAATTCCCTTCCTTTTTGTATTTGAAGCCTTGTATGGCAACAGATGGTTTCTTTAGTGGGGAGGGTGGGGACTGGCTCTCACTGGGAAGCACTGCAGGAGAGATGATCTATCAGCAGTTCAGCAGACCAGCCCTGGGTTTTAATGGGAAATGCAGTGGTGGGATCCTCCTGTCAGCAGGGGCAATAGCCTGGGAGTCTACAAGGAGATATCATCTGTTATTGCAGACTCACCCAGCAACTCCAGCCTCACATAAAGAAGCGGAAAAAGTTTCCTGGCCCTGCAGGAAAAATACCCACATAGGAAGAAATGATGAGGTTAACATTTGTGCATTTTTTGCATATTATTAGTTTTTGGTAATTAAGGAATGTGCTTGAGCAGGATTACTTTCTGACTCTTACAGAGAAGAATCTTTATTGGATCCAGCAGCGCCACCAACTCATATATGGTGCTTAAAATTAGATTTTCATCTCATTTGATCTGAATAGAGCTACAATCCATGAAGGAACCAGAACCCTTCAGCAAACACATACTCAAGAGAGAGCCCTGAAGAAACTTCTTTTGGCCAAGCACTGCTCTTAATGCTCTACCTGACCCCTCATCCAAACATCTCATTTTGATCATGGTTTTCAGGGCCTGCTGAGGGCCAGCTGCTCCTGCTGGAGCTGGCTGAGGAGGGAGTTAGCTCCCATTAATAATTAAACATATCTTTTCCAGCAGTGCAGGTCATTCTTATTCGAGGGGAGAAAGGAGGAAGAGAACTCCAATCCTCCAGCTTGGTCTGATGCAAAATTTGATCCCTGACTTAGTGTGTTTCATTAGCAGACTAGGAGATCATGATTCACATAGCTCTAGTCCCAAAAAGTTCTGCATTGACTATTTGATGCATTGATCCTTTCACTTAATAGCTAGCCCTTAAGCCATAATAACTTACAGATATATGCATTTATTCTACAATACTCTGAAAGGCCTTTTTAAATATTCATTCTATTCTGCTAAATAAGCAGCCCTCCTTTCCAGGAGGCCTGTGATTAACACTCCTTTCATCCATCACCACTATACACTGCCTTTGGGAAAGCCTGATCCGCTTGCCGCTCCAAAAAATGGAACTTGAACCAGAACTTATTTTCCCTGCTTCTGCTACTGCCAAGTTTCAGGACTTTAGGCAAACCACTTGACCTTGCTGCATCTCACTTTCCTCTCCATTAAAATGAGGATAGTGCCTAGCTTCATAAAGCATGTCAGTTCTACAGATTAAAATGAAATGCTATGGATGAGCTTAGTACAATGATTCTATACACCATGGAAATTTCATCCTTTAAGACGATGCCAATGACAAAGCTGTCAAGCCAAAACTGCTCCTGGCAGCCAAAATCTTATATCAGCACTGTGGCCCAGTGCCATCAGCAGGGCCATAAGTAAGGGAAGGGACACATTTATTCAGCTCACTTGACAGGATCATCATCGCTAGCTGGACTACCAGGCTTCTTTTTTCTCTTTTTTCAAAAGAACACTGAGTATAACCCAGTCTTAATTTAAACAGGTAACACAAGGAAATACAGGAGGTGTATGGAGAATTCTCTACTAAAAAGCAAGTTGGCAGCACAACACACTGCTCAGAAGTAGTTCTAATAATAGTTCTAATCTAATGCTGGTTTTAAATGGTGACCTGCTTATCTGGCTAACTATTCTGAATACTGTGGGATAATTATTTCTAAGTGGCATAAGTTTAATTGTATGGTAAATTAATGAGTAAAAGGCTTCTTACTGTTGTTTAATAAGTATGAAGAAAATACACTTAACTTTTCATATACTGTAGTCAAATTGCATAAGCAATAAGTGTACATTAGATGTTGTATTTATTACATCAAATCTGTGAACACTGCTAATACATTAACATTTAAAAAGGTAGCCCATGGCAAGTCAATTTCACAGCAATTAAAACTGAAAAACTGGTAATTGACATTTGATAAGTGTGTTAATTGATATCAAGCTTGCAATAGCTAACATGTTAAATGTCAATTAAATCCATGTGTTTTTACAATTAGAATTTATTAATAAAGAATCTAATTACAAAATGTTGGTTATGTCAGTTTATGTTAATTATGCAACAACTACATTTATAGTGAAAAAGTTTCTCCAGTCAGCAGCAGCAATTTAAAAATTTCCCTATTTTTTAACATTTTGCATTGCATCTGTTGCCTTTCTTTCTGTTTTAGGTGCAATAGGAGGGAGAGAAGTTGATTAAAGCTGTAGAACCACCAGTCCAATCTTTTCTACAGTTTTGAAAGAATACATTGTGAATATATTCTATATTAAATCGTGTAAGTATTCAGTAAAGCCAGGAAATTAATTTTTGTTATTGTTCAGTAAAAGACTGAAGGCATCAGCCAGAACCATGAGCCACAGTGCAGAAAGCAGTCAACTAAGAGAAATTAATGTGGAGAGAGAGAGCATCGGACACCACAGACAGGGAAAGACCCAGAGAAAAGGGGAAGGAGAAGGTTAAAAAACCTGTTTAAAATCCTCAAGGCACATAGAGGGAATTAAGAGAATTACAAGAAGGGAAAAGAGGTTGGGGAAAGTGAAAGGAGAAAAACTAAGAAAGAAACCAGATTTCTATGCTATTTCTTTTTCATGTAAACACTTACTCGAATTTGTGAAAAGAGAGTTCAAATTAAATCAAAAAACACAGCAATAGTTTTTACTGATACCCTCAAATGCAAATATTAGTGACATTTATATTGGTCTGTATTTGCAGTTCAAATTCTGTAAGAATAAGTTTCCTTTAATTTTCACTTTTTTTATATTTTTAGCTTCATATCTTTGGCTGCTGGTTTGGAATTTGAATAGATACTCCCTTGTGCATTTTAAGATCACCACCAACAAAGGTCCCTTTACCTAAAAAAATTAAAATAGGTCTTGTTTGTTTGTTCAGGACACTTGTTTCCATTGTCACTTCTGCTACTGCAAATTCTACAGCTTACTTTGCTCTTAATTTTACACTAAT
Source organism: Fringilla coelebs (assembly GCF_963513975.1). Lineage (NCBI taxonomy): Eukaryota > Metazoa > Chordata > Aves > Passeriformes > Fringillidae > Fringilla > Fringilla coelebs. Next base: position 63,663,421 of record NC_140032.1, on the reverse strand, counting down.
AGGGAAAAATTGATTTTATTTCCACTTATTTCCCAGCTTGTCACACGTTCATCTCCATTTGGGACAACATGCAATGCTGCCTGCCTTCAGTGTGAGAATGAAAATTAGGTTTACACTAAAGCAAGATTTTGTCAGGAAAGAATGTTTTGGCCTGACAATATCTGTAATTGAATTCTTAGAGAGAGGGGAATGCTGAGCTGAATGTATTTAAAAATTAACTTCCTTTGAAGTCTGAAGTGCAACACCATTTGGTACCTTTAAATTAAAATTGATCAAGCAAAGCAGATTTTCTTTTTGTTATATATAAGGAGATTTTTATCCTTTTGTCAACCAAATTTAAAATTTGGGAAAAAAAGGTATACTTCAAAATTTTTACAGAACTGCAGCACCATTCAAGAAAGAAAGGCAAGAAGACAGGATTTGGAGGAAAAAAGGTAAAACAACAAAAAATTGAGAGGAAGTGGTAAAAATCCATATATAAGCATACATAAATAAGGATATTTGCAATATTTTAAAAATATCTGTTTAGTAAAACTCCATGTCATTGGCACACAGTTCTTCTATAGCTGCACGTCCCAATACTCTTAGCCAAAACATTGAGCAGCGTCCTTTCCCCAGCATCATGACAGAATCACCAGGTTATAAGTGGATAACAATTCCCACATGGCTCTGTTTGATTTAGCTCTGCTACTCTAAGTGTGCCTCTAAGGTTTAGAGATTCTCTGAAGCTTGGCTGCACGTGGCTGTGTTTTGTTCATGCCGTATTTCCTTCATGACTACATGACCACAACAGACAGAACAAGAAAATCTCTGCATGTCTCAGCTCTGAGAGAAGTCTGCACACACCATAAAGGACTTGAAATTTTATGTACCATATATATCTACATATGTATAGATATATAAAGTTACAGAAGAACTTACTACCTCAGAAATCATTATTTAAGGATGGCTAGGCCTCCTTGATTTACAACCACATGAAGATTTGTACCGTTAAACAATCTACTTGTGCTTCTATCATTCTTAATTCCTGCATAGCATATAAATCCCACAAGCTGGGAACTCTCCTCTAGGAAAGGGATGAACAGAGGAGTATTAGGATGTAAAGCATGATGTAGGCTGAACTGCCCTAATGGTCCAATGTGTTGAAAGATTAGAAACTGTTTTAAAAGCATTAAAAAAAAAAAATCATGCTTCTCAAAAGGCAACAGCAAACACTGTGAAATTTAGGGCCACCATTCATTAGAAGTAAAAATAAAAAATCCTCCTAAAACTCCTTCTGAAAAAGATTCGTTGCTTCCCAGAGGTCATAACATTTGGCTGGGAAAAGGTTTTTCATTTTATTCAGGTATTATTCTCCCATCCTATATATACACCTGCACAGGCATTTTCTGACTCTCATGCCTCTTAATGGAATCCAGTTTCATAAAGAAAGAGCCACTGAAACAGAAAAAAAACATGGACCTATAGCCTTGGGCTTTCTGATCTCTATGAGTAATGCAAAACCCAGTTACCAGCTCTGCTGGGCTCTTGCTCTTGAGTTAAGAAGCCGATCTCTTTGCAAGTGCTGCTTTCAAGAGCTCCTCCTTTGTACTCATATCATCCCTGTCAAGTTTTCTCATGGTTAGTGAAAGCCAACATGACAGAAACCAGCATTTTCTTAATTATATGTTCATGCAATATCTCTGATCAGAACTAGGCAGCTCCATCTGAAGGTTAAATCCTCAGCTTTGATTCCTGTGCAGCTTTGTGGTGCTTCAATAGCCAGTTTTTTTGGGCCACTCTTGCATGAGTAAGGCTGGAGGAAACCTTCAAAGCTTCTCTGTAACATCCTTTGTATGGCTTTTCAAGTATCCTCATAAATTCTGCTTCTGATATTAAGACACTTGAGATACTAAGCTTCTCCACAGATCTAAAATTCCATCTTATATACTACAAGACATAATAAATCAGAAAATGTTACAGCTCTTTGCTGTGGTATTCCAGTGAAATTGCATATAGACCTACTAGATTCAAGTAGCCATTTCAATTTTAGGAATAGTTTCATGTCCCTTAAAATATATGGCTTTTAAAAGTTCATTTTAATTCTGCTCATATATTAATATTATGGGTGATACTAACACAAATATTGATTTCTCAACCAGTACTTGAGAATCTCTGTCAATAAAAAGATATTTTTAGCACAGACATAAGGATTATGTTCAGGCTTATTTATTTCTTAACCTGGATACCTCTCTGCCCACATATGTCACCTAAATCTAGAAGACTTTCTGAACACCAGCTACAGGAAACAGCCTTTCATCTTCTTGTACATAGATGCAAGTTTTTCCCAAAGATATTGTCACCCATTTTCAGTTATTGCACTCCTTTCAGTGACTTTGGAACCAGAACCCAGGTGGTGGATGCTAAACATGACATCCTAATCTCCTCTGGCTGCATGACTTATGTTTTTGCATCCTTTCCTATCCAAGGATAGAAGGTAAATCACCTTTCTTGCTTTCAAGTTCTTTCAGCAACATTTCTCTGTTCTGTTGAGGGTTAAGAAAAAAAACAAGATAGATTTTAAAATATTTTCCATTACATAAAAGAGGAGGTAGGCAAAAGGAAATATAAGATCCATTAATATACAATCAATTTTATATAGAATTCATTTCCTTCAAAATTTTATTATTTTTATCCCTAAATATATTCTTTTTAGTGACAGAAAAGTAGAAATAGTTTTTAAATGTTTTTTTTTCCTTTCTCTAAGGTCTTTACAATATTTTTTTTCAGTTTAATAAAGTTGTTCAAAATATCTGCAACATTATTAGGCCTAGCATGTAAAGAATTCAAATGAATCTTCAAAGTGCTCAGCTTATGAGATTTGCAAAATTAACTTTGTAATTACAGTATGCAACAAAATACAGAGCTGAAAGGTATTTTCCAAATGAATGGAGTTAATTTCTAGCATTAAACATTATGTATCCTGTCTCAGATAATTTTGGCTTTCCTGAGGATGGGTTTGGTAATAGAGACAGATTTCCCAGCCATTACCTCTACAGAAAAATATCAGACACTACTTGATAGACTGCATATTGTCAGCCTGCTCATTTCAATATCTACCTGGTTTTGAAAAGTGAATTTTGAAGGACAGATCCTATTTACACAAATGCAAGTCTTGTTCTACTTAGAAGGCCTTCTTGAAGGCTGCCAGGGTCATCTTCCCATCCTTTTCATTTTGACTGAAAGGAAAAAAAAAAAAGAAAGAATCTTTGAAAGTATCACTTTCTGCTTTATAATTAGGGAACTTGGTTTTGTAGCACATTGGGTACAACGTGTAATGGCTTTTTGATGTAGAAACCCTCTCTTTTTTATCTCAACACAGAGTAATTGTATGTAGAGATTGAGGGCTGGGGCTCTTTGGCTTTTTTTTTACACGTGTGACATTCTGACTGTTTGTAAATTAAGAAAGTAACATTTAATTCCTTATTAGATGCTGGTGAGAGCACGGATATTCTTTTTTTATTCACATTAATTTCTACTTTGGGTTTTTTTTCTTATTTCTCCTGTCTCCTTCAGACATCCTTTAAAACACCGTGCTGTCAAATTTCACAAAACATGAAACTATCCTACTTGTCTAAGTGTCTGGTTCTTTCACTGGGTAGTAAGTTACTCAATTCTTGAATCTAAATAGCACAAGTAATCAAGTCAATAGTAACACAGAAGTAAATTTGATAGAGTATCACACTTTCTGATATTTACTGGCTAGATATCCTTTTTACTCATCATTCACACCTGCCAAATACAGGATGCTATGTTGCCCTGCATCCACAGGTACACTTACAAAATCACGTCATCTCCTATTTAAACTTTCATTTTTACCCATAAAATCATGCTGGAGGCAAACATATTTGCATGAGTGGATAAAAGCATAAATTTAAGGAAGAATTTTTAAAACAGACACACACCATTAAATATCCATTATTAATACCCTTTGTTAGTAGTGTTGGAGATGGTGATGCGAGAAAACAGAGTCAGATTGCATTTTGGGGCAATATGTGGTCACATGTTGGACAGACCAACATTTGGTTTTGCACCTTAAGTGAATTATATCAAGGAATTAAGGTAACAGGATGGTAACTGAAACCATACAAAGCTGTATAAAACATACTATATATATATATATATATATATATATATATATATACCTTCATGTTCAGTTAAGTAATTTCTTAGAATAAAAGCAGAGGAAATCAATATAATCAAGAGTCATATTTTTTGTGTTTCATTCTGGAAACCCTTTGACTGCAGCTATCTGGTTTGCTCCATTGACAGCCCTTGCATGGCTCAACATGAACCTTTAGCTACTCACCATACAAGTGTATCTGCTCAGCAAGCTTCAGGCAGAAAGGACACAAAGGACCTGCAGATCTAAATGTTCACACCAGTGTATCTTAGTTTGGGCACTCTGATTAGGTTTTAGCTAGCAGGCACAAAAGCTGAGACTCTCAGGGCTAATTTGCCAGCATTTTTAATGAATCACATAATTTTCATAGAGTGACATGGGTTGGAATGGACCTCTAACACCACACTGTTCCAAGCCCTTGCCGCGGGCAGGGTCACAGTCCACTAGACCAGGTTGCTCACAGTTCCATCCAACCTGTCTGGGAACACTTCCAGAGATGAACATCCACAACTTCTCTGGGAAAACCTGTTCCAGTGCTTCACCATCCTCACAAGAAAGAAATTTTTTCCTATGTATTTAATCTAAATCTAGGCTCTTTCAGTTTGAAGCCATTTCCTCTTGCCTTGTCACTACATGCACTTGCAAATAGTCCCTCTCCACGATTCTTGTAGCTTCCTTCAGGGTTCTGGAAGGCCCCAAATAGGTCACCCCAAAGCCTTTTTTTTTTCCAGGCTGTACAAGTCTCTCAGCATTTCCTCATAGCAGAGATGCTTTTTCCCTCTAATCGTCTCTGTGACCTCCTCTGGAGTCGCTCCAACAAGTCCATGTCTTTCCTGGGAGCTGGGAGCCCAGAGCTGGATGCAGCACTGCAGGTGGGCTCTCACCAGAGCAGAGGGACAGAATCCCCTCCCTCCCTCCCTCCCTCCCTCCCTCCCTCCCTCCCTCCCTCTCCTGCTGCCCACGGTGCTCTGGATCAGCCCAGGACACGTTTGGCTCTCTGGGCTGTGAATGCCATGGCAGGGCATGTCCAGCCTCTCCTCCACCAGCCCTTCCAAGTCCTTCTAGGCAGGGCTGCTCTCCATATGTTCATCCTCTAGCCTGGATTGACATCAGAGGCTGCCATGACCCAGGTGCAACACCAGCACCTGGTCCTCATGAGATTTAGACCTCATGAGATTTCCATGGACCACCTCCTGTGCTTGTCTAAGTCCCTCTGGATGGCAGGTATGGAAGGAAACCTTTCAAGCTTGCAATGAAAATACATACTATATTTTGATTGCACTAAAAGTCTTCCTTGAAACATCCTTCTCCTTGATTCTAAGATATGAAATAATTAACTGAATAAACTTGAAGAAAGCTTATTATATTATTGCCATTTTTATTATATTGTCTAACTTAACTTCTGGGGCAAGAAATTAACAAAAAAAAAACCAAACAAAAAGTGCCTTTCAATGGACTTGTTTAATTAAGGATTTGTTTATTTTTATTTCATAGCAGTGGTATCTTGAGAAGGGTTGGAAACAGGAGAAATTCAGTAATCAACTATGCCATACCTAGTAGGTATAATCTCTACTGCAGCTTGTTTTTCTTTTCTGCTTGCAAATTAGCCCCCTCCCAGAAGGGAAATTAATTCTAATTTAACAACACTAAAAGCCTCTTGATGTTCCTATCTGGACACCTTCCAGTCTTTGAGGGAATTATGTCATGTGTATGGCTGTTTTCCAGCTTCTTACTGCTTTCTAAAACTATGATGTCCTAAAGAGAAAATCTATTTCTTGTAAGCTTTTGGAAACAGAGAAAATATTTAACTATCACTTTCCTTTCATGCTAATTTTGGAATATTGCTACTCTGTGTTTGAGTCCACATTTGAATTTGGGACATTGAAACAAAAGAAAATACAGACAATCCTGTTAAAATCTGATTAATTTTTTGTGTGACATATAGGAGAATGAAGAAGCAATGCTCTCAGTGCTTTATCCACTTAGAAAATGAAACATAGTTTGAGCACTGCCTCAGTTGTTCTCATCGTATTTTTAATTCTTGCATTATGAAAAATGGAAAAACAGGATCTAAAAATAGCTCAATGTTTTTTTACAGTAGATTATATCAGAATAACAAAAAGAAAATCAATAAAAATTTTTACTCAGATTTCAACAGAAGCCATTCCTGGTCAGTTCAAGGTCATCAAGCCTTTTCTATTTTCAACTTACAGGTTGAAATAAACACTCTTTATTCAGTCAAGTGCCTGTAAACTTGAGAGCACATAAATCTGGACCTGAATTTTAACCTTGGGAATTAGCCTGCTGGTTTCATGGGTTTTAATCAGCAAAACAGTTGATGTGCTCTCTATCTATTTTCTTTGGCCTGGAACTACAAATATTAAAATATTAATGTATGAAATACTATATTTTCTCCACAAACCATCCCACGTTTTTTTAAATTTAAATATTTCTTGAAGAATTATCCTACTTGTGCTCATACAGAGCGTACCACTGTAGAAAGGTTTGGGGGCTTGTTTTCTTTTCTTACTGTTGTTGGTGTTGTTGTTTGGAAGGGATTTCTTAAGGATGTACAACAGAATTTTCAGACCTAAAAATATCTCAGAATAACAGAATGGTTTGGGTCAAAAGGGACCTTAAAGATCATCTAGTTCAAAACTCTCTGCCATGGGCAGGGACACCATTACAGACCAGGTTGCTCAAAGCCCCATCTAACCTGGTCTTGCACACTTCCAGGGATGAAGCATCCACAGCTTCTCTGGACAACCTGTGCCATGGCCTCCCCACCTTCAACAATAAAGAGTTTCTTCCTAGTATCTGATCTAAACCTGCCTTTTGGTTCAAAATCATTCCCTCTCATCTCTACATGCCCATGTGAAAGTTCCCTCTCCATCTTCCTTGTAGCTTTTTTCAGGTACTGAAAGCCACAGTTGGGTCACCTCAAATCCTTCTCTATTCCAGGCTGAAAAAACTGAATTCCCTCAGCTTTTCCTCCTGCAAGAGGTGCTCCAACTCTCTGACCATCCTGGGGATTTGAAGGCAAAAATTTCTAGCCTACCACTGAGATGTGACAATAGAAGTCTTCACTGGAGAGAGTGCTATGCCCCCTCAGAGGTGTGGCATTCAGTATGATCACTGGTATTTGAAAAAATAACTGCCCTCATTTTACTTCTGTGATGGAATAGAAATAGGTTATGAGAAGTATTTTCTGACATGGATGCCTGTGAATTAGGTAATCCCAGAGCTGCTCCTGATTTCTGTGTTTCTGAGGAGGAAATATGTTGTAAAGCAAATCATTCTGACTCCTAGTGCTGCTCTTCACTAGGTTTGAATTAAAATAAAAAAATAAAAAAGAGTCTTCATTTGTTTTTCACTGGACTTGTTGAGGTCCTGGGAGATGGTGGGGTTAAGTCACTAATGACCTCATATGTGCTATACCACTTTGGAAGGTAAATGACTATTTTTGAGGCATTTAGTTTTGAGGAAAGGGCTTCTTTTTCAGGCAGTCTTTTCCAAAGTCTGAATTAGAACCTGGTCTTCTGGTTTGAACACATTTCAGATCTAACTGTATTCACTTGTAGCCATTTCACCATCTAGAGACATCATAGTGATATAACATAAACCCGTGGGAATTTAAAAAAATATTTTTCTGGGTTGGTTTTGTTTGTTTGTTTGGGTTTTTGTTTGGTTGGTTTTTTGTTGTTGGCTTTTTTTTGTTTGTTTTTTTTTTTTTTTGGTTGTTGTTTGTTTTTTGGGTTTTTTTTTCCAGAAGCAAGAATTAAAAACCAGTCTGAGCCACTGGTCACTGGGGGTGGTAAAAGTCTGTCAGAGCTTAAGAGGTAATGCTGTGAGCTAATGAGAGGGGGGAACTATCCATCACTAGATGAAAGTTCTCTTATGTCTAGATCTGGTACTTCCTAAAGTTAAAACCTACTTTAATGTCAATTCTCAGACTCTATATTTTCCTTGAGAAAGCCAGCAGGGACATGGAACTGTGGATAAGTAAAGTGAATTTTGTAGTCTCTGCTAAATCAGCCCAACAGCTGGGTAGAACCGTAGAGCTGCTTCTCCCCACCGTCCAGGAAACTGACTCTCAACTGCTGCATTTCCTAAGAGATTTTCTACATATAATCACACTGAATTACAGGGTTTTTTTCATTTTTTTTCCAAAATATTATTTCTCTTTATAAACTTACCTCACTCTTCTATTTTTTTTTCCAAATGCTTCTTCACTGATTTACTATTAAAGTTTTCATTAACATACCTGGATAGGTGGTAACCCTTAAATTATTTCTACACTACATTTCAATCATAACTAAGTAAGGGCAAGGAGGATCTCAAAATCCATCTAGATTGCATCTCAACAGCATTAAAAAATAACAAATTTCTGATGGCTGTCAGTGTTATAAAGCACTTCCTTTTGTAAACTAAGGAAATAAAACCTCAAAAAAACATTAATGCATGTTTGTGAGGCAAATGGGAACTTATTAACTACAATTTAGCTTCTTTTTACAAGTTAGAGGAGTAGAATAATTTTTCCTTTATTTATTTCAATTTTTTTTCATTTTGACAGAAGCTTTCCACTTTCATCATGTTTTTTTTTTTTTAAATGTACTTAAAAAGCCATTTATATTTTCACGCCTTTAGTAGATTCTGTCAAAATTCCTGTGTACCTAAAACCAAATGTAGTACATGTAGCAGCTAAGCATTGCACTGTTCCATTTTTAAATGTGGAAGTCATTTAGGACCTTTCTTAGGTAACAGCATTTTAAGATTGATTTAATAGTTTTCTGGGCACTAGTTTGACAATAAATTATTTTGAAGATTGCTTCCTTGGGGTATTTTTTTTTTGTACATATGCCACATATGTTCAGCAGAGCCAATGGTAATGCAAGACTGACTTTTTTTTAAACCAGTAAAAAGAAAGAGAAAAAAAATCAAAGTATTGCATTTAGTATAGTTATGCAGGATTGCACAGTTGGTTTAAAGAGATTAAAAAAAAGGCAATAAGCTAAAGCTTCACATCAAACACACAAACATAGTAATTGAATCAAATAATTCAAGGTCCTCTTACTCCCATCTTTTGGTCTCAAACTTCCTTCTTACCCCAAGTGAGATCAGTCTCCTGTTGAGCAACTCACTCTCCCTTGCAGAAGCTCACTTTATCTTTGATGCAGGAATGACTTCCAGCAGGACTGGGAATTGCTTGCCATGGTGATTCCTGGCCTCCCACTGCAAAGACCAGATGACTTTGAACCACTTGGAAAAGTTCCTCACCACTCACAAAATACATGGTGCATTTTACAAGATGTAGAGGCTCTAAAGGAGCAAATGTATCTTCAGCCAATGTGGGGAGCACTTATTAGACATGGCAGCCTTTCATAAAGGTAGTTTTTCACATTTTCCCTAAACCCTCTTCATCCTTCTATCACACATTATATCCCATCCACAAACTCTGTGTTCCAAGCTCTTCACAGAGTTTTTGCCTCCTGTGACACAGAAGAATGGCTTATCATCTTCTCCAGGGGGTGACCAACCATGGAAGGACTTCTGGATAAAGAACATAGTTTCTGGATGTTTTCTGTCAAAGATTGCACAAACTTCTGATGGAAGAGGTGCCAGAGATGAAGCTGCTTGGACAGCAGGAGAGCAGATGGTAACTGAGCTCACACTCCTCCTATGCCAGAGCAGCATCTATTTGTGGGAGAGTTTGCTGATGGAAAATCCATAGTGGGACCAACTTCTCCTGCTGTGACTTTGAAAGATACTCAAAGAAATACTGCAAAGTTCTGCAGCTGTAAAGCTTCCCTGTTCAGTAAATGGCATTTAAGATGACTGTTCTGACTACAGACACATTCATATAAAGATTTATGGGCACAAGGGCAACAAAAAAAAAATGCAAATTTTTAAAAAACACATGAAAATCTTGCCAAAACTAAGGCAGAAAAAAGGCACACATGCCAGAACACAGCTCTAGTTTGGTTTGTTGCAGTATGGTGAAAACCACTATTAGAATCTCCTAATCTTGAGTCCATGTATGCACAGGGACATATTAAATACCAGAAAACATTTTTAAGACAAAGCACAGCTACAAGTAGTAGCAGGTGTATCATGACAAAGATCAGGGCATGGCAGCTGCTTCAAGCATCTAAGAGCATGGGCCCTGCTCTGGGAAACCAGGTACAAAAACAAGACTTTAAATGGACTGCCAGTGGAAAGTACCAACCTTAAAATGACAGTAATTAAACGATAACTTTAATTTGCTCCTGAAGTTTAGACTTTCCATAGTATTCCCAATTGTTCTCAAACACACTGATGTTTAAACAATAAGCACATATGCATTCAAATATGCTTTTCTTTCTAGAGAAAGCAAGAAAGATTTTAAAAGCCTTATGGTATTTTTTGTATATTTCAAGTTATTCATGTTAAAAATCATCAAAAGTAAAAATATCACATTTGCTCTTGAACAAAAAACCACAAGAGAATCAAAGAATGTGAATAAATAAAAACAGTAAGAAATTTATTTCAGTGATACAAAGTCCTACTTTAAATTTCAGTGGAGAAATACAGACTTGTAATGAAATTAATGTAATTGAAACTACTGTAATTAAAAACCTCTTAATACACTAGAGGTGACCAATAGAGATAACCTTGTATCTGCAACCTCTGTGTGTACCTCTGTGAATATGCTTCCCTCCTTTACACATGTGACTGGAGGAATTTCTCCTTTTATTTTTTTTTTTAGGTATTTCAATACTTTCATCTTATTGAAGATCATTTTAACTGCCTTTGCTTTTTGATCATATGGAAAATTGAGCCTGTTGGTAGAAAAAATTCTATTCTCAGTGATGCAAATCAATGTTTTCCAGATGGACAATTGAAAGGAGTTACTCTTTAAACTCACTGTTAAAAAAAAATAAAATAAAAGAAAGAAAAAAGTAAACAGAAAAGTGCAGTGTTGGTGCTTAGAACTTTGCATTTATTTGCAACATCAGAAACCTACAATTCTGACTGCCAAAAAATGAGCCTCAGAGTTCAGAAGACAACTCTAGGGCAATCTACAGGATAAGTCAGGCACAATTCCATATGGGGCCCATGCCAAATCACACATATTGCATGCACACTAATTGATCATTACAGAAACCCCTAACTACTGGTGGAAAGGAGCAATGTGACAAACCCAGACACCATTGCAGCTCCAAAGAATTCTCTGGACCAATGACAGTTCTAACAGATGCCTATCTGTCCTCATATTATACAGCTTGGCAAAAGAAAAAATGCTGTTTCTCATCAATTTTCAGGAGAGGAAAAACCTCAACACGACAAATAAAGCCAAAGCAAAAATTCCAATTCAATGGAACAGTTTCAGCAACAAATTTCTTCAACAAGGACAATGATTTCAGCAAAATCTGCACATTAATAATTTTGTCCTAGGAATTCAATTCCCACCAGTGTTAAAACTACTTTTACCTAAATTTTCAGGCCAGATACTTCTCTCTAGATTTATTCAACTCCAAAGGTTCATTTACTTTAATAGCCTCCTCCCATGTCCTGTGGAATACCTGGTAAATGACTCAGTTTACATTATATAGTTTAATTGTACTCTTGAAATATTTCTAAAAAATTCTGGACACAAATAAAGTAGTCAGTATCTGTTAATGCCATATTAAGGGAGACCAGCTGCAGGCTATCATAAATGTGAGGAGTACAGAATAGAAATGTAGAACTTTTTGCAAGATGACTTCTTGATACTTTCATATTGCAGCACTATTTGTATAATAGTCCAAATTTTTTATCAAGCTATATAGAAAAAGAATCAGGTCTCACAGGGCATGTATTATTTGACCACTATTACTGCTGTTTGGGACTTCAAAGACATTTAACCTTCAACCCCAGCAATGACACTTACCTTTCATGAGACATCTGTGTAACAGCTGATGTGTTAAATCACAGCTGTATCTGGAAAGTCACAGCCATAAACCATTTGAAAAAAGAGCTTCTCTATAAATTGCATATTTGAAATATGACAAGGTTACTGTCCTGATGCCAACAAGGAATCTCAAAGTCTTCATATGTGAAAATAAGTATTTAAAACTTTAGAGAGAAATAGAAAGATGGTGCTTTTTCTTCCACTGTATAGCTTCAAAGTAAACCTTCGCAGTCTAATAGTTCAAGGGTGTTATTTAAGCAATTTATCTCATTTGAACAAAAAGGAATGTTTTAAGTCAACCCATTTCTGCTATGAGAATATGATCTTTCATTTTAACTTAATAAAAGAAATGGTTCTCAGGGGGTACAGAATTTATACACATGCTGCCTAAGGTGCCATTTAAAAACAGAACTTAATGAGACATGTTGTAGGGAGTTATTAGTAAGTCTAATAACAATATAAAGTATGGTACTGTAACTACTACAGTGACATTACCAATTTGTTTAACAGGAACAACAATTTTTTTTTTTTTTTTTGCCCTTGTATCACTGTGTTATAGCCTAGTTTCTGTTATTCATTTATCTCATTTTCCACATAAATGTTGTTCTAGCTCTTTTTGGTCTTCTTCCCAGTTCCAACATCCTGTCTTGATCACTACTTGGGCCATTGACAGTAGCAATATTTAATGTGAAAATTTAGCTTTCTTGCCTACTTGTTCCAAGGCAGTTGCTTTTACTTCACACTGATTCCAATTAATTTGGAGGAAAACAGACTCATATGTTACTGAGAAACTCAGATTTTCCTGTTCATTTCAAGCTGACTTGTGAATTCTACCTCTTAGGGGCTTTGTTAATTCTTTAGTTGTCACTGAACATCTCAAATTTCTTTCTTAATATCACACTCAGAGTGAAAGGAGGGGAAACCAGCAGCTGGGGAAACCAGAAATATGACAGAGAAAGAAAGGGATGAGAATTGTGCCATTCTGAGTACCAGAACACCAATTTTATTCATCTATGCGATGGGAACTGAGCTGGCTTGCAAAATTTTTACTATTTTTTTGGAGTTTTTTGAGACCGAGAAAGAGGGAAACACACATATTTTTAATGGCTTTCATCAAATCTTTGAAATTTGAAGAACACCTTGCGCACACTCAGATTTTCCTAAGTTTTACTGTCTTGCCAATACAACTGTAGGTTAGCCTTGCCCAGGTTTCTTGCTTAGATCACATTTTCCCCATTAACTTCTGCAGTTTTACTGGTCTCAGCTGAACTCTTCTTTTATTAGAAAGTGGGAAAGCAAGGAATTCTGACAGTAACAACTCAGTGAGGAAGTTATCTGTCTCCCATTAAGACTCAACACCTCTTGCTGTGCAGCAGGAATGCTGGGAAATGTGTTCTCCCAGTCCTTCCAGTGTGCTGTGGAAGCAAACACTGCTAACTTCTTCCCTAGATTTTCACACAGTAGCCATGGAGAATCTTCTTTCTCTTGCAAATTGTAATCTTTCAAAATCTTACAAACTTCTTTCTTTTCATCCTCTTTAAAAGTCATCTTTGCTCTGTCTTATCTCTGCTTTGCAATGAGAAATCAGAGGACAGGAGACAGCATCTTTATTTATCTTGAAGAGCAGCTCTATCACTGTCTCAGCCCCAAAGGCAGATTTCCAAGGCCACCCTACTGGAAGGGTGACCTGTGCATGACATTTCTCTGCGCTTTCTTTCTGTACCCTTTCCATTTGAAAGATTCTCTATGCGAGATTCAGCAATGACCAGATAAACACATAAACAAGTCAGGTAAATACAGGTGAGCATATGGTTTTTCCCCAGACAGGGTGTTCTTAGATCTACTTGCTTTCTCCACTTATCTCTGTGCTTCTGATAACATCAAGACTTTACCAAGCCCAAAGCTTTAACAAACCCTCAGAGAAGCAAGAAAACTCATTCTGTGTTTCTTTATTTTACCCATTTCCACCTGATTCCCTTTCCATAGATCTTTGTGCAGAATGCTTGAAAAGAGAGACAAAACCGAGCCTCTTCACCACATTAATTTTTATCTGATATTTGGAGGGAGTGGTGCCCTCACTACACCCTTGTTGGGGCTGCCAGAGCTGACACAAGATTTTGAGTGCCCATCCCCATTGTCTGCTCTCTCTGCTGAGACCCATCACACAAATGCTGGCCCCATATTGGCCCCTACAACCATCCATCTTCCCTTTTTAGTAAATGTCTTCTTTCCTGAGTGATATGAGGCACCATTCTTCAGTGTGGTTTTATTTTGTAATGCTTTTCCAGTGATTCAGGAGACTAACCCACAGAATCACACCACCACAGCAGAGGCTGGTGTTCCTCCTGTTGAAGTCAATAGCAATTCTTGTAATAAAAAGAGAAACTGAATACAGATGAACATTAACCATGTCCTTTCAACATTTTTTCTGCCTAATGGAGTATATTAAAGCTTCTCTGCATAACTTCTGAATAGTACTGCATGCAATTTCATTATTAAAGTTTCACTTAATTTAATACCGCTTTGAGGTTTCTGGTTAAAAATAAAATATGATTAATGCTTATAAAAGAGAATGAGAAATCAGAGTGTTAAGAATTCTGATAATGGCTACAGTTTCTGGGTAAATTGCTTTGGTAATTTTCATAGTTAAACACGTTAATGTTACCCTTGCTTATTGCAGTTCCCCACCCTAACAGTCACTTGCTCTTCCTGATGACTCTTTTAAAAATTAATTAGTTAGTGTGGCATTTAGCTGCTAACTATAACACACAAAACCCAGTAATTTTCCCTGAAGGTCACTGCTGTCTGTGTACAACTGAAAGAACATGAGCACCCAGTTGCAGGCATTTATCCTTCCTATATCATGAATTAATTTCTGGTTTAGAGCAAGGAGGATCACCAGCATTACTAAATCTCCCTCTGGCTCTCTGCTAAACCTGAGTTTTCAAGAGCAGAAAGCTCATACAGGCTAGGAGGATAAGGGACAACTATGATATGCTTCACGTCTGAGCAAGTTATCAGGTTGCCAAGTATTTAACAGCACTCTTATCCCTAAAAATGGTTTTAAAATTCTAATGGTGTGGTGCATAAAATTGGATAACAAATAGTGCTTTTTGGTAAAAATCTAGCACTGCTTTGGAATAAATATTTGGATAGGAGCAGAACAAAACCTAGGACTGTGTTTCAAAAAACTGAATTTCATAAACTCTTGGTCTTGACCCATGCAGTTTTATATCCTGGCTTCCCAGTCAGTCAGTGAAAGCTTATTAGGATAATCAAGGATTCATCAGAGAAAGAAATTTGGTCAAATGGAGTAAAGAAATCCAGGTGTTGATGCCTTCCTATGTCCTTCATGCCCTACTTCTATGGATTTAGCTGGAACTTTTCTCACACAAGATGGACACGCTGTCAAAGTCTATCTACCTATTATTGTGAGGTAAAATAAAATACAGCAATTAAGCAAAGAAGATATATTATGATAAAAATGAAAAAACCCAACTGTTAATCCAACAGAAGTGCCTTGGCTACATCCCAAGCTACCCAGTCCATCTTTTTTATTAATTATTATTAATTATTATTGTTATTATAGAAGATCCATAATACCCTACCCAGTGGTAATATCTGTGTAGGACTTGAATATAATGAGATGATTTGGAATTCACAAAGAGGGGTCACCCTGTAATTCAGAATGCAGATAATCACGTTTTCCAATGGGTTTTGTTAATTCACATTTGGCCAAGACATTAAAAGCAATTATGACATTAAGCTCTTACAGGTTTAAAGAGGATCTTTTTTGATAAATATATGTGCATGATAATAGATGGTTTTTATTAAATTGAGATTTATTTCACAGATGATCACCAACAAAACTTTTGAATCCCAGTTGCTGGGGAAATTTGAATCTGCCTGCTAATCTAAACTTCATAGATAAATTTTACCTAAGCCTTATTAAACAGAGAGAATATAATACATGTGGTCCTTTTCCTAAGAATTACGTGATACTAGCCAGCCCCTGACCCAGAAAATGCTCACCTTTGGGCATAATAAGTAGTTCTATTAAAATCAATAGAAATTCCCATAAAAGTAAAGTATTAACTTAATGGGTTTAGAATCTGCGAACATGCTGGACAATATTTTGTACTTGAAACCTATTTTGAAAATTAACAAGCCATAATGATCTAGAGAAGGAGATAAATTAGAAAAGAAAGGACTCAGCAAATAACCGGTATTTTGTGCTGTGGCTGCAGGTTAACCAATCAGATCTAAACTTGTTAGTGCCCTTCATGAACAGTGAAATCCAGAGTAATATTTTAGTCATGGCTAGTGGAGCCAAGGATGCTCTTCCTGTGCTTTTCTAAATCTATGTACCCTTCTCCTACAGTCCAATGTAACTTGACAAAAAGAATACTCTTTTTACAGTCATAAATAAAAATTGAAATATTATTACTGATTAAAGAAGTATCAATAAGATCCCCAGATAATAGTGATGAGATACCCAAAGCAGAAGATGTAGATAAACAAACAGAACATGCATATGACTAAAGATTTTCTTCCCAGCCTACATCCACTCCACTTGCTAAGGCTTGTCATCCTTTCTGTAAATGTGGGGACAAAAAAAGGCACAACTCATCTATACTGTATCTATTCCCCTCCCACTCAACATATGTTTTGCTTTTATTTTTCAGTTACAGCTTTCTACTAAAATAAGTATTTTTCCTAAGGAGAAAATTTCTATAAAATAAGGAGGAAATGGTACAACATGGAAAACTTGAGGAGAGCTTCTACTGCTAATCAGTAAATGCTTTGTTTGGAGAAAAATGGTTAATGAATAGAAGTTGCTCTCATTTAGAAATAACAGGAAAATAAATATTTTGCTTCTTGAGTAAGTATCAAACATTATAAAAAAACTTTTTATGGAGAAACCAAACTTGCTTATAATTTGCAACTCTAGCATTTGAGTCTTACCAGTGCAAGACCAGACTCTTAAAAAAAAAAAAAGTGATAGAGACAGTTAAAAATGCTTATAAATTCCCAGAGGCATGAATGTATTTGTTAAATAAGTTAACACAAATCATGGAGTCTTTCCTGCAGCCAGCTACATTAGAGTTTCCAGAAAAAAGACAAACTGTGGGCAGAGAGGGGTGTGAAACCAGCTACATACCAGCACCCCTTAAAGCCAAAAGCAATGCTGCAAAGTATTGCAGGATGCAGAAGTACATGCTGCCTGCCCACTGGGAGTGGGAAGGAAAGAGCAGAGCCATTATGAAACCTCACTGCTTTAAGAAATCACACCCCTAGCAGGGAACACAGTCAGTTCTACAGCTCTCTCTGTACAGCATAATTTCTTTAATGATTGTTTCCACAAGCAATAATTTTCTATCTAAATCAGGGGGAAAAAAGGTACATTCAGTAATTTAACCTTGCTCTGGATATTTCTAATGGCCTGTAATCAAAATTCTCACTTCAGTGAAAAGATAAGGACACCAACTCAGATGAAGATGTTAAGATAAAGTGAATATCAATACCATATAAAGTTACTGACAGAGAGCAAATATTTCCTCCCACCTATAAGGCTCAATAAACAAAGCAAAAGAAGGGACATAACCTCAAATGTACTTAAATAAACTTTCCTTCACAGAACCTTGTTCTATTACAGGCTGCTTCAATTTGCTTCTCAGATGATATCTTACTTTGCTAAAGGGGTCTGCCCGTCCAGATTTTGAGGTCTGCATTGTATTAGAGTTTTTCAATTCTGTGTAAAGATAGTGCAGGGGAACAAATAAGAATTTACTCATTACTCTACTAACCCCATAACCCTATTTTGAAAAAAAAAAATAGATTCAAAACCAGCAGTCTTTTTTACATTTCAAACTGGAAGCTTCTGAAAACTCTGATCTAAGCATATGGATTTTTATGAGTAGTAAAAGAGACATAATGGTGAGAAACTTTAACTTTTGTAATCTGTGTCATTTCAGCACAGGATATATTTATAACTACCGTCCTCATACTTCCTGCAAACATTTTTGTGGGCGTATTTTTGGAATATCTGGGTGTTAAATAAGAGCCTAAAATATGAACTTCATGGACTAGTTAAGTATTAATGACATATATTTTGATCTCTTTCTGTGGCAAAATTCAAACCTGGGATACAGACAGAAATTCATAAAGCCTTTACAGCAAATCCCAGTTTGTTGCCCACTGTACAGAATCTATCCAGTCAGCTACAGAAACATCTACTAGTGATAAAACAGACTGTGAGGAAGCAATCTCAACACTTACACAAGAAGGATGAAGAGTAAACAGGAATTTGCTCTGTGTAGTGCATTTCATTCAGACCTGAATGAAGGGACATTTAGTTCTGCAGAGCAGTCCTCAGCTGACATGCAAAAAGGGTACTCAGCCCAAATCTTACAAACATTTCCAAATAAAGCCCAGATTTAGCAATCTCAAAGCAAAAGCTACTAGCACACATGGCTATATCTCAGCAGCCATCTCTAGTAACCACTTTCATTAGTTTCCCATCTTATTGAAAAAATCACTGGTGAAAGATTCTTCCCATTAGCTGGGACAGAATAGAACTCTGCCAGCAACTGATGTACTCCAGCAGAATGTGGATGAGTATCCATCACTTCAGTTTACCTTTCTCCTCTCGTGACTGCAAACATCTCATCCATGCTCAGAAACATCTGCTCATTCTCTAATGAGGAAGGAGGCAACACTAATTTTCTAAGTGCTCTCCTGTCAAAAAGCTGATCTGTTCTCCAACCCATCTACTTGCAGTAGCTCAAACTACTAATCCTTCTCTTCTGGTTTGCATCTCCATTAGCTTCTGGATTACTCTGCAAAGATTTCCTACTGTACTTCTCGGAAAATCAGTATGACATTTAGAGCTGAGAAAGTTGAAAAAGCAAGGGTTCTCCTCGGAGATAAACTCTTCTCTTGCTCTTGGGTTGCTACCAGGAAATCTGAAAGCCTCTTGATACCAGACCTACCTTCTTCCTTTTCTTCCTTTTTAATATTATTGTCTCTCTTTTAATTATTGTGGCACCAGGAGACCCCAAATGCAATCAGTGCCTCATTCTGCCTGTCTCTGTGAAGACATATGGTATGAGACAGCCCTTGCCCTGAAGAGCTTACAGTTTAAATAGGCAAGACAATAATGAGATACATTAGCATTGTTATCACCATCTCCCAGGTGGGAAATTGAGTCACAAAGATGGAATGCAACACGCTCAAAATCACATGTCTACACCATACAGTGAAGCGTGTTTCAGTCCTTTTGGAGTTAGCAAACATTAAACTGACAAATTGACGTGGTAGAAAGACACACTGGTGCGCCAGTTTGTGTGCAGAAGCCCTACAGACAAGACATTCACCATTTTGGCCCAAACAAGCCCTGAGAGCAGGTCTTGCATTAGGGCCCTTACAATGTGACCAAGGCAGTTGTTCACACCACACTCTCTTTTCCATTTGGTCTGGGTGGCCTGAATGCACTGAACGGTGCCCATGAAAAGCAGGTAATGCAGAAATGTAAATTTTTCAAGACTCAATCAAGTAGATTTCTTTAAAAGCCACTTACTGCTACTTACAGTGCTGCTTGTCCACAAGGAGAGAAGCAGACCTCGCTTACAGACTCGCCTTCTCAGCAATCCTCTTGATCTGGACTCCAAAGCATGGGCAGAAAATCCCTATTTTCATAACAGTAAAGATCTGAAAGTGAAGCCAAATTATATATTGTGCCTCAGTTTGCTGATATCCATAACCTGTGTAAAACCAAGAAAATCTTACATGTTTGAAAAATTATATGGTAACGAGTAACACAATTGCATGCAACTTTATTTCTTCTGAGGAAAAATGTGTTTCTGAAATGAACATATATATATCAAAAATGAGAGATTTTTCTTGTCTTTCTGAAGTGATATTATATTTTATTTTTAAGTGACAGCCCTCTTACCTAAATTTGCACTTATTTATTGAATTAATAACATTCAGTGTTATTCATCTGTTGAGGGGCTACTGCATACTGAGCTATTATTTGTCTCTTATCCTTTCTTCTCTCATCTGATTAACAGCATATTAAATTTTATTTCTTTTATTGGGAAATCAATGCTCTTGAGCTTTGTGAAATTTGCATATGTTTTTCCAGAATCGACTGGGGGAAAAGAAAATTCCATAGTGCCTTCTTGGTCATGACTTCTTTTTGCTGACAACCTCAGGATATCTTGAGATTTTTGCAATAATTTACAGAAGTCCTACATTGCAATTTTGAAGCATAAGATCATTTTCATAAAATGAGTAAGAGCTATGAAATAAATTCCCATCCTTCCCTCCCTCCAAAAAACCCCCAAAACAATAAAGTAAAATAAGCAAAAAAATTATCCCAGAAATCAGCATGGACTAATTGTAACAAATGCACTTTTGTAGCATCATTTTTGAATTTTTGCTATACTCTCTTTTTTTTTTTCTGCATATGACATAATATACTTTTCTTATTTAAAAAAAATACTTGAATATAGTGTAGAACATGTAGATTGCTTGTTTGTATTATTAAAAATGTAGTTTGGATGTGCTACCATAGTAATTGACATTTGTTATCTATCGTGACATCTTCCAATGTTTAGATGAGAGAATACTCCATACCAATCTGATTCAGATAAATCAATACTTCTCCTCTAGTTATTTACTTCTCAAAACCACATGGAAGGTTTTCACATATTAATAATCTGTTACATTGAAAAAAAATCAGCAAGTCTTCAAAAAAAAAGTAAAATAAGATATATTTCTTTGAATGGTCAGTTTGCTAGAAGGAGTGAAACTGAAAATCAAGGCAGAAGAAAAGATCTCCTGGATAAGGTCCATGTCACACCATAGCCCTTTCAGAAAGTCAGCCAAACCCATTGTAAAACTAACTTATCTTTTTACCACCCTCTTGTGTTACTGCTCTTGGTAGCACCTCCTGGTTGTGTAAGATTAATGGTAATTTGATTTTTTTCACCGATAAAATCATGCTACCTGTAATTCCTCTATAATTTCAGTCATTTGTTTCCACAATTCAAATGAGTACAACTGTGTAACACAAAGTCTATTTTATGTATCATGCAGTTACTTAAAGTAGTAACTGTATGTTATCTCCTTAATGACTCAATACATAGTCTGTGGGGGGATCAAGAACAATATCTCATTGTCTAGATGGGAAGATAAAGGGGGAAAAAGAATTTAATTTCTAATCCAAGCATACAAAAATCAATCTAAAAGATTACTGCTTTATGTTCTAAGATTGTATTTACTGTATTTACTGACGTAGGTCATGTGCAAAGAACAGCTGCCATCTCCAGAGTTCACCTGCCACATACACTCCATGACCTATTCAAAGGTTACCTAGGAATATACAAGAGGATAGAGTTGCTTTGATTCAATTAGAATCAGCCTTAAAATACATGATGTTCACAATAAACAGTTGTGTTAAAGCCTTCCCTCAAGTTTCCCCGTGCCCTTTTTTATAGACTCTTACATTCATCAGCTATTCACATCCTCTCTAGAATAATTTGCATAAGTATCTAATATTTAAGGAGGTATATGATGGCCTCTAGTGGTGCAGAACAGCATGAAAATGATGAACTGCTGCTCTGTTTCCTCAGAGTTTCAAATATAGCATGATAGAAAAATAAACACACATTCAAGCTGGATATTCCAAGTTAGGAACAACAGAATACAGTACGCAGCAAATGTAAATGTTCATCACATTTTACTTGCTAAGAAAGAAAAAATTCCTGAGGCCAACCTGATGGTATTTTTTAAAAATATTCGAAATTTTTACTATTTAACACTATTTTCTCTCCCCCAGTCTTTTGATCACTGTACACCTCTAGGCTTTGGTCCGCAGGTATTCTCTAATTCTTTGGGAATACTGTGGATACTGAATGAGAAAATGCATCTGATTTTCCATAGAGAAGGTGCTTACACAGTAGATGTTTTTCAGCCCAAATTATTCCCTCATGTTAAAAAATACTTTAATCATTGTATTTGTGAAATATTATTTTTAAAGGCAGTACCTGATAAATCAATTCCTAACAAGAAAAACACCAAAAAAATTTTATCAAATTAATTTGACCTTATTGTTACACATGGCCTCTCATAACTTAGAGAACTGTGAGAAGGTTCAAACACAGGTGATGGGGTTTACTACTACACTACAAAGAACAGACATGCAGAAAATTAAAGACTAATACATTCTTTAGCAGGTTAAATATTAAACAGGTACCTTTCTGTGTAACTTCTCTTAAATCTGTTTGATAATTTTTTGTAAATCAATTTGATATTTTTATTCTTACATTGCTTCTTGATTTTGTCTTCACAAATCTTTAGTAAAACTATCAACACTTATATGTTTAAGTTTTAGGCTGTAACTCCATCCTGCAGTTCCATGTATCTTAGGAAAAAATGCTATGAGTATTCATAGATACTAATTTCTTTTTAAGCAGTAACTCACAATTTCCTGGAAAGTTTTCATATCATGTTTTTAAAAGTTTTTTAACTGGAAATACACTCATAAACATTTCTATTTAACAGAATTTGAAAGGAAAAGCTACTGATCTCAGTCAGTGGCCTCCACAGATCTGCTTCAAGCAAATTTTCAGAAACTAAGTCCTAAGATAGATAATTGCTGTAGCTCATTCCTAAGGGAAATGCAGAGATCAAAGGATACAGTAAGGCCATTCAAGGGAGCTTCTGAATACATCTTTCCCTCTGTTATACAACATTTTGAAACAGCATCCTTCTTTATCCTAGGCTATCTGCAGACTTAATCCACACATACTGAGAACAGAAAGTTAGGGCAGAGAATGATATTGCCATGATTCTTTTTTTTTTTTTTCCTAATTCTGAAAGCCAGCTCACAACTACTGTCAGAGAGATGTAAGCCTGCAATGTCACAGACACTTTTCCTTAATTTCTGTATTTTTGCAAGGAAGGTTGTTTAGGTGCGATCTGTCAGCAAGTAAAACTTTTTTTCACATCAGAACAGAAAACTACAGACAATACCTAAAAAAATAGTAGTCATTGATTACTGTCCTTTAGTTTCTTCTAAGTGCAAAGAGTAAAAGTTGAATGGTTATCTTAAAAGATTCTGAAAAGTTTTTAAGTGTATGTGGTTTTCCAGCTATACCTTTTTTCCTGGCAGTTTCTCACATTTCTCAGGGTCTCATGAATTTCAGTGTCTTACTACCTCTTAGCTACACAAGCCACTTCTGCTACACAGTCCTCCCCTAAGCACTGTATCCCAAGTCTCAGGGTTCATGAACCACGTTTTCCCTGAGCTAAAGTGAGTCTATGAGATGAAAAGCAAGGAATGATCCTTTCACAGAGGGATTTCCTCTCTCTCTCTCTCCTCCTCTGCCTCTCAGTCCCCGCGCTCAGCATCGCTTCTCTCCTGCTTCTCCCCCTGGGATCTGTATGCCCAACACAGCGTGAAATATTAACTAGATAATGATTTTTACTTCTCTTTCTGGAGATCAGAGGAGCTACTAAAGAAAGCACTGCTATGAAGGAGAATGCAGGGAGCTGTCAGCTGAGAAGCAGCCACCAGCCGCTGTCTGAGCAGTGGTGATGTTAATGTACAATGCTATATCTTAATAGCCATCTCAATTGGCTATTAAAATGCAGCACTGTGCATTAAAATCACTACCCCACTGCTGCAGGGGTACTTACCAAAGATGCAGTCTCTGAAAATTGCCTTTTGGCTCAATGGAATGCTGTCATGCCAAATGAGATGTTTCAACTCCTTTAATTTTCTGCTAAAGAAATAAAACCCTTACTTTTTAATCTTAAATATACATGATTATGTTGAATGGCACATTCAGCCAAGACAACTCACAGATAGCACAGGTGAACCTCATGCTGCGTGTCAGAACTCAGTATCAATTGAATCTCCTCAAGAAAACTGTGCTAGCTTCCAGAACAGTTATTATTCTCAATTTCTTTAAAGAATGTCTCTTAAAATAATCTGTTTTCAGGTACTGGAGATGGGAGAACGGAAAAATGTAGCTGGCAGGAATTTGTTTCTGGAAGCTTAATGGTTGTAAGAAAGAGACCTCTGAAAAGATGGGATAAGAGAGATGATGAAGGCTACAGGATGAATGTGGGGTAAAAGATGTGAACGGACTATACTCAAAAAGAGGAAGTGGTGAGGCTGGTAGGCTGCATAATAAAGGGGGAGGATAAAGTTTCAAAAAAATGTGTCCTTTGATCCAAAGAGATGGTTTGTGGGAAAACTTTGTCCCAACTTCTGAGTGCATAGATTCAGGTAAGAATAAGGAAAACCACCGAGGCAAACATAAAAGACAGAATGATGTAGTGAGCTCATGGTGCCCTCCCTGAGTCATAGTAGAAGATGATGAAAGTCCAGACCAAAAGACCTCTCAAATATAGGAAAAATATGTTTCAATTGCATAAGCTTCAAAATGTAGACAGGGTCTCTGTGCTTCATATATCAACCATGCTGAATTGATATGATTTGAAAGGTAAAAATGTACCTGTTTGATAGGCTTGGGCATCTTATCTCCACTTTTGCTACACACAACTATCACACATCTGGTGCTGCAAGTCCCTACCAGATATGTCTGATCTGGTTTGAAAGGTGGAACTAGTCAGGGATATTTGGATGAGGTCAAGTTTCCTCAAAGAAAAGCTGATCCCTAAACATTATGCTTTAAGCACACTGGGCATCACCAGCTTTGTTTAATCTTTTACCTGAATTCCTGATGTACCTGCCCCAAGGGCCAGAGACAGCTGCACCTTTTGCTTTAAGTCAGACATAATTAAGTCTCCCTCAGAGCCAGAGACTCCTGAAGCTGCAGAGCAATAGCCCCAGGGAGTCTGCTAGCAGGGCTGTCCTGCATCTTGAGTCCTTGAGAGAAACAGGCAGCTAGCCCAATGGAGTTGACAATGTTGGCAGTTTCATTGCTGGTATCATCTGGGATGCTGACAAGAACATCAGTTTCAGCTAAAAATCTAAAGGAAAAGAAAGTTCTTATTTGTCAGAGAATTCAGATGTGTGATTTCTCAGATTTAGTCTGAATCCAGTACTCCTTGGCCCTCAAAATCCACACGTGTGCAAACTAGAAACAATTATTTTGACAGCTCTACTGCAAAATTGATCCTTACTTTCCTTTTTAAGTCTTCCTATAAGAAGATGAAACTGATCAGGCTGTAAAAAAAAAGAAAAAATGAAAGCCCAAAAAATCCCACCCAAACAAAACCATATTCTGAATTACTTGAACAGATAGGATGATGGTTTATATAATCGACTGCTAGAATTTGCAAATATCTCCCATTATAGTTACATAAAATTTGGGAAACGTTGCATGATTACCTCTTGAATTGAAAAGGAAAAAAATACTGCTTTTCAGCAAAGATAATTTCCTTCTTTTTAGTCTGACCTCCTACATCAGTCTCCAGAAAGACACTAACATATCATGCTGCAGTGACATTTGAGCCTACACAAGAGTGTGGGAGCAAGTCGAGAGTAAGCAGTTCACTGTGCTCAAATGGAATAAAAAGATTTAGTCACTAAAAAATTAAAAAAAAATCCTTCAATCTTTTGGGATTTTGAACTTCATAGAATGATAGAGGTTAGACAGGACAACTGGATGTCCTCTGGTCCAAATCCCCTGCCGAAGAAGGCCCGCCTAGTGCTGGTTCTCCACAAACTCACTGGGCGGTATTTCTTGCTCCCAATACTTGGTAATCCTTTCCAGTCTCACTTGCAAAAAAGGGCATTTGCTTCTGAATTTAAGTTGGGAGGAGAAAATTAAAGAACTGCTCTAAATAGTTTAACAGAAGCTGGGCTGGATTCCACATTACCCAGCACCAAAGCCTGCAGGACTTCAGGAAAAGGTGACAGTTGCCATGCGTAACAGTGCCCAGCTGTCAAATGAAAGACTAAATGAGCATCTGCCTTTAAAATAAAAATAAAATAAATGTCACCAAAAAACCCAGAGCCTCTGCAAAAAAGAACACCGTGCTGCATCACCTCCTCCCCTCCACCTTTTGCTTCCCCTGCTCCAATTGTGCTTTAAATAATCTGAGCCCGTGCTTTATGCGGCACCAATAGTGAGCACCAGGATGATACTGCACCGGTGACCTTGGATTTTCCAGCCCATTACTCCTGACTGGTCTCTGCAAGACTGCTACATCACCACCTGCCACATCACACCTCCTCCAATGTCGCCGGGAAGTCAAACTGCTCGCACTTCCCCCGGTCCCACCCGCGCTCTG
Organism: Fringilla coelebs; assembly: GCF_963513975.1. NCBI lineage: Eukaryota > Metazoa > Chordata > Aves > Passeriformes > Fringillidae > Fringilla > Fringilla coelebs. Next base: position 63,637,055 of record NC_140032.1, on the reverse strand, counting down.
TCACGGAGCCTTCTCTGCTGATCTGTGAACAGAGAGGAGCCGGGGCTCTGGGTGTGCTCGGGATCCTCCCTCACTCCCTCCCTCACTCCCTCCCATGCCTGTGTTTGTCACTTATCTGGGTGGTGAAGAAGAAGCGAAGGGAATATAAGTGGAAATATTTCCATTTTCAGCCTGGTTAAAGGAGTATTTCAAAGCAACAGATGTTGCGAGATTTATAAAAGCATTCAAAAGATAGTATATACTACAATTTTAACCATTTAATTTTCTTTGAAAGAAACATAGATACTTTCAAGGTATAAAGAAGCACACACAATCTGAATGACTATGTCCAGAAAAAAAGGGTCAAATCAAGGTTTTTGCCACTAGTAGCAATTTATTCATGTGAGCCATATTTGAAGTAATTAGCATAGTTGTTTGCCTTTTTATTTCTACAAAAGCAGATGACAGACTACCCAGAGACCCTAAATAAAATTGCCTCAGGGGAAGACAAAAGCTGTCAACATCAAGCTGCAAAGATCTCTTTGAGGAAGAAAACAAATTCCCAGCAAGAGAATTGATATGCCTGCTGACGAGCTGTTCAAATATGAAACACAGACACTCAGAGGGAGCCTGCTGCAAACACATCCACAGAAGCAACAGAACATTTGGCAAAAAATTTGGCACTAGAAAAAAATGAATACTGAAAGCAAGCATAAGGATCTGGTGGAATGAAGAATTGCTGGCATGTCGCACAGAAAAGAAGAGCTGAAGGAAAAGCAAATATGCCTAGCAAGCTAAATAGAAAAACATGGGTTTTCTGGCAGGCCGGGCTACCACCAGCAGTAGCGATGCTACTTGATTCAAGTGTTAAGGGAGCATTTTATGTCACACAGAAAAATGTGGTAGATGTGTTGATATTACTAGTTTTTATTGAACTCGTACAACAGCAAACCCAAGAAAGGTTTAACAGCCAGCCCCAGAGAGTTAGCAGAGAATTTTCTGCTCAAAGAGCTCTTTCAGTTCCTACAATGAATTTTCCATAAAAACATTTTCCATGTGCATTCTTAATTTTTTTTTTTCGTCTAAATGTTCCCATTATCTATTCAATGGTGGAAAATTGTGTTGGTTTTGCCCAGCCGGGTTTTTGGCAGTGGGAGGGGAGGGTTTAGAGGTGGTTTCTGTGAGAAGCCTCGGGCAGAGCCAGTCCCTGGGACTCCGAGGATGGACACGCTGCTGGCCAAGGCTGGGTCAATTAGACACTCGGCAATGCAACTCTGTTAACAGATTTAAGAAGAAAATCAAAACAAAATGGTGCACGCAGGTTTAAATTCCAGCCATAGAAGAGGAGGACAATACATGCCTGGAGGCAGCGATGGGGAGCAGGAGGGGCAGGAGGCGCTCCCATGGCAGCCGAGGTTCCCCTGCCGGCCATGGCGAGGCCGTGCCGGAGCAGCCGTGCCCCTGCAGCCCTGGGCATCCACGGGAAATGCAGAGATCCACCCGCAGCCCTGGGGGAGCTGCCCTCGGCAGGGCGGGAGAGCTGCAGAAGGCTCTGCTCCGGTGGGAGAGCCGTGGGGAGAGAGGGCCCGGCTCCCGGCTGGAGCAGCCTGGCCTTGGAGCGCGGCGCCCTGAGGGCAGAGAGAGCCGCGGCACAGCGGGCCGGCAGGAATGGCTGCCCCAGGGAGGGACTCGTGTTTGGGAGGATTGCTGCTCAGGAGACTGGAACCGCGTTGGAGAAGTTCACGGAGAACTGTCTCCTGTGGGAGGGACCCCACGGGCTGTCAGGGGAAGGACTTCTGGAGCAGCAGAAGAAAACTTCAGGCGATGAACTGATAAAACCCCCACACCGTGTCTCCCTGTGCCATTGGTGGCAAGGAAGGAGGGCGTGGGGGAAGAAAACATGTTTTTAAGGGCTTATTTGACGTCTCATTACCCTCCTCTGATGTTGTTAGTAATAAACTCTGTGTATCTCTAAGATGAGCCCATTTTGCCCTTGGATTGTTTTCTCCCAGTCGTTATCTAAACTCACGAACCCTTCAATATATTTTTTTCTCCTCTGCCCAGCTGTGGCAGGTGAGACTGAGTGAGTGGCTTTCATAGGTGGACCAATTCACCTTTTTTCCTCCTTTTGGTTAATCTTGTCTGAAGATAACATTTTATGAAATTAGTGTTATCTGAGGTATTTAAAAGTAGCGCTATGAACTATGAATTCTCTTAAGATCATAATTTGAAACTGTCACCACCTACCAGTATTTTTGGTAGAGTCCCTCAGTATTCCTGTGAACAAATATTTAGGGAGATGTTGTCACCATATTTACTCCCCTGTCCTAGTGAGTAAAGATAAACTTGGTATCCTTCAGAGGTGTGTCCCTGAGGAGTCAATCATCTAAGAAAGGAAAAAGTTTCAATTCCTGTTTTGGGATCTTCAGTTCTCTCTACAGTCACATGGTCCATTGAAAAATGAGGAATTAGCAGAGTCCACAACTAGAAACTTCTATTGGAATGTAGTCATCCAGCATGCACTTAAAAATAAAAATATCCCTCCCCTCCTCTGCCAGCATTAGGGGAGCCACATAAAAAAATCCAAACAAACAAACAAAGAAGCCCCAACAAACCCTCAACATGCACAAACAATTAATGAAAGCAACAAGGTGCAAAAATACTTAATTTGTGTAATTTGATCCCTTTTAGCTGTTGTATAAAGTAATTCTGGCAGAGCTAAGTTAATAATTTCACTACAGACAAAAAGGCAGTCATAAAACAGGGCAGGTAAAGCTATGACAATAATGAAATTATCTAAGTAAAGCCTATTATCTTCATTAATTTTCACTCACTTTCTACCACAGTGGGAAGATATTAACTTGCTAATATCTTCTATCCTATTCAAAAAGAAATGCATCCCTTGAGCAAATAAGCTAAATTAATAATTTCTTTATGTCAGGGATTAATATTAATAATAATAATTATCAATTAAATGTGTGCACAAAGTTTCTGGTTGAAGTCTTTAGATGCAAAATGTGGCTGATTGCTGTTTAAGAGAGTATCCCTGTCTGTTACTTTAGAAACTCTAAAGTTAGGACCTTGAAAAAGCCAGATTTTTTTCATAAAATGCTCCAATAAAAAAGCTTGAATTATTTTACTAAACCTGTCTATTTCTATAGCATTTTAGATATCTTCAAACCTTTTTATTTTTGCAGTAAAGCATGTGGAACACACAACATTGTCATACTAGCGCGTTCTGTTAAACAAAGTGAATAATGATTCTGCTGTGCCTAAAGGTACAAAAAATGATTCAAGGTTTTGCTAAGAAATTTTGTCAAACTGTTGTGACTGGGACTCAAAAGTAGATTCAAAAGTTAAATAACCAGTAGTCATATTCCTTCTGTGGAAATTTCAATATACTCCTCTGAGAATACAAAGTGAGGTGTTTGATTGAAGTTATTCACTTCAGGTTTCAAAACTACTTTTCCAATAAATGGAAAACTTTAGAACCTAAAAGACACAAACTGAAGATCTAAGGCCATGCCCTTTCACATGCTGTTAGACTAAAAGTATGGCATATGTGGGATTTTATTGTTCACAAACAAAAATAATTTCCTTCTGTAAGATTTTTTTGGGCCTGGTTACCCTCTTGTTACATTTGTGCTTGAGAAAATCTACAGCTGCCCAAATACATCCAAAGATACAAACAAGCTAGACAGCAGGCTATGGAAATAACTACTCTAATGTACCAGAATTTGATTTAAATTGCACTCTAAGTTGCATGCATTGCAATTCAAAACCACACACACCAATGATTATATTCCTCAAAAGCAAAAGCCCATCAGAGTGATGACCTTGTTATTCACGTTGAGGAAAACAATGCACACTAAATAGTTCTCCAGAGATGTTCTGGAAACCAAGACTACTGAAAGCATCAAGCCCTTAGTAGGACTTCCAAAGCCATAAATTTTGCATGGCTGAAGAGCCCATATGAATAAATCTCTCACAGGTTGTGCTGCTTTTCAGGGTAAGGGCTTGGCTCTCTTGGTGTGAGCATTAGATGTCTCCCTGTTCTTCTGAAGTTCTTCTAAGCCTTCTGATGTTTTCATTTTTGCAATGGAGTTTCACGCTTTTCATGTAAATAATGATTGTTTTGCATTCCTTTCTGGAGGAAGAGAGAATTGATGGACTGTTGGTTTGACCAGTGTGGTTGGAGAGGTAGCAATTTCATCCTCCAATTCATAGTCACTTCTGAAATTCTCTAAATATCAAAGTCTGGAAATAAACATGCCTTTTTTGCCTTGGACATCTCAGCATGTGAGTGCCATTCATTTCATGTCATATTGTGACAATTAGATACTGTAACTTAAGGAATAGACTAAGGAGATGGAGTAAAAACTCCTATCACTTTTGAAAATCTAGGACCATGATCTTCTGTAAGGTCAAGAGTTTAATTTGTTTGTCCCAGGGGCTGGTATTTCCAAAACAGTAAGACAAGAGGCAACATAGAAGGCAAATATGGGATAGCTTAAAATAGAAAATAAGCTTCGTAACCAACACTTGCTCGAGAACAAACCAGCTGCAGCTAATTGATTTCTTGAAGTAATTCTCTATTATGTTTAACATATAATTGTCTGAAGGTGTTTTGGTAGTTGGTCTTGAGAACAGGAACTCTTCAAATGATGATTTTTTTATACACAGTTAGGTACAAGAACAAAAACAACCCAACACCAAACCACTCAAAGAGTGCAAGTAGCAAACAAGCCAACAAAATAACTACATATCAGTCTAAAAACCCCAAGCAAACAACAACTGCAGATACCCAAAACAAGCAAACCACCTTAAGAGGCTGATATATATTCCAGGGGACACCAGGAATGATTGTGTCACCAAGATTCCAACAGATTTTTCATTAAACCTTCTGAATATCTACACAGCCGAAGCCCTAACACTCCTGTCTTTCTGGTGAACCTTGCACAGTTCATAATCCTAACTGCCCCCTGTTCATTCAGTTATTTTCTGTATTTGATACAATGGACCTAGGTGGCTAGCCTGCTAAATGTGCATTCTGAAGAGCCAGCAGTAAAGAACACCATAATTCCTGGATTCTGAAAAGTGCAGGTTATTTATAACTAGTGCATGCTAAAATAATTTCCATTAAACCATTAGCTTTACATTGTATAGATCTGTAGTTTAAATCTGTGCATAAGAGCTGGTTGGAAACAGTTGTGGGTAGAGATGGAACTGAAGGGAAGAGAACTCAAACAAGGAATGAGGCAGACCTCTGACAAATTACCTGATAAAGCTCACAGAGAAAGAAACTGGCATAATTTAACCTGATGTATCTGAGTTTTATTTTAAAGTAAGTATTGTCAAACATACAAGGAAAGGCTTTTTGCCTGTTTGAACTAATAAAGGTCCGTAAAAGTCAAGGTCTGTAGCAGCTAGGGTTAAAAAAACCCAAAGAAACAAAAATTCACTAAACCAAAATAAACTAAAGAAAACAATCTAACAAAATCTCACCAGGACATAAGGGGAACATCACACCTATTTGAAATAAGAAGGCAAAGGTTAAAGAGAAAAGATAATTCAAATAATTCCATCTGTACAAGACGTCTACGATATACGTGATCCAGACAGCCAGGAAAGAATTTGAATCCTCTGTGGTAAAATTCTGTGCCCATTTTTTGTGATGCAACTCCCCTTTAAGTCAATGGAAGCAAAGTCTGAAATACAGAGGACAAAATAACTTCTAATTTACATTACAGACTAACTCCTACCACTGATATTTAAGATATGCAGAATCAGGGAAACTGTTACTGAGGATGAGTCTTGGAATACAAGTTGGCACCTGAAATTTTCTAAAATTGCCACAAAATACACATTTATAAGTTCCTAAAAGCTTCTTCATCAGCTGAAAAGATGAATAGGAAATTACATGGTGAAAGCTGCTGTTGGGGAATTGCAGTAAACATAACTGATAATACATATGTTATATTGTGATATAATACAAATAAAGCTCATTTTAGAAAGTGTGAGGAAAGAAAAAAGAAGAACTTTGCATTGTGAACAAATACAGAAGTTCTTTTATTAAAAGTTCAATGGATGTCAAGTGATGAATTTCAAAAGGGAATTTTGCTTGACTAGGGAGAATTTAAATAAGAAATGAATAGTGGGTCAACACCTTCTCTTCTCTTTGCCAAAAAAGCCAAATTCTGCCTTCCTTTGCAAATTTTGCATTCTGAACGCACGTTGTGAACTCTGAACAGAATGAAGACCTGCTTGAAAATTATAAATTCTCTTAGTGCTGCTATTTTGAATTAATATATTATGTTAGCCTTAAATTACTGTAGTGAACAAACTAGCTGAGCTGTCTTTCTTTCAAAACTGTTGTTCCCAAGGGGAAAATGCTGCTTGTCAAAGCTAAAATCTCTTAATGTTTCCGTGAATGAGATGTAAAGGGTGTTTTTTAAGCATTCACAATGTTCTGATTATCCCAATATAGTGTTTACACAGGATAATGAATTACCATACACTAACATAATACACATACTAATAAGGATGTATATGTATTTGCTAAGAAAAAAAGAATATTCTTCACACTACATCTCCAATGCAAGTGCACTGTCCAAAGACCATTTATTCTCTTGTGAGCTTTTGAATTGTTCACACTCAGCTGCTTGCTGGACACTTTTTGATACCTGGAAAACAAAACATTGGAAGGGAATATTTGCAAAGTGGAATTCAAGAGGAACTGAGCACTGCTGTTGGTTTTGGTGTGAACTGCTCCTTGCTGCAAAACTGGCACAACTGCTGGTGCACCCACACACAGCTTTCAAAACCTAGAATTTGCCTTTTTAGGTGCCATCTATATCTGCACTAGATTCAATGAATGTACTTTAAAAATAAATATTGCGTTCAGCTTCCTGGATGCCCATCAATACGAAGTCGCTAACACTCTGTGGGAGGAAAGATTAAAAAAATAATAATAAAGTAACTAAAATGGAACTAGAACAGAATGTGGGTGTTTAGTATAACAAGTACACTTTGACAGGAATGTAAGCAGTTTGCAGAAAGTATTTAACTTGATTGGCAGAAATCTCTTAGAAGCAAATTAGTAATGCAAACTATTTAAAGAAAAATTAGAAATACGATTTAAGCATATTGGATACACATTAAGGATTGAATTATGTAAAACCCATCATACAGCATGATCCAGCAGTCCTCAAATCTACTCATTTTATTCGGATCATTTATTTCCATCACAATTTAATCAAAGTAGTTAAAGAGCAGGTTTGATGTGTCTGTAAAAATCACATTATGAATTAATGGTCAAACAACAATAGTAAGTGCCCATTGGTCTGCATGAATTGAAGCTTAAATCTGGAGTTTGACTTATGTTTTTAGCCTGCACTGGAATACATGCAATGGCCTGAGAACTTTCCACCTGGGTATTTCAACACCCTCTTTTTTTGATTATTTGTCAAACTGTGTTCATTATAATTATGAAAGCAGCATGGAGTTTTTGTCAGTAATTGAAAACCCATTTCCTTTTTTTTCTGAATAAGGTCTTTTTGTTGCTTCTTTACCAGTACAGATCAGGAGAGATTGCCAACCTACTGTTACAGGGTTTTTCTGTTTCAATAAATTCTCTACCAGATATTCTCATTTTTCTTGGTAGGAAAAACACCTGCTTATTAGCCATGAAAATTATCAATATTCAACCAGTTCCTTTTAGGTTTTTTATTATTAAGAAAAAAGAATTTTTTTTCCTATGGTTTTTAAGAATCTTTAGTTCCAACACCATTACCTAATTTAAGGTTAGAAAAGTTTTTCTTTTGTTTGTTTGTTTGTTTGACTTGCAGGGTATTATTTAAAAACAAAACAAACTAAGCCCCAAAATAGCACCTGGGAAACACAGATCTACTCTATACAATTCAGAGAACTTTCAATGAGTAAGAAAACATAGAAAGATAAAATCTAATTTTATGAAAATAGGTCCATTTCACAGATTATTTTTTTTCTGATGGATTAATAAAAAAATGTAATAGATTCAGAGGTATTTCTGAAAGTTGTTCTTTGCAGATGTAACAGCAACATCAAAGAAGTTCACCCGGCAGAAGGCGGGAAGAAAGGAGGAAGAGAAGCCAGCAGAATCTCAATCTTGGTTCACTGAGCTTCTGGTAAAAGATGACAAAACACTAACTCTCAAAATACAGATGGAAGACATCTCCAGGGAAGGATATAGGTGAAGTAAGGACCAAAACATTCACAGGAGTGACCATCAAGCAATTTGTCTCATACCCACAAAGCCAGTAAATCTGAAGCAGTCTCTCAGCTGCCCCAAAAGATTACTGCAGGTGAACACCAGGACTGTTGGCTAAGAGACATTTTATTTTCCTGCTTCACTGAATTCTAAATGTTTGAAATGCCAGATTGAAATAATGTAATATTGTATTTAATATTCGAAGTGGGTAACTGTAGTTTGCATTATTTGATTCCTGTGTGAGGCAGGTGAGGTTAAACCACAGAGGTGAAACTATGTAGGATTCACTGACAAAAGGAGGAATATGTGGTGTCTAACCTCACACAGCTCCTAAAATCCTTTTAATTAATGTGCTAAAATTTCTCACACAAAAATATTTGTCAAGCACAACAGACATCTGAAATAATTGCAGAGGAATTCATGTAGTGTATTAATTTTTTCTCTTTTCTGTAATAATAAAAAATGTAGATATTAGAATAAAATATGCCATTTTACAAATACACTAAAGAGACAATAACTCCATTTGAACTGATGCACTGAGGGATATGCAGAGGAACACCTACATACCATTTGTAATTCCTATGGCTCCCAAGCTGCCAAACACAAAGGCTGCTGCTGTACTTCAATTCAGCAGACTAGTCTCTAAAAACACATCTGTTATCAGCACTTTACTGAAAAAGCCTTTCTGTAATATACATTAATATGTTAATATGCTCAATTTTATTTTTAACTTCTGTCAGAATTCAAGCAACTTTTTTGCCCAAGGAAAATGTAGGAGAGATGAAAAAAGACAAAAATTGTGATCTGGGATGAGATAAATGCACAGCATTTACAAATCTTCAGTGTTTTCTGGCTTAGCATGTCTGGGGGCATTTAGCAATTTAATGTAATATAAAAGCTATAAGCTTTTTAGCTCTACCCGTGAATACACCCATCAAAAGACAAACTGAATTATCCTGATGAAGCTTTAACTCATACTACTGCATCTAGTTGTTTTAACAGGTTTGTACATTCTTTTATACTTTTCTGTATTTAGCTCTAACTTATATTTTAAGTTGCAGGTAAGCTTAGCCTTATCCATGTGAAGATGAATTTTCTGTAGTTACTGGCCATATACACTGCGACGCCAAGATCATTTTGTTAATTTTACCTGGAACCTTAGCAGACAAGGAAATAATAAAAAGCGATGGTCAGCATGACAAATATAAGCCAGCAATGGGCTTTTTTTTTGTAATTTACTATGAAAAACATAGGAGGTTACTCCTAACTTTCTTGAAAAATGCATGAAAATTAACTTATCAGTCAATGAATAAGTAAAGGAAAGGCAAAGAGTTTTTATTGTGTGGGCAGACAGTCTCATCTCCCCAGTTTAAGCCCATTTCAGCCAACAGATGTAACACAGCACACACAGTGTAATGCAGTATAAATACACAGAATGCCAGTAAATACACCACAGTTCAAAGACTTAATGCAAATAACACTATCACCAGCCCCTTTCAAAACTCAAAAATCAGGAGCTGACCATATTTTGGCACATAAAATGTTTAAATAGCCTCAAAATAAACATTTTTAAATAAATAAAAATAATGAGAAATTACCAAAAGCCTCACTAATAATCTCTCTTAGAAAACAATTCTAATGTAAAATTAAAGAATAATTCTTATTTTCAAAATAAGGCATGGTTTGTTTTTGTTTTATTTTTTTTAAACAGACCGTTACCATTAGTTAAAATTTAATATCAATTCAATAGTTATCAATACAATGGAAAGAAGTATTGTTCTCTTCCTATACCATCTCTAAGACTAATTTGTCTGTGTTTGGTGTTTTCAATGTCACTTTTAACTTGTACATGACTTCACATCTGAGTGCTTCTGTTTTCAATAATTGCAGAAGTTCAAATGAGAAAAATAGAGATTTTTCCACAAACATAATTGTGGCAGGTAATGACCATTTAATTTACACCAATAACTCTTATCTTCTCAATTGTAAATTTAATGACATTGATCCCTCTATCCTGTCCAATGCTACAGTTCATGAGCAACATCAACAGGAAAAATGTAATTACTTGTGTATAATATTGATGGGAAAAGAGGATGCAGCACAGCACAAAGATGAGATCAATAGTGTAGGTTCTGGTATTCATTACATAGATCCTTGGAAGAAATAATTGGAAAAGTATATTCTAATTAATGTATGTCATTCTTCTTCAACCCAAAAATACTTCAAGTAGCTCTTAATGTCATGAGTTAGTGTTCCAAGGAATAAAAAAATAAATTCAGGTGTCAGGAAGATTCACCATTAAAATTTTTGCTGTATTTGAACATCAGCTTTCTACGTTCAAAAGATATTTTACAGTCCAAGTATAGCACCAGAATGTCCTGTTCTCACCTTGCATCCAATTCTTTGTTCTTTTCATGCCTATTTGTCCTGCAAATGCATTTCTTAGTTCCAACTGGTGTTGAGAGGACTGCATAGGTCAAAGGACGTGAACCTTCTGAAGTTAAATAAAACCTTGAAATTAAATAACTGAATGCTTAAAGAATAGAGTATATATGGAGAAGCTCCCAGCTCCCCCTTTCTATATTTTGTATTTTCTGTATTCCCTTAGTTCCTCAACAATACATAGCTCACAGATTGTACTAATTGTCACTAAAATAGTGCCAGTAAATTTATTCACTACTGGGGACAATGTTAAAAACCTTTAGGTTTTTATAAATACTCGATCATCTTTTTTTCTTCATTCCTTATTGTAGCACAATCCTCAGAAATTTTAATTTGAGTAAGACAGGAATAAATTCAAAAGTTTACAATTAGAAAAAACCTTGTAATTCTGCAAACATTAACATATGTGTGCAGTGATAAGGACAGGGCAAATCCAAAGAGAGCAGAGAGCTGCTCACCTGAGGCCAAATATATCCAACAGCAAATCCCCTAAGTGGAAAAATGCAAGCCAGAAATTTTATATTGCAATTATTTTTATGCATGAGCATCTAAAGGGAATAACTACTCACTTATAGAAAATTACTTCAAAACAGGGGAAAACTAACCTAATCACTAATATTTCCTATGTAATTTCTAAAATATTTATTATCAAAAATAATACAATTCAATAAATAAAATTTTATTAAGGTTATAAATATTTGCTTGAATATAAGACAGAGTACAATATATATAATATTTTTATTTAAATATTTATATTAAAATATAAATATTATAAAATATAATATATTGTGTAGTTGAAACGACACAATAAATGTAGAGAACATGATTTGATTTAGATTACTGTTTGTAGAAAATAGTTGGAATCAATGAAAGACATACATATTCAAAACAGTCAATGAATAATAAATATAAAGGGCAATATAGAAAAGCAATGTTCATTGAGGGAAGGACACATAAGTGACTGGTGTCATTGTTCAGATAAGCAGCACAACCTGTCAGTAACTAAAAATCTAGAAATGAGGAGGAGGGGGAGAAAACAGGGAAGAAAAAAAAAAAAGAGAAAAGGAAAAAAGAAAAAAGCCCTGAGGATATGGAATTCAAATAGAAGCCTGAACAAAATGAGTGAAAAGCCCAAATGGAATGTTGAGAGAAAAAAATTCATAGGACAGCCAGAAAGCAAGGACTGTATCCTGGGAGCAAAGAAGTGAAATGATGCATGCAAATAAAAACTAATTGCTTGAAGACCTTGGAAGGACAATATGAACAAACATATAGAAAAGAATATCTGAAAATCTGGCACAAGCCTAGCATAAAGCCTTGGTCTTTTCAGCAAAATGAATGCTTTTCCATTAGGTTCCTGTAGGAGATAGTCCTCCAATTTTAAGCCATATAGTGGATTTTCCTTTCAGAGTTTTGGACTGAAAATTGTTGTAACCTGTAACCTAAGAAAAGAGAGAAAGTATACAAAATAGAGGCTTTCCAGCAGAAGTACTCTGTCCTGATGAAATCCAACAAAAATAGAAAGCCTGAATAATATCCTAGGCCAAGCAGTAATAGTGAGAAGAGGGGCAAAGGAGCTTCAAGCTATTTATACCAGAAATATTTTACTTCAGTTTGGGGTCCATTGTGTTTCTCTAACCCTCCAATGTGACCAGATTACAGGCACTGTAAGTAAAGTAGGTCTAGCTGGTGATGAATGAGCAGGAAAAAAAAGGGAGATGCAGAGACCGGAAATTCAAAGTCTCAGAAACCTTGGGTCGTTCCTTTCTAATAACTTTAGAAGTACTGCTATTAACCAGTTTTTAAATTCATCACTGTTGGTAGCTTAAAATAACCCAACACTCAGAGCAAGAGGTTTGCTTTGCCTTGAATTAGGAGGAAAGAAACAAACAAAAAAAAACCCAGTAGATACTCATATAAAACATGATTTCCATAGAATATACTTACATTCTGGATTCACATCAACATTGTCTCCAATGAAATCAAGGCTGACATGTGGCAAAGTTTCTCTCTCTTAACACAGTTCAGTCTTCTACCCCTAGCAAAGTCAATCTACGTATATTTGCAAATTTGGAACAGAAATAAAAGAAGGGAACTAAATTAAAAAAACAAAACGAGTAAAAAACCAGTCACAACAACAAACAACCCCCAAAACACCAAATCGAAACAAGCCAACTGATTCTGGCCACAGCTTAGTGTTGTGGAAAATGTGGAAGACAAAGACCCTAATTAGCCAGCCCAACCATGCATTAATTAATGCTGAACATCCAAGAGGATGACAACTCACAGTAACTGTCCGAGTCAATGACTCATGGAGGATTATTCCCACAAAAGAAACACCTTCAGAAATGTGAGGTGTATGTTGTCTTTTTGAGCTTGAAATTGTCTGCAAAATTATGTCTCACCAAAAAAACCCTTAGCAACTAAGAAGAATATTAATTTTTCCCTTTCCATAAATGGAATAGTGCTATATATATGGTAGCTTATATATAGAGAGAGACAGAGAGTAACTGAAATAAAAAAAAAAACGTTTCATACATCAAAGATTTTTTGACTATTTTTGCGACTGCATTTTCTTCTTTCCAGGGTACAGATCCCTACTAAGCATAAACATCTTAGATCTCATTGGTATCAGTAGATAAATCTTTCAGTGTTTGTCCAGCAGCCTCCAGTCCACTCCATCAGCCCCACCCTCTTATTTCAGACAAAACCCAGGAGGGAACAAACAAACACAGGAGAAACCAAGTCTCTCTGTTTACTATTTAATCACAGAGGCAGAAGCATAAGAATTTCTTCAGGGACTGGGTTCAGGACTTTTCCCTGAGGCAAGACAATATTTTTGCTAGGTTAAAGCATTGTGTTTATGTACTTGAAGAATGATAAGTTAGAAGCCAGATGCACTGTGGAGTTTGTAAATACAGTTTTACTGCTGTAAAAGGGAGTAAATCATAAAGCTGTTGACTTGACCTCGGTGCACATAAGCATTTCTCCAAGGATCAAAACTCAAAACTGGGAATAGTTTGGATGACAGCATAGTGACACTGAGTTTCTGTAAACACCTGTAAGAAACACAGACAGATTAAGTCTCTGTGTTGTGTTCCAGCTAATATCATCATTATTATGTAATTTGTAGTGAAGTCCAAATCATGCTTTAACATTTTAAAAGTTTCACAGGTTACATCAAATTCAAAACTCCTGAACAATATCAAAAAAGGTTAATCCCATTTATTAAAGGTGCCTCAACACACAGAGGCAATACTTATAGAATTTATATATTTTTTAAATAACTGTACTGCTTTTAACCTCATAACATCAGCTTATTACTTGCCTTTCAGCCACAGGAAATTTGTTTGACCCACAATGATGGGTTGATTTATTTCAGATAGTGTGTGGTTTATGAGGGGAACCAAAGTGTATTTTATATGAAGCAAACTTTGTTTCTCCTCATTCTCTCACCACTCCTAAAGCTCATCATCTAATGATCACCACACATATACATAAAATTCAGACCAGGTCAGTAAAGTGTTTGTTCTTCATTATCCATTTTTGTCATCCAAAAAAATGATACATGTAGTGGTTCACATAGCATGAAAAATGAAAATAAAGAACTTGCAACAGTATATGGAATAAAATAGAAACAAGGGGCAGCAAAAGAAATCTAGTCCTGCATCTTGATGTATTTGAAATCATGGCACGTTCAGAAAATCAGTTACAGTAGGAAAGAAAATTTATTTTGGCAAAGGGCAACTGGTAATACCTGTTTGAAAACACATTTTAATACATCTTTTACAGAGCATCTTTTACAGTTTTCAGGAAAAACCCTGAAATATTCAAATCCTATCTTCATGTTTGACTCTCCTCACAGATAAGAGTTAGATTTTTCAGTGTTTAAAGCAAAAATCACAACATTTAGTCAAGGTAGTAAGGATTTAATTACTCCAGCAGAATTTAATCAAGGGGGGCTGTACCTCTTCTGCACAATGAGTTCAAGTTTTCAAACAGCACTGTTTCCTTTCTTTCTCAGCCTGAAGCAAAACTGAGAGCAAATAGAAATTTTATACTTTGAAAAGCGTGCTTAAGCTAGAGGAAAAGAAGTTTCTTCTGGCTTTTCTTACCAATTTCAGACATGTTAGTGATTGGAACCAAGAAAACATACATCATGCTGTTTCTTGAGTCTAGAGGTGATATCAAACAACAGCAACAACAACAACAACAAAATCCCTGTGTTGCCAAAAATTTATTTTGGCTTTCTAATTTTATTTAGTTGTCAAGAAACTGTGAGAACCTGGGAGCAGCCCTTTAAAAGATAACAACGCCTGACAGCGAATACTTGTCTTTCTTCAAGTTGTTTTCCTCTTGCTGTCAGCTTTCCAATCTTCTCCAAAATTAGATTGAATTAGTTTTCTTTCCTTACAGTTCCAGTTTCCTTCTGGCTTGTGGCTGGCTGACAGGCAGCATTGTCTATGGTGACCTGCCCTAATGAGCACCACAGGAAAAGCTGACATTACAGCCCACTGTGGTATCCCACAACCCATCAGACTGGGCATTTAACTGGCCTGACCCCACTGTTCTGACCTCAAGAGGAAGTGAGAAGGTGGGAGCAACAATTCTGATGGTCACATAACGTTTTGGGACCTCCGTGGCTCCAGCATCAGCCCTGCTGTTCCATGCGGCTGGCCACAGGGTCACAAGGGCCAGCAGCTTTGTGCTACAATGCCAAATTAAAAACCTGAAAAGGGCTCATCAGGTCTGCACCTTACTCTGCACAGGCTTAGGAAACCAGGGGGATATTTACCTCTACCCAAAAACCACTGTTCCCAAAAACCAGTGTACCCAAAAGTGCCAGACTTCAGGGACAAGCAGTTGTGGCATTAGGGACACTCAGAGGTGAACCTGGCAGTGTTAGATAAGAGGTTGGACTCAATGATCTTGGTAGTGCTTTGCAACCTAAATGAAACTATGATTTCATGGTCTGCTAGGAGACTATAACTAGAAAGACACCAGAATTACAACTGTACTTGAGGTAAAATGGAAAAAACATCCTAGTAAATATATATATATTAAAATTTATACATAAAGGAAATGGCAAAAGTTAAGTATACAATGTGCTGCTGGTAAAGTAACATTGTAGAAACCTAAAAGCAAAATACAGCATGAAAGATAAAGAGCTTTATGAAATATTCAGTAACTAAAGGGTAAAATCATAGAACCACACTCTTGAGCACCCTTGGTTTTGGTGGAAATGAAACCCTTCACTGCAGCAAGGGAATCCAGTCAGTAACATTTGCAGGACACCTTAAATTACTTCAGATCACTGGAAAGAGCTGTCAAGCTCATTGATAACCTTTGCTCATAATCAGCCTTTTAGAATGACAGTAAAAATCCAAACCATGAGGTAAGTGTCCACAAAAGGGCACTTGATTCAAACTGTGACTGAGTCTCTCTTGCAGTCCTAACCAGCACAAAACACGCCCTCTTCATTTTGGAAGGAAATATAAGAAAAAATTTAAATGTTCCAGGAATGAGAGGACAAAAGCACCCTCTTCTACACATTTTTTTGTAAAATAAAAGGGTAAAACTGTTTTCAATACAATTCTGTCTAATTATAATGAAAACTTTATTACATTATATCAAAGATATTAATGTTAATTTTTCCTAAGATAAAAGGAGGCAGTGTGACTGGATAAAGCTTCCTGGGGTTTTTCAGTGGTTTGTTTTTTTAATATGCTAGACAAGATAAGGAGTAAGTCATAAAATGCAAAGCTTTGAAGTACCTTTTTCAGTTTTGTAAAAAGAAATATATTATTTTCTGTGAAAAAAACTCAAGCACATTAATATTATTCAATCCTATTTTGTAAAGGGAGTCTCCATCATGCAGAATTTCAGCCACAAATCTTGGTTCTGCTTAGCCTTTTGTTTTGAAGCTTCTGGTTTCTTATTAAAGAAAATGTAAATTGCTCTGAAAGTGTTCTCTGTGTTCAGGAATAGGCAAATCTCCCAGGGAACAACCTACATCCCTCAGGATGTGACCAATTGTTTGGCTCTTGAAATTAAAAGATACTACAAAACCTCAACTTTTTAGAAAATGACAAGCTCTACTTCAGAAACATAAATCACCAAATAGTCGGTGTTTATTTACCATAGAGGAAAACAAATCCTTTCCTGTTATTCTTTTTTTTTTTTAATACATTTTCTCAGTACCCCAAAGGATCTGTGGCATTTCTAGACACATTGTGTGCAGTGCCCTGAGGGTACTTCTATTTGTATTATTATAGGTGGCTTTGAGAGCACAAAGAGAAGCTGAGCAGTTCTATCCCGGGTGAGCTGCGAATGAGCTGCCCTGTAATACAAACGGAGGCACCCTGAGGGCACCACTGAATTTCTGTGTGTGCCTGTGTATCCCTGTGTGTGCAGCCTTTAAAACACAAGCAGGACAAAAATCTTTCAGATGAACTGATCTCTAAAGGTTGAAGCCTTGAAAGAATTTTTTCTCCTTTTTTTTTTCTCCTTTTTTTTTTTTTTAACATGCCTTGGCTTGCTTTCAGAATTATCAGTTTCTCTGATAACAAAACTACCTTTGTTTCTTAATATATTCAGGGCCTTATGGTTTGAAAATTTTTCCTACAGTGACTGATTGTCAAACTTGTCATAAAATGCAACCTTAAGAATAGTGATTACATTTAAATGAATTAGAGAATAGCTCTTGCATTAAAATTCAAAAGGGTCTCTAAAATACTTGCATTGAAAGCAAGATTTTATATTTTATGTTAACTCTTTAATTTTCTTTCAAGGGTGAGAACCAACATTTACATTGGGATTGTTTGATAACAACAATTTAGACTCAACTTTTCTCAACCGACCAATTTTCTGCCCTTATTATATGTATTAGTTAAATAACATTTGTTCTGCCCTTATTATATGTATTATTTAAATAACATTTGTAATAACATTAGTGAAATAACATTTGTTCTGTAGAAACAAATAGAAAATAACAAAGTATTAATATCCTTACTGAAAACAAAAGCCATATTTTTTGAAGGAAGACCTATTTACAACTTACACTACCAGAATCTTTAAAAAAATCCAATCAAAAAATTAAAGTGGTGTTTATGTTCTTTGTAATACTGCAAAATGGAAGGGTTAAAAACAAACAAAAAAGGGGAATTTTGTCTTGCAAATGTCTACACTAATAGGAGTCTGACTCATACAAAGAATTCAATACCAATGGAAAAAATTATCCCCTGCTTTGGAACCCAGGAAGGGTTCACCCATCATTGATCCACTTCATGAACATGGACTTCCATTTCATTTCAAACCTAAGTAGATGCTTTTAATCTGAAGGCAAACAATAAATCTGTTTTTTTTCTTTGCTGTTATGACCCAGGCAGCTGAAGAGCTCTTGCATCACTGGGGAGCTGTACACAGACGCATCTCTAGCCAGTAATGCTTTGCACGCCTCAGGTATTTATGACCTTGTTTCCTTAAACAGCCAAGGCAAGTTCCTTTCCAAGGAGCCTTTTCTCCTTACACACAGAGGGCCCAGGAATGAATGCATCCCCTGTGAACAGAAACACACAGAGCACACTGGGCCCTCAGGCTGAAAAAGGCCATGGAAGGCGGAACTGTTATCCACAGTGGCTAATGGAGGCATGCTGGTTATAAGGTACCTCAAAGTGTCTATCATTTAAAAATGAAGCAATTTTAGGACTATGCAAGCAACCTTCTTTTTAGGTTTATTTTAATCCTACAGCACAAGTGTTTGTGAAAAAATCTGAGTGCAAGACTTCACGCCAAACGTGGGAAAAAGCACCATGAATGTGGATTCTTAGAAAATACCTGACTGCTCCTATAAGAATGCTGAGGAGTTCCTAGGACACCAGAATAATGGCAACAAATTTCAAAATTCCATTCTTTGCTTTGTAGTTTTATATTAATGAACTAACAAAGAAAATTTGGTCAATAATCTCTGATTTTAACGTTCATTCATTCATTCAAGTACCATTTGCATTCCTATAACGTGCAGGGGTTAGAAATAAAACAGGCATTACTTTTCCTTTCATTTTTCTGATTCTTTGTTAAGTGCTGCATTTTCAAATTATCACAGAGTTTGACACACTGATTATACATCCATGAACAAGGACAGACTTCAGTGGCATAGGGTAATCACTGTGCAATACAGCTTGCAGTCAGCATGGACAGACAGACCTGCTTAATTTTTGTTTGTCCTCATTAGAAAGGCTTCCTAAAAGGTTATAAAAATTTATTCACTATCCCTAGATGTTAGAACTTTTTTTGTTGTTTCCTTGACTGATTTTTATGGTCAGCTGATGAAGAAAATAAAGTTTTTACCGCATTTTTCTTTTAAGACAAAAGATCAGCTACTTTTAATTCCAGAATAGTATGGAATACGAACAAATCATTTTATCTGACAGAAATACATTCAACTCAAAATTCAGCATATTTTCAAGGTATTTTTTTTCCAAAACAGCCTGAAACTTTAATTCTTTTTAATGCTTCTTTTCTTTTTAAATATATAGACAAAGGTTTTGCTCATCTGGCTTGAAATTCATTCCATGCAGAATGTTCATTTATATCTCCTCTAAAATTTAAACTAAGCTTCTCCCTCTCCCCTTAAGGAATGTAATTACTATCCTTCATTTCTTGTAGTTCCCATGATGTGCCTGTCTTCCAAATAGAGAATAATGCATTATCTGTGCCCCAAGGAATTTATATTAGAAGATAAACTGTATTATTGTCTGTAAAATGAATTATTTTAAATAAAAAGGGATGCTAGGATGCAATTACTGTGTTCAAGAGGACACATTTAGTTCTGTTTAAATTGATGTTGAAAAACGCTGCATGCTTAATGGCACAATTCAGATAATAATATGTTATAACAGGAACTATATTCATAAAGTCAAATGTAATTTACATACAGATAAAATATCTACTTTATCTGCAGTCTATATGTTAAAATAGAAAGTATAGATTGCTATTTGCTTCCAGTGTGACACAACTGTGGATAAGACTTAAACTTTTCCTTGATACTCACCAATCATATGTTAAAAATAATAGAAACCAAAGACTCACACCCTTTAAAAACCAAACCAACCAAAGAACCCCAAAAACTACGAAAGCACCACCAAGACCAACAAAACAAACCAAAAACCAAAAATGAACCAACCAACCAACTAACTAAAAACCCCTCAACAAACCACCAAAAAAAAAAAGAAAAAGGAAAACAAAGCAACATCTCCCCCAAAAAAACAAAGACCAAAAAAACCCCAAACCAAACCAAACCAAACCAAACCAAACCAAAAGAAATACCAACAAAAATCCACAAAAAGTCCTCAAAACCCAAACACAACCAAACTCCTAAACATACCCTCTGGATAATATTACAATGTGCTTCAAACCTCAACTGCAAATCTTCACTATCATAAAATAAAATAGTAGATAATTAATATATTGGTGTAAACCCATACAAAGCTGTACAATCTTTTTAATAAGAAACAGCTTTTAGCTATTTGAGATTGCTCTCCTTTCTCATAATATATGCATTTTACACATCTATTTAGTGCTCCTGTCTGCTTTTATTTATTTCCTTAAGCAATATATTCCTCTATATTCCTCCAAGGCCTATACCTTTCTTTTTTACATAGAGATTAGGAAATATGGATCTCCATGTTCAGATGAAACCTGCTTTTTAAATAGGAGGGTGGGAAATACAAGTAAAATATGAGGAGAAAAGGAGGCAAAATGCTCAAAGTTATCTAGGAGATGGTTGAAGAGGTCTTCCCAAGCAGGTGTTATGAAAAACCTGTTACATAAAGCAGATTTTGTCTGCATCTGATTCTGTCCAGAGGCAGATGGATGGACTGGGTGATTGCTGGAAGCCACTCACAGCTATTCCTTGCCACATCAATTTACGTTTCAGAATAGATTCTATCTTCCTAATTAGAATAAAATATGGCTTCAAATGAATGAATAAGGCAACAAAGGTATGACACATAAGAATAAATCCCATTTTAAATGCTGTCTTTTATAATAACAATGTGCATACCTGGAGCAGTGTGAAACCTCTGCTTTACAATTTTGTTTTGTTTTATTTAACCTGCCTTATGTGTCACAGCTAGACATCCTTGATTACTCATGCAAAACCTAGATTTGAAATTCTTCATTTTCAGGAAGCATTGATGCGCTGTTTTTTCCTCATATACTAGAAAAACATTAAATTAATTGACCTGTACAGGTTTCATTTGAGTGGACCTATGACAGCTACAATTGCAGTACAGTTTCAGGCCTGAAAACACATCTGTATATTTTCAAATGCTGTAATCTAAGAAGCATCAGCACATTTTTTGTTCACTAGCTTTCAGATTCTGATGACCACTTAACTCTTTCTAACTCATTTGAACCAGAATTAGCAGAACAGTCTTCAGAAAAAAGATTTGCAGATTTATTCTACACCTAAACTGTTGAAGACAGTAAGTACTGAATTCTGAAGCAGAATGTCAAATTGTTTCCTCAGACTAGGTGAAGTAAGATATTTGCCAATCTCCAAGGCATGTGTTATGTGACACACAACTCCTTAGATCACAGCAAAAGCTTATTCAGGCTTCTCTTTGACCTATTTGACCGGTGCAGGGTTTAAATGCAGCTGAAATAAAATTGCAGTCAGCCATTTAATCTATATTCCAATTTAATCCATTTTCCCAG
Source organism: Fringilla coelebs (assembly GCF_963513975.1). NCBI lineage: Eukaryota > Metazoa > Chordata > Aves > Passeriformes > Fringillidae > Fringilla > Fringilla coelebs. The sequence goes on along the minus strand of NC_140032.1, from coordinate 63,615,667 downwards.
TTTCAGAGTCAGTGGTGCTTATGATCTTATCAGAACTGTGAAGTCATACAAGCAGACTGCCTCCCATTTCTTTAGAAAAAGATTAGTTAACAATAAACAACAGTTTTTCCAAGTCTGAAAGTAAAGCATAAATGTAATCTATATATTCATGTACATTACACATAAATGTGTGCATATTTACATGGAAAGTACTGGATCTTCACATTCATTTTTCAATACAATGATTAATATATATTCCCTTCACAGGTTTAGCAGGATCTGATATCTTTTGACCAGAGATGAGTTCAATACTCCTCTACTTTATAAAAATAAAGGATTTTATAGACAGTTACAGTAAGGTCACTTGACACACTTCAAAACACTAACTCAGTTAAGAGAACAGTTTAAACTTAGAGATCTTAGTTTTATTTCTGTTATTAATTAGTTATCTTTCAGAATTTGATAAGGAATCTTTTGATATTGTTGGACAATAATTTCTTTCAGCTATTCTGGACAATCAAAGCTACCCAGTCTTCAAGAAGGGATTAACCCTCAGGATTCTATGTAAGAATGACTTAATTAAAAAGGCTTAAGAGAAGAAATGCTTTAATACAGGAAACGAGAACTCTTTGACCCCTGGAGGTTGACTGAAAGTTATCACTTTCTTGAAAATGAGTGATCAATAAAAACTCAAAAGAGGAATTGTCTTTAAAGATGGTTAAGGAGTTGCTGCTGTTAGAAAATAAGGAAAATATATTGTGTTTTATGAGCTTCAGGTTCCACATAAAGCATTCACAGAAGTGCTGAGGCACCGTGCACAGCAGCTGCTCTACATTGAGCCTACACAATTTCTTCAGTCTTCTGAGGGTTACAGGGATCTTTTAAAAATTATACATGTCTTCTTTCCACCATTACCTTGTCATGCTTCCTTACGGCAGGTTGAGCTGCACACATTCCCCTTCATTCCTACAAATGTCCATCCATACTTGTACTATCTGATGGGATTCACTTCATCTCAAAGATACCAGCATGGAAATCAGATCAGCATGAGATTTTTGCTCCAGCACTGCTACAGTTCAAAAACATAGTGATAAGGCTTGGGTGCCCGGAAGCTGGAGAATTTATATCAAAACCAGAAGAAACCCTAGTTCTTCAAGAAACCATCCAGAAAATATTAAATCATCTAGAATATAGGGAAAACTAATGGCAGCCAGTATTAATTCATGTGACTGAACCACCCAAGTTTTCTCCTCTAGCTAAAGTAAGTTTACAAAAACATTTTGTAAACATCTTTTTTGTAAGTTTACAAAAACCAATGAATGAGGCAAAAATGAGGTGTAAGAGGGAGCACTACAGGATAAATTAAGCTGATTCAAATAGGATAAAATAAATGGCTAAAAACTGGCTAGAAATAATGAAACTGGTATTAAAGCCAGCCTGACAGTAGGAAGGTACCTGGAAAAAACATGTTAATTAACTGTAATAACACTAATTTAATGGATATATCCCAAGCAGAGCAAGGGAAATAAATGGAGAAACAGAGATACAAATCAACTACTTCAATAACAATCACAACTTCAGTGTTAGCCCAATGACAATACAGAAAAACATCTTGTTATAAAGCCTTTAGTGAAAACCAGGCATATATGAGTTGAGAGAAGCATTAGCTCAACCTGTATTTAATTTTATTACAGAAGTGTTATCCACTGCCTTACTTGTGGATGGGGAAAAACTCAACTCCAAATGAGCTGGGCAAATCAACCTCAGGCAGAATCATACCCAACTTCCTTTCTAGAAATAGACTCTGATTGTCTAAGTCTCACAGAGATATTTGCACAGCAAGAACAGTCTTGAGCATTCAGACCTTTGAGAACAGCTTATAATCATGTGGAGATCAGCTGCCACTGCTTGTCACCTGTATGTCTGAAAAATGTCATATATGCAGTCTGTCGATGTACTGTAAATTGTTTTCAAGGAATTAGTCTCCTGCAGGTTGAAGCAAATGATTCCAAACTCTTTTGTAGCAAGCTGACTTGACATTGCAACAGTCAATTTTTTGAATTATTTGCTTCACAAAGGTAACATGTTTGTGTGTTCCCAAGCACAGAAGGAGAGTGTCCATAGCACACCTGCAGTGCTTCCTAAATAAAAAAACATGGAAATATGATTGTAAATACACCAAATTAGTTTATTCACAGCTTTATTTTCAAGCTAGGCATGATCCTAAAGGGATAGAAAAATCTTTTATCCCACTCTAAATCCAGATTTAATTAAAAAAAAGGGAATATGGTCCACTCTGTCCAGAGATCTTTATCCCTCTTTCCCAAGGTTTCTCCAATGCTGAGGTGAGTGCTGGTAACCCCAGGGGCTGGGAAGGGTGAGTGATTATATGTCACTGTACACAGAGATTAGTAACTTTTTCAGACTTTGTTGCAGGCTAGTAGATAGAAATTTTAGGTTTCATTAACATTTTGCAAGTGTTACTTACTCTATTGCTGCTATGGATCCTGAATTTATGGTTCACCAATTGCCAGTTGACTACTGTCCATTGATAAATTCAGAGAACACTTTGAATCCTGGTTTTGGTTTAACTATTTGAAGAAAGTGTTTTTCTTATACCACACTGCCTGTTCCAAGGTCCTGGCTCAACTAAAACTCTTTTTGGGCTGGTTTCTCAGGGTAGCAGTTAAAGAAATATTTGGCTGACTTAGTGCAATATATGCAACACAGTCAAGTTTTGAATTTAATTTCACAACAGAATAATCATGCTATAGACACCATTCATCCAAACCTGCAGACAACATCAAGTTCTCTTGACTGGACATCATTTCATCACATTTCAGATGAAGATACAACCTCAAATACTACAAATCTGCCTGTTTATTCTTAATTATGTTTTTTTGTCCCTGCTTGTAACCTTCAAACAATAGCTTTCACTAAAAATGTATTCACTTGTATGAAATGTATTTTTAAAGCTCTTACTTTGGAAAAGGACCTCACTGCCCCCACTTAATATTAAAATAAAAGGCTGTACAATAAAAACTCATCATATATTGGTGAAGTAGGATTTCTTTTACCTCTCATCCTTTATTTAAGTTAGAGAATTGAAAGTTACGTGTATACATTTTTACTGCTAGACCAAAAACCACTATTACAAAACTAGAAATACTTGACAGCAGAACATTATGGTTGCCAGAAATGTGACAAACTGTAAAAGTGTGAAGCAGCTCCGAATGTTTCTTCACAGTCATGGATGGCATCTTGTCACCTTGTAACACAGGAGCTGCTGCTACTACAATGGCATTTCAACACAGACTTTTCCAAGGAAAGGATTTAAGCTTGTCCTTTTTCTCACTTTCATCCATCTTATGTTATTTCTTAGAACCTTTCCTGAATTCTTAAAATGGTCATAACATATTTTAGGATTTTGTGTGGCAGTCATATTTTCTGGAAAAATCCCTTTGCTCAGGATTCTTCTCCTGGGAAGCTGAGAAGCCTCAGAGAAAAGGAAAACAGTAATTATCTCATTTGCTTCTCCTGTGTTTTGCTGCTTTGGAATGTGTTTGGAGATTGTTTCATTGGATTCGGGTGTGAGTTGTTTTCACTCATTGGCCAATCAGGACCAAGCTGTGTCGGGATTCTGGAGAGAGTCACAAGATTTCATTATTATCTTCTTAGCCTTCTCTAAGTATCCTTTCTGTATTCTTTAGTATAGTATAGTTTAGAATACTTTTATATAATATAGTATCATAAAATAATAAATTAGCCTTCTGAGAACATGGAGTCAGAATCATCATTCCTTCCTGCCATGGGGGACCCAGCAAATACCCAGCAAATACAATAGATTTTGTTTTGTACTAGGGGTAGATAAAAAAAGAGTCATTCCAAACAATCCTAAACGAAGACAAAATTATTGCTCTTACCAAAGCAAGTGAAAAGTAAGTCATATCTGGACAAAAAATATTAGGCATTTAATTTAGAGGAACTTGTGGTGGAAGTGGTGGAAGACCTGAACTTGATTTGCAGCATGACACACAGTGGATAGGAAAGTCCCCTTGTGAAACAAGTGATATCAAGCTTCTTCCCTCCCAGTTCAGTTTTTTCAATGTCTGGTCAATTAGGTAGAATATCTACAGGACAAACCACCACTTCTAACAGGTACACTACTTTAAAAATATCTTTCTTTGGGGGTAGTTACATGTCTAAAAAAGACTGAGCTTGCAGGCTTCTTACTCCAAAGAGGGAAAGAAACTTCTCTAACTCCTCTAAGTTTGTCTTTTGAACTTGCCCAAAAATACTGTGACATCACCTTGCTAAAACTAGATTTTCATTCAAATAACCATCCATATGGCTTGCCAATTTTTGCAATATTTGTATTTAATTAATTTAAAATTATTTACGCTTATGACTGTCAGTCTTATACATATAGGGCTATCACAAATTAGTCCAGGAAATTTCTACCTAATTTTCTTTAGGAGAAGTTAGCAAAGTTAGTTTGGCATATGATCCATTCCATTGACAAGAAAGTGTGACCTGTTCTACCTAAAGAGCTACACCTGAAAAGGATTTCTGCTCAAGGAAAAAAAAAAAAATTGTACCTTTAATCACTGGAATATTTAGATTTTACAAATAAAGGCACCCATAGTTCTACTAGGTGTCTAATTGGACCACAGCAATATTTGGAACAACATGAAATACAGTTAATCAGCTCTTATTTAATTTAAGGCTTTTAACTTAGAGCTTTCCTTTAAAAAGAAAAAAAATACAACTCATCGAGAAAAAAAATAAAAAAGCAAATCACTGAAAAGACCTCTCTTTTGTAACCATCAAAAATATAGCTTTGTTGTAAATAAAAAATTGAAAAAATAAGAGGAAGAACAATTATTTTATTTTATTTATTTTAAAGAAAGGATAAGAGAGATAGAAGCTTCTGGAAGTAGAAATTTTCTGTATTCATCATTCTCCTCTATAGGATTAAGTATTTGCTCCAAGCAGCTTGTAGAGATTTATTGTTTGGTTTCTCTTGGAAAGCCAAAATTTCCAGAGAATTACATTCTGGATTGGACTAACAGAGAACAGGCTGTGCAAAGAAAATTATTAATTGAAAAGGTTATTCCTAGATGGACTGAGAATGCACACACAATGCCTCTGCCAGCTTCTTTTTCTGCAGCAAAGACTAGGTTCAACTGTTTAGTCACTTCTCCTAAAAGTGGTCAAACAAAGTTTGTGGGGAAAGAAGAGACTTAAATGTTCCTTACATACTCCAAACTGAACAATTTTTCTCACAAAACTAAAACAAGTTTATAATGGAAACAAAGGGAAAAACCAAAAACCTTGAAAAAGAATCACAAAATCATTAGTATGCATACAGCCTATTTCAGCAGCAGATTGTGACGTGACCCTTTGTCTGCAATTAAATGATTTTTCCGGGGATACTTCTTTCCCATGTTGATTTTCCCTCCTTATGCATCACCCAAGGTGTCCAGGTAGATCTCCACTACCAATTTATTGACCCATTCCTGCTCACCCTTAACACATTGCCTCTCTCTCCTAGTTCTAAAACACCTTAGATACTGCTTTCATTCAGATGGAATGATTTTGGATCCATGCTAGTGTCAGAGACATAACAATTAGGAGGAGGAGAGGAAGAAGGTCCTCGGTTTTCTGCTGACTGCAAACCCAGGAGCCACAAACTTCTCCTAAATCAAGACCAGCTGTGTCTTGAAAACCACCAGTGGCTCCACCACAATCCTGAGGAGGCTGAAGAGGCATGACAGTCTTTGTGCTCTTTACCTGCATTACTCACAGGAATACAACAGAGGTGGCAGCCATAATTGAATCCTTATTCAGAATAGATTCAGAATATATAACTGTTGTCCAAAGAGGCACGTGGTAAAAATGATGTTTTGTCATCAGGAATAAAGTCTTACATCAAGCAAAGCAAATTAGACCAAGAATCCATTGTGCTTCTTATTCTAATTTGTCATTAGATGTAGACAAAGAGTTCCTTTTCCTCTAGAGATACCTACACAGAGAGGTTATAATGTGAAATATTAAGGTTAATCAGATCAGCTGACTGCAAATAACCAGCAGTCATCCAGAAAATTAACATCTGTCTATTACTTTTAAAAGTAAAATTGGGTCAAGTATTTTCTAACTATATGAACACAGATGATTCACTTTACCTGCTTTACCTCAGTCTTCTCAGCCATGAAAACCAAGAAAAAGACAATTTACTGCCTCTGTGAAGAACTGGGATACCTGAACAGTTAAGGATCCTCCTTGACTGTTAGATAGTTTCAGCAACTTTAACACAATAAATGTTCTGTTACAGAACAGAAAGTCTTAGTATACATTTCTTGGGGAAAAAAGAGTTTAAAAAAATGAAAATAAAATCATTTGGTGCCTACAATCAAACATATGGCAAAAAAAAAAAAGAAAAAGCTGAGATATGAAATTTTTTTTGTCTTTGGATCTACTTGGTGGCAGGGAGATGCATGCCTTTCAATCAACAACACCATGACTTCGTGTTTTGGGGGAGCAGGGGGGGAACCTTACTTCCTTAAAGCACTTTATGGCCTTAAAAATGAAATCAAGCAACCAACCAAAGGAAAAAAAAAACAAACACCAAACTTCCATAAACACACAAAACAAGCAACCAGGAATACTTCAAGAATCTTTGCTCTATTATCTTAACTTTCTTCCCTTTGGGAAAATCAAGATTTTTGTCATCCTTCCTAAATACAAATAGGTATTATCTCAATGGGACCATATGTGGCCCTTCTGCATATAATTATTTCAGTTTACCAATGTGGTTTGGATATTTTTTCAAACAAGAATAACCATTTATTTATATTTTCAGTGGAGAAAAAGCCACATTTAAATATGTCCACAAAAACTTATTTGTCACGCCTTCTCTGAAATTTGGAAATAAAATAGTACGCTCTTCACTGTAAAATGAATTAACCAGAGATAATAAAGACCCTCTGGTTGCACTTCAATATTCTTTTCATTAAGCAAAAGGGAGAGAAAGGGAAATAGCAAAGCACCTTTCAGCAAGATTGCAGCAGAACGTCTGCCAGAGAAATGAACTCCAGCAGCAATTGTCTTCAAGATGGTGAGATCCCAGCTGTTCACCCATTTGGATCAAACTGATGAGCACATAGAAAATCGAGCAACAGAGCTGCCAAACATTTCTCACTGCTCCAAGCAGAGCCAACAGAGCTGCTAAAACCATAAGGTGATGCTCAAAATGAGCTCGTTCTCAATGTGCTTCTCTCTCCTCGGTATGTGTGTGAGAGAGTATATATTTCAGCACTGAGAGACTTTGGGACACGCTGAAACAGAGATAAAGAAAAACTAATTAAGCTCTCTGTGTGCTTGCAAGCATTGCTAGTCATTGTAAACAGCAAAATATCTTTCTCACCAGCCACATTTCAAAAAATCCCAGAGGGCTACCGCTATCGCCCAGGTAGAAGAAAGGAAGGGAGATTGGAAGTGTGACCAGCTGAATTCCGTATTTGCAGTGGAGAGATAGGATGCAAGGAGTAAGGAGATGAAGGGAAACATTGCATTTGATTTCACTGAAGAAGGACTTTTAGAGCAAACTGGTAATAAGAACAGTTTACTTAGTGCCGTAGCCACAAGTGATGCTAATAGACATAATTTTCTATAACCTTCATGTGATCTTCTCTAATTTTCTGCCCTTTGGTTTTACTTAAAACAGTTATTTAAACATCTCGTAATTTCTGGATTTCTGATTGTATGCATTTCCCTCAATAGGGGGAAGCTATAATTTTACTTGACTGTAGGCATCATCTTTTCATTATTCCCTAACCTTTGAGCTCTTGCCTTTATGTAGATTTCAGAGGCCATCTGTGCAGCTGGTTAGAGTGGTAATGAGTGAAGAAAATCACCTCCAGACCATTGCTGAAACTCATAATTTAACTCAGAAAAGGCCTTATGTCTTTTTGTCCTTTCCTTATTTCTTTTGCTTCAAATTCTTTTGTGGTTCTACTTTTCTAACATTGGAAAAGTTTAGGAGAATGAGTTTTCAGGTTTTTTATTTTAAATTGTACTTGAATGATAGGTGTGTTCTGCTTATGTGCCAGAGAAAACTGACAATGATTTCACACTGCTTATGAGGGAGACAAAACAAATCACTTTGACCTTTTGCCAGAGAAGAGCAGAGAATCCAGGCCATTTTAAAGGAATTTTGGATGTTACAAAAATGTACATGAAGTTGTATCTATCATACAACATTGCATGTAAAAGAGATACAAACATGTATATATTGGTGCATGGAGGACCAAAAAGCCCCATGGATAAATCTCTGTGAAATTAGGTTTGGCAATAGAAGAGAAGATAGGGGTGTTAGGACAGTTAGCCAACCTTTGCTTGGAAATTGCTTCAGCAACAGTTTACTACCAGTGGTAGGTAGTGATTTCCTTTAAATCACTTGTTTTAGTTTTGTTTAACTCGTTTTTATTTTGATTTTATTTTTCATTAAAATTTATTATTATATTATTACAATAATTAAGCTGTCCTTAACCCATGAATTTACTTAATTTAATCCTTCCTATCCTGTTCCTATCCTATTCTTTCCATCCTATCCTCCCACCAGGGATGAGTGAGCAAAGGACTGTGTGGGTCTTAGTTACCCATTGGGGTTAAACCACAACATCAGTAAAAAACAGCTACAATAATTTCTTAATTAAACAAAGAATAGATGGAAGGACAGAAGCATGTGATAGGTGAGATGACAGCCTGCTCAAATTGCAAATGAGTAGTTGCTAATGAAGGGAAAGTAATGACAAATTAGACTATTTGAGGGAAAAAATACTGCTCTGAAAAAGAAAAACAGAGATACACTTGAGAAAAAGGTTTATTTTACTGAAGACTAGAGCATTAGTTTCTAAAAACCTTACTGAGAGGCTGTTGAGATGTAGGAGTGGGAAATGCTTGAAAACAGGTTAGAGCAAATCCTACTTCCATTACTGGAACTGCCACTACTGGCAGTGAGGTTGGGGGGCCACATTCTCAGCAACTGAAATTAACTGCCCTAAAGGTTTCAGATTTTTTATTTTTTCCTCTTGTTCGTTTTAATCTAAACAGTGCCCATCCCTTGATTCTTTGTTACAAAGAAACAGAGATAGGTGTTGTCTCACCATATTTTTCAGAACCAATGCAAATTTTACACATTTTGTGAAAATTAAAAAGAGGAATTTTTCTCCAATTTAAGAGTAAATGAAAAAGTTAAGCATTCTTTTCCAACATGAGTATTGGTATGGAAGAACAATGTAGAAACAAAAGAGAAAACAGGGAAATGTGCAATTAAGATGGCACAAATCAAAGAATATATAATGTACATAAAAAAGCTTACTATGAAAACTCTCTAGCCTAACATACAGAATGAAATTTATCACACCTGAAAAACTGGTTAATTGAAACATTTGCTAGTTGTAGCTGCTGCATTAATTCTTTCAATATTTAATCATTTCCCCTCTAGTCAGCTAATTTCTTTTCCACAAAATAAATATTTTCAAAGTTTCTGTTAAGAAGGTTTCTTATCATCTTCCATTGTCATGATGTTTTTCCCTTTTGGTATCCTGTGTATCTTAGGCTGCAATACAATTCATTCTTTTCTATAATCGAGTGCCTCACCATCTGATTTAATTCACCTGAAAGGAAACTGTCTTTGCACTAAGATCATAATCCTGTTTGATTCCTATGATGCATTTCAACTGGTTTTTTATTTGCATAGCAAGGAAATCTCTTTTTATAGTCAAGGAGCCTTGCTCTCTCTCCTTCCTATATAGCAGCTGCTATCCAGTAATTTATATGCATAAATATATGGATATTTTGCAAAGCAACATCCTGCAGTTACATGAGAAATGCTGTCACCACAATATTATGGAGAATAACATGAGAGCTGAACCCCTTTTTCTCATTGTTCTGAGGAGAAATCATGTATTTATTCTGTTTTTCTATGCCCCAGTAAAAGAACAGATTATTTAATTTACTAATATTTCTACTCATCTGATTATATTATGTACATATTATTTAGAAAGATAAATTATACAATCCCAGACAATTTTGCTATTTAGCTTGCTTTATTTTGTCTTTCCCTTCACAATTTTTGGTACTGAGAGCACACTAAACTCAGCTGTCCTCAAAGCAGAAAAATATTAAAGAACAAGAGGTGAACTTCATTTTACGTCCATAAACCAGCAAAATATAAGGGAACAGTGGCAATACTCCTTGAAGCAGACTCAAATCAAATTTCCTTGCAGAGTGGGTTGACCCTGTATTTCAATTTTTCATCACTACTGTACAATTTTGAGAAAAGTAACTCCTCAGACTCCACAAAAGTGCTCCACCGAGGACATTCTGAGAATCACCAGCCCAGATTACTGGGAAATGACAAATCCATACAATATGAGTATTCTATCTCCTTAGAAGTCTCTGCTTTCTCTTAATTCTTTTAATCTCCTAAACCTCCTTATTTTACATCTATACTGCAGCATATTATTACTTTCAATATTAGGTATACATTTCCAAATAGATCTCAGTAAAGCATGCCAGAAATTTTCTCACACATCAAGCTTGTTATATATGGCAGAACTATAATCAAGAATTTCAGTTTTCCAATTCCTTATGCTTTTTAATGTAGAGCAAATCTGAGGACCTCACCATCATGTTGGTATGTAGGAAAACAGCATAAGGAGTGATAGACAAAGGAAAATGGAGCATGACCTTTTAAATAATAAAAAAAGCATTTGTAACGTGGTGTCACCAAATTGAAATTAAAAAAAAAAATTAAGTAAAAGGGCCTAATCAAAATCATGTCAATAAATTTGGAAACATCAGAGCAGAATTTTTTCCAGTCCCCTAACTCCTCCAAGGAAAAGAGGAAGAAAAGAAAGAAAGAAAAGAAATTCCAGATTCTGGAAATGTTCAACTCTCATCATGCATCTCAAAGTCTTGGTCAAGCATACAATCAAATTGCAGTCCTGTTGGTCACATAGTGAGAATTTCTCCTGACTTCAAAGATGTTTCCTCTCCTATGAAATTTTCCCACTGGTAAGAGGAAGACAGAATGAAGCAAGATCTTGTTTCCATGTCTTTGTGCCCCAATCCCCCTCAAAAAACTCAAACCAAACAAAGAAAAACAAACACCTCCCCCCAGGGAAAAAAAAAAAACAACCACACAAAAAAAAAGAAAAAGAAAAAAAAATTAAATAGTCACAGATTCAGGGAATAAACCTTCCCTAATTCCCTAATCCCATAATCTAAATATACAATGATGGAATGATTTCAGTGAATGAATGTGGAAGTTTTGCTGCTAATTAATGCAATTCAAGGTCCATGTTCATATCTTTCTAGAAGTGCTGACATTAAATAAACAACCAATCCTGAATCTCTAACCTTCTTATATTTCTCTTTGGATTTGTATTTGTTTCATTAAAAGTCTAAAAAAGGGGCTATTATCTTCTTAGGGTTTGCAAATTCGATTGAAAAAAAATCATAAAATAATCTCCAATATAGAAAAAGAGTAAAATATCAATTATGGCTTCATTCTGCTTCTCTTGCAAGTACTACTTCTCAAGGTCTATATTCCTGAGGACAGTTAAACTGTAGTAGCTGCACAGTGAGATAGACTGGAATATTAGCAGATGACTTGGAACCAGTTGTTTGGAACACAAAGTTATGAAATTACATCTTTTCTTTGTTATTTTAATTCTCCCACTTCCAATATATTTATTTTCTACCTTGTTTGTTTGGTTTTTTGTTTATTTTTCAGACAAGACTACAGCATCAATCTGTTTCAAAATCTTTTGGTCAGCAATCAAATCCAAATCTAATTTTAAACCAAGACTATACAGACCTAAATTGCACTGATCACCTCAAAGTTAAATGCAGCGTTTCCTCATTTTCAAACCTTTTGTCCTAATGTTACAATAACAGAAACTGCAATAGACAAAAACGATGTGCAGAAAGTGGTTTGCTTTCTTATTTTTTTGCATAAAAATCACAAGAAGAAGTGGTCTGAAAAATAAAAATGTGGAAGATGAAAGTGTAAGAGCAGATAATCACAGAACAAAAGGCACAGATAACATTAGTGATGATATTTGCTTACAGGAAATATATTTCACAGAGACCAAAATAGCTAAAAGTATCTGCATTGGTGTCACACCTCCTTTAATCTTATTCCAAAGGGGTTTTGGAAAAAAAAGGGCATCTTGAAGAAGAGAATTCTTGAACTCTCTGTTGAGGTCAGATTTTGTCCTTTGGTAAGAAATGTTATATTCTGAACTGTCAGTCTGGGTGGGAATACATAAAACAGAGTACTCAGAGCAGACTAGTAGTTCAGTGTGACAGTAGTTAAAGTATCCATTACCTTCTTCTTTGCATTTTGATAGGTTAAAACTAAAAAAAAAACCAAAAACTAAAAATAACTAAAAATATCAGAATCTAGATATCTTCATGGGAACAAAATCTGGTAATAACAAGAGTCCAGGACATATTTATATATCTAAAATTTATTTCCTTCTCTTGATCAGCTCTGATAAAGAATAACAGATTCATAGCTTTTGTTGGAAGACATGTAATCTTCAGTGACATTTAGAAATACATGGCTCCATGCTTTTAAAAATGCATTAGACCTTTCAAGAAGTAATTTTACTACAAAATATCACTCTCATACTCTTTGTATATCAGTACAGCCATTAATAATGCTTTGTTATTGCATATGATATGATTTACACTCTACCCTAATGGCTTAGAGTCTTCTTTTTGGGTTTTTTGTTGGTTTTTTTTCTTATTCAGTATGAACAAATTAGCTCTGTTTTCATGGCACAATTAGTTGCAAGTCCTTCATTTTCATTCTGCTGAAAACTGAAGGACAAATCAGTGATAACAGAATCACAGGGTAGCACTTGGGTAGTCAGCTAAGATTGTTGTCTAGGAGCAATTTATCATGTAAATGGTGTCCTCTTTGTTTTATGGAAATCTGAAAACAGCTTTCTGCATGATTGAAGCCTTTGTCAATGAAAACCCCTTCAAAAATGTGACAAATGTTTCTTATCTCTGGGAGATGCTCAAAGGACTTAAGTGATAAAAACTATATATAACTTACTATTTTTATCCAGGTCATACACATCTATAGCATTCTGAGGATTTAGCAGACCTGCCAGAAATATAAGATTTTCTCTTTATTGCTTCTATTCTATTTTAGGGGGAAATCAATCCCATATCAGAAGAATAAAAAAAGATTGTTTGTTTTACCCATGCTATGTATAAATATTAATTACCATAACCATAAATAAACAAAACACAGAATGAAGTGGTTTCTCAGAGAAATATGAAGCACATTACAGATGATATCCAAGCCTTTTTGGAATGTGAAGTGTATGCTTATTAATTGTCACATGCCCCTCTTCTCTCTCTCTGTCAAAAGCCCCTTCAGGGTCTTATTATCTCATGGATCTCCTCCTTCCCACTCTGCCAATCCACAGACGTTTTCCACTGCATGTCATGGCTACATTTGAGCTCTTACAGGTGAATTATAGTACATTTTCCACTGTGAATAAATGACACAATTATGGGACTTTACATCTCTTACAACACAGACTTATGAGTTTTTTTAAATGAAATTTTAAAAGTCTGTTTCACAAAGTCTCCTGAAACACACTTAGATGATTGCTCATTTAAAGAAATGTTGTTAAACCATCTGGGATAAATAACAAGCTACCCATAAGCTGAATATGAGTGCAACGTGAAAAACAGTATCCAAGGATAGTGGCATCCAACACAAACCTAAACTCAGCAAATGCTGCTCTGAAATTAAGAGGAATTTCCCACCTTCTACAATACTGAAGATGCTAAGCATTGATTTTTAACACAAGCCATAGTATTTTAAAACATGAGTGAATTCCACTAGCAAATGAAATATGGCTCTAAGTCTCCTATTCACATAGCCTTTGCTTGAGAAACCAAAAGTTTCATAAAAAAACCTACTTGTTATTTTGAGTGTGTTTGCTCAATCTATGCAAAAGTATTTTCCAACTGAAGGAGAATAAATCTCAAAATAAGTCTGAATTCATCCTTGTTTTACTCAATTATTTTTCTTATCTCTTTTGTTTTCTACGAAGATTCTGGATAAGGAGAAGGGGTTTTTGTTTTGTTTCAGAATGTATACTGTGTGTTCATACACAGATATCAATACTTTCTGCCTTGGAGAGAGAAGGAGACAACAATCATATATTATTTCAATTTTAACAGATGAAACCTTATAATCTTCATGTCATAATGGGCAAAGAATTCTGATTGTTTATATCTGTTCCTGGCATTGCTTAGTTCCTAGGTAAAGAAAACTTTAAACAATATAATTTTTCTTCAAAATCTTTTTTGGGGGGAAGTGGGATGTAGCACCAATAGTCACAGAGGGGTTTTTCTTGAGCAAAAAAAGCCACAAAAATTGTTAGAACAGGAAGAAAAATATCCATTACTTCTTTCCTTTATCTGAGAAACAGGAGCCAAGGAAGACAGAGAGGAGCTTTTTATAGGGACACGTAGTGACAGGGCAAGAAGAAATGGATTCAAAGAGAGTAGGTTTAGATTAGATATTGTGAATAAATTATTTCCTCCGAGGTTGGTGAGGCACTGGAACAGGTTGCCAAGAGAAGCTGCAGCTGCCTCATCCCTGGAAATGTTCAAGGCCAGGTTGGATGGGGCTTTTTGTACATGATATGAGCCAGAACAACAAGTGAACCCAAGCACCCTGAGACGTTATTCCTGGTTGGATTTATGCTTTCCTTTGCTTCCAATTCTGCAAAGGTAGCAGATTTCAATCATGTGAAATCACTGAAGTTAATTTCAAATCTCACTATTTTAACATTTAATCATTCTCCTTCAAATTATTTTCTAACCTTAAGCCATTTTTTATTTGGTTCTGGAACACCCAACTTTTGTACACATTCATCTTGGTGGCCATTTTTTTGCACATTATCTCAGTGTTAGGCTTCATTTCAAAATCCATTTTTTCCTCAGCTCCCAATATATTCAAGTTTGATAAAACCTAATGAGCTCAAAGGCAGAGAGATTAAAGTGCACATTTTTGACATAAGCAATCTTCTTTAATAGAAGGCACTTTTATTATCAACTTTGCATTCACTTTCTGCGCAAGAAGAGAAAGTAATTTTAATTTCAATGGATATGGAATTTAATGGTACTCTCTAAAGCTTTACCAAATCTCCACCAGCCTGATAAATTTGGTCAAAAGGTTCATAGCAATGAAGTCCCAGCAGAGTGAGAAAATTTTCCAGGACTACATACTAGTCAAAAAGGATATTTTTGTATTTTCTTTAACCTTTCAGCAGAGATTTGGTTTCTACCCTCAGGTCTGTCTAACTAAAGAGACTGGGTGAGGGTTATGAGTTATCAGGGACAGGGTTTCTAGCTCAAATTGAAAATAATGTTGGAAAAGACTGCTCAGGTAATTGAGTGTTTATGCCTGCAGCTGTATTCTGTTCAGCCTTCATCAAACTGATAGCAGCTCCAGATAAACCCTCTTAGTAAACCATTTTCATAATTTGAACACATCTGTGCTAAGAAGAGACTGGTAACCAATTGAAATATTTTTCATTAACCTGAATGCTCTTTTTCTGGTAAAATTTTGAGGTATAAGAGAAGGGAAAATATTTCAGAGTAATTCAGTTATGAAATATTTCCAAATAATGCCAGAGAACAGACTTATGTCATCAAGTAGCTGTTGGGAAAATCTTACCCCAATTTGTTTCTAATTTCAAGAGGGAATTAAACTTTAAGGATCAAATATAACTGGGTTTGATCAAAAATATAAACTGCACATTTTTTTTATTTTTATTATTCTTCCATCTAAATTTATCTCAAACATTACTTATCAGATGGAAGCTCCAGGGGAAACTGAAGATATATATAGATAGAGATACATGTAGCTGAAACATTTCTGTACTGAACACTACAGCAACGCTGCTTGTTTGAAATACCCTGTTCTTCTTTACGTGAGCAGATAAACTCACAGACGCTGCCTGAAGCAAGTTTGAAGTGAACATTAAATACTTCCACACTTTTAAGCAGCAAAAACAAAGCTTGGAAAGCCTGATTTATTAAAAGAAAAAGACAAATGGGTGCTGCAGCTTCTTGTTTACAAATTTAGAGTAAACTATCACTAATAAAAGCATCTCAGGGACATGTAGCCTGTTTAAAATGCTGTTTTCCTTTTCCAAAAAAAACCTGCCAAACTACCCCCAAACCCTAACACATCCTATTTTTATTAAGAGGAAAAATATCATTGAAAAAAACCCCATATCTTTTCCTCCGATAATTTTTGCTGCAAGTGGGATGGTTGAGGCAGGAAGATAAAACTGATGAAGTAAAAAGAAAACAACATTACACTATTTCATAATACCACAAAGGTTCCACCTGACAAATTTGGGTGGAAACCACACAAAATGAGAATGAATTCCAATCATTCCACCTGGAAGGTGATAACTTTTCATGGCATATACACTGGAGAAAAAGAAGCAAAAAAATTTCTGCTCTTAAAGTTTCCTGTGTTTTAAGTGCACTACAAACCTTTTTAATACTTCATTTCAAAAGCAAGGGATCATAAAGTGGTGTTTCTTTGAGCACAAAAGAAGGAATAATCAACTTGGTTACTCAGTTTTTAAAATCAGAATTAAAAAAAATTTTACAATCTAGTCTATCCTCCATTAAAATGTTCCTGATTAGATTTCAGCCCACAATTCCTTCATCATACACATGAACTCTCTTTTCTTTACTATGAAGCCTCTCTATCTTTAGTGGTGAAAAAGAAAAGACATTAATTTCAATCTGATCTTTGGGTTACTTTCAAAGTACAAAGTAGTAGGAATATTGGGGTGACTGGTTTTCCAGAGCATAAAATTGCCATTTTAGGACATGATCAACAGTATGTTGTGGTACATATTCAAATGGCAGGAAATATAATGGTTTTTTTTCAGTGATTCATTTCTTTGTTTATGAATCTTAAAAAAAGTTTAAATTGCACTGTCGAAAACTAAAATTGCATCCGCAGAATATTTCCGTCTTTCTCATGATGTCTGCAAAATATTTAACAGCCTAGTGTACATTTTAAGGACATAAAATTTGGGGCTAAAGAAGAGAGATTTATTATGAGTGAAGTGAAGTGAAGTTATATCAGTATTGTATTTATATACAAACTGATTTGTATTTAAATACAAATAATATTTTTACATAATTTTTTTCCCTCATATTTCTAAAAGAATGCCAAGATCTGGACCCCAAGGTGGTTGAAATATTGTAAACTGGTTGACAGGACAACGACTGTGGAGCCCACTGAAACTAAAGAAAAGACTCAAAATAAAATGAATATTAGAAATCGGTGTAGATCATGTTAGAGAATAGTTAAAATGGGTCAAAATTGGACTCCAGATAATCTAAAAGTCCCAGTCCAGTGCCCTGCCCACTGAACCTGATGAAATTTAAAACAATTTATCTTTTGTAATGTCAAAGAATTTTTCTGCTGCTTAAAACACACAGAAATATGCAGAACTGAACACCATTAAAATGCTCATTAGAATTAAAATATTAGGCTTTAGTCTTAGTTCTATGACAATTAATGCTCTGCAGCTTTAGAATTTCATCACAGTGTATTAATCAAGCCATAAAAATACAAATTATCTCTTTAGTATAGAAAAAAAGGCTTTCTAAAATTATTTTAATAGAAAAAAATTTCCTGTCTGTGGTGTTTTAATTGCATATCTTAAATTGCATTAATCTGTCTCATTCAGCCTTCACGCTTGTGTTTATTCCTATTCAATTCTTAAATAAAGGCCCTGCACACATAGAAATGGCAGACATGGAATAAGAGTACTCTTCATAGAGCATGCATTGTCCTATTTATTGTGATGAATAGGACAACATATTTATCATTTAAAAAGGTCACAGCTTTTGCCAAGCAATCTTTATCCCTCATCCTGATAGATTGGCCAGTGAAGACTTACTTTAGACAGCACTGGAGTTTCCAAATGATGCTAATAATGAGACAATAAAGTGATGTGTGAGCAGAGCACAGGCAGGTCTGAGAGGCAGTAGCAGGGTAAAAGGTAGCCTAGGAAAAATCCAAACAGGCTGTGGAGACAGCAGAAGGCAATCAGAAAAGGTGAGAATATTGGAAGAGGTGCAAAAGGTAGAGACATGACAGCCAGCATTTGCACAACGTTTCCACACAGGGATGCTGGCTAGTGCAGAATGAGGAGCTACAGCTGAGGGAATTACTTCCAATGAGTTCACTAATCACAGTCAGCATGGAGAAAAATTTTTGGAGAAAATATCTTAATTCAGATCCTGGGGAAAACATTCAGAAAAGATCTGCAATGACTGCTCTGTCATGGACTTACCCTCACCTGTATATTTTCATTCAAATATCATTAATAATAAGTATTACTAAGGTATTTAAAGTGGTAACACTTAGAATCATCAAAACATCCATAAAATATGAGGCATTATACTATTAGCTTTTTAAGTATATGGCACATATACAATGAAGTAGAGAAAGGATTAAGCTGAGCAAGCATTAATTTACTGAAATAAAAAAGCACTTCAGTAAAACCTCCCCTCAGCTACATCATAAGTGCATGTCTAAAAGATTTACCCTAAGACAGAAGATAATAACCAACAGCAAAAACTCCTAACATATCTTACACAAGATAAAAATACTCTTGTACAAAACTTGCCAGCCCTACATTAATTTAACAGAGTTCTCACACAGTTATCACACTTTAGTCAGGGAGCAGTATTTCATAGCTGAGGTGTAACAGCTATCTAAAATCTTAAATATTTTAAGAACTCAACGGCTATATTTTAAATGCTAAGATAAGGAATGGTTTGGTTTCTCTCCTCAGTTTCACTGACTCCTTCCTCCTAGGTTACTGCAGCCTCTGAACACTGCTTTTCAATAGCAGGTACCCTAATCACCTTAATGGTACAGGATAAGCCTGAAATACCACCATGCAGCTTGTACAAGAGGAAAGGGATTTTTGGGGGATTAGCTAGGATAATGCTATAGGATCCACTACTGGGAGAAATCCACTCTTTCCAAACACAATGTTCAAACTCTGTCCAGTTAAGTTTCTCCAGCCTCATGGACAGAAGACGGAGCCTGATGAAACTCCTCGAAAAACCCCAAACCCCCAAAAATCTAAAAAAGCCTTATTGTAAAAGAGTAGGAACTACCTCATTTTTTAGCAAACATAAGCACAGCACTGTCCTTCAAACAAGGCTGTATTTTTGCTTATTTCTACATATGTTTGGTCAGGTTATGAGTTCAAGTGAATTTCC
Organism: Fringilla coelebs; assembly: GCF_963513975.1. Lineage (NCBI taxonomy): Eukaryota > Metazoa > Chordata > Aves > Passeriformes > Fringillidae > Fringilla > Fringilla coelebs. The sequence continues at coordinate 63,596,305 of NC_140032.1, read as the reverse complement.
ATCAGCCCTTCATACACCCAGGAGACATCCCCTTCAACATTCTGTTCAGCACACACATATCAGGCACTGCTCCTTGGCAAGAGACTCAGCTCAGCTGGAAAGGCACCATTAACATACAAACTTGAAAAATATTTATTCACAGACACACCCCACATAAGGAGCACTCTCAGACCCAGACAATTCCCTGGCTAAATAGAAGTGCTTCGTGGCTTGCTGAGCCTGCCACTGCATCAGTCATGCATATCTATCAATCAAAGCAGGTCAAGGACCCAAGCACATTTTGGGGACCTGCCTTTCCACTTCACTTGGACTGACAATTGATTTGCAAGGTACATTTTGCTTCTCTTCTGTATCAAGATTACAAGTTACATTACGGAATGAGTGGAATTGATTTATGGTTTGGACACTACAAAGGGGGGGAAAAAAAGAGGAAAATTGGTAAGATGAGCACAATTATGACTGCTCTCTCAGTTCCACGAGTATTCTGGGGTGCATAAGCAGGTCAAGACATCCTGCCTCTCTGCTAAGCCCTGGTGAGGCCACATCCAGTGGCTTCTGTTCAGCTGAGGTATTCACAGTTCAAGAAAGATAAGAAGCTACAGGAGAGGGTCCCCATGATGAGGGGTCTGGAGTATCTCTCTTATGAGGAGAGGCTGCAGAAGCTGGACCTGTTTAGTCTAGAGAAGAGAAGACAGAGAGGATCTCTCCAATCCTTATCAATATCTCCAAGGCAGGTGACAAGAGAAGGGTGCTGAACTCTTTTCAGTGGTGCCCAGCGAGGAGCAACAGCCATAAACTAAAGCACAAGAAGTTCCACCTCAGCTTGAGGAAGAACTTTGCACTGGGGGTGTCAGGGCACTGGAACAGGCTGCCCAGGGAGGTGTCCCTCTCTGGAGACATTCAAATCCCACCTGGACATATTCCTGATATAGGTGACCTTGCCGTGGCTGTAGGGTTGGACTGGATGATCTCTGGAGGTCCCTTACGACCCTAATAATCCAGTGATTTTTTCTACTTGCAAAAAAGGATTATCCTAGGATATTTGATAGGAAAAAAAAATCATAAATTGATTAGAAGGGGCTACTTTTATGCAAATTTGACATAATTATAGACCTAAATGACATAATTGCAGAATTATGTCAGAAGTATTTAAGACACTTTCTCTTTATGTTGCAATGATAAAAAAGATGCAAAACTTTGTGTTAAAAGACTCCTTTTTAGACAAGTTAGTTCAGCAGAGGTTTTGATTGCAGATTTCAGTCATCTAGGAATTTCTCAGTGAAAAGTGCCCATTTACTGAATAAATTTAAATAACTGGCTAAAGGCAGGTTCAGCCCAAACTCAGATTAAACAGTTACCAAGCATCAGAAGATAGCCCTGTTTTCCACACTTAGCTAGAAACTCCCTCCTGTCTGGAGAGAAACACTTTCCATTTTTATACTTGTTTACTCTCACCTGTCAGCATGACTCAGATGGAGCCTTGCAGGTTCTAACACTTCAGATTAGTGTTTCTCCTGAAAACCTCAAGTCTTTCATACAAACAAACAAAAATGGAAAGGAACTGCTGAATTTATACCAAGGCTCTACCTTGCATCAAATGTCAGGATGAAAAAACCTCCCTTCCTGCTGTAATTTATGTGGTTCTTTATGCCATAATAGAACTGATATAAGAGAGCATTCTGATTTGATAGAATTTTACACGTCTTTCCACTTATTTTGTGTAAACTAAGTGACTGTGTAAGGTTCAGAGCAATGACAGGCAGGCCCACTGGGCACTGATGAATTTGTATAATCTGAGAAAAAGGATTAAGCAATTGACCTTGCAGAGAGAGAAAGGGATGTTCTTTCTGGTTTATTTATACTTTACTTTTTTAAACATACTTCTTTTTATTTAGATACAGTCTGGTCCACCTAGAAGTTCTTTTGCTTCTCTGAAATGAATGCAGAACAAATTTAGCCAGAATAAAACAGCAGTGCGTACCATACAAACTAAACCACAAGGAAAAAGAAAAGAAAAAACCAAAGCTGAACCCAACCAACCAACGTCATCCTGATATCCTCAGAATTTAACAAGTTTCTTCTGAAGTGATATAAGAGAAAGAAGGAAACTATTTTATTTATTCAGAAAAAACAAGCAGCAATTTATGACGTGTCTCCTATATTTCATAATTTTTCTTTGTTGAAAGATTTCATTTTATGTAAGATTTATTCTGATGCATGATGGATGACTTCAGATCAGATCTGCAAATACACTGCATTTATATAAACACAAGCAAAGTGTGTTTGTGTGCAAATGACAGTTTGTCCACAAGATAAATCAGCAAGGAATTCTGTGCTGGTTTTGGGTGGGGTAGAGTTAATTGTCTTCCCAGTGGCTGCTCTGGAGCTCTGCTATGGATTTGTGCTGAACACAGGGTTGATAACGCAGAGATGTTTTTGTTATTGCTGAGACAAGGCTTTCTCTGCTTTTTGTATCAGTCCTGCTGAGGAAGTTGGGGGTGCCTGGGAGGGTGGGAGGGGACACAGCCAGGACAGGTGACCCCGAGTGACCAAAGGGAAATTCCAGACCATGTGATATCATTGTATATCAGCAGATAAAGCAGGGGGAAGAAGGAAAATGCATAGGAACATTTCTAGTGATGATATTTGCTTTTCTAAGCCACTGTTACCTGTGATGGGGCTCTGCTCTCCTGGAGATGGCTGAACACCTGCCTGCCATAGGAAGCAGTAAATTAATATCTTGTTTTGCTATTCCTGTCTGCATGGCTTTTAATCTTCCTATTAAACTGGCAACCCATGAGCTCTCAGCCTTTTACCCTACCCATTCTCTCCCTGAACCTGCTGGTGGGGGAGTGAGTGGCTATGGGCTTGCTGGCTAGGTCTGAACCATGACAAATTCATCAAAAAAGAAGCGCAGAATTTTACAAGGAAGCAATCATTTTTGTCTTCTCTTAAAAAATTCGTGTCTGAAGTACATTCACTGAGAGACTTGTAAAATTTTATAGACAATATGACTCAGAATTTTTGTAATGTAGTTTTGACATCTTTCGCAATAGCAGAGTCATGCCTTACCTAAGTGTTAGTTAACTATCAATGGACAACTTCTAGAGAAAATAATAATAAGAGAGAATACAGTTCTCTCACATAAGCTAATAATTTCCCCCTTTCTTACCTACACTATCCCTGACCCCCTTCAAATCTTGACAAAAAGAAAATCAAGTGAATAAAAAATCCAGTAAAATGTTTCAAAAGGAAAGATGAAAAATATAAAAACAAGTAAAGAAAACCAACCAAAAAAACCAAACCAAACCAAACAAACAAAAACCAAGCAAATACACCAAAATAAAAAAGAAACAAAAGAAAAAGAAAGAAAGCCCCATAGAGCATGTGAATTGGTACCAGCAGCATTAAAATGCACTGCATGTTTCCCAGTAACCCCCAATTTGCAGAAAGCCACATGACTGCAGGAGGCACAAATTACAAAGCTCCTATAGACACAAGAGCATGGAAGGCATTTTTTAACTCAATCCCTCAGATACAGCTCGTTTTAGTGAATATTAATTATATTAAAGTAACTTCATTTGATCAAACCACCTTTGATTGCATGGTTCTGAGCTAACAGTTTACAGCCATCCAGCAGGTAACTGGGAAGGGGAAAGCACAAAGACAGCAAAAGAAATAAGCAGCAAAATAGCAAGGTTTTTGTTTGTAATACATTCTCAACACAGTCTTAACTTTGTTTTTCACTAACTTTGGTATTGTTAGCCAAGTTATTAAAAGTGCTAGAAACTGCACCTTTCTAAAATATTTTCCCCTCACCCTGATGTACATATTCTACTTAAAACCCACTCTAACATGTAAAAATCAGTGGCATTTCAGGGTGATTACCCACAGCTGTAGAAGGTATGTTTATTATTTGTAAGATAGGTTTTAACCATTTTAAAATGCATTACCTGGACAGACTGCTCAAAATTCTTACATGGAATAAACACTCAAAATACTACAAACAAAGAAACAAAAACCCAACCAAAAAAAAAAAAAAGAACAGCAACAAAAACAACACCCTAATGCCCTCTAAAAACCAAGAATCATAAGAACTTTGCAGATTTCCTAAGATTCACAAAGTGTTCCTATAAATATCCATTTCCCTAAGTGATTTATCTTCACATGCCCTCATCTTCTTTCTCAAAAACAATTCACAGGGATACAAGAAAAAACAAAAGACAAACATAGACTGGTATGCACTCATCACAGACTCTCTGTGCAACAGAATTTTGAATGGGAAAGTGGAAGACACAAAGTAGGGAGATCTCCTCTCTCTATTTAATAAGTTTAGAAACTTAAGTGGCCCTGCCTCAAATCCTCATACTTTTCTGTCTCTTCCAGAAGCCTGAATATGAATGAAGCAACACTTACCTTCAGATAAAACATCTGAGTCCTAGCAAAGGGAAAAGAATTCAGAGAGAAAAGAAACTGAGACAACAGCATACAAACTTTCAAGAAAACAACACTGGCACCCCAGAGGAGTTAACCATTACACGTAACCATCAGCAAAAATTAACATATCTCCTCTATTCCATTGGTTCACATCTCACTTCTTTATCAGAGAACAGAAAAATTATTATTTTCACTCCCTGGAGACAAGGCAAGACACAGATAACATAAAGCAGTCACAAAGAAACATATCCACCAGCAAGCTGAAATCTCACCCTCATCCCAAATCTAACTGCAAAAAAAAAAAAAAAAAAACAACCAAAAAAAACCAGCTGCTTCACCTTTTCACAACTTCAGTGGTTCTCCATTCCCATTCAGGGTTCAGCTGTCCTTTTAAAGCCTTCTCTTACCATCTTATGTGCTCTTAAAGCTTTTTAGGCACTGTGCTTTGAGGGGTTTTGAGCATCCCTCTCACAAGTTGGTGTCTAGTCTCTAAGAAATACAAACGATGTCTGCATTGATTTGCTATCCCTGAGGAATTAACTCTTAGAAACTCATGGTTCCAGTGCTAGGTAAGAAGGCCTCATTGAATGCAATATTTGAAAGTTAAACTCACCAATATTACTCACTAATTAACCAAATTAATGTTGGCCACTCCTGATAACTACATTGACAGACAAGTGCTCCTGTTTTTGAGTTCACTATTAAAACTCATATTCACCACAGATGCAAGGAGCAACATGTTAAACTTCAAGTTAATAAGTATTTCTCTGCTCCATCTCTAAATTACTCAAAGTACTCAGTTCCCACCCTCTCTCACCTACTGTCTTTTGAGTATCTTCTTTCAGACAGACTCAGTGATTTGTGAGCTGCATGCACTTTATGAAACCAAAGGAGGACTTGCTTGATAAGCTCCATGCTTTCAAAAAATAATTTAAAATTATATTTGCCCTAAATCTGCTAATTGTAGGAGTCAGTAACTCCTCTAAGATAATCCTAACAAACTTATTACATTAGCAGTTCCCATTATTTAAGTGTGAAACTATAAAAGCTCTTCTCAAAATATCAGCATAAATAAAAAAGCAAAGATAACAATACTGGAATAATGAAATGACCACGTGGTTATGAAGATTTATAAATATCCACAATGCCATGGGTTACCCAAGTAGTGCAGATGCAACAGGAAATCAGAAACACCCTTCCTTCCATCTCTACAACACCACAGAAAATCAATATGAACCACATCAGAGCAGTGGTTAGAAAGAACTTCCAGGGATGAAGGTGTTTTGGTGCACCAGTGAAGGAACCCCTTTAGAAGTGACATGCTCAGATCAAGTAATAAAACATTCTCTACTGCTAAATTTGTGGATGTTAATGGTGGCTAGACTTACAATTTATTTTCCAAACAAAGAAAATTTGTGGATACAATCTGAAAAATTTTCATATGAAAAAAATGATTTCTTAGTCCTGTGTGAGAAATGCAGGAATATCTTCAGTGAATTTTTTTTTCTGCGTAGATGCACAAGAAAATACAGGGAGGGAACCTTTATGTGTTGAGCAAATTCCTGAAGCCCACAGAAGTTTGTGCAGCAGTCCTACCAATACAAGTGTAAGAAATGTAAGTGATGCCTTACACCAGTGTTACTACACTACTGATTCTTTTCCTCTGGATCTTCAGTGATGAGGGAATTTCTTATTAAAAGAGATTGTGGCAAGGAAGTGTGTGGCAGGCGTATTTTCAATATAAATTTCCAAAAGTTTTCCAACACCTAATATCCATTTCCAGAGATTTTCAAAACTTCAGGTTGAATTGAGAAAGTAAATCCACACAGAGAGTAAATCCAAACAGAGAGTCAAGTGGATTTGTGACAAAAACACAGCTTAACAGCAGAAGAACTTCTACATTCCTGAACTAACTCAACTATGGACAGAGAACTGAAAAGTCAGATTTTGGGCAATTGCAGTCTCAGCTGATTCCTCAGCAATATTTCAGAATTTCATAGCTGTAATTAAGAAATAAACATCTGTATTGGGATTTGCATGACCAAACCCACAGTAGAATCCCTTCAGATTTACAACCAAAAATGAAGTAAATTAGATATTTATTGTAGATGGCTTACCTATCAGTAAAGCAAGGTAGCCTCTGTTGCTAGCAGCTTGGGAAAGAACAGAAAGGAATTAAAAAACAGCTTTCAAGATTGTCTTTTTTTTGTTTCTTGGACAGACACTGCACACTTATCTAATTTTGTGTGAATAAAACACAATATGTATTTTCAGGATATAGTCTATTATGCTTATTGTTCCACTTTCATAAAAAAGATATTTAACTATATTCTAACTATGGCAATGCTGACAAAAAAAAACAAAACAAAAAACCAAAAAAAACCCACCACAAACTCTTTTCCTACCTTAGAAAAAGCCCTGAAATTTTTGAATTAAGAATAAATTAAATACTGGATCAGGTGTTTGAGAGTTTAGAGGAAAGGGGATGGCTTTGTGTTCTCTTAAGAATTTAATTTATGACTTCTGGTAAACTAGATTCATCTAGTTTGTGCATTTCTCTTGAGTGCCAAATGTTTTGCCATTATATGTAGAAGAGAGACAGACAAGCCAGAAACCTAGAAGCATAAAAAAAAAGAAAAAATTAGTTGTTTACAATTCCATTAGCTGCTTGTTACCTGAATTATTAGTCTGGCCATGGAAATAAATGACACTTACTCAGTGAAAACCAAAATCATACCATTGCAGGAAATAAAAAACCCACCTAAATCAGGAGAAAAAAAAAAGAGAGAGAGAGAAAACTAATACTTGAATTATTTTACAGATCACTTGTTGTCGATCACCTTTAAATCAGATAAATGGCTGCAATTCTACCTTATGTAGATGCATTCATTTAATATATTTGGGTTTTCACTATGAATATGCATTATTTTTTATTTTAAATTTATCATTCAATTATTTTTTTATTGCTATGCTGTTCAGCCAGAACCTTATTTGCTTGTCTTTCATCAGTCCCTCTGTAGTCAGTGAACAAGAGAAACATTTCAAGCTTTATCCAGTTAGAGCATTTTGAAATAAACCACCTTATCTAACAGCATTGCACGCCTTATTTCTGATTATAATTTTACCTGGCTTACTGTTGAAACTTTAAATAACTGCTATGAATAGGAGAGTATTTCCTAAAATAAGTGATGAGATATATGTTTGATGTGCCCTATGGTTTGTGGCTGGGGGCACATGGCATCACTAAGCATTGGATGAATAAGTTAACCTAAACATTCTAGAACTTTTGTTTGTTTTTTTTTAATCAGGCCTTCCTGAGAAAGTGTTAAGTGTTTTAATGTCCTGGTTTTGATAGCAGTGGGGCTGCAGGGGTGGTTTCTGGGAGAAGCTGCTGGAAGAGCCAGCCCCTGGCAGCTCCAAAGGGCAAATGTGCTGCTGGCAAAGGCTGGACCAGTTAGAAATGGTGGTAACACCTCTGTGATAACAGGTTCAAGATGAAGGAAAGAAAAATTACTGTGCTGTTGTAATTGTGGTCAGATGAGAGGAGTGAGAAGATGTGAGCGGAGCAGCCCTGCAGGCACCAAGGTCAGTGCAGGAGAAGGTGCAAGAGGTGCTGCAGGCACCAGAGCTGGGGCTCCTCTGCATCCCATGGTGAGACCATGGAGAAGCAGCTGTGCCCCTGCAGCCCATGGAGATCCACAGGTGTAGGAACGTGCCCCCTGTTGATGGAGTGACAAAGCTGTCCTTTGTCCCCTTAAAAAGGAAAGAAGCCCAGAAATTTCTCTCTGCAATTAACTGAAAAGGCATCTCGTAGGCCTGGGGGACTTCACCTCCAACTTAAGGATAGCCAATTGGACAGGAGCCAAAAAGTCTCACCTGGGCAATTTACTAGAAAAAGAAGAGGACAAGAAACTAATCGCTTTTGGGAGGTGTTTAACCAGGACCAAGAACCTCTTGCACCTGGCTCGGGTTTTCTCTGTAAGAAGTTTGTTATTTTGCCTTTTATTAAACCTTTTTATTTCCAACACTGCCACAGAAGCCATCAGCCATGCTGATTTTATGCCTCCAAAGGTAGCTGAGCTATCTCGGGTGTAAAATAGACCTCCAAGAGCTCGTGAGACCTGGCTCGAGGATGCTCCTATTACTCCCAGGGATGCAGAGATCCACCTGCAGCCCCTGGAGCAGCCCCACTCTGGAGCAGGTGGATGCCTGGAGGAGGCTGTGAAGCTTTGGAAGGTCCATGGAGAGAGGGGTCCTGTTCCCACATTGGAGCAGCCTGTGCTTGAAGGGCTGCACCCCTTGGAAGAGAGATCCGTGCTGCAGCAGCCTAGGGGCAAGTGCTGCCTGTGGGATGGACTTGTGCTGGAGAAGTTCAGGGAGAGCTGTCTCCCTGTGGAGGGGAAGCCCATGCTAAAGCAAGGGAAGGATTCTTCTCCCCAGGCTGTGGGAGAAGCCATGGATGATAAACTGACCACTGACCCCCATTCCCCATCTCCTTTCACTGCTGGGGTAGGAGGGAGCAGTGGGGGAAGAAGAGCAGTGTTGAGAAGTTTTTATTTTACTTCTCATTACCCTGCTCTGATTTTGATAGTAATAAGCTCAATTATTTCTCTAATTTCACCCTGTTTTCCTGTGACAGTAATCAGTGAGTGATCCCTCCAGGTCCTTATCTGAACTCATGAACCCTTTGTTATATTTTCTCTCATCTGTCCAGCTGCAGAAGGGAGTGAGAGACTTTTCTGGGTTCCTGGAATCCAGACAGGGTAAACCTCCTGCAGAAAGCTTCCAGGAGGCATAACCACACGAGAAAGATGTTGCAAGTAGTTTACAACTCCTGCATCTTCAGCACCATCTCACGGCTGAAAAACATTCCTGGAATTTACAGAGGAGATAAAATTTAATGTGACGAGTTCTAACGTGACAGTAAACCAGGGTGGCAGATAAAATATCAACTGGACCTTTTTAATCTCCTATTTTAACACTATTAAAATAATTCACTTTCTGCTTCACAGTGGTGATGTGAACTATTTAATTAAGAGCAAGAAAACCAAACAAAACATGGTGAAAAAAGGAACTTTAATTCCCTATCAATGTTATCTTTGCCAGAGGGATGGAAATGATTATGTGAGTGCCAGGTTATTTTCTTTTATGTTTTCCTTTGAAATAACTAAAAATAGATTTTTGCAATAGTTTAGGAACCTAAATATAAGAGTACATTTTGGAAAATCTGTGTCTCAAGAAAATGGCTTAAAAATCAGTCTCTGCCTTCAGAGAGGTCCTAGAGAAGTAGAGTTTTTTTTGTGATGTCCTGAAGATTGTTTTATTGATATTCAATCTGAAACATAATGATGCACTTTATCTTAATTGTGATTGGAAACAATAATCAAAGATTCTAAATCAAATATCATCACTAATAATTGCAAGTGAGGAATCTAGACTACAAACTTGCAACAAACATGGAAGTAACATTTATTTTTCTGCAAACATATGTTGTTCAAATCATACCATTTTATTCACATTGTATAGCTTTGTATGAGAGTGGAAGATAAAACCTTTGTAAAAATGTTTAATCTAACTCACTTTAGGAAAAGAATCACTTAAAGATTGAGATTTTTAGACAGAAAATGGCAAGTTCTGGTATAATAAGATTAATGAATTCCACAGAATTTTTCTTCCTTCCTCTTGGAAAAAAAAATTTATAGCACTTATACCTTCAAAAAGCATGCTTTATTGTAATTGTATGTATAAGATGACTTCACTTCCCAGAATCACAGTCCCTATGTTCCCATCTCTGATGCAAATGTAAACACTGTGATATGATACCAAATTAAGCAACAATATACTGAGTTTCTTCCCAGCTTTTTAAGATGATATCAACATTTAAATCTTATTCAAAAAGCTTCATACAAATTTAAAAGATATTGAAAAGGTTTCTGGTTACAGCACAGTATCTCAGCCTCTGCTATGATGATATTAAATGAAAATTTAAATATCTGAAAAAGAATTATCTAAGTAACATTTTAAAATATTCGTATGTTCTCCCCCTTAGTAACACACACTCTAAATCTATAGAGAAGATAGATTGACAAACATGGAATCACCATTTTCCATCCCATTTGCTTCACTTTCTCCATCTGAAGTCTTCCTCATGAGTCTGCTGCTTGCTGCACTGATTTATTGAGTCACAATTGACACTATTGTCCAGGTTACAGCTGATGTAACAGAAAAAGCAATAAATCCATGAGATAGCCCGAAGATAAACCATGTGAGGAAGCAACAGCCTGAGACCCCTTCTGGACAACTTGTCCAAAAAGAGCAAACATTAAATGTAAGATAAAGTTTACATATTTTTTTTGTTTCTGCCTATAGGAATGATTAAGCTGTGTCTATACAAAACCAAAAAAAATTCAAATAAGAACAAATTCCTATTTGACAAAACAGATTTATTCTGTTTCTGTTTTTTATTTTAAGAAATCTACAAGTCACATACGGTTTTGATATTGCTTCATATAAGCCTGAGCAAAGTGTGTGTAAGATTGTGTATATTTTCCCCCATAAAAATGTAGCAATAGGAATTTGGAATTTATTCTAGAAGTGAAGATTAATATTAATTAATTTATCATTTTTTTTCCTCATGTTAAAGCAATTTTAGAAGTATTTTAAATGACAAGCACATTGGAGCCATCAGTACATCTTCCTTACATTCTCAGGAAGCTCTTGGAAATTTAATTTTGTTTTGTGAGGAACTTGGGCAGGTGAACAGCTTTATGATTTAGGCTTATTTTTCCTGGAAATAACTGCAGAGGAATATAAAGTTCAAATCTTGACTTATCATTCTGATCTATAAGCTATCTAGTTTCTCACATGTTGTGCCTAATGACCAAAATAAAAAAAAAAGCTAAAGAAAAGGAATGAATTTTTTATACTTACAAGTAGGCACAGACAGTGGTTTGGGAGGTTTGCAGCATAATTGACCCTCTAATTCTATTCTTACTTAGAAGAAAATTTCATGTGCCTGTAGGAGCTGCCTTTTTAATGGTGACTTGAATGTTAAAACAACCAACAAAGTAATCCAAATTTAGTTATAAATTTCCTTCAAGTGTTTAGATGATGACAAAAGCAGAAGCTAGACTGCAAGTAATCTAAAATAAAAGAAAATTGAATTAGCTACATATTTTATTATGTTAGTTGCAAACTTAAGACGGTTGTTGGAAAGCCCTGTTTTTCATTCCAGTTGTTTCCAGTAATGTCTGGAAGAAACATAGAAAATAGAATTTAATTTTTTTTTTTGCTTTGTTTTGTTTTGTTTTCTGGCTACACTTTAAATCCATAAAACCCAATAAAGCCCCATAAATCTCGTCTTTGAGGTTTCTTTGCGTTTGGGGAGAAATCCAGGTAAATTCACAAATAGTTTGGATTTTCTGCTGTGTTTTTGAAAAGAGATTGGGATCATTGGTCTGCTTTAAAGAGGGAGAGAAGTGAAAGCCATTTAGGAAGGACACAAAACATGGCCATTGTATGCAGTCCTCTATTCCCCCAGTATTCCTTGGAATTCCCTCTGAGTTAGGGACAGAAAAGAGACACCTTTGCCTGCTCCTGCAAGCATTTCTCCAAGTTTAACTCTGCTTCGAATCTACTGATAGTGTTTTCTCTTCAAAAGGCAGAAGTTTATTGACCACTGAGAAAAAAAAAAAAAGGTAGGTTTTTTCCCTAATTTAATCATATCTCTTAATGGTTTCAGTGGTTGCCCCTTTTAGTTCTGTGAAATTCAGCAAACAAGAGGTCTGCATTTGCCATCTTCCCAATTTTGTAAGTCTTGATGGTATCCTCTCTCAGCTTTCTTTTTCTCAGCTAAAAGGCTCTCCCTGAGTACTTTAACTAAACCAGTCCAAAAGAATGTTGAACTATGACACTTCTGCATAAAAATATCTATAAGTGCTAGGAATATGGATAAAAAAAAGAAATACAAAAGTTGAGAAGATAGTTTTTCTGATAAAGTGGGATGCATGTAGTGTCTGAAAGATTTTAAAATGAAACTCAGTTTAATTCTACATTTCCCACTTCAAATCTTCCAAAATTACAGAAAGAAAGGAAATGAGTAAAGATTGTTGAAAGGTTGGTTGTGTTTGCTGTAATTTGATTTTACTTAATTCGAGGTTAGACATGCCTTTTGGCTCATAGGACTGCAGAAAAGTTTCAGTCAGGTTTCCATTGCTAAAGCTGTGGTGTTTTGCAATAGTCCCCACAGTCCCAGTTCCTGGATGAAACACAGGGTGTGGGGCTGTTTCATATTTCATCATCACTTCTGACTTTTAATTTTGGCTCTGCACTAGATTTGCCCTCTGAATTTTCTTTAGTTAGCTTTTTTCTATTTGATTTTCTCATTCTTCCCTCATTCATTTCAGTTTTCTGCAGTGTCTCTTAAAAAATCCTTAAACTGAATTTTCTTTTTATATCAGAACACATCTGAAATTTAACAGATTTGGTGGTTAAAAATTATTAATGCACAGGAAGTCAATGACAATTCTATGCACACAAATCTATTGTGGGTCACTGAGTTTCATTTGGATCTCTAGCAGACAGGTACATGCTCTTTGGAAAAAAAATGAAACTACAGAGGACTAAAACCCATGACATCAGATAAGAAAAGTCTCCAAGGCATTCAGCTGGTCTGCCAGAGAATTTGTAAGAGAATGGAATATGCTGTGCCTTTGTGGAGTTGATCCCTATCCCTCCTGACTGTTTGGCTGGAACGTGTTGCTCTCCTTTTGGTTCGGATACGTGTCTGCCGCATGAGAGTTGTTAGGGTGCTTATGAGAAATTAATCAAGACTTAGGAGAGAATCCCAACAATGCACTGTTGAGAGAAACAAAAAAAGCAATTGAAACAAGCCTAAGGACAGAAAGGAAAATCAAGACAAAGGGGCAAGGAAGGATCAAGAGAAAATCTTCTTTATCCTCTCCTCCTGCCTGCTGCTATGATCCGGTTGCTAGATGAGCAGCAACTGAAATCGGCCCCCAGGGTTATTTTTTAGCCAAGGACCAAAATACAGATTATACATTTCTGGCAGCTTTCAGCTTGTTTTCTTCAATACAGATACAGAAACAGCATATATAATTTGTTCTAAGATTGAACTGAACATTTTTGCTTTGGATTCAGTTTTTTTCTTTTTCCTTTTCAATTCAAAGCTTAATTAACTGTACAAGCACTAATAATCACCTATTAAAACTGTTCATCTAGACCTGAACTACAATGCATGTTGCTGCATTTTAATTTTTTTTTTAATTAATAACAAAAAAAATTTACTTTTTCCTCTAAAAGATCTTCTGGAAGCATGAAACATAAAACATAAGGAGGAAGCCTATGGTCCATGATATTCAGAAGCTCTAATTTGATCATTGTGACTACTCCAGTTTCATAATTTATCTCTCTGATTTATATATTGTGTCTTAATTACAATATCCCCTACCTCTCAACAAGAAAATCTATAAAGCTTAATGGTTTTATATTATCTCCTACATCTGAACAGACTCTTCTGACTCTGAACAGAATGTATACATGGTATCATGAGAAAAGGGTAAATTGTCCTTGTACTGTTCAATAAATTAAACTATTAGAAAAACAATACTGAGCTTCTCTGTTGCTTGTTTTTTTTTTTGTTAGTTAGTTTGTTTTTTTTTCATTTCCTACTTTATGTTTGGGGTTTTTTTTCTAAAACTATATGTATCTTCTCTCATACACTTATTAGATATTTGATGTTGGCCCTGTGGCTTTTCCTTATTTTAATCTATGTGTCCAAATGGTGGCTACTTAGTGATCTTATTATTACAGTTTATTTCTATGGCTTCTGTTTCGTCTCTGAAGACACCATTTTAAGCAAACATCCATTTGCTGTTTTTATGGAGAGACAGTAAACTCCAGCTTTAAGGTAACTTTTCTCTATATGGAATGATAGTTCAGTCTTCATGCCAGTTAACTTTTGCCTGGAACTGCCAAAACCCATGACAATTAATGCCAGCTATGATGATATTTCTGATACAGACACTATTTTTGGGGGAGTTGGAGTGAATCCATTGTAATCATTTAATTAAAAAAAAAAAAAAAAGAATAAACAGGTGGTGGAAAGTTTTAGCCATGCCAATTTGAATTGGTCTTTAACCAAAAAGTTAATTGCCTTTTGATCCATTTCCATTCATTTCAGCTATCTTTTGGGAAAAGATTTTCTTGCTGCCTCTAGAGTGAAGAAGTACTAGCTAAGAGGAAGATATTTTCCCTATGTTTAGGGAATAAATGTTACCTAGATATATTCTTGCAGTAAGAATATCAGATTTGTGAAGTATAAAATTTATTGTGAAACTTTTTTTTCTTTATAATGCGTTAGCATTATCATTTTAGATTTGCCCACTCACCTTTAATTATACTTTATAGAACTTAAATTTCATCACTTTTGGTTTTGGGGTGGATTGTATTGGAAACATATTATTTTGTCTTGAGAACACAAGTGTGTTATAGCTATTTAGAGGATGCAAAAAGCTGACATTACGTAAAAGTAGTCATATCATAATAGAAAGTAGGTAATACATGGAATTTTTAAAGAAGAACAAGAAGTAAGGTTACCGTTTTATAACAGTAAATAATTTTTTTCTTTTTAAATCAAAATATAATTTCTTTGTCACTTTTAATGTTTGCATTTGCTATATCTGCAAAAAAAGCCTTCTTTATTTTTTCTGATATGAGTAGATTAAATAAAACCATACATTTGACATTTTAAATAGGAGAGGATGAAATAAATCGAAATAAAAATGATAATTTGTGCAGTACAGCACAAGTTATTGCATCAGTAAAATAGCATGTCTTTATATATGGCCATCATTTTACTTTATTAAATCTACACCCATGATCTAAATCTCTACTGAATAGTTGTGTTGGTCATGCATATTTCAAATGTTTGAAAATGAAATTAAACTTCACTATGTCCCAACCAATCATCCCCACTGCTAATATAATTGCAAACTTTTTTTTGCTTGTATGCTTGCATGTCTCTTATACAGCACTTAAACAAGAAGGGAGGAAAAATGTCAAGATCATGTGGAAGCCTTCTCAGTTAAACTAATAGGAAGAAAAGGTATATTTCTAATAACAACAAATATTGAATATTATCACAGGACAGGAAATTAATGTTATGATTTATCTTTTAAAAAAGACCAGTTTCAGACTGAAGAGGAGCAAGGGAGATGTCAAAGAAATATCATATTGTCATCTTAAACTTGCAGCACCACATGTAATACTTTAAAAGTTCCTGATAATCTAAATACTCATCATACACAAGGAACACTTATAGCTGACTCAACATTAAATTAATTAAGATAATTTGTTCAGCTCTCTTCCTGCTATATGAAATCATGATGATAACAAATCTACCCCAATACTAAAGTAAAGCAACTAGTGTAGGATATTGTATAATGATTAATAATACCTTTAGTGACCTCTGTAGTGGGGCAGGATTTGCTAGAAGAGTAAAAGAGTAATGTAAGGCTTGCTCCCTGGGGTACAAGATTAGCAATGAAAAATTAAATTGTAAATAAAACCAATGTAATAGTTTGTTAAATTCCTGTAGAACTCCCTCTCTGCATTCTTTTTTTTTTTTTTTTTTGAGATGAGAGTGGACTTTTTTTTGTTTCACCAATTTCCCTTTTTTTGTACAAGTTAACATTATAGCATTTTGCATTATTTCAAAAAAGGGAGAAAAACTGTGGCAAAGAATTGTGTTAGTAATGAGAATAC
This sequence comes from Fringilla coelebs, assembly GCF_963513975.1. Taxonomy (NCBI): domain Eukaryota; kingdom Metazoa; phylum Chordata; class Aves; order Passeriformes; family Fringillidae; genus Fringilla; species Fringilla coelebs. The sequence goes on along the minus strand of NC_140032.1, from coordinate 63,580,084 downwards.
AAACTTCAGAACAGTTATTCCACAACACTCCTCTTGTGGGTTCTCTTTAAAAAACAAGCTCTGCTATGAATTGACTTCCTGAAAGCTTAAAAAATTATGTAACTACAATTCAGGTTCCCAGCAACTCCACCTACAAGTACATATGAAATATTTCATCCATAATTTACATTTGAAGTATTAATCTTCCTCACCTATCTTTTTTCTGCCTCTTCTATCTTCTCCTTCTCTTTTTCTTTAACAAGCACTTAAAAAGCTACAAAAAGAGATAACTGACGAATTTATACTCCTTGTCCTTACTTTCTGCTCCAGCCTTTTGCCCTGTGTGCACACATAATAGGCATTGCAGATTTTAAAAGGCTGATTCAATAGGGATGAGCAGCCTTGGCTCTCTCTGCTCTTTGAAATGCTTTCCTGATTTCAGCACAGGGGGACATCCTCAAACTGCAGAGATGCTTCTGTCTGATGAGGTCTGGCCATTCACCTGGGACATTCAGGTAACTCAGGCAGTGGAAGGAGGCAGGCAATTGAATTCCTGTCATATGGCATATGCATCACAGGTGACAAGTTTAATATCTATGGATTCTTAATTCTGACCTTTATATTTCCATGGTTCACATTTCAGACGATGGTCTATTGGTGTTAAGGTCCATAACCATTCTCCATGCCATAATAACACGCTTTTCACTTTTCTTTCTTTAAACTGCCACTTTAGAATTGTTATTCAGATTTATTCTTCCATTCCTTTTCTTCACTTCCCTCTTGCCATGGATATAAATATCTCATGCTAAGAAACCTGGCAGTCGAAAATAAAGAAAGCAGCATAAAATTTAACTTTCAATTATGTTAGGACCTGGATTTATTCTTATCCATTGTGTCTCAGTGTCTCTCTGAACAAATATACCTAATTACTCTTACAAAGGTGAAATTTCCTTTACAAGAACAACAAGCTCCTCACTCTTGATCAGCCTATATAGCCAGACTATTGATAGGAGTTGTGTCCCAGGAGTTCAAACTGAAATAAATTCACCATCCCATATACATCCATCTACTCTGCCTTGCTACTGTACAGCAAAGATGAGGCATTTATTCCTATTCTACTTTCAAGTTTTAATATTTTTTTTTTAAAGCAGAATTTCTTTCAGAAAGGAAAAACACCAAAAGAATGAGCTACGTGTCCTTCCTGTTGAATATTTACTTAATTTCCACTACCTATAATTTTTTATGTGCCACATGGACTATAGTTCAAAATTTAGAATTCAGGTAAACATCTTTTCCATCAGATTTTAGGTCTTTTATTGATGTAGACTAATTGAGTCTATAAAAAAAAATTACCATATCTTTCATAAGTAGATATAGGATAGTAGAAAAGTAGAATATTTGTACTCTGACAAGCATCGAACAAGTTCCTACTACAAAAGGAGGCAGTTTCATATAGTTAAATAGCCTCAGATATGTACATAATCCAAGATAATAATTCCTGAACAAAAGAAGGATGAAAGATCTCATTGAAATAAGTAGCAGAGAGCAAGAAGTTTTGTTCTTGGACCTTGCTCTTCAGGAGTAAGAAAGGTGAACAGAGTGATGGCCTTGTAGGTTAGCAAAGTTAATGACCTTCCATAAACTTTCTTTTTCACATTTCAGACACATTAAGTCAAATTTTGCCCTCACATGCATCACTGAGCTCAACAGGAGATCTCCTTATGCTTCCAGGGTCAAAATTTGTCCTACACTACTTTGGAACCCTTTTTAATGTAAAATTTCATTCCTATTTGCTTCATTTTGTTTAAAAGAGATATTCAATTTATTTTTGAATCTTCAACTTCTTTTATCATCATCATTCATGGTTTGTTTTGGTCCCCTAAATCCATATTCTTATCAGTTTTAACAAAAAAATAAAAAACTTCATTGTCTTAAAAATTACTTATTTTTTTGTCTTATTTTCTCCATAGAAGAATATTTTCATATGCAAAACAAAACTTACTTACAATTCTTGAATTATCTCTTCCATTGCTACATTGAAAGGACAGCCAAATCAAAGTTATAAATATGTCTTTTTGATCATATGAAGCAAGCTCTTTCCAGAAGTAAAAGCTAAGCAAATCTTTTCTTTGAACTGAAAGTGACATTAAAAGACATTTTCAAGGAGGAAAGTGTAATAAATTTCAAACTTACATGTTTCTAAACAAGCAGTCATATCTATTCTCTCTGGAACAAATATGTAACAGAATATGCATTGAGAATACAGCAAGCCTTTATGTGTTTAAATGCCTTGACACATACAATTGATACAGGGAGCTTTACTAGAGCAAATAAAATTCACATTCAGCTGTTTATGATAAACACACAGCATACTAATTTGATAACATTTTCTGTTTGTAGGTTGTGAAGTTTAACATTGAATAATTAATTTTGAGAAAAGCATACTGAAACATTTACACTGCAAAAATGCTCTCGTTTTCTGACTTTGAATTCTTGTTTGAAAAAAGCTATTAAGTACACACAGTGATAACAGATTTTTTAATGCTTTTTAAAAGCTTTGGTGCTCTTCATTTTTTTGTTTAGTTGGATATGTCACTTTTAGTCATGTGAGTAATTATTATATGTAGTGATTTTGTCAAAAGTGGGAATTGAGACTTTCACTGAGCACCTCTACTAAAGGTCAAGACAGGCATTCAGTGTTCAGCTCATAGCGCTGAGATACTTTAGGCAGACAGGATTGCCTTTTTTAACTTTGAGCATTAACTCACCAAAAGAAGCTTAGCTTAAAAAATATCTGTGCCATTCTCCAACTGTTTCATAGAGTCACTATGTGAAAATCTTGGAGATCTCTAATTTTTTAATAAAAATCTATTTCACTCTTGCAATGAATAGTGATCTATTATGCTATGTGGAAAAGACAGAAGATTTTGGGTAAACAAGAAGAAGAAAAAAAAAATCCACACTCGTTTTCAATTTCTATTATTTTCATAACCTTCTAATTAAAAGCATGAAGAGGAAATTACCTTAAGAGTTTCTTCCTTTCCAAATTTCCATGTGTTTCCTGATGTTTTGGTAGAAAGACTACCCAGGAAAATAATACAAATATCTCTCAGGAAGATCATGACATCCTTGCTTGGCCAAATGTAGGATATTGAGGATCTTCTTCCCTTCCAAAAAATGAGGTAGGTAGTGAAAAGCCTTTTACCAGCTCATTGAACATTTTACAAGCATCAAAAAATGCAATTTGCACTACCTAGCATAGTGCCAAAAATGCGCTTGTCCCAAAGATTGCCCAAAAGTAAAAATATTTTTACTGGAAAGCTGCTGGTGCAAACAGAAAAATTATGACTCTCATTTTCACATACATTTTGGTTGTGGACATTTGCATGGACTGTTATCTACCCCTGGTAAGACTGAATTAGAATTATAGGGTTAGAAAACAAAGCTGTGTTTGGCTACAGGAACAGTTTTTTGAATATTTTACCAAGTATTTCACCGAGGGCCCAGAAAAGATAGGGAAATACACTCAGCTGCAGGAGAAACCTTGATGTGTTTTATTTTAATAGGAAGAAAGTGATGCATGCTGGAAACATGGCACACAAACTGTCGCCTGGCTGGGGTGTTTTGAAGAACTTTAGTGACACTCAAGTCACATTCAGGTCTGATAGTACTGGGGATAGCAGCTGGAGATCATGAGAGTCATGAGAGCTTTTTTTTTTTTTTGCTGTTGTCTTTATATACAAAAAACTTTGAGGTTGCCACAAGCATGCAAGATGACCTTGATTTCCAAAACAGTTTCAGAGTCAAATATTTGCAGAAAGCAAACTAAGGAACTAAGTTATCCTAGCCCACATTCAGGATTCCTCAGGATATACTTTTTTTGAGATGCATAATTTGAAATAAAATACTTTTCTTCCATGACTTGTTTCTATAATCTGCAATCTTTGTGGAGAAGAAAAGCCCATAAAGTACAATGCTTTTAATGAGGGTAGGATATATTAAGGTAAGACACTTACTAAGTTTGGTAATTAAAAATTAGAATACTTCCACTTGGCAATAGAAAAATAAAATATTGCCAAACGCTTGTACAAGAGTTGGGAAGTAGCACGTATTTCAATTTTTTTGATTGTGGGATCCATTTTTCTGCCAATAATTATCAAATATTCCATTAGAAGTAGCACAAATACTGTATTAGACATGTACAGTAACACTGCATTATGAACTCTTAATCTTTCTCAATTAGAAATATGTTTAAACAGGACCTGATTGTTGACTTGGTTCTGATCCGATGAAAGTCAGTATAAATCTTCCTCTTGTTAAACCAACACGACTGATTTGAAAGCTCATCCTTAATTATTTATTATTATTGTATTATTATTATTATTATTATTATTATTATTATTATTATTATTATTATTATTATTATTATTATTATTAGCAGCAGCAGCAGCAGCAGCAGCAGCAGCAGCATCACCATTGTCATAATCATGATCATAATTTACCAAGACTCAATACCTGAATATTGACTCTGATGAGGTAGAACCTTCTTTGTAATACTCAAGTACTTTAATGGGATTGGGAAGAAGCTTCTTTCTTTCTTTTCTTTCTTTCTTTCTTTCTTTCTTTCTTTCTTTCTTTCTTTCTTTCTTTCTTTCTTTCTTTCTTTCTTTCTTTCTTTCTTTCTTTCTTTCTTTCTTTCTTTCTTTCTTTCTTTCTTTCTTTCTTTCTTTCTTTCTTTCTTTCTTTCTTTCTTTCTTCTTTTCCTTCCTTCCTTCCTTCCTTCCTTCCTTCCTTCCTTCCTTCCTTCCTTCCTTCCTTCCTTCCTTCCTTCCTTCCTTCCTTCCTTCCTTCCTTCCTTCCTTCCTTCCTTCCTTCCTTCCTTCCTTCCTTCCTTCCTTCCTTCCTTCCTTCCTTCCTTCCTTCCTTCCTTCCTTCCTTCCTTCCTTCCTTCCTTCCTTCCTTCCTTCCTTCCTTCCTTCCTTCCTTCCTTCCTTCCTTCCTTCCTTCCTTCCTTCCTTCCTTCCTTCCTTCCTTCCTTCCTTCCTTCCTTCCTTCCTTCCTTCCTTCCTTCCTTCCTTCCTTCCTTCCTTCCTTCCTTCCTTCCTTCCTTCTTTCTCTTTTCTTCCTCTTCCTTTCTTCATTCCTCCCTTTTGCTTTTCCTCTTTGTCTTTCCTTTTTCTTTCTTTCCTCTCAATGCTTAACTATTCCACTGTCAAAGTAGAACACTTGTGAATTGAATAATGCAAATGATCGAACATACTGAAAACCATGTAGTTTTTCTCTTAGTGTTGAATGTCTTCCTGAAAGAGGCAAATGGGGAAACGCAACTTTTAAGATTATGTTTTCACTGAAACATCACACTCTACAGAAAAGTATAAATGATAGGTGATCACTTTACTGATTACTTTCATAATAATGTCTAATTGAAAGTTGCTCATGTAAATTGTGAGACTGACACGGTGTCATTTTAAAATATTACTTTTGTATTTTTAATAAAAGTATAGACCATTCCACTGTTCTTTTGATCAAAGAAAACATGAGCAGTCTGTGAGGCAAGAAGAAATGAATTCTTCAGTGCCTCATTCAGGAGGCATCAGAGATTTTACCTTTGCATACAGAGTAGAGAGAAAACTAAATGCAATGAAATAACAGCAAATTCAGAGGATGGTGGGCACATAACTATTAGACACTAAGCCAGGCAAATATAACTGAGTGTAAAAATTAATTTTTGCATTACAATAAAAAGGGATTACATTTGTATGAAAATCCCACTTGTATAACTACTAAGCACATCAGTAAGGAATCAAAATAACTGGGTCAGAATGACAAAACTATTTGATAATAACTGTCTTTTTTATATGACTTATTTGTCAAAGGGAAAGATGTGATCATTTTATTAGAGGGCAAATATTAAACCAATAAAATATTATTAGAAATTAATTATTGGTAACTAAGATGCTGTACACAAAGCTCTTCTCAGGAGAAGTTTGAAGTGGAAGGAGACTGGCATTTTGATAGCATTAATTGTGTGCCTCCTATGAGTTGAGATTTACAGCACCTCTTTGTTGAGCAGATGTTTTAATTACAGCTTGGGGCTCTCTGATGCTTTTGTGCAGTCAGGGAGAAAAATCCTCCATGATGTCACAGACTCACAGGAGTAAGGTTGGAACTGATTTGAAAGCTGAGACAGTCTATCGTCCACTGAAGTGTGGCTAGACAGGTTCAGACTACCTCTGACAGATGTTCGACAGATGTTTGTTTCAAAAAGACTTTATTTAAGACAAGATTTCAAAACTTCCCAAGGGAAGCTATTTCCTCCTGCTTAATTACCCCTTTTCACAAAAAAGGTTTTCCCTGACATATAATGTAAATCATCTTGCCTACAAATCAAACCTATTTTGTCATACCCTAAGTCTCTTGGAGCCAGAAGTAAACATTAGCATATGAGAATACTTGTCTATCCCTTCTTTCTCTTACAAAGTGTTCTAAATTCCCCAAACAGCCCAAGATTTCTGAGCCTGCAGACAGTTTTGATATGTGCTAGACAGCTTCCTCCAACACTAGCAGTATTGCCCACTTTAGGTACAAGAAGGAAAATACTTGTTCTGGGAACAAATCTCACCAATGCCTAGGTGCAATCTAATGTGGAGAGAGAGTCAAAGAATTCAGAAGAAAGGTAAGAATACCTAAGCATAAGCATTATGTTTATCTTCTTTGTCCTTCTCTTTCTTAAAACTGAGATGCTCAGAAGAAAATCTTTCATCCAAATTGTCACAAAGAAGGAAAAGATTGCAGTAATACTGCCAGTATATTAATCTATCACTTCTTGTAAATATAACTAAATTATGCATCTCAAAATCTTAGGCTACTCCCTTAAATACTGTTAACTGAATTAAGGAACTCACCTTACTATACTACTTTAATTCATTCAACCTGCCTTTCAGTGCTCCTGTTTCTCTTGATATCCATATTGCTTTATATTGAGCAGTAAAAAACAATCTCTTTTGCCTCCCTTTAATTTCTCACGTATCTATGTGAGCTACCCTGATTGTTTTTAAGTTGTTTGCTCATTTTCCTTTGTATTGTTTTCTAGACTTCTGGTTATCCTCACATAGTTATGCTAGCCCTATTTTTTATACTCAGTCATATTTCATTTCTGTCTACTTTTACATGATTCCTTGGGTTTCCTTTTCAGATTCTAAAAGACACCTCAGTGCTTCCCTTGATCTGTTGAGCCTTCTCCTGTAACCACTATTTCCTCTTCACTTTCCACACCAATCCTTCTAAAAGGCCACAATTTTAACAAGTTCAATGTTGTGCTGATGGGTATTAGGAAGAGAACACTTCTGTGAGTAGTTGTGAGAGGGTGGTACCCCAGTTTAAATTCTCGAGACAGTGTTGAATTTTTTTTTAAGGGAATTGTCCCCATCCTGCTGTTCTTGCTTCTTTGTTGTTTCCTGGAACTGTGAACTGCATCATTTGACAATTATTTCTTGTCAGTTGCCTTTCAGCTTCCACATGCTCAATCTGCTCCCCCTTAACTGTGCAGTGAACAGTAGTTCACTGAGCACCTAAGTTGCCTCCTGAGATAAGAAACTGCCCTCCACAATTTCAAGAACTTTTTCATATCTAATATGTTTAAATTAACTATCAAAGGAATTAAAGGCATCCCCGTCAAATTCTGAGCTTGGCTGGATGTCAAGTGCCCACCAAAGCCTCTTTATCACTTTCCTCCTCAACTGAACAGGGGAGATAAAATACAGTAAAAAGGCTGATATAAGGGCAGGAAGAGATCCCTCACCACTTACTGTCAAGGGGGAAAAGCACTCCAGTTGGGGAAATTAGATTCATTAATTAACAGTAAAATCGCAGTAGGATAATTAGAAAATAATAAAAAAATAATTATTAGAATGATGCCTTAAGTTTTAGCTTTCATATTTTCCAGATTCTGTACTGCATTAACATTTAACTCTGAACTTCATATAAAGTGTTAGCAAGTTCTCCTCACAGTTAAGTTCGACAAAATAATCCTTTTCCAGCCTGAGAACCAAGGACACGGTTGCACTTTCACACCCAAAAAGTACAAACAACAGCAAATTGAGGAGAGCAATCTGGGAGGATGGGACTTCACAACCTGAAGCTGTAACTGGACAATTATCCTCAATATGTAAATGGACCAAAACTTATAAAAGTGTGAAAACTCGTGACCCATCATCCATCTCGGGTGTAGCCCTGGCCAGGCTCTTGCACTGCCCAAGGCGTGTCCTTTGAGGGCCTTTAATAAACACCTACTTTATTCCTTTAACACTGTCTGGCCTCTGTCCCAGGGAGCCTCTCAGGGCATCAAAAACATCTTCCCCCTCCCTTCTCCCAGGACTTAACTTCATTCCCCATTTTCTCTTCTTTCTCCCAGTGGCACAGGGGCCTCAATGGGGGCTGCAGTTAGTTTATCCCAGGCTGTTTCTGCTGCTCCTTCCTATTCAAGAGGACTCCTCACACTCTTCCCCAACCCCAGTGTGAGGTTCCACCTACGGGAGACAGTCTTCCATGCACTTCCCTGATGTAAGTCCTTCCCACAGGTTGCCTCCTGGAGCACCTCCTTCCCCTCCTTCACTGCCTTTGGTGTCTACACAGCTTCCCCTCTCATGAATTTTCACCCCTTTCTTCTCTGGCTGCAAATTTCTCTTGCAAAGCATCTTTTTGTCCTTTTTAAATCTGTTACCCCGGAGGTGCCACCACCATGACTGACGGGCTCAGGGGCAGATCCATCCTAGAGCTGGCTGGCACTGGCTCCATCAGACTTAGGGGAAGCTTCTGGCAGCTTCTCACAGAAGCCACCCCTGTAGCCAGCCTGCTGCCAAAACGTGGCCACACACAACCAATACATTCTCATTCCTTAGAAGAGGATATGCTCTTGGAATGCTGGCCACAATTTCCCCAAAGCCCCATTCACCGCTCTAATTCTGTGATCTGTAGTCAGCGCAGGATTCTGGGTCTCTTCCTTCTGTTGTCTTAACCCTGACTCTATTCTACCTCAAGTAACCAAACTATTTCACCTCTCTGAGAGTTTGCTTAGTGTTCTGTCTAGAATTAAAGGATTGACTTACTGACACACAGTATATTCATAGAGATTACAACACAGAAGAGTGTTTCAAACCTGTTCCTCAGTCACCCCTGCTCAGTGACCTGCTAAAAAAGGATTAAACTGTTTCAGCCTATGAAAGGCTTATTGTTATGATCACATTAGCAGTAATAAAACACCAAGCAGTCTCAAGGCCTAGGAATGGGCAAGGCCTGGTATCAGGGAACTCTTAATCAAAAAGGTGCAATCAAATTTCTCAAAATGTCACCAAAATAATCCATTTTACAATAATAATTTTTCAACTTTCCCCTTAGTTTAGTTTAGTCCCCTTTAGACTAGTCCTCCTCATTTATTCCCTAGAATATTTAGCTATTCCGTTGTAGTATTCTGTTTTCCAGCACAAAAGAATTTCTCTACATGAGCTGACAATCAGAGTCACTGTTGTTCCCACCCCTACTGCTTACAACCCTGTCTCCCTAACCTTCGATCCTTCCACACAGTGAGCTCTCTAAATAGGTCACAAAGTGAATTAATTTTCATTTGTTGTACAAAAAGTGTCATCTACTCAGATCTTATCTACTAACTGTATCTCCACATTTCACTTCAGATGTCTTTAAACAGGAGCCACCAGAAACAATTTATTCTTTTCAGATTGAGTACAGAAGCTTGATTATTGCTTAGAAAGAAGCAAAAAGAAGTATTTATCACATTATTATTAGTACTAGTACATTTATCTGGAAGACAGATTTAATCCTATGAAGTATTAAGAGGCTCAATAAAGGATCTGTCAAGTATTTTCACATGCTTTGATAAATGCCATTATGTGCATGCCAAATGAAGACTATTAATATGGATGATTAAAAAATTAAGAACTTACTTGTTCATCCTTCATCATCAAGCAATGAATTTGCATTTTGTCTTTTGCATTTTGGAAAAAAATTTTTATTGAGCTACAAAATCTCTAAACCAAAATGAAATTAAGCAGAACAACAAGTCTGACTTTCAGATAGAGAAACACTTGATAGCCTTTTGATTATTTCTGGATTTCCAACATAACATTTGACTATTGAAATTTCAATGATAAAAATCTACAAAGAGAAATGGGGCTGACTCCTGTGAAAATCAATGAGATAGTAGAATCTAGTTCCTCCTGGTTTTGGGGGGTTTTTTTGAGAACATGAGCAATCTTGATTCTAGCCTCTTTTGACTGAATTAAACCCCAGACTTGAACAACCAAACCAACTGAATCTGTAGAAAAGGGTTCAACAGAAATTCCAGTCAAGGTAGATAATTTCAGCAGGAAATCTTAGCCATATGTAACAAATTTCCTAATGTAAAAAATTAAAGTATTTATTAAAGAGTGGCAGACTTCCATGGGCTTTTAAGAGTCACTTCTCCAGTAGAAGTGAACAATATTTAGGACATGGAAGGCATTTTGAAGCAAAGAGCTATGTGGCTTTTAAATCCTTTTTTCCTTTCTTCCTTTTTTTTCTTTTGGCCCATTACCTATAGCACATTTTATCTAAAATATATTAATTTCGGGAAGCTCGACAAACTGCAAAGATACTGGTAGTTTCAATAACTAGCCACAGTGTGGCTCAATCCATATTTTCAAAATAGTTACAGTTTCACCTTGATTTTTTAATCATCACTGAACAGATACTTATCAAAATGTTGATATCCAATGTTTTTGAATAACTCCACAGTATTACCAGTTCCTCCTATGAATGCACATTAATGTGAGGCCCAAGTTACTTATCTAAAGTTGTGTTCAACAGATGACATTGATATCTACCACACAAGGTTGATATTCCTCTATAAAATCTAATAATCGATGGCCACTATGACTAAAAATCGGGCTGCACTATATTTTATTAGAAGAAAAAGATGTATTGCCATACATCTAAGTCTTTGAATGTTCAGAAGATAAGAATCACCCAAACTTTCACGTTATGAATTATGACTCAGGCATGGATTCGAATAGAAAACACTGTCAGCCATACAGGATGTGTTTTTTTGATTTTCCTTTTCTCCTGCTCTCTCGTTTTCCAGAGCACACTAATTTCTGCCATGGAGAAGTACTTCCAGTCTAAAGAGTTCAGATGCTAAATATAATGGCAGCACTCAATCAAGCAGAAAAACATACCAAAAATTAGGAAATACTATCAAATAGAGAAATTCTTTTAAATTTTATATTCCAGTTATTCTTATTGTAAACAACCAATATCAAAACATCTCAGATTGGGTAAAAATTAACATTTCAAGCAGATTATGTCAATGAGAACACCATAAAACATAGAAAAATACTTTTGGAAAAACAGTTTGTGCATTATAGCTCCCAAATACTTTCTTTTAGCCAACTGTACAGATTGCAGGTGTTGAACATAACTTGATACACACCTTATATCTACAGAAAAAGATAAAAAGGTTAGCATTCTGCATTTTAAATTTATTCTTTGGCAGACAAAGAAAGATGTTTATTTGGCAGCCAGAATCACTGAGAACACTACTGATAGCTCAGTAATTATTGGGGGATTTTTAATTTGTTCTCATTATAAAAGTGCAATGCTTGACTTTAATTTAATGGTTTCTTAATTCACCAGGAGACAGTCAGAATTTCAAAACTAATATACATTTACTTTCCTGAGAAGAAAATAAAAATTAATCTCTTTATCTTTCCTTCTTCAATATAAATGGCCTTTCTATAGATCTTCAGTGTTAAGAGAATAGTGTTTTAAATATTTTAAGAACTCTCTTTCATGCTGCTGACTAACTTGGCCTGCTGCCAGGTAAAATACAGTTCCAGTGATCGATTACTTTGTTTTTCCTAAACAAAAATTAGCATGGCCCAAAAAATGCAGTTAAATCTTTTGATGTTTAAATTATGAAATACATATGATAAACTGGTTTTAAACAAATGGTACGATAGGGCTTTATAGTGGTTTTCCTTCTTAAGAAATTTTCCCTGAATTTAAATGTTGTTGAAAATCTTAGGATAAAGACCTTATCGTCATAATCCAAGTAACTTCAATTCTAAATTCATATGCATACATAGTCCACATATTTTCAGGCAGCTAGTTTTTCACTAGCTGAATAGTACAACACACATAAAAATATTTACTCTGTGTATGGATACAAACATTAGAAACAAATTACTTTCAGTGAAAAAGAATAAACCACAAACTTATTTTAATTTTCATTGGTAAATACCTCCTCAATGCACTTTCTTCTGAGTTGGAAATCAAAACTTTTTTTGCTACTATTAAAAAAGAAATCAGAAGAGACATCTGCAGTTGCAAAATTTTAGTTTCTTCTATGATTATTAAAGAGAAAAAGGTGTCTCTGATAATTTACAATAACTTTCCAGGGAAGATTAGTTTTTTTAGTAAACATGGTCTAGTATTACCCCATCTTGACTTATTCTGTCAGAGATAAACAGTGGAGAATAAAATTTCTTAAAAATTTTGCTGGAAAATAATTTTTATTCAGATGCCAAGCGTTTCTGAAGGAATTCCTTTTGAGTTGTTGATTTCAAAAAATCAAATAAACTCAATTAAATTCCTCATTAAATTCTTTAGAGTGGACAAAAGGAATCCCAGAATAACCAACTAAAATTTGTGGTACTCCCAATGTTTTCTTGCCTTGCCAGCTGCAACACCTGTGCCTATGCCACCAGTGTAAGTGCCCAGTGGTGCTGGGGTACCCAGAGCTCCAGGATCTCTTATCTTCCAGCTGTATCTCTGCAAGAGCTCTTTTGCAATCACCATGGCTTTCTCAGTGCTAATCATCACCCAGTTTCTCAAATGAGATAATTCCAAGTCTGTCATTTTTGTGTTGCTGAGATCATCTGCAACAGCCAGTAAACAAGAGTAAAGAAGAGGTAATATACAATATAACCCTGCCTGCTGTTCCAGGTTTACACACGAATCCCTCTTGCAAAATACATTTAAAAGCACATCAAAGATGGTATTGGCAAGGAAAAGGATGTGTGTGTTCTGACACTTCTGAAAGTACATGGGATAATTAAACCCTAAATATATCACATTTCCTTAATTGCCTATTGCTATAGAAAAATTGCATTGATACTCCCAATGAGTGGGAAGTTTGAAAACAAAAGAGACCTCTCTTTATTTTATGGCCTGGTAGCAACCTCTGCCAGGCTGAGAACAAATGCAACCACTCCTGCTGCAACATTCTCATAATATTTTTCCCCTTTTTCCCTGAAAACCCCTTTTTGTCTCTATTTGTCTCTCTTAGTTTATTTTCTTTTCTTTTCTTTTTTTTTTTTTTAAAGTTATTTTTTAGTTATGTGCTTTCATCAGCTAGGACTGAGATTTTGGGGGTTTTTTTGGCACAACTGTGAGTCCACATATGGAGAAGCAGTGATAGAAGAAATGACTTAAGCAAAAAAAATCCTGACACCTCTACAACTATATCATGTGCTGGTGGGCCTTAGGTCTCTTCCCTCAGTATTGAAAAGGTCAGTTATGAGTCTGCAAGGGACAAAGAAACAAAATTCTAAGCCTTTGTGGTGGGGCTGGTTTTTTTTCTCCCTATGTCCTCACACTTTCATCTTTAGGGAACCAGAATTGTTCCTCAAAGGTAAAATAAATAATATAATCTCAAGGCTATCTCTACCAAAGTTTTGTGAAATTAAAATATGCCTGACTAATCCTCAGCTAAAATCATAGTCTGCAGTTTCCAAAAAATTCCATTAGAAAACCATTACCCAGAGGGACAAAATAAAGCTGATATTAATTACTGTTCAATTCAGAAAGAATTACTTTGCTTTTCCATTGAATATATTTTTGGAGGGGTGGTTATTCCAGAGAGTTGGCATTTTCCCACTGCTTTTCTCACCATGCAGTTATACAAAGATTACCTTTGTAGAAATTAACCCACACCAAAATAAAATTCTTTTTGTTGAGAGGATGATGAAGCTTCCTGAATATGCTGTCTTTAGGTTGCATCTTTGTACTCATTTGTATCACAGTATTTCTTTATTTAAAATTCCAATCCATAGTTTCTTTTACTCTATCTGTCTTAATTTTTGGAGTATAATCATTGCTTTGGAGTTTTTTTCTTATAAATACAAAATAAATTTTAGCACAGGAAACTAACTCTGCATAAAGGGCGAATTTAATTTTCAATGCAATAGTACATCCAAGAAAATTTTTAGAAAGAAAATACAACACTTTGGATTGCAAATCTTAGTTATGCAGATATGTTAAAAATTACCAGGAGTTTCCTGGTTTCCTTCTTTCCACCTGATAAGGATTACATAAATATGTAATATAAAATGTCACCTTCATCCTGAGAGCTTCTGCAGGTTATCACAACCAGGCTCCCTATTTTCAGAAGTATTATCAAATTGCTTAACTAAATACAGTGTGTTGAATCCATCATCTTAAACTATGATAAAAAGGAGAAGTCAATAGACAATATTTTTCTGGGTAATGCATCCACTATCAGCATCCTTCTTATTTGTCAAGTGTACAAATAAACAATATGCTAATTTCTTCTACTCCTGCCTTGTATTATAAAGGCTGGACACTTTTCTAGAATTTGGTCACCTTTTGTTTATATTTTCTTTCCCAAGGTATCCTTTTTGCCTGCTTTGATTACTTGTTCATGTCCCCAGATCCCCAGGTTCAGCATTAGTTCAAAATCCCCACTTAAATCTGTTTTTCCACAGTACTGCAAATGTTATCCAGCTGTAATAAGTCCCTGGAGTGTTACAATATTTTTCAACTTATGTTTGTAGCATCATATACAGATGAATTTAGATATTATCAAGGTCTTGATTAATTGGGCTTTGGAGTTGTTCTACTTGTTCTTAATTTTATCTTCATAATTGACCTTAATTAATATAATTCATCTCCATACATTGGATGAACTGTAGATAGGCACAGAATCTTGGTATTATATTTCATATAAGGATTTGTATGTTCTAGGCCTCATAGGGACTATTAAAATAAATATTGAGCTTCCTCATAGGGCATATAAAATAAGCACTGCATCAAATTTTTGATTGAACTTACAACACTTAGAAAGATACACTTTGCAGATTAGGATTCTGCTTAGTGGGGAATTCGCTTTGTGATCTATTACCATCACTGGAAAAACCCTTTAATAATACTTTACCAGAGAACCATTGGTTGTCAGCCACTTGATTTTGCTACAGCCTTTTTCTTCAGAATAAACATCTATTTGTACTCAAAAGTCTTTTCCCCTCATGCTCATGTTAATCTACCATGAATAGAAAACTTTCCAAAATAACTGTGGACAGATGAAGTAGAGTAAAAGAATTAAACTCTTCAAGTTTTTGTAGTCAGAATTTCTGATTGTCTGATCATTCTGATGGCTTCCCCCTCCCCTTCCAAATGATTTCTAATTTTTGCACTTCCTTCCTGTGTTGTAGTTTCTATAGCCCAGTAAAGGTCTCATGGGCTTGTTTATCCACTTCAGCAGAATATCCTGTCCACCTAATTTGACTTAATATTTCCTTCTCTTCAGTTTCAGGCTGACCTTTGCCTTCTCAAAACAGTATTTCAACAGCAATACCTATAACTAGAACCTTTAGGATATTTCCTTAATCAGTATGCAAGATAACAGTCTCCCTTCCTGAAATTCCATTACATATTAGTCTGTTTATGCAACTGTAACTACAGCACTAAGGAAACCTGAAAGGAGCATGATAAATTCAGAGCTGACCTTCAGAAATTACTCAGTAGTTACATTTCCTAGACAAGCTTCCAAAATCTTTCTTTAGGCAAAACATATTTGCCTAAAATTTGTAGCATTCCTAAAGTTCAAGCCTTTTCATGATACCTGTATGTAGGAAAATGAGGAATAAGAAAAAGCAGGAAATTTCTCAAATTCATGTGCCATGCTTTGAAGAGTAAAAAAAGAAAGAAAAATAAGGATGTAGAGGTGAGCCTTGATTTTTCCTTTGTTTTCTTGTTAAGAGAAGGGGTATCACTGGAATATATTCTGCTTCATACATATTGCTAGATTTTTATTTTGACAGCTCTTCTGGGCAGTTCACTGTACTTTTCCATACACTTTGCTTTTCCAATGAGTTGTAGAGCAGACCAGCTGTCAGAGAAAGAGGCTCACAAACAGCACAAGGCTACAAGCACTTTCCTGAGCTTGATTTAAGGAACAGGTCTGTTTCTTCAAAATTATCTTTGTATCTAGCATGGAATCTACATTAAAGGCTATTTGATACAGGTAAATGATCCCTTGTTTTTAATAAGGAGGTATTCTAATCTAAAGATTAGAAAAAAATAAAGATGTAAGAAAAAAATTCTCAGTTCCAAGTTCTTTGAATAATTAAAAATTAAGAAAATTTTTCTTTCACTTCCTTTCCTTTTCTAATTACAATCTTTTTTGAGACTTCAACTTTTAAATTACCTTCACCCATCCATGAAGTAGTGCATAACAGCAGATTCCCACCTAAGAAGAGCAAACCAATTATGATCAACTTCTTAGAAAGTGAAACTAAAGGTTTTGAGTCTTCAGACAGGACTTTAAACTCAAAAAAGAAATAAAAAATCATAGCTTGTTTAAAAAAAGAAAAAAAAAAAACCACACCCATGCAAGAAAATGGGGGTGTGAAGTGGGAGGAGATGTCCCCTTTTTTGCTGCTTTTTATCACTTTTTAGTTCTGGTTTACAGGACAACTTTATTTTTATTATCCCATAAAAAGGGGAGCACAAGACTAAGAACAGTGTAGTAACATAATTCATCTTCCCTTCTGCCTTTCTATATATTCACTAACCCACCAAACTCAGCAGGTGAAGATGGAGTAACATTCCTCTGTTCTCTTATACAGTTTACCACTGGAAAAAGAGCATTGTGCCAAAAGTGAGCTTTAGGGATCACAAGGTTAACTCACTTATTTTCTGGATTGCTCTATGAACACAGTAGGTTTTGTTGCCTTCTCTACCAGGCTACCTGTGAAACATCACCTGACTATAACTAATGTGCAGTGTTCCCATAAAGAATTACACAATCTTTCAGCTGTAGATACAGATCAGGCTTGTCTTTCCTAAAACCAGATTTCTTCTTACTCATTTGGCACTGTTGATATATAAAATATATTTGGCACAATTATTCCTCTTAATTATTACATTTAATTAATATTCACACTTATTCATCAGATAGCAGAAAAAAAATTTATTCATTATGTTACAGTATTGTTTCACATCCCTTCTCCCGTTATGCATGTAACGTAAATCTTTCTCATTTAATCTCTTTGAAGCAAGCCCTGAAGAAGTATTGTATCTTAATGCTATTTCTTACTGATAATTATTTTAGAAAGTGATGCTTCATTCTAGAAGAATGAGTTGGGTTCCCTTTGTAATGGCAGTGATGCAAGCAATAAGATCTCACTTTCAGCAAAATCAAATGTATCTCTCAGGAACCATCCTGTAAGTGTCTATCATGATTAATGTGTTACTATTTAATCTAGGGGATTTTTTTACCCTTTAAAGAACCCACCATCCTCCCTAAATACAAACACACAATACCCTTAGAATGTTGAGTTCCTCAGGATTTGGGTTAATCATAATTATATTGAATTATTTGGGGGGAAATGAACTTCTGCTAAATAACAAATATCTACTTTTTTTTTTCTTTCAACCTCTCATAAACATGAAATGAGGAATTAAACAAGGATGAACATACAATCAGCCTGATGAAGGTATCATTTTTCTCAAATTAAATTATGTTCTTTTTGTATGAGTGAAATCTGATTTGAGATGGATGAAGTGCAGCAGAAAGAGCTCAGCAGGGGAGTAAGGCATAAATTACCACACTTTATTTTGACCAATGAAAGTGGGAGTAAAATCTGTTATTTATTGTCCATTTTTCAAACTTGTTAAATGATATACCTGGCACTATTTTTCTATGCCTCCATCACAGTGCAATAAAGGTATTCTAAACCTCTCATGTTTAGAATGGATGACAGAAATATCCTTATAATCCAGGGGTAAGAATGTGTTTTACAAATATCTTCATATAAACACTCTCTCTTTTCTCACCTCAATGCAAAAATAACATATTACAGACACCCTTTCCTTTACATGCTCACATCAGAGTTATTTTTAATCTTGAAAACACAGACCATAATTTAAAAAGCTCAAAGTGGTCTCATAAATCTTTACTGGGTTTCATATTTCTAAACGTATAGGTGTTATATGCCTTTAAGTTTGCACATCTGTATGCATATATATGAATTTTGTACATATGAAAAAATTATCCATATAAAAAAATTGAAACTAGGGAAGTTTCTTTATGGATAATGTATGCATAGATATGCCTAATTACACAGCAGCTGAATACAAAGCAGCTCACACTCAAATTAATACTTCTCCTTTCCAAATCAATGTAAATCAGTGCTTGAACATCTGTCTTGTACATCAAGTCATTCAAAGATATCAAGATCTGAACCTAAGAAACTAATCTTAAAATGTACACTTCTTAAAGCCAGTCCAACACACAGAGAACTTACTTCTCATTTTAGACCATCGAATTAGCTAATGTGAGGTACTCTGACACACTTCTTTAAGCAGCTTCACACTCCTTCTATTCTGATTTTATTGTTTATGCCACCTATGAAAATCATACCCAAGACAAAAAAAAACCCAAACTATTTGTTTCTGTTGTAATGAATGACTCAGTGAAGGTACAGAAAGACTTCCTTATTTCTATTTCTTTTCACAAGGTAACCATTTCAGATTTTTTTCAAAATCTTTTTAGCTTTTTCCTCACATGAGAGAAATGCACAACCAAAGATAGAAGATAGAATCAAATAAAACATCTGTGACCACTAAATACTGCCATCTTCATTTTTAAGCAGTATTTAAACATAGCTTTTATTTTCCCTTGCATCAATGAAATAATACATGTGTAATCTAGAAAAGTTTCTGTAAACAGCAATGGGGCTTTCATTATATTTGTACATAGACATGAGATGGAATTTCTGCCTAAATATCAAGCATACTGTGTGCATTAGTTTCAGGATTGTCAGTCTGCTGTAATTAATTGCTGTCCTGAGAGCAGCAATTAAACTATCACTCAGGACTGGTTCCAGAAGTATCAGACATGCAAGCACCCTATATAGTTAAAAGCAGATAAAATTTTTCCTTTTATGACCATACATGGATTCTTCTACTCCTTCTATGTCCACAGCTTTAGTGTTTTGTGGATCTACAAAAAACTTCATCAAATTAAATTATACCAGCTAAATTTCTTGTAATCTGTAGGGCCTAAGTTTTAGTATTTCAACACTGAATTGATTGAAATGCCATCTAGGAAGAAGCTTCCAAAGGGTAAGTGGTAGGAAAAAAGCTGTAAAAATGTTTGCCTTAAGAGGTTCTATGAGTCTTTATTTCTCTATCTTCTGATTCCTCACACATTGTTTAATCTTGATTACAGAAATTAAGAGAACTTAAAACTTCCTAAAGTTTTATCCTCAGCCACTTCACAAGCATTTTATCAAGGTTGCCTGAAACACTATATTTAAAGTTTCTTTTACTCCAAGAACTGTCTTAACTTGGAGAGAGGGTCATAATATTTTCAACAAAAGAGGATGCTGGAAATTCTAAGAAGAGACCAAGAAAATTTCAGAGGCTGCTGTGTGTTACATTACAGCCTGACATTTGGTTTAGGCAGTGGATGACCCCCCATTACACAGAGTGACACAGGCCATCTTCAGGGGGTAAAAATGGATGTCAGTCACAAACCACTGGATGAGACCAGAGCCTTTCTTTGTGAGTGACTGGGATTGAACAGTGTGGAATGAAATTGGAGACTTACAGAGGCACAGTGTGGAAGGGAAATTCGTGTTGAAATGGAGAAAGAGAACAGAGCCACCTCCCAGGATGCAGAGAGAAAGGAGAACGATCCTCACTGCTGTTCTGCAAGTCTGTGTGGAGACTGAGGAACAAAACAGAGGGAGCCACTGGAGCTGGAAAAAAAAAAAGAAGAAAAATGCGAAAATACTTAATCCACATTGAACACCGAAGAATTTGAAAGGTTTGTTTTCAACAAGAACATTGAAAACTGCAATGAAACTGATTTGTTTTCTGAACACTTCTGATTCAGAGAGCATTTTTTAGCAATATCACAGTTGCATTCTCATCACATGAACACCTTATTCAGATTGGATTTTGAAGACAATGTAATTTCTTTCCTTAGGAGAAATAAATGAGAGGAGTTCTGATATTATTACATTCTCTATACAAGGGTTATTTGTTTGTCTGTTTAATTTTGTCTTTAAATTGTGTCTTTTTAAAAAACAGCTTGTTTTGATATAAGCCCAGAAAGAAATTAAACACCACACAGCCACTCAATGCCCAACTCTCTCCCAGATTTTCACAGGTCTTCTGGTCCTTAGATTTTTAAGTCCTGAAAAAAACCCAACTTAATAATTTCTGTAGAGTTTGAGAGGTTTTTGGATTCTTTTTGATGGGAGCTGTGACTGCAAGAGAGCTTTTATAGTAATCATCTATTGAGTTTTAAGCTTTCAAGTTTCTATGTACACAATTATCAAAAGTGGTAATTCACTGTTGTTTTTAATTTAGGTACAATTTTGTAAGCAATCACTTAACTTGCTCCTTTTGTTTTCTCATAAGAAGATTCAGGTGTAAACACTTTTTACTTTCTTTCAATGTAAGTTCTTTGTTGTGTTTTCAAATACATGGAAAATATCTTTTCTTTGGAAAAAAAGTTTCTAAAATTAATCTAGGGAAAATGCAGTGAGGAACTTTTTTATTTGTTAACTATAGCATTGTTGACAAAGTAATACTTCTAAATGATATCTGTGGCAGAATATGATATGATAGGAATGTGCTTGTGCTCAACCAGTTTTATCAGTTTTTAAGAAAAACTTTTAAAAAACAATGTTTCAAAGAGTGCATTACCTGAAGGATGAAGATAGTGATGCAGAAATCAGTGGGTAAAGATTAAAAACCCAGTTGCCTATCTGGTTTCTGATAGATCTGATATTTGCAACCTATATCACTTCTTAACTAAAATCACAGTGGCTAAATCTTTGGGCTATTGAGAAACTAATTTCTGGGTCTCTTTTACAAAACTATTGACAAAGGCTTGGAAACATGCTTAAGTAGCTGATGGGTAACACAGCATCTTCCTTAAGAGTTGCACTGTGATCATTTACAGATACGGCCTAAAAATGTTTAAAACCTCCTATACAGGTCAAAAAATACTTTCCCATCCTCCAGTTACTCACAAAGTTATATTCTGATAGAAGGAACTCTGACTCTTTAATGTGGCTCCTACAATGCATTAGTGCATCGAATTTGGGGCGCCACAATATAAAAAATTCAAGAAGCCATTGGAGAGTGTCCAAAGGAGGGCCACGAGGATGGTGAAGGGCCTTGAGGGGAAGTTGTGTGAGGAGTGGCTGAGGTCACTTGGTCTGTTCACCCTGTTTTTATCTAACTTGCCTGACTTTAGGCATTTTGTGTGCCAGGTTTTCATTATTGAGACATAGTAAACACCTTTGTTTTAGACAGAGTTCTAAGTAAATAAAAAATAGCCAATAGAAGAGAGAGAAACAACAATTCATATTTTAAAATTTAATATCAAGTTGGAGTTCATCTAATCAAGAAATATCCAGTACATTTGATTAGTTAATTTGTCTTGACTGAGTCAGATGTTACGTCCAAGGAACCCATTTCCATACTGTGCTGAGACAAAGCATCCCTCCTCCTTCTCCCCTTTTGTTAGCCATGGATGTACCTAACCCAGATACTTTAAAATTACAAAGAAATTCGATTTAAATTGCATTGATTGGAAGTTCTTATTGGAAACTCACAGAGGCTGGTTTTCTTTGCCTGAGTTACTTATATTGAAAAAACTCACAAATTTTATAACACACAGTACCATGAACAGTATTACTTCAATAATACTTTTGCTTCCTTAAGATTCCTCTTTGCAGTTTAGTCATTTCATTCCCTTTTAATTTCACAAAGAAGATTCTGAGACTGCGTTAGAACAGTCTGGGATTTTTTTTCAGGTGATATTTTTATAATAAATATATAAACCCTCTCATTCTCTGGTGCATCTTTTCAGATTCTAGTACTTGTGGCTGTTCAGAGATGATGTAAATTCTCGCTGGTTTTGTGAAATAAAATATTAAAACTACATTGTTGCCTTTACATCTTGACAGCCACCAATACCTAGGCTCCATTAAGCATAGGATTCTATTATACTAACTACACTACAAACATATAATCTCTGCCATAAAGAAATATCTAACAAAAATTTGCTAGAGAAAAGCTGCAGGGTGAGGAGTGGTTTAGGAATGTGAGCAAAAAAAAAAAAAATACGAGAAGCTTACCTTACATGACTTTTCAGACAAACTCTGTTTCAAAGAACAGAACTTTGATATTCAAACTGCTCTTTTACACCAGGTAAATGGTAATCCTTTGTGATTTAATTTGTGCAGTAAGACAGTAGAGACTATGTTTTGTTTGCATTTGTGCAAGAACTGGCTAATCAAATGTTTCTTGTCAGAGATCTCTCAAGCTGTAAGACAAAATTAAATTCCAACTTTATACAGCAAATAAAATTACTCACTAAGGGACCTAGGCCTTCTTTCCTTTCTTAATCCTTG
This sequence comes from Fringilla coelebs, assembly GCF_963513975.1. Classification (NCBI taxonomy): domain Eukaryota; kingdom Metazoa; phylum Chordata; class Aves; order Passeriformes; family Fringillidae; genus Fringilla; species Fringilla coelebs. The sequence continues at coordinate 63,557,375 of NC_140032.1, read as the reverse complement.
AAAAACTGTTTTTGTAAAAAAAATCTATTTGATAACAGAATAAGTAAGAAAGTATAGAAGTAAATCTCCTAATAATTACATAATTGGATTTTTTTCACATTTTGTGAGCAATTGCTTTGTTTTCAATTCATGACGGTGTGAAAAACAACCCCAGTTAAGTGTCATTTGAAATAGAGACCATAACTCTCACCTTATCTTCAACAATAAATAAAACCCCCTGTTCATTTAATTTGATAGTAGACTGGATACATTGACAGTGTGGATTGCAGATGGGTGATTGAGAAAATAAAAATATTTTGGCTGAAGTGTAAAATTCAGTGACCAGTGGCTCTTATTCTCAGAGTTGCCCACATGAACTTTCACTATATCCTTTCAAAACCTCATAACCCTTAGTTTATTCAGACAATAAATCCCTTGCAAGAGGTGTAAATCCCCATCACCACTAACTCCTTATTTTCTCTGTAAAATATCAGTTGTATAATGTAGGATTCGGTTCAACCTACTCAGAGAACTTTTCAAATATTAACTGTACAATGGACAAGCTTTGTTTTTGAAGTAATGTTCTTCTCTAGTGATTGTGCAGCAGCAGAGGTGTTTCATACAATATAAGAGAAAATCACAATTTGCTTTTCTAATTTTCTTCACAGTTTCCTTGTCCCACTACCCCATTATCACTCTCCATAAAGGGATGACCAGTCTTCATGGCGTTTCCAAATGCAACAAAAATTTTGCAGTTCTATTTTCTTTCCTTCTTTGTCCTTCCATCACCTTTGACTCAGTTACTACAGAGTGGTTCAACAGTAGTTTTTTGATCATCTCTTTCCCAAATTCCATCAACCACTACAGGCAGCATTTGGTCATGAGGGTGCCCATCAGGGTTTTATAGGTGGGTGTGGACCAAGACGAAATGCTATGCCTAAGGAGGAGCAAATTTATTATAAATTGTGTTACTTTATGAAATTTAAATTTTGTGATTGAATGCCAACCACATCTGAAATACACAAATAAGTAACCTTGTTGTTTGGTTTGTTTCTCTTCAAATACAAGATATAAATCAGTCCCATTGTAAAAAAAAAAAAGAAAAAAAAAAGAAAGCTATTTCTCAAAAATCAAGCTTTATAAATACTTAGGGGTGCTCTGTATCCTCAGAAGACATCAATTTTCAAGTATTTCTCTTTTCCTAGAACAGCTGCCTCTCCTGTTAAGTTAAGCATTCAAATGGAGTGTTGGATGATTAATTTCTGCCTTACTCTTCAGGTAACAATATCTGCAAAGAGACCAGGGCATGACAACAGTAATGTGAGTAATATGGAACTGAAAAAATAATCACATTAAAATTTGAAATTCTCCAAATGCCAGCTGTGGGAAAAAAAAAAATATTTCACAGGTTTTCACAGTTTTATTCACTTGTCATTGAAATCCAGTAGAACCATAAAAACAGATGGAAAAACTATAAGGAGCCCAAGAAAACATCAGCACGAAATTTCACACAATTTAAAATGGCAGATTTACCAAAGGAATGCTTTGTTATTTTTTTAACAGTTAGAAGAACACCTAATTTAGGATTGTAAATTGAATGCCTTATTTGCATAGTGTGGTTTCTACGACTCTTGCCTGTTCTTTAAACAGGTTTGGAAAGCCACACCACAGAACTTGATTTAGAATCACAGGAAACTATTTCTTTACAGGGCTTTCCTTGAGATTCATCTTTCAAGAAAAGCATTATTTTTGTTCCACCTCATTAGACAAATATTTCTAAAAGGGGTAGTAATGCTCTGAGAATTCAATAAAGGAATACTGGTATTCCTATTCTTATTAGTAGTTTTCTTATTTAGTTATAGCACAGGGAGAAAAAAAAAACAAAATGAAATGTAAACATAATTGAGGTTTAACATGAATGTTTTCTAGTCCCCTTAATTAAAAGCATTTTGACACTCATTTCCACTGGAAGCATAAGTTCCATGGACAACAGAAATACGACAGCTTCAGTGAGACAACAGCAGCCTCAAAAATACCAATATAAATGGAAAGCTATTGTGAGAATGCTATGTTGCAGAAGTGAGATTGTGGAAAAACACAAAGCTTGCTCCATCCCTGCTAATTTGTACTAAGTAGATAATAATTTCCTTTAGTAAGCATGATTTTTCAAACAAAAGTTGTTTTGCCCAGGAAAAAAATAATGACTTCTCACATTTCTAAAATCTTTTTCTAATTTTAAAGCATCCCCTTTCTAAGAATAGTGCATTTCACAATACATTTTATCTTTGTCTTTTTGTTCACATGACAAACATTTCTTATCTATGATGTACTCTTTTAATGAACCACATAAATGTCTCTGATCTTTAAGTGTTCAAGGCTTTAAATCTGAGAGTCTTCTCATTGCCAAGCTCAAAACTTTCAGAACACACATAGGCCAGAGATAAAATTGCATGCTTCATAACTGGGGGTTGGGTGAGGTGGTGGTGTAGTCATTTCTGTTCTTTACAATAACTGTCCATTTTTTGCATTTGGTGTGTAAGACCAACATTTACATTATTTCTATCAGCCTCACTTAGATTTAAAAGTTATACCACGTTGCCTTCTTCTTTTAATGCACTTCAGATATCCTTAGGATATGACTTATATTGTTGGCACTGATATGCAAAGAAACAATGCTTCTTTCTTGTTAATATATGCCATCACTAGAGACAGCACTCTGCATCTTTTTTTTTTTTTTTTTTTGTAAATTTGATTAACTTTTTTTTTTACAACTTTGCCTATGGGTTTGGACACATCACTTGCTTTCTTGGAATTGTATTCTTATGTCTGTCATTCTCCTTAATCTAATTTAATCAGTAAGACAGTTCATTTCAGCATTTAAGCATTCTTGGTTTAAAATTCTGACCTTAATGCTATTATAAGCATAACACAAAAACTCACATAAAAGAATCCTCTCTAATTTCAACACTGCTTCTGTGTGTATCTGTGTGAAGGTGTATGTTAAAATATTTCCATTCTCTGCTCTTAAGTCAATTTATTGATTTTTGGACTAAGTATTCTGTATCCTTTTAGTCCAGTAAGAACCCTTTGGAGTATAGCACTAAATTACAATTCATCTTCTCCTGTACTCTTTACCCATGTTTAGTGATGCCTTGGGTACTGGTACAACAACAACAACAACAACAACAACAATAATAATAATAAAATAAAAATAAAATAAAAATAACAATAATAGTAATAATAAAATAAAAATAATCTAGGATCAGCCAATTGTGTTTCATTCAAATTCTGAGAGGAAACATATCTAAATGAATTTTGATGTGACTGTCCCTTCCTTTTTTTCCCCAGACTTTTATAAATTTATGAATGCTGAACACCTTAAAATTATCTCATTTGCTCTCCTATTAGATGGTAAATGCACATCATTCCCACATATTATACAAATTACATACATAATATTGAAATGACTGTGAAGATTTCATATTACAGAGTGATTTTCCTGAAATCAGAGTTTTATTGGTGATACAGATGAAGAAACACATGATTTTTTTTTTCCTTAGGAATTCAGGAGCCCTGGTGGTATCAGCACCAATTTATTGTCAATTATAAAAAATACAATTCAATGGTTTTCAAATGTAACATTTTCTGTTTCATGATTTCAGAACCAATTTGGTAGTGGTTTTGCTGCTTACATTGCACTGACAACTTCAAATGCACATACTAGTCAAATTTTACTAAAGCCTTCTAACAGCTTACTTTAATTTTGTCATTTCAGGCAAAGATCAGAACAAAAATACAAAACAATATAAGGAATATTTTGAGCACCAGATTTCTACTGAGTAAATACATATCAATTTAACCTCTTTCCTTCAACATGCTAATTTCAATTCTGTAGTTTTCTAGCCAAGATTACTTAGTGTTTGATAGATTCTGATGCTGAAGAGGCTTTTCCACATGCCTTGAAGAAAGGTCCATTTGTGTGCTTGAAGTCTTGAGAGTGTGTGTTGCTGAGCCAATGGCCTAGTTCATAAACTTCATATAAAGAATGAGACACCACACATATTGAATTCTTTTCTTGGGTTGCTTTGAGATGATTTTCAAATACAGGGTTTTTTTTTTTAATAAACCTCAGATACAAACTTTTAAAATGCTTGAGCACTTTCATTGTCAGATTTTGTATTGCACAAAATTCAACAATATAGTTTTAACTCAGTAGTCCCAATATGAACTTGAATATGCTGAGTTCCTAAGGAGGATTCTGAACAGAAATATAGGTGGCCAAAAGAGACTGCAGTGAGAGCCCCAGTACTTGTCAGGTACTGTGCAGTGGACCAGATCCAACTGTGTTTGCAGCAGTGAGATGGACAGGAGCTATCACTCACCCTGCTGCAGCTTTTTCTCATTGCCTTTTCCCCCTAGCAATTTAGACACATTTAAGTCTATCCAGCTGATGCAGGTCCCTCAGCTTGGCACACCCATCATCACCTTTTTGTCACCACAAATGCTGCTGTGACTTCATAGGATGACAGCTCGAGGAGTTATTTCTGGATGAAAACTGTCATCCCACCCCACCAACACAGACACTCTTCACCCCTGACCTCCCCACGTTTTCCCAAGCTGGCTCACAGTGCAGTCGCACAAAAAATACTGCTAAGACGTGCTGCAGGATGGAGATGGTCAGGGCCATGAGAAGTCCCTTAGAAGCCCTCAGCCAAACAGTCTGTTCTGGAGGACTTTATTTCCAAACATGCTTTTGCTGCAGGAATAATCCCCGCACTTCCCCTCAGGGAATTTCATTCTTATATCTCCCAGCTCCCTTCCAAAGCTAAATTTCTATATCCAGTTCTAGGACTTTACACTGACTTGGAAAATTGTTTCCTCACTGGTGAACTCGGAGTGGAGGTTAAGTCATTCACCCTTACAGCAAGGAGCACAGGAGAACTAAAGCATCTTGAACAGAAATGGGTTCTTGGGGTTATTCGGTCACATCAGATGCACATGTCACAAAATTGCCTTCATAAAACTATTGACCCCTCTCTTAGAAACCTCTTATTATTTGCCTTTTACTTCCTATATCTCCAGTGAAAGATTCCAGCTCCTCGTATTTCCTGTAAATTCCTGTATTTCCAGCTTTTACTTCCAAGGAAGTTTTAGCAACATATTAAGAGCATTCTAATTTAGTTATTGTTATCCGTGAACTGTTCATAACTATCATAGAATCATAGAATCCACCTAACATCCATCAAATCCATCTCTGCCCAATTTAGAGGGAAGGATGATGTTGTAGGGGGCCATGTCACAGGCTTTACAGAAGTCCAGGTAAATGACAACTGTAGCACTTCCTTGGTCCATTGATGGACTTACCCCAACATGGAAAACCACTGGGTTGGTGTCTTGGCTTAGGGCAAATTTGGGAGAAAACCTCTAAAGGGCTTCCTCTAGAAAGCAGATTCATGCTGCCCCTCCCCTAACTGGTTCAGGAAAATATTTCTTTGGAGAAAAGTGGAAAAAACTATCTATTTAACAAGCAAAGCATTCACCAGCACAAAAAAAATGAACAACAGTACTAAACAACAAATCCTCTTGCTGCTCTGAAGAGATGACAAACTCAGAAAGTGCCCTTGGTGGGCTATAGCTCAGCTCACTCAGTTTGTTATCTTTCCTTCTGGTGCTGGAATGCAGGGTCCTGAGCCCAGTGCGCCACAGGTGTGAGCTACTGATGTTTTTCTGAGTTCTTCAGTCAGTCTATAGCAGGTTTGAATAGTTACATGGAAAAGAAAAAAAACACAGTCCAAGGAACTTCTCTGCCTCAGCTAGCTAAAAACTATCTGAAAAGTAAAGGAGAGCCCTCTCCCTCCATCTATCCATCTCCAGACAACACAGTCCAGGAACAGGAATGTGGAGGAGTGAGTGCAGTTTCTGATAATAAATTCTTCATTTCTTCTCTCCCTCCCTTCGCTCTGAGAACCAGTCTTAAAGGCGCAAAACTTATTTCTGGGCTAAACAGATGAATGGGGATACAAGCATCATAAAGTCACCCCAGGACAGCTGGTCAGGCAGGACCTGCCCTTGGTGACACTGTGCTGGCTGTCCCAAACCACCTCCCTGTTATATATGTCATCTGCTATATATCTTCTTACTTTATTTAGTTCTTTCTTGTGACAGTGATTGCTGGGCTCTCAGGACGAGGGAAAGTTGACTCCATGTTCAGAAGGCTGATTTATTATTTTATTATATATATATTATTAAAAACTATACTAAAAGAATAGAAGAAGGGATTTTATCAGAAGGCTTAGCTAAGAATAGGAAAGGAGAGAATAACAAAGGCTCAGACTGACCGAAACAGTCCGGACAGCTGGACTGTGATTGGCCATTAATTAGAAACAACCACATGAGACCAATCCCAGATCCACCTGTTGCATTCCACAGCAGCAAACAATCATTGTTTACATTTTGTTCCTGAGGCCTCTCAGCTTCTCAGGAGGAAAAATCCTAAAGAAAGGATTTTTCATAGAATATCATAGCTACACTTCCTCTTTCTCAATGAGTGACCCCGTTTGCATTTGCATACAGCAAACAATTAATCCTCCTTGCTGCGTCAACCATGCCAAGTCATAAAGGCTTTTCTTCCTTCATATTTTTGATAAGAACTTCCACTTCTCTGAGGTATCAAGACTCTGTACAAATTCAATCGATTACATTATATATCTTGATGGGATGGGATGGATAAATCAACCACAAGCCCCTAATCTTGGTGCTTAGAGACCCCTGTGTGGGACTAGGAGCACATTGCTCACCGAGCAGAGATGTGACATCTCAGAAGAACAGTGCAGGTGACAGTCAAGAAGGGAGACTTTATCAGGAAAGCTGGGGAGCAGACAGTGTGGACTGTGTTCCAAATTCCAGCCTACTCTTCTGTAAAGGCAGGAGACTCTGCTGTTGTCAGGGCAAAGAGCAGGCAGCTCCTCTGAAGGCCATTCTCCGTGTCACTGGCCAAGAAAGACAAGCACAGACTCTGAAAGTCACTAAAGCAGTGCAAAACACACTCAGTTCTTTCCTCCTCGTGATCACAGCTCTTAATCCAACAGCTCTCATTGCATTAGTAAGAATACCTGTGTCACCTTTAGCTGGACTCATCTCATAAAATTATATCCGATTTTATAAAAGTTGCACTGGTAAAAAAATATATATATACTCTTAGTATGCATCAAATTAAAAAAAAAAAAAAAACCTAAATTTTTTTTTTCCTTGCTCAGACAAGGCAAGCATGCTATACATTTGTATCCAGAACAGAGAAATTTAATTTTAATAGCTCTCACCAGAAGCAGGTCATGATTAGTATTTTGTTTTGTCATAAGCCTGATTTTTTCCATGGAATTCCTTATGAGAAAAAAAAATCCCCCCTCCTTCTTAGAAGAAATTTTCCACAATTGTGGTGATAGAATATTTCTTATTTTTTCTGATTATAAATCCACAATAAACAAGCTTTGATGCATTTCAGGTCTCCAGGGGTACAAGTGTATTACTGAGAATAAATATTGTCCTGTTGCAACAACATGAATAATTCATCATAACTAAGATCTCTTCATCTTTATTTTCTACTGTGCCTCTTTCTAAATGCAGTCTTGGAAACATAATTTATAGAAAGTGTATATTTCTTATGTACTTTATCTTACTCTCTGCAATGTCACTTTCTAAACACTGAAAATGGCATGCCCATTAAATTTAATTATAAGGTATCCATTTTAATAAATATGCTCAGAACCTGTATGTTTATCAATATGTTATTTGTCATTATCAGCTGGAGCAATAAACTATTTCTATACAGGACTGTTGTGCTTTGTATCCTTCCCTTACCGGCAATATGTCCATGACAAGAACATAATCTTATTTAATGCAGTAAGTAAAATAATGCACATTAATTTATTCACTGTCTAATGCATATCTACCTAAAACAAAAATGGCTATTACTTTATGTTAAAGGCAGTTTTTTAATATTCCAGCAATAGAAAATTCAGTGAATTTTTACCTGTGCCATTAGTTTAAATTCTAAACCCATTTTCTAGAAATTCGATTTTTTTTTTCTTTTTGACTGAGCTCTTTATCATAGATTCAATTTTTTCACTCTCCAAATCAAGGAATTTTTTTTTTTATTAAATGTGTGATTTGTATTGTTATTCTCTCCTTTAAAGATCATAGTCTTTTTCTCATATAACGCAATATGTGTTTGATCAGAGGCCTATTACTAAAATGCAATTTTTTAAATGGAAAATATTTGAAATCATGTGTAAGGTCAAAGCTATTTAACTGTAAATATGTGGTCTGATTTTTTTTTTTTAAATATGGCAAATAATCAGCTTTTCTGTACTGAATTAAGAATATCTGGATGCTTCATGAAGAGAGAAACAAGACATTCATGATTATTTAAAATAAACATTCAACCCAATATTGAGTCAATTTTTATGGGGTAACCTATTGATTGCTCAAGCTGCATTTCCTTGTTTCAGATTTTGTGACTCACTGAATAAAAACCACAATTGACGATAATTTCTCAATCACTTTTTCCATTTTAGGCTTCAAGTATTTGAGCTCATCTAAAAAATTGGATAAACATACAGAAAACCTTACTCTAGTCTTCAATGCAGAACGATGGCTCATGAGTTTTTAGTCATGGGAAAATAATGAGAATTACTTCACATACTGACACATTTGGGAACTGATGCTTTATAACAAGTGTATATAATAGAAATAAATGAGATAAACAAGTAGGTTAGTGAAATATCTGCATAGTTTAGAAGTGTTGCCATATGTTCAAATTTGCCTTTGGTCCTTAGCAGAATGTACTGATCTCAAAGCTGTCCCAAGGAAGTGAGTAAGCAGGAAAGAATCTGAGAATATGACATTTGAAAGTCAAAGCAGTCTATTCAGTGTAACTTGTAAACAAAACAAACAAAAAAAAACCCCAAAAATAAACCAACAAAAAAAAACACAAAAAAAATCATACCAACCAAAAAAAAAAAAACACAAACCAAAACCAAACCTAAAACAAAACAAATAAACCAGACCAGAATGGAGAAATAGAAAAGAAATTTCTGTGTGATAATAAAAGTGCCAGAAAAAAATAAATGGACATACTTTAAGATGACACTGATCAAAGCACTATTGGATGTATGGAAAGAAAAAATTATATTTAAATTAAAAACAAAATGAAATATGGGAATAGCAATGAAAAGGATGAAAAAAAAAAAAGAAAATATGAGAAATAAAAATGTATTTGGTGGTCTAATGACCAGGGGAAATCTAAAAAGGAAAAGTCTTCAAAATCTTTCTTTCTGGAGTCACTAGTTTTGAATTTTAAAGATCCAAGGTGGTGAGCAGTGCTTTTTTCCTTTGTTTGTTTGGTAGGACACATGTTTAATTCTGTTATAATTCTAAGTACCAGCCCAAAGAATTTTCAGCATGTGAAAATCTAGGATGAGAGCAACAAAGAGGTCATCAATGGCAGCTCTGATAAAATTACTAAATAAGATAAAATTAGTAAAAAACCCTCAGTAGCTGTGCTTAAAGCTATCCTGCAAGTGTACTTAAAGGTATCCATAGCTAAACAAAACTATTTTTTGTATATGATAGTATTTTATTTCAGGAACTCAGCTTGCACCAAATGTCAGAAAATCAGGTTTGCACTAGCAAAGGATAATTCATTGCCCTTTCTGATGCATTTTAAAGTATTCCTTTAAAAAAAAATTCTAAAAAAAATTTTATAAAGCACTTCCAAGTTAGCTTACACTTACCATCCACAAGTTTTATTGGAATTAAAAAGGACAGGGTTTAGGTCTAAAATATGCTCATGCATACTTCTCTCAGGGATATCACTATTTTTACGTATTAAATCTGGATATGATGTTTCATTTGTGTAGCTGGAGAGATTCCTGGTAATTATCAACTCTTTGCTTTCAACAACTATGTAATCATGAATTCTAGGATGAGACTATTCTTTGCAGCCATGCATTAGATAAAACAGAAATCTGCACTTTCACCGATACATGCAACAGTTTTACTGCCCACGCAGCAATGATATTTATCATGATTTTTTCATCTGAGCCCATCAAAGTCTCATATGTGCCATCAGAAAAGCAAAACAACAATAATCACTTACCAAACCCCATTGAAAGTGAAAATGAGGGCTAATCTCATGTTACAGGAGTCTCTCTGTCTCTCATATAATGTTTTATAAACAGTCATCAAATTTATGCTCCAGTATGGATGTGGAAACCTCCTCATAAAATTTTCACTGTGCTCTTTCATTCCTTTCCTTCTGCTCTGAATGTAGGGACATGTTCATGTTCCATGCTTAAATTATTTCAATATAGAAATCTGAAAAATCCTGGGATAAAATACTAATTAGAGTTAATGAACCAATAAACTGTTTATTCCTCCACAACGTAAAAGTTGTGTTTCTGTAGATAAGAATGATTTTTTTTTTTAACTGGAGAGTCTCAAAGGAGTCATAACACTACTCTTTTGTCTTTTCACCACATGAGGAGGCTGTTTGAGTCCTTGACATAACCACCTGTGAGGTCAAATTGCCCCTTGCCAATCTTTCCATGCTTTAATCATCAAGAAGGCATTCTATAGAATGGTAACATTAGCAAATTGCTAATTCCAGGGCTGGAAGAACCATTACATTACACATTGAGACAGCTCTGTCACTGGAAGCAGACAAAACATAGAGATAGGGAAAAAATGTCTCAAAATCTATTTTTACTTGCTCTTTACAACTTAGCAGGAATAAACCAAAGGCAGAATTTCTGCTCCTATAGAATTATAACTTAAAGAAAATTTAAAGTGTTTTTCTCCCTCTGACATTTTTTCCATTTTATATATATATATATATATCTGAGATCCTCAAGTTCCAAGTAAGCACACTTCCTTTGGCTATGGCTTTTCCAGAGACAACCTTCAAAAAGCCTGCATAAAAGAAAATGGAATGCAGATGAGTCACTCACGAAATTAATACTGGATTTTTACTTCAAAGCCAAAAAAAAAAAAAATTACTTCATTTTGGTGTACCTCTTGATGCAGCCATTCCTGTCCAGCTGGATGCCATTTAGAATCACAACCAGATTGCCACAGGACATTCTGACAATGGGTATTTAAAAACCCATTAAGATAAACCTTTAGAGCAGCTGAGTTTATGGAATTAAATTAAGAAGGAAAAAGGCTCACTTCCAAATTGAAATAGCAGAAAAAAGAGCTTACTTTAAAATTGTTCAAAAGAAGTTTATACAGGACCATTTGACTATTCTTTTTGGTTATTATTATTTTTATTATTGTTTTACAGTTATGAGCAGCTGGTGTTGGGGGAGCAAAGTGAAGCAAAGGGAAGAGGAAATAAACAACAGTAGTAATGTGATCCTGTTAAATTACCATGTTTGTTAGAGAGAAATAACATTAGAATTCAAAGAAAATATGATCAAAGTGGGCTTTTTAATTTTTAATAGTTCTATATAAAAATTTCAAATTTATAACAATTATTTAAATCACTAAATACCCAGAAATTTATAATTAATGGCTAAATATTTATTTAAATGAAAGAGGAATATTAAATTCTTATTTTCATGAAACTATTGCAGATGCAATGGTCACATACTGCTTTATAAATTCTTTATAGGCAAGGTATTTTAGGTAGTTATTGCATAAAAGGCAAGTCAGTCACAAACAAAAAGTTGTGGTGGAGTCAAAATCAAATTTTATTCATATATGATGTGAATTTCTAGTACTAGAAATTTGATCACATTTTCTCTTATAATATTTTTGGATAATGTGGAAAAAAGAGTATTCCACAGCCTTATCTCTAGAACTCAGACAACACAAACAAAATTATATATAAAAGAAGCAAAGAAGATCTAAAAATACAGATTTTTGAAGCTGGCATACTTGCACTTTGTTATCAGGAGTTTCCCTCCTCCCACATTGGAATCACGGTAAGAGATCTCTTTGGAGCATCTTCTTCAGCCTCACCCTTCTTGATTTTATATTTCATATTATTTAATAACTTTTGTCACAGAGGTTTCTGCTCAGTAACAGGTAGTCTATAACCTCTGGTTTTGAATAAACAAAGGAATTCACAGGAAGAAGCTTGTCAGGATCAGCCTTCATTACGACAGGCTGCACATGGAGAAACAGGAGTGTGAAATGCAATATTTGCTATGATACATCAGGGGAAAATAATAATGCTCAGTCTCTGCTCTAGAACTTTGAACAGACTCTGCTAAGTACCAAGAATAGCTATTAGGCCAATAAATTGAAAATTAAATTTAAAAAAACTCATACAATATGAAAAACATGAAATGAAAAAATAGCAATAAACTACTGAGCTTTACAGTGTAATCAAACAAAAACATATCATTTTATTTAACCTTGATATTTATTATTTCACCTTAAATCCTCCACACTTGCTTGAAAATTATATATTTATTCTAAAGCATATGTAAAACTTTAGAATATCCACTATTATTGCCAGAAAATGTTAAATTAATTTGTGATGATGGCTAAAAATAGTCAATAATATGAAACTGAACTGGCACTCTGAAAATTTTGTTAGCTATGTCATTGAAATATATTTCAATTAAACATAACAGGTTGAATCTCATTCACAATATGAAATTTCTTTGCTTTTCATTATGACTCTCTGTGTGAAAGCAAGTGTGTCTGGGCCCACTAATTTCAGAAGCTGCATAACTGGTTTTTAATTTCATTCAACTCATTAGGTACAGTAAAAACAGTAATTCATTTCCTAGTATCTAAAATGAAAGTATGGAAACTCTTGGATAAACTTAAACTGGTGTATGCCATGTCACAGACACAATCTTCAATTCTGTTAGCTATAGCTTAAAAGAGGATGTGGAAAATATGAAATATCAAATATGCAATTTACATTTTCAAACACATTTTTGAGAATTCTTTCATTATTTTCGAAGAGAAACTTAGCTCTTCATCTCAAAGCCCCCTTCTTCCAGATCCTGACTTGCAGATAAATAGCAATACAACATGCAAACAAACCAAAACAATTTAAATTATTGGTCAAACGCAACCTTTGACTATATGCCCTCTTCTCCTTTTTTTCAGCAGAACTATTTTTCCCTTCTTTAAAAATCATCTCTACATCTCCTGCCAAAAGCATTTCCTGATTTTTCATGCCCCCTATTTTTACTATAATCTCAAGCCTAGACAATCCCTCATCTACTCAGTTCTCTAATATGTTTTGGATTATAGACAAATTAAATGAAGATAAGCATTAAGCGAAACTTTCTTTTATAATGAGACATAGATTTTTTTATACTGTTCCTTACAGGATTCTAATAAATGTCTAATTTTAATGCCTTTTATGCTGCCTCCATTAAAAAATTAACAAAAAATCTGTATTTGTCTATATATCCTATTTTTTAAAAAATCCGGTCAATATATCCCATCTAAACCTCTGCTTTATGAAATTAAGTTTTCATACTTGCTGATTGTTTCCATATAGTCATTTAAGAGTTTATAATTTCTTATTTGAGCACACTGCTCTGGGTGTTCAAAGGCCATGTATTGCTTTCAGAGACAGAGACAAGAAGCAGTGAAGCATAGAGAGAAAGCAGGAGAGGTTCTCACATGGCTAACTCTGCTCTGCTTTTCATTTCATGTGAAACATCCCATGATAACCAGGAGCTGCAGAACATGCACATCCATATTTCACTTTTGACAACATCAGTATTTTGATCAGAATATTCAAATACATTCAAGAAACCGGATCCCTGGTGACCTGTGGCGAGGTGTCAGCACGCCTGCTGTTTGCTGGCACAAGAGACTCAGCTGAGTAAATACAATCTGGTATTTTCAGCAAAGGAAAAAAAGCAGGAGGACAGACAAAGTGTATTTGGCACTTGGGACATAGATTAAGTTGAAACCAGGGAGGATTTTCTCATGTGTTTAAAGAGTATAAAATTAGATGTTGGTATTAATGGTGGTAGATAACTAAGATAACTAAGAAATAGCTAACTTGGTTCAAATGATAAGATTTTAAACCTTTGGATGTCTCATTCACAAAAAGAGGGAAAGACATGAATTTCCTGTTATTTTGACTGAAATTAGTTCCCCCATACACCATTTTTAGACACAAAATAAATAGACAGTGAAGTGTCTGCAAGAAATTCAGGATGAGACACTTACTTCCAGCCGTTTCAGGAGTCACAATTCATTTTGAAGCCACTTGTTTTCTCTTTAGAGTGTTAGCAAACATCTGGTTTTGACCAAAGCAGGACTTTCTTCATCACAAAGAGCATTCAGCAAATAAGGCTACTGTCCCAAGGAGCATGTCCTCTAATTTATCAAAAGATACAGCAAGTGAGAAGGAAAACAGTAATAGCAACAATATAAATGAAGATGAGAAATAATGATAAGCATAGGTAGAAGTTAGAGTCAATGACAATATTATGAATTATATCTAAGGTAATAACTTACTATGTACTAGAATATGCCACAGCTACAAGTAGAAAAATAATGTCGAGGACTGTTTTTCATCTGTGTAATATCATTGTACATCTCTTTCTCTTCTTAAGGACCACAGCCTGAGCACTGAAGCAGCAACCTCATCTTCTGCCAAAATGACTTTACACAGTCAAGTAAAAAAACTAATTTTCAGGGATAGTGAAGTAATAATGCAAGTCTTCCTACATTTTTACAATCAGATATGACAAAGTCCCCTGTCTTTGCTGGAAATTACCTTTATCATCCTTTGCCAGACTCCTGAGAAAGAGACCTTACATAGTTAGTGACATATTCAATCTCATTTGAAGGAATGCCTCAACCATTTCTCACCTTTGGTGATCAGTTTTTCTTGCTGCATCCTCAGATCCTTGCCAGTACTAAGGGAATTTGCACCATTTTGCTTTTTCTGTATTGCTCACCTATATTATTGTCTCATTATTTTACAGTGTAGCTGAACGACAAACAGCAGAAGAGTTAAACTGACCTGGAAAAAGAAATCTTGACCACCAAGGAGCTCACCAAATGGAAGTCCACCAGTTTTTGTGGATGGATTGCATGACAAAAAAAAAACCTTAGAAGCAGCCTTGCATAGGTACAGCAATCTGCAGGTTTTTCACCACCACTGGCAGTGGGAAACGCTATCTGCAGTCCCTCACAATTTCTGTTCATCAGGAGATTCTCTCCATTCTCTGAAAGTCAGTGATTGGTTAATTAGACTGAAACCTGAAAAGCACTTTTCCTGGCATTAGAAAGTGAGAGTCTGATCCTGATGCTTTCATAGTTTCTTCAGAAAAGGTAGCAGGGGACAAGTACAAATGACAGTGATTAGCTGCTTTCACAGAACAATGCTTTGCGAGGTGCAAGTCAGGCCCAAGTCTCTGATGACTTTCAGCTGGGATTCTTTAGATGGAAAGCATCTCAGGGAGTGGAGTTATAGAAAAGTTCATAGGAAAACATTTGAGAAAAATTAGCAGGAAAATATCTAACCTGACCAGATCCATCAACTAAGGCAAAAAGACTCAGAGACTCTAAGAATTTGAAATAAGTTTATAGGAAATTTCTAGCACATGATGAAATGCAGTACTTACATTAATTGTCATGTTAATACCATATTTCAGGTGTAGACAATAATTGAATTTGGAATGATGAACACAATGAATAATTCTTCATTATTCATTCATGAAGTAAGTCCCCTAATTCTGACACATTTTGAGAGGCTTTAGTAATGAATATATTTCTCAGTTTTTTTAAGGATTAAAAATACACTGACTTCAGTACAGAAAATAATTATAACGACGTGTTAGAAAAATAGTTCAAATAGTTCATAAACAACACACATATATAGATCAAAGAGAAGTTAGGTAAAGAATAACTACAGCATTATATAGTCAACAGCAGAGTAAACTTTTTCTATCACTAAGCGGGTATGAAACCACCCTACTGTCATCTAAATTAGTGCCTTTAGTGAGTTAAAATGCAAATGTTTCTTTTCTAGTGTATTTTCTTGTTTTGTCTTCTTAACATGGAGTATGCATACATAAAACTTTCTGGAAAAATAGCTAAATTAAATTTATTACTGCACTTTAAGTTAGGTATTTTCAGAAGTCTTACATTTTTCTACCTGTAAATGAGTCCAGTTCACCTGGCACAATTTTTTTTTTTTTTGCATAACTGATAAGAGAAAGGTTTCTTTCACTAAATAGTGACTAAACAACTTCTACTTGATTATCCAGTAAGTCTTTTTCAGGATGGCTACAGTTGTTCCAGAATTGCTTTTATTCTGATTTTCATATAAGAAGTTTAGGAGTCAGAAATGAAAAATAAACTTATTGTAGCAAAGATAATCCTTCTTATCCAGTCTGTGATAAAGAAGTTGTAAAATTCTCTGCTACACAAGTTTCTTCAGATTCCTGAAGGCTTAGCCTTTTCCCTAATGTTCATCTGTTTAATTTAATAAAGCATTGAAGTCTTAGAATCACAATGTTTTTCATTATTAATCATCCAGACTCAAAAATCCCTTTTTCCTCTATCTTCTCAACATCTCCACCCCCTTTTACATTCCACAGTTTTGCTTCAGTTGCTATTTTTTTCTGGCTTCCTTCATATTTCTGATTATCTACCCTTACCTTCGATACAGCTCTAGTCCCCGCTAAACCATGTTAATGCATGGGAACGAACACAGGCTCTCAACTTGAAACCTCTCCTCCTCTGAGCTGATTTCAAGCAGGTTTCTTGCACACAGCCTATAGTCTGATGTTTTCCAAGTCTAATTTTAGCTGTTATAGTATTGCTCAGCAAAAAAAATGTGGAATTCATATACTCTTTGAACAGAGAGAGACATAATTCTCTCTCCCAGGATTTTTCCTGGGGAAGGCAGTGAGGAAGCTCAGAAAGAGAAGAGAAAACAATTCTTATCTCTACTTGCTGCTCCTGTTGTTTGGCACATGTGGAAGGTGTTTTGGAGATTGTTTACCAAAAGGGATTTGTTAATTGGACTCTGCTGATGGTTGTTTTGACTGATTTACCAATTGGGTCAAAGCTGTGTCTGACCTTCTGAAGTATAGAAGAGTTTCTTTAGTATAGTATAGTTTAATATAGTATCAGTATAGCATAAGTATATATTAGTATACTATATATGTAGTGTACTATAAGCATAATATAGCATAGCTTTGTTCAGCTCTAGTAAGCATTTGTTCAGCCCGCTGATGATGGAGTCACTGTATCACCTTTGGCTGTCCCTGATACCCCTTCAGTGATAAAAAAACCTCAAAGTATTACTGAAAGGATATAAGAAACAGATCTGTAGCAATTGTGAAAGTTAGAATAATACTTTTGCAGGTCAGGATTGATTCGCCTTTGGTTTGTAACATGTTTCTGAGGAAAATGTGAGAAAATAACATATCTTAGCCTGAGTTAGTAACTTCTTTTCTGGTTTGGTTTGGTTTGAGGTTTTGTTTGGTGTTTTTTTGTTTGGGTTCTTTGTTTGGTTTTGTTTTGGTTTGTTTCAGGGGGCTTTTTTGGATTTTTTTTTTTTCAGAGAGATTTCAATTTTCCTATCCTACCTAACAAAATGAGAAAGGATAGCTGGAGGATAGAAGTAAACATATTGCTCAAGACAGGAAAAATAAAATAGAGTACTGTTCTGGCAAAAGAACTGTTGTTTTGTTGACAGCAAGTATTACCCTCTTTGAAAACTCTGACTAGCATGATAACAAAAATAAAATTCTTTGGGCTACCTTGTATTTAGATGTTGTGTCCCACTTTTTTCTAGCTGCTTCACAGGAAATCCCAGACTTTCCTGCATGGGAAGGAATGTCTGTCTGCAGCACAGCAGCTTGTGTTTTGCACGTTCAGGCATCACACTGCAGTGGTTTTTAGGCTTGTCTCTGCACTGGGTGGGATAAGTAAGGAGTGAGAGTAAAAAAGTAATTATGAAAAAAGATTACAGGTAAATTGAAGCCTCATGGAATTAGCACACTGACATGTGCTCTTTAACAAGTTGCAGAAAAAAAGAAGCACTGAACCTTTGGGTGGAGGTGGGAGAGATACGCACAAAGCAGGGAGGAAATATCAGGTGCTCTGAGGGACCGAGGAAAATTTCAGCAAAGGAGATGGGTGTGGAAGGCTGCAAGGATTCCCTGAAAAAAGTGGTGATGGAAAGATTGTACGTGAAAGATTTGAAGAGGGAGAAAAGCAGAGGCAGTGATCATTGGGGTGTACAGTCCACCTGGCAAAAGGAAGTAAAAAGCCTGTACCTTTCAATAAGTTGGTTATGTTTACCAAAAGGCTGTGATCCTCAATCACTTTCTATGTGAATATGCCAATATATAATTGGTTTACTTTTTCAAAATTGATGTATAATTATGCATGGAATTTAGGGCTCCATAATCCTGAGAAGTGGGATTTTTTGATTCTAAAGTGTAATTAGATCCATCCAATATTCAGGTATAAATCCATTTTCCCCTTTTAATATTTGTACATTCATTTGTGGAATCAGTGGATGCAGCAGGCTTTTATCCAAAGGCAAAGTAACATTATTAAAAAGACTAAGCTGCCATAGCCTGGAAGGACTGTTTGAAACCACAGAAAACTAAATAAGCTTCACTGTTTATTCACTGGGGTCAAACCTGCAGGCATGAAAACCGTATTGAATTGCATCCTTAATTTTTAATTTCTCTACTATCTTTCAATACATTAAAAATCAAACTATCTTTTTCTGGAACAACAATCATACACATATAAAGTAAAGGAGTATATTTAAATGTTAGAATATTTAAAACTTTTTAAAATATTGGCCAAGAAGGCAGTTTTGAAAAACAAACAAAAAAACCAAACAAACAAGGTTTCTGTGACAAAACAGAATCTGTGAAAACCAGTTTTGGTTCACATCTCACAAATAGATTTATATGCCTTAAAACGCAAAAATATGAGTGAAGCAAAAAAAGTTCAGTTCTGAAAATATCCATTCTTTTGTTGCTCCAACAGTAAAGGAAATACCTTTCTTTCTACCTTTTAGACTAGTCCTTGTCACCTGCACTCCATCTTGCATCAAGAAAAGAAAATGACTGGAGTGCAGCAGGCAGAAAAGCAACTGCTTTTTGTATTTTCACTGCAGTGTGCTGTACAAAATTTCTGGGAGTCTCTTTCCTTGCTAAAGGAATTGACTTAGAGATTGTGACAGCACTGCAGCCTTTTTTCTCCCATCAAGCACATCAGAGTTATCAAACAGAAGATTTGAGATTACAGCTTTCTGAGGAAGAAAATGAAACCCTTACAGAGAAGCAGATGCTACAACATTATATATTCCAAGTGTACACTGTGCTGTGCATGGCCAGCTGTAGCAGGAAAACTGCTCATTTTAACATTACACACTGGTCTTCGGTGCGGTGTCATTGCATAACAACATCTGCCTTTCCTCCTCTCTCTGCAGTATTTGCTACAGCCACCTCATATACCTACTCACTGACATTCTCTGCTCCCTGTAAGTAGCTTTTGCTGAGGGAATATGCATAGTTTTTTGTTTGTTTACATGCACTAAACACTTCATAAGCACAGTTGCCCCTGAGCACAATTCAATTTTCTCAAACAACCTTAGTGCTTGAGCTACTAGTTACTGTAGAGATCATTTTCACTGCTTGTTGGAAAAAAGAAAAAAAAGCAAACCCAAAAACCAACATAACAAATTTATATTAAACCATAATATTTTGAGCAAATGTTACAATGGGGAAAACTCTATGTATGAAAGCATGTAGGAGGGAGAGAGCTTTCCCATTGTTTTCAAAAGTCATAAGGAAATTATTCTGCTGTCTTTTTTCTGTTGTAGTGATATACAGCAAAGGACATTATTCATAACCCAGCATAGCCTTGAAACAACTGATATTTATAAATTCTAATTTCATCCATGCCTGGATAAGTGCAACAGAAATTTTCTGCCGTATTATGATCTTAAATAGGAGTTTGAGCCATGCCTTATTTAAATAAAATGAAGAATGCTACATATTCATTTTGTCTCGAAATTTCACATCATCTTATTCATGATCGTACTTTTTAGAAAAATATTATCATGTATGCATAGTGTAACTTAGGAAATAAATATTACAAAAAGCCTCACTGTTAAAAAATAGTATTATTTGCCCTGCACGTTTAAAAGAAGACCCTTGTCATTATATTTGCACCAAGCATCAGGCTGGATTATGATTATAGTGTTTGAAAATTATAGGCTGCCCAACTTAATCTTTGGAATTCAGTCAAAAGGAAACCTGGATGTTAAGGGATTTTAGAGCAGCCCAGGACTTCCTCCTTTGCCCAGCCTCTGGAGCCCAGTGTGGGGCAGCCCCAGGCTGTGGGACACAGCAGCTCCTGATTTCCCACTCCCAGCTTCAACCCATAGCAAAGCTCCAGAGTCTCTTTCTCCAAGCAGCAGCTGACAGAATGAGAGGACACAGTCTCATGCTGTGCCAGGGGAAATACAGGTTGGATATTAGGAGAAAGCTTTTCACAGGAAGAGTCATTAAGTTCTGGAATGGTCTGCCCAGGGAGGTGGTGGAGTCACCATCCCTGGATGTATTTAAAAAAAGACTGGATGTGGCACTCAGTGCCACGGTTGAGGTGTTAGGGCATGGGTTGGACTCAATGATCTTGAAGGTCTCTTCCAACCCCGTCATTCTGTGAATTCTGTGAATTTTGTGAAAGCTGAACATGGACCCACCAGCTCAGATCCATTCACAGCCACTTCCCTCCAGTGGACGGCACCCAGTTCTTGCAGTGCTCACACGTGGGATAGATAGTGAGACTATGCAGAGACCTGGTTAGGAAAAGATTAACAAAAGATGGGACAGACTGCGGTGATCAGGCACGGGGCTTAGTCCATAAGCACAGGGGCCCTATTTGTATGGAACCAGCCCTTTCATCCCACTTTTCTGCTTTGTTTCTCCCCATTCCCTTCCCTTGCCTTTTCCCTCATCAGTTTGCCTCTCCTCCCCATTCTGAACCCCCAGGTTTCCATCCTTGCTGGCTGTAATACCCCACATGCTGATAGCCCATCAATTAGTGGGACTGACGAGGCTCCTTTCTTGCTTTTGTCTCTACCTTAGTCCACCAGGTTTGTGCCACTTCATCTGTGGCTTAACTGTTTTTCCTTATTATCCCATCTGACAAGGTCCTCAGGGAGATAATCTCACCGAAATAAGCATTTCCACATGCCACACGTAGCAAAGGAATAAAAAGTGTGTTGTGTGCTTGTGCCGACACTGTCCTCTGGCACCCAAACATCAGAATGGAAGATGTCGTTCACTTCAGCTGTAAAGAACCACAAATTTGGTCCTGGAAAGGGACACAAAGATAAATGGCATATATGTGGAGAAATCCTATGGGAAAGGACAGGAGCAGGGTACTGATGGGTGAGACTGAAGAAGGCTGTAGGAGAAGAAAGCTGACATTCATACTGAGGAGAAGCTGGGAAAATGATGAGGTCACTATGAAATAAACTGTAGCCTTCTCATTACAGTGAGAATACCTCCAGATTCCCAAGTGAAATCTGTTACTCCAATGTCCTCCATCAGCAGGAAAGACATGTGAATTCACCCAAAATCTACACTTTATGACTGCCAAAGTATTGATACACTCAGAGGATGAAGCTGGCAGCCCGACATCTGCTCTGATAGTTCAAACATCAGAGGCCTGGTCTAGGGATTTAAAGACTCCAGTAGTGTTGATGAGATGGTTGTGAGATATGAGGGAATACTTTTATGTTCCTTTTTTGGATATATGTCCAATATATACATATTACACAGTTACTTGATATTAATATAATCAATAAATATAAATATAATAAAGTTTTCTTTATCAATCATACATATAAGCTTATTCAAAGATCTGCAGAAAATTAATTTTAAAGTGACAGTAAAACTGAGATAATGTCCCCAACTAAAATTTAATCTCATTGCCTATATCTTTTATTAAACTACTTGTTCTTGCCAACTGATATCCCATTCTTCACTTCAGAGAATCACTCTTATTCTCACTATCTCATTCCACTTTGCATATTCATGTATATCTTTATACCATCTATTTACTTTTTGTTGAATATGTTGGAAAGGGAAGAGAGAGTTTCAGAAGTAAAAAGAGGCAGCTGTATCTGCACTGCAGACCTGGATTTCATGTTAGCCTTTTCCTTGTCAGCCCTGAGAAAAAGTTTTATTTCAAAATTTGTAATGACTTTTTAAAAGCTAGTTTTTAATATTTGTTTTGGAGGTTTTTCCACTACAGATGACCAGTCATATTTGTAACTATTTAGAAAAAATAGACAATTCAGCAGGGTCCATATCCTGAGTTTGTTCTGAATTATACTGTGCCAAGCATACTGAAGAATAAGAGGTTAGAGACACCCCAAACTGGACACCCTACTGAATATATTTAAGCTTAATTTCTCTGCATGGCCATTGCCATCTGCAAAATGAAGATAATAAAATCCCTTAACCTTATGAGGATTTTGAGAGTATAAAGTAATGTCTGACATTATATTAATGAGTTCCATTTAGAAAATAGCACAGAAAAATCAATAATTTCTGCTTAAAGAGTGTGGTCTGAATAGTTTGAAGCCAATAAGGCATGTCCACACACAAGGACAAGAGAACAAAATACTGAATACTCCTGATTAAGGAAGTACCATCTCTGACTGATGGAGCCAGGGATCCCATATAAAAAAATATTCAGTGTGATGTAATTAAACACCATTATAATGCATACATCCAAGTGAGACAAACTAAAGCTGCATGGGGAATTTTAGTTTTAATGTTTTCTAACTTGAATGCTCGACTTTGTGACCCTAATTTTTTTTAATATAATTTTCTGGATATAATAAAAATAATTAATTGAGTAGGAAAAGAGATAATAAAGAGTTATGCAAGATTTTCATTTGCGACCTGAGAGGCAAGGGTCCCTAGACAAGAAAAAAGAGATTCTTGAAGCTGGCTACATTCCAGAGACACTGGTGAGGCAGCACTATCACTGTGAGAAGCCGTGCAAAGGGACCAGCAAACACAAAGAGCTTTTCAGTCTTCTGATTTTTAAGTGTATATTACAATGACATATGAAATATATACTATTTTTTCTTCCCAACCACAGTACAGTTGGTCATACTCCTGATGCTCCATTTGAAAGTAAACAAAGTTTACTCACACCCCACAGCTTTCTATAAACAATGTATTTTTCAACAAGGATTTTCCTGAGCAGGAATAATTGTAGTTCATCACCAGTTTTTGTGATGAACTTTATTAATGGGGCATTAATAAAGTGTCGGTAAAGTGTCAATAAATGGGACATTAATAAATTAATGGGACACAAGCTTTTGCTTGTGTCTCCTCAACAGCTGATAACTGGATCTTACAGAGGAGCTTTCAAGAATTCATGACTAGTATCAGAACTTCTAATATATTGTAGAATTATTTTGAATCACTACAAAAATGTGATCTCATTGCAAAAAAAAAGGGAGGTGAAAAGGGGATCAGCTCGCTTTTTAGTGGCTATTTCCAGTAACATAGAAAGTGAAAACATATAAGTTTTACATTTTCTTGAACTTTTTGAGATAAAAAATTATTATTTTGTGGGACAAAAAAATGAAAGCCAAAGTTATTCTACTCTGTGATGCCTAAAATTCAGATGGAGCTTTAAACAGAAGCAGATATTTAACAAAGGTGTCTAAAGCTATTTCTCAAATGTGCCTGGTATTTACAACATTTTCTATACTTCTAGCTCCTTCAAATGCCAATAGTATATTGTTTTTTCCACTTGTTCTGGGACAGTACTTCATATATTAACTAGGGACCAAGCCTAATGCTGGTTCCTGGCACACCACTTCCAGCTCCAGACAAACTGAGTAGATCATACAGCTTAGGGAACAAAAGGCTGTGGCAATCTCTTCTCCAAGCCCAGTCAGCACGAGTGACTGTGTGAAGAGTTGTGTCAAGACTAACACAGTGGAGCTGCACATTACATGAAAAGAAGCTGTAGTGCTTTCTGAGTACAAAATATACTCAAAATCCCTCTGCCCTGCATCCCCCACCTGCCTGCTGTTCCAATAACCAGTATGATTCATCCTTTATGAACTCTCCACACTAAAACACATGCAGATTCTTGCACAGTGAATCTGCCCTCAGCAGAAAAACAGAAGGTTTGGGACAAACACTGCAGAATGAAAGCTGCCTACCTGCTTGATCTGGCAGAAGGAGAACCCAGATTTAGATTGGGGTGAACTCAGTCCAGCCAGGAGCAAATCCAACTCCAAGAAGCATCTAGAACATAATGTCCACACCTGAATTAACTTTGTTTCACATCATGTGTCCCCTAACAGTTCTGTACCCCAAGATCAGTACTTACATTAGCAGGCACTGCTGAAGTAGGAGAATTCCCTAAAGGATCTGACAGCATATGCTGAAGAGAATATTATATTTGAACATCCACATCTCTCCTGGTTCTAGAGGCTGCAAAAGAGGACTTGGGACATATCCTAAATATTAAAGAAATTATACAGGGACCATAAAGATCCCTATGGAGCTATGCACCTTCCTGTGTCAATGTAGACATAAATTCAGGTCTTGCGGCTTTGGACAAAATTCATATCCAAAAGACATCTTGAATCTCCTCCAAGTAGTTAAATATTGCTAAGGTGTTTAATGTTTCTCTTCCAGAGAAAGAGCAGATGCAGCTTTCAAACTTCAAGAGTCACGAGCAGTTTAGAAAACTCCTGTAAAATATAACAATTATCACAGTGAAATCCTTAACAGTTGTGTCCTCAATAAAACCACCACATCCTCAAAAAAACAAAACTCTTGTTATTTTGACTCTGGCTAAACAAATTCCATGCTGATCCATATGAGATACATGGAGAAGAAGATAATTTAGGAATTGCTAAGGACAGCTGAACTGCAATTAGATTCAGTATGATTCAGTAGATCATATTGAGTGATTTTGACTTTACCCTGCATGGAAGAAAGTAACAGAAGACTTAAGATGCTGTTAATTAATCTCTTTGCTTAATCTGATTCTGTTCATGAGTAGTGTGAACAAGGTGGAAAAAGGCTGGACTAAAAGCCAGAGCATTTAGAGAGATAATCCTGGTTTTGTTAATAATTCCTGAGTAGCCTTAAGCCCTTCTCTTAATCTTTTTACAACTCAGCCTCTCCATCGCTTAAAAGATACCAGAGTACTTACTCACCTTCTTTTTACACCTGCAATTTGGCTTTGAAAACACAATGTTACAACATAAATGCTACATATTTCCCTTCAAATTTCTGTACTGTTTCCTGTTCAGGAATAACTTAGTTTTTTTCCATAATGATAAAAATTATGTGACGACAGAAGTTGTACTCTGTGAGTAACTGAAGACACTAGAACACCTGGTTTTATTAAGTGAAATCAAGAGGCAGTTCATGTCAGTCATATATTACAGTTTGTAAATTAAATATTAATGCAATTAAAACTATCAAGAAAGTGAGTAGAATACAGTTTTCAGAGGTTTTTAAAGCCAGAAGCACACAATATACTGCAGACAGATTTAAATCTTGGGATGACTAACAGAATCACAATGTGAAATGTTACCCAGTCTTCAAACACAAACTTTGCATCTGCAAATTTATTACTTGCAGTCTGCTCTTTAAGGGGAAGATTTCTTTATAATGATATGATGCAGAAACTCTGCAATACTGCTGATTAATTCAAATTCTACTAATTAGGAATACAATCATGTAGTTTGAAAACCAGCTACAAGGAAATAGTGGTAAAAACCTGGAAAAAGGTCTTCCCATTTGTGTGAGGATTTAATATTTTTTTAAAAAATTGAAGTCCTCTAGTAAGAAATGAATAGCATATTTGTGACATTTATAATTTATACCAGGCTGCAAAGCTCTGCAATCATAACTGAGGATGAAAAATATATATTATATATTATAAAAATTAAAATATTATATATTATAAAAGAGATCTAGTCACATTGGAAACCTGGGCAGATAAAGAAATGAGAATTTTTTGTGAGATGGTGCATCTACAGAATGTTGCCCAATTCTAGGAAAAGATTTTTTAGAAATAGTGTTTTATTAAATGCCAGATGTGATTTGAATAAGATTGGATCCAAATACCACTAGTTGTTTCAATTGGCTTTTTCTCCCATTTATCACTCTTGTATATTCACAAAGGTTTATCTTAATGGAAACCAATAGATAAAGCTATCCTTAAAAAAAAACAACCAACGAGCAACACAAAATATAAAAGAAACCAAACCAACAATCTCCACAAAATGTCCTTTGTTATGGTTCCAGCATTCAAACTTGGTTATGGAAGATGACTAGATCAGGGTAGCAAAATCACTTTAATTATGCCTTTCATACCTATGGTCATCATCTTCTCCAGGAATGATACAAATCTAACTCTTACTGCTTACACAATCCATTCAAATATACTTGCATCAAAATTCATCAGAAAACATGATTAAATGATTATGTTATTATAATTTAATTTTGCATTTACTGGCCACAATTAATTATAGCAACAAAAATACATGCTACCTTATCGAAAGTGTGTTTCCTCATTTTCCCTCTTCTAATAAAAAAAGATACTATATATATTTTTAAATTGTATATATTATTAAATTAATTTATTTGTTGCCAACTATTTGGATATATATTTCTTTTACTAAAAAAATAAAAATTTACAGGGTCACTAAGTAAATTAATGGTCATCTTGAAAACAACAATGGGATCCAAATTAGAAATGGAAATGATCAAAACTAAGTAGATGAAGGCTGTAGATTTTCTAACATCTTGTGTGCACAATAAAATCAGATTGTGTATATTGGGCTGACAAGCCCAAGTGGAGTTCTTCAGAGTCTTGCTCTAAATGTGTTGCTTCCATCCTGTGGGAATCTACAGCTCAGATAATGTTGTATAACACTGGTAACACCATAATACAGTGTGTCGTGTTGGTCTTTCCACTCAGTTGTATGCTTTTATTTTGGTTCCCATTCTGAAGACTTTCTAAAGATCATTTCATTTACAAAACCCTAGCTGAGCAACAATCAATTTCATATTTTGTGTTTACTTTTGGCCAGAGTTTTGGGCTTTATTGACAGAATTTTGATTTCTCTTTAGCAAAGCAAGTAATCAATTAAACCATTTGTTGCTTAACAGCAACAAAACTGATTGTTTTCCAGCTTAATTTTTAAAATGTCAGAGAAACATTTGAAAGACGTTATCTGAATTACTATTTTATACAGGGTGCTGGGAGATTAATGCACTGTCAAGGCAAGGCAATAAGCCACATGCTGTTGATTGGTTTTCTCAGTACCTTAGAAGAATTTTGACTTTTCTAAGCCTAACTCTTTGAAGAATTTTTGCATTGTTTTGATCAATTTATAAAATCAAAAAGGAACCTTTTTTTTATTAGGTATACTAAACTTTGATACAACAAACATCAAAGAACCAAGGAAAAAAATAACTTAATTGTCATGAAACTTTCATTTCACAATCTCCACCATATTTCTTTAAGATCCTTTCACATTATATACCCATAAAATAGTAGGTTTGTTCCATAGGAATTTTTACTTCATTTTTTTGGGTTTTTTTAGCAGAAAACCTTTTCCTTATTTATCATTTTTCCAGTGATACAAATATATCCTCAAATTGCTCTTTCATTCACTGCCATAAAATTATCTCTTCACCTACTGTTTAATCAGATGTTACTTATCTCAAGATAGATAATTTGTTGGGAAAGAATAATAAGGAACAGTAAACTCCTAGCACAGCACTATGTCCCCACTTGAAGAGCTGTGAAATTTATTATAAAAACAGGTAGAGTACAAAAAGCAATCTACAGTTTTGTCCCAACTTCTTTAATTTATATGCAAAATATTTGCAACTTTTCATAGTTATAATGCTATCTTATGGTATCTACCAGAAATATCAGCATTTGGATACATAAGGGGCTGCAACTGATTGGACATGCTGAACTCATCAGAAAGGGTTTTCAGAAATAAAAATTTTCAATTAATTTATATATATATTCTATATCTGATACAATTGTTGTCCACAATTGTCAAATCACTCACTAGTAAGAAGTCTGCTAAACTTTGGATTTGTTTTTTTTCTATAAAATCAAATGTAAATTACTGAATACATTGATTCAGTAGTGAAAAAATATTATTTACTTAGTTTGTAAAATGAAAATTTAATGTCTGGGTTGTAGTGGATTCAATGACATAGTATGAATTTTTTTCCATCTGAATGGACATAGCTACAATAAGAATGTCACTTACAGGAATATTTCCAAAAACAATTATAAAATACTTCTTTCAAATTTATTTTGTGCTGTATTTTTTTGTATACATTTAAATCAAAATATATATGGGTCCAACAGAGGAGTATTTTAAAGAAACAAGGTTTGTTTATTACTTTTCACTAGATTAGGAAGATGACATTGAGGAAAAGCTAAGACCTCATCTACTGAAGTATTTCAGTGACTGTTTTTAACAATTTCGACAACCAATCTACCAAGGAGAACTTTCATTACAGAAAGCAAGCCTAGTAGTTCTCCTGTTCGAGCTCTTCTCCACACCATTTCTGCCTTTCACAGACCCAGTAATTCAAAACTGGATAAATTTCAGTATCACAATAAGGATTGGAAGGTAACACCTGCTTTCAAGACTGTAACACAAACTCTCACTTCATAAGGAGACCATTTTATCTCATTGACAAGGTGTCTGCTACCTACACCACCAGCATTCAAAAGGGTTTAGGGGTTCTGTGTCCAAGGTGGCTGGTTAATACAGTCCCTACAGATTACGTTAACTAAAAAATGCAGCAGTTTAGTCTTTTGTTAGTTAGGAAGAGAAAAGGATGGTGATTCATAAGATTAAGGACTGAACACAGGTTAACTCAAAATCTTGGTTCTGAGGCCTTTTTTGAGAAATTATGTTGCATTCTTTCAAATTTTTTCCATGTGATTATAATTTTACCAAGACGACACTTTTAGCTCTGATTTCCTGAAAAAATTACTATGAACTTCTGGAAAAAAATCAAGTAGATACCATGTGATGATGTCTTTAGAGCATCACTTTTGTACGTTTACAACAATACTTTCTCCTCAATAATTTAGCCTGGCAACTGAAACCTTGATGTTCATCAAATTCTGTGTAAAGATCTTCATGTTAGTCCACCTACATCAAAAGTCACATATCATTAAGCAACTAGAAAAACTATAGAAAACACTTTAATAATGAGCAATGAGGGTTTTTTTCTGATCCCTTGGCTGTTATAATAAGGGTGTATGTCTCAAAAAAGCTTTTAGAATTCACAATTCTGCAGAAATATTGGACAAATGAATCTCATGTATTTCCTACCCGCCATTATAAAGCAAGTAAATATTCTTGGGTGCCCAAAATCATGATTAATCTTTAATATCTGATTTCAAAAATACTCTGTATTGATCATCTCCAAAGGCACAACCAAATAACCCCCACAAAATGAAAGGATATGTTTGTCAAAGGAAATGGAGTGTGATTGTTTTGAACAGGGATTATACATGTTCATTTTAATGCTTTGTCTAGAAATTCATGGTATGCTATTTCTTGAACAGCCAACAAGATACGTTTAAAAAAAAAATCTCTTAAAGGACTTATAAGCATCCACTTCTCTTCTCTAACCATATAGCATGGGAAGTCACATTCACTCATAATATAGTAAGTTTAACTTTATTTCTGCTAGATATTCCTCACTAGGTCTTACTCATAACTGGTTTTTTTTTTATCCTAGGTGCTGATAAGGAGTTAATTATTCTCATAAATTATATTACCTTGACAGTGCTATAATTTCCTTGTAGTTCCTTTAAGCAAAAAGAGTTTTTTTTCCATTTTTCTGGAACTTCTCCTGTTATTTTTTTAGAGATAATCATTTAGCCTCTGACACTGTTTCAACCGTACTTTGGAAACCTTTGAATCAATTTTATCTCATTTAGCCCATTCAAACCACAATTTTTTCAGGTATCCAAATCCATCTTTCTTTAGTCTGATAGAAAATATTTGAGGTCGATAATAATTGTGTTACTTTTATTGATAATATCCAGTCGCATACATGGACAAGACTTGAACAAAAAACCATTTATTAGTCTTGTATCATTATTTTTTAGAGAGCCTTTCTAGACCACTTAGCAGCATACAACACTTTCCTGAGTTATCCTTTTACTGCTAATGCACTCATAGCATTATTTATTATCTTTTGTGCCCCCTGGTAGTTTATTTAATTTTGTGCTTTGGCCTTTCATTGACTTACTCCATGCATGCTTTTAAAGAGAATTCCACTATCAAGAAGAGTTTTATTATTTCTATAAACTGTCCTTGAGTTTAGGTGGTAGTAGAGTGAATAGCTGTAGGTGAGGAGGGACAGGAAAGGTGGCGTCATGTGAAAAGCGGAGATTTTCTCAGACCCTTTGTGTTTTATTAGTCTGTCAGTGTCCCAGGAAAGCCAAAACCCTTGTGCCCAATCAGTCTGACAGCATCCCACTGTGGGGACCCTTCACTGAATATTCCATTGTGTAAAGGGCAGTTGGACTGGCTGGTTTAGGGACACATGCCAACAGCATATGCGAGATACCCTCCCAGGTCTCCATAGCCGAGTACGTTCCTGTTGATGGCAAGAGCCAGCACCCTTGAAGGACTCACACTAACTTACTTCTACACTACATTTTATGTTTAGGTGGAGCTTGAGCAGCTCCAGCAATCCATCATGTTCAGTGGGGGGTACCTCAGAGGCGGGTAATGTCAGTATTACACCTGAGGCAGCCTTTGGGATGGAAGTGTGCACATCTGTGATCTCTCCATGGTTGCTGGTTCAGCAGCAAGACCTCTTTTCTTCCTCAGTTGGCAGCTGCTATCAGACTTATCAGCTACAGGGTGACACTGAGTTCCTGTCCTGGTTTTGCATGGGAGGAATTTAGGGAAGTGAGTGCATTGGCTGGGAAATCTCCAAATTGGCGAAATCTCAAATCGGCAAACCAAAACAACTACAGTTCTCCTTCTTGCAAGGATTCCAACAGAGCATGGCTGTGGTGTCTCCACTCTGCTCCACCCTCCTTCTAGTTCCCCTTAACATGTGTTGTGTGTGGGAAGAGGGATGCACTGACCAATCCCATCCATGGAGCAACAACGTTGTTTCACCCAGGCAGTTTCACCCTATATTTTCCTTACTGTTAGTGTGAAAATAACTTCCTGATTAATGTGAACATAACTTCCTGGTTTTCTCCAATTTTACCCCTCATCATTTTCCCATATTATATTTTCTCTAAATGTCACAAAAATGATCTTACTTTCTGAAACAAGATAGTTATATTTGAGCTACTTCCTACAAATGGTCCTTGGTCCATGCTGAACACTAATTTCTGCATGGCCACTGGCACAGGCTGTAACTATGGCAGGAGTAGCAATTTAGAAGATCTGGGTTTGCTCAGGTCACCTACACAAGTGTTCTGGACTGTTCATTATTGTAGAAATAGGAATGCTTATTATTCCAGCATTTAAAGTGAAGAAAATCAGAATTGAGATCCCAAAAGCTTTCTTATTTTAACTTATCAGTCATTACACATTGCAAGAAAGCCAAAGGACCGCTCCGAAGGTCTCTGCATATTAACAAATTTGTTCTATAGAATTGTGTGATTTCTGAAGCTTTTGCTTTAAAACCAAGGCAGAATGGCCAATCTATTATTTCCAGGTTCAATTTACAAAATCACTTATTTTATACATTGAAAACAGGGCAACTATTTACCTTTGGTATCTTAAACTCCACATCCTAAAGAGCCTTTTAAGGTAAAGAAAAAAAAATTACATCTAACTTCAAACAATTGCTTAATAGAGAACTGTAGCACTCTTCTTGTTTGCTTCCTTTTCCTTTTCTATATCCATAGTACAGCAAACTCATAATCATCATTAGACTTCCAGCAGAATGGTGTAAGAGCAGAATGAGTTTTATTTATATAATGTATATATGGTATATATATACTATGATGCAGATCATAAAAGGTTTGGCTCCACTCTTTGGCCAATCAGCGCCAAGCTGTGAAGGGGCTCTGGAAAGAGTCACGAGGTTTCATTATTATCTTAGCATTCTGTAAGTATCCTTTCTGTATTCTTTAGTATAGTTGAGTTTAGTATTCTTCAATATAATATAGTATCCTAAAATAATAAATTAGCCTTCTGAGAACATGGAGTCAGATGCATCATTCCATCCTGCCACGGGGCACCCTGCAAATACAGTAACTCTTCATATGGATAATGTGGCTTTATCCTGCTGACATTGCTGAGCAACCTGATATCCACACCATGGCTAAGGCTCAAGAAAGTTCAAAACCAAGTTAACTAAAGTTTGAACCATTTGACATGAAGAGAGTATATTAATGTTTTCCATCCCTGTCTCCTTCTCCACTGCCTCTTCTTCTGCAACAGTTGGAATTTAAATGTCTGTTCAGAATCAGCCTCCAAGGAATGTTCAAATCTAGCAACAGGGAAATTTTTTTTATTTGTTTTGTTATTTCCAAGTAGAAAATAAAGAAAAAAATTCCTTGCCTTAAACAAAATAATTTTTCTGGGGTGATAAAGTGGGATAAGCACCTTTTATATGCTCAAAAATGAGCTTTGTCTTTTGAGAGTGTCTCCTCCTTACAGCTATCTTCACAGGCTCTCCAGTGAGCTGCTTGACTTGAATTCTACTCAAGGTTCCTGTGCAGTGGATTAGGAGAGTCTGGGTTCCAAACATACATTTTAGAAGATAGTTGGGCGCCTGAAATTAAATTTTGTAGTGCAATGTTTCATTGTTATTGTCCTTAGTATAGGAACTAGTCTACAGTATCTAAACACTTGATTTGCACTGATACAGGTTTATAAATGGAAAAAAGTACACTCTGTATCTTTATCTGTAAAATTCCTCTGCATCAATGGAAGTAAGACTCAGACAAAGAAACTTACTGTAGGAAAGAAAAGGGAATTGAAGCATGTGCTCCAAGAGCATTAAGAAAGGCAGACATAAAGTTGCTAAAGGAAAAGAACCTACATTAAAAAAAAAAAAAGGAACAAAAAAAAAAAACCACGCCACAACTGAGGGCAAATAAAAAAGTATGCAAATGAGATTGAAAACAGTGTTAATTATGCCTAGCATCATAAATGACAATTTAAAAAAGCAGAAACACTAGATGCAATATAGTTGGTTTAGATTGTTAGTGTAGCAGAAACTGCAGCACATCCCATCATCCAGGAACAATTACCAGCTGCTGCCATCAGGGAAATCATTCTTTCTTCACTATGCCACTGTACAAAACCTGTGTCCAAAGCAACGAGCTGTGATTCTGAGGGTGACTGGAACTCAGAATACATAAGTTCCATGCTATTGTTCTTCCTCAGTGTTCTACAATCAAAATCCTATCCTGCCTTTTCCTTTCCCCAATACATTTCCCACATATTTCTTCCCTAAACTCCTAGTTCATCCCATCTGCCTTGTTGTTAGCATTGCATTTTATTCTGTGTGTAATGTTTTGGACTGATTTCTAACAATTACACATGGTGAAATTAAATAAAATAGACATATTTTGGAAATTATTCTCAGTTTAGTTTTTTGTGGGGTTTATTTGTTGTTTATTTGTTGGGTTTAGTTTGTTGTTTGTTGGTTTTCAGGGATTTTCGGTCAGGAAGAATATATATCTATGACTGGAAAGATGATAAATGGAGAAGGCAGACTGTGGAATAGGATAATCCACTTCCTGCAGCTGACATGGACCTTGATAAGAGTAAAAACTGCATTTTCACTTAGCTTTAATGAGCAAAAATCCTTTTGAGGACAATAATCTATAACGGTATTTTAACCATTACTCAGCAAGATATAGAAGAGTATAACAACATAGGGCAGGCTACCACTGATATAATCAGCAACATTAATGCCATATTGATTTGATGCTAAATACAGTTAGGAGGGGAGATTTTCATGAGGTTGCTTTTTTCTTTGTTATTGTTTGCTTAATAATCTCATCTTTGATAGGAATGTTTACTCCTACAGATTTTGTCTCTCTCGGCCTCTGAATGGGAATCTGATTTTCAGACACATCCCGCTGCTTCCATTTTGATTTAATGCAGACAAACCCAATACAGTTAAAGAGCAGGCTGCCAGCAGTCCTTTCAGAACAATTTATGATCTCATATGACACTATCTGGAAGAAGATAAATTTGTATTCTTTCCACAATAAACCACTTTCAATGACTAGTGGTTTATTTTTTTATGTATCTCTCTGTATAAAAGCATATGCATGCTAGGCTGGCAGAGAATGGCTGCCAAGGAGTTTTTACATTTTTGGGATTGCATTTGAAGATTTATTCGAAATGTGAGATACTGCATCAGGTAGGCATAAATACAAAAGAAAAAATCATTAAAGAAATTCACCCCCAAAAAGTAAATCAAAAGGATAAGCTTGAGAAGAACACTGTTTAACATAGACATGCATATTTTTAAAATTACTATAATTTAACTTTGATCAGGAATTATACCTGCTGCTTACTTACATTTCATTAGTTATAAAGGTTAAGGATGTTTATGTGTAATAAGGCTATAACAAGTAACAGCCAATACATGCAGATGAAAATCAAAGAAAAAAATATTACAAATAAATGGAAAGAGTCAAAAAAGTGAAACACATAGGAAATTATGCAAAGATCTTAGAAATAAAGAAATTTCTGTGAGAGAAGAAGTAGGTTGACTGTCTAGGGACCTTTAAGCACAATGAAACTCACCAAGATATTAAACTCTGAATCTCAGACTTGCAAGACTCAGTCTGCTCCTAAAAAGCAATTTAGAGTATTCTGATTGCTGTGAAATAATTTAGTCAGACAGCCTGGGATTTTCAGAGCGGAGCTGTGGGCTTGGGCAGTGATGTAAAGCTGGCTATATTGTATCTGCAGACCCTTCACAGTCCCTTCTGCCAAAGAATTTCTCAACCAGCTACAAACTATTCACCTGAAAAACCTACAGCCCATTTCCATTTCTCTCACAGATTTCCTCTATGGCTGTGGAACGCTTGGTGTACAGGGTGAGAGCTAATGGCAGAAAATGGGAGCATTTCACAGCTGCCAGGTTTCAGGAGCATCCTGGGAGGTAGATGGGATAGTATTGACTTGTTGACTCTTTGTCCTCATCATTCTGCCTGACTCTCAGAAAGAAACCAAGCTTGGAGGCCACGGGTCACTGTGAGGTGAGGAGGTGAGGAAACCTGAGTGAGTTGCCTCTGCAGCCTTTCCTCACAACCTCAAGGCCATATTTCAATGCATACTCTATGGAGCAGTCCCCAGTTATTTGTTGGCCTGAGCCACTTTTTTCACAGCGCATCATATCCTCATTGCACTGACAGAGGGACAATGTAAATGGGATATGTTGACTGAAAAAGAAAAAAAAAAAATCTGTTTGATGGAAAAAAACCCAAAACATTTACTCCAATTTGTTTCAAACTTAAAGCATGTTCATGTTAAACCACACAAAACAATGTGCCGGCTCAACCAGGGTTAGAAGGAGTTGTTTATAGGGCAGGATTAAAAAAAAACCCCAAACCTAAGAGACCATAAACTATCCACTGCCACAAAAAAAAAAAAAATCCAGAATGCATCTCCAGTGCCTGTTTTTCTCAGATTGTCTCAGTTATTTTTACCCTCTGAAAAAAAAAAAAATCACATTAATAGGTAGATAATGCAGAGAAAAAAAAACCAAACGGGGTTTGTTTTACAGGTTGGAAATTCCTTATTATTACCAGGAATAGAATAGAATAGAATAGAATAGAATAGAATAGAATAGAATAGAATAGAATAGAATAGAATAATTTCAGCTGGAAGGAATTTACCAGGATGACCTGACCAATTCAGAGCTGTCCAAAATTAAAGCATGTCATTAAAGGCATTGTCCAGACCCTGTAATGACTATTTTCACAGTTCCAACAACATGACTCCAAAAATATTTGAAATGCAAGTATTAAACTAAGAATGGCCAAACACTTAAATTTTCCAGAAAAATTAAGAGGATTACAAACTCCTCAGGTGTGCAAAAATGGCATTAGCATCCACTTTGACAGGTTTGCAAACAGAATACTGAAGCTGTGGAAGAATTGTACTCTCCTGTTCTGTTGGTGTCTAAAAGGGACTTCCATATCACATGAATTGAACATAGGTACCAACCCTGTGGCATCCATGCTGCTTTAATACAATCCTAATTCCAGTTTGCAGTTTAGTGCTCAATAAGGCTAGAAAGACACACTTTCTCATGTCTAAATTACCCCAGGTGATAATGATATATTTAGACGGTAATTTTTTGTTCTATTCTTTAATTACCACACTATTTTCTCTTTCAGCTACTCCAAGACCAATTATACTAGACGAGAAATAAGCAAAAGTTTACTCTTTATGGTGCAGATTTTCTAAACAAACTTTATAAATTGCAAATGAATAAAAACATTTTGACATAGACATACCAAATTGAAAAGATGTTTTTTAAAAAATTGTTTTCTGAGTCAGCTTACTATACCATTTCACATGTTCCTGAAGAAAATCAGAGCCAACTTTCAATCTTATGACTGAAATCCACAAAGGGCTGAGGTTTTTCAAAGGAAACATCTGTGTAATGCGAGAAGTCTCTCATTCTTGTTTCAGCTGTTCTTTCTGATTATTTTGCAAGACAACACAATGATTTCTTTCCCGTTTTTTTTTTCCTTCTATCTCCATCCTTTTTCAGAGTTGTTTCAGGGAATCAAGTTTTATTGGAAAGGAAGAACATTTTAGGACATAATCCCACAATTATATTCACACAGGCAAAGTCCTTTTTCAGATAATTTTTTACCTACACAGAGGTGGAGCTTTCCAATGAGCCCTGAGTTGCAGGATCTGTATTTCTGTGGCAAGGTATGCAATCTCATATCATGACATACAGATCCATTCAGGCATTAGAAATTGAACAGATTTCACCAAAGATCTCCAGGAGATGGGAAATAACTGCTTGCTTTAAGAACACATCTGTTTGTCCTGTACCGTATTCAGAAAAAAAAGTGATTTCTATAGTATTTTATTTAAAATGAATATTGGCATCATTCAAAAGTGCTAAATGTTTTAGTACTTTGGAGGAAAGTTCTAAAATATAAAACTAAAGGACTAAATGTACTAGTTTTCATTTTATTGCATTAAATGTAAGGAAAACTTTGGAGTTTAAAAGGTTGTTAATCGAATACACTGGAAGCATTTTGTACTGTACATTTTTCCAAAAAACTCTGAAAGCCAAGAAGAAGGAATAATAATCTTTGTAGAAGCATGACCAAAGAGACATTTTCATGTATAATTCTCCATAAATTGAAACCTTCAGTTTACACATATAAGGATACTCAGCTATGTGTAAAATAATTAACTGCAATGAAACTTTCCCCATTGAAAATGTAATTGGGAGATCAAGGACTGCTTTGAGGAGGGTGGGGCTAGTTGGGAAAATTCTTGTCCCAGAGGACTAAACTGAGAGCTAATAACCCTATTTCTTGCATAGCAAACGGTTATTTAGAATTTCTACTTTCTTTTCTCCAATCCACCATCCAGTTTTAAGTGATTAATTAGACATTATCTTGATTAGACTAATTAAAGTGAGGATGAAATTATGCTTTCACTAGAGTGGGTCATTTGAAAGGAATTTGCCAATTCCCCCTTTCACTCACTTTTTTAAAAGGCAGCTGTTGTTTTTACTTTTCCTTGTTGCACAATTTTGATTATGCTGCAATTCATTAGGGTCTTTTTGAAAAAGCTGACATTTTTTTCGTGTGGCAAATAGTTCTAAGAGTTTAGGCTTCAAATTCAAAACTAGACAGAGGATTACATTTCCTCACAAACTCAGTAATTTTTGCACTACAAAAAACCAGCCAGGTAATGATGAATGTTCTCTTAACTTGAAATATCTCACATTTGCCACCATATAATAGCACCCCACTACTTGTTGCTGTGAATTGTTGGTTGATTCTTGCTGACTTAATGGTTTGGAAAGGTGACTATTTCCTGGGAAAAGGTGAAAAGAACAGTAGAGGGATTTCAGATGCTGGGCATCTGGACTTGTATTGAAAAGACTGCTTCACCTCTTCCAGGGCAGCTGCTCAGATTTTCCACTGTCTTGAATAAGATCCAGAATCAAGTGTCCCATAGTCTAGAATGTCCTATTTTGAAAGGAAATAGCTATCTACTACTGAATGATAAAATTGAAAGAGTTTTGGTTCATCTCTGGCACAGATTAGCAATAGTTTTACAGTAGAGAAAAATTACAGTGACAGGCAAATAATTTTGTTCACAGCTCCACTGATCACTCTTTTTTAATTTTTGTTAACTATTTTTAGTAATAATAGAAGAGTACAGATTACAAGGTAGGAGTTCATGCTTTGTCTATGCTAGCATAGTTCAGATCCTCAGATTACACAAAGACTTAAGATACATATGTTTACTAAATAAACATAATTTTCTATCACTTCTCATTTCCTCACTGGTATATTCTGTATTGGTTTAGGTCTTGCTGTCCTGCTTAACTTTACAGAGTTATGATACATATCAGGCATGACTTTTATCCTCTTCGAATTTTCAAAATATAAGTGGTGTTCTGATACTTACCTCAGCAATTAAATCAACTATTTGTCTCAGGGAATTTGAGTTATGCTTCACATGTCCACAAATATTTTGTGTCTGATTGCTTTTAATGGTTGCCTTAGGCAGTCTGAAGTTATTTTCAGTCTTCTTTCTTTCTTTCTTCTGATTTTGAAGTCTCACTAGTCCTATTTTATTTTTTTCCTGTTGTTTTTCTTTTGGATTTATAATTTTGAGCACTGGCCACTGAGGCAAATTTATTTTTCTTTGCTTTCTATGAAGTGCTTTGATGGGTTCTCTGTGCTATCTCTGGTTGGCATATTATGTTAAATAGTCTTTCTGCCTTCATATTAAGAGATTATAATGCATTTCTTAATTTGGTATGATACAGACTCTTCACTTTGAAGCTTGTAGAATACAGAATTTATCACCCTGATTTATCTTCTTCCAGAGGGGTACAATCCTGGTGAGGACAGACAGCAGCAAAATATTTTCACTTTTTCCACTTACCTAAAAGCTTATTTCTAAAACCAGGCACCAGCAAGGAAAGTTGTCACGGCAGTCACACAGAACTCCAGTGGCCATGTGGGGAAGCAAATGCAGGAAGATCCTGCCAGTGCTGACATTCCAATTCCCACTGGCCCATGTTCCACTGAGAACAGCCACCAGCTCATGTCTGCAGCTCTCCCCTGAAGCACAGAGCCGAAGTGGCAGCTCAGCTGGGTTGGTGACTGCTTGTGCAATTTATCTGGTAATAAGGAACTGGCAAATAAAGGTATTTATATAATTTATTTATTTTTTATCCTCCCCATCACCCTTGCATGCTGAGGCATGAAAACACCTGGTGCCATCTTTAATCGATGTTTAACATAATCTCTTCTGTCTAGGGCTGCCTTCCCTTCCCCAGCTCAAGAGCTCTTAAAATAGCACCCAGTTCCTCTCTCCAGCTTCTCTTATTTACAGGTGTTGTCTCTTCTTTGCTGCAGAGTACAATTTCTTGGAGAAGAGCAGAGAGTTCCACCTGATCAAATATCACAACAGAAATCTAACACTCCTCTTTTACTTTTTTGCAAACCATGCCATTAACAGCAGCTACATGAATTTTAGTGCATTTCATACAACATGGAGCAAAAAAATATCTTTAATTGCTGCTAAGGGACTTCATGGTTAATAGTTCTAAAATACAATAATTTAGGAACTAGAATAGCATGCATAGGACATAAAAATGGCCAAGTTTCATTCAGATGTAAACGGAGCAAAAAACCATTTAAACATTTTTAAAACCTTTTTAAGTTGGAAAATTTTCAGATCTTTTAATTTGAGATAATTCCACAACACAGCCTGGAACCTTTTGGATAATTCAGAAGAATGAAAGTGAATAAAAATACCTATATTTACAAATGTATTATTAAAAACTGCTAAGTGAAGTAATTTTTCCTGCGATATTATAATTTTTAGTGAATAATAGCCATTATGATATTTATCAAATACCAGAATTAAATGGTGAGTCAGTGGTTTACAACCATATTTTAAACAAGGACCTTACCTACCACCCTCTTTTTATCCTTCTCTCAGTACAACAATATAAAAAGACTGTGCACCTTTTCAGCTAATGAAGAGGAAAAAACCAAAACAAAGCAAGATATCAACCCACACTTGGTGATAAAATAAATGAAAATAAAATAATTAAAACACCCTTCTTACCATGCAAACTTGTGAACACAAAGGGCTTTCTCCTACTAAGTGATTCTGGAGAAGAAAAGGAATTGCTGCTCATAATACATGTTAGTCTGTTTAAGCAATTATGTTTATATATGATTCATACCAGTTTCAACTAAATATTTACAAACACAGGTTATTTTATGGTCCTTGTATTAGGTAGACAGTGCTTAGAACTCCTAAACTTTTATCTTGGGGGCAAAAATAAGAGTTTCTTGTGACTCAGTGTGCAATGGAGTCAGCGAACTCGGTGGATTTACTGAAGGAAGCAGCAGACAGCTGAGTTCTCCAGCTCACTGCAAGACTGAAACTGATGGGTGCCTCAAGCACATTCTCCAGATCAAGCATGGTCTTACCCCAGGAAGGCCTAGAGCCCCTTTTTTTCCTCCTGAGGTTTTAATTTCATCCTATAAAATATTTTTAAAATGTTAAAAGAATGAAGTTATTGTAATGCTCCAAATTCCATATGCAATCTTATTTTCAAAAATCTAGTGAGAAGTGAGTTTATTTTCCAGTCTGCTGAAGCATTTTCTCTAGGAAATACTCTACTGCAAGTCTTTTGGCAACATAATATCATGGAGACACATTTGTCTCTATCTTCATGCCACCAAGGTGTGATTACTGGTAAAAAAATCCTAAAGGTCAATGGAGATTTACATAACTATTTTATTTTTCTTGCAAATGATGCAACCATAATTATTTGAAAATTCCTAGATGAGAGTGTGAATTCTGATGATGTTCTATTCATATGTCAGCACCTGCTAGAAACTTTCTGGCATCTGTATGAATATCTTT
The DNA here is from genome assembly GCF_963513975.1 of Fringilla coelebs. NCBI lineage: Eukaryota > Metazoa > Chordata > Aves > Passeriformes > Fringillidae > Fringilla > Fringilla coelebs. Next base: position 63,516,196 of record NC_140032.1, on the reverse strand, counting down.
CTATTACTCTGTTAAAATCCTTGAAGACAAAACAATGTTCTGGGATCCCTAAACACCTTCAGATGTGGGAACAGAAAGTAAGAAAGAATTAGAAAAGACTTCATTAGTAAAGTTGACTTTTATATAGTTCCAAACTAACTCCTTACTATGTAGTTTTATATTTGAGGACGCATTGAGGGCAAAGGGGCTTTCAGAGGCTTATTACAAGATGGGTCTGGTTTGAAGATTGTTCAATTTCTGCCACAGTTTTGTAACATTTGGCCCAAAACACCCCAATCCCACTATCACAGCCACTTGAATTGCCCTCACAGGTTCTCCAGTTACTGTCTTAATTCTGGGACAAAGTAGCTGAAAGTTGTCGAAGAAAAAGGTTTTCACAAATTCAATGCTGCTGTGTAGTTTGTGTAATCCCAAAAATTATCTAAATTTATAAAATGCTAATTAAAAAAATACTATTTTCACACTTTTAGCACATCTTCAAGAACTATTTTGTAAAAAAACCAAAACAAAACCTAAAAAAATAACATTTTCTCTTCTATGACTCTCGATAGAACTCTTTAATTCCTTGGGGAAGTGCATCAGATATCTTTTAGATACTGCATATGATGGCACCATTATTGATATAAAAAATATCTTGCTGAATGATCTACATTACATTAGGCAGCATAATTTTATAATGCTTTCAAGGAATGATATTTAGAAAATCTACCCAAGCCTACAGTTGTGTCATTCAGGTATTTACAACCATTTTCCTTTCTAACAAAGGAAAGAGCTGATGAACATTTCTCGACAGAAGGTGAATTAGCTTTAACCCTCAGATTTTGCAGAAGAGCTTTACTGTAGCTAAAATAAAAATGTCATGCTTGGAGTGCTATTAAATGTATTAACAAAGCACAATGCTTAGGTGACACGGACATAGAAACCTTAAGACATTTTTAAGACTCCAAGATTGTAGTTAATGCTAATAAGACAGGAGTGCAGTCTCTGATGAAATATTATTTCAGACATTAAATTGACAGATTGAGAAGAAATATCCTTGATTAGTTCTCTCCGATTCACTTTTGTTTGTATAGAGCAGAGAAAGCAGGAAATTTGGGTATTTTGAGAAAGTTTTGGGGTTCTTCTTTTGTGGCAAATTTTCACATACAGTAGTATTTAGTAAAATAGTAAAATAGCTAATTCCTCTGTGGCTTGTCTCAATTTTGTGTGTGACAAAATAGCAAGAAAGGCAGTTGTCCGTTTTGAAAACAATTTCAGGGTTATTCAAATATCATATAATGAGGTTGTTATACATCTGTTCAGTATTCTCACTTAAAATACAGATATGCCATCACCTCCACTCACCATGAACAGAGCTGCACTTAAAATGGTGAAAAGGTTAACTCCATATCCTTACATTTCCTTACATTCCTCCACTGCATTGCGGCAGCCACTGGGGTGCCCGTGACATTTAAACACACTTTCTTTTCATTTGGCTCCTGAGAATACCCAAATCCCATCAAAGAAGCAAGCTGTAAACAAATTCACAGAACAATGAGCTAGCTTAGCTATTGAGAAAGGTGAAGATATTAAGAGCACTAATACATTGTAATGACATAAAATCCATATGATGGAGAGCAAAATGATCCTGAGCCAGCTAGACACCTCGTCTGGGGGTAGCACAATGCAGTTCCTAATGGGGAGGCTCAGAGTGCCAAGGAGGGCAGAGATCCCTAAGGAGGGAAACAGCACTAATGGGAATCCAAAATCTTGCTGACTGAAGCAGTGTCATTGACATGCTCAGGGAGTAGTCAGTCTATTTTTAAAACCAATAGTGAGCATAAGAACTGTGATGTAGGGCCTTTGAGGTACAAATGGAGAAAAGGAGTCTTAAAAAATGGGATGTCTGTTACTCTCCAAAGTAAATGTGTACTTTACTGTAGTGGGAATGTTTGTATTTAGAAAATTTGCATATTAATAGTGGTGATTAGAATTGAAATGGTCTTCATTTGGATAACATGGTTTACAATTTGTCCCACAGAGCTTGCAACGGGGATATAACTTCACAAGGACTGATAGCTGTCATTTCCTTTCTTCTGCATTTTCTAATTTCACCCACCAGTGGAACAAGCAGTGTTTTATTCATAAAGCAAGGTCACAGAATGGATTTTCACAGCTTAATCTTGCATAACATTTTAACAAGCAAGACCACCCTCTATAATATTTTACCTCACAGAAATATCTGTAGCTTCAGAATATCTGGGGAGGCATTTAACATGAACAGTTTTTATTAATTTCATAGAGTCTGTCAAACCTATGTGCAAAACAACAGCTCTATCTTGGCACAAGACCATAAAATCTTTTGCTTGTTTTCACTAATGTGTAGGATTTTGTTGCAGAATTAAATATAGCAGCATTCACACCCTAGATGTCATATTTAAAATACAGGCAGCCTGTATTTTAATTTTAATGTATTTTATTGCATTGCATTTGATACGCTAAAATCACATCTTTGATCTATTGCAAAGTTGAACAAGCTGCATACAACTCTTTACAGGGACATTCTTCAAATTGACAGTAATGTCCATGGACCTGTCCATCATTCAGTGGCAGAGCTGCTGTGTCCCCCCAGAAGTTCCCAGTACTTCATAACCTCACTCCCAGAAGTATCCTTGGTAATTTTCTGTGGGAATGGCAGTTCTGTGGACAAGGGTCTGTAAAGACACGTGAAGGAATCTTAACAAACATGACCCTTCTGGGGAAAAACTTCACTCTTGTGGCCAGGGGGCAGCAAGTTCCATTCCCCAAAAGAATTAATTTTCCAGGAGTCTGAGATCAAAATCATGTGCAGTGGCTTCTGCTCCAGCATTATCAGCTCAAAGCAGGGACAGTTTTTTCAGACCTGTGTGATCACTAGCCCACCCAGAGGACCTGTACCTGAGCACAGGTGGAACAGCTCTGGAGAAAAATCAGCAGGGAAGACTGGACCACCCTTGTCCCCCAAGCTGTGGTTCTGAAGCACAATCATGATTTCTCCTCTGAGACCAGCTCTATTTTCCCTCTCTTTGTGTTTTTCTTTTCTCCAGGCACCTGTAAAGCCTGGAAAAACAGGTGAATGGAGCCAACAGAACAATGCTTTGATTCTGGAGGGCGGCTATCTGAGTTAATTGCTGCAATGGGAATTACTGTTAGGAAGATGCACAAATAAATTGCTGGTGATATGATCTGAGACAGAGTAATTGGACTGCTTGTGATTCACCTTTAAAGAGAGGCTTTTACTAAATACATTAAAAATGTAGTTTGTGCTCCTCCTAAGACTACTCAAATTATGGGTGAGAAGAACAAGCATCTCAAAACCCCAGCGCTATTATCTGTTAGGTCACACTAAAACCACTTCAGCAGAACCTTCAGGGAATGACATCAAACCAGTTGCTTAAGGATAAGACAAATTCCCTCAAGCACAGACAGAGAGAAATTTAGAAAAACAATATCATCTTTTCTGATCTTTGCTTGGTCCCTTCCCTGCAAACTGGCTAGCTTGCAAGACTCATGAGTAAAAGGGGCAATAAATACCAACAACCCATGATTTATATATTAGATTCTTACGGAGCTGTATTTGCACTGAATTTCCTACTAGAACCATGCAGCAAAAAGAATCTGTCCTTAGACAATGCATAACTTGTGACAGCAAAGGCTCTGCACGTTTGGTAGACATAATTTGCTGTTTTTCTAATGTCTGAAGTCAGAATGTCACATCAGAGTGACAGTTTCATTGTACTTACAGCTAAATTAATACAGAAAGTAAACAACAAACTGTTAGGCTGAAAGCAGACAGAAGATCTCATAAAGCTCCAAATTAGTATTTTTAAATGCCAACAAATAAGGCACACATGTAATGCAGTTAAAGATAAATCAAGGGTGACCCATTTTATGTTCCTCAGAATTTTTGTTGAGCTGTCTTCCAATGTTAATTGAGGTTTTATATGACAGATTTAAAAAAAAGTAATTTTATATAATTAATATTCATGTGTCTTAAACCAGTAGGAGATGATACAATAAATGGATTAAATATTGTGACCATGGTACTTAGGACAACAATGCTGAGCATTTCAGAATTCCTGATGTTTTGATTAGATTGAAGGGTGAAAAATAATAAAATTACATGGGTATTTTCTTACTGAACATTAATCTTTATCATAATATGGAACTGTATGCATAAGGTCCTTAGCTATCATCTTCATTAAGCTGATCACAGATTTAGACAGAAGATTACATTTATTTCACTCTTTCAAAATTCTGAAAGGGCTGCACTTTTGACACTTCTAAGACACAAATAGTTCTTACTAAAAATCATGCTGGAGCTTCCACAACACCTTTTGGACTGCCAGTAACGAGTTTCAATTGCACAGGGCTTTTTTCTTAGTTCTAAAATGTTAAAATTAGAAACTAAAAATGCAAAGGTGGTTTCTTTTGGTGTTTTCTTTTCCTAAAACCCACCTGTTCTTACACTGATGTGGCCACAAGAGCCACCTCCTAGTTTATCTTCACCCAAAAGGAATCCAATTCAGGACATTGTGTCTGCAGCAGGGTCTAATAAAGGTAGTCCTGCTGGCTTTTGAAAACAGGGCCCTGGCACTGAATATGTAATTTCTGATCAAACTGGTAGCACCTTGAAATATTGAATATCCTAAAAAAGTAGGTATCCTTTTATATCCTTAAAATATTAAGGGAAGCCTTTTATAGCATTGGTATGAGTCTTCTCTGCTTACACAAATACAATCATCTGTGGGGTAATAAGCAGCTTTGCAACTTGACCTCTGTAGAACCACAATTAGAAACTGATGAATGAGAATGGGTTGTCTGCACACAAATTCACCAAACAAAATGCAACTCCTTGCCATTTGCTACTGCCCTCAAGCAGTTTCTATTTCAGTTTTGAATAAATTGCAAATTTATAGTGATACGAAATTTATGATAAATTTCACACATAAAATACTTAAAGTTATTGACTAATGTATCTATTTTCTTGAGTGACAATGTTCAATACATGCAAAAATGTAGAAGAAATGACTGCTTATTATTTTCAATAATGCTCTAAAGATAATCTGAACTTTCTAGCATTTTCCCTGTTTTCTTCTTCAGCAAGGAAAACTATTTCAAGATTTAACACCAACAAGAAACTTTCAGCAACTTCTACAGATGTTCATTCTTTCCAGATTTGATTAGCCATTTGTAACTATTAAAACACTTGCAATTTTATATTTTTTTGGGATCTACATACAGAAAATAAAAATCTCATTGACTTTTTTATTAATCAGAAAGGTCCAAAACTATTTAGAAAGCAATTTCTCTTAAAGGCAGCAAAGTGATTGGATAAGTTTTCTATATGCATCACCTCAGCAGAAACTCACTGATTGCTATATATAGAACTACTGTAGAGTAGATTAGGGTACCAAGATTAAAATACCTACTTTTTGGAAAGTAGAACTGAGAATTTTTTGGACGTCAATCAAGTAGTAAACAACCTGTATAGAACCAGGGTACTGTTTTAAAAATTGCAACTTTAAATATTTCATTCTTCTTTAAATACAACCAAACAATTCTTAAGATTAAAGGTGATGAAAAAATATACTCAGCATGTTGCAAACATTTGAAATTTAGATGCTGTATCTTTCATTTCACTTCTGCACTTGTCTTAGAATATATTGAGATAAATTACATCTATTTCAAGACTAATTTGGAAAAAACCTAAGCTGAACAATAAATAAATTGAGCAAATTACTGAAAATTAAAATTAGGTCTTCCATGCCTTCAACTGAAAATCATGTTCTTTGAAAGTCTGGTTGATCCGTAACTTCCTCCATGTGTGTGTTTGAAGGAAGTGTAAGGGAACCAACAAATAAATTCAGCAACTCCTAGCTAGCATACAGATGTTTTAAAACATGCAAAGAGGAAAACAAGATCCTTGTGTGTAGATTACTGTTTGTTATATTGGGAAGTCCTCTGCCTAGAATTCAGCCACATTTACCAAGACAACACTAATGGTACTTAGTTATAAATTAGCCATATATCACAATCCATATAATACAGACTGTCTTGAAGCTGGTACTGCATGACTGTGATTATGGGAGTCCTCAAAATCATACTCAAACTCATGCCTTAATTAATTGATTGATTGAGGTGTATGGAAAGAGGATGCAAAATCCTGAATGCCAAAACTCTGCTGCAACATTCAAAATACCTGAGTTTTGTCTCAGAATCGCAAGCATACTCTGAGAAGCCCCAAGCCTTATGCAATTCCCATATATCATTGCCTTTCTGGGAGCATAGAAATGACATTGCCATTCTGAAAATTGCCTGCATTGGGGCTCTCTGGTTTAGTAGTCTGCAGAAGGTGTTAGCAGTCAGTCTGCATGCAGGACAGGTGAGTACTAGTGCCCACAATAGAAAATTGACTAAATTTCCATGGATTTTTCCCAAGGATAGCTCAACCACTCTCTTCCCCGTGGTCCAAAGGACACTTCTTGTCAGCTCTCACTTGTAACAGAATGATTATGTCCTCAAGAAGACTTATGGCCCCAAAATGTGTGTGTGCACACTAATTTTGATGTGTCTCCAGACCAATGACAGGTTTCCACTTGTAAATGTGTATTGCAAGTAAATGTGGGATTTAGTAAATGAAATATTTGTAAGAATTGCTAGCATTATGGAGCCCACATCTGCTTTCAACTATCACAAATCATTTGTAGTGTCAGTTGTTTGGTTTGTTCCTAAGTTTTAATTCAGAGCTTTTTTCTGGCTCAGTTTAGTACATGAAGCAGGCTTGCATGCCAAAGCTGTGATTAACTTTATGGATGTAGTGGAATTATGGAAATGCATCATGCAAAAGTGCGTACTTGCCAAAATTATTCCATGACCTTGTGCTTTGCTGAGTTTTAAATAATTCAGTGATGTATTGAATGAATAAATTTGTGCTGCTTGTTACTCTAAACAGTCATGCTTTCACTTTCCTTGCCATTTTTAATAAAGCCTCACTTTCTAATATTCATGAAATATTGCATTTCAATTAAATTACATACATATTGAGGAAATAGTTTTCCCTAAGCTGTTTAGTGTTGACACCAACTGTCATTTGCCTTTTCTTTTTGTATAATAACCATGGAGGTTTTATGTACAGGCAATATAAAGCACTGTCACACTTTAATGAGAAACTTTTTTGATCATATATAGCACCAGAGAGAATAAACCTAAGCTATTAATAAAGCCAAGCTATTAATGTAACTTAAAAAGCATAAACTCAGTCCAAGATTAAGTTTTCCATCCCAGTATTTCAGGTGCTCAGTAAGAACTGCAGAACTCAGGTCTTTGAGGTGGTTCAATTTGAGCAGAATCTGGTTTCAAAGTGCAAAGGTAACAGAAGATCCACAGTTGAAAGCCAGGTATTTTAAACAACATAGAGAAGAAAGTAGTGTGCAAATATAAAGTTATGCCACATTGAAGCAGCAAAATACTGTTCTCTAATATGTCATTATTTCATTGCAGGTAAATTTCATTGATAAAAATTATTTTGTTTAAGGTTATTTTTCTTTCAAAATGGGATGTCTATCACTTTCTTATTTATAAGAAATAAACCTTTTCAAATTAAAAATAAAGTTATGAAGCGATTGAATGAGAGGAAAAGCCTCAAATTGCACCAGATGATGTTTAGATTGGATATTAGGATAATATTTGTCACTGAAAGGGTTATCAAGGATTAGAAGAGGCTGCCCAGGGATGTGGTGGAGTCACCATACAAGGTGATATTTAAAATACATGGACATGTTGTACTTAGGGATGTGGTTGAGTGGTGGGTTTGGCAGGGCTGGTTAATGGTCAAGTTCAATGATCTTGGAGGTTTATTTCCAACCACAAGAATTCCTATTCTATGATACAGTTGTTTCCAGTCTACCTGATTTAATTCCCCAAAATCTGGCAAAAATCAACAATTTTTAACAAGAGCAGAAAGACCCCATGAAGTACATATTTCATCTCACCCTCTATGACTGATTTAGAGAGAGAAAATTTGTTACAGAGCTGAAGCAGAGCTTTGTTCTCAAGCGAAAGTTACAAAGGCTTTTCTGATTTCAAGACACAAATCATTGTTGCAGATAACAGGTACCATGCAGATACCATGGATGGTTATTCCCAGGGCGTAAATGAATATCTTTTGTGGAAAGAAAGCAAATATGAAATACATGTTACTTTGGCATATATATTCAAAAGGCCAGTAAATGCCTCACAACGCTGTCATTTCTTGCTGTTTTTAAATAGCAGGGGCAAATATGTTTTCCAGCTTCACCTGACAGGTAAAGACTTCTCATTAATGTCTGTAACAAAATGCACATTGTTAATACAGGGCATCTCCAGCAGTCTTAACTTTAAATTGGCCCTAAAATACTGATAGTCTCCAGTGAAGCAATCTCCAGCCCCATTTGTCATAATGTTTTCAGCAGATTGTCTCAAACTTTTCTGGTTCCCTCAGTGTAACTAAGAGGCCAGAAATGCTTGCCCTGGAGCACTGACCATCAGCCTTAGAAAGAGTGGCAGAATTATTGTGAAGAGCTAGACAAAATGAAGTGCATTACAGCAGCAATAGCTTTTGATTCCATAATTGAAGCTATTTTGCAATATACAGGAGAAAGTTTTAAGTAAACATCCCAAACATTCACTTCTTCTAGTCTTAGGAAGAGAGGTTGTCTGCAGCAGAAGTACTCAAATTACTAGTTCAGAAGTTTAGAGTGAGAAAGATCATGAGCCTTCTCAAATTTCTTGTTTTTCATGATTTTAAGAAAATGTGGGTGTTTATTTGGCATGCAGTTTTCCTGTTTAAATGTCACTGTCACAGTTACCTGTGTGAGAGATGAAAGAAAGGCTGCACAAAGAACATTCAGTGTTTTTTCAACCCTAACTCCACTTTAGCTTCCTGCAGATAAAGGGGAACATTTAGTTGACTTTAGCAGGTAGAAGTAGGGCTCAAGACTGAAAGAAAGAATTTTAATTTGTGCTGCTTCTTTCTACTTTTTTCTCAATCAAAATGTCATTTTATAAACAATGCAATCTTAATATCAGCAATGCTATCTGGACTAAGACAAAGCTATGATTTTTTTTTTTTTTAAGCAGCCGTATTTAATTCCAAATCAATAGGATATCTATTAATATTTAAAACCAAAACAATGCTAAGAGCATACTTAAGGGTGTAATCAGATTAAAACTGAAGTTAAAATATGTCCTTAATTTGCTTTCTTTCCTTGGGATCACAAATTAAAAGGATTTTAGAGTCTGCCTTAGTCAAAGTAGTAATTTGAGCTTGGACACTTTTTTATAATTCTACATTAAATCATTAATTGTACTTTCAATTTTTTGTTAACCCTTAAATTAATTTTATCCAAATACAGTAACTCCTATTGTGTGCTATCCCTAGTTATATAAGAGGTTAAAACCTCACAAGAATCACTGTGATCTCTAATAGTCATTGAGGTTTTTGGTTTTTTTAAGCATTCTTAAAGATTTCTGGGATTCACTATATGGTAGGGGTTTCAAAGCCAGTATTTGTCCTCTAATCACCGATGGAAAAAAAAAAGTGAAAAAAATTAAGAGAGACAAACCAAGAAACCACATACTTAAGCAGCTAACCTTAAAGACCAGATACTGGTAAATCACAGCATTCATGTTCATGACTCCAACACTGAATCTAAGCTCATCCTTTTCTCTCAGTCTTCTCTTCTTTCACCCTCTGTATACATCACTGAGACTACAAAATGAAGTCTTGCCTTGACACAAATGTCTTGGTGTATATGATCACTTTTGTGTGCTGTAAATTCTTTTGTATGAGTGCTCTGGAGTGCGGCGTGTGCCTTCCCCTCTCTTTGGTTACAGACTCGCTGTGCACAACGCCTGCAGCAGCTCCCCTCAGCCTTTTCGTGCTGCCCTCCATTAAAATATCTGTCTAACACTCCGTGCAGTTCTGCCTGGTGTATGGGCTGATGACACCCAAGCACTGGGCTCTGAGGATGTATGACAAAAATGCACACTGAGTACCCCAGGCATGCAGCTTCTTCTCGATTCCTGCACCACGAGCTGCGGCACTCTACTCTGTAAGCACTGTCCTCTGACTTCCTGTGCTACCCACGAGCTGCACAAATGTACAAAAACTGCAGCCAGCAGCAACAAGGAGTTATTCTGCATGGTGTGAGGTAGTGAAGGCTCTGATGCACTGAGAAATACAAGAGATCAGCCTTGGGATGTGGGGACACAGAATGCAGCGCAGAGGAGTGCAGGCATGGGAGATCCCTTGGCTGGAAACCACTCCCCATGCATGCACACTGAGACCTGGACACAGCTGGCTTTAGGGAGACCAAAGAGAACAGAGAAATCATATCAACATAAGTACAGGGCAACATGTATAGTAATTTTGGGTGTCATGTAGAGCTGTGGACAAATGAAGAAGGAAGTAAGCGCAAAAAACAAGTTAATGAACATCAGAAAATGATCCCTAGTGCATCCTGAAGGGAGGAAGAACAATTCCTTGGCATGTACATCATATCCCTCATAGTGAAGAACCTCATGTGCTCCCTTCACCTGTTCCCTTCATGTTGCTATCTACCAGCATGAAATCCACAACATTATGGCCTAGAGGAGCTGGAGAAGGATGAGCACAGCACCAGGAAAGGGGTACAAACTAAATTTCTGAAATATATTCTGTATGGATATGTTCTTCCCTGTTCACTTGAAATTATGTCCGAACTAGTTATGATTCTTTCCATAGGACATTGTTGTTTCAGTTACAATAGTTTTAATAAATTTTTGGGTTTGTATCTTGCCTCTGTATCATGTGTTTCCTGTTATATATGTTCACAAGCTACAGAAGGGAGGGGGGATCTGTATTACACAGACATAGTTTAAGAACTTTTTATCCATATTTTTTAGGTTTTCAAACATGTTAATATTGAGATGTTCCAAAAGCCTGCAAATAGTCTGGCAATCACATTTTTACATGATTTTAATCACATCTTGACTGCAACATTTCCTATGGTGTGGACTAATAAGAGATGCCTCCTTAGGGATACTGGAAGGATCTTCACAAATTTTCTTCTATCGATCACTGCAGGAAATTTTATGTATGGAGGTAAGGTGAGATAAAAGACCATTTCCTTTGATAGCAGAGACTTCAAAAAGATGTTTCTGATTAAAATATCTCTGATGCCAGAGAATGCCAAATGCTTCCGTAGCTCACTTTGACTTCACAGAGTTGCATTTTTATAATGGAACAAAAAGGATGAAGGAAGCCTCTCTGAAGTACCTGTATTTTATGAAAAAAGAAATCCATATGCATATAAACTCATATGAATTGTTAAGCCAGGAATTTTATTTAAAGGTCTGGGTTATACTAAAATAGGGGTTGTTTTGGAAATGGAATAACTAATGCCATCAATTTTATTTTAAAATATTATGGGGACATAATTGAAGCACAGTGTTGTACTTCAGGTAGGTGCCCTCCAAAGTATGATTCTGCAGTTACACAAATGGGAGGAAGGGATGAATATGTCAAGAAAGGTCAAGAAAGGTGGCAGCACTGCTAGAGTTAAATTCTGACATATATGTCATGATTGTGGAGGACTCGTAGTACACATAAGACCCAAGGTGATATTTGCTTGTAACTCAAGTATGTGTAAAATGAATATTGTGGCATGGTGGCACTTGTTAAGTCAAGTTCAATATGTTCACTTTCATGATGTTCAAGTAAGACATTTGAAAGGATTCAGAATGAATAATAGGCATAAAAACATCAGTGTTTTCTGCATGTTAAGAAATCTGCTTGTACTTGATGCTTTCAAGTCCTCAAACATGTTCTCAGCATTTGTTCAAATTTCTGTTTTATTTACTAAGATGAGGACAAGGTACTATATAATGATTCACATAAAATATGAAGCCATTAATAAAGCATGACAGAGAATGCATCATCTTAGTGTTTGGAGAGGTACAAATTCTACTGACATGTCACTTGTGTACTGGAGTCTCACAAAAAAGGCAGAAATGCTATCTGAGGATTCTCACACTGTTATCCCAGCAAGCAGATGTATGGGGTTGAACCACAGCAGCATCCACTGCCTTTGGTGCTTGAACATAGTGCAGGATATTTGGCCCTTCTCTTAACAAATTATAACTAAGAAGAGTTTTACAAATCAGGCCAAAGGTCTGCTGAATCCACCAGAGTGGCCACTGGAAGAGACCCAGGAATGCACAGAAACAAAATTCTCCAGGCTACTTTCCCTGCCTCTAGTGTCTCCCCATTCAAGATACCTTCAGCCCAAAATACCCAAATTGCAATATTTTTCTTGGTAAATTGTCTCAGGTTGCAAGGTGTAGCTGGGTGTTTATTCTATTTGCTATCTGTTAGAGGTAGGGCAGTTGTCTTCTGTTGATTGGGCAGTTTTCTTTATCTCTTCCACAACCCATCCTCCCCCCAAGGAAACATCTTCTGTTGATGGGCCATTGAGTGTCACTGCATGACTGATAAAATTACATCATCCATTGTGAGATGCTCTGCCCAGGGGGAGGAGCCAAGCATTCCTACCTGGATATAATCTGAGATTTGGAACACCACAGGCAGCCTTTTCCCACTGCATTGCCAGAGGAGCAGCTTTCTTCTCCACTGGATACTCAGAGGAAGACCAGGCCCATCTACACCACCACTGGACCTTCCTAGGAAAACTCCACCCTTCTACAGGATGCCTGCTCCAACAGAACCACAGCTGTCACTGCAGGAGGGCTGCAGCCACCATTCAATGGGACTGCTGCCAGCACCCTGACCCACAGGGTGTCAGGTCATATTCTCACTCTGTCAGTGGTTTGTTTTCTTTTTTTGAACTATTGGATTTGTATTTTTAATTTTCCTAGTAAAGAACTGTTATTCCTATTCCCATATCTTTGTCTGAGAGACTCTTAATTTCAAAATTATAATAATTTGGAGGGAGGGGGTTTATATTTTCCATTTCCAGGAAGACTCCTAACTTCCTGCCTAAATATTTCTCAGTTTAATGTTTCTTGGTCCATGTGGTATATGCTAAAAGAGCAAACCAAGAACAGTTGCCCAAAGACACACCTGTCTCATTACAACAAAGGAATATTTGGTTTTATTGGTAACTTCTTCTCTGCATTTCACTGAATTTTAATTTTCAGCATGCAAAACACACTCCATAGAGGGGTTTTTTCAGTTGTTGAAGTGTAATATCTGGTTTATCAGAGCACTTGTCACATATCTAAGCATGCTCATATATTTGCTTATGTTGAGTATTGGAGTTAAAGGGATTCATTTTTATCCATGTTTGGATGACAAAAACCTTCAACATGGTAATACAAAATCATACACAACTGCAATCTAAAAATTCATGAGCACAGTAAAAATAAAAGCACTGTGAAAACATATTATTTTGCAGATAACAGAAAAAAAATGAAATAATAGGAAGGGCTTGGAATTTTCAGGGGCATTTCAATGTAAAACACATTTGACTTGAGTATTTTAAGTAAATACCCATTCAGTTTCATCATTTGAACCTACCTCTTTCTTTCCTGAATCTTCACTGTTCATCTAAGATAAAATAGAAAATTATTGGCTTGCCAAAAAAAAAAGTAAAAAAGCAAATTTTAAAACCATCCTTGACGACAAACTCTATGAATTATTATTTTTAAAACCCAATCTTACCCTTTTTAAATTCAATGGCATATATTCAGTTTATTCCAGGGGACTGAGAGTAAGCCCTTGATTCATTTGCATGTAATCTGACAGAGTTACATGCTTTTGAATATAAAGTAAAAGAAATCGGTTTCTTTTTACAGTAGCACAGGATAAAGGACTCCCAGGGCAAAGAACTGATGAATAAAGTCAGCTTGTCTAAAATTAAATTACTTTTGAAAAAAAAAATTCCCTTAAACTCTTCTAGAGAGGGCAGCCCATAAACATTTTGTTTATGAGCTCTGACTGTGCACTCTGTGTATACAAAGTTCTCTAAAGTGATTCTTAGTGTGACACCAGTAGCTTGTGACCCATTCACAGATATAAAAAGCCTCTGGTCTATCCTGTGGCCCAACAGAAAATAACACACTGCTTAGAAGTAATAACTGAACTAATATCAACTCAATGATCTTTATTAAAAATTTCAGCTAGATCAAATATTTTATATTCTCTTGTTTAAGTGTGTGAATACAAGCACAGAATTTAAGGAGTGGAATATCCGCCATTATGCTGAAAACAACCCAAGTAACTACTTAGATCACAGCCTATTTTTATTGTGTGAATAAAGCTATAGAAACTGTAGTCTCTTGCATAAACATTTGTCTCAGTCACATCTAAAAAAAAACCCACAAAAGTTAGGTGCAAGAATAGCAGTAGTCTATGACTTTTTCATAAAGCAAACCACAATGAAATGAAGTGCAAATTTGCATGTGCAATTCATTTTTCGTAAAGTAAACCAATATAGGATAAAGTCACATAAAGGAGTGTTAGTTCTTCTCAACCTCAAACTAAATATGGTGGCTAAGGTTGTGGAAATTGAGTTACACAGATTATTTAATACAGACTGGTAAAATAATTTTAAAAATCTAAACAATAGAGATCAGCAAGGGATTGCAAATCACCTTTAAATAGAAAAGTATTGGCCAACTAAAAAAAAAGAAGAGGAAAAATATTTCAATTTTACTTCTTTGGGACATCATAAATAGAAGTAAATTAAAAAGTGGTTTGAAAAATAGAATTTTAGTGCAATCTATTATGTGGGGAGTTGGATTTCTCATAAAGGAAGCGTTGGTCTATTCCTCCTATTTGAAAATATTCTTTTAGATACCAAGCACATGCTCTGTCTTTTGAAGGAGCACTGAAGGATATAATTGAGATGAGATGCTCACTGATATCCTGGACAAGCTCTGCTGATTTTTCCAAACCATCTGTATAAGTACTGAAGAGACAAAGAAGGTCTCTATATCACTGTTAGGGTTTTTTTCCCCCTTTTTTTGTTTTTGACTGCTATATCTTATTTTTCAATCAAAATATTGCAATATAAGGAAGGCAGAAGTAATGCAAGTAATGATACAAGAATCAAGACTCAATGCAAGTAATGATACAGGAATCAAGACCTCATGCTTCCTATAAAAATCATATTGAACTTTAAACCCAGAAGTCTAAGCTGTATTGAAATTAAACACACCAAAAAATCCACAAAGAACCAAACCAGGTGTTGCCTACCCTAATCATATTCACTATATTTTATTTTTTATCCATTTTATTTCTATGCAGAAGTGTGGGAATTTCACCCAAAGGGTGAAGACATAAAAGAACAAAATTCTGTCCTGGCTGCAGTAATTCCTCCCTATGACCATCCTTTCTACTTTTCACAACATAACTCCTCACTTCTGTCATCACCTCCCCACTCACACAGTCCCCCATAGTTGGCATTTATTTGAAGCTTTTAACCCTCGCCTCAGAAAGGCTCTGAAGCCTGCTTATCTTCATTGCTGTTCTGAACTCCCTAATTTTCTCCCTCTCTTCACCCATTTGCTCCCACCCAAGCAACCCCCTTGCCATGCCTATCACTGTGCCTTGTGTGTCAAGCACTAGAAGTGGGGTTTTTTTTTCTTAAAAATATATTGGTCTGTTATGAAATCCACTTGCAAAAGTTTGCTAAATCTATATGCACAGATGTGCCTGTGAAATATGAGTGCATATACAGACACACCAATCCTGATAAGTTATCTGTCTCCTGTAGAATCAATGCCTTAAATATTATTGATAGATTAGTAGGCATGCTCTTGGACAAAGAGATTGTCTCCTCCCCCCACCCCCCCCCATTCATTACAGAAATAAAAATTACAGTGGCATTCAACTGATAATTATATACTGACTTAAAGTAGCCATCCCAATGTGCCCTAGAAATTGCTCCTGAAAAGGATTATTCATGTATTGCTCTAACATGTGTCACTCAGCCAGAAGTGATGCCTGACTTAACTGAAACTATTGATTTGTTACCCTGAAATTAATTTTTTTTTCAAAAGTCATTTATAATGTATTCCAAAGCACCAGTCACAGAAGACAGAGCACTTGAGCTTTAATCAGCACTTAAGTTCCCCCCTGCTCTTCTGTCATTCTATCATTCTTAAATAACTAAAGATAAAAATATTTTCAGGAGCCCTTGAGGAGTACATGGCTGTGTCTTTGAGAGTCTGCTCCACAGAGCAGAGCAGTTTTTAACTGAGTGAACCAACATGGACATGTCTCAGGCATCCTGGAGATAAAGCTTCAGCAGTAGGTCCAATAACAGTTCAAGAAATGAACAAAAAAACACATAAAAAATCTGGCGCTCAGGCTTAGCTCCCAAATAAATCTGCCCGCAGTAAAATAATCTTGTGAAGAGAAATCGGCTTCTACATAGGACTAAATATTTTTTTTACTGGCTCCCATGGGGTCTAGACTGATGACTATACTGAACAATAACAAATTATTCTACTTAACTCCCATGTGCTGCTTGTTTTAGTGATTTATTAGGTAATGAAATAAATTCATGTCTTAGTGTTTAAACCCTGCCTTTTTAGGTCCTAATATCCAAGCTTTCAATCTTCAGGAAAATACATGTAAGTTTAATTCTTTCTATACAATATGGGAAATGTACATACCATATTTTGGACTTTGTAAAATTTTTAATAATTGTTCTCTGAAACATTTTTCTCCAAGCTCTGCTCTCCCAATGCAAAAAGCATGTCTAGCTGTAGAGTGATGTGGGTTTTTTTGTGTATTCCCTGAGTTTCTATCCATGGAAACACATCATTAACAGAGACTGGAGGAAGGCATTGTACCAAGCTATGGAGTAGGGACCAGGAGCCACTCTGAAGAAAGAGGTTTCCCATACTCTGCAGAATGCAGCTTAGTCAAGGTTGCTTTTGAAGCAGTGAGCACAGATCTCTGACACAGGGAATGAACATGTCCCTGAAACTCAGCTCTGGCTAATTACTGCTATGAGATTGGGAATTTTGGGAGCCTTAGAGACAGCTGAGAAAACTTCTTTTAATGACTTACCTATATCTGTGCTTGCCTGATCATTCAGATCAGAAGCTACAGCTGGCAAACATGATTTTAGCTTGCCAACAAGCCAGAAGCTAAAAGCTGATTTAATAGAATGTGTGCTACAGTGAGCCATATTTCTCAGGGCAAGGAAAATTTACAAGAAATCATATGCTTTGGAATGCTCTCATTCTGGTCATTGGTCAGGTGTTTCTGGATCACAGAGCTGTCTACAGTGATAATACAGCAGCATTCAGCAAACAAGGAACTCACCAGGTGCATGCATAGCCTAACAGCTTTGAAAATAAATCTTTGATACTAACAGAAAATACTTATTTCCTATGAATTTTAGCTCTGTGGCAATGCATATCATGCTGGTATGACTTTTATTTAACTAAATTTATTTCCTTTATTGCAATATTAAAAGTGCAGATCATAGTTATTCATATTAGAAATTTATCTCTATAACCTAAACCCAAATGATAACTTGTTCAAACATGCCATAAAATAACTTCTGGCCTAAATTCCAGGTTTTCTTAGTCATTTTGAAGTGGGATAAAATCATAAATGATAGTTATCAAAATGCAAATCTACTTCTTTACTTTCTAACTACGTCTTAATCTGTTCCTAGGCACACAATTCCAGTTCAGGAAACACTGTCAGGATTGAGAACAATGTATGAATATAATACACTAAACTATGATGTGAATTTGGGGTTTGCATCCTGCACATCCTGGTCCATAGTTGTCCTGATTCTGAATCTCACAGTTTGCTGTGAGTCAGGCAAAGTCAGTGCAGGAAAAGAACATGATTGTCACTAACACCCACTGGAGAAGTTGCTCCTTGATGCTGCTTCTGTCCTGGTTACCTCCCACCCAAGAGAGGATTCAACTGTGAATTCCCCTGCCAGATCCACAAAAACAAATATCAGCAGTTTCCTGTTAATTTGAAATAAGACAAACTTCAGTCAGGACCTTCAACCCCAGCATGATGGCAGTAAGTAATTAGGTTTAGAAGTTAAAGCCCAGCCCTTCAATATCTGATGAATTCATAGCATAAGGCACAAGTCAGAGAGGTTTGAATCACTGAGGTTTGAGAGTTCAACTACTCATCTTTATAAGTCTTGAAACATTCTTGAAAAGAACATAAAATACCCAGGAAACCAAGGATGCCAAGAAGATGCACTTTTACATAGTTGAACTCACAAACTCCAATATAGTTGGATCCTTGTTTTACTTTTTTGCTGTTTTGTTTGTTTGTTTGTTTTGTTGGGTTCTTTTCTTGTTTATTTTTTTTAACTGCACCAAATAAGCACATAAGTGCATTTTCACACACAGATTTTATGTTTTCTGGTTAGGACACTTGTATGTATCTCAGAGAGCTGGCAGTCAATGACAGAAACTGAGAGAAGGGAAGAATTTCTGATATACCCTAACATAAATCATTTACCACTTACTTCAAATATTCAGCTTACTTGGAGAAAATGAACAATGTATGATTATTCCTAATGACAAATTATTCTGTAAGACTGAAAGAAAAATGTAAAAGCACAGGTAGGTAATTATTCCTTAAAAGCAATCCAGACTCACATTTATAAATGACAGCATTAATCACAAGCATTCACTGTAAGTGAAAAAAACATTATGAGCTAGAGCAAATGGCTTTTCTGCATGCGGTTACCGAGTCAGCAAGCAGAAATTCTCAGAGTGTGATTTCTTATTTAGAATTACATAACTATCCATTTTTATTAACTCTAAATGCTTTCAGTTCTCTTTCAAATTTCTGCATCCAAGTGCCACTTCAAGGTGATTACTCTCCATTTTAGCAGTGAAGGTGTAAATCTTTACATGCCTTCTAATTCAAACATTAGGAAGTACACTCATTTCCAGACCTTCACATTCTTTAGCTAACCAGTATAATAGAAGAGGTTGGGGAAAAAAAAAAAGCTAACATGCAAGATGAAAAATATTTTAAATCAATTATTTTTTCCCTCTCCCTTTTCAAATCAAAATTACTTTGGTGTTTTCTGTTATTCTGCAAATAAGTAAGGTTAGTTAGATAGCTAAGTATAGTGCAGACGCGTCTCGAGTTAAACAGCAAGTTTTCACTGATGTTATTTTCATATCTGTGTTTTGGCAGATGTGGCAGGTTCAGAGGTGATGGTTTCACAGCTAACTAAGCAAATTGCAGAAATTAAAGCATGTGTAACAGAACTGAGGCAATGCACCACCAGCAACCTAAAAGCTTCAAAAGTTAGAACATAATTTTGAATTGCAGACCTTGAAGATCTTCCAGACAGGTTAAAGACAACAGTGCTAGAAAAATATCCTCCTGTGAAGACAAGGTTCCCCTTGTTACTCATTGGTCCTAGTCAAAAAAAATGCTGGCAAGGAAACAGCTGTGTGATAGTGATGGTGGCAGAAGACTGAACAAGCTTGTGAAACTGGGTTTTCATTCACGTCATCACTGCTGGTTAATCATCATTGCAGAGGATTTTTATTTCCAACATTTAGAAAATTGGCAGTTTCTAATAAAATAATATTTTCTAACAGACTTTTTCCTTACAAAATGAACAATTTTTGTATGAATTTTAAATGTTTTCAATACCAATACTGTAAAAAAGCAGTCCTATATTAGCTTTCCAGCACTCAAAGCAGAAAGGTTAGGAAGCAGTACAAAGCACTTTTTTATAGAGCTTTTACTAGAATGGCACAGGCAAATATTTGAGACAAGAGTGTGGATTCCATGCCCTTAAGAAAACTAAAGGACAGCAAGTGATTTCTATGTGCATTGCACATGAATTGACATAGTTGGAGCCGCTGCGTTTGCAGGGAATAAAGGAC
The DNA here is from genome assembly GCF_963513975.1 of Fringilla coelebs. Taxonomy (NCBI): domain Eukaryota; kingdom Metazoa; phylum Chordata; class Aves; order Passeriformes; family Fringillidae; genus Fringilla; species Fringilla coelebs. The sequence continues at coordinate 63,496,288 of NC_140032.1, read as the reverse complement.
CACTCCAGAGACACTGAACAGGCTTTCAGATGTATATTCTTATACCTTCAGGGACATAAAACTCTAAAAATAACTGACAAAGTGACTGAGAGTGTCTCTTGAAATATCTATCTATTTTGCTTGCATGCTTAGCCAACCAGGAAAAAGGGAGCTGTGAATCCAAAGCTATGAAGCTGCAGTTATTTTGAGAAGGGTGTTAACCATGACCACAAAGTCTCTGCAGTGCATTTGCCTCGTGTGCAGCAGCCTCGCAAGAGCTCCTGGCTCCTATAATCCTGCAAACACCTGGGTCACTCGCGCTGTGTGAGTCAGGCAGAGCTGCCAAAACTGGGATGAGTTTGTTTAATCACACCCTACTTCATGGTTCTTCCACTGCCCTGAACGATGTAAAGACAGGCAGGACTCCAGAGAGCACAACCTTCTACTGACATCACCAAATAATCATAAAACTAATCCCCAAATATTGGCATCAAATCTGCAGCCCAAGATGTTAAGAGGAAGTAATGAGGCAGGGAAAAAGATACAAAAAACAGTTCTATAAAGGAAAGGACAACAGACTTTTTATTAAAATAAATAAATAACCAAGTTGTACACTCACGCCAAGTTAGAGATTTGTGCTGCCACTGATTGTCAGGAAATGCACAGACACCAAAAAACATCCCAGCTGAAAGTTCCAAATGCAAATGAGCATCAATCAATAGATACACTAGGTGCTTCTACCACGGATGAGGTAATTAACCATTCTGAATAATTTAGTGTTGTATCAAGAGTCAGTTGGAAATAAACCCCAGTACATTTCATTAAACAGCACCAGCAGGTAAATGATGAACTGTTCCTGCTATAAATATTTTAATTTCTGGGATAACAAAATTTTGGGCACAAAGAGCATCTTCTAATCTCACCAAATGGTTCTGTACAAAAAGGGACAGAGCTGGCTGTAAGGCTCAGTATTGCTGAAAAGAAAGAGGACAGAAATAAGCACTATTTTACTTTATGTTACTTTTTCCACAGACCAATCCATTAAGCATTTGCTTAGATACAGAATTTATAACAAAATAAATAGAGAATCCTTGATCCTGACTAATACTATTTTGATTATGTGAGGAATCAATATAACTTCAGAACTTGCAAGGGGCTACATAATGAACATTTTCATTGTGTAACTGAACATTTTCTATCTAAACTGAAATACCTTTCATTATAGTTCATGAAAAAAAAGAATTACTGAAATAAATTCTTCATTTTCAATGAAAAGTCTCTTCAGAGGAGCTAACAAGCAAAGAAAATGTGACTCTGACATTAAATACTATTGTAAAAAATGATGTTTTATTATGCATATACAGCAAGAAGTGCTGTATATAATACCAAATACCCTTTTGCTAAAGGTATACACAGAAAAAATATTTTAGCATACAACTATGATAAGATAACTATAATTACTTTACTGTCCTGAAGACATGTAGGTACGTAGCTGTCACAAGTTATATTTGTTAATGATAATGGCTTCAAGACTACAATGAATTTTCCATTTCTTTTTTTACGCTGGTTTTAGAAAGGCAGTATAATTACAGAAGAAAAATTATAACTCTTCAGCACAACTTCAGTTTATCAGTTTTGATAAACTCCCATGCAAAACCCACTGAAGGAAATAAAGCATTAGACAGCTGGCACTACTAGAGTATAACTAAAGGCATCATTTTTGCAGAATCCCATTGCAAGATTGCAGACTATGTTTTTTTGATTTCAAGTTAACTTTCAAGTCCACTGACTAGATCAGAAGTCTTTGTTCTTTCTAATCAAGACAGACTCAAAAAAATGTCCTTAGTACAAAGTTAAAAAGGAAAACTGAAGTCAATTGCCCTCAGAGTCATTATTCAGTTTAGAACAGTATTTGACCAACATTTAAAACATGATTTTTATTTGACACTGGACTTTGACATGCTGATTTTCGTTTATCAGAGAATACAGGAATTTTAGACTAAAATTGATTTTTTTGTTAATAGGTACACTGCAAATGTGAACTTACTTTTATACTTGATACAATTTATTTACTATTTCCATTCAGCATTTATGCATACTGAGTAAGGATATCTGGTGACAGAGGAAGTGTTGGCTTTACCTTAACCTCAAATTCAAGAACAACTCTGACTACTCAGCCACATGAAGAGGAACAGGAATTGTTTTCTCTGTTTTAAATAATTTGCATGAGGTATAGAATTTCTTAGCCTGCTAACAATAAGGTCTGCTGATTTAATCTACATATGTAATTGCTAAAATATATCTCTGCATTACATCCCTTCTTAAATCATGGCAGTGCTCTTTCCCTGTATTAGTAGAGATGACAAAGGACTTATGTCTTACATGGGAATATCTGTGTTAGGTCAAACACAGTAGCGTGCAGAAAATTCCACCTCAGCAGTGCCACAAACTGTGAAAAGAAAATGTGATAGAAGATATTCAGTACCATCTCCACTGGATCAATTTCTAGGTCAGCTGTTTGTCCTTTAAAAAATGTCAAAGCAAAACAAATGTTCACAACTCCAGTTCTTTTAAATAATATGCTACAGTTGAAATCTAAAACATGCCTCATTGTAGCTTCTGATATTATTTTAGGTTGAATAATAAGTTTTTGTGAGGCGAGAATTGTAAAATAAGAACAGAGGTACCTACTCTGCCTCTGACACACACGTCACATGGCAGTGTACAGCAAAAAGACTACTGGTGATCTCACAACTTCAGGGCAAAGGATTTGGAGTATGGGTCATTGATACCTGCTGCTTTGAACTCTGCTTCTGCCACTCATTCCATACACTATTTCAGAGCTTTCATCTCTTTAAGGAAGTAACTCTTTTTGGGGTCACTTCTAAAGTAGGTAATTTGGGCTTTATTAATTTTTGCAGGAATTTCCTTCACTCATGTAGGAGCTAATTAGTTGAAGTCCTGAGACAATTTACAGTGAAACACAGAAGTTTCTCATTGAGGCAGAAGAGCTCTTCCTTTTGCCAACGCTAATTGTTCCATGAAGTTAAACAAGATTAGGCTTCCTCTAAAGAAGTCAGGTTCTGCTTTGAAAAACTTGGACACAGAGTTCTGAAATACGGATGTAATTTGAGTGAGGTCATTTAAGCCAGCTGCTAAACAGTGACAGTTTCTAGTCCTGGTATTAACACATACTTAGTCCTGTAAGGATTAATGAGACCCTTGGGAATTAATAAATCTTTCCATGTAGTATTAAACAACCTCACTCTTACAGGTGCTGAATGTCTTACTGACCAAAAAAAAAAAAAAAAAAAAAAAAAAAAAAAAAAAAATCAGCTTTTTTCCTTCTTTCAGCATTCCATGTTATTCATTTTACTGCCTGCATACTGATGGACATAAGAGGTTTAATAAACACATGTATTCAAAGCCACTTTCTTCAACCTCATGATTTTTATTTTTTCTCATATTTTTGTTCATGGTGCTCCACAGATTGTGCTGGCTTACACCAGGAGGGAATTAACACTTTTGGCCATTCTTTTTCCTACCACCCTCTGTCTCTCTCTTCAAAGCTGACCCATGCATCCAGCTTTTCTGTTCCATGAGGATCATCACACAGGGTGGCACAAAGTACATACAAAACTCACTTTAACTCACTTTTAATGAAATTATATGTCAATGTAACAACAAAACTCTGGCATCTGACTTGTGTTGAAAAAGCAAAATAAAGGAAAAATGTAAGTTTCATAGCAGGGTAGGCAAAGGGGCACAAAGAGCATTTTCTAATCTCACCAAATGGTTCTGTACAAAAAGGGACAGAGCTGGCTGTTAGGCTCAGTATTGCTGCACAGAAAGAGGACAAAAATAAGCACTATTTTACTTTACATTACTTTTTCCACAGACCAATCCATTAAGCATTTGCTTAGATACAGAATTTATAACAAAAAAATATAGAAAATATAACATAATATAGAATATATATAGAAAGTATAACAAAAAAAAGTTTAAAATAAAATTCAAAATAAATATAGAAAATATTACAAAAAATACAGAATTTATAACAAAATAATAATTTAAGGAACTAAAGTATCAAGCACTGAATTGTGGTTGTGACAAGTGGCTTACAGTAGTTCAATGTGTATGCACAGTGACACATGTGGATCCTGAAAGTAATAGGCCTTTTCTACTCGTATCCAAACGTGAATAACATCAAATGGAATGATGATTAAACAATGAAGTGATTTGATAATGTGATGTTTCTCTGCCATTGGGTAATATAAATAATACAAGGAACTTGCCAATGCAATAACTTTCATTGTGTAAGTAAATAATTTACGTGTTTAATTCAAGTTGGGAAATCGCATTAGCTTGGTATATTTGCCAAACAAAACAATCAGCAACCAAACCAATCATATCTGTGTTATTCAGATGGAAAAAGTGGCAAACTCTAAACATTCTGATCAGTGTTAAAAATCAGCATCCTGTGAAAAAATATTAAATTGCCAGATTGAAATTTTTATACACAACAAAGGGAGAAAGATTCTTTTGTCCCTTTGACTTCTGGTAATAAACTGGGCATCAGCAGTGCCAAAGTTGGCAGAACAATAGATCCTAACAAGGATTGTGAAAAGGTCAAAACTAACCCATGTGTCTTAAAACAAAATGAAAAGTATATTTGATGAGAATTGTTATCACCTTCCCATAGGGGTCTTTGTATCTTTTATGCATTGAAAGAAAGAAGCAAATGAAATCTTATTAAATCTGATATTTTAAGAAGAGTTTACTGCCGGTTTTCATTGGCCTTTTGGTTAGCATCTGAATTTGAATGAGAAGGGCATTCCATTTATCCAAATCCTAGCTGTTCAGAAACTGGGCTGGCTATACATGCAGAACTAAACAGTTTGTGAATAATGCATTGCTAATAACTAGAACAAGTATCTTTAAAAAAAATAAAAATAAAACTTAAAGCCTTGCTAAACTCCATGTAATATGAATTTTCCAGTCATTTTAGCAAGCACAGGGAATACTTATTGTTTTCATGCTTTCACTAAGTTATCCTGTTTCCATCATCCTACTTCAATGTGGTATCACCCACTAGTGTGCTGGAAGAAAAAGAAAAAAAAGCACCTCCATAAACAAATAGGGAAAAAAGGATTTGTATTAAGCCTGCATCAGCTGAAGAAGAAAAAAACTCTAGTTTCAGTTACCTCTGTATCTGAATATGAAACCCTATTTTCTTAGTGCCATTCTGCAAATTTTACCTTTTCAGGAGGATATTCTAGCAAGATGCTCTTGTGGAAGAAGGTGCACTGGCAGCTGTGGCTGTAGGCAGGGTCAGACCTAAGGGAGCACAGAGACAACATCTGGGCACCTCTCTCCAAGCCTCTGTCCCAGAAACCTTGGGGGAATGTTTATGATCAAAGCCTCTCATCCCAAGGAGAGCAGAAGAAATGCTGCCTTGGCAGTGGGAAGCATATGTAGATGTCAGTGTCATCCCTCTCTTTCCCTGCCAGATTGCCTGCGCAAGTTTCTCCTCCTCCACCCCCAAGCTCAAATGTGATACTGTGCAGATGAAGTCAAACCCACTTATTTTGGCTTTGGGATGGCAAGAAACAAACTCATCCATCACTTTCTGCCATTCAGGCCTCCAGTATCATCGCCAATATGCTGTCCTTGGAAAACATTTGCCTACTGTCAACTAGCTGACAGCAGCTTTGCTTTCTGTATTTTAAGATTCCCTGGAATATAGGACAGCTATCATTAAAATTATCCTAGATTATCTTCATACGTATTTAGAATTTAAAAGTGGGTGTTTAAATATGCTTGTCTGTATTAGAAATTAACTAAAGCTATCTTAAGTAATTAATTTTTGTTATTATGATATCCTGTTTTTCCCATTATTTGGCATCACTGTTAATTTATTCAACTTAGACCTACTTTGCAGCATGTAGAAGTATTTTGTATTGCAGGAATGTGTTAATTAATGAAAAGATTGATAAAATGTTTAGCATATCTTTCTTTTTCAATTTTTGACATTTGGCTGAAATTGAAGTACCTCATTAAGGATGGTATATTGCATAAGATACAAACACACATAGCATAAGATCTCATGTTGACATAAAGAGTGCAGGATGTTATCAGATTCCTCTCTTCGGCCCCTTTCTACTTCTCATGGCACCCTTCCAACCAAAAATATTTTTCAAGCAGTAAGGGGTAAAAAAAATAATTGCTTAACTACAAAACTGCCTTTTACTTGAAATTCATGTTTATTCTAATATTTATTTGAACCTATTTAATCTTCCTAGATTGCTACTACTGCCATTACTACTTTCTGTAACATTACATGTAGATACCTGGATTTCTACAGCTTTATGCCTCAAGATCATGAACTGTAATGTTTGTGGTTATTTAAATATGCTACAGTTTTTAAAGTATGCAAGTACTTCTTTGAAAGCTGTACATCGTTATACCCTGCTAGTTGACATTAATTATCCAATGTCAAACCTGCAAGCTCTACTACATTTGCACGTATACCTACAATGCTCAAATCTATACAGTTTTCTTCTTTTCTGTGCTTTACAAGGGATTCTTCTGGTCAAGAACATCCATAAAGAAAAATATTCTTCTAGATTAAGATTTGCTGGAATAATTCAGTTAGACCTTTTGGATTAATCTCTATTAAATTCTATTAAGACCTTTTCCTAAGGGTAGTGCTTTCATATAATAAAATCCTGTAAACACAAGGTCAGACAGTGAACCATGGCTAAGCTCCACAAAATTAAATTCAGGAAATGCAAGGTTTTCCTTTTTGTTCATCTAATCCTTGGATAAGTCATGGTCAATGCTACATAGGAAATGCTTGGCAGATGTGTCCTTACATGCTTGTGCAGCAGGCAAACTTCAGTCTCACCTAGTTGGGCACAGAGGGACTCTTGCCCCTGTAACAAAGTTCTCCCAGCTTTCACATCCAGGCTTCTCCAAGGAAACTGCAAGGCTAGGGAGTGGCAGTACTGCCACTTACACATCTTTTATCTTCCCTTGGGATAAGAGAGTAGCCAAGGCTGAGAAGTCCATCCTTCTAGTCCTGGCCTCAAAACTATCAGAATGCTGTAATTCCCAAAAGTACAATATGCCAAGCATGAATAGAATGTGCTTACTTGATATTCAAATATATTTTTTAAAACACCCAACATTAACTCTGAAGAACACCTACACTGGGGTCAGTGGTTACAAAAGAAGTCATCACAAATTCTATGTCTGAAACTCTTCTTTTCAGTTATCTTCATTGGTTGAGAATAAAATTCACTGAGTCTTAGAGAATTAAACAATTTAATGTGCTAACGTAGGGAAATGTGGTGTGAAACTGGCATTTTCACAATGATGGTTGCACTCCTAGCTGGAAATAATCCTTCGGGTTTTAATCACAGAATCACAGAATCACAAGCTTGGAAGAGACCTTTAAGATCATCAAGTCCAACCCATGCCTTAAAACCACCTCAAATAAACCATGGCACTGAGTGCCACATCCAGTCTTTTTTTAAACACATCCAGGGATGGTGACCACCACGTCCCTGGGCAGACCATTCCAGCACTTTATCACTCTTTCTGTAAAAAAATTTTTCTGAACATCCTACCTAAATTTCCCTTGGCACAGATGAAGACTGTGTCCTCTTGTTCTGTCTGTTGCTTCCTGGAAATAGAGACCAATCCCACTTGGCTACAATCACCCCCAAGAGAGTTGTAGAGAGTGATAAGGTCACCTCTGAGTCTCCTTTTCTCCAGGCTAAACACCCCCAGCTCCCTCACTCATTCCTCACAGGATTTGTGTTCCCAGCCCCTCACCAGCCTCATTGCCTCCTCTGGATGTGCTCCAGCATCCCAACATCCTTCCCAAACTGAGGAGCCAGAACTGGACACAGCCCTCCAGGTGTGCCCTCACCAGTGCTGAGCACAGGGGCAGAGTGACCTCCCTGCTCCTGCTGGCCACACTGCTCCTGACACAGCCCAGGACACCCTTGGCCTTCTTGGCCACCAGGGCACACAGCTGGCTCATGTCCAGCCGGCTGTCACCGTCACCCCAGGTCCCTTTCTGCCTGGCACTGTCCGGCCACTCTGTCCCAGCCTGGAGCACTGCAGGGGGGTGTTGTGGCCAAAGTGCAGGACTTGGCACCTGGATTTATTGAACTCCATCCCATTGGACTCTGCCCATCCGTCCAACCAGTCCAGGTCTCTCTGCAGAGCCCTCCTACCCTCCAAAATCAGAGCAATCATTCAGAGTAGTAGATTAAAGTAAATTGTGGACACTGGAAGTCCTCAAAACTTTCCCTTTAAACATTTATCTAGTTCAGGAAAGGACCATTTGCTACTTCCAATGCATGAATAGCATTTGAAAAACAATGAGACAACTCCTCTACTTAAAATTCTTCATTTTAAAAGAGACTTTATTGAAGGACTCAAGGAACCTAGCTAGTTTTCACATATGTTCCCTACTTGGCAGAAGTGAACAGGGCATTTTAAACTGACAAAATATAGCACCAGATTTTTTTTTCTCTCTGTTCAATAGATCAATAAGCATGACTGGTTGAAATGGCCATGAGAATATAAATGAAAAAAAAATCCTCTCAAAATTCAAAAGGAATTGCTTTAGGACAGACTTTTCTCACATTCTCTGTTATTTTTTTCAGCAAGTATTAAAAATAGTCATGGGTGTTCAGATCTCTGTTATCACAAAAAAAATTATCTCTATTTATAGACAAAGAACCATGAAGTTTTGCATGAAGCTTTCGAGATTTACCACTGATTTTTCTAATATCATAAGTGGAAAAAAAAAAAGGAAAAAAAAGCCAGTGTTTCACAATAAAGACCTTGGCAAAAGACAATTCAGGCTGTTAAAAAAATTGTGTTGTTTTGCAAGGTAATAAATCCAAATATCACTGAACAATTAATTACTTGCTTTAGGAAGTAGATTCAATGCTGTCTTGCAGCCTCTTACCAGGAAAGCCATTCTAAATGTCTTTAAAGTGGGAATCGTGGCAAGAGATGATCCAATACACCTCTTGTGTTCCTTGTGGTGCAACTTAGATATGTTTAGATGTTTGTTTGTTTGTTTGTTTGTTTGTTTAGCATCCAGAGAGAACGAGATATTGAGGTTCAAACACCTGGTTCAATACTTTGTTTATTATGACCTGAACTTTTCTGAAAGTGCTGCATAGAAGGCAGGTGTGGTATAGAGCTGTCCATTGTTGGCAAGTAGCAGAAGCACATGGATGAAATGGTACCTGCTCTAGGAGCAAGGTACTCAAGTTATCCAAGAGATGTGTCTGCAAACCCTTCAGCAGACCTATTTTTGATAAAGTTATCATGCTCAAGATTTCACCTGCCTGGCAACCTGGCTGAGGTTGAAGAGAATCCTGCTCTTAAGGACAGGTAAATAATATGAATATTCAGTCTACCTTAGATGTATTAGTAAGCCAAAGTTAGAATTTTTTTAACAGAATGAATCTCCTGAAATATTTAATGGGTAAATCTGGAATCCAGTTACTGAAAGTGTGAGGGAATAAACTGTCTCTCGCTATCACATCCGAGAAACCTTGAACACTCAGCAGAATTGAAGAAAATTAGTTGTTGGCAATAAGTAGGTAAGATCAGCTTTGCTGGAGGCAGTACCTCATCACAGGACATTTTATTTTTCCTAACAGGCAGAATTGTTAGTGAAACAATAGCTAGAAACTACAAGTTATTGCCAAACATTTCATTGACCAGTTAAAAAAAGCCCAAAACATGAAGACTGATTAATCCTCCTCTCTTTCCACAGGTCTGAGACAGCAAGAATTGGTCCAACGCTGACAATTATCTTATATAATATTTGTTTTTCTTCTGTAGAGGAAATTGTGAGATCAATGTAAATAATTAAAATACATTTTTAGCTGATTAAAATATGTATTTTATGCAACACCCACACAAGAAGAAGTTTTATTTCAGTAAGGAAAAAGGGCAATTTAGCTGTGGGCGGTTTTGATGTGTGTAGTGTGAGTTGGCAGTACTCTTTGATCCGTGTCCTTCAGGCAAATTTGACATCTATTTCACCTGAGGCAGGCACTGATTTTCTGAAGGGTACTTCTATCTAATGAATGGCTGACTGCTAGAAGTCATGTCATTGTCCTCCTCCGCCTCTTCAGATCCGATTTGCTGGCCAGGTGAATCTCATGACATGTCTCCTGGTAAATCAAGCAGGGAGAAGAAATGCCTGAAATAGTCCCCATCATGCTGACACCAGAAAATCTAGATGATGAGTGATTTGGAGAATCTGAGGAGAAAGTGAGATGCCTTACATTCATTTCAGCATAAGGTAGTAATTTTGAAGAAAATTCAATATTTCAAATAGCATATTGGACAGATTCTGTGCAGAAAAAAACCACCACAAATCTTTTAAATAAAATCTACTTTCCCCTCTTAGTTCTCTTTTTTTCTGCCTGCATGCATTTGCCATATTTCCTTTGGTAAAACACTTCCTTAATATCTGTTTATTTTACTTATGAAATATTTTTTTCTATGGCAAACACTTATTTACTAGTTTCATTACACACCCAAGTTTACTTCAGAGAAGGCTGTGTGACCCATTGGTGTAAGGTAATGGTAATGGATGTTTTTATAATTGCCTAGATAATTAAAGTAAATTGTGGACATATAACCAGGATCTCTATCAAAACAACTGTGAGCCTTCCTAATTGTTGCCTTAGTGAAGTTCTCACTCTGGATGTCTCCTTTAGCGATTAAAAGGTGAACTTCTTTATTTATTTGTCTTTCATTCCACGCATTCTACAGTAGCAAAAATACTCTACCCATGTGTAAGAGCCAATCAATTAGGAATAAGTAAAGGATAAAATATTTCTAGAGGCAAACAATCCAGAGGGGGGGGAAAAAATCTTTCCTTTTCCCCTTGCAATTTGATTTCCTGAAAATCTGAAAACATTTCTGCTAACAAGTCTGCTACAGCAATTTGAATCCTTTTTATCTTCCAAAGAGCAGCTGTGCAAGGTTTTGTTTTGTGCAAATTCAGCATAAAAATGAGAAATTAGTTATCCACCTATAAATATTTTTTCTGCTTTTGATGAACAGTAAATTCTTTTAGCAGTTGTCCTAAGGAGGAAGGCATATGACCAGAAATATATTTAAATATTATGGCTCTGCAGTACTACTAAATGGAAATAGAGAGGTAAGTTTTTGCTTGTCCTCTGGACAAGGAATGTTGTTCATCTCCAGCTTAATTTTAGTGAACTCTGTTTGGCCAGAACTGAAGATTCATTAATTTTAGCTAGACTGAAATAATGTGGTTGGTTTGCAGTGATGATGTTTCATGCAGTGCTTCATAATGAATATCTGACTGCATATTAAACACACAGCAAGGTAGTTGATGCCTTCTTACCAAAGAAGAATACCTAGGACACAGAAGTTTCCTCATAGACTTCTTCATTATAAGGAGCCCTTCTGGAATATAATTTCTTGTAAAATAGGCAGAAGAAAGAAGAAAATCTTCCAAGAAAAAATCTGATTCAGATAGACACATAAATATACATAAACTCTCACACAGATATACATATATATCATATCGATATATACAAACCTATGTTAAGAAAGTTCAGAGCAAGATTTTATTGATAGTTAGAAATCATAGGTATATACTAAGTGAGATTTTAAAACAAAATATGTTCTGTACTTACCATAGAGCATATTAAAAGGACCTTTAGGATTGTGAATATACATCCTTACTATACTGCAGGAGTACATGCAACAGTTTCCTTAACACCTGTCAGAAGTAGAACAGTGTCTCTACAAAAAAAAAATGAAAAAGAGTGGACAAACTGCCAAATTATTTGATAGCATGGAGAAATACCTCATCTCAACATTCATACCATACACCTTGAGTGAAAAAGAAAGGTTAAAAACATAGAAGTAAATTGATTTCACTAGGTTTGAGCATCAAAAAGGTATTATCTTATCTTTGGAATGCTAGTCAAAGAAAAATGTTTAATAGAATTCAAGGACAATACTAAAAATGCATTTTGAATGCATGAAAATATACTAACTGTATTTTTTCTTCTTCTACAATAAGTCAACTCATTGACTTGCAATAGGTAATCCCATTTCTTCATCCATAATAGAAAATCTCTGCCTTATCAAAAAATAAAATTTACTCAATCACTGTACTTTTGATCAAAATGTATTTTTTGTCCTAGACAGTTTCAGGTCTTAATCTAAAAAAAAAAAAGGCAGAGACAAACCAAAGCAAAGCCACAAAACCCACGCTGAAATGAAATATAAAGGAAGTTGCTGGTGATGGTGGGTTACTGTTTTGGGCAGGGGTTTGGTTTGTTTTTGGCTTGGTTTTTTTATTGGTTTTTGGGTTTTTTTGTTTTTTGTGTTTTGTTTTGTTTCAGGTTTTTTGTTTTAGTTTTAAAAACCATGTCTGTATATTTTCTCTCTCTATGTCCTGACTAGAGGTGCATCTTTCTGCCTTGGAAAAGCAGACTCATGAAACCAATGAAAATACCCTGAGTAACATCTGAAACAATGTCAGAAGTGAAATATAATAAATAAAATCTTACCTAAATTCCCTCTTTTTCTCTCTGGATACTCTTGTAGCTTTTCCTTGGCAAAATTCTTCATAGCTGCTCTCCCACCAGGAAAGAAAATGAATGGAAAAGCTCATGGATGAAGGCAAAGAAAGGGAGATTATTTACCAATCATTGTCACAGGGAAAAAGCCAAAACATGACTTGAGGAAAATTAGCATATTTTTGATTTAAACAGAAAGGGATGGTGATAAACAAGGATGAAAACTAAAACACCTTGCTCCTACAGCAATCCTTCTTCCCACGCTCAACTTCATACCTTCATTACCTTCACCCCAAGTGGAACAGGGAGGACGAGGAAAGGGGGCTGTGGTCAGTCCAGAACAGCTCCTTTCCAACATTCTTCACGTGTTTTTACCTCCTCCAGCATGGATCCTTCCACAGCCTGGAGTTCTTTAGGAGCAAACTACTCCTGTATGGAGTCCTCTCCATAGGGCACATTTCCTTCAGGACATTCCCTCCTGCTCCACTGTGGGCTTTTCCATGGGCTGTGGGGGAATCTCTGCCCTCCCTCTCCTCCTGCACTGACCCCGGTGCCTGCAGGATTGTCTCTTGCTCTTCCCCCCCCTTATCTTCAGTCTGTCTGCCATTTTTTTCTGCTTTTTAAACAAGTTCCCTGAGGTGTCACCTGAGGGGCTGAGCAGTGCCCGTGGAGAGCCCTTGGAACTGACAGGATCCATCCATGTCAGGCAGGGGCAGCCCCAGCTGTCCCTCCCAGAGACCAGCCTGAGGACCAAGCTTGTAAGAGCCACTACAGACAGAAACACCTTCTGCTGGGGGAGCACAGTGTTTCGGGGTCAGGTTCCCCATCCCACCTTTAAACCTGTGCTTTCTGCTTTTCTGTGTGACAGCCAGCACCATATGTTCCTGAGTGGGCAAGAACACTGGAACAAGCTTGGAAGTGATGCCAGACAGGAGACTGCCATCACTGCCTCCCTGTAATACCTACCAAAATGAATGATGTTCTTAAAACTCCTGCAATCTCAGCTAGAAGTTCCCAAGGACTTACAAGCTGATATGATTGTTCAATACCTCACAGGAAATATTACTGTGCTATTTGTAAAAAAAATATTTTAGGAATTTTTTTGTATCTTAGTTGTCTACACCCTAATATCAGAAAGGGCTCAATTTTGTTCTGGTTTTGGCACTGGTGTACTGCAATTTGTATTTTTTTTCCCCACTGGCACAGTTGGGGAATATTCATTTCAAATTTGAAATGGATTCCTCCCAGCTGCCATGAAACCATTTATACTTTAAAGAACAGCAAGATTTTCCAAATTGCTTGGATCTTGTTCAGGTGGTTGGCAGCGAGATGTCGCTGCAGGTAGCAAACCCATTCTCTCAACACAAAGGCCAGGCCTCTACATTTATTGGCTTTATACTTCATAATAAAATTATAATCCACAGAGATGCTGAGCTGGAGAAGTAAATAAACCTTCCCATGGCTGTTCAGGCTTCTCTGTGGATTGCATCCAAGGACCCTTGGATCCCACTCAAGGCCTTACCTCAGATGTTTATGCACAGGCATTTCTAAGGCACTCAACACTCTAGTATCATAGTCCTTTGAGAACATAATGAGAGAGGCTTTACAACATGCTTCTAAATAAAAGAAGGGTCATTACACCTTTTTGCAAGTTGAAATATTGAGTCCAAGTACTAAAAGAGTGCTCAAAAGTGCAAGGACCTCTTTGCTTAGTCACCTGAGAAATGCAATTTGTGGTTGAAAGGTAATTAACTGGGGAGGCTGGGGTATTTGAGGGAGGGCTGGAAATTAACTTTCAATTTATTACAGGAGTCCAATTGCCTTGGAGCCTGGATAGAGCATTGCCAAGCATCCCCACACAGGGCACTGAGGTACCCAGAGCAGCAAGCACCACACAGCTCCCCTCCTGTAACCTCCCCCAACTGGGGCCATGGTGCAGAAATGACTGTGACTAAAAAAGATGTGTGACAGGGCCAAAGAGGAAACTGCACTAATGTCCAGGGCTTAACCAGAGCAGTGTGTGCCAAGGACAGTCTCACAGGACACGTCCTATTGTCTGAAGCTCTGCAACACTCCGGCAAGAACTGCTTGCACTAGGAAACTCTGCTTTGCAGAGGATCATTAAGAGACTGGAGCTCATCTTATTTTGCCCTTCTTAGATATTATGAAAATTTTCCTTTTTCAATTCTTTCATTAGTTAAATCAACAAACTCCAGCTACTTTAAAACCCAGAGGTGGAGTACCCTTGACCTGAATTTATTCTTATGGTCAAAATCTGTCTAGAAGCGTGCCTTAACTGTACAACTACTGCTTGTTTATGGGTTTCTTATTTATTGCTTTTTGAAAGAGTCAGAAAGTGATAGATAGTGGCCGGGATTAAATGTCTCTATAGTTGCAAATCTCAAGTTGCAAAAAACATCTATGCTTAATATAAATTATTTGAAACACATGCATTGTTCTTTTTTTTTCCTGATTTTAACTCTGTCTAGTATAAATCTCATAGGATCATTTCATTTCATGCTTAATTTTTTCTTAATCATTCCAGATGTTAAGAATACTAAAGTTTAATTGAGAAGCTAAGTGTGAAAGAATAGTGTATTACCCACAGGTTTTTTAATTATGGAAATTGAAGGACATGTCCAAGGTCATGTAGAGCAACAAGAACTTGAAACAGTACATCAAATTTACCCTTCTACAGTCTATCACAAGCCTGTTCTGCTATATGTTGTACTCAGCCTTAATCACAGAATAGGAAGCAATATCTTATTATCTTTATACATTTAAACAGATAACCAAAGGCCACTGCTTGATTACAATATAAAAAAGGAAACATTCTTGTATGTGTATTTGTTTCCAATACAGAAGGAGAACAAAAATCAAAACCTGAGATTCTTATGACAAACCCAAGAGCCTTTCAAAAGCTTCTCCAGGTCAATGAATGTGAGATATTTCATATTTGTTTTGAGTATAGCTGAAGACTTGAAAGCCCCTCTGCACATTACTTTCCTGTCATCCCTTCTACATCTGTCTCTCACCATATACTTATCTATTTGAGTTTTTATGTTGTCTCTGTTTCTAGGTTAAACAGAGCAGATGTGAAGGAATAGCCTGAGAGTTTCTTAGCTGCTAAGTTTGTGAACAGTTCAGGAGGTGACTTAGATTTAGTATACTCTGGTGAAAAATAAATGAAAAAATCACACATACTATGGAGCTCCTAAAAAAAAGAGGACCTGGACAACATAGGAAGTCAGCTGAAAATATTCTTCTGTCTCTGAACTTGCAGTCGATACAGCACATTACTTGTCTGTAACTGTAAAGCAAATATTTTCACTTTCAGTTGTTACTCCTTTCTTGCAATACACAACAGCATAAACAAGGAACGGACCATGCTAAAGTGGCTTCCAAACTGACTCCTGAGTCTTTTGTCTTTTTATCCCCAAATAAATTAATCCATTTATTTTTATTTTCCTTGAGAAGGTAATTTTTGGTACAAGCTTTTAGCTTAAAAAAAAAAAAAAAACTACCAAAAAATGAATTTAAACCATCCTAAAAATGAGTATTAGGAATCACTCTAGAAGAAGAGATATTTTAGACCAATGAGCTGTGTGGGTTGTTTGTTGTTTTTTTTTTTTTTCATTTGTACAACTAATACTTTACCTTTTAATAAAAAAAAAAATTTGGCAGAAGCAACATGTTGGCATGTGTGAATTTCAATATTGATAATTTTAAGGCCCTTTCTGTTTACCTAGTAACTTATTGAGTATTCTTACAGAACTGTTCACAAGTAACTGGAAAAGTCAGTGTGAATATATGAAAGCAGTACCAGGCTGTTATGCCCTGGCTGACCCACAAAAGGGAGCACTTAGTTGTGCAAATGAAATTAAAATGAAAGCACATTAAAATGAAAAACAAGAGATCATTATACCATTACAAAATTATGATGTTCTATTTTTTCTGATGATTTCAATGTAGAATAAACCAACTCAATGACTTCAAGAAATAACAGCTGGCCACTACAGCATCTTTGTGTCTTAAGCACTAGGTCTAACAATTTAATACATGTCAGTGTTTGGCTACTTCAAAACAGGAAAGGACCTTGCCCACTCAGTAATGGGCTTTTGGAAAGGTACAAAGGAAATAAAATTAAAGTAGGAAAACACTGTATTTTTTTCTTAAGGAAATGGACTATTTTTTTTTCATAAGAAGCCCATGAGAGGTGTCTAGGAGTCAGCATTTAATCTTTAAACTCTACATGACCATGAAACCATGTTAGGATTTATGTAAATATACTGTGCTGAGGTGAGCCTGTCTCTGTGTACCTTAACACTTTGCCATGCATTCCAACACAGGGTTTTCAGACATCAAAAAGCCCAAGACCGTTCATTTGGAAAAAAAAAAACCATTACAATGAAGCAGCACAGGCATTTGTTGAGAGAACACGGCTTAATTGCCACAAATGATTAAATGGAAACCTGTGTATAACAAAGAGCAGAAAGAATCCCAGATGAACTCATTTTCCTCTGAGGAGGTGTTTATAGAGCTGCCTAAAGGGCAGGAACAGGTAAGGAAAAACACCAAAGTTCTGCAATGTAAGCAAAAGACAGATGCTGCTTGATGATTCTGTCAGACCATAACAGGCTGGTACACGATCTCTGTAAGCTGAAACAGAGCACAACTAAGAATCATTCTGGGCATCACTCTTCTGTGGAGCTCCCAGTGGACAAAGTCTCACTACAAAGCTCAAGGTTTCATACCAGCAGTTGTAGAATTGATGTAATTGCAACATGAGCTGAACGATTATACTCAGTTCAGAGTTAGTCTCAGTCTCATAAGAAATCTCATTTAACTTTGAAATTAGGTTTTGATAATGATAAAAAAAACCCCACCCACCAACAACTCAAAAGCTTTTGTGGCATCTATGAAGGCTTGAAGGGTCCACAAGAGGAATTCATAAAAATTCCTTGGGGTGTTACTAAAATCAGTTTCAAAGCATTTCTAAAAAATTACATTTAAAAAAAAAATGGGTTTTAGTTTTACAGCAAAACTTATGCAAGTAATCTCAGCTAACTTTAGGGTTCTATAAAATGTATTTTGGACACTAAGGTAGTAATTTTGCATTTAGTTTGTGGTGAAATGGTAAGAAGAATGGTAAAGGGAAATATAGGTTGGATATTAGGATGAAGTTTTTTACAGAAAGAGTGATAAAGTTCTGGAATGGCCTACACAGGGAGGTGGTGGAGTCACCATCCCAGGATGTGTTTAAGAAAAGGCTGGACATGGCACTCAGTGCCATGGTTTAGTTGAGGTGTTAGGGCTGGCTTGGTCTTGATGATCTTGAAGGTCTCTTCCAACCTAGTGATTCTGTGAATTCTGTGAAATAGCCACTTTCAAGATGCAATTAATTTAGCTTCTTTTAGATGTCTGCTCCAGGATGCAAGTAATTATCCTAGTGATACTGATTAGAACTCTGCTGATTACAGCAGACACTTGGAATGATTAGCCAGAGATTAAGATATGTAACAAAATTTATGAGAAGGCAAAAGAAGGATTTTGAATCTAACTCAGAATGACTCAAATTCAAATTTGATGGATGGAAGAAAACTCTGACTCTTACCCTTCTGACTGGGACCACATGTCCATGGGCTTCTTGGGCAGGAGTGGAATAGCTGTGGCTGCAGGGGGCTGTGGGAAAAACTGGGTTAAGGCCCTAAGCCAGGTGGTTTAAGCTCTGTGTGGGAGCTGCCATTCCTTGCCGTGAATGTGGCAATTGGACTGTGCCCTTGAACAGCTTTTTGTGCCAGTATGCTGTTGGTTAAAAAAGAAGGCTGCTGCCATTAGTTTATATTCAGGACAGTCTTGGTTTGAAGAGACAGGTGTTTGCTAGGAAGGCAGGAGCCTTCCTTGAAATGGAAAATGTAAACCCCATCCCTCCAAATTATTATAATTTTGAAATTAAGGGGCTTGCAGACAAAGATATGGGAGTAGAAATAACAGTTCATTATTAGGGGAAACAATAAAAGTAAAATAAAAAAGCAGTGATACAAAACAGCACTGACAGAGTCAGGATACGAGCTGACACCCTGTGGGTCAGGGTGCTGGCAGCAGTCCCATTGAATGGTGGCTGCAGCCCTCCTGCAGTGACAGCTGTGGTTCTGTTGGAGCAGGGATCCTGTAGAAAGGTGGAGTTTTCCTAGGAAGGTCCAGTGGTGGTGTAGGTGGGCCTGGTCTTCCTCTGGGAATCCAGTGGGAAAGAAAGCTGCTCCTCTGGGAATGCAGTGGGAAAAGGCTGCCTGTGGTGTTCCAAATCTCAGATTATCTCCAGGTAGGAATGTTTGGCTCCTCCCCCTGGGCAGAGCATCTCCCAATGGATGATGTAATTTTATCAGCCATGCAGTGACACTCATGGCCCATTAACAGAAGATGTTTCCTTGGAGGGAGGATTGGTTGTGGAAGAGATAAAGCAAACTGCCCCACCTGGTTCTAACAGGTGGAAACAGAATACACACCCCTGGCCACATCTTGTAACCTTAGACAAGGACACATTCACAGATCCCAGCCCAACACCATTTCTCACTCATAGGATACTTTTCAGATTTCAGAAATTAGTTTGCTAGTAGTACAGAATGCCTACAAGTTAGACGCATCTAAATTATCTTCCAGATTTGTCCCAGAGTTCTGGGTCTAGTAATGTCATCTAAAATATATATCAACATAGTGATGCAAAATTTTTAGAGATGGATATTTGCTCAGTAAAAAAGTCTGCAGAATCAAACTTTAGGATATGAAAGTCAGATCCTACTGAAAATTAAACTACTTCACCCTGGCAAGACTTTTCTCTCAGCCTACAACACGCAGATGTGACAACCTTGGTTTTGTTTTTACCATAAGATTTTGGCCTTTTCATTTATTATCCAAAACTGGTTAGATGTAATAATTCTGAGTGAAAATCTTAGTGCTGGTTTGAAAGTATATTTCATATAATATAGCATGTGCATGATTAATCTTCCAACATTAATATAATCAAGTTTGTGTTAACACACTATTTGCTGCTAATTGACACCTAATGTTCATCTAAGTAGAAATCAAGTCTATTGTTATTTTCTAAGGCATTCCACTTAATATGTAACTGGTTCTAATTTTAGTGGTCATAGTGAGTCTCTTAATAATTTTAGCATGTATTTTACTGATTAATACTTTAGTTCCTATCACTATACTGTAAAAACCATATCAGTTATGATGTTAAATGATGCAAAGTTATTTCATCATTGATATGAACTTACAGTAAATTTCATGTGTGATGCATTTTCTAGCTGTAGGTGCATCATTTTTAGGTGAGTGGTTACTGGATAATCATCATATCTCTGATATTTTTCAAGCAAGCAGAGAAGTTTCTAAAGCAGTTTTAAAAGAAATGAGGTTTGTTGGCAGAGGCAATATCTTTTATTAGACCAGCTGATGTAATGGAGAACAATCAAGCAAACTTTCTAGCACTCAGTCACGTAATCAATTCTTTTTGAAAAACCCATATGAGCACAAAAGGAGAGTAGAATTTGAAATCTTATTTTTACACTTCATGTGTGGAATAGAAAGAATGTAATTTTGAAACAAGACAACTTTAAAATATATATTTTAAATTTGTATATTTATTTATAAATAATATTTAAAAAAAAATAAACCATTACTTTCTGTTAGTGTACTTCCAGTAATATAATGGGACATAACCAGGTTTTAGACCTCTATCTTATACACCTTATAAAATGTCCAAGATATTTCATCTTTATGTAGAAACAAATTTCAGGGTCATCAAAAGCAGAGGCGAAAAGAAACATATATAGGCATCTGTGTAAACATCTGTGTAAACATAAGTAGTTACTTAATAATTTTCTATACATTTTTATATACATATGTATGGACATTTCATTCAATAATGCTTTTTCCTTCAGCATTAAACCATTCACACTGTACAGAAAAAAAAACCTGAAATATTTTTGAAAGGGAAAAAACCAACTATATACAAGTAATATGGGAGACTGCAAGAATTCAAGGGTAATGCATAACATTGCAATGAATGTAAAAATGAAAGAAACTCACAATCAAGGTAGAATAAATGTGCTGGTATGAGCTTCAACATTAGCAGGTCTTCAAAGAGCTTACAATTAACCTTGTACATCCTTGCCACAGGATTTTCTGATGACTAAAAATTTACAGAGGTTGAAGAAAGCTACTACTTCTCTCTTATTAAGTGTGAATGATATATTCCTTTCCTCACCACAAGGAAAAAAAAATCACAAAGAGGAGCAATAAAGCAGGTGAAGGGACTAGAGAAAAAGTCTTTGTTATGAAGAGAGGTCGAGGGAGCTGGGGATGTTTAACCTGGAGAAAAGGAGCCTCAGGAGAGACCTTATCACTCTCTACAACTACCTGAAAGGAGGCTGTAGCCAGCTGGGAATTGGTCTCTTCTCAGCAGTAACAAATAAGTTGTGCCAGGGCAGGTTTAGATTAGTTATTGGGAAAAACTTCTTCACTGAAAGGGTTGTCTAGTGTTGGAACACGCTGCCCAGGAAGGTGGTGGGGTCACCACCCCAGGGTATTTAAAAGATGTGCAGATGTGGCCCCTGAGGACATGGCTTAGTGGGGAGCTTGGTAGTGCTGAGTTAATTCCTGGACTCAACGATCCTAGAGGTCTTTTCCAGCCTAAATGATTTGAGAAGTCTGAGATTCTATGAAATAAACCAAGGACAGCTAAACATAGGGAGCTATCTATAGCTTAGTGAACTGAACTTCCCTTTTCTGGGGGGTGGAAGGAGCAAACACTGCCAGCTTCTCCTGTTCATTCTTTCATAAGCATTTGCTGCAGTCTGCTTTTAGACACAGGACAAACAGTTTAATGTTCTCATGTTTTGACCTAACAAGTTTAAAGTGCTTTAATTCAGTGCTTTTGAGTGCTCTGTAGAAGTCAACACACACACACACACACATATATATATACACATATATATACACATACACACATATATATATACACTTATATATACATATATATATATACACTGGAGATATTAAAAAGATTAAAACTGAAGATACTAAGATTTCAAATCTATTTCCCATACTTGGGAAACAACACTGGAATAATAATTAAAAAAATAAAAAGCTCACTGTACATCTCAGTTTATATTCAAAATACAAGTAACATAATGGGCAAATTAAATAAATCTAAATGCAAGTGATATAAGGGACTGTCTGTCATCAACACCCACTGCAGCATGTGGTAAACTGCAAAAAAATAGCACTCTCAGCTTAAAAACAGCTAAAAAGCTAGTAAGCCTGTGAGGCTTTGGGGGTAAAATCCCTTCCCTTCAATCCTGAATGAAAAAAGAGTCTATCCCTTCATGTTCTATTAAAACTTGGGTCATTTTAATTGATCTCTTTGTATAAAAGTTCTCGATAATAAAATGCAATGAACCACTTCTGAGACTTCTGACTGTAACACAAACATCAGGGAGCACAAACTGATCTGTGCTCATTTAGGAAAATATAAGAGTATATTGATGCAGCTAGAGATAGTTTAGTGCTGCTAATAATGAAAAGCCAAAATTAAAGCAGTAGACAGAAAATTAAAGGTATGGGGAGTTAAATTTGCAAACGTAACATAAATGGAAGAAAGTTAGCATATAATTAGAGTTTCTAATTTCTCTTTAAATGTCTCTCAGGTTGCATACCAGGCAATTAGATTTCATTGGGCTTCAATTTACTGTTGGGAACAGTTGAAAGTGTAAGACTGTGGAATAGTAAAGGGAATTATGTTTTTTTAATTAATATGCTGAAAGTTACTCTAATATGAACACAGATTTCAAGCTACAAAGAAAATTATGTTAGCCCTTTCTAAAAGAAATATTATAAATAGATCTTAGTTCCTTTGAAGTATAGCTTTGTAAAGCAATACACTAATATTTTAAAATGTTGAATAGAAGTTCTAGTAATGAAACAAAGCAAAACAAAATGAAATAAATTGAAAACAATAACAAAGAAGGAAAAAAAAAACCCAAACAGCATAATTTTACCAGTAAAGAGCACTGAAAAACCAGAAAATGCACCAGCATTTTTTCTCCTCTACTACATGGGAGTCTTCCATAGCCAGATTGGTATGGCAGTCCTTAGATATTAAAATCTAATCAGTAAATACTAAATTGCAGATGCCTACCACCAGTAAAAGTAAGTTCAAATGACAAGTGGACATCAATTACATGGTGCCCAGGAACAACTGAAGTAACCATTCAAGAGTTTGGCTTCTTCTACCCTTAGGGCAAATTTCAGAATTTAGAATCTATGAAATTATCCTTGCTTTCAAGAAAACAATAAAATATGCGGGGAGAGCTTTGGGGTTTAATCCATTCCAAATATTTTCAAGTGTTTGGTATTATTTAGGTTAGAGCTATGAACAGGGGAATAACATCACTTGCATATGGTTGTAATTCTTGGGAACAGGTCTTCTGGGGACACAAAGGGAACTAGTGCCAACTCTGAACAATCCACATTCCAAAGTTCAGTTCCCAGCACTCACATTGTTAAAGTTAACACCAGCGCTCAACAACTAAGATTTTCCCTACCAGCAAAAAATAAATTGTTAGTGAATTGTTCTGCTTTTCCTTCTTTTTTTTTTTCTGAAAAGAATAAACAAATACTTAAACATTCATCTAAAAATTAAATATCATAGAGTACTTGAGACACTGTGGCTTCCCTACAAATCATCAGATAAGGTATTAGAGAGCTGGTCTGAGAAATAGGGATTTTAGCCCAGAAGATATGGTTCAAATATCAAAATTGTATAGGAATAAGACATCCATTTACTTAGCAGTTTTCTCATCTGAAATGTTATGACTTGAGAAAAAATTTATACCACAATGATATCTTTCTATATCATTGTGGTATAAATATTCGGTATTGCTGCTTTGAGAAATGCTACAAGAAGACTTCTATGGCACCATTTTTAAAATAGAATCTGAAAGGAAGTGGAAAGGAGAGGAAAATCTGGGGAAGAGGTTTTTTATTTATTTCATCTCTTCCATAATACAGTTACTGTATACCTTTCTGTAAAGGAGGAACTTGGCACCTGTAAATACATGGACTCAGTGGGAAATTCTGAATTTTTTAATCCATTAAAAAAAAAAAGCAAACTGTATATTTTTAGGTGTCTTAATCATTCAGCAACTTCTTTTATAACCCTCAAATTGTACCTCAAATAGACATATGCAAATTGAGCTTTTGTAAATTGTAAACGAATATGTCATACCCTTACAGCTCATTTACTGAGGAGAACTACTGTAAATCAGTAAAAAAAAAAAAAGATATTTCAGATTATTCCATCCCTGAATTCTTACAAATTAAGCTAAGGAACACTTGCATACTCTAAGGAGGTCAATATGATAGATACTGTCAACGAATGCCCATCAGGATCAACTCCAGGCCAAATAAAGTTAAAACTGCCATTTCCTTCTAAAATCAATGCTGACTGGACAGAGAAACCTCATGGCTACTGCCTGTATGTTTGAGTTCCAGTGTTCATCTCATTTCTAAGATGAGCACCCTTACTGAAAAGCTATGGGCTGATTACTAAGACAGAAGGAATAACCTGATTCCCTCCAAGTTATTCTACTGTGCAAAAATTAAGTCAAGCTTCAGTGGGTGAAAGTGAGAGTATAAACAAAACTGGTCATGGAATTTCTCTAATGAGGTGGGAGGAAAAATTGTCTTTAGATCCCTGAAACAATGAAGATTTTGTATTTTAGCCAGTGAATTCAAGTGTTTACAGCAGAAATAGTACAATGATGAGGATTTTTTCCATTATATTAAAGTGCAAACATATTGTAAAAATTAGAATTGCCCTGACCTTTTCACACAGAAATTGGAAATTAGCTAAACCTATTCCTTAAATCTACCATTTGGTCTCCTTCACCTGCTAATGCATATGGCCAACGTTTTAGTTCTAACCCAGTGCTGAACCATTAATATAATATTGGTAATAAAACTTAGAAGAGACACAAAAAGAGGAAAACTCTTAGAGGAAAATGTGGCAATTTAACTGTGTGATGCATCTTCAACTGTCAAACATCTACCATTTACAGCAATGTAGCTTTTGGCAGAAATATTTATTTCATACATCTTTTTGTTTACTGTATTTATTGCATGCTATTTTCTAAGTGCATTTTCTCACAGAGAGCAACAAGCATTCCCTAGAAAAGGATTTCTTGCATTGTACCATTAACAAGAAATTGAGGCAATCTTCACTGTATACTGGAGGACAAAATCCCAGTGTCTGGGTGCATCCAACAGAAACACTGGGAGAAGTAGCATGGCTAGAATATGCTTTGTAAGTCTTTCAAACTATGGGACAGGCCTGGAAAATATCCCAAAACATTTGTATCTTTCAAACAGTAATCCTAGTACTGAGTACTAGTGGTTGCCTGACAAATTGTGGCATGGAGTTAAGATGTGTATGGAATCGTAGAATCAGTTGGCTTAGAAAAGATCTTTAAGATCATTAAGTCCAACCATAAACCTCACTGCCAAACCCACACCTAAACTGTGTCCCCAAGTGCCACATCTGCACGTAACAGATCACAAAACACAAGGACACAGACCTGGGAACCTACCACAATACTCCCAAATCCTGCATTTTGATAGGTACCAGATAAACTCTGAGTGAACTCTGCTGATGGTTCCACTCCACTTAGTAACACTATAATCTTATTGCTATAGCTTACTTCCAAATGTATTCCATTTCTTCTAAGACTATGAATGGTGCCAAGCTCAATTCAACAGATTATATGAACCTCAAAATAAGGATGTGTAATATCTCCAATGAGGTCAAATTGTTTGAAAAGGAAGGAACATTTCAGCTGCATTTCTCACACAGAAATTCTCAGCAGTAGTTTTCTCTTTTATTGCCAGTTTATGTCAAAGACATATGGTTTAGAATAGTCTCCCTTAGGAATACTTTTGCTTTCAATATGAATTAGCACACCATTTCTTCTCCAAACTCTTTCAAGGCTTTGATGTCTTAGCTGAGACACAGCATCCTTTAATCTTGATATTCAGTAAAGGAAAGCATGTTTTTATTTATTTCTTGATTTAAATATATTCATAGATAGCTAAGGTTAATGTAATTAGTTGTCATTTCTGGCTTGACATTCATAATTCAAAGGCCATATTCTCCCAGCTGTAATGGCATGTATATTTTTTTAATTAAAAATAAAATTAACCAAAAAAACCTCCTGTCTTTTGAGATTATCATTTGAAGATATATTCTGCATTTTGAAATACATAAATGATGCAAAAGTAACCTGAGTTCCTCCAGCAGGTTCAGTAAGCATTACCATCTGAAAAGCTGTATTTTTCATCATTTGAATTTCTGTCATGAAGCCCCAGTAGAGTTGCAGTGAGGAGGTTTATAACTCACTGTAGCTAATGGATGTAGATCTGCCTTAGAATTACAGCACCCTGTGTATTTTCAACCCTTTCATCAGCCTCTGCTCCTGAAGTGGACTCTGCAACAAGGCAGGAAGTGGAACCCCATGGAATGTGTGACTCCACTGTCACACCCAACTCCAGATCACTGGTGGGATCCCAGGGCAGTGGTGACTGCAGCAAATGCTCAGAACACAAACAGGAGTTTACAGCAGCTGGTTCTTTAGCATATTTTGTTTTTCCTAAACAGTTAGCAGGCTACCTACCTAATTATGGAAAAAAAGGCTTTCCTGAGTTGATCAACTTTAATAGAATATACACTTGCGTAGGAATGTTGTCTTGATACTATAGTTAATCAGAACTTAATAATTTGTTTATGACAAGAAAATTCAGTATATTGAAATATTGTTTTTCAGTGTTTCACAGTTTTGAAGAATGGTGAAGATTATAATCATAAATGTTTATGATAAACCACTGAAATTACTTTTAGAAGCACATATATGCGGCATGGTTATGAGAAAAGAACACATGATTGTCAGTATTTTAGTCAAATTATTTGTTGGGATATCTCAATATGGACACATAATGATTGTCTTCCAATTTAAAGACATTTTATAGTTATATATGTTGCATTTGCCACTAAAAGTATTTTCTTCTCTTGTTCATTTTGCACAAAAATTGAGTCCTTTTCTACTATTTCATTATAATATAAAGATCTAAAGTGTTTGAAAATTAAAGATCTTATATTTAAAATATTTTCTGTATATTCCTGAGGATTTGTTGTAAAATAAGTTAAAATGAAGAGCTAGAATTTTTCTTGCCAAGTTTGAGAAGTAATTTAACTAACACATTTGAAGTTTCAGCTTGTAGCTTGTTCACATAATTTTCTCCTAATATAGATTCATTCCTCCTTTTAACACAAATTCAATATTCTTATGAGCAGAGCCCTATTAAGGACTCCTTTCACTGCAGTTTAATTTTCAGTAACTCAAGAAATATTCTCAAGTATTGTCACTGCAAAGCACCAAATCCAGTTGAAAATGAGTGAATGAGCACCATCCACAGAGAACCTCAGCATCCTACCTTACACAGACATTTATCAATTTATTCCGTATTTTATCATCTTCCATTTCCCAGTATAGCACTCCATCTGTGTTTAATCAAAAAATTAGATTACCATTTTAATAGATTGAGATATTATAACTGAGGGTGTGCAATGATAAAAGCAGTGAAGAGCTCTTTCAGATCTATTTTAGATCTATGCAACTAATTTTAGATCATTAAAAATGAAGGAACCAATTACAGTCAGGAGAGTCAATAGATAGCAGTTTATGAAAATGCAATGAAACATTCAAGGTAAATAGAAATCTGAGTAAATAATTGATCACACCCCATAAACTATTAGTTGGAACCTTGCAGATCTGCTTTCATAAATCAAATACTTTGGGAAAATGAGATTATCATTTCCAGTTTTCATTACAGATCACTCGTAACAAAAGAAGAAATCTCAAATTAAGATCAATCTACTGTTATTTCATGAAATATAATAACTTTCCTTTTGTGACCATTAATGTCTATATATGCCAATATATATGTCTATATCTATGTATAGATATACAATAGACATAGTTACTTAAAAGATACACTATCATTAAAAATGCCTTAAAAATCTCATCAGGAAAGCAGAGAAAAATTAGAAATCCTCTATCAAGACATCTTACCTGCCTCCATCATAAAAACATATCTGTTGCACGTGCAGGTGAAGAACCAGAAAATGTAATACACCAGGCTGGGGCAGGCCTGGAAATTAGAAAACACAAAACCCTACATTAACCACACAACCCCTTGCATGAGTCTAAGATAGCATTCTGCATTTTCTGGCCTAGCTGTACCTCTTTCAGTCTTAACAACATCAGTTTTGTTACCAAAAACATTTATTTTTGTTATTTGAAATTTTACATTTAAATCAAATGGTGGAAACTCTTCTTAGGAATCAAAGAAGGGTCAGTCTTTAGCAGAGCTTGTCCATGATCTCAGTGAAAATCAGCAGCTCCTCAGAGGCAGCACTGACACAGGTTTTAGCTTTTGCATTTTTCAGATTCTGGACTGCTTTAGTGTGCACACTGCTTTAGTCTGAGCATATGAGGGGATAGTGAGCTCTCTTCCCAGAGTAATTAGACAAAACAATTCCTTCTCTAGCTGGGGACCAAGGACAACCAATTCAGATCTCAGGCCCAAGAGCATAAACAACGTGGACTGAAGAGAGAAAAACAAGAAGGATGGGACTTAGTGGGCTAAAGCTATAATTGCACAATTAACTCCAATATGCAAATGGACCAGAACTTACAAAAGTGAGAGACCTCGTGACCAGTGGTCCAATTTGTGATTATTTTGGGTTCACCTGGGGTGTAGCCCTGTCTGAGCTCTTGTGCTGCCCAAGGTGGATGCATTGAGTCCTTTTAATAAATCCCTACCTTATTCTTTAACTCTTTTTAGCCTCTGTTCTAGGTCAGCCTTCACAAGGCATCAAGGAAGCAGGATGAAGTCCTCACATTCTTATTCCCATGAAACACCTCTGTCTTGACAGAAAATACAAAAGTGCCTTCCTCAATTCCTTCTTCATTTCTTCTCCTCCATAAATGATTTCGGACTGTGGTGACTGTTTATAGGACAAAGAATATCTGACCACAGCTAATGCTACACATGGATTTTTGATCATTAAGACATATTTTATCAACAATTTCTGTGCTTCTCCCTGTGATTCAATTCACTTTCAGGACATGCAGAGTGCCCTAAGTCCTCTGCCCTGTGTATTCCTGATCTGTCAGCACTAGATAACAGATGCATTCATGTGAGTGGCACTGATACCCGTTGGCATATTTCCAAATAATTTTAGGTTCTCAAATTCTCATCACACTGACTGATCTTTGGACATCCAGTTTTTGCATGAGTGGCTATTTTCAGCACCACATCAAGAAGACTGACAGCCTTACTTCTTGTCATCATGCAGTACAGTAGCTGACTGCCCCTGGATAGGGTGACCTGAGGCTTCCCAGTTTGACTTAGCTAGTGTCTGGTCTTGTTTGCTTTTTCAGGATTTTCCTACTGCCATGATAGGGTTTACTGGGATACAAAAATGTCCTTGGTTTATTTTCCCTCAGCCAGTGTGTGTCAAGCTGTTTTATTGACTTAAATCTTGTTGTATCTGTAGAAGCTTTTCTCAGTACATTTGTAGCTCTGGTCTTAGTAGCTAAACTCATCTGCAGATTTTTCCTGTAAATTCAAATTATTTTATGTTACTAATTCCAATCTACAACAGTGCAAGGAAACCAGAATTCAACTTTATGTTGTAATCAACATCAGAATTAAAAAAGAAAAATAAAACCACGTCAAAAGTGATCTGGATAAGAGAAGGAAAATAATACACAAAATGGTTTAATGCCTGTTATTTGTAATGATCACCTCTTCTGAAGTTGAATAGCTGAAGCTGAACAATATTGTGTACATGGATTTCAGAAGCACGTATATTGCTGGAGTAGAAAATAGGAAGTTCAAGGTGACAGATTAACTGTAAAACCCACAGCTTGTATATCACCTTCTCTGTCCTCCCAGTTCTGTTCCTCTCTCTAAACCATGCAACTGGAGGATTAAATTATACCTTTAGCCTGGAAATACTCATCTTTTCTCCTTGATTTCCCCTTGAGACTGAGTCAGTGCATGTTTAAATCTCTAAGGAGGTAGAAAACCCAATTACTGTTCTTGCAACTGTGGTTTTTTTATTTGTTTTCATAGGACCTACTTCGAAAGGCCTTTTTTCTTTATTGTCAATTTCTATTTTTTTTCATTTTTAAATTTAAGCAAGTATTCTACATCTCTAATCTTTCAAAATGACAAGACTTTGACAGTAATTGCTAAGACTATATGATTCACCATATTTAACTTCTTTTTTCCCAAGTACTCAAAATAAGATTTTGCATAAGCTATTTTCAACTTTGAGTGGTCAGCGAAGAGACTGTGCAATCAAGATTTTTTAGAATATGCAGCCTACACAGCCAGATTTTCTGATACTTTTTCATTGTACAGGGTGCTGCCTAAATAAAGTACAACTTTGCAGCATTCAAGAGGCAATGTTTTTTCAAAGTAGCCTGAAGATCTTAACATGCATATTAACCTGAATCACTCTGACCTATAACCAGAAAAGTAACCAAGTTTACCCTTTTTATCACCTTTCCCCAACTTCTTTGGCAAGAAGAATAGTACACAGCATATTAATCCATGCATTGTTCCAGTGCCATTCCTACACTGGAAACATTTCTGCTGAAATGTTTACACAGCTTTTCGAGCAAAGCCATTTGTGATTTAATGCCATAGAAACTTATTTTACTTTCACTTAATCCTGGCTGTGTTATACAAAAATGAAATGTTTATAGTATACAAGCCTGATAAAACTAGGATAGGAATCCATGTTGCCAAAATAATTGTTAAACAAAACCCAAAATGCCTTTTCTATTACCTGCTTTGGGTACAAGTGATTATAGAACATTAATCCCATGAAAGACAAATCTGCTGCAGCTG
This sequence comes from Fringilla coelebs, assembly GCF_963513975.1. Taxonomy (NCBI): domain Eukaryota; kingdom Metazoa; phylum Chordata; class Aves; order Passeriformes; family Fringillidae; genus Fringilla; species Fringilla coelebs. Next base: position 63,465,659 of record NC_140032.1, on the reverse strand, counting down.
GCAACTGGCCTGGCAACTTGGAATGGCTGTCTGTGACCTTGCTGTCAGCTGGCCACCTCTGTGACATTAAAATGCAACTCTTTGTAGGAAGCTGCATCTTTCAGTTTTCCACAGGAAAAAAAAGTATATCACAGTATATTTTTCTGAAGCATCCTGCAACAAATTTGAAAATGCTTATTTTAACAAAGCATGTCATGGATTTAGAATCTGTCTACTTGAGGACAAACACTGAAAATTGGAATAATTAAAATTCAAGAGTGCTAAGAGGGTATTGGGTTGGCTAGAACATTGTGCATGAAAATTTGAGCTATGTGTTTTGTACTTCTATCCAGATATAAAGATAAATGTGGGATGGGATTACTTAGGTAGATGTTTAATTGCTCATTTATCCACTTTCCCAGTTTTAGAGTGTCATGTAATGGGGCATAGCATCATGCATAAGAATAGGTGGCATAAAATTTCTTTGTTTTTGTGCTAGCTGCCAGCAGGCTGTTCTTTGGGCTGTTCTGTGGTCTGCTCTATGCTCTTAGCATTGAATAATTTTTCTCCCTAACAAAAATTCTGATGTTTCTTTCCTCCATTGTTTTAAATTTTAAAATGCAGGTAGGATAATTACTGTTGGTTTATTTTAACAGGTGTCACATTGAAAGGGAGCTCTAAGTCATATAACATTTATTCAGATAAATACACATATTAAATTTGGGGGGTTTATTCAGCAAAATATTTGGAGGGGAAAGTCACAAAAATATGTACAGTCTTTAAGCCTGTAAAGTTCTTATCTTTTTTGTAAATGTCAAAATAAGTTTTCTACCTCCTTGCGTGTCTGTCTCGAGGCATCTAGTACAATTGGGATGGTAGGTATGACATAGCACTGAGTGTAGAATAGTAAATATCTCAGTACCAAACACAGACATGTATTTCAGCTTACACAGGGCTCTGTCTTACTTACTGTGGCACAAAAATCCTCACCTCCAAGGGCCAAAAGGCCACAAGCTGCACAATCTTAAAATTACAGCCTGTGTAAGATTATTGTCAGTTCTGGATGTCAAATCAGGATTAGTCTGCTTTTGGGACCCTAGAACCTTAATTTACTCTTTTTTTTCCCCCTCCATTTATTTCTGTCTTAAAATAATAGTTCCTTAGAAGAATTGGAATGAGGCAAGTCATCACAGAGAAGATGGATAATTGAGATTCATGCAGATGAAGCAGTCAAATATGTAAATTAAATGTAATGCAGCAAATGGATGTCATAGTGAGTAGTACAGTCTGAAAGAGGAAGGCAGAAAAATGCATAGAAGCTTTCTCCTTCTACACTGCTTTTAGAATACAAGTCCCTTGTGGCAGAAGCACTGCACAATTTTGGTCCTCAATAAATATTTATGGGAAACATTCCTTAGTTCCTACAGTTTTGTAAGGGAACAGCATTTATTTTGTACCACTGGCATCCCTTTCCCACTCTGTTATCTCCTCTCTCCTACATCTAATTCCCATATTTTGTATATATGTCAGTTTTAAGCAGCTGCTCCAAAGAGCAAATTTCAATGGACAGGAGTAAATACTAATGTTAGAAAGTAATTCTAGTGTGCCCGTTGAAGGATTTCAGTGTATAGAAACACTTACAAATTACTTTTATTAATAATTATGTTTATCAGAACATATCAGGCTTGGGATAAAAATTGAAGAAGAATAGTAGGGAAAAAATAGTCCATAAGAAAATGTTGAGATGGGCATCACTGTGGTAAAAAGGATGAGTCAGAGCCCAAGGAAGCTTAACTTACCTGAAATTTCTGAGACTATATGAATTCCTGCATGTAGCAAAGCAGAAATGCTTGGTGTTTAGAGCAAGTCTGGCAATGCCACTTGGACTGTTTGTCACCAGCTGACTTCCTTCCGATAGGCACAGCAGCCACTTCCTCTGAAGGGCTTGATAAAGTGAAGACAGAACTGCTGTGTTCCAAATCCCAAAATAAAAGAGCTGTTGGCAGGAGATCAGTTCAAAACAGATCAAAAGAAGCACCCCCTCTCAGGATAGGTAGTTGTATGACTTGTATATCCTTTCTCAATAGCATCACTGTCATTTCCTCATTCTGTCAAAGGCAGAAAATCAGGTTGGACCACTGGCAGACCATCAGTCTGACTCTGCAGAGCCCCTCTCATGATTACAACCTCTGCTATTTTGGTGTTTTTGTGATGGGAAGCAGTTAGGTGGGGATGGTGGAAAGCTTTACAATAAACCAGCACTTCCAGGGACTGTGAGACCTTTGGTATGTTAACTATGTGATATGTCTGCACAGGTAGATTTCTGCTTGCCCCAAGGCTGTCTGAAAACAATGGCTTTATCTCTTTTTCTGCCATCTGTAACTTTGCAACCCACTTTGTCATCTTTATCTAGATTTTATGCCTGTTCTTCTAGCTGTTTCACTGATAAGGTGGTTTGCTGTGGAATATTTCTACTGTTGATTGCCACTATAGTTATGTTCACAGCTTTCCTCGACCACTCTCTTTACATAAATATTATTAAGGGTTGTGGCTTCATGGAAATTATTAGCAGCTTATAAATTACAGAAGCATTCCTGTATCTGAGTAATTATGCACAGCTCTTGTCTCATTTGAGATAAATAACACTTTCTAATAAGAAGTCTCATGGTATTTGTACCTTCCACAGCACTTTCTCCAAAATATAAGATAAATAATAAAATTTTTCCCTTTTCTTTTTTGAAATAAACAGTTCAGTCCCTTTACCTTCATTAGCAGCACTTTCCAATTTTTCTTCCTCTCTTTAACAGAAGCACTTTGAGTTTCTGTTTTCCTGAAGTTGAGATTCAGCTGAATACTTTCCATTACACACTCCTTGCTTACAAAAAAGCAATCACACACTCGTGGTCACAGTTGTCTTGGTTATATTACAGCTCAGGTGTATTCTGCAGCGAGCTAATGCTACCTCCCCTCTCAGACCAATATTTTCAAAAAGGTATCTATTCTCTACTGCCAGTATTAAATCAGCTCTGCTCCCTGGCCCTGCAGAGGTGACACAGCAAAGAGGTTATCTGGGTTGTATCCACTCTGCACACCAGCAGTATCAGTTTTCTCTTACTTCTGGACAATAGGTGTGGAACTCAGCTGCCTTCATGACCCTGCTCAGGTCTCTCCCCCTCCTTTGGAAGCAAGCTGGAATTTGTGCAATGTGGGGATAAGGCAGTAGGAATCCAAGAACTAAAATGTTTTCTTTGCATGAAACAGAGGAAGAGGGAGAGGCAGGTTGAACTAGGAATCAAAAAAGATATGAACTTAAAAATCATTCCAAATGCAGTTAGTGTGCTGGAAGACAGATGCATTGCAGTTTATATGGAGTGTACATAAATCCTCTTGCATTATGCAAGATGGGAGTTGGGTACATTTTAGATCTACCCTCCAGTTTTTTTTTCCTCTGATAGTTTTTTCCCTTCATCTCTCCCTATATTCAGCAGATTCAATGCATCATGGTCTGAAAAAGGAGCTGGTATTTATCAAATTAATCTTGAACATGCTGAGTTCCCAGCCTACTTGTGGGTATAAGAAAAAATACACACAAGTGTCTCACACTTATCCTTTCCTATCTATTCCAATTTATTCTTAAAAGAGCATTTTCCCTGACAGTTTGCAACTCACCAGCAATTCTCAAATAGCAGTATCTGAAATATCTTTTCCCCCCTTACTTAATGCAAGTATAATTTAAGTTCCTGAATGTCAGTTTTGTGTTATCTAGTAATTTTATGGTTAATAACTGTTGCTACAGAATTTATGGACATGTCCAGTGCCATTTTCATACTCTCTAATTAACCTTGGTGTGACCTAGAATTATGTTCTGTTTTACTGTAGCTTCCTGAATGCTTTGGGACAAAAGAAGTGTCAAAGAGATCACAACATCAAGGCACATGCCAATATTTATATTGAATGAATATTATGGCTTTGTTTTTATGTTTCTTACTGCAGTTTTAAACTGACACATGTACATTATTATCAAATTCACAGGGCACCCCCGACAAGGGAAGGAGAATGACGCATCTGACTCCATCTTATCAGAAGGCTAAATAATTACTTTATCATACTATATATTATTCTATAGTGTATTGCACTGTATTACATTACATCCAAACTGAATCTGCCAAGCACTCAACCCTGCACACAACTGTACTCCACTGCACGGAATCTCGTGACTGTCAGCTGACAGTCCCAACACACACACACACACACACTTGGCCCTGATAGGCCAAGGAAACAAAACCCCATCACTTTGGGTAAATAACCTCCATGTTGCATTCTACCTTGGCACAAACACAGGCACAGCAAATGGTAAGAACTGTTTTTCCTTTCTCTGAGGTCCAGAGAATGTGAAACCCAGAAATATTCTTGGGAAGAATTGTGCCTTGCTTTTCTCTGTGAAGAGAAAGGTGGTGACATATTATGAGGACAGTTGTCTTAGCACAGGACAAATTTATCTAGAAAGAAAACCAAGCCTGCAATGCCAAGCTAAAGCAATTCTATACTTGCAGCATAAAGCCTTTGTATTTTCTTTGAGAGATAGGTGGGTTATTTCCAATACCTGCCGATCTCTACTTTTAATCAGATTGCATTTTTGTACAATTATCATTTCAGGCTTCTGTTGATTGCTTTCGCTAGGCATAATGAGTAGAAAGAAACACTATCTCATTGTGCAGAATATTGGATTGGTTGGCGTAATAGACTCGGTTCTATTTTTTGCCTAGCTCTTTGAAAAGTTAATTTTCTCTTTCATCAAATAACTAGCAGACTACTAATAGCATATAAGGTTTTAGAGGGATTTGCATTAAAGAATGCAGCTGAGTGCCTTATCTACTTTTGAAACCAGAGTGACATATGGATGCTCCTTTAGTATTGACTACCTAAGATAAAGCTTAATGCTTGCTGCAAGCCCCCTTAGTTTTAAATTCATGGAATGAGAACGTGGATTATCTCTCCCTGAAGCACACTCCTAGCATGGGGAGGAGGTGAGGGTGCTCGTACAGGCTTTGCACGCAGAAAGTTGCAGGTTCAAAGCCTCATCAAAGGAGCAGAACCCTTCATTCCAGTCTGAAGCTCAGAGAAATCCTCTTAAGTCATATGCCATTGTGTTGGGTCCTCTTTCACAGTCAGTGATAAGTGCCCTGAGGAGAGCTGAAAGCCTTTGACAGACAGGATGCATTTCCTTTGGTGGATGGTGCCTGGGTCTCTCCTGGACATAGGACATGGAGATACAACCATATAGAAACCCCGTGGTTCAGATTGTCTGCAGTGCATGTGGCAAGGGCAGGACTGCTGGCTAGACCCTGCCATTGATTCACAGGTCCGAGCTGTGCCTAGCACACAGGTGTCTGCCCTTTCAAAGCACAATCCCTGCAGCACAGCTCCCAACATTTCTGAACACTCCAAGTGTTTGGATGTGTCCAAAAAGACAGATATTTCAAGGAGTAGACCCAAAATCCCCCCTAGAGAATAGACTGAGAAGCTATACATCTCATTTCTCCCCAAGAAAACTAGTGACTACAGTAATTTGGGGTCCATAATGCCAGCTGATTGTTCCCATTTGATAACAGAGGGAAAATTCAAGCATAATTGTTTCAAATAGGATTTGGAATTCACACACCGACTAATCTGATGGTTTCTGAGCTGTTATACCTGCTCACACTCCATATATTCTAAACTTGAACACTTTTAACTTCAAAGTGCAATTGAATACAGAAAGAAAAGCCCAATTCCTTAACTCCCTGAGAAATCTAAAGAATACTACACTAAATGTATTTAGGAGTATATTTCCTTACATCAGCGTCCCTGCCTTGCCACAGTGTCTGGTTTAGACATTCTATTCCTAGCTCTAGGTGAGGTTAGGACAAGGTTCAGTCATGCCTGGAGAGTGTTCCTGTTTCAGTCTACTTATCCCTAACCATAATCATAACACTGACCTTGGACTTTGCCTTGGTTCAGTTCAACCTGAAAGGATGAGCTACCAAACTTTTCCCAGATTATTCTAATAGCTACTGAGCTAAAACTACTTTGCAGGCTCACAGAAATTGTCTATCTTGAATTCTGCTGAAATGCACACTACTTTCTTGTTACCAAAATCATGGTTTTGAATCCTTGTCTTACTGAATATAGCACTTACATCACCCCTAACTCCCACCTATGGTGAGAGCCAAGGGCCCTTCGATAGCTCCCAGGGAAATGACATTTCTTATTTTTTCACAGTGCAATATAATGGCAGCTGTCCTAAACTAACTCAAGGCTTTCTCCTTTGAGCATTTCCATTCAAATTACATAGATGTTACTTACTGAGCCCTATTTTGTTACAGAAATGATAGCATTTATCTGAGACCCAATTCAATGATTCCAGAAAACATGATGCAGTATTCAGGTAACATAAGTAACTCCTAATTTTAAAGAAAAAATTAAAAATTAGTAGAAACTCTAATGACATGTACAATCCTGTCTACAACCACTGGACCTTTTTATCACTGCTGGTCTTGTACATATGGCAGCACAAAGAGCTTCAAGTGACATGGAAACAGGATCTATCCCAGGAGTGGGCAGAAAGGCTGCAGAAAGAATTGCATGGAACACTTGCTTGTAAGAAAAAAACCCAAAGAACTTTGGTAAAAAGCTTGTAGTGTTACTCTAAACATTTTCACACCATTCTAGCTGGCAATTCACACACTAAACAAACCATCAGACTAAGCCAAGACTGAAAAATAGCGCAAGATGAGATGAAGGGACACTTGTGATTAATTCAGCAAGGAAATTAGTGGACTCCCTTCCAAATGTAAGAGATGAGCTCCTCTTTCAGAGCACTCTCACTTACCACACAGGTTGCTTCTTTAAGCCTTTACATTAAGGCTATTCCTAAACCCAGTTTAGGCTGAGATGCCTTTGGTGGTACTTAAAAAGTAGAAATGATAATAAAACTTGGTTGATTCCTCCATGTCCCCATTACAGTGGTGAAGGGGAAGCTGTCTAAAGTCAATGCTTATTATTTCAGTTCACTGTCTGTTGCAGGTATTGTGTGGAAAAACACAAGCCATGTACTCTAGTAATTAAACTAATATCTACAAGTGAGTGTTTATTAAGTTATTTCAGCTGTAAGAGGCCTCACCACCGAAATTATAAAGCAGTATTTTGTATTTAAAAAGCCAGAAACTATGGGACTGACATTTGCATTCAAAAATAATGCAAAGAAAATGAACATAGCTAGAATCTTTCAGAGTGCCAATGCTTGAAATTTATTGCCTTGCTTTGGAAAGAAAATAATGAAACTTTACAATTCCCTTGGCATTTTGTCTCTTGCTCTCTTGAGTTTATTTACATATGAGCATTATGATAATTTGACACAAAGAATTTTTATTATTATTATTAATAATAATAGTAGTAACAACAATAATAGCAATTCAATATAAATGAAAGTTAATTATAATTAATTAAATTTTATGCTTATGCACACAGAGAGAGATGGTACATTGATTTCTGCTTCCTAGCTTTTAATTTCCCTTTTTAAAGTTACAGGCAACTTTTGTTTGCTTGATTGTTTTTTTGCAATTCTGCCCTCAGTTCTTACATGGTTGGAGACAATTGTCCCAATGCCTTATATTATTTAAAATAATGAAATAATAGTAAATGGATGACTTGTGCTTGCATAATAGGATTTCAATACACTTGTGTTTATTTCAGTTCACAGATTTTTAGAGTATTAAGTAATCCTATATCCTCTCTCTCCCATTCTTTACTTATTTGCCTTACTTCATGCGACATATAAATTAGGGAATGATAAAATATCAGCAGGTATTATGAAAAAAAGTTTCCAGAAAGTAATTATGATATTATGGTAATTGTGACATAGTCTTGACATTATTTATTTCTATTTTCTACTTCTGAAACATATCTGACAGAGTTTCCAGTGGATCTAATCAATCTATTAGACTTGTGTCACATTCTGTATTTACTAGAAAATAAAATTAAAATTCATGGCATTATGAAAGAATAAGGAAAGCAGCGACAAAGCTGATTTATACCAACCTTTTCATTCTAAGCAATATATAATTTAATATCTTTAAAACCAAGAATTTTGTATTTTTTTAAATAATTCATTAGTTCAAGCATGTATAGAATCTGTATTTGCCACTTTGTTCTGTTAGTCTGGCATATGAAAGTATAGTCTTGCCTTAAATTAAGAAATTGTTAAATTTATATAAAGTCAATAGCATTTTAGGACAAAGACTGTTTTACTTTTTTGTTTCTTGTTTTCATTTAGAAGATTTACTATACCTATTAACTTTTTCTTAGTAAATGTTCCTTGCAGGATTGAACACTTTTCATACCTAAATTTTCATACTGAAATGTTTTTCATGCCATAATTTTCCCTAAACACAATTTCAGTGCTCCTGTGTGATGTTAATAAAAGCTGAAACAGTAGTTTTCAGAAATCTTATGGCTGGCACAACCTATAAAGATGTCGATTCCAAGTGACAGTCAACACATTGCAGGATATAACCATATGTTTATAGAAAAAACAGAGAAGAATTTATGACAACAAAGCCTTTGTGGGAAGTGTGTGCATTTGACTAAAAGCTACTGCCCATCTTTAACTAGATTCAGTCAAGTCAGATAGACTCAGCTGTTAAATCACAATTTTAGTAGCAGGAAACCAGATACAATCTTATGTTAGAACCAGTTGCCATCCATTTGTGACTTTTCAGCTACAGCGAAGGTGATGTTTTCCAAGTATAACTGCAATAATGACTATGTTTCTCTTAAAATAAAGTCCAAAGAGAAGCCATGAAAAGACCAGAAAAACACCTTCCAACACATTTGACAGGAAAAACTTAAATTATCACAGTCACAATTAACTGACTTATTTAATAGGATTTTTTAACAGGAGATGGCATTTGGTAAAATTTTACTATTTTTACTTTTTTGAGCAGAATAATTAGAAAGATAATAGCCACAATCTCTATGCTTTAGTATTTTTGTATGTTGTACCTCTACAGAACTTATCCTAGGCTCCACAAGGAATTTGATCTCCAGGAGGGCAGAGCAGTAAGATTCATCCCTTTCAACTCTGAGGAAAAATGCTGATCTGAAAGGAAGATAAAGACCACAGATTCAAATTCAAACTCTTTCCCAGGCTGCTAAGAATCACATTTTATTATTATAGGTAACCCAAGTAACATTCCTCTGAGTTTAAAGAAAGGTGTGGTGCAGTTTTTGGAAGGATATATCACAAGACTGGTGAACGCTGGACCTGTGCCAGTGATGTCACCAACAATTGCTTTCAACAGCAAGGTTCTAGCAATGTATTATTTTGGCTATAAATTATTCCTGCAAACTATCTAGTTTTATTTCTAGAGAAAGGATATAGGAATAACTTTGGTACCTCATTTATTTTTAGTTAACAGTTAAGTGAGACAGGCACTAAATGCACACTTTATCCCCTTTAGTAACTGTTCCACACAAAGAGCTGATGACCTCGTTTGTTTGAACAAAAGGGGTGTTGGGTATGGATCTGTTTATCCTGAATTGGAAGCATGCCAATCCCACAGCAGCAATTTTGGTCCTGAAATGCTTCTGTTTGCCTTTATTCTGCTAAACTTGAGTAGTACCCACAATAAATACATAAGGCAAAGGATTGTACAGCAGCACATCCCATTTTTAAGGTTTTTTTATGTCTACATCCAACTTTTCAAAGTTTAGCTGTTTGGATAAGCACATTCTAGTTACTTTCATTTTCTGTGTAGATTAATCCTTTGTTTCTGGTGAAAGAGACAGGGAAGTCAGGGTACTCTGAGCTTTGTGAGAAGTGATTTGCTGTATGTTTGCCTGAAATGTGTCAAAAGGGAGCTTGTGTGGGTCTTCTGAAAAGTCATCCAAAGTTTGACAAAACACTAAAACTTAAGATCAGTGTTTGTGAGGGAGCTGGGTGAAAGTATTATCTTGTACACTCTCAGAGATAGTAACAGATAATAACTATTTTCTCAGTTCAGTTATGCCTTCAGTGCCTATCAGTAGGATATATCCCTTAGACCCAAATTAATTTGACTTTTAAAAAAAAACTGTTCAGCTCTTAACTTCAAACATGGCTTTCTTCATTCATGCACAGATTTAAATATCTAGATTTTAGACCATCCAACTGCTGCCTGTGCCTTGAAGGAAATAAAATTCACTCTTCACCAAAGGCAACTCTCAGGTAAATATTCAGGGCTATCATTATGTTGTTATTTAGAATAAGGATTTAATCCTATCAGGAGTAAAACTTCCAGACAACTGAGTGAATTAAAATACAGCCAGTAAGCTTCTGAAATTACAGGATATCTAGCTCCTGTTCATCCCTTCCTGACTGTCATTTCTTAGTAAAAGCTGTACTGAGAGATATTTGTGCAGTCTGCATGAGACCATGAAATCAAAGCTTAGTGCCTCGTACATTAGGTGTGATGCTTTCAGATAAATGTATTCCTTCCACTGAAGCACATCTCCAGAGCTCCTTCAACCATGGAGGAGCTTCCAGATGCAGTGGTGGTTTTCAAGATAATGCAATAACTTTTCTGGTTAATAATAAAGTAAAGTGTAGATGAAAGCTCATTTTTTTCCCAAGCCTACTATATATGATTCATTGCTTCTTTGGAAGTGAAGCTATCATTTTTATGACCCAAAACCAACAGTGATATTTCATAAATGTGTGAAGCTCGTGACATTGACAATCTTTACTTTTTCTGTCCTTGAATACTGTTATTTTTCCTAAATTTGTGCAGTTTAAATATTATATAATTTAAGTTAAACTCATATTACAAAAACAAATATTTGTTTACTTTTACCATCTATATTTATTTTATTTTATTATTTGATACATTTCTTCTTGAGAAGTCTAATAAAAATTTGAGACATTTCTATGAAAAGATCATAATATATCCATTTTCTAGTAAAAGAGGCAAAAGAGATTTCTTCATGTCTGTTTTTTCCCTGGATTTTCTTATCTTTTTCAAGTGTCATCATAAAACAAAGCAAATTAAAATAACAAGGGAAAAAATCAATTTTCTTTCTGCAATAGCTTGTATGAATTCATTCTGTTATATTTTGTAGTTTATAGTCCTGGTCTTACTTTCTGCTATCATTTTTCTCTCTGTTGCTATATAAGAGGTATAAAAAACTCAGGAAAATTTACACAAAATATTCAAAATTCTAAAGTAGGACTTTATTTTTGAATCTAAATCTGAATTATAACACTGGCAATCCTGTAGGTTGTACCTAGCACAGATGGCACATTTAACAGTACCTGAAAACTTATTTAGGTCTCTTCAATGCCTACAGCTTTACTTATGCAAATATTCAAGCCTAACTCTATTTTTTCAACAGCAGCTCAACTCCTATGGTGTGTTTTTCTGCAGTAAAGATCAAGAGCTAAGGATATCTCTGTTATGTCCCCTGAAGTTTTCAGTAGTTGTTATCAACATATAACTGATAACACTGATTCCTCAAAAAATTAATTAGGTTTTTTTTTGGTTTTTGGTTTGGTTTCAGACACTGAGGGGAAAATTTGTTTGTCTGGCGTCAGAGCTGCAGGTATGATAAACAATGCCTATTATCTCTCTGAATTTGATTCTTCCTTTTAATTGATAGATGCATCATTTAAGTTTACATAGTGGAAGTCGAAACACTTAAGAATGTTGAGGTTTTTTCTGGTTTTGTTTTCATTGCTTGGTGGTTCAAAACAGGTTTTCCTGAAAATTAGTGCATCAACTATTATACTTTTAGACTTACAAATTTTAAAGCACAGACAGATTTTAAACTTAATAGAAACTTTGAAAATATATTAAAAAAAAAATTCAGTTTGGTTGACAGCTTTATGTTTAAAATAGTAATATAGGTATGTCACTTAAGTGACATTTGGCTTAAAAGAGGCAGTACCATGTATCTTGCAACTATTGCAGCTAAGGGCAAAATCATGGAACATTCTTTATTTGAATGCATTCACCTCCAAAGGCTGAGGAAGCAGGTGAGAAGATGTTACTGTGCACATAGTCTTTAAAGTTACAAAATACCCAGAAATATCTAGGGGCTTTCATAGTAAGGGAGTGTTTGTTTATAAAGCTCCAATAATTTCCTAAATAAAGTCAATACACCCTTGAATTGCTTTGATAAACTAAAAATGAGGCCTCTTGACACAGGTGTGAATTGGGACTAAATTATTATTTTGTGGTGGGTCAGTACGTTGTGCAGGGTTCATGCGAACCAATACCTGCAGGCAAGACAAATCACCTCACCTGTGGCCTGACCCAGTGGCTTCAGAGCTCAATCATTGATCCAGTGCTCCAATTAGCTCTCCAGGTGAGATAATCCTTTAATTCCAATTAGCTCTCAAGGTGGACAATCCTTCAGCATCAGGACAAGCTGGACTGCCTCAGCTTGACGCCCACTTTCATCACTGTCAACAGCTGCAGCCAGGCTCCTGCTCCTGCAGCAAGCAGCTCCAGAAGCTATTAGTGTTTTTACAGATCTCAACAGACAGCATAGCTGCACATTTGCAAACAACTGTTACATGTGATTAGTGTCAAACCAACCTACTACACCAAAATATTCTGAAAGAAGGATTTAAGACATGAGAATAATAGTGCCGCTGCAAAATGCTTATAAACCTCTAAAGGGAATGCTGACTTTTACAAAACAACATTTTGATTTTTATCTTACTATAAAGTGGAAGTGGGCTTGGAAGGAGAAATTTGAAATGCTACACACAGCTATTCAATACATTTTAACAAAGAGCTAAATGTAAGATCTATAAAATCAAAGAATGCTAGGCAAACTGAATGCTGCCACGTTCACTTTTCTAAACCGATTCACATTTATCTTAAAAGATATTATGAAGGAAAATAAACCCCAGTATACATAATTTGGGAACATCATGTTATAATCTTGATGTTTTCTAAATCTTTTTTAAATGCATCACACAGCTTAAAGTTGATATAGTCAAAAAAACCTTTCTCATGATGTTCAAAATACCATCATATACAGCAGAGGCCCTAAAAAGCTGATGTGAAGGAAAATTCCCTAATGTGTTAGTTCTTAAGGCTAAATATTAACATATTACAAAGTGAAAAGAGGGCACCCGCAGGCATTTTATTTTGAGGGTAACATTTAAGCTTGCATTCAAAAGCTGTGCTTTAAGTCTGAACTTTCACCCCTAAAGTGATTTTTGAATTTGGTATAAACTATCAGGGCAGTAGGCCTGAATCTTTAGTATTACAGCTCCAGCACCTGGGGCTAGATTAGAACCATAATTAAGACGCCTTAGGCAAAGGAGAAATTGAAAGTCATAGCAAACCTCATCAAAGTACAGGTTTGCACTCCCCCACAGTTATTCTGAACTGCTGTTTTACTCTCATTTTCACCCCTTTTTTTCCCCCTGGAAGAATTCCTCCTTTGCTGCCCTGCACAGAAATGAGAACTGGAACATTGGGCTGGCTCTGTCCTCTTGCCATCCCCTTCTGGAAAGAGGTGAAAGAAGCCCATGCGCTGCTTTTCCTTCTCCATGCACTCTGAACCATCTGTGACTGTTTGAGGAGTGGATTTACTGAGCTCAGCGACTGGTTAATGCTTGTCTTCAGTATTTCTGGTCTCTGCCTGATTATATGAATGCCTATATCATATTATCACTCAGGATATTTTTCCTCAAACATTAAATATTTTTTAGAGAAAGGTTGCTTACTTCCTCGATGGCAAAATATCATTTTCATTTACCATAACATCAACTTTCTAGTTGTCCTAAGGTATTCCATTTAGGAAAAATAAACATTGCAGTTATTAAACTATGGGGTTTACATCATAATAATTCAGAAAAAAAGAGCTGAATTCAACTAACAGAGTGGCTGTGCCGCAAGGGAGAAGCAATCTGTAGCAAGACATCAAATTGGTTTCAGGAAAACAGCTGAAGAGCCCATGCCAAAGAATGCTGCTGCTGCATTGTGTTTGCATTTCTGTGATGGGATTTACATAACTCTACATGACATTATATTGGCTAAGACACAAATCTAGTCTTTAATCCAACAAGACGCACAGAGCTTGCTGTGTTGTGTCACCACGATCCCGTCTGCCAGGCTTCTGTCTCTTGCCCAGCCAAACACAATCTTTACACATATTTATCCATTTAATACCTGCTGCATGTTACCCACCGCTCGCCTGCCCACAAGTTACAGTATTCACATTTAAAGTGCTCTCCTTGCAGACTGGTTATTTGCCTGTGATACATAAGCGCCCAAAGGGCAATTGAAATTTTGTTTGCACACTGAATGAAAGTACCTGCTTTCCTCTGCTGGATCATAATTGCCCCTTTAATCTTTCTGCTTTCGCTCATTCCACTCATATTTACTGGCCCTTAATGAGTTTTTAGCATGGACACAGTTAGAATTGCAATCTGTCCATTAAGATACCTCCAAAGATCTTCTTTTGCAAACTGCTAATCAAAAATGCAATTGTAAGTCTGCACCGTAGACAGGGTGCCAGTTCTGGAGGCTGTGGAATAATTTTGAAAGAATATAATAATTTGATATTTATTTAACCTGCTCAAGTTTTTGCCTAAATCTTCACTAAACACTTTCTGTTGCAGTCCTTCCTTGGTTCTTTGCCAAAATATCAAAGCTTCAGTCTCCCTGAGGAAAAGTAGGGACAGGAAAAAGTTTACAAGTGCTGTGAATAGCAATATCAATAATACCATCAGGCTCATCAGCGTCATCTGACAACCAGCATAAAAGCAAAGTACAATTCTAGTAGTTGAGTGTTTTAATCCTAAACCCATGTTTACATTTGTTTGCCTTTTATAGACACAATTATCATCATGTAAAATGACAATATTTTAGAGATATTTCTTATGACTCTGAGTACCTGAAATATTTCTCAACAACAAGCTACCTTGACTTGTAAAGTTTAAAGGCAGTTAATTCTCAGTTCTCCCATTAATTAAAAAAATATCCTCAATTTATTCTATCACCTCTCATCACTCCTCTCCATAATCATATTTTTGTGAATTTTGTTAGGTTTTTTATTCTTTATAAGATTTTTCTTTTTATTATAAAAAATTAGTTTCTTTCCATGCTGTCCCTTAACTCATAAATTCAATTGTGTTTGCTGTTTTCAGTCCCACACCTGATCTTCCTCTTCAGTCCAGCAAATCCTATGATGCCTGTACAGACCATCTTAAATCTCTGTTTCCCATTTGCAGTCTGTGAAGACTCTGAGACATTTCCTTTGTTTTCCTTTCCTTAGAAACCCATCTTCAATTTCTCAGGGCAAATCTCACAGTCAGGAAATCCTTTCCTGCTTCAGACACTTACACCTTTCTCTTTAAAGTGGGGGCTCTTTCAGCTGCTATCTGCAATTCCCAGAGCTTAACTGAATTGAAAACTGCAGACAATACAGTGCTTGAGATGTAATCCACTTACTTGCCTGAAGAATTCTCTCAAGAGAGTCTCAGTTGGCAATGCCATTTTGGCATCTAGATCAGAGTGATCTAGCAATCCTAGGTTGGAGTAGAAAATACAAAACTGCAAAAAAAAAAAAAAGGAATTCGAAAACCACCACTCTAATCCATTCTTACAACTAGCTGGCTTTCATTTTTCCAACTTTTCTGCAGAGAGTTCCCAGCTTAGTCTATTTTGAGGCAACAGCTGGCTGTTGACTAGGCATAATTGGATTCAGGCAAAAATAAGCTGCAAGAAATGCATCATTTTCCTGTGCACTTATGGGTTCAGTTCCACTTGGTTGTGAAAATCCCTTAAAAGCTTCCCTCTGCTATCAGAAAAAGGCTGAGGTCAGCTGGAGCACTCCAGTGAACACTGCCTGCATTTAAATTGCTTTGGTTAACAGGTTCATTCTCAGTAAAGATTTGTCAGTTAAGGATTCTCTTTCCCATATGCTCTGGCAGACTTCAAGTCTGTTGAGCATGGTACAGATTTCCATCCTCTCACACTTTTCTCTTCATTGGAACCCTTCTGACTGTTTCCTTTGAGCACATTTTTTTTCTGGGGGAATAAAAATAGCAGCATATATTATTAGATTTTATTTCTGTATTCAAAGGCTTGTTAGAAAAGGCAAATTTAAATAATAGGGTAGTTGAAAACATTGGAACATCCAAGAATCTTTATTAAGCTAAAATTCAACACACAAATTGGAACGATAGGAAAATAGGATTATTTTTCTTCAAACTGCATGAAATACACTATAAAGCTACAATAAAGAAAATATAAAAAAGGCTAAACTCATAAGCTCTTACTAACATCTGTCAGCACACAGTGTTGCAGTAACTTTACCTTTATAGTGGTTTGGTACATCTTCACTCTAAACCACCATCTGCTCCAGTCTGTAAAACTGCACTTGTAGCATGGGAAAAAAGGGTGGTTTTTTTAAAGTCAGAAAATTCATTTGTGTGCATGAGTAGTGATAATAAAAAAGAAGTGTATTTTATGAGGAGAATAATCCTATTAGCTGAAAAGAGTTTGAAATTATTTTTGATTTTTGCGGTACTTCCTGGTTCAGGAGCTTCTCAGCAATAAGCTGATGACAGCTCACAGGCACTTACTTCCATAACACTCACATATGCAAATATATTTGGTTCTGCAGATCCAGTTCCCAAATGCGTTGCAAGAAGTTTCATTCTTTGACAAACCCATAGCTGAGACTTTTTTAAACCACATCTTTCAATAACGTAAGTTCATTTTGTGACCAGGTCTGCCTTATACCTCTACTAGGCTATAGGCTTCCCATGAAATTACTGATGAAAACAAGCAAAACCTAAGAATACAGGAGGGCAATTTATCTGTCAGCAGAGTGTCTCTTTGTTGCCTGAGATTATTACATTGGTCATGTCACCCTCAAAAGTCAATTTTCTTTGTGGTTTTTGATTCATTATAAAGATCTTTAATTTGGAGGAAACTCTCTGACAATATAGAGACTTTGCCAGGGTTTAACGTTTTCTTCTATTTCAGTAGACCCATGTGTGCTACATTATAAGTGCTGCTTTGATTGGTAGGCTTGGAAAAAAAAAATTAGGTTTATACACTTGTGCACTAGAAAGATAAGAAAGCCAAGGGGAACTATTAACATTTGGAATTTAAGAGAAATTAGAATTGTCATATGGAGTGTGCCTTTAAAAATGATAGTTCTGGTCGATGGAAACTTTTTTTCTGTCTGAGTAAAGAGTATTTCAGCCTTTGGACTTGCTAGAGTACTGCCAGGAGAAAAAACTCAAATGTTCAGCC
The DNA here is from genome assembly GCF_963513975.1 of Fringilla coelebs. NCBI lineage: Eukaryota > Metazoa > Chordata > Aves > Passeriformes > Fringillidae > Fringilla > Fringilla coelebs. Next base: position 63,448,377 of record NC_140032.1, on the reverse strand, counting down.
AGCAAAGCTTGCAAGCAAGCACATGGCTGCAACATCAGCATGGAAAGTGGGCATGGAGGAGTCAGTATCTGCCACTGTGATTCTCCCTGAACAATAATACCAGGATTAAACTGAAATTCCTCACACACAAGTAAAATCTTGGCCACAGTGTGTTCAAAGCAATTGAACCTGGCATAACTGGCTAAACTCTGAGGTGTTGCTCATCACTTCCCAATAACATTCCCTGCATGATCAAAAGTTAACAGCAGCTTCCAAGACTTTTTTTTGTGCCTTCCACCCTTACCCTTTACAGAACAGAGAACAAACTGTGTGAGTGTGTAAGTGTGACTCTGTCCTGCACATAACCTTGTACTATGCAGATAATTATAAGAAAACATTTACTTTTCAATGGAGTACACAAGTCAAAATATGTATGTGTATAAATATATATATTACATTAAAATGCCACGTGTTCTGTGGGGTCAGTGGTCAGAGACACACACACCCCCAAAGCTCCATGAGACAAGCAGCATGTTTTATTGTTTTATCCCTTCTTATACAGGGAGTTCAAAACTTCCAGGTCTCAGCTGCTGGTTGGTCTGATCCCCACCCAGCCCAGCTCCTGACCAGTGAGATATCTGCAGCCCAGGATGGAAATGGAATGTGATAGGTGAAGTCCCTGTGTAGATTTAAACCCAACCTATCCTTGCCCACCCAGGGACTCCAGTGGCACATACATACATACATATATATATCTACACAAATGGATATGCACACATGTACATTTACACACAGATGTATGTACATATATTTGTGAACATGGATAAAAATGTGTTTTATCAGGACTTGCTTGAATTATAGCTATTAGAGATTGGCAAAGAACTTGATATTACTATGAGTGCCTGTAACCAGAAAATATCCAGCAATAACTGCAAGAAATCAAGATGCTTTGAGTCTTTTCATCAGTGAGATCCAATACTGAGACAACTTTTCCACGGTTAATAGTCGCAAGAAACCACACGTGTGAGCAGCTGGTGGAGAAAATAGCTTATTGATGTTGTGCTGGGAAAGAACATGAGTTTTGCAATCTGTGCAGCGACCAAATAAAATAAGAACTGTAGATTTGATTTTGGATGAAATACTCATTTAAAATGCTTACAATTGTATTACAGTCTTTATTCAATATTTCTCTCATCGCTCTAACTTTGTAGAAACAACTCTTGAGCAGTGGCTAAGCTTCCAAACTAAAATAAATGATAGAGTAAGGGAGAAAATTTATAGACCACAATAGAGGGAAGAACAGGTGCATCAGAAAGTTTTGTATTTTGGACAGATTTTGAAACAAATATTTGGATATGTCTGGGCTATAAATTCTGTAAGCAGAGGTAATGCATGGAAACACGTAAAGCAAACTGTTCTAGATTTGATAAGTATTATTGTTCTGACTTGAAATATTAGGCATTATTTGGATGAGAGAGTGGACATGTCTGAAAATAAGTATAGAGAAACTACCATCATTTACTAATTTTACTTCTGCTTTTGGGCTTGTTTTTGTTAATATTACCAGTTTTATTACCCTATGGTATGAAAAATTATACCTACAAATACACTTCTACTAAAAATAAAGGCTTCCTTGGATTACATCAAAATACCTGACTGAAAAAGATGCCATCTCATTTATGCCAGCCAAAATCTAATCCCTGGCAACAGCTGTATAATTGATACAAAGTTGTTGGAAATCACTCACACTTGAAATCAATTCAGGTACCCTCTAGTCCTTATCTTTTGCAATACCCTTATTTCTCCTTTACATCTTCAAAACCCCTTAAAACATCCAAGTCCTAGTAATGCTCAATTTATGCTTCCCAGCAGATCTGTCCTTGCAGGGTAACTCAGGAGATTCACAGCAATGCAGGAGTGGCCATCACAAAGTCAGGATTGTCAGCTCAGTGGGGCAGGGAGCTTCCAGGCAGATGTCCAGCTGTAGAAGAGTAATTTTCAGAGAGAATAAAAAATCTTCATCTACGTACCTCAAGACATCTCTAAAGTTCTGTCTTTCCAAGAGAACTTTTGTAAGGCCACAGTTATCTTACTGTGACAGTAGCTGGAAACTACCAGAGCACTCCCTACCTATTTCTTGCTCTGCAAACACAAGTATGGGATTTCATTCCTTTGGACTGGCTGTGTTCCCTTAGACTGCTACAAGTCTAGTGCCACAATCCTTTTGAAAACACTTTGTGCTAGGCAAAAGAAGCAATATTTTTAATTGGCATAATCCCATGGAGGGACTGAAATGTCTAAACATCTTTTAGACTTATTCGCTTAGAAGAGTCGAGGATACTAGGAAAGTTACAGGAACTACTTAGGACCTGGAAGTATTTCTAAAAATTATCATGCCAAAAACAATATGCTGGAAGTAGGCAGGGATTCTGGAAGATTGTATTGCAAAACCTTATATTAGTATCCCCTCAAACATGTTTTCTTCAGCTGAAAACCCATTTCAGTTGGCATGGCACTAATGCTTGTGTCTTCCTCACTCACATCCCTCATCTCAGCAGTTTAATGAGTTTTAATTACATTACCCACCAGTGCTGCTGCTTCTCTCTGAACTACCTGCTTAAATTATTGTCAATATTGTGGAAAAAGTTTGTCCTACATCTACAGGTTGTAGGTGTTTACACATAAAATAGACCTTTAGGTATTTTCTTGACATTTCAAGTCAAATTAATTTGAAGGCTTTATGAATCTTAAATGCTTAGATCTCCAAGGTCACATTGCAATGCTTAAATCCCACATTTTTATTATCACAGTATGTTTTTTCCTTATTATGTGCTACATATGAGTCTAATCTGAGACCTGTGTAATATCCTTGTAGCAGGTGACACATTTACTAATTAGAATAGTGAAGGAAATTTACTTTACTCATTCTTAAATAAAGAAAAATATCCCTCATAATGTGAGTTTTGTAGAGTAAAGACTAGCTAGGGACTTGAGAATCTAGCCTGAAATTAATTTTAAAAAAATCAAAGACAGCAAGTAAATATTTTTTCTCTTTCCACTGGTGAGAACCAAGTCTGGCCTCAAATGCACACCTATCCAAGAACTATACCATACATACTTTGTTTAACTGCACACATATGCTATACCATAGGCTTTTTTGGAATATGTTTTATTTCTAAGTATATTTTCATTCGTTTTATTAATGATTAACATGGCTGTGCATGCTGTGAACTTTCAGCTTATTTTAAGTGTTCCTCATATATTATCACAAGGTCTTAATTTTTTTGGAAGATATTTAAATTTTTTTGACATTTTAAAAGCATGACACTTTTAGTTATGCACCAAGAATGTAAGGTCAACACTTAAGAACTAATGTCCAATAAAAGTGTAAGTCAAATATTACTTATCTGGTTTAAACATTAGGAAAGGATGAAGTAAAAGTTCTTTGAATTAAATAGTGGCTTGAACTAATTTTCTAGATTATAGAGATTGTGACAGAGCCTCTTGTACTGTATTCTCAGTGTTAAATTTTGCAGAAAAAATAAGCTAGTGTATTCAAAATTAACAGGCTAAAAAATTGAGTTACCCCCCATAAAAAAATCTTGATTTAAAGAAAATTACTAATTTGATATAACTTTACATGTGAAGATAAGTGATAAAATTAAATTACAATTATTTTCTTGTAAAAGAATGTATTATTATAAGTCATTGAAGAGGGAAAAACAAATGGAATACATTTTAAACAGTGTATGTATTTATTTATACCAGAGCTTTAGGTTTTTATAATTTGTAAGACTATTAGACATTACTCAAGCTTGGAAATCCTAGATTAGAAGTCCTGAGAAAAAGTTACCACAGTTAAAAAGTTAAGATAAAAACTTGCAATTTAACAATTTTACTGAATTAAATTGTGTCCAGCAGCACTCCTGACTGTAATGTAAGAGCTTTCCTAGGATTCTTATGGCCCTTGGCAATTAGTGGTTTCCCAATGAATTCACAGATGTTATTTTAGCCAAAATATTCCAGGCATGCTTAACCTGTACATTACGCTAAAGAAAAGGAAAATCAGGTTGTAAATATTTCTGTGCATCTTAAAAAGCAAATGATTAAATGGGATCAAAACTTGGAGACCTCAAAGTGATCCATTACAAGTGGAGTATTTGTTCTCTGAACCATTATTATGTTACATGGTACACAGAGTGTTTTAATGCTGTTCTTTCTATTTCATTGAAATCTGGCCTCCAGTATTGAGTCCTTCACTCCTAATATCTCTTTTACAGTAATTATAAAGGAGTCATTTATCACTTCTTCATTGAAATAAATTATAAAAATTGAAAACTTTTATTTGAAATATGATTAATTTCATTGGTAAAGCAAAATGGGAGATGTTTAACATTTATGGTTTAGATTTTTACTTTCTATTTAATTACAATAAAATCCTGCCCTATGATCACTGCTCAAGTGAATTTTAATTAGAGTTTGATGGATTTCTATTTACAAATACAGTCTGATGAATTTGATCCAACTTTCTGCCCAGGACCAGATGTGAACACATTTTGGATTTTAATATTTGCTTAAATCATGTAGACAAACAAATTTCAGCCTGTGAGTTCCTGATGAATTGTTCTCTTTCCCATTCACTCTTTATAACTGCAGTCTGTGCTATGAGACTGGAGATCTAAATTAAAATATTTTTGAAGCAGAGCAAGAAGCAGAGATATTATTTTAAGAGAAAGAGTAAAAAATAATTAACATCGATCATTAGTTCATTCACATAAAAATATTATTTTCCCAATATAAAAGTAATTATTGGTAATTGCCTCTTATATTTCACAGAAAATTTGCACAAAAGAATCTGAAATATTATTACATGCATTTTTCAATAATACTGGTCATTTGAACGACGATTGTAAATGCTTGTCTACTCTTGTGGAATATGATTATCAGGTTTATATGATTCTGTAAGTATTTCTTAATTGTTTAGAATGTTGAAAATTCATCCTTTACCTTTAGAAATAGTGTATAAAATACCTTCAGTGTTATAACTTTCTGCAGACCCTGAGACTGAAGAATTTGATATGATGGCATGGTACCTAAAAGTGTCACATCTGGGGGATTTGTTCTTTGGTCGCTGTGTGATGGCTTTGTTTTCTTTCAGAAATTACTCCTGTCCTAGATTCATTACAAACCTACAGAATGGACTCTGCCACAGCTTTTTTGTCCACAAAGTCCTTTAACTTCTCTGTTATTTAAAATCATCATCTTGTTCCTCACTCTTCATGAACTTGCTGAACAGTGTCAGTCCAAACAGAATTGCAGATCCCTAAATTCATCACTGGCGATTCAATGAACAAGAGCTAGAACTGCAGGTGCCCTGACTTTAGGTACCTTCATAGTCAATTGTCTTACTGCCATGTCCTTCAGCTCCTCTATGACAAGCAGAACTCAAAATAACTGGAACATAGAAGTTTAAGAAAGGGGTAATTAGCATAAAATGAAGAAATATTTCCGTAAAGGACATGTTAAAAGTGAGGTTTTTAAGGATCACATTGCTTTGTTTGACAAGCTTCTAAAACCATCAGAAGGAGACCTCTGCTCCAGAAAAATCACATTAGAAGTCCCTCAATTTCTGAATTCCTGTCTGAAAAAGCACTTTTTAAACTTTTATTACCATGGCAACTCCTATTAGATACTTTATTATCTAAGTTACAGCCAGGGAACAGATTACCCTATTTTGTATAATCACATCTTGGGTAAGTAAGGTGGAATAATCAATGCATTGCAATTTTTTTTTTAGTGAATTTAATTAAAATCTTTCACAGCATATTTTTTTCTGAAAAGTATAAATGGGTTTTTCAGTAATATTAAGGGCAGCAAAAAGTCACCACATTATTTTTTTAGTATTACAAAACTAATGATTTTGTAATGGTTCTAAATGAGTGGAATAAACCCCAAAATATTATAATCCTTCCCCTTTGACAAGATACTGTAACTATTGCCAAAAAACATTGCTTTCACAAAAACAATAAAATTAATTTTCACTGAGCAGAAGTTAAGTTAGGCAACAGATGCAGTTTTCACCTGCTTTGACTATTATCACTTTGATCTTGTGAGGCCTTTTAATTTTCTCCTCCAAATTAATTAATCACCAACAATCTTGCACATTACAGCTTTTCGGTTTTCACACTGAAACAAAAAGACTGAACAGAAAAATTATAAGCAGAGTAAGAATATATGAAAGAAATACTGTATTTGCATGCCCTTTGATGGGAATGAGTACCCATTAGAATCCCATTTGTCCTTTACTCTTGACTGCTGGATTTCCTCAAGATCAAGGAAAGAATGTGAGTGATGTGTTTCTGAAAGTACATTAGTCTTAGAAGTGGAAAGAAATAATTATGAAGTACTTAGACTGTTACTCATTTTGATTGTACCACTGCCACACATATTTAAAAACTTCCCAAGTAAGCACCTTTGATAGTATTTAGATTTGAATTTTTATTCAGCAAATACATAACAAAGAACATTTGTATTTTATTTTAAAGATGGAAGATCTACTAAAGAGCTCATTTTAATTACTTCAAAAAGCAGTAAATCGATCTGGTTTTAGAAATAATCCTCTTTCCTGAGTCAATTTTGAATTTTAAAGTAGAAATAGTTTTAAGTACCACAGAAATAAAATGAATGTGTGTATCAGCTGAAGTCATGTAGCAACCAAAATTCTTGTTTTAATTTGAAAGCACCCTCAAAAAGTTTGAAACTACTGTCAAAAGGAGAGTTAAAAATACAGAAAATAAAGAATTAAGAAGAGTCATGCTAATTCAGGTGTTATTTACAGTTATGTAAGTGATTTCTATGAGAAAAGCCTTCTAAATGTTATTCCTATTATCTGCCCAGGCTATTTAGGCAATTGAAAGAAAACAGTGAGGGACCATGCAATGAAAGATGATTTTTAAATAATTTGCCTATAATAAATCTCTTGGTTCTCTCCAACCTTAAGCAAATCTACTTGCCTGTTTTTTCCAAGTATTTATAGTGAAATTTGCTGTTTTCATGTATCTATGGTAAAATATGAAAGGAAAAGCACATATGGATGTAACTGCTGGTTATATCCATATGGAACTGGGAGAAAGAGTAAGAGGCAGCACTAAAGCACATGACCTGTATTTGATGAAGCATGGAGACCAAGATTAGCAAGATTAATCTCTCCAGGGACAAATAAGCCTGAACTGCTCAAAATCCCAATTTATTAGTCTAGGGAATATAAAGTGTGCCTCTTTCAGCAGGTATCAATGATAAGCCTAAATATTCAGAGCAAGATGAATTTCTATGTTCTGCTGCAAGCAGCTTGGGAGAAAAATACAGAGTGCCAATACTACATAGGCATTAGAAAGAGATCAGTTTCTTTCCCTCAAAAAGACAGATACACAGTGTAGAACAGCCAGAAATTAGGAAGTGCTGTGTGATGCCACCTCCATTCTTCTCCACTATTCCTTTTAAAACATTCCTTTTAATTAAGGCAGTTCATAACAACGCCTAAAGTGTGAACATCTAAGCTGATCGCATTGTAACACCTACAAACTTTGCTGTAGCTACAGCTGGAGTTTATAGATTACTTTTCCTCTGGAGCAGGAAACTGTGATCACCTCAGGTGCCCCCTATATTGGACCATACATGGTCCCTACAGTCCTAGTGCAACACTTTATGATAAAGTTTATGATCAAACCAGCTGCTTTAAAACCAAGGTACACAGAAAAGTGGAATAAATGCTTCCAGAAAAAAGTTAAAATAGAGATTACTGAGTTGATTCTGGAGCCAAGTGTCTAGTGGAAGGTAGCAATAAACATTATACTAGCTGAGAAGCCATGTGAATTTAAAACCACAAAATTTAACCTACAATAACAATTTTGTTGGCTGATAGATAACTTTGTCTCTCTCTGCTCATTTTATTTGTGCTTTTTGTTTTCAGAGATTTCCTGATAAATGTAAGTGGTTTCAATTTTGACCAGTTATCTTGATTTAAAATTACTTAGGACCAGATCTGGATCTTGCAACATGGAATTTCTCATCCTCTTAGATCACATAGATATAACCGTTTGTACAAAACAATGTTTGAAAATAACCCCCTTAAAATCATGTGATTTGCTCATCAAAAAGGGGAAAATATCAGGGTTTTTATCAGTGTTTCGTAAGACTGAATTATAATATATCTGAATTCTCTTGGAAAAGTAAATAATATCATGCCTTAAGTAACATGGATCAAATAATAGGGAAGTATCTTGTAGTAAGGAAAGTATACTGCAAGAATTTAATTTGATTGTAATCTTACATTTATTTCAAAAAATGTTACAGAAAAACACGAGTCTTGACATGACGTAATTTTTTACTGCTTTTGGATATTTAAATTAATTCATTAGAATAGATATTATTGGATGAGAAAACTTCTCAATGCCAACTTGAACAGAAAATTGTGGCAGCTTTTCATGTTACAGTATTATGCATTCTGTTTTTTAATAATGGAGTGAGGAAAAGCTTCCAAAACCAGAGATGTATGTGAGTAGAAATTTACATCCAGGCTGATAGAAGTAAGAATCTCAGGAAAGAGTTTGTGGTCCAATATATCCCCAAATCAGATCTTGGCATCCAACAGTCTTGATACTGAAACAGCAAGTACAACCAATTGCAAGTACATGAATCATCATAACTTGTTCATCAGTTTCTTAGAGTAATTTTAGTTACAGATTATGGAAGTATTTCTAATGCAATACCATAAAAAAATAAAAAGACAAAAAGAAAAACCCAAGCATAAATCCTACAATGTATTTTTACATCCTGAAAGAATTTAAAATTTCTTTGGCAAAAGGACTTCTCTTTTTTTTTTTAATTAATTTTTATAAAGTATATAATGAGTATATAAGTAAACACATGAAATTAGGAACAAAATATTTGTGAGAAACAGCAGCATAAAAAATGTGATAGATCTGAGCAATAAAAGCTTGGATTCAGAATATTTTTCAATTGTTAAAAAGAACATAATGACAGTATTTTTGTTATCCTTTTCTGTGAAAATATGAATCAATTAATCTCTGATTGTCTACTAGCCGTTTATGCATTGGTTTAAGAGGGTAAGATGGCTGCCCTCCAGGCATTCACTAATGGTGTTATTCTTGATGAATTTCTCTTTCCTAGGGAATTTCTGAGGATGTAAAGTACTGTGAGGCTTGATTTATGCCTGACATGAAGCTAAAGTCTGGAATACTCCTCCAGTAGACAAAAAAGATATTTTACTTTCTTCATTAGCTTGCACAAAGGAAAGCTGAAGAGAGACATTTATATTAGTCATTGGGACCCAGAGATCCTAATTACATTTAGTATTGAGATTCAATGAAGGGAAGAAACCATCAGTCTAGTGAAATTGTTTATTGTTCTTGTTTTTCTTCTAATAATACGATGCCAGATGGAAACCTCTGTCTATATTAGCCACCTAATTTTAATTGCATTACATTGCTTCTTTTAACTGATAGACTCATTTGCAGAAAATAAGTTATTCTCTTCCCCAAATATTTAACAGCTTCTTCTTAGCTTGGAAATACTAAAACATTAAAAAGTCTCTTTGAAGCTTTTTTCCCTTAGTCATACTGCTGCATTAGAGCAAACATCTCCTCTCCCTAAACATCTCAGATGCTTTATATTAACTAGCCCTTGAAAGCACAATTTACAATGAAAGATATTTATCAATGTATTGGAACAAAGGATGCCATGGACAATTTTAGGGTGCTCCATGACTCCATGTGTTAAAAAAGGCAATGAAAAGACTGAGAAGTCTACAAAAGGTACATTTCCTAAACAAAGCATTGGCCTTACAGGGACAGATACAGCCTGACAGTGGGGAGAATTAACCTTTGCTTGTAGATATTAGGAAACCTATGAAGAAATAACAAAAGTCTCTTTGTAAAAGTGTCCCATTGAGATTAGAATAGATTTGATGTGTGAAAGAGGAAATACCCTCCAGCCTAAAAGTGGAAAACATACAGGAGAAAGCAGCAATGCATACAATGAAATTTAGCTATGCCTGGGTATCCACACTGGGAAGATGCTCAGAGGACAAGTACAGCAGAAGCACTGCAGCAATCTGTTTATCTAATCCTGTGGCCCAAAATAGCCTACCTGATTGGATTTGGATAGGGCAGGAGGCACTTTCAAACCAATTCCACAGAGTTATCTTTGAGCCCTTTTTATGTCACAGCTGAAGCACAGCTATCAGATCTCTCTGTTCTTGCTTCTCTCAGGAATACTACAATCCACGCTAACAGAGGTTCCTGTGCTAGTGTGTCATTCACCATCTTTCAGCTGGTACATGCAGAAGTTTGTTAAGCATTTTTTGTTGTTGTTTTTTTCAGGGAAAGGCCAGCATCCTCCTCCCTTCACAGGCTTTCATATTTCATGGTATGCAGCAAGCCCTCATAGTATAGATACACAGACTTCTACCTTATCTTCATCCACGTTCTTTATATAAAATATAGAACATAAAACATTGCTGTATCATGTTGTGAAATAGCTGTAAGCATCCACCCAAGGTACAAAATTTATGCTTGGATTTTATGAGAAACTTAGATGAAAGGAATAGCAATGAGGTAATATTTGTTATCACATTGTCATAAATTCTAAAGCAAAAACCATATTTTGAACTGTTTTGTGATTTTAAATTCACTTGCCATATCAGGAAAGTAGGTAGTGAAACTGAGAATATTTACTAGGTCTTTTTTTTAAATGATAAAACTAAAAATAAAAAAAAAAATTGAATTTAAAATATCATATAGTTGATAGAGTGAAAGTACCTAGTAGAACATACTCTTTTGTCAGAAATATGGCTTACACATACTCAAAAGTTAATCATGCAGGCATATTATTAACCTTTTAAAGTTGTATTATGCTTCTCATCTAATATAATTCTGTCTGGTGAGCAATATATTCTGGTGATTACAGTACATAACTGATGGTTGGAATGTGTAATGTTGCTAAAAGTCAAAATTTTCAGAGTAGTTTCAGATATATTGGATAAAGCCAATATTAGCCAATATCTAAAAGTGCAACCCTGTTCATTAAATATGCATTAATATTTTCATTAAGAGCATTCAATTTAGGCAATACATTTATGCAAAGTGTATTATTGGACAGAAGTTAAAGTGGCAAGGTGTTCATAGAGACTTCTGCATTTGAAAAGAAATTATATGTCTGTCTGGCTACACAAAAAAGACAAAGATAATTTTAGAAGCATACATTTTTCTGCTCATGAAAAGATGGATTTACAGGAATGCTGAAGTTGACCTGAGTGGCTTCAAAGCCTCTGGTAATTTCAATGGATCTTGTCAAACAATAGTCCATTCAGTCAAGTAGCTCGTTATGTCACGTCTTTCAGAGCCAACCACCCAGGTGAATGACAGAAGAGCTCTTCAGTATTTACCTTGAGATTTCTTATCTTTAATGATAGATTTAACTTTTACTATTAAATGCTTCTGACCCTGATTTATGTGGCTCTCAATGACCTTCACTGTGAAAGGTGATAGTATGCCTCAGGTTTAAAATCTTGCTGAAGATGTAGATCTACAGGTAGATGCTCCCAACAATGCTCTAAATCGCTCTTGTGGGGGACTCCAAAGCAGATGGAGGGCTCTTGTGCAGACACAACACCTGTAATGGCATCCTGAATTGGTTCTTGCATTCATGAAAATAGTCACTTTTTTTTCCCCCTCTATTTTAATGCTTATTGCTAAGTGGAATAGCAGTGTATTTTTTCTTAATGTCCAGATATGCTCAAAACTGAAGTCCAGTGGATGATGTTCAGAAGAAAAGGATGATGTATTCAAAGCAAAAGAGCACCATGGTCCCCTCTTTCCCAAATTTTTTTTCAGGCCAAAAGCTTTCTAGCAAATAAGCATCATTTGGCTTTTCAAGAAGAACCTGTCTCAGGCACAACAAAAGAATAGTTAAATTCTGTCCATGAAATAAGGCATTTTGAAATGGAGATTAGGCAGACCATTTTAAAAAAGAAAAAGGATGCAGCAGATTGACTCAAAGGTCCTCTATTCTAATGACTATTAGTATTTATTACTTTAATATTCTGATATGCAACATGGTTACAATTGAAATTTATGGTTAATCTTAAATTAAAGAGATAAAATAAGCCCTAAACTAATAGCAGAGTCACTTGGTCTCATTAAACACTGCATCATTAGATTAGAAATCTGAGAGGGCAATGCTATGAAGGAGGAAAAACACACAGCAAATATTGTTAATGTAGTTTTGAAAATAATATTTTAAATAAAAATCAAAGAAAATTTGCATATGCATATCAAATTACTTGTCCTGGAAATGAACTACTAAAAATATAAAATGCAGAGAAATTTGTTATCCAATAAGAACAAAAACAGCTTTTGTGACATAATTCATTTTCTTGCAGTTAAAAAGCAATAAAGCTGGAGTGACTTAAATGAACACACTCTCAAAGGTTAAATAAATTGTAATGCCATAGAACTACTGGTGTTTAGAACATTTAAAGGTCACTTCCGTGGGGTTTTTTTTCATAAAGTTTGAGTTTATTTTATTGTTTACAAAAATTGCATTTCCCTCAGCTGAGAAAGCTTTGGAAGGTCACTCATAATCTGGTAGCACCACTGAAAGGGTTTTGCTGGATTGAACAATGAGGCTGGCACAGTGATGTTGTCTTTTCTGCCTCAATCTATAGCATCAGCACGTTAGACATACAGCATATACACACGGACACAGCATAGCATGCCAGCAAGAATTAAGTCTCAATCTCTGTGAAGGTGTGCCAAAAAGCATTATGCCAGAGCCAGCACATGTCTAACTCAGGTGTTTTCCACCTATATCACATAGGAATAATCTCAGTTTAATGCTTTGAGGTCAAAAAAACATGATATTTTGAGTACTTGTACCCCCTTTTATCCTCAAAGTATCCATACACGATGAGATTTTAGAAGATTATGGGAATTAGAATTAAACATTATTGATTGAGAGTGTGAATCTGCAAAGGCTAAGTTCCAAATTTGTGATAACCTGAGAAATTCCTCCTATGACTATGAATCAGGCTCTTATAAAAAGGGTTTTCAGAGGCAAGTGAACCAACATCTTCAGATAAAAATAAACACTTTGGGAATCTACATTTTTGAAAATTAGTGCCTTAATTTCCAATTAATTACTTAAAATCTTACTCTTCCTTAAAGGAAGAAAAATAGGAGGAAAAACACACCAGTAAGAACATTTATGTCTGACCAAAATAACAGTTTTTATCTCATGTGAAATCACTCACCTAGGTGTGAAAAGTCACAATTTTATAATTATAGTATCAACACAGAACTGGTGCTCAGCTCAGAACTAATGATTAATTAACTGGTCAATAACCACCCTCTGCTTATGCTTGGTCAATTTCTGTCTTCCTTTCTCACAACTAAAAGAAAATTATAGTCATTTTGGGGCAGGGGGGAGGTAAACTTCCACAGCCCCTGGATTCCCATCTGTCTTTTGCCCACCCACTTTGCAGACTTACTCCCCTAATACTTCCTTGAGTAATTTCACTTCCCCTGTAATTTTATAGAGCTGAAGCGTTTGGAGGATTTGACCCTTTGTGAGTCACAGAATCACAGAATATTCTGAGTGGGAAGGGACCCACAAGGATCAACAAGTCAGTGAATGGCCACAGAAGCTGTGACCTTGGCATTATGAACACCCTGCTCTAACCAACTGATCTGAAGCCATTTCCTTCTACTCCATAAATCCTTATGCTTTGAAAAGGCATCCTCAATTTCTCTACATGTTAATATTGATCTTTGAATGGGAGTGTGTTCTTCCCAACACTGTCACAGTTGCATATCTTTAATTTTAAGCAGGCAGGCTTTCTCTTCTGAGCTACCATATTGGCCAATGGCTTTTGGTTCTTTTTGTATTGTTTTCTCCCATACAGCTTCTATATTACTGTTGTTATTCCAAGTCTTTTATTCCCAAGTATAGTATGAAAATATCTCTGAGAGCAAATTGATGATTTGAATAGACATTTCAGTAATATATTCAAGTAGGCATTTCAGTAATACGTCCAAATTTGTTTGATACCTTCAGCCTTCTTTCTCATCCTTAAGTTTAATTAAAGCCATCACTTTCTATTTGCAACCATATTCTTGTAAATTCTTCATATTTTATTCCTCTGGAACAAAGATAATGAATCTCAGACTGTAAATCTTCAGAGGTTTTGGATATGTATATATATATATATATATGGATATATAAATATTCAGCTTGATAGGTGGTGTTGTAAACACATTTACAATGAGAATGCAAGGAGTTGATACAATGAGATAAATTTCAGTATAAATATAAGCAAGCTCAGATCTGCTACAAACTTGCATCATTTACATTTAAGATGAAACTGAATGGGAAGAACAAAAACCAAGGAAATAGGAGAGAGTACAAAAGCTTTTTTTACAAAAAAATTCCCCAAGTTTTTTTTTTATTAGATTTCTTAGCTGACCTTTTCTCTCTCAGCTTCCATTAGAGATCCTTATGACTGAACAATTTGCAGGCAGTTTTTTTCCCTTCAGTCTTCAAACTCCTGGATTTTCATGTGCACTTACCATGTTTCTTCAAGAACATTCCACTTCATTTTTTCAGTAGATTCAAATTCATTACTTGTTTTAGTTTAGGGATGGTATTCCCCAGTTTAATGCTCCCACTGAAACACCCCAGACTGTGTTCTCATTCCCTCTGTGGTGAGATGGAAAAGAGAATTAACCCTGTCCTGGCCAGAATCATGCCAGCAGTAAAGTCAGGTCTTTTAGGTCCTCCTAAAAACTACAATCTAGGCAGCAAAAGTGGAACAAAAATCTTGCTCCACAGGGTTCCTTGGTAAGCCTTGCAAACTTATAACTTATTCCAGCACATGATGAAAACCAGGAATTTACACACAGTGTTCTGGAGATTACAAAAATAAAATATTAAACAAAAGTCGACAATCAACAGAGGTCTTGGATGACATCCTGTTAATGTTTATAGGACAGAAGGACATTGAACAAATGCATTTTGTGATGGAGGTCCTTATGCACACTCCTGACGGGCATGGTTGTTCCAGGTCAGTCTTCCAACTGATCACATTTTCCTTTCTCAGTTTAGACATTCACTTAGTGGAGTCAAGCAGATTATAGTTAGGTCTTTAAGGTCTGTGACAAAGTTTGCAGGAAACAAATCTCTAAGTTGCTTCATCATCACTGTGATTCACATCAGCTCTCAAGTGTCTTGGCTACTTGTTTTGGAGCCTGAGCTTAAGCTAAACTATTTCACTTGCAATTTGAAAAATTTGGAGGTATTTATACAATGAAATATTGGCCTGGGCTGAGAAGTGACAAGAGCAATGCCTCCAAGCAGAATCTGGCATTTGCCTCCTCTCACCTAGGACCTGTTTAAACACTCTTCAGCACTACCCCACTGAGAGTCAAAGAAATAGGGAAAAACTTTTCACACAGGCAGGTGCCAGATTTGTTGGGGACCAGGTGCTCTAAGGTGAGCCTTTAACTGATAGTGAAAAGAGTTTCTCCTTGCTCTTCATTAAAATATAACAACCCCCCTTGAAAGTGAATTGATGACTTGCTACTGAGCCTGCTGCTTGCCTTTGCTTTAGGCAAAAAAAAAAAAAAGATACATCTAGGACCCAGAGCTGGACTTGCATTCAGCATCACATATGAATTATAGACTGTTTCTGATTAGGATAATCCAGTCGAGAAGCCAGTCAGGTAACTTGAATGACCCCTAGTTAGCAGCTACTCAATGTTTAAATCTCACAGTTGAACCAAAATGGCCTGAAGAGCACATAAAAGGCCTAGGTTCTCCAGACTGAGATCTGGAAAAGGGATTCTTTCCTGGTACAGAACACTCTGGACACACAAACTGAAAAAGTTTCCTCACAAAATGGAACTCCAGCTGCTTTGTTTTGCAATGAATCCCACAGTGCAAGGGGATTTTTACTGGATCTTAATGCTTAGGCAACAATATATTTCAATGTTTAAAAGTCCAGGAATTTCTAATGATTCTCCCAGGCTTTCCTCTCAGCATTGAGCCATGAGCTCTACTAACCAGGCTCATGGCATTTTACGAAGAAGGAAAGAAGGTCTCCACAGAAGTATAGAAGCATTTTTCACCCTCTTACTGAAGTTGTGCAGAAATGGAACAAAGAATAAGAAGAGGATTGGGCTGGAAAGAGAGGGAGAAGAGCAATGGGCATGACTCTGTAGGAGGGTGATTGGAGCCCTAACATGGAGCCAGAGAGCTCTGACTTATGGTTCCTTCTCCCAGGATTATTTATTCACTTATTTTATCCAGCCTATGAAAAGAGAAAATAGACTGAGGAGCAAACATGGAAATCGACTCTGTTTAAATCATCAGGCAAACTGCAAGTTATTGTGCTTCATTTTTATTTTCCCATTCTTTTATAATATAGAGATGATTATAAGATATTTCAGAATAACTACTTTGCAGTAACATTATTTTAACATAGAATAACTGCTGTCTATTTAATTAGAAAACTATTGCTTTTTTTATAGACTACTAAAGACTTTTATACCACAGATAACAAAAAAAAAAGACAGGGAACCCCTTTTCAAAAATAAAAATATTGAATTCTCATTTAAATTTTTTTTAATATATGCAGTTTTCATCTACATGAAAGCAGGTGAGGTCTGAGGTGTTAGACTTCTCAGCCAGGCATTGTTCATGACTCAAGTCTTTCAGCCCTCAGATCACTTGTCCAGAAGGTGGGTGCTATGTGCTTCCACAAACTGCTAGTAAGCATAAGAATGCTTTTCTTTCCATGATCTAAAACACCCGTTGCAATTAGGTTGTTGATACCCAATGACCTTCCACAGATCAGAATGTACATTGTTTCTTTGTTAGATAATTTGTGATGCTGACCTTTTAGCTGGTAAGATATTAAATCATTCAAACACTGAAATCCCTAAATTCCCTTGACACAACCTATGGTCTTAAACATTGTATTCAACTAATCATGACAATATCCTTGGAAATAAAATATTTTTATATACTTTTTTGGCAGGAGCCACTCAAAATTCCAAAGTTTTTACTTTAATTTTTTTTTTAATAAGATCAACCCTCCTCAAAACTTATCTGTGGAAAATTAATGAAGAACCATTTCTCACACTAAGATGGTGTTCCACAGACTACGTCTAGAAGGGTGAGTTAGTTAAATCTATACAAGGATGAGAACAGCTAGAGGTTCTTCCTGCATGTATGCTGAGAAAATAACTTTTCTTATTGACACTAGCTCCAACTTGGAGCTATGTCATCAAAACCTCATTAATAAAAATATAGACCTGAGAAAACAGTGATGGAATAGCGTTGTCCATGTGATGAATGCTAAATAACTGGCTTCCACAGGAGGAGGGGGATAATATTTTGGGGTTTTTTTTGTTTAGTTCTATTGTTGGAGCAGAAGAAGGAGGAGTGTCTCTCTTTACAGAGTCAAGCCACTTGCCAAGACCCTGGGTGTGAGGAGCTCTTTCCAGAAGCAGAGGGTATACAGGAGCAGAAAACAGCAGGGTTGGACCCCTCTGACGGTAGCAAGGTGTGAATAACCTTACAGTAAAAGGTACAAAGGCCAGGAACTGGGGAATTCATATTAGGAGCACCAATTTATGGGCAAACACAGCTGGTTTTAATATGTACAGTAGGTTTAAAGCTAGTCTTGTGTTTTCAGAATTATTTTTGGGTGACACAAATAAATGTAACCTGTACCTGGCTATCAGCACCAGCTTATGTAACCACAATGGACACGCTCTCATTTCTTGCAAAAGAAATCCTCGCTGGTCCATGATTTCTTTGTAGGTGCATTTTCCTAATAGAGTATCTGAGATTTATTTTACTTGTTCAGGAGTGATTACTTTTAGAATAAGTGCAAATGAAATCCTAAAAACATACTGTTGGAGATTATTTCAGTCATTTTGAGCTTTCTTGAATCACAGGTGTTGAAGAGAGCACTTCCCTACAGAGTGCTGCACCAAGAATCCTCAGCCAAGTTTTGAACCTTCATGAGTGACACCCAGGTAATTCTTATTTATTTGGTGATTTCTCTACAATTCCAACGGCACTGTTTGTTCTTATTAACACATGATAATGGAAAGCTGAGCTCCTACCAGATCATCTTATACAAACTCTTCCTCCTTCCAGTTGTGAAGGATCCTCAGATGTGGAAGATAAAAACAAAACAAAACAAAGCTCAAACCTTCTCTTTCCTTCTTGCCTGCACATTCTGTTAGTCACTTTAAAGATGATTTCTTATACATCCCTTCCAAGGTTGTCCCATTCCTTTTATTCTTAGAAAAGAAAAAAGAGCTTTTTTCCCCTCTAGTATGTGCTGAGGTAGATACAGAGTGATATTTTTTTGTCCATGATATAGGATTTTATGCTGTTAGAGGTCATGAATTACATATTGAGTTTATGCTCACTCAATAAAGGTTATTTTCTCACTCTTCCTTCACCTCTCTAAAAAGCACCTTTGATCATTAAATTCTCTTTGATCAACTAGAGCAAAATCTTCAGAGCTGTGCTAAATTGTTCACGTTGCATAAAATCCTTACTTTACAGAAAGAGTCTCTTTTCTGCTCCTTAATAGTATTATTATCAGTGAACTCTCTTGTTGATTTATTATTTATTAGCAGAACAGTCACCTTAATCATTATTATTTCCTCTACTGCAGAATGTAGTTCTCTCTGCTATCCCTTATTCCTGATGTGCTATTGAGGATTCTGCGCTGCATTTTTATTGAAAACTTTAGTCTCCCATGACTGGCTTCAACTATCTCCCAGTATGCATTCTTAGACATTATTAGAAGTCACTAGTTTGGATTCCAACAGCTTCATGCACAAAGAACAGGGTTTTGATCTGAATAACCTTTTTGCACCCAAATGACACCAAAGAAAGAAAAAAGCTCAGAAAGCAAACCTCTGTTTCTTCACAATAGCAGCATGTATAGAGTCTAACAAAAGTGATAACTGCTTGGTTAAACCAGCAACAGCAATGCTGAGAGTGATACTTTGCTTAAATTACTGAACTAGGCTTCCTAGTTTATCGAGTTGAGGGGGCACAATCATAATATTCACTTACTAGTAGGTGACATAGCCCCACATTGTTCAGATCAATCAAACCTTAATTTATGAGATGATCACAGTGACCATCTGAAAAGGGTGAGCTGTAGAACTCCACAGCTCAGGACACAATGCCTACAGTTTGCAGTAAATTGCCAGGGTTTTCTATCAGCTTCACATCCCTTTTGGGCTTGTTTTCAGGGAGTTCTGCAAATTTCTTTGTAAGATGCATTTTTCTATTTACTATGCAGACAAAAAAAAAGTGTCCAAAATTTTTACTCAAATTTGTAATCTCAGTATGAAAAGGAGTTGGACAGAATTAATTACTATGCAATAATTGCAGATTTTTTTTTTCTCATTAGCTTTTCCAGTTCTGTTAGAGATAGCCTTCTTCCTGAGGAGTTTATGATTCCTAACACACAGAAACACAAATATTAAATGTTCTTCCCCTACAAAGTGCATTACATTTTAATTGAATAACACATATTCACACTTAAATGTAATGAATGTTCTCCTAGGGCAAATTAAGTCATCAGCCTAATTATCAAAAGCATAATTAGAAGATCTGGTGTTCTTTTCCCTCCCCTATCCCTGGCCTTTTTCAGGCCAAAGAACCGTGTATGCTGTAAAAAGGACATTATAAAAGGTAAGTTAAAGTGCAATGAATCATGCACTGAAAATTTCCATCACTTAGGTCAACAGCTGGAAATATCTATAACTTTTTCAGCAAATGGTGAAGAGCTGAATTCTGCAGTGATGCCTGGAACTGAGAGTTAAGTTTTTATGAATCTCTTCCCCATGGTATGGCTCTCTGCCTTCTAAGAGTTGTCTTAAATGATGACATCCTTAGGCAAGTAAGAATCTTTGCAATGCTCAGAAATCCTAAGCATCAGCTGCTTGATGTGAAAGTTAATGATTTATAATCTAGTTTTAAACTCATTGCAATGGCTGAGTTCAAAGAAATAAACACAGTATGTGGGTATCTAACTCAAAAAGTACTTCAGAGAATAATGCATTTTTGAAAATGTATAAAATATGGCTTTTTTCTTTATAGTGGAAGTTCATAAATCCACATCTTACATTTTAAAATCATGCAGTAGCTAGTGGCAAACTCAGGAACAGAAACAGAATCTCATCAAATGCCTCCTGTGGCTGCTTTAGGAAGTTTCTATCTAAAATCAAAGACTATTTTATATAATCCAATATATGTAATATTCATAGCACAAATTACTAAATAGAATTAATTATGAATACACTCATTACCCTTTTTATTATTGCTGCTCTCTGCATGGACTATTGCTACTTTTTGTGGTTCCAGCCTTTCTTAGGTCAGGTGTTAACTGGTGCATATTTTATCTTTGCAGGGAGAGACGGGAAGTCTTCCCTGTGACAGGCTGGTAGAGCTCACAGCAAAGTGGAAGGTGTGCCACTGGTCACAAAGATATTGCAAATAATCTCAGCACACACATGAATCATTTGGGGGTTGTCATTTGAGATCAGTTTGAGAAAAAATAATTTAAAAATAAACAGAGGGTGAAGAATTTTGTAGTAACTTTGTAGAAATATAATTTCCTTCAGGTTTATCAACCCATAATAGCCATCATTTATTTTATATTGGTGCATCACAATTTATACTATTTAAGCACTTAGTCTAGCTGGGTCTGGAGTACTGCTTGTGAAATATACTAATGGTAAGAGAACTTTGAGACTTACATGGGATGAAGTTGGTTGTGGAAGCTGCATATTTTTGTGAAAAACATCTTTCTGTACATCACAGTTACTACCAAAATAACAAAATACAGGATTTCAACCCTCTGCATGAAATTGTATGTATCAAGAAATTGTTGCATAACATGGTCACATCTACATGGAGAAGGACATCTATGCAGAGGAAATTCCAACACTGCCACAGAAAAGAAAGAATTTTTTCTTCTATCTTTTCTAAGCATACAAGAATTTTAAATCAGAAATTATAAAGTATCTAAGATTTATTTCTACTGGTTTTGTTGGGTTTTTTTAGAAAATTGTACTATGTATAAATATTTCTAGTTTAATTTTCCCCTGATAATTATGAACGTTCTTTTCCCTGATTTTTACTTCTTTGGTTTTGTGCTACAGCACTTTAAATTCTGTAATCACTTGTTTGGTTTAGCTGCCTTCCTGTTATTTAAAATAAAATTTATTATCCCTTCCTTTAAGGGAACTCATTAAGTATTTTTTTTCCTAGGTCTCTCTTTTCAATCACTACTCTTTTCAAGCAACAAAGACATCAGTCTTACCATTAAAATGTTTACATAGTAACATTGTAATATAAAACCAGACAATCAGATTTTCTTATTAGAAGCAGCTTCTTAGTGAGGTTTCCTTATTAGCAATTATCTTTGTCAGCTGCTAAAAGAGACCACACTGCATGAGTCTGCAAACACTCCACTTGTGGAGGTGGAAACAGGATTATTATTATTATTATTATTAGTATTAAAATGTTATGTCCTGAAAAAATAAAACTGCAGGAAACAGGTGTCGCTAGAAAGCTGCACCAGAGAAATCATGGCATGTCCTTGTCTTCAGAATTATAGTTAGAAAATCTTGCACGTTCCCTGCAGAGCTGTTCTCCTCCATGCAAGCAGTGCTGATTATTTAGGCTGGACTGGACCACTGGCAGCACCATTCTGAACCATCAGAGAACCCAGAATGGTTCTGCACTGCCTTTAAAGTGACCCCAGTGATTTATCTCCCCAGCCTGCCCCGCCTTTGGAACACAACCTGCAAATTCCACCACAGGTGTGCAGCTGCTCAGAGGGATCAATGTTACAAGATGTTTTGTTATACACTTACCAAATCTCCTGGGCTACTTAGTAAATTAATTACTCTTATCTGTATAAACAATTTTTCTCCTGAAAGATATTTCATAAATACCTTTTATGTCCCTGCAGACCTTTTGTTTTATATCTTCTCTGATTAAAGCTTGTAATGCAATGTTTATTTTATCTTTTTTCCTTTTAAGTTTTTGACTAGATATTTTAAACCTTCAAAAGGCAGCTTCAGTTCCTACAGGTATACTGTGGATGAAAATAACTCTCCCTCCATCTTCTCCCCGTACATTCAGACCTTTTTAACAAAGTGAACATTTCTCCTTATACAGTATATTCAATGGTTACTCCAAGTGCACTAGTCATAACAGATTTTTTTCCATGTTTTTTCTATGAAGATAAATTGTATTTAATTATTTTAGAAGGAGGCACTTAGTCCTGGAAATGTTGTTGGGTTTTTTTTAGGTCTATTTTTGTTGGGTTTTTTTAATTTCTATGCAGTTTACAAACACTTCCACAGATAAAAAAGTAATAAAAATTTCCTTAAAAAACTTTTAAAAGTTAGGTTTTGCTTGTGTTTTGTTTTGTTCCACTCCTAGACTCCATCTCCTGTAGAATAGTAAAACATCTACTGTAAAAAACATATGAAATGCTAATATGGAATATCGCCCTTACATGCATCTTAGAGCTTACTGGACTGCCTAGCCATCATGAAAGTCCCTTTATAATAGGAAAAGCTAATTCAGATAATATTTAGATTTAGGCAATACTTGGATTGAGATGTTGTGGCAAACTGGTTTAAACACAGAAGAACAAATGAAACTAAGCCTGTGTGAATAAAACAGATCAACCCAGAAAGATTCAATATGTACCCAAATAGCATGATTAAAACCAAACTAGGTTAGATGTTGGTGCCAAAAAACTTGATACTTTTTATTTATTAGTAAAAGAGGGAAGGGAAGGGAAGGGAAGGGAAGGGAAGGGAAGGGAAGGGAAGGGAAGGGAAGGGAAGGGAAGGGAAGGGAAGGGAAGGGAAGGGAAGGGAAGGGAAGGGAAGGGAAGGGAAGGGAAGGGAAGGGAAGGGAAGGGAAGGGAAGGGAAGGGAAGGGAAGGGAAGGGAAGGGAAGGGAAGGGAAGGGAAGGGAAGGGAAGGGAAGGGAAGGGAAGGGAAGGGAAGGGAAGGAGCTGGCAGTGACAGGGGTTAGGTGGAACCATATCACCCCTCTGAGGGTCCCAACACCATCGTGGCTCCCCACCCCCTGCTTGTCTCGATCCTGAGTGTCCCCCATCACAATGCCCCGTTCTGTCATGAAGAAGAGTACAGAGTCCAGTGAACTAATATATTTTTGGGGCAGGTGGGAATGCCCATGTGCCTCCCCTGGAGGGCAAATTTGACACTGTCCCTTGCAGCACTGTGGATCTCTTGCATCATGCTGCAGTGCTCTGCTGCAGGGTCTGGGGACCCCTTTGGGGGGACCTTTGGTGGGCCATGACATCCCCTCTGCTGTCCTTCACAAGGATGCAGCTTTCCCCAGGCTGAAGTGGCCCTGAGTTTAGCTGGTCTGGAAGGTTGGTTGGCATAGAGCACGTGTCTTTACTTGGGATCCTCTTTTTATACACTGTTCCAATACAGATAGACCTGACTGGTCAATTAATCAATGCATTTCACCTGATTGGCTAATTAACAAGATGGCATAATAAACAATCTTTGAGAAAGACAGGAAAACAGAGAGTAGGAAAACACCACCTGCAGATTGTTTATAATAATAATCTCTCATTGTTTATCTTCAACTCCCTAAAGTCTCTCAAGCCAGTTCTGGGAAAACTTATCAAGTTTTCTCGCTCTCTGACCTGGCTGTCACATCCACACAGAGGCTTTTTCACTACACACACAAAACCACTCCTCCTTCCCTCTTCTTTGCTGTGAGGGTCTGTGCCAGCCTGGCAGCTGATAGCCCCGGGGCTGTGGTGTCCACTCTGAAGGTGCTAAGCTTGATCCCTGTGTGAGTGTATTCTTATCTTCACCAACTAGTCCTCATTCAGGGTTTTAGTGGTTTTCTCTGCAGCTTTTGTACAGTTTTTGCTATAACAGGCAGAGGTCCTTCATGAAGATGCATAAGCCATAAACTATAGCATTCGGTCTCCAACAGAGGTTTACTACTGTGGGGTCTATTTCTTGTAATTTGTACGGAGAAGTGCAAATGAAACTCAACCCCAAATCACTTTCAAGACAGAAAAGTCAAATCTGTTCATTCTTTCTTAGGAGTTCCACTGGTCAGGGTCAGATTTAATTTTCAATGGAGCCTCAACAGTAGCCCTTGAGGCAAAGACTGTCAAAAGGTATGCACTGACTGAGTACAGGTTTAAACTGCTCTTGCTTTCTGGACAGCCCTGCCTTTTCCAATTTTTCTCTAGGTAGAGAAGTGTGTTGCTTTTGACTGTTTCAGTCTTCCCCAGAGGACTTTCTGCAAGACCTTCCTGTAATCAGATTTATGTCAGTATAGAGAAATTACAGAAATAATGTGAAATATGAAACAACTTATAGCAAGTGATGCTCCCAGATTAACAATAAATATTTCAATTAAAGATTAGACATGTCATGAAACCACTCAGCCAGCACCTTAATAGGAAAGTACAAGGCCTAAATAGAAATGGTGATGGTTTATAGTTGTTTTCTGTGGCCTATTTTGCAACTGCTAAGGAAAAGTTAATGCTTATCTGCCAATCCATACTGAAACATTCTAAAATGCTGAGCGAATACTCTCTGCATACTCTTCAGAAGCAACTTGCATCGACATCTCTTGGAAATTTGGTACAAATTTAGGTCAAGGAGCTAAAACGCATACCAGAAATCAATGAGAAATTATCATCTACTGTTGAATTTGAGGTTTTAATTGTGCCCATTACAAACCACTTCAAGAGCAATCACAGAGTAGTGAGATGCTTGAAAGTACTGAGACTGAAAGGGGTGAGCTTGGCAACCCTGGATTTCAGCTCCCGAGCCAACTGCAGCATCGCCACCCTGCCAGCCCACCTCCCTCTGGCTGTCCTGCATCATAGAAAGAAATCTAATAAAAAAAAAACCTTGGGGATTTGAGAAAGGAAAATGTGAGCAGTTGGAAGACTGACCTGGAACAACCATGCACGTCAGGAGTGCGCACTAAGGACCTCCATCACAAAATGCATTTGTTCAATGTCCTTCTGTCCTATAAACATTAACAGGATGTCAATCCAAGATCTCTGTTGATTGTCAACTTTTGTTTTGTCCTGTCCTGCTCTCAGCACAGCTGGTGCTGTGGTTGCACAGCACACACACACACACATACCTGAATCCATTCTTTTACAGGGTTTAACTTGTGGCCAGGCAGCAAATCTTCTGGAGTAACATTCCAGCTGGGCACAAAGAAGTGAGAGATGTCAGGGTAAGCCATGGTTTAATACCACAATGTGAATCAGGGAGAAAAGAAAAAACAACACTTTTGTGTCCTACACAACTGATAATTTCTAATTACTGAACTAATGGATTTGTTACAGGACCGTACTGCTACAGCTAAAAATCTCAGATGGTAATTAGTGCACTTACAGAAAATTGTTCTGGCCTAGGAAATAGACACTTTCCAGAAAGAAAAGAAATGTCATCGATTAGCAGATTTGTTCTGTGAGAGGAATGTTCTGCTTGCTTTGAGCTTTTCCAAGTTTTTACGCAATATATTCAGAATATTCAGATTAAATCATCTTCTCTGGAACTACCTTATACACGAACACCCAGATTAAACACTTAAAACTGTATATAGGAAGCTTCTCATGTGTGTCTACTACTGAAATTCAGCTTTACAGAACAACATAGACAGTAAAAGCATTTCTCTTGGGTTTGAGAATCTTGGGGACATACATTCAAAAGCTTTGCAATAGCACTGGTGGGGTCCCACAAGAGCATCAGAAAAACTCTGTAACAAGAACAAGGCTTAAAAATTCTCCCTGATCCTTAATCTTTTCAGTATAACTAAAATGATATACCAGAGAGATATTGAGAAGATATTGAGAAACTCTAAATGTATAACTGACACAAATATCAAGCTTCACCAAAAACATATTATCATCTTCTTCTTAACACATTAATATTTTTTAACAAGGTAGATGGTGCACATTTATATCTGGTTATTAACAGAAGAGTGTGAAAATAGCTAAAGAGATATTTGGGAATCTGTTTATATACTGTAAGATTAATTAATTCATTGAAGCATACTTTATTTTCTATGAAAAAAAATTAATGTAGCTATAGAAAAGAAGCTGTACATAATAAAAGGCTAACAACCTTCAGGGTCTCCATTCACCAGAAAACTAATTTCACACCTAGTCTATTATGTAATGTGCTATGAAAATACTCTTTGCTTCAAGATATGTTTATATTAGTTTGGACCATAAAAAGTTGTGTTCAATGATACACAAATCATCCATAGAATAATTTTATAAACAGTGAAAAATTGATGTATACCTTTTGTTTCACAAACTGGAAGCTTATGTAGTCCGTATAAAGAAAAAAAGATCATAATAGCTTTTTTCTCCTTTTAAATATGCAAATATTTACCATAACAGCCAATAGGCATTAAAAATATTTGGACTCTTTTATGGCTTGCATGGTTTGATAAATATTTCTAAGACTGATGTAACTCAATGAATGATTATTTAACATTTTGATACTTTTTGATTAAAGGCAACCAAAAGAAAAGAGCAGAAGGAAAGATTATTCAATGAAGCTGACTGAAATAAATAGACTGTATGAAATGTCTTTTTCTTTCAAAATTCTCTTTTGTCTCAGCTGGAAAACAAACAAAAATAGTCAAATAGGTAATAACAGCAAACACAGGATCTAGTGGCTACTAAGTCAAATAGAAATACTTCTGAACCACAATCTAAAATCCAGGATTGAAAAGGATGAGGACAGGCTGGGGTCCTTCATCTGTCTTCTGAAAGACATGGAAATACAAATACAACATCCAACACAATCCAACACTCATCAAAATCAATGACAAATTTTTGGTTTGTTTGATAGGGAAACCAATAATTTCTTCAACAATATTCAATGAAGTCCAAAGGGGAGCAAACTGATTTGGAATGTATAGAGCCAACTGCAGTCATTCAATGTTTTTTAATTTTAAATGAGCTTGCTATACTTACTGATGGGTATTTCAGTCCAGTTCAAGTAATTCCAAAATTGTGATTCATGCTTTCTCTATTTCAAATTCTTCATTACCAGTTATCTGGTCATGAAGAAATTTCAGGACTATACACAAATATCTGTGCTCATGACTTCTTGTTTATTTTCTCCATAATTCTATTTGCTTTGGAAGAAAGTTTGATTTAGAATATACTATATCCATTTTTAAACAAAAGGTCATTTTTCCATGCCAATAACAATATCTTTTAACACATTATTCAAAGGAGATAAGAATTTCTTTACAATTAAACCAATAAAAAACCAAAGAGATGTAGAATACATTTAGAATACATTTAAAATCTATGATGAGTGTCTCAACAGGTATCCCTTTTCTTCTGTCAGCCTAAAATCCTGATATTACACCAGTTGAAAAAATTTGGCTATTCTTTTTTTCTACTTCAACTGCCCACTATTGAAATTCTTGCAAACAGAAAAGAAACAATTCAACTGCAAGCCTTTTTTCAACAGCAACTAATAGATAACAACAGCATATGTGGAAAATAAAATGAGTTTTCATTTTTAAGAAATGATTTTTATACATTCATACCATAAAAGAAAAGATCTTGTTATGACAGATGTGCAACTATAATGCCAAATTCACATTAGATACTTATATATCCAAATATTGTGTGTCTGCAGTATATAAAGAAGACAACAGACATTATCTTTTCTAAGCACTTCTACTTTAAAGAAAAAACCTGCAACATATAAATAAATTATTAATTGATATCACATTTTACTATCTTGCCACAAAACCCTACTTCTTTAAGATTAAGAATCCAATGCCTTATCACAAATAACTTTTCAAAAGTTCCAGTAATACATATGGGACTCAAGTTATCTGGAATTGGGAACTATCTATGTTTCTTATGATCTGTGATAAGATAAAATATACTGCAAAAGATGTCTTCTTTCTCTAATATCCAAAAACCCCTTTACTTTTCATAAGACTATAAATCTAAGTTACTCTGTTTAGGAGAGAAAAAAAAATACTTTCAGCATTTTTAGCCATCAGCTGTATTTTAACATATTTATAACAATATACACACAGAAGACACACTGAATATAAATGTTTCTGGTGATTAATGTACTGTAAGTCTAAGTTTTATTATCAGATTTTGCAAAGAAAAATTGTTTGACAACAATCTTTATTCAGCAAGCTTTTAACAACATTGCTGCATATGCTGCCTCAGCTCTGTGTCCTCTTTGAAGGTCATATGAAAATTATAAAGCAGAAGCTCAAAGAGAATCAGAATTCTGACATTAAAAAAAAAGTAAACACACAGTATGAGAAGTATCACATGAACAATATTCAACAAAGAAATCTCTGCTTGACTGAGAACTGCAATTTGAAGCAAGGGCAAAGAATAAGCTCTTCTTAGCAAAGTCTATAGAGAATGCAAGATAATCATCCAATATACTTGAGATAGATTTTTATCACTGGAACTGGTCCCACATCAGAGTTTTTGAGAGGAATATAAGGCATATCTCGCAACAGTAACATTTACCAAAATCAATTCAAAAGTTTTCTTGTCACTGCCTGTTGACCTTCAGCATAGCTTTGTCTATTACCAGCAAGAAGAGAACTAGGAATTCACAAGTGGATGATTATGATTAGAGAACAAAGTACAAGGCATGCCTTCATCTGTGATTGGCCAGCCACACTGGGACCCCTCCAAGAAAATTTAATTTTCTGCCTTCATGAAGAGAAACTTTTTTGTGATGTCACCACAGTGCCGTCAATACCAATCTCGAACTTACAGTTTGGTCATCTGACTTTCACATGAACTGCCTTGATACTTTAAAACTCTCACTTGTTCAGGCATAACATAAAAACAACCATGAGATGGAACCAAGGGCAACAAAACTTTCACTCGAAAATTTATATGGATGCACTAGTAAATTTTTATATGTTGGACAGCCTACAAAACTGAATGGCACTTCTAGTGCAATTAAACGAAACACACAAACTGATCTAAAATATTTTGTACCACTAAGAGGAAAAACAGGCTGGCATAAATTGTTGACAATTTGTGAATGATGCAATCGAGTCTGTCAATGCTAGTTTTGTCACTCTTGACTGAATCATTAATTATTCTCTTCCCGGTAATAGGCAGCTTCCTAGGACTACTCAGCTGAAATTCTCAGATTCTATTTGTTATTTTTTTTCTTTCAAATCTCAATATTTCGATCTTTCAAAGAGAGATTTCTTAATCATGAACTCTTCAAGAAAGAAAGAAATCAGACTTTTTGAAAGTATTTTTACTGGATATCCAAAATACAAAATCTGTTTATTGTTTTGGTAAATGTTGGTCTTTGACTAATCAGTGGTTATAAATATATGCCTTCTTACTTTCATATACTCTCATTGTTGTTTCAATATCAGATTTAAATAACAAAAAAATGAAATAATTTTATTTTCCACATTTTATCCCATTATCTAAATATGTTTAAAGCCACTCCATATATTGCTGCATAAGATCTACAAATGTGCCATTCTTCTCAGTACATTTAAGCTTTTATATTTTGCATGGGTTTCCGCCTTTGAACTTTATAAATTAAATGTATTATCTTTTCCAACATTCAACACAGTACTTCTGTGAGTCTTCCTTAATTTTACAGTGTTTCTAAAGATGTTTTAGCAATGCAGTTACAATACAGTGGAACCAGCTGGTCTCAGAAGTAATGGCTAGTCTATAGGAGGATTAAAAGGCAGTGGGAGACTGAATTTCTCATCAAAGTTTTATTCAGGTGAAGGCAGAACTTTTGAGAATCACCTTTCTTGCAGCCAGAAACCTACTCCCCTTGACAAAATATAGACTCTTGATTAATTCTATAGACAGTAAAGATATTTTCCCCACAACTTTTGGGAAAAAAAAAACCAAAAAAACAGCAAAAACAAACAGACCCCAAGATTAACTGAGTCTGGAGGATTGGTCTATTCTTATAAACTCATTAAATTTTTAGAAGTCAGTTGTTCACTCAACTACCCATTGAGTCACTGGTAGAGACAGGAATACGTGCAAAAGTTCTGAAGATTTTCAGATTTCTTTACTTTCTCAGTTCTCAGATTTCTTTACTTTCTTCCAGATAATGTTGACACCTTCTTTGAAGTACAGCAAAAATAGGTTTTAAAAGTATTACTATGTTAAAAATAGGCATGGGAAAGAAAACAAACTGCAGTTGGGAATAATTTTTGCTGTGTAAAACATGCTGAAGAGATTTAAGATCCTAAAGATACATGGAAGAAGCATATTTTTACTTCTGTATTCTTTTGTCATTCACTGCTTCTGATGGGAATGAAAACTTATTTTGGAACCCAAGAAATTCTAGTCCTATCTTTGCTGTAGTCAAACTCTATTTCTGTTCCTATCATATAGAAAAAGACAGCAGCCATCACCAGCCAGCGATGATGAAAACATGTTCATCAAAATTTATGAAATGCTGCTGGCAAGGAGGTACAAAACACTACAGTCTTACAGGTTAAGGAGTGACAGTTCTGCTGTCTCATTAAGATACCACAGCTTAGGATATTGTAGCCATTCCCAACTTTATAATATTTTTCAACCAACTTATAATAATTTTTATATTCTTTTATTTTTTGTATAAATATGTTGTATGTTTATATTAGTCTTGAAAAATTAATACTTCCTTAGACATAAAACTATTTAAACTACTATTCTTTCAAAATCAATGGACAGACAAAAAAAATCTAAGTATCTTTAAATTTTATAACTACTTTATGCAGACTTTTAGAAAAATCCTCCTACATTTTTCTTGTTCATTTATCAAGAGCAGAAAAAAATCTTATTGTCATTATGCTGAAAAGTAATTGGTAAAAAGAAAAGTTAAGTTGTTTGTGAAAGAGAAGAACCCTCCCAACCATCTCTTGTAACTGAGGACAGCTTCTAGCTTTTGAATGGAATATGGATGCTAGATAGCTGCTAAATAGCAAGAAACTCACACGAGCTTTGCAACTTCCTAGAATATAGCCATTTCTTCACAAGGAAATTCCTCTAGTCTTAATTACAGGGCTTTCGTCACATGTTGCTGCACAAAAGAAAGCATCACAACACTCCTAGCCCTTTTCCAAAGAGTCTGATACTGGAAATGCACTGGCAGTGATCTGAGCATGCCTCCAGGTTTTGGGGGCTTCAGAAGAGAAATCTCCTTGCTGGGCTCAGGACTCACCTGTGGGCTAAGGAGTCTAAACTAGACACAATAAGACAAAAAGCAAAGAAAAAAGGGCAATGAGTTCTCAAGTTAGTCATATGTTGCCTAAGAAAAGTTCATTGAAGCAGGTGGAGGTTTCCAAGATCTCAGTTTTGGCTTTTAGGGCATTCAAGCTCTTTAAATACTGGTATCATCTATGCAGTCCTCATCTGCTCTGCTAAGTCCTTGGTGCAAGGACAGGCCAGCAGATGCTCAGCAGCTGCTTTTCAAATTCTTTCTAGGACCACATACATGTGCACATTATCTCCCTGCTGCAGCTTGGGTAACACACAAGAAAATGTCAGCGAGCAAAATGCTGTGAAATACAGAGGAACAACACCAGACCTGCTTCTTTTGGACATTTCCCATTCTCAGGGTTTTATGACCATTTACAACTTTAAGAACACTTTAAAAACCATGACATTCTCAGGATTTTCTTTGGTATCTTGAACAGTTTAGAGAGGTTTCCTAAACCATGAGTTTTAAAATTAAAAACTATATCATTACTTAATTATGTTAGTTTTCTCTCAGACAATGTCATATATACTTTAGAATAGCTACTTTTTACTCTATAAAGAAGTCAAGCCATGACTAAGGTGCATGAGTAGGAAATGCTTACAAAAATAATATATCCTTCACTGTAATACCAAGAAAGTAGAAATTTCTAAAAGTATGTCAAATCAATAATTTCTATCATAGACTCTACTGTTGTTACATTTCTAATTGAAATATTTCCTCAGCATTTGACCTTTATTAATGAAATAAATGAAATCCAGTAAAAATAATAGTGGCATGATAGACTAGATAACAAAAATGTTCACAGAAATTTAAAATCAGAATTGCAAGTGTAATCAGAAATAAATTATAAAATCCATTTGAAACATTAGAACTGTGTTTATTCATCTTAATGGCGTATGTTTAGATGATTTTTTACATAATATTCTTTTTTTCTATTTATTTAAAAATGTATTTGAAGTTATTATGAGAAACTTTTTCACACGTACTAACAGATATTATAGCAGCCAGCCGGAATCAATACAATTTAGTTTTCATTTTCTCTTTCTGCATCTTTCCTTTATGCTTTGGTATTTTCCTTTTTTATGAATTTATAATGTTCTATCTTACAATTTAAGGACTTTTTCTTTTCATTTGTTTTTAGTATTATCATAGACTTTGCACTCACCTAAATCTGCTGTGTCTACTTTTCAATATACAAAGAAAGTATTAATTTTCAGACAACAATTTCATACAACACTAATGATCTCCAGTGGCCAATTAGTTATGAGGTTGATTCTGCTAACAGTCTTGCTGAAGAATGACTAGAATAGTTATTTTAATTGTAATGATGTCTACTTAATAAAAATTCAATCATAGCAAACTCAATTCAAGAGCTCGGGGATGAACACATGGTGGTTATAAGAAATGAGTTTCTCCCTCAGCCAGGTCCAAGCAAGACATTGTGTTAATAGACACGTCACTGCCACTCTCCACTGACACCTGGTAACTCACCACAGTTTTTGAAGTAATGGAGTAAAAGTGCCTCATACATCATGAATAAAATAGCAGCTGACACACAAGTCTGTGGAGTGGGAAATGGATATTCCAGGGAGAGTGGCAGAACAGCAACCATCAGGGGTCTCTCAAAGGTGTGTCTCATACATGAGCACTTGTATGTCTGGGAGAGGAATGGCAACACCAGAACAGTCCCTTCGAGAACAAGGTTGTCATTTTTACAGCCACAACTTTTAAAACCAAGGATGATAGAAATCATAGCAATTAGGACTAAATCAGATGTTTCAAAAGGCAAAAAAAAAAGGGGTTGAAAAAGGTATCTAAAATTGAGGAAACTATAGCAGAGTTTCTGTATGTGAAAATGAGATTGTAGATTCTGAAAGCTTAAGATAAAACTGAAGAACAAAAAAAAAAAAAAAAAAAGAAAGAAAAGAAAGAAGAAACCCAAGCAGCTTCTCTATTCTCTAGAGATGCAGGAAGCCAAGACCATTACAGACTATTCATATCTAGGCAGACAGGCCTCCCAGGTTTTCTTTAGGTTGTGAACATTGCCATTAAAAACACATTTCTTCAGCATTTCTGGTGGTCCTAGCCCAAATATCTCAGATTTTTTTTTTTTTTTAATACTTGGGAAGCAGATTATGTGAGCAAAATCAAGTTATATAACTAACAGACAAGATGTTAGTGCTATTGGTTTTACTTGTAACCTTTTGTTTTCAATTATGTAACTAGGTTATTGATTTTAAACCCTGCCATACAAGCCTCTCCTTTTATATAAACCCTGTATTTTGCAAACAGATGAGATCAGCAATATGGACACCTTAGTTTTCCATAGAGAGAGAAATTTCAAGGAATTGAAATCTGTTGCTCTGAGGGATATGTTTCATGACCAGAAAACCCTACCAAATGCTTTAGGCCAAATTGCACCTAGGCATGATGATGTTAATGCTGATACAATGCTAAATTCTGCTATTGTGATGTACAAACAGCACATGTCTACAAAAGGCTGCAAAGACAGATCCCCAAAATGTAACATGCCCTTTGCTCATTTGAGACCCACAACAATTTTTAATAATGGAAACTCTATTATTTATTGTGTTGCATTCACCTCTCTTTTAGGAACTTTTTATATCCCCCTGTCACTTTGCTCTTTCTTTCTGCAATTACCCTGCATTCTGTGTGCCTTTACATTATCCTCCTTTATCATGAATTCAAGGTGGAAAAAATAAATCAGGTTGTAGAATAGAACAAATCAATAGAATAAATCAGGTTGTAAAAGACCTGTAAGATCATTGAATCCAACTATCTTGTGGTATTTTCTTTCAGCTGAGGCAAAGCAGATGAATGATGAGTTAACATCTGCTGCTCTCTTCATTGGCAGGTAGTTCTGCAAATGATTTTTCTTCCCATTCTAGGTTGTCCCATTATGACTCTCTGAGAAAGGGGTCATTCCATACATTAAATATTTGGTGAGACAGGCAAAAATGTTACAGAAGCAACACAACAGCTGATGTCACTGTTACAAATGTTCTCCAAAGCGAAGCTCCAATATACAGAACTATGAGCTTCATGTATTCAACTCTCAGTTCTCTCAGCTTTTTGATTTTTTTCATCAAATAACAGGATTCTGTTTACTCTTGTTGGAATTCCAGAACAAATTAATTACCCTTAAAAAAACGTTACGTTGGAATATAAACACAGCACATATGAAAGAGGTTTTCTTTCATTATTCTCAAAAGTAATTATTTGCTATAACTTGTACTTAGCAATGAAATAATTTTTTTTTTGATCCACCATTTCAAAAACTGAGGTGTCTTTATTGCAAATTTTTGAGGCCTGACAATCCAAAATATATTTGCTTTCAAGGCAGAGATAGGACGGCATGAAAGCATGAGTCATATAATCTACTTCCAAATTATATTGCAGGACTGACTACTGCTATTATTTCTGAAATATTTCTGTCTATCAGTTCTTTAAAATTTCTAATCAAATGAAAAATCCATTTTTGCATGTGGAAACAACTATCCTACCATCTACCTAAACACAGATATGTGATGATCAAATTAGCTTGACCATTCTTCTTTTCCTACCTCTAGAGTCACTTGACCACTGAGATTATAACAACTTTCCCAACATTTGAAGAATTCAGCAGTACTTATTAATTTTGAACTATTGGGTCTTCTGCTTTTGCCATTCACTGTGCAAGTTGTACCATGACTAAGTGGCTGTTTCTTATCAGTTTTAATTTCTTCCCCTCCAGGTGCTTACAAACTGAATGTTTCTCACATTGGTTTGGAACTTTTCTTGTTGGCAAAATGCAGCTTTACAGGCCTGTAATTCCCTGTGTACTCACTTCCTCTATAAGGTTCTAATTTGTCTTTTCCCATCTTCACTTTTCTGGGACCCACCTTTTGTCCTGTAAAACCTCTCAGAGATAATTAGTAATGGCCCAGTCATTATTTCAGTTAAGTGTTTATGTACTGTAGGGAGAATGTCAGGAAGCCCTGCCTGTTGTACTAATTTACACAACACTTAACTTGATAGTTCTTTATTTTGCTTGGTTACCTTTGTAAAAAAACCCTGTATAAGACAGTAAGAATGCATTTGCATCTCCAGTGGAAATGAATGCACTACAAAACAGTCCCTTGGAATTTTAGCAGCCTGATTTATACTCTGCCATCTGTGTATACTATTTGATCCCAGGGATTTTGGATAGCTCTGATAAGGTATTGATTCATGATGATATACTACTTATTCACTTAACAGCATGATAACTAATCTTGTCACTGCAAGTCCTATCAAAGATGGCCTGGTTTTGGGTCCTGCTTGTGTGTGTGTCTTTTTTTTCAACCCTGCAGTATGTGCTGCAGAAAATATTAGCTATGCAAAGCACAAGTCTTTCCATATTCTGCTTCTGTAGGGAAGCTGGGGGAAAAAGAAAGATACAGACTTTGTACAGGACAGTCAGCAACTACTTAAAAATATGGAGAATATCTATCTGCAAGTAATATTACATGCAATTATAAGAAAATCTCGCATAAAAAGAAAGTAAAGCCTTGATATTTCCCCAGTAACTTATATTTTGAATTATGATGTGTTTGTATAAGGACGGTTAAACTAATATATATTTTTTCAATTTTGTGCCTTCTTGCTTTTCTGATTCTTATGTCTTCTTAATTTTTACTCATTTGGAATAAAGTGTTTGAAATATTTCATTTCAGGCTTGCTTTCTTTTCATTGTTCTTTAATTGCTGCTATAGTATCACCAGCACAGAGAACAAACAATATGTTTTAGGTCCTTTCAGAGGATCTGAAAAAACAAAAGTTTCACCAGCCTACTGATTTTTCTTTGGTGCTGAATCTGTAAGGACATGTTTCATCTTCACTGTTTTCCAGAAAATATTTCAAGATTTCCAGCATAGCTATTAGAATGTTTTGTTCACATGAATTGCTAATGTTTATACTGTTGTCTTTCAAGGCTCTTCAAAGCAACCCAAAGTGGCCTTGGGGTGTATTACAATGAAGTAATGGTAAGACTGAGAAAGAATTGTATGCAGGGGGAATAATAAAGATGCATCATAACTTTGACCAAATCCCCTTAGGGCAGCGTGCCTTAATTCATAAGTATTGAGTAAGCATAGATGCAGCAAAGCAGATTGCTAGAGACAAGAAAATTTGGAAATTGAACTCCACAAAGCTTTGCATATATGGATGACAGGCTATAAAAGCAAAGCAAATTTAATGTCTCATTGCAACAGCATCTTTCTACCTTGCTGAGAAGCAGAACAGACTCTAATAAAGGAAGAAAGGTCGCAGAGAGAGCAGCCCTGTACTGACTCTAATGCAAAGGGCAAGAATCTTTGCAAGAATTCAAGCCTCTGACTCTCTCTGCTCCTCACATGCTAGATGATCTGGAAGGAACACAATAAATAACCAATGAGGAAAGGTTAATAACAGGTTTCAAAACCCTATCGAGTCAAAAATCAAAAGTTGAGTATAGTAGACATGAAAAACAGAGATAAAGCCAAGCATATTTAGAAACTGGCACAATAGTAGTGCATTATTGAAGATGATTCAGGCAAGAAAATATTAACTGTATTGCTATCTAAAATATTCACTCTAGGGTTATTTTATCATCCAAAGGACTATGTACACACAAGAAACAAACCATATCTGTAGATATTTGCAGTCAAAGAAGAGGATGATTCCTTGATATTAATATATTAATGTATGCTAGGTAACATAATGTTCCATGATCACATAATGAAAGAGTATTTAGAAGGGAAACATGGAAAAGAGCACAATACAACAAGCTGATAGAACCTTAAATGAGGGGAAAATTCTCTGCTGGCAGAAGTTGGCACTACGCCTGGTACATCAAAGAAGCTGAATCAAACTGTAGAAAACCTGAACTTGAGTAACCCAATTTTAATTCTGCTAAACAGTCTGTGTGGTTTAACAGCCTTCTACATATTTTATTCATAAATTAAAAATATAAAAACCATGGAATAAACAGAGCAAACTATGTCAGTACAGTCAAAATATTACAGAAATATCCATAAAAATTTTTAAAGGCTCCACACTATCAATTTTAAAACAATCAATATTGTATTAAGCACAAAGATCTACCACTTATAACGTCACAGTGCCTTAGTGTTAGATGACATCTGCTGTTCTGAATTTCATTGTAGAGGGCACTGACATTTTTGACACTTACTGAAACATCATATTCAGTTTTAGGAAACTGGATAAAAAGTTCTTTCTGGAAACATATATTTTTTTACATGTTTTCCACTATGGCAAAAAATAAAAGGGAGAACACGTTCGGTTGTTAAATTCTGAATTGTGAAGAATCATGCCTTTTCCTTCCTTGAAATAAAACAAATCTTCTTCTATGTCTTCTCATGCCTCTGAGTAGCCCTTAAGCAAATATTGTTGGACTGTCTGCCACTCCAGAGAACTGAAGACCAACTGGACACTACTGGATTCATCTTCTGCTCACAGTACCTCACTGCTTTTCTCTCTGCTTCCCACCCTCTCCCTTCTGAGTACACTTAATGGTGCAAAATAAAGTCAGTATGGTTGAACTGGTATTTGCTCTTGTTTGCACCTTAATTTGGGCAGAGGATTTTAATGCTGAATCCTAACACAAGGAAAGGCTTGATCAGTGGCACCTTCTGCAGGAGGAACTCAAAATAAGCCCCAAGAGATCGCCTGAGAATCAAAACAGGACCTCAAAAGGAGCAGAGTGCAACAGTCACCCTTTCTATTCTTTTTTCTACTTGGAAGGTAGTTCTCAAGATACTAATTTTCATCCCCTTATTTCCAATTTTTTCTTC
Source organism: Fringilla coelebs (assembly GCF_963513975.1). Classification (NCBI taxonomy): domain Eukaryota; kingdom Metazoa; phylum Chordata; class Aves; order Passeriformes; family Fringillidae; genus Fringilla; species Fringilla coelebs. The sequence goes on along the minus strand of NC_140032.1, from coordinate 63,410,147 downwards.
CTACTTTGCAGGTAAACAAAATTCCCTGGTGATACAATCTTTTATTTCATTCAGAATGCAATCTGTCTCTCTTTTACCATTTCCAGTCAATTTTTTTTTCAGCTGATTGGAATGTTTGACCAGTCTTCATTTATTTTTCACAGATAAACAAAAACATGTAGTTCTGCAAGGCACAATTTCTGTTGCATTATCCTCTACTTGTGCGAATTAATTCACAGGAAAGTATCCAAACTATGACTCCAAGTAGCACCAGCACTATAACTCTATCACAATTTAATTTTATTGTTATTTTAAAATGAATAAAGAAAGAACACCAACTGAAATATTTTTCCATAACTCTTTTTACCAGGGGCCCCAAATTGCCAATTATTTGTTTATGAGAAAATTTAAATGAGACATTATGTAAGCAAAATAAATTCCAAAAAACTGGACTTGCTGTTGCATTTCAGAAGAGGTTTTTTTAATCACTTTTTAGAGTCCTTGGAATTCATCAGCTGAATGTTCAGCATTTGGCAAAGCAGCCAGTGACATGTTGTACATCAACATGGTAGATATTGAGAAAAACACAAAATTTTTCATCCTCTTACCACATAAAAAGACCAAACCCACATATGAACGCTGTGTGTGGCTCTGGTGTTCCATTTCTGGAAGAGTCTCCTGGCATCAGAGAAGGAGATCAAAGGCACAGGGCAGCTGCTGTACAAGACTAATATGGTTGGTGGTCCTTTGTTTGAAGGGGAAATGTTGACCAATATTTATAAAATCACGATGAAAAGAGACATTTTATGCACAGCTGGTGCTTGCATACAAGATCAAGTGTGTCCTTGATAGAAGTAGCAGGAGATCAGATGAACAGAGATAAAAGAAAACATTTCTTCACCAGAGCAGGTGGCAGAATTTATAGACACAAAGACACATGCACACAGCAGGTTAACATATGAATTAAATTAATGGACAACAGACATACAAAAAGGATTAGTGTGACAGTCCCTCAAATATCCCCAACACAACAGTTGTGAATGCTGACAGAGCATAAGGCAAAAGAATCCTGGCATTTCTTCTGGACGCAGAGTATTGTGCTAGATGGATGAGTGGTCTGCCTAAGTGGGGCATTCTCATTATGCCCATGTTGAACAACAACAAAAAATAATTATCAGCACTTTTCTGTTTCTAGTACAGTTTCTTAAAATAAATGGTTCAGCCCTTTCAGAATATTATATTTTTGGCCATAGAAGAGACCAAAAAAATAGACCAGAAATCAAAACATTTTGTGCAAGTTGTAGCAATGCCACTGAATTAATGAAAAAAAATTTAGATTTCCTTCAATGAGGTCCAGAGCAAACAATAAATGGGAAGACACAGTCTCAGTCTGATTTTCTATACCACCCAAGTTTCTTCATGGCCAGAGCAATCCAGGAACCAACTGCAATCTGGAGAGCTATTTGTATCTAGAGGAATCACCATTGAGAGGAATTTGTCTTAAATTCTAGCCAAAACTAGGCACTTTGATGCCATCTTGAATTCAGTATTCATGGCAATGAGCCCTCTACTAAAATAGGCTTTGAAAGAATAATTCCATGTTGAAAGTGCAACACTTTAGAAGTAGTTCTAAAAGCAGAATATTAATTTTTCCTCACGCTGATGGTCATAGTACTCATCTGGAAAGCTGGAGAAACTTATCCAGATTCTTTTGCAGCCTTAGGGAAGAGTTTTGGAAGATACTGTATATAGCTATATATTCTTTCTAGGAATTTTTTTAAGATGTTAGTACAGTTTGTAGGTGGCAAGGTGTTTGTAGCAGGGGTGAGGCAAGGGTGGCCTCTGTGAGAAACTAAGCCACAATATATTATTGTATTCTTCCTACAGACATGTTTGGAAACACTCCTGAGAACAGCAAGAACATCCAGTTTATCTTGCAAAAGTAGAAGGATATTTATCCTTCTACTGGATGTTATTCCAGTGTAATGATATTATGATTTCCTTTTGCACAGGAGGTAGTGGTTGGTTGCTTTAAATGTCAGCTAGGATTTGAACAAAGAGTAAACAGCAGAAGGATTCTGGAAGAACATATTCATAAATGCAAAAATAAACCCAACACCTTTCTATGTCCAAGGTGATTTATTTGTTTGGAACCAAGAAAATTCCATGAGCATGGAATTCTGCAGATGTACTAAAAAGTACATTCTGTTTCAGAGCAGACTGGAAAACTGTCTTAAATAAATTATAGTCCCTAGTAGCAAATAATTTCTATTACTTGTATATAAAGTTATACACATGCATATGCATGTTCTCATATTAGCAGCCTAAAGTAGAAAATTCTTTATGACCTTTTGATTCACAAGTGAGTTTTGTCACATTTTTTCCTTGGACAAAAGTAGATTTCTAAACAAACTGAAGGATTACAGGGAATATGAAATGTCATAACCATTTAAAATTTAGACAAGAATTTGTCAGTACCAACTGATATTATAGGTGAAGAGAATACTCCTATACATCCCTGCAACAACAAGGTGATCTGGTTAATAGTCTCTTTGTTCTTTCCTATTATGATGGCTTTTTACAAAAGACTACTATGAATCTTTTAAACTTACTTCTAAGATAAGTAAAAAAACTTCACATAGCTTCGAACAGAAAGGAAACAAACAAACAAAAAAAACCCTACAAACCCAGTGGTTGCAATATGTTTGTGCAAAGACTAGTTTGCCTTCATTTAGAGAGAGCCCTTTTGTTCACAAAAATATGCTGACACTACACCAAGTCTCCCAGTTCCACAGAAACCGTTTGTCGGAATAAGATCATTTATAAATCAATTAACTTAAATTTCAAGATCATTCAGCTGGTTTAGTTGAATCAGGTGAAAAAGAACTGCATTATATTTTTTGTAAATGAGGATGATATATCTCCATAAAATGTAGAGATGATTTTAGCTTACTGTATAACATCTAAAGATCATAAAGCATTGACTGCTCTATCAGAGCAGTGATTAATTGCACCTGAATTTTTAAGGGGATTCTACCTTCTATTGAATTAAGTGCTATCAGGGCTTATTCAGAATTAGTTTCTGGATAGTCACTCAGTAATTCTTAAATGCATATGTTCAGAATGCTATGGTTGGGAATTAAACTTCTGAAAATTAAAATGAATTGCTACTATTAAGAAACTTTACTGGAAAAATATTGAGAGAGAGGTTTTGTACAAACTTTGACTCCATAGACCAGGAAATGTTACCTCACAGATTTTTATTATTACTCATATTTTGCCTTATGGCATCAGAAAGGATAGTATAATGGATTTGTGGTATTTCAGCAAGTTATACCTCTATTGCTGAGGCAAATATTCTTAATATTCTGGAGCCACTAGTGAGAAATATAAGACAGACAAATATTTGAGAAAGTGGAGGTTATGAATCTGTTCTTTATTTATCACTAAATGGTCTTGTCAGAGTATGTGTATTGTGCATTTGGTTGCTGCAATTGAAGGGAACATCAACTGAGATTCAAGTTCAACTCTAAATACTTGAATGGAAATTTTAATTTGAAATTTCACTAAATAAATCAACAGGAAAGATTAAGGCACTTTGTCTCATTGAATCTGCTTCAGCAAATGGAAAGATTAACATTACCCAAAAGAGTCAGAGAAAGTAGTGGAAATGAGCTGACCATGGAGCTGCAAATTCCACTGTTTCAGCAATCTATCAGGTACAAAATAATGCAGCTATTTGCCTAACTCGTTCATATACCCAGATCAGAGCACCTGAGCTACTACTGCAACTTTGCTTAAATTTACCTTTCAATAAATTATGCCACCACGTGGCTCAAGACCACAAAGTATTTCTGCAACACATTCAAACTCGCTGCTATTTCTGGCTCACAGGTTTCAGACTATGTGTTTATACTATATATGTGTGTAGTAGGTCTAACGATGGCCAAATCTCCAGTGCACCCAGTAGAATTATTTACTCATTTTCTGCTGCGAGATAGGGATTAGGAGGAGGGTAAAAAAGTGGGCTCAGACTTTAAAGGGTAAAAAAGAACTTTATTAACAGAATTAAATGAAAAATAATGAAAATCAGAATAAACCTTCAGAACACTTCTCCTCCCCCACCACTCTCTTTTCTTTCCCACTGACAACATAAAGAGACAAAACCTGGGACTTTCAGTCAGTTTACCACCTCTAAAATAGTCTTCAGTTCTCTTAGGGAGAGGAGTCACTCTTGCCATGCCATGGAGCCTTCTCCACAAGAAACAGTTCTCTCATGGCTATAACTTTGACAAATAGCAGGCTCCTGGCAATCTGCAATCATGAAGTCCCTCCCATGTTTTGGTAGGTTTTTTTTCCCATAACTACCACCATGGGTAATTTCAGCTTATTGGGGTGCAATTTTAAGGATGAGCTGTTCTAGTATAGAAACAGAACAGCTCATATAGAAATAGAAAAAAATCAGAATAAAAGCCCAGAACTTTTTAAATTCCAACTATATTTCTTAAACTACTTCCTCAGTCTCAGTTTGTCATTCATGGAGAAGAAATGCACTATTCTTTTTCTTCTGTTTTTTAATTTTTTTTTTTAATAAAAGGAAAATTGTTTCTATTATTTCTCTGGAAGGAAGTTGTCAATGGCATTAAGACTTCCTTCTTGCTTGTATAGAAGGGCTCAAATGTGGACTACAGAGGATTCATTGGGATTTTATATTATTTTTTCCAGCTCTCATGTTGCTTTTAGAAAATGTTATCTCTATAATATAAGTCTGACAGTTTAAAGAGACAGTTTCTCTCTGGGTTCCCATGTATCACATGTGAAATATACAGGAACAGACATGGATCCTCTTCCAAGTGTATATATTCATTTTCACCATTGATTTTAACTCCAATCAAATATTTAATTTTTCCAGCAGAAACAGGTTTTGTGACATTGAATCTTATTTTCTTCTAGCAGTTTAGGATGCCAGGAAGGTTTAAAAGTATGTTTCATATTATAATTATTTTTTGTCTTACTTCTGCCACATTTATTCTGTTCACTTATTATGCCTTCACACTGAACAGAAACTGGTTCAGCTGTATGGCATTAAAATGTCATTATCTTTTAGTTGTGGAAGTTGAACTATTTAATCTATAAATACATACACACATATATGTTTAACATATGAACACATAATTGTTAAAGCTAATAAATTCCATGCCATTTCAAAATAAGAAAATTTGGTATAGCAAAAAGAGCACAATAAATTTTAAATAGAAGTACTCTGTTTCAGAAGTACTATAGAAATATTAAACTTGGGAATCTTACCAAATGACCTGTCAGAAATCCCTGGTCTCTTAGTTCAAGATTCAGTGAGTATTCCTTCTCCCTCTAACACTGTTCAATTCACATGTAGTTTTAAAACATGAAGCTGGTTACCGCAGTGTTTCATATTATGACAAACTTGCTTGTAACATGAAAATTAGATGCACAGAAAATACATATATGTGTTGGTTAACATGCAATGCTCACAAACAACCTTTACACAAACAACAAAAAACCAGCCTAATTATGACATTTGGATGCCCAAACTTGGAAAGTAGTGCAATAAGTTTTCTGTAGTCATGTCATCCTCAGTTCTATTCCTCAGAGAATCAGTAAGTATTTTAGAAAAAGGACCTGGTTTAGAAGGGAATGTTCAAATATGTTGTACAACATCTCTCTAAAAGCTGGTAGGGCTTAGCAAAGTCATATGCACCTCTCAGTTACTGCTGAGTTTTCCTTCTGTTTCTAGTTGAGAGAGGAGGAGGAAGCCTCTTACTCCTTATCCAAGTAATCATCAGTGACACAGACAAGTAAAACAATGGAGAATTGCAGCAGAAAAACTCAGGTGATTAATTCAGAAGCTTTCCCCAACAGTCTGTGTGCTAATGAGGAATATTTCATATGACCTAGGAGACAGCTAAAATGTTCATCATAGTGCTTGCTGAAAGAATAGCTCTGGAGGAGTACTCAGCACGTGTTGCTCATCCCTTTATTGAGATAGATGTCACTACCCACTGTCCAACTCAATAACTCCAGTTCCTTACAATTGTATTACTCCACCTTTTATTAACCTTTATATATTCCTAAAGTCTACAACCGCATTAAGTGTATCAGTTTCTGAGCAACATAAATTGCCCTTCAATTTTAGATAGAAGCTTCAGTTTTGAATAGAAGAATAGATAAAATTTAATGAAGATCTTCAAAACTGCCCCCCATATTTGCTAACAAAAATTTGAATTCAGAAACTACTAACCTTTCAGGTATGTTTTAAAAGAAGGTGTGAATCAAGCACAACCGGTTTGCCTTGTGAGCAAAAGGAAACCAGGTGTGAGAAGGTTACACAAAAGCTGTGTCTGCTCCTGTTGAAAACTGAAGCAAGTTGGTGACAGCTCAAATGATCAATATTAACATTTCCAAAATAATATGAGAGAAGGATAAAACAAAAACCCCATTTGATGGAGCAAAGGGTATTGTGAAGGCTGTAGAGCCATTCCATTACCGAGAGGATCCAGGAAGGAACAGCTGAACTAATCATCTCTGGAACCCGGGCACAGAGACCATGCCCAGGCAATGCCAAAAACATGGCACAATTTGCAGTTGCAAAGTTACATAGTCCAGTAAAAAAACATAACAACAAACCAAAATCAAACACAACCAGGCAGGAATTTCAGACCAGTGCTACTACCATTATGTGGCAAGTCCAACAGTGCTGTCACTGGAAGATGAAACAAAAAATCCCCAAATTCTTAGGGAAATAAAAAGTTCAACATCCTTCACTATAACACTGGCATAGATCCTGTGGCAGGCAAACTGCTCATCACAGATGACTTCAATGTGCTGCTTTGGCAGCTGACATCTGGTATACAGCAATTGATCACAACAAAGCTGGCAAGATAAACAACAGTGAACTTATGTTGTTCAATAATTTGCTGGATTATAAGAAAGGGCTTGTACTCATCACCAATCTGACAAGTCATGTTGGGAACATCAATATTTATAAGCAGGTGGATTTCACTGTGAGTGACTTTGTGTCTCAGATCAAGACATGGCACCATATAGTAAAATCTGCAGTATAATTACCTCAAATTCTAGTCTTGACATGACTGTCAACATGCATTGTTGCTGTCACAAAAATCTTGCCAAATTTAATTTGCATAACTATGGAGAAAGCTCACCAAGGGGAAAACATTTTTACATGGGGAACCCATATTGGATTTTTGTTTTCTTTTGTTTCTGTTTTGTTGATTTTTTTTTTTTTTTTTTAACTAGCACACATCTCCACAGAGCAGAACATGTTTATAAAGATGCATGACATACTTTCCCAGAGAGATCAAACTGACTGGAAAAAAGGAAGTGTAATGGATTTACAATGATGAATTCTGAAGCTGAACAGTGTTGACTTCACGAGCAGCTATTTTCAAGAAAACATGCAAAATTCAAATAAAATATAACAATGTCAGTGTAATAATCGCACACCCCCTGCATAAAAAGAAACAGTGTCATCAATAATGCTATCACTAATGACATGTCATAAACCTAGCTGCAGAAGCATGTAATAGAAATCATGCTTGATCCATATGGAAAAAAAAATCCAATGTATTTTTTTACCCAAGCTAATCTCTGTTTTGGGGAGTAATGTCTCTCTCTCACCTGTCAAGCTCACTGCCTTATAAACCATTTTATTCATGTGGGTCAATAATATTTTTATATATATATATGTGTATGTGTGTGTGCATCATGTTGCTTTATATACTGTTTCATGGTTTGCTGTGTCTGAACTCTTCAGATGCTGGGTCACTCATTCTCAGCAATCCAACCAGTTTGCTCATCAAAGCTTATTTGTTGTAATATAAAAATGTCATATACGAAAATTCTGGTTTACTATGCAAAAGAAGAATGCTCCAAAATAAAATATTTTCATGGCAGGTTTAGTTTAAATCAATTCAGTTGTTTTCTCAGTTTCAGCCCAGTCAGCTAAGTTTACTAAATTCATGTTATTATTCTCACAGATTTACTAATAAAGAAAGTGTGAAAAAAGTCTGTTTCTATTAAGTAAAGAAATAATATACATGCAAAGTCATTTAAGCAATCTCAAAATCTAAATGATTTTTCATATGCAATTATTCAATATATCTGAAAGAGCTGAAGAAGTAAGAAGATTTTCAGGTAAAATTTATTTATCAGTCTTACTTGAAACCAATGTTAGGATTGTCATCATCCTGTTTTAAAATGGTATTTTCATAATTTTAGAGAAAATGCCATATAGTATCAGCTATAAAGGGATAAATTAGATTCTTTCTAGACATTTTATTTTGTTTCAGCCTTTTATACTAGCCCCAGAACATATTTTTGAAATAAAAGCATTACTAAGGATTTAAGGATGAAATGATAGTGTGTTAAGTAACAGATTTAAAAACAGACAGTAGTCCTAATTTCCTGTTTAAAAGTGAATTCCATGGCAACCTGGTTAGAAAAACCTGAACTTTCATGGTCTTTTAGACCAGCCTTTATTCGGATTCATATCTCTTATGGAAGAAACCCCTTGTATAGAGTCACCAATAAGACCTTTTAGAAGCTAAACACTAAAGAAGTGAACACTAAAACATCATTTTCTTGATATTCATTACTCTTGTGCACCAGCACTTTTCATCTGAAAAAAGATCCCAAGAATTAACACAGAGCTATCATGTAAGTGAAAAGATTTGGTCAAATATGCTCTGTTTTAACTGTAATAGCTTTGAAAAGACAGTATCATGCAAAAGTAATTGGTACTTGCTTAAAAATTAGGTTTTTTTAAAAAGTTAATTTTCTCTGTGTGTAAGGTAAGAAAAGAATCTAAACTAGTGCCTCACCTACAGAAAAGAGGGGAAAATTTGAAGAGAAATTTGAAATTACCTCAAGATAGGATTTTTCATTTGAAACCCTTAAAGAAAGTGGAAAAAAAAGCAGGGAGTCACAGGTTCCCTGTTCACCAGGTGACATGAATTGCAAACTTTTTTTTCCAGTTTCTGAAATCAGTAATTTGCAATCCAGCCATATTCTTGTTTTAATTAACTGATGGAATAGGGATCAACTCCTCAGCTTCCAAAAAATGGATCATACCTACAGATATTTTCCAGTCAGCTCACTGCAGGACATTAAAAATCTGCTTCAAGAGGTCAGGAATGATAGATTGTTTTTTACAAAATTTCAGTATGGTCTTTAATTATCCTTTTAGTCTGAGGAAGAAACTGAGTATTTAATAGTACTTTAGAGACTCTGCTTCCAGCAGACTCCTTATTGCTAAATGTCTTGTGTGATATAGTCGCAGTAAACCAGCAATCAAATCACACAACTGTTGGGACAATAAATTACTGTCAGAAGAGTTGGTAACACTGTAAGCCACAATCCTCCTGTATGACTTCTCGGTGTATGTTATCTGCAAATGCAAGGAAGTTGAGACAAATGATTTTTAAACTATCAGTCAAAGGGAGGATTGGAAAACAGTTCAATAAAAAACCTGTATCAATCTCCTAGGTTTATCATACAAACACTCTTACTGTTGAATAAAAAGCAAATATGATTTATTTTGCCAATCTTACAAAAAATAATTCTCTTTGAAAACCATATGAGATTTATTGAGCTTGCCAAAAATTTCTCTAAATGTAAAGAGGAATTCAGTAATACTGTCCTAATTGTTGCCAGGCTAACAAAGCAACAATAGAAACAAAAATGAACAAGGTTTCATACAATTTATGAGAGTCTGAATTCTGCCCTATTGGCCTATATTAAACTACTAGTTTAAATGACTAGAGTTGGGTGAATCAACCAGCTAATCATAAAATGTTCCATACATTTCTGGTTTCTTTCCTCTCATGTGAGCAGATAGCAGACAAGTCAGACCTGCTTAGTTCTCTTTCAAGCACTGCAAATTGTTCACTCAATATTCATTAAAAAGACCTCTTAGGGGCCCTCTTATGTTAAAGTTGTGCAGAGGATACTGGAGTTTTCTCTAGTTGCTCTGAGCATTCATTTGGTCATTCAAGAATTTGTTGCTCTGAGCATTCATTTAGTCATTCAAGTCTTGAGAAAATGTGGTGAAAGACTGTTGTATTAAGTCCTGCTCTCCAACACAGCCAGCATTAGCTGGTTGAAAGGGGAATGTTCCCACATTTTCAGGACTAACTACAAGAAATTGTTGAGGAGATGTGAACCAGTATGTCAGCCTTCATAAATCTGTAATTCCTTCTGCACCTGCAGACCCTCTGTGCTCAGAAACCCACCACAGCTCTGGCTGAGGTGCACGTATGCAGCTTTAAACAGATAAGTCCCATTGAGAGCTAGATGTTACCTGAATCCCTGAGATTATTTTCATTGCCTTTTGTCTTCCAAATGGGCACAAATAGAGATGCTGTCATTTTGTCTCATTCAATTATATCAGAAGTAAACTGACTCATTTGGAAAATAGAGCACATGCTATCTCAGTCAGCGAGTATTTAAAGTCTTGGAATTCCTTGCCAAGGAATTTACTGACTGGCAGGTCAGAGGCTAGAACCAGTGTACAGCATTTATGTCCAGCCTGGCTCATTGTATCACAAAGGACGAAAAATTCCTGCTGCTAGAAAAAAGAGTATGGAAAAGGTAGTGCAGGACATGTAGCAGGGGGAAAAAAGGGGTCTTAAATTCAAGATTTTTATCTAGAGGCAGTTTAATGTGAACCACCCACAAGATGAGCAATGTTCTAGCCTCTAGCTTTAAAAACAGCCAAGTCATGCACTTCATCTCCTTCTTCTCCTGAGCAGGAATTTTATATGTTTAAGTTATCACACCTGACAAAGGTGATTACTGACATGAACACTTAGGCATAGACTGGACATAGATTCAGACCTAAAATGGCTAAACCTCCAAATATGGTAGAAATCCCAACATGTCTCTCTTGAGAAATTGCGTGCAAACCTTTGCCAGTTCATGGCATTTCCTTCCTTGCACAACTTCATATCTCCATGGATAAATTAAGAAAACAGGACTGTTGAGTTTTAGGATCTTTTCCAGAAACTAGGCATCAAAAATGTCAACAACAATTTAACTTCTGTGTGCTAACAAGCCTCTCTGGATTACACAGTTAATAATCAGTTCACATTGGGTTTATTTAAAGAGTCTAAGCTTTCCCATTGGCAGAAAAAAAAACAAAACAAAACAAAACATAGACTATAGAAATATTTTCCATATTTTTTCATATGTATCGATCATGTATCAAAAAATCAGGGAATTTTATACTAAGAACTGGATGTGAAATTATTTTTTTATCATACTAATCTCAATAACTTTTTTGTTTGGAGTGCTACAAAAGAACAGAGACTCTGATTTAACTCAGGTTTTATACTCCACACCACAATATCCTGATGACTTTTGATGTGAGTTTACCTCACAGCCTGTCAAATGCAGGTGAGGACATACATTAAGGTTAATTGTTCAAAGGGAAAAGAAAACAAAGGAATCCAGGAGCACCAAGGGCAGAAGAAAAGCAGCTTCTTTAAAACAATGTGTTTACCTTTCCTGTAGGAACAAACTTCTTTGAAAATGTGCCTCCCTTTCTAACATTTCTGGGTCAAAAGCGTGAAGAACATGGCAGAATGCCAGGAATGTCAGAGCACTGAAAATAACATGCCAATGATATCAAAGAAGGATGAATAATAATGCAAGAAAAGTGAAAGGTCATACACTTTGCCACAAGAATAAGTGAAGAATTTTAATACTTTATGTCAAGACAAGCAGGGGTATCCAATCAAAATCAAATTAGAATGAAAAAGAGCACAGTCCACTTGTGTTGCTGAAATTTAGCTGAAAATTTGAATGTTGTGGGAGTTTATCTGAACATATTCATGTAGAGTGAATACCCATCATTCAGAATTTTGGAGTTAGAAAACTCACTCACTCAAAAAAAAATGTAGTAGAAAATATATTTCTCCTAAAAATTCCCTTGAAGTTAGAGACAAAGCTCAAGTTTGTGAGTCTGTTAAAAGGAAAGAAAAAGGACTGACTTCAATGTACTGAACTCAGTTATACTTCAGTAAAAATAGATTTCTTAACCATTCTTGAGAGAAAATTAAGAATATGAAAACATCAAACTAATTTTCACTAAATTAAAAAGTGGCAAGTTAGGCAATAAGTATATTCAGTATATATAAGTATATATTCAGATTGCCTAATCTTTTAAAACAAGTGAAAAAAATCCCAGGAACTAATTGCCTTTCATTTTTTTAGTGCCACCCCAGTAAAATATATCAATTGGGAAGTTCTTTAGCATATAACTAATTTAGTGCAGTAGCTAATTTAGTTGGGAAAGGGAAAATTAAAATATCACCACAGCCCTCCATTCTTGTATAACTCAAATTCAAAAGTATGCAAAACATAAGTAAAATAAACTAAAACCAAATTATTAAGATTTCCTTTCTTCTGGTATTATCTGGTTAAACAATCTTGAGTGTAGGTACAATTTCAATTCAAAGCAGTGTCAAAAATGTATATATACACACCTGTCCATCTAATAGAAACTTAGGAAGTCTGTTAGCTCAAGAGCAATTTTTAAACTTGGTTGAGTTAGAGAATCAGGCATGTTTTCATGCTGCATTCACCAGAAGAGCAGAAAGGGGGCTGCTTTTCTGGGAGCTCACCATGTAAAACCATGATCTGAAAAGCCTGTATCCATAACACTATATTATAAACTAATTTCATAAATATCTAAGAAATCTTACCTAAAATGATGAAATTCGAAATTTAAAGTCAAAATAATATTTTGAATATGAAGTTAAAATGCCACTTGAACATTCAAAGACAGATTTATTGGAATTAATAGGAAAACAGAAGCAAAACTCTTTACCTACTAACAACATAAAGTATTAATTTGTGTAATAAGAGCCATGAATTTCAAAATTAATTCACTTGTTTCTACAAAAGATAATGAAGAATTTAATGGAACACGCCTTTTCAGTTTTAATAATTTTTAATTTTAGAATACTAAAGATATCAGAGAAAGCACCATTGTCCTAGTAATATTGTACTATTAGATGTAACATACAGAAAGACTAAAATTAATTGACTAAGAATATGGTACAACAAAAGGAACAGCTGAAAAACACTCCCAGCCCCTTTTGCCATAATGCATTTCCAGCTTTTCAGCAAATACAGAATAACAGCTAATTACAATGAAGACAGCTAAATGTGACACTTCTCAAGCTGTAGCATTTCTACCATCTGCCTAAAAGCAAGTGAGAAACACAGTACTTCTTTTCCTACTTGTTTCTTCTGTTTCTGTATGGGAAAGGGCCCAAGGTCACTGCAGTTTGTGATCACAGCCAAGGTCTTTAGCCCAATCCCTTGAGTGCTTTCTGACATCTTTGTAACTTTTGCAGTGTCAGCGATGGGCTGAGATTTAAATGATGGTGTCTATACACATGTACACATGAACCATGTGCCAACATGAACCAGGAATTTTTCTCCCAGGTGAGGGTTGCTCAGGGCTCCAGCCTTCTGACTTGCCCTGATGCACACAGGATAATGGGACACCTTGAAGGGACTGCAAAACTTTTGCAAGAAAAGCCTCAGTACAAAAGGTATTTTGCCCCCACTCACTCCCAGCTGCAGAGCAGGTTTCTCTTTAGCCAGGTCTTCAGGCAGGAATAGTTCTGTGGCTGTTGTCAGACCTACTCTATAAGTCTGCGATCTCAGCCTGAGCTCCCTGCACCAAAGTTCTGCAGGGAGTTCCCTGAGGGTCTGAGGCAGCTCTGCAGGACCCCTGCAGCGTGCCAGCCCCTGGATCCAGGCAGACCCATGAAGGAGGCGCTGAGCCCACTGGTCCTGGGCCAGGAGAGACAGGGTGGGGAGCAGCAGCAGAAGTCACTGACCAGGCATTGGGGCTGTGTCCATCTTCCAGCAATTACATCTGGGGCAGCAAAATCTGCCTGTCTTACAGGTCTCTCCACAAAGGCCCAGTGAGGTGGGAACATGTGCATGATGTTTTTGACATTTCTCAGCTGGCACCCCACTATTGTATTTGCAGGGTGCCCCAACAATGGAAGGAATGATGAATCTGACTCCATGTTCTCAGAAGGCTAATTTATCATTTTATGATACTATATTATATGAAAGAATGCTCTACTAAACTATACTAAAGAATACAGAAAGGATACTTACTGAATGCTAAAAAGATAATAATGAGATCTTGTGACTCTCTCCAGTGTCCTGACACAGCTTGGCACTGATTGGCCAAACAGTCAAAACAACTCACGCAAGAAATCCAATGAAACAATCACCTGTAGGTAAACAATCTACAAACACATTCCACATTATCAAAACGCAGGAGAAGCAAATTACTGTTTTTCTTTTTCTCTGAGGCCTCTCAGCTTCCCAGGAGAAAAATCCTGGGTGAAGGGATTATTCAGAAAATGTGAATGCCACACCCCACAGACCCCGCCTCTCTCAGGCACACATGTATGATCACATTGGCAGGAATCACCCTAGGTGCTGCAACCTCTCCACAGGGTTGGAAATCTATGCCTGTGGCTACCCCCCATTCAGCACACCAGCCAAAAGGCAGTGTCTGTGTCCTCTTCCAAACAGGGAACAGCCTGTCCTTGGCACACCTCTGGAGGCTCACTTCAAGACACAGTATAATGAGTTCTCCCTGTTTCACACTATTGATCCCAGCCTGCTTTATATGTGCTGCTCTAACTCAAGACAGAGCCGTTGATCATCAAGATGTTGTGTGAAATAAGCACCTGGGCAAAGCTGACTGTGAGAGCAGCTAAGCCTGTCATTGAAAGCCGTGATCATGGAAAGAGGACCAGGGCATCAGTGGTGCTGTTATCCCTTGCTCACTTGCACAGGTCCTTCACCTGTAGCCATTGAACATTCAGACACTGAGGCCCCTCGTGGAGAAAGCTGAACAGTGAGCAGCATCCATTCCCTGAGAGTGGGATAGTCTGGGCAAAGGGCACGTTCAGCCCTACCAACCATACCTGCCTGAGAAAACCTGGATCTGGAAGTCACTAAGGCAGCCCTCCAACAGTGAGCACATTATTCATGATGAAAAAAAATGTATTTGACAATATGAAACAGCGCCACCCAGGAAACCTCCTCAAAACCATCTTAAGGACACCTCCATTTTAATAATCTTTCCTGTTCCTCCTTTTCAGCTATTGTCCTCAAGAATTTGAAGTGTCCTTGCTAAGAAAAGAAAGGAATATATTTCAGAGGCAGTACTTTTACTCCAGTTGCTACACTGTAGTCCAGTCTTCTTATAAGATGGACTGTGCATAAAGGGGGAAAGAGAATAAAAAAAGTGGAAGATAAAAAGAAATGTGACTTTCTAAGTTACAGCCCTTTTCCTGGAAAGTCACAGTTGCAGCTGACAGCACAGGCTATTAGCTATACTAGGAGCTTTTCCTCCTAGTCCTGGAAAAATATTTGGTTTTCCTCCCAGTTTCAGCCTTTGAAGCAAAATTCTACCTTACAAATACCAATATAACAGTATGTGTTGACTTTGCTTTTCTACATACAGTTGTTATACCAAATTCTTTTAAGCAGCAAATATTTGTGCATCTTGGAAAGTGAGGAAATAAAGTATATCACAATGGAAGCAGGCTACTCACAGAAAGACAGGTATTTTGCATAAATTTAGAAAGAGTTTTTTAATTCCCTTCTTCCTCCCTTTCAGTTTTCATTTCCTTCTTTTCTCTCTGTCTAGGGAACAAAGAGTATAAGAATAAAGAGACAAAAAGGGTATTAAAAACTCTTTGAGGATCTGATAAAAAAGGTTGAGCATACCTAATAAGGAGCTATTCAATAGAGTTATTTTGTTCTTAATTCTACTGCAATTATCACTTTTGTAATCAAAGACTTAGATGCTTTAATTAACCTTGATTTCATCCTTTAGTGTATTTGGTGTTTATCCTATATTTAGGTTAATGTAAAGAAATTAATACTTCTCTGGAAGGAAAATCCTAATGAAGTGAAGCCCACATCAAATTCTGTGGGCCTTTAACACCTAATATTATTTTGAAACTTTCAAATGGTCTTTTCATCTATATGAATGATTTTTCCTTCCCTCCAAACCCAAAAAGCAAATGTCTCCACTCTTCCCCCTGCCCCATTCTAGCCTCTCTCCAAGAGGGACACATTATTGACTGCTGTGTTCCCTCTAATCAGAATTATGCAGAGAAGGAATATCTGAAATTTCTAACAAACCCAAACTGCTAATCAGAACTACAAGGTTTCCCACTTTTTTTTCCTACATGCTTGTAAGGAGGCAGCTACAGAGACTGAAATCATGCTAATTTGATGAGGTTTGGTATGCTAGACTACTGAAGTAATGCACGTGCTTTCGCAGAAACAAATGCATAATTCTTCCTTTGTTTGAGATACTGCTCTCAAGAGCTTGGCTCTTGTTATGGCACCCTTGTTCACAGAAGAAGTAAAATTAATCAGGGAAAATTTGGAAAGATATTTATTTTTAGGCTTTTTCTGGGTAGAAAATGTAGAAAGTAAAAGATCTCCTGTTTAATTTAAAGGGAAAAAAACATCAGAGTGCCTTCGTAAACCTAAGTAACATAAATCTGATGTATCAAAACCATCTTTTTTTTGGAAAACATGACTTAGCTCTGATGAAACAAGGTACAAGTCTGTGGAAAATTATTCCATTGAGGGCCTATGTTCAGCAGCAGCATTGCAGGTGACCTCTGGCAACGTTAGAAAAAACATACAGGAAAATCTGTCTTTTATTTTTTGAGGTATAAAATAGATGGAGAATGCTAAGATCATTAAAAAGAGAAGAACTTCTTGTACATGCCCTTGATCCAACTTGGGACCCTTGAAAGTCAGTCACTAAAATGTGTTTATGAAACTCTTCCACTAGTTTAAATGTAAGAAATGGTTTTTCAATGTACTCTTGCCCTTTGTTGCCTTAATCTTTCTTCTAATACAAAATTTATCAGATTTGGGATTTTGTTGATCTCTGCAAAATATTATCTGTATCATTTATATTTCTCTAGTAAGCCCATGCCTATATTCTGGGTGTTTATTTTCATATCTATAGGGAGCTTTACAAGGCATATATCTTTTTCATTGTTCCTGCTCACTGTAAAAAATTCCTTTTTCTTTTTTCATGCAGTAGTTTTATAAATATCTGATGTGTTGTAATAAGGTAATTTCCCACCAAAATAGAAGTAATCTTTCATAGCTTTCTTAATATGACTTAGCTATCCAATAACTGACTGCTTTGAGATAGAGGGAAGGGAGGGAGAGATTAATTATATAAAGTAAATATTGCATATATTGTCCAAATCTCAAAAGGCATTGGTTGCTTTCTAAAAGCTCTACTTTTATTTAAAAGGCACAGGCAGTAAATGCATGTAGTATTAAGGTGACTGTATTTTCAGATAAAAAACACCAGTGCTAAGACAGTTTGGGCTGACATTTTTAGGGTCATAAAGTAGTCACACTGAATTCTAAAAAAGCATATTTTAAGAAGTTGCTGCTCCTGGCTTGTAACTCAGCAGTGTGTGAACCTTTGGAATTAGATGGTTGATTCATTCTGTACTCCCTATAGGAGAAGGAATACAACAGCAATGGACAGCATGGATGTTTTCATATTAGTGATGCCTCTGTTATCAAATAATGACAGGGATGTAAAAAAAGAGCTAAGCCATGGAATCACAGCAAACTCTGTACTGTTCAGAAGTCCTCTCTCTGATTCAATCTGTGAGTCAGCAGTTTGAGCATGAAAAAAGAGAGGTAAATATAATTTTAATAGTCACCTGCTTTAGTGCTCACATTGAAGATAACTCAGCATTCATTCCAACAGTTTACTTGTTCCTTGGAACAAAAAAAGAAGTCTAGCTAAACTAGAGGTTTAGAACTAACATACTGGGAATACATGCAGAAAACCTCAGAGGAAACCCTCTTCTTATCCCAAAGGATGTCCCAAAAGATATCTAGCCCATTAAAGTTTACAACTTTGATGTAGCTCTTACCTTCTCATTATTTGAGCATCAATGTACAATGCTATGGATCATCCCAATCTCAGAGTAAGAGGTACTAAGTAGCAGAAAAGTTAGAAAACTATTCAGAAAAAAGATATCTTTCTTTCTATTGAAAACTGGTACTAGCATGCCATATCCCAACAAATGCAACTTCTTACCAATACCAGATAGCATATGACCAAAGGAATGCACAATAAATGCATAAGTGATCTTCAAATTCTCTCCTAGGCATTGAACACCAAAGATTGACTCAGAAATTTGTGGGTTTTATCCCAATAGCTGCCAAATGTGACAATAAAAATTTACTCCAAAAAAATCTGTCTCTGAGAAAATAATTTTATGTTTTGGGAAAATTTGCCTACTTTCCTAACAGCTCACATGTCAGTGTGCACTTTGCTTTTCTGTTTATAGCCATCCAGCATGGCATCTTTCCACAAAATTGGGATATACAAACCAATTCAAACCAATTCACCACAAACTTTGCTACTCCTGCCTCAGAGCTTCTCAACTCCCTAAGAATGAGGAAAACCATCTTATAGCTGTCACAAAGTCACTGGTCTCAAGTTTCCTGGAACCAAGCACTTTTAATTTGGATTTAAGTGCGAGCTAAGTACTCCTGAAGTAGTACTCCTGAAGTTAACTATCTCAGCAATTAAAATCAATGCAAATGCTCTGTGTCTGTGCTTTTGGAATTTTATTTCTTCTAAAAGTATAAACTCTATTGTATGAATGAAATTAATTTCTCCTTCAATGAGAATTATAATATCCAGACATCGAAAGAGCTAAGAAAAGTTATTTTCAACTCTGAATTAGGAGACAAAAATCTCTTTTAACAGTTTATAAACATACTATTTAAAAGTTTTGCATTAAATGTATCACTCAAAAACCCTCATGGTTTATGATATAGGTGTTACGTACCTTGAGACAAAGAGCAATGGGATGCATGCACAGGAGTCTAGAAAAGGGTGAAAAAGAACACTGATGGCACCAAGCAAAAAGTCTGAAGCACAAGGACAGGTTGAGAACTCCATTACTTACATTTCCTCTGTATTTAGGAGTTATTTTTTTCCTAATTTTTGTTACTCTTGCACTTAAGAGTGGCAGCGTTCAATATATGCAGTCATGTTGAATTTATAGGAAAAATGAGAATTTCTTCATAACTGTGAGAGACTTCAAGGTCATTTGCACTGCAGTAACTGCAAGCATTTTGACCAAGTGAAACAAGAAAAAACTTCTAATTGTTCTATTGTTTTGGTTTGGCAGCTTTGTTTACCAGTACGGGTGCACACTGGTGGCATTGAGAGCTGCAAATTTAAACAAGGAATGACATTAAATAAGGGATAAATAATCAAAATGTAATGATGAAATCTTCCTTTCCATCATCAAGGATGGTGCTTTTTGAGATCTATCAAGTTGTTTCAATTTCATTTTTTCTTTATTTATTGGAGCAATAGATTGCCATTACATCTTGATAAGCTGAGATGAAAATGCTTCATCCTGTATATTAGAATACATCAATGTGCATTATATTTTCCTTGTCTTTGGTAAACATCCCAAAGAGTCAGCAATAATTTAATCAAGTATCTGCTACTATACAAAAAACCCCACCAAAAATATTTGGTAGGAATTCATCTGAGCTAGCTCAGGTGAATAAGGCATCTCAGTGATAAACCATTCAGGGAATGAAACATATTAGCAGATAATTTTGAAATTAAAGAAAAACCCCAAGGTAGATGAAAAGCCATCTGTATTTCCTCCAGCTCTCTCTGTCTGACATGCTGCTTACTGTTTACTGTTCCCCAAGCCTAACTGTACTGGGACAGGAACTACAATGCCTAAACAGAACAGGTGAAATCTACTCAAAAATAGAATATACAGAAAAGTGTCATAATAAAATTGTTACTGGTCTTGTGAGGTTCTCAAGCAGGGTCTGCAGAAAAAGAATAAGAGAAATTGTAAAATGTTCATAGTTTAAGAGAACAAAAAATAGTGAAGTCACTACCAAGCAGGCACTGAGTCATCCCTCACCCATTTTTATGCTGCAGTTCTGCTGCTCTGAAACCTATTTCAGCCAAGATTCAGGGTAACTTTCTCATGCATGTATGCAAAGCATATAACTCCACCTGTTCCTGAAGGCAAACCCCACAAATTCCTAAGTTCCTAAGCAGCTAGATGACTAAATTCCCAAGTAGATATATTGCTGTGAATAAAGGGGTGGGAGGTATATTTTACCAAACTCTTTTAAGCACTGGGCTTCTTTACTATTCTCATGGGAGCATCAAAATTATCAACCTCAGTTCCTAGTATTAGAAGCCAAAAACTGCCTGAGGTATGTTTCAGAAAACAAACAAACAAACAGTAAACAGTTTCATAGAATATCCCCCTCCCTCTCCCCATGCAGTCAACATCTCCTCAACAGCAACAGCTGGCTTGCCTATTTATATCCAGCAATCATGAAGGTGTGCACTGCTCCAAGAGCATCCCAGGGAAGAAACTGTTCCTCAGAGATTTACCCTGGGCAAGGTACAATCACAGGCTCCCTAACAAACGTGTCAGAACTCATTAAGGAGGAGGCTCATAAATACCAGCAGATTATTCCAGCCATAAAGTTACAATACTAAGAGCAAATTATTTCTATGGGCTTTGAATCAGGTACTAATGGTGTGTATCCAGATCCCTAGGAAGTGTAAACCAGTGTAGCTCCATTGACTTCAACACAGAAAGACACTGATCTGCTTGAAAGAATCTCCCTTTGGGGAGTCGTTTTTGAGTTGTGAGATTTGTATCCAGCTCTTTGTTTTTATTATTTCCCATTCCTCTGTACATTCATCAATTTTTACACAGATCCAAATTAAACCCTTTGAGAATGAGTTCCATGCTGAAATAATTTAAAAGCCCAGAAATGTCAATTAAAATAAGGTAAAGCAATCATAAATTGAAAACAAAACTACCATTATAGGCCAATAAATTAGACTATGTAGAATTAAACCACCAAGGATTTGAGATTAAAAAAAACAAAAAAGCAAACAAGTAGTTCAATGAAAATGTAGAACTGAAACTAATGAAGCCTGTCCTCTGATTTGTGCCCTGTGGTAAGATGTTTTCGGAGTCAAGAAATGTGTGAGCTGAAACTGAAACTTTTCCTGAAGTAGACTTACATATAAGATCTATTTTCTCTAAGGATTTGCTGAAATATCTAATAACAGGTGATTGTTGGCTTTTTGTTCACCTGAGACAATTTTATCATCTATATTCCAAGTACATGTTTTCATTAATGTGTTGGTCTTAGCTTTCCCTGGAAACTCTCTGCTTCTATCAATCAAGGGGGCTCCTCAGACATGCATAAAAACAGGATAGTTCTTAGTGTTTTTTCACAGGAAATTATCCACCTTATTCCAAATATACATGAATTTGAGTTAGCAAAAAGATAAAAAACTAGTATCTTTACACTCTTAGAGAAGTTATACCTCATTTACTTTTATCTTTGATTATCAGATTATCAAAATGGATGTTATTCAAATCTGGATCATAAAATGATTTCATGGCACAGACCTCTTCCACTAGATTAGTCTGTGCAAAGCCCCATCCAACCTGGCCTTGAATGGTTCCAGGGATGGGCCATCCACAGCTTCTCTGGGCAACTTGTGCTAATGCCTCACCACCCTCACAGTAAATACCTTCTTTCATATATCTAGCTTAAATTTCCCCTGTTTCTGTTTGAACCCATTAGTCCTTGTCCTATCACTACAGGTCCTGATGAACTATGTTTTACTAGTCCTAGGCAAAGCCCCCACAGTTCCCTAGAGCTTGAAGTCTGATGTAGACAGCAGGATTTTGATCAAAAAGTATAAAAATAACATTCAACTGTCATGTACTCGTATCACTTGGGCTGTTAAATTTCTAAAATTCTCATGCATTTAAAGTACATGACAGCTGGATGAACTTGTAAGTATATGGAAAACATTAATTATTCACTTCTAATTAATTATGCTGAATATTTTGCTTCTTGCACTGTTGCTCATTATATAAACTAACTATCATCCTGCAGTTACTTGAGTGATGCAAAATCCCAAATGAAGATGGTTAATGCATGTCACTAATAAGAGAGGTGCGCCTCAGCTGAAAGGAAAAGCACTTTGATAGGTGTGCTGTGTTGGCTGGTAATAAGTCTCTGATGAATCTGCACTATTGATTGCTTTTGGGAAAGTACCTAGGGGATATTTAAATGCTCAAACGATATTCATGATCCTCATTGACAAATAAATACAAAAATTTCAAAAATAGCTTCGCACTTCTTTAGTAAAGTGAGTACAGGAAGTATTACACCAACTTGGTAGATTCTGTGAACATGTATTTATTCATATAGACAGCAACTCTTTAAATCTATTACTAAGCTAAAGATTATTGACAATGCTACCATCGTTATTAACAAATATTCATTACTCTTATGGGTAAGGAGTATATTCAAAAGCAGTTCTATCATAAAATAAAATAATATATTCCCAAGTTAATATGACTCCTCTCCAAAGTGAGAAAGTAGAGATAACAGGCAGAATGTAGACACATTACATAATTTAAACTACTAAACTCCTCTGTACATCAACTCAAAGATTTAAGCACACTTCAAGCTACCCCCAAGACCCAAGTCAAGATTCTATCTGCAATTTAAAAGAAGATTATCTCAGCGCAGAACAGTGGACATTTGCCAGTTGTTCTGGTTTGAAAGCAAAACCAGTGAGAGACTCCAAGTCAGAAATACAATTTATTAGGAAAAGGGAAAAAAAAAACAACAAATACATGCAATAAAACAAAAGAAAAACCACTGACAGAGTCAGGATACGATCTGACAGCCTGCTAGTTAGGGTGGTGGCAGCAGTCCAGATGAAATGGTCTTGTTGAAGTGGGGATCCCATAGAAAAGATCAGGTAGGTCCTGTTCTCTGGAAACCAGTGGGTAAGGACTGCCTGTTGTGTCCCGAAGCCAAGATTCTATCCAGGTGGGGATGCTCAGCTCCTCCCCTGTGGGCAGAGCATCTCACAATGGGCTGATATCGTTCTGAGTCATGCTGTGGGTCCTTGATTACCCGTTAAACAGAGATGGCTGCTGGAGGGAGTTATCTCTGAGTCATGTGGCACGACATTGATGGGCCAATTAACAGGAGATAAGGAAAAAACCATGCCCCTCCTGGTTTCAGCAGCTCTTGATGGTGGGAATAGAAGAAATCTTTATATTGTACCCTATGACACCGGTGCAGTAGTGCACCAGCCCTTCAGTAAAGACCACACGCGAAATGGCAAAAAGCCCTGCTTTCTAGGATCCATGATTGTGAAAGAAATTGTTCTTACATTTCTTTTACACATTTATTAAGCAAAAGGACATCTGTCTGACTCAATTTTTCACAATAGAAAGGAAAAGCAAATGGGTTGTGGTTGGTTGCTTTCCCCATTTTATGAAAGGTTCTTAGAAGGTTGTTCTGGAGCACCCGAGAGCCCTACCAAGCAGACATCACAGATTCCAGTGCTGTGAAGTGCCTAGATGTAAAGGAGTTGGGATTCTTAGGCTATTCAGACCTAAGAAAAGCAGCTGTTTTTTTTTTTTTTTTTAATTTGTTTATTTGGGGTTTTTTTCCCACTTATCCTTCCATGTCAATTCCCAACAGTACAGTATGAACAGAAAGCCAGGAAGATAAATGTAAACCAAGAGTGGCAGAATTTAAGTAAGAATAAAATAATCCTCTCTCTAGCCTCTTCTCCAATTCCCCTGAAAATAAAATAAATCAAGAAAAAGACTTTGATTGCAATAGTGTTTGAAAAATTTTCATATGCTTTTTACAACTCAATGAATTTTGGCTTCTGAAATGCTTTATCATCTCAGTAAATCATAAATTTACTTAGCATGGTTTTGCTAACTCCTGCTTGGATATTGTTTTTTTCTCTGTATCTCTAGTGAAACTTATGTTGCAATCAATCCTTCCAATTAAATAATGATTGTAGAGCATTGTTCTTCTACCATATGACCCTTAACCTCCAAGAAGAACAACTTCTTGTTCTCTCCTAAAAATGTAGATTTTTTTTTAGATGGTAATTTATTTCATAAGGATCTATATACTCTGTTTTATTAACCTCTCTGGATATTGTCATAGTCTCAAGCTCATTTTGTGTTGACCTTCTCAAAACTGAATATCAAAAAGGGGTTAGAAAACCACTGTGCTACAATTCAGAGTGTCATTCCCCACCTAACTCCTCCAAATATTCCCTTGGGGTGTCCAAGACACATTTCATCAGGAATACCCATCCTAAATACCCCCACAATACCCCAGCCAAATTTCCCTGACCTCCAATCTTTTAACTAAATATTTTTCTTCAAGATACAAATCCATTAAAAAAAAAATTAATACTTCACCTTTCCTTTTTATAACTAAGACAGTGATTATGTTTTTGTTAAAGAAATAAAATAAAGTATGACATTTTAGTTGTATTTCTGAGTAAAGATTTCCATTTTTTCAATTACCAAGGTAAGAATTAATATCTACCAATAATTTCTACTTTGTTAAAAGTAATTTAATCTTGCAGTCTTTAGCTGCTGTCAGGGAAAGCTGTATCTCAGGTCTAAATCAGTACAGGGACTGTTAACATGGTTAGTTTACATAATGAGCTGCTGTAGAGGATGCAAAAATCATCAGCATAATTGCTTACAAATGAATAATTAATAGCTTGTATGCAAGTGAAGAGGTTCATCAGGGTGACACAAATTCATGAACATTTATGAGCAATTAATAACCAGAAAGCCATTGATAGATGAGCCACACAGTGTATACAGTATCTTCAAATGGGAAAAAATCACTTTTCCAAGTCATGAGGTTGCCAACAGTCTGAATCAGAGTGGTGGAAGGCTGAGCTTCAGGGCCTGCTGTGTGGGAATGGAGGATCCTGGTGCTTGCACATTAATAGTTCATTTGTGAGGATTCAGCAGCGATATAAACCATCAAAGAGAAAAATTGGAGTTAATGATTGACATACTTGGAATGAAGCAAAAATGGAGGAGAGGAAAGAAAGCAGGCAGGGAGAGAACAGAAAAACATGGCTTTCTTAGAATCCATACTTGCTCAGAACTAAGTTCTAAACCACAGCACAGTAAATATCCTCTCTAATAGGCATAAGTAATAAAGGATTTTATGAGGTTTTCTTTTCTACCCAAAGGTGACTCATCGCAGCAAGAGCAAAGCAAAACTCCTGCAGTGCTGTGTAAGGCTTGCTGCAAATGTTCTGGTTTCCTACATCTTCTTAATGTCCTACTGAATGAAGTCCTGCTGACTGTAATAAAAGTCTGTAAAATTATTAGATACTTAATAACAGTATATTGTATAAGGCAATGTCAGCAGATTGGTATTAACAATAATGTAGATCCTACCTACAAAACTCTGCTGTAGCAGCTTTTGGATAATATTCATGCTAAGTTGAATCTAATATTACTAGACTTAGTAATGGAGTGAGCCTTTATTGTGTTTTAAGTGAAACCTTCTAGGAATTCAAAATTCACATTATTTTTTAATCATTTTTAATAGCAAAACCACCAACCAGTCACTGGGTAGTAAAGCTGTTTTAACAAAATTTTAATGACTTGTATCAGGGTTGCTGAATCATAAAAGTCTAACAAACAAACTGCTGGGGTGAGTGTGTGTCTGTGCATACTGGCTGTAAAGCAACAAGGAATCAGCAGCTCCTGGAAAAGAAGAGACTAAGGAATGCCCTGATTTGTATTTTACTGTGGTAAAAGTTAGCCATGAGCAGTAAAGGAAGTGACAATAAAGATGGAATATTCCAAAGTTAGGATAAAAGACCCTTTGTTTAAGCATTATGTACATGGATGAATTCTTTCTAAGTAGCTTGAATTCCATCTCACATACTGAAAAATAATAGTTATCAGTTAAAAGAGACATTAGTCCTTTCCTGGAGATAGACATTTTCTCTCTTAAATCTCTCTTCTTCAACTATTCTCCTCATGAACACCTTTCTGTTTTTCTTTTTTCAAATCCCACCAGGTATTTTCCATTGAAATGCCTCAGAAGGGATTTTCTAACTTTGTGAGGGCTAGCAAAAGAGGAGAGTTTTTGGAAAAAAGGTGAGGGAAAGATTAGAGGCCAATAAAGAAATTCTCATGGGCTGTGACCATCTCACAAG